>NW_024429182.1:27944118-29312451 GCF_017639785.1 Mesocricetus auratus | reverse complement strand
CCAGCTTGGGAAGTAGAATTTGCCTGGGATCAGATAAAATGACTTCTAGGACTGTTCAGGATCAGATAACAGAACTAGGCTGTGATTAGAAAATAAATAGGGATTGAAAGAAGCAAAGCTACCCACTTCCATCTCATCTAGCAAGTTATCATGTGAAGAACTAGAACAAGTAACTAACCCACTGAGTTTTCTAAAGTCTTCAGTCTTGTTTCTCAATAGCTATCTTATCCATCCAAAAAGGGTACGGCTACTCTACCCAGCCAAAAAAGGTAAGGGCTGGGTGTTTGCAGATGCTTTGATTCAAACAGGCCTTTATTATATTGCTACATGATAAGATTAATGCAGTCTGAGAGATTATGGATGTCACAGCCTTTCCCCAAATATTTAACTTGGCTTTCTGCTTTAGGAGGCATTTAAAGCCATTTTTTTCCTTAACAGTTCTATCATTGTTTTTTTCTTCAATAAAGATTGTCCCTAGTTGTTGTTGTTTTTCTCAAGCTATCTTTCCCAAGTGAAGTGAACATCCCTAAGCAATAAAATTCCACTCTACCAAACACTGAAAAATAGATAATGCCAAAAGTAGTTTAAAAAAGGAATGTGTTCCTTTTCTGAAAGTTATTTTCAGGGGTAGCTAATCAATTTGATTAGTGAGCTTCAACTAGAAATTGCTGCTCTTCCGATGGTAAGGGAATACTCTCCCAGCTGCACTGAAGATGACAGAGCCTAAAGCTTTGGAAACTGTGACAACCCTCCTGTACTTCAGTAGCAAAAATATTTAGGAAATTCAGGAAAAAAGTAAAGAAGGGAATTTATGTAAATTCAGTTTATTCTTCCCCTTCACTCTCTCAAAAATATGAACCCCACTTAGCAGTAACAGTGTCCACCCAAGACTAGGATCTCTCTTGTTACATTGGAAGAGAACCAGGAGTTTGTTAGTTGTTTGTTTGTTGGTTTGTTTGTGTTAATTTGATACAATGCATTTAAGTAGAAGGAACCTCCAATGAAAAAGTGCCTCCATATGACGAATCGGTAGGTAAGACTGTGGGACCATTTTTACAATTGATGATTGATATGAGAGGACCAGCCCTTTGTGGGTAGTCTAGGGTGTATAAGATAGCAAACTGAGCAATCTAGAAGGAGTAAATCCATAAGCAGTGTTCCTTCACCACCCCTCTTTCTGCCTCTGGGTTTCTGACTTTCTTTCATGATGAACTATGAATCACAAGCTGAAATAAACCTTTTACTCCCCAAGTTGCTTTGCTCATGGTGCTTGTCACAGAAATAATAAACAAACTAAGAAAATCACTAAGTTTTCCAGTTACTAAACAGTATACTAAAGGTGATATGGAAGGGTGCCGTCAGAGTTTGGTTTAAAGACAGAACTTGTCACTCATAGAATTAACAAGCCTTTATTCTCCATTGATTCCCTGCATGCATCCCAGATAGGGCCTGGACACTTAGAGTTCAGTGATGAATGAAATCGTCATTAAAATGCCTGCAATCTATTGGAGGCAGAAGCATAGCAAACCAAGAGTACAATGCACCAGGCACTTTGGTCTACAGAGGAAAGATCAAGGTGGTGCCTCTTAGGAGTCCATGGAAGAGAATGAGATTGGCTTCTGAAAACACTGAGTGAAGAAAATGAATAGGATTTAGTAAGGGAAGGAAGGCAGAGGAGAATATATTTACAAAATATAGACAAATGATAAGTGACTAAAACCTCTGTTTATGTTGCAGCCTCTTGTCTGATACTCAACTCTTAGATCTGTTTCTGACCAGCCTTAATTTAGAGAGCGGGTACATGGAATCATGGAAACCAAACCACCTACATCATTCCTCCTACCAAATGGAATGGTTAAGTAACTGATCGCAGAGGTCTTTGTTGGACAGCTCTCTGCCATAGCAGAAGGCTTTATCTGCAGTCTAATGAATCCAGCATAGCTTTTATCACCTATTACCCTCCTTCTCTTGTAGCTCCTAAATTATTAAGTGAAAATTCCAGTGAGAACAAATTAGAAGACAGCAGTAAGATTTAAAAATGAGTCAACAAAATGACCAACTTGAAGCAAAGTTCAGATGCAATTAGTCAATAAATAATCTGCTGTCATATTAATTAAATATGCCTCCCAAGGAAAAAATGCAGGAGATTTTAAAAAAGAAGAATCAAGTTAATTATACCATCTCCACTACATTATTTTACTTGTAGTCCATTTCCCTTAATCAGGCACTTCTTCTTAGTATATTTAATCTAATGGAACTTTAAATGACTTTAGATGAAGCTAAATTGTGTTTTCCAGCAGTTTGAGTCTGTCTACTGACAGGAGACACAACAAGGAGACTTAGGTGTCTATTGCAGAAGCACTTCAAGAGAGACTCCTTGGTAAATAATTAATGTGATTTGTCACCAAGCCAAAGCTTTCAAGGCAGAGAAAAGAGATTTGATTTCAAGAGTGTGGGCCACATGAAACATTTCATACCAGTTTCTAGTTGCTGGCGTATAGTGAATGAAAATTAATTATCAGTTTATATGGTTTCTTGTGGTCTACAGGAATATGCTCACAATAAATTGGGGAGGGTTGGTTTGATCTGATAAAGCAATTTTCTTAAATATTAAACTTATCTATGTGTGTGGCCTTGATATGTGCAACTATTGTTGTCTTCACGGATCAACATTGAGAATTACAGTCTTGCTACTAATATCAAGAAGCAGCTACCTGGAAGAGCCCTCCTTTGTTAAGGAAAGGAAATGAATGGAGAATTCTGCTACAGAGTGCAGGAAAGCCATCAGAGGTCCTGTTGGTAACTTAATCCAAAGTTATTGGTGTTCATATTATTCAATAAATGTCCAAAAAATAAGTAGAAGAGAACTATTTAGAAAAGGTCCACTGAAAATGTCTCAGAAACCTAAGATTACGTACTACTACTGGACTGCAGGGGGTATATTCTACATGACTTAGATTTATCTGAGAGTTCCTGTGATAACTTCTTGGGACAACCATCACTTGGGATACAGGTAGTAGCACTTTCACCTTGGGGAACTCAGAATCCCTGTGCCTGCAGGTTATTCATTTAATAAAGGCATACTGTAAGCTGTGTTTTCAAATGAGTCTATAATGGGAAAATGGTCAGGCAGAATAACAACAATATTAACATATACAAAGATTTACTTTTCTCTTGATAATAAAGAAAAACATTTGGTGATTTAATCAACATCAAGGGAGAATAAACAGAATGATCAACAGAATGATTAATTGATAGTTGAATGGCAAGACACAGTCTTGAAAAGTGATCCAAAGCTTGGCTATGGTTAGTTTTTTCACAGAGGAAAATAAGCACATTTTAGGATATTTCACTATTGAATGTGAGAAAGAATTATTCGTGATATATTTGGAAGAGTGTATCTCATTTATGAGTCTTACTCATTTATTCATTTTTCAGTGATAGAAGGTCCTAAATAAATATGTCAGTAGATCTCACATCTCATGGTGCCCTTTCAAAAATCTCCAAACTATTTGCATTTATAACCCTCCAGAAGATCAGTATATAGTAAATATTTACCTGCAAAAGTAAATACATTTTTTCTGTTCAACATATTCTTCACAGAAACACACACACACCATGTTTCTCTTAAAACTTGCTTTTGAACAAGTTCTTAAAAGTACACCTCCTGACTTATGAATGAACAATTACACTTCCTGATTGATGAATGAAATGCAGTCTCTGTCAAATGCCTGCATAACATTGCCTGTTCAAGCTAATCAAAAGACACCAGCTTCAGTAGAAAGCATAAGTCAATGCTGTAATCCCAATAAGAATTTTCTATGGTTTCAATAAATAGCAGGTATAAAAATGAAATTGAATTCCCTCACAAATGATCTTTACAATCAATCTCGTGGAGGATACATACACATATGAGGCTCATAAAACAATCTTTGGATCATGATACCTAGAACTGTCAATGCGAAATACATCTTGACTATAAGGTAAGTGTATCCATAATATGGCTGTCTGAGTTTGTAATAAATTATTAATAATATTGGCAACAGCGATGCTCACTGAGAAAAATAAACTTTAAAATGAAGAGCGAGCCAGATGTGGTGGTTCAAGGCAATACCCTGAGCACTGGAGAAGGTAATGCAGAAAGATTGTTAAGAATTTTAAGTCAACCTGTACTACATAGTGTGGTATTCCAGGTTAGCCCTGATACAGATGAGACTCTGTCTCAAAAGAAATTGAAAAGTTAGAGATAGTATTTAGAATGTATTAGTGTTTGGGAGTAACATGTAAAACTGCACATTTGGAAACATAATGTCATTTATTCATACTCCTGAATTTGTGACATTTGGTAATTAGCACATGGTCATTAGAAATCCTCTTAGGTTGACTAGAAAGATGAGTCAACAGATAAGAGTGCTTCATTTTCTTCTAAACCTGAGTTTAGTTCCCAGCACTATAATGGACCCTTCACAGCATCCTATAACTCCAGCTTCAGAGTACTTGATACTCTTCTGGCCCATACTGGTACCTGAATACATGTGGCATATACTCACACAGATATACACATACATAAAGAACAGAAATAAATATTAAAATCAAAGCACCTTCTTGGAGTATCATTAATTTACTCAACATGTATTTACTAATGGAAAATATGTATATCAGGTTACATTTTTGTTTAGGGTTGGCAGACACTCAAGCATTCTTAACATTAGCAACCTTACTTGGGGACACTGCAGAGACCTGACACTTTCCAGTTGCCCACTCCACTGTCTCCATATGAAGATTGTCTTTCAATGTTTGGCTCTCAGGTTCCACTTAGGACCATACACAGTGACATTTTTCGGGAGCTGTAGAATCCATCTATAAGGTAGGGCCATTTCAAGCAGACTCTGCTAATCTGGTCATAAATTCCATTTAACTCCCTACTCCTAAATTCAAGTTATGAAATTGAAATAGGAGAAGCTCAGGTCAACAACAATCTTGAAAATTTACTAGGATTCTGCATTTATAAGATCTTTATTTATTCCTAAGTATGAAAACAGAGAAGAAATGATCATAGGTAATAGAGTATTCTCAGAGACAGAAGGAATGCCTACTACTTCGACTAATTATACACAATTTATTGACATATTCGCTGGAAAATGAGTGTTACCAGTGAAAGGAAACACAAAGCATAGCATCAGATAAAACCTTGTTTGTAAAATGGCTTTTTCAATACTAAGGATGAGTTTTTCCTCCTTTTACCTAGACATGAAATATCATCTAGGATTTACAAGAATATTGAAATGGGGAAAGATAATGGAAGCGATGCTTTTACATATTCACACTCAATAAACTAACAACTTTAGTCAATGTGTTTTGATTTCCTTAGGTGCTAACAGAGACCTAGTCATCACAGATAGGCATGGCATTTGGGCTAATTTGAAGATACACAGGGAAGAAATAAAGTGTCATCAAAGGTGACATAACTCCATTGTGATCAGGAAGCAAACTTAATTTGAAATAATTAGGCCAAGAATGGCAAATGAATAAATGTGACAGGGAAATGAATGAGTGAGGAGTCTGGATAAAGGCAATATCCATAAGACATTTCCTTCATCTTAACTTGTGGTTTATGAAAAACTTCTCTAGAAAGGCCTTGGTCATGGTATTCCTTCCTTATCAGGAAGACAGAAATGTTAGGTTTGTCTCTGAAAATGTCAGTTCGGCCCTGTGACATGAGGTAATATAACCTTAGCCTTATCATACTAACTTTAAGATAATGTGATACTTCATCTTTCAAACAGGGAACACTGCAAGAAAATGACATTCCTACAGGCAAACAAAGGGAGTTTAATTGGGTCACAGGAAAATGCTAGAAGAAGGAATGCAATATTTCTAAGCAAAAATTTAGGTTTCAGAACAGCTAATAGGGTACAAACATTTCAGGTTTCTCCCCCAAACCTCAACGTTTTCTATTAAAATCAGATAATGGATATTACTTAATAAGCAAATAGAATTTTGTTGCTAAAATATTGCTGCAAACCAAGAGATGCTCCTGAAGACGCATTAAATTTTCTTTCTGTTGCTGTGATAAACTCTATAGCCAAAGCCAACTGGAGGGAGCAAAAGCTTGTTCCATCATATAAGTTACAACCCATGGTAGAGGGGAGGAACTTGAAGCAGGAACATTGAAGCCAGAAGCAGAGACAAGAAGAAACACTTCCTATTGACTTGCTCTCTATAGCTTGCTCAGGCTGTTCTCTTAGATAACCCACCAACACTTGCCCAAAGGTAGAGTTGCCCATAGTGGGCTGGGCCCTCCTACATCAACTATTAATTAAGAAAACAACTTAGTCAGAAAGCAAATAAAAGAACCATTTGGGTGTACACACACACGCACACATGCACACACATGCACACACACATTTCTGCATTTTAATGAAACTTATGATACTGTCAATTATTGCTTGTCACAGCATATGTATGCAACTATGCTTCAAAGAAATGTAATTATTTGGTGAGATACAAAACATAGCTGTGAAACATCTTTGTAAAGATTTGAAGGATTATTTATAGACCAAGGACACAGAACACAATCGTTGAACCACTGAGTTTCTAAGCAGTATTTGTAAGCTTCATTAAGTAGCTTTTATTAAGGCAAATGGGATCCGTGATGGCAAACTTCTCTGCTGTGCTAATTTAGAGGTAGGAAACAGACTCCCTTTAAAGGAAAAAAAAAGTGTTGAAATCTTATGCTGGCTTGGAAAATATAAAATCATTACAAAGTTTCCTTTCTTCCCACCATTCATTGATTTCTTACTGTTCACATTGAGAATACATGTTTTTTGAGATATTTTAATAATAAATATACAATAAAATTTAGTTCTAAAGAGACCCACTAGTCCACACAACTGGAAAGTGAAAGGCATAATCACAATGGCATTACTCTAATTGTTGAAAGCAGAAATTGTTACACTCCAGCAGCAATGCAATAACAGGATTCAAACGAACTATTTTTGTTGCCATGCTACTGCCTAATATTTAAGCATCATATTCCAAACTCCTCTAAGGTACAAAATTCTCCTATGTGTTCTTATTAATTGTATGGCCAGGAAGCATTGCATATTAAGGAAGACCTGCTACATTGCAAAAGAGCTGGCTCTTAACAAAGAGCCATTCATCAGCTGCCAATAAGTCACAAACTTCCATAAAGGAAACTTCATTATCGATTCAGATCAAGGTACAGTCGTCCACTGTGTAATTGTAATATAGAATAAAAGATATTCACTTCAGACACAGGTGAAGTTCAGTTTCCAGTAGATTGTTGACCTTTATCCATCAACGTGGATCATTCTGGGGAGCATTTTTGTTTCCAGGGTCTCTTGCACAGGAACTTTAACATCTGCATCTTCTTTCATGCCCCTTTTATTTCCTTTTCTTGTAGCGTTACTCTAGTTAAGACTTCAAGTACTATGCCAAATGAGTGGAGAAACCAGATACAATTGCTTCCCCCAATTTTAGTAAACTTGTTTTGAATTTCAAGCAGATTGTTATCAAAATTCTCTTCAATAGAGTTTTAGCATCACTTGAAAGTGAATTAAATATGACTTGTCAAGGGAATGGATACCTAGGAACTATAAGTATGTACAAATGGAAAAATATATAGAAATTAAGACTGCACATTAAGTGCTCACATGAAGAAACAGGAGAACAGTTATACCAGAGAATTAACATCACAGCTAAAAGCTCTAGAACACAAAGAAGCAAACTCCCCCAGGAGGAGTAGACGCCAGGAAATAATCAAATTGAGGGCTGAAATCAATAAAGTAGAAACCAGGAAAACAATACAAAGAATCAATGCAACGAAGAGTTGGTTCTTTGAGAAAATCAACAAGATAGACAAACCTTTGTCCAAACTTACCAAACAGCAGAGAGTGAACACGCAAATTAACAAAATCAGAAATGAAAAGGGGGACATAACAACAGACTCTGAGGAAATCCAGAGAATCATTAGGTTATACTTTGAAAACCTGTACTCCACAAAATTCGAAAATTTAAAGGAAATGGATGACTTCCTGGACAGCTATCATTTGCCAAAACTAAATCAAGAACAGATAAGCAATTTAAATAGACCTATAACCCCTATGGAAATAGAAGCTGTCATCAAAAGTCTCCCAACCAAAAAAAGCCCAGGTCCAGATGGCCTCAGTGCAGAATTCTACCAGAAATTCAAAGAACAGCTTATACCAATTCTTCTCAAAGTGTTCCACACAATAGAAGCAGAAGGGTCTTTGCCAAACTCTTTCTATGAGGCTTCAATAACCTTGATCCCCAAGCCACACAAAGATACAACTAAGAAAGAGAACTTCAGACCAATATCCCTCATGAACATTGATGCAAAAATACTCAATAAAATACTGGCAAATCGGATCCAAGAACACATCAAAACAATCATTCACCACGATCAAGTAGGTTTCATCACAGGGATGCAGGGATGGTTCAACATACGAAAATCCATCAACGTAATCCACCATATAAACAAGCTGAAAAACAAAAATCACATGATCATCTCACTAGATGCTGAAAAAGCCTTTGACAAAATCCAACACCCCTTCATGATAAAGGTCTTGGAGAGATCTGGGATAACAGGGACATACTTAAACATAATAAAAGCTATATACAGTAAACCAACAGCCAACATCAAACTAAATGGACAGAAACTCAACGCAATTCCTCTAAAATCAGGAACAAAACAAGGCTGTCCACTCTCTCCATACCTTTCAACATGGTTATAGCTATTGCCATACGACAACAAAGGGGGATCAAGGGGATACAAATTGGGAAGGAAGAGGTCAAACTTTCACTGTTTGCAGACGATATGATAGTCCTGAAAACAGCTTGGTATTGGCACAAAAATAGACAGGTAGACCAATGGAACCGAATCGAAAGCCCTAATTTTAACCCACACACCTATGAACACTTGATTTTTGACAAAGAAGCTAAAACTGTACAATGGAAAAAAGAAACCATCTTCAACAAATGGTGCTGGCATAACTGGGTACTGGTATGCAGAAGACTGCAGATAGATCCAGGTTTATCGCCTTGTACAAAACTTAAGTCCAAATGGATCAAAGATCTCAACATAAATCCAGCCACACTGAAACTTTTAGAAGAGAAAGTGGGAGATACTCTTCAACGAGTTGGTACAGGAGACCACTTCCTAAACATAACACCAGTGGCACAGGCACTGAGATCGACAATTAACAAATGGGACCTTCTGAAACTAAAAAGCTTCTGTAAGGCAAAGGACACAGTCAAAAAGACAAAAAGGCAGGCCACAGAATGGGAAAAGATATTCACTAACCCAACATCTGACAGAGGGCTAATCTCCAAAATTTACAAAGAACTCAAGAAACAAGTCTCCAAAACACCAAAGGATCCACTTAAAAGGTGGGGTACAGAGCTAAATAGAGAATTCTCAGTAGAGGAGGCTAAAATGGCCAAGAGACACTTAAGAAAGTGCTCAACATCCTTAGCCATCAGGGAAATGCAAATCAAAACAACTCTGAGATACCATCTTACTCCTGTCAGAATGGCTATAATCAAAAACACCGAAGACAATTTATGCTGGAGAGGATGTGGAGAGAGAGGAACACTCCTCCACTGCTGGTGGGAGTGCCGACTCATACAGCCTCTTTGGAAATCAGTATGGAGATTCCTCAGGAAAATGGCTATTAATCTACCACTAGACCCAGCAATTCCACTCTTAGGCATTTATCCAAATGAGGCAGGTTCATACAACAAGGGCATGTGCTCCACTATGTTCATAGCAGCATTGTTTGTTATAGCCAGAACCTGGAAGCAACCTAGATGCCCCTCAACTGAAGAGAGGATAGAGAAAATGTGGTACATTTACACAATGGAGTATTACTCAGCAGAAAAAAACAATGGAATCTTGAAATTCGCAGGGAAATGGATAGCACTGGAAGAGACCATCCTGAGTGAGGTAACCCAGTCACAAAAAGACAAACATGGTATGTACTCACTCATATATGGATTTTAGACATGGATCAGGATAGTGCCAGTCTGCACCTCCACAGATAGAGAGGCTGGGAAACAGGAAAGAACCTAAAAGATATGCATATAAGCATAGTACCCAAGAGAAGAGGATGGAGACAAGATCCTCTGAATGGATGGGGAACACGGCGAGGGGTGGGGGGAGTGGGACCTGGGAAGAAGAGAGGGGGTGAAGAGGAAGAGAGTTGGTCATGGGGGAACAGGAAGTTGAGGGGGTGGGGGTAGAATAGGGGGGAGAGGGAAACACAGGATCGAAGACAGATCAGGCACCAGAGTGACTTCGAGTGATCTAAAGGGATAACACCAATTGGAAAGCTAAGCAATAGTGGAGGGACCACCTCGAATGCCCATTCCTGATAATGAACTTGATGTCTATAACCATCCGGGACTTCGTCCTGTGACTGATGGAAGCAGAGGCAAACACACAATTAATCACTGAACTGAACCCAAGGAACCCAGTGACAGAGAGAGAGGAGTGATGAGCAAATTGGCAAAGAATGGGCTGGCAAAACCAGCAGAGACAGCTGATCTGAACAGGGGAGAGCTCATGGACCCCAGACCGACAGTGGGGAGGCCAGCATGGGACTGATCTGGATCCCCCAAATGTGAGTGTCAGTGAGAAGGCCTGGGCAACCTATGGGGCCCTGAGCTGTGGATCAGTGTCTATCCCTGGTATACAAACTGTCTTCGTGTGCCTATAGCACAAAGAGAGATGCTCTCTCAGCCTGGACTCTTAGGGGAGTGCCTGGACCCTACCAAGAGTAAAATGACAGACTCTAGTTATCCCCTATGTGGAAGGATTTGGCAATAGGGTGGGAGGGAGGGGGGAAGGAGAGTGAGGGAGGAGGGGAGGGAGAGGGAACTGGGATTGACATATTAAACAAGCTATTTAAAATTAAAATAAAAAATGATAAAAAAATTTTAGAAAAGAAAAAAATATGACATGTATGACAGAACCTTAACCTGAGTAAGTATGGACATTTAAGATTTGTAAGTTTTGTTTTTTAATGGTTTGTTTCTAGTAAACAAACATATATGGCATTTTATCACTCCTTGAGATGCCTGGGAATACAAAGTACACTTCGACTGTCTTATTCACTACTGGACCCTTAATTTCTTCAAGACCCATTTAAAATCAAGAGTCACTATAATCTTAAGATTATTGCTGGGAAACACTATCACTGTCCATAGAAAACACTGAGCACATCAGACATTTTTGTTGTTACATTTTTTTCCTAATGAAAACCATCTAAAAACGTTCTCTTCACAAATATTATCTGGAAAGAGTCAAGGGGTAACTAACAAAATAGCTCAATGGGGGAAATGATCTTCTCCCATTTGGAAACGTGCCCTTCTGTAGGCTGGCTCTGTTAAATCAGGTTTCTGGAGGTAATTTGTCTCATCTTCTATGTCTGCCTACCCCAAGACTACTGATGAAAAACCTGGCGCTGACACGGGTCAGGAGGCTGAAGAGACTGGGTGGTGCCGAACATGGCAAAGCCACAGGAAGGTGGACAGGTTGTCATTACCAGGAAAAGGGTATGAAAACTTATTATGATGAAGAACTTTTAATAAGTACTTCTATTTTACATTTATTAGACCAAAAAGGACCTAAATGCTAGTTGAAATAAGTTGAAGTGGATCTGGTTACCATTTATAACACATTTCTGGGCAAAATGCTTGAAGATTAGTCTATTCTGAAAAACATATGATTTAATTCATTTTTCCAAAGATAAAACTTCATTCCTTTTCTTTAAAGGAATGATGTATAAACTATGAACAATCACTATAAATGAATATAATACAATATCACATTTTAAAGACAAGAGACATATTTTGTTGATTTTATTTACCATCGCCTTGTTCCTTTACTGTTCTTTCTAATTATTTATTCTAGTTTATTTTAAACTTCTGAGTTTCAATCTCAGCTTTTTTGCTAAGAAATCCCAGACAAACATAATAAATAATTAGGTATTGATCTATGAGCACAGGGTTTAAGAGTTCACTCTTGTATCTATTTATATTCATCCTTTAGCATAACAATCTCCATAAAAAACCCACTGCTACACCAAAAAGATTAAAAGGGAATAAGGGTAGACAACAGAAACAATTATGATTCCCTCAGGGTATAAAACAAAAGCTCGTTTTAACTGCGAATTTCACTAACATACATAACACATATTAAATGTTTATGTAAGCCTATTACACATAGTTACATATATAATATACATAAACATGCATCTATAGAATTGGTTGATAAATAAGCAAGCTTCACAATCAGGCTAGCACACTTAAAGGCTTGATGTCACCACACAGTGGTGTCACTGGTAGTTTGCAATTTAGTGCTGTGTTTTGAGCCAGTGTAAAATTATAGAGGAAGGAAAATTTCCAGTTGACTTGTCTGAGTGCTGATGGTCTGCACTGATGTGAATGCCAATGCTTTGTAACAACAGGAGAGACAATGGCAGTTACATAATGTACTCCTGTTCACAAGTTGCCTATTGCAAAACTGACGAGATTGTACCATGAAACTCTGGGCAGGTCTTAGCTGGTAGATGAAACTGGTGCAAAGGATCAAGGCACTCTCTGCAGACCATTGAGCAGCACATGCAGTTCATGCACAGGGTGTGGCTGACACCTGCAATGAATGCCTGTGGCCACTTAGTCAGTGATCCTGAGACCAATGGTTCCCTAACTGAGAAAAGACATTCATCTCTTGCCTTAGTAAGGGATGGATTCTCCATGAAAACCCATGGCACAGATATAAGTAATTTTGATAAAGCAAACAAATGTTGGAACTACTGGAAATAATTAAAAGATTTTATATGCTCAAAATTATTCCTATTGGCTTTATTGGAATTATGTAAGCATTACAGATGTGGAACATTAACAGTGCAGATAATGAATAACCCACTTAAAAATGTATTGGTTGCAGGAAAGTAGAAAGGGACTATTGCTGGGAAAACGGGCTATGTAATAATAGGGGAATAGCAGGGTACAAGTGTTCTATTCAGAGGATTGAGAAAAGGGAGGTGCTTTAATTTGGAGGAGGGGAGGGAGATAAATGTAAGAGGGTAAAATAATAGCAAGGATGTCTGAAAAGGTTATAAGGAATCACGCTATTAAGTATCTACCTGAAAAATTCCTATATTTTAGTGAGTGAAAATAAAGAAATATGGTTTAAGTGAAAATTTCTCATCTGAGCTAACAATGCTCCCACCTAAGGCCAAGACTACTTAGCAACAAAAAGCCCAACACTATACATAACTTTTGAGTTATTGGTCAAAGTTGTATGAGAGGATTCCAAAATATGACAGAATATCGCTAATACTCTTGGTTTACACCCCTACAGGTGGAAGTCACTATTGTTGAGGGCATCATGCACTTCAGATACATGGCTCAGAGGCCTCTCAGCTGGAATTGACTTTAATGCTTCCTCCCTGAGGACTAGCTTTCATGGTACCAGAAAGTGTCACACAAGCTTCTAAAGGAGACAAACAACTGACAGTCAAGAGGCCCATGAATTACAAAAATGACCAGCAAGGCACAATAACTGCAAGGATGAAGTAGTGGCATGTAGTCCTTGGCAGGTTTCACCAGTAGCTTTCCAATTAGATTCAAGACCTACCTGGTAGGAAGAAAACCATACTTGGCACTAGAAACCTAGCCAATTCCTCAGGGCTACTGAAGTCATGGATCTTGGAGGAGAACCTACAGCCACCATTTTACTAACACAGCATAATTCTCAACTACATTCTGAATATTTGTCCTTATACTCACGTAAGTGTGCTCCTCACTCCTCATTAAGGAAAGTTTTTCTTTACAACAGAGACCATTAAAGAAAACCACAACCAATCAACATACAAAGTTGTTGACCCCATTTCCAAGGATACATCTACAAAACAACTCCTATATCTAAGGCTCAGGGAACATTGCAGAAGTGTTTTGTAAGATCCAGAGGATCAGGGACCTTGCTGTAAGACTGTGTCTCCTAGCAATGTTAGAAACTGCACATGATGTTAAGGTCTTACCAACATGACTACATAAGCCTAACAAGGATGACACCAATAGATATGCCAAGTGGACAGGAGAAAGCCCACAAGGTGTCAACTTTATACAAAGAACTGCAGGCAACTAAGGAATAATGAGAATGGGAGATACAGCCTTCCTCAGAGGAGCATACCAACTGGATATCCAGTCAAGTGGTTAGCCCTGAAAACATGCATACAAGTAATGTTATATAGCCAAAGAGGGTGTATTAGGAATACTTAACTATATTCATGTATGAATGTAACAATAATTAATGAGAACAGAGGCTGTGAATTTGAAAGAGAACAAGGAGGAATATGGACTTTATGAGATGATTTGGATGGAGGAAAGTTAAGGGAGAAAGATAATAAATAAATTAAAAAATATATCTTTTCATTTATTTATCTATCTGTATATGTGTCCATTTATCCATCATTCATCCATACATCCATCTGCACACACACACACACACACACACACACACACACACACACACACACACACACACATACAACTCACACACACAATTTGGGTTGGGGAGACACTCAGTTGGTAAAGTGCAGAAAGCAGAAGTAAAAGAAAATTTTCTTGATTTAACTTGAACTTAACAACAATTGTTGGATACTTGTGAAATTATGAAATTTCTAGATGCAAGTTCATGCTTTCTTTCATCTATATGCTATCAATATATTGTAATAATAACAAAGTGTTATGTAGCAATGTCTTCCATTCTTCAAAAGACTTCATCAGAGCCTGTTTCTCTTTGAGTGTTTTATATATATCAGTTTTCAGAAAATTATTAAGCTTCATTCTGTCCCCAAATATTCCACCGAGATCTATACATGTTCTGAGGTAAGCTGAGGAGAATTCCCTTTCTTAGAAACAGTGGATCGTACTCACATTGATTTAGTTAATAGAATATAGCTCATGCATCTTGTTCCCAATGCACATTCATATTGACACAGAAAAACTTTATCTTGGAAGATTTATTTAGCATCCTTTGAGTTTACACACTAATCTAGTTGTATTTATATTGACCCAGACTTTTTCACATCAGAAAAAAATGAATCAAATTAGATACCAATAATAAATCTATAAATTTGCCATATGTTGAATGCTATATTTAAAAGAATGCAACTAGAACAATTGATTTGAGGTTAGTATTCTTAATGAGCAACTAATTTTTCAGAGTAAATTATGCTGCACAAATAAAAGCAATAAATTGTATAAATTAATTTCCTCCATAATGTAACTTTAAATCAATTTTTTTCTAATTTCCAACATCTAGCTTTTCAGTTTAATGAGCTAAAATTGTTGTTGTATACTTAGAGAGTTTTGATTGGAGAAATTGCAATTACTAAAATAAAATATTACAAATATTGGTTAACAAAAAGAAAATATTCAGATAGCCCTGTAATTGCTAACAGTATACCTTAAGAGGTAATAAAAATTCAACTCTGTTTTTATAATTTGAAAGCTATTTAAAGGCTAAGAAAGATCAGGTCAACTAATTATTTTCCCTTTTCTCTTGCTATTAAATATAACAGAATTATGGTAGATAACTACTAACATGACTGGTTGTCCTTCTCATTGTTAAGGTTGCCAAATGACAATTATGTGTAGGAGAGCTTAACATTAAGACACAATCAGGCATGGCAGGACTGTAGGGCATTCATCATTTTGCCTGTCATCCATAACATCCAATGAGTTTAAAAATCAAACCAGTTTTCAACCAGCTTTGTATGCATGTCCAGGGTTGTATATCACATCATACATTAATTTTTTATTTTCCATCAAGTCACCTAATTACATTATACAGCCACAGTACTCAGGAGGATTATATTTGGCACTGAACAGAGAAAATAATGAAACACACTCTTTTGCCTTTGATTTCTAAAGTTGTACTTGGAATTGTACCTGAGCAGAGAAGCACATTATAGATTGAAGCAGCTTTTATTTCTATTCCCCCAGAAATACTTCTAAGATGATGAGAGAAACAGTGTAGTGTTGTATGGAAAAATGAACACTGGCTCAGGGAAGGTCTATATTTCAATCTTAGCATTGACATCTACTAGGTGTTTATCATTTAGACGAGTAATTTAATCTGTTTTAGGCTTTGTGTTCTTGTTTGGGAAATGAGGACACAGAGACTGTATGCTTTTCTATATGTGTTTGTACTTCTGTATCTGAAAGGAATTAATCATTTGTGTGGAAAAACATGAAATTCACCTACAAATCAATGGCTCTCAAACTTGACTGCTCTTGTCCATCACTAGCAGTCTCAAATGTCACCTGTTCCTGGAACAATAAAGGAAAGATTCCATTTGTAGGAAACCAGGAACTTGTATGCTTAAAAGCTCCTTGGGGAAACCCAGCACACAGCTATATTTAATATGACACTAGGGAGTGATATCTATATAATCTTTAAGTATTTTATTTCCTCATTTATTTGCATCATTTTCCAATTTATTCAATGAGCAGCTATTATGCAAAAGTTTGGGTTTTAAGGATGCAAGATTAAAACTAAATAAATCATAACCTCTGCCATGAAGAAATTTATTCCAGTATACATTTGGGTTGCAAACGTTTTGTGACCATTATGCATATGGCAATCCTATCCAAAACCCAGGAAGATATCTAGATGTGAATGAGTCTGCCAGTTATGAAAGTGTGTAACAAGTACCATGGTGATGGTGTTGATCTCCATTTCCTCCATTTTAGTTCAGATAGGTGTTCCTAAGGTAGAGCTAATTTTTCTTCAAATAGATCTTGCTTTAATAAGTGGGATTATCAGATGACATATCAACATAGTATGATAACGAATTAAATTGAATGACTATGATCTTACCAACTGATTTTTAAGATAAGACATATTTGCAGAACAAAGTTCTAAAGTAAATGAACAAAAGGAACTGAGAAATGTATTTTCTCCTGCCTTATAAAATGTGAACAATGATTTTCAAAGAGTGAACAATATCATGTATGCTCATATGTACAATTTGTACATTCAGTTTCCCACTGTGAATATAATTTTATTATAATTGTTCAGCCTTTTTGATCCTATAATTTTTTCTTTTTTTATTATTTATTTTTAAGTTTCAATTTAGATTAGAAACAAGGTTGCTTCACAAGTCAGTTCCAGGTCCCTCTCCCTTTCCCTCCCCTCCTCCCGTGCCCTCCCTCCAACCCCCTACATTATCCCCTCATTTCCCCAGGGAGGGTGAAGCCCTCCATGGGGGTGTCCATAGTCTGTCATTTCATCCAGAGCAGGGCCTAGACCCTCCCCCAAGAGTTCAGGGTGAGAGTGCATCTCACATTGTTGGATGGGAGTCCAAAGTCCGTGTGTATCCTCGGGATGAGTACTGATCTACTGCCCAAGGCTCAATAGATTACCTAGGCCTCCTCACTGACACCCACATTCAGGGGGTCTTGATCAGTCCCAAGCTGGATTCCCAGGCTAATGCCTGGGGTTCAAAAGTTAACCTTTGTCAGGTCAGCTGTTTCTGGCGGTTAAACCAGCCCAGTCTTAATACCTTTGGTCATCAGTCCTTCCTCTCTGTTACTGGCTTTCTTGAGTTCAGCTCAGTGCTTAGCCATGGGAGTGTGCCTCTTCTTCCATCAGCCACTGAATGAAGTTTCTGTTTCCCAGACTCTCTGGCCATGGGACTGTAGGCTGGCACTCCCCAGATCTATGTCTAAAATCCATGTATGAGAGAGTACATGTCATGTTTCTCTTTTTGTGACTGTGTTACCTCACTCAGGATGGTTTCTTCTAGTGTCATCCATTTGCCTGAAAATCTCAGGATTCCATTGTTTTTTCTGCTGAATGGTACTCCATGGTGTAAATATACCACATTTTCTCTATCCACTCTTCGGTTGAGGGGCATCTAGGTTGCTTCCAAGTTCTGTCTACTACAAATAATGCTGCTATGAACATAGTGGAACAGACATCCTTGTTGTATGAATGGGCATCTTTTGGATATATGCCTAAGAGTGGAGGTGCTGGGTCTTGTGGTAGGTTTATTCCCATTTTTCTGAGGAATATCCATACTGATTTCCAAAGTGCCTGAACAAGTTGGCACTCCCACCAGCAATGGAGGAGTGTTCCCCTTTCACCACATCCTCTCCAGCATAAATTGTCATTGGTGTTTTTGATTTTAGCCATTCTGACAGGAGTGAGATAGTATCTCAGAGTTGTTTTGATTTGCATTCCCAGGATGGCCAAGGATGTTGAGCACTTTCTCAAGTGCCTCTCAGCCATTTTAGACTCCTTTATTGAAAATTCTCTATTTAGTTCTGCAGCCCACTTTTTAATTGGATCCTTTGGTGTTTTGGAGACTTGCTTCTTGAGCTATTTGTAATTTTTGTAAATTTTGGAGATTGGCCCTCTGTCAGATTTGGTATTAGTGAATATTTTTTCCCATTCTGTGGGCTGCCTTTTTGTCTTGCTGACTGTGTCCTTTGCCTTACAGAAGCTTCTCAGTTTCAGGAGGTCCCATTTATTAATTGTTGATCTCACTGTCTGTGCTACTGGTGTTATGTTCAGGAAGCTGTCTCCTGTACCAATTCGTTCAAGGGTACCACCCGCTTTCTCTTCTAAGAGGTTCAGTGTGGCTGGATTTATGTTGAGGTCTTTGATCCATTTGGACTTAAGTTTTGTGCATGGCGATAAACATGGATCGATCCGCATTCTTCTACATGCCAGCCTCCAGTTATGCCAGCACCATTTGTTGAAGATGCTTTCTTTATTCCATTGTATATTTTTAGCTTCTTTGTCAAATATCAGAAGTTCGTAGGTGTGTGGGTTAATATCCGGGTTTTCAATTCGATTCCATTGGTCTACTTGTCTATTTTTTGTGCCAATACCAAGCTGTTTTCAGGACTATAGCTCTATAATAGAGCTTGAGGTCGGGGATGGTGATACCTCCAGACAGTGCTTTGTTGAACAGGGTTGTTTTGGCTATCCTGAGTCTTTTGTTTTTTCATACAAAATTGATTATTGTTCTTTCATGGTCTGTGAAGAATGTTGCTGGGAGTTTAATGGGGATTGCATTGAATCTGTAGATTGCTTTTGGCAGGATTGCCATTTTTACTACATTGATCCTTCCTATCCAAGAGCATGGGAGATCTTTCCATTTTCTGAGGGCTTCTTTACCTATAATTTTTTAACTTCCATTACTCTTTCAGTTCTAATGATATTTTTGCGGTTAAATCTCAATGAAGGCTGTGAAAATATACATATTCACAATAACTTCCACTTCTAATTGGAAAAGTGAAGTGAAATTGTCTTAAAAAGTAATATGTTGGTATTTGATAACATTTTTAGAACTTATTATTGACTTCAATAGCCAAACTGTATCTCCTTTATTGTTGTTTAAACCATTATAGCTTAACTTATTGTGAATGAAAGATACTTTAAAAATGTGTCATCATCCTTAAATAACTTAAAGTTCCTTCTAACAAGCGGGTGACCTGACTTTTATACTAGATGGCAATCTCCAGAAACAGGGCTTTCTAAGTGGAATGAGGATAATACAGTGCCACTGAAAAATCATGGAGACCAATGTCTGTGAATAGCTCTGCTTATGATTTTTGTTTATATTATTAAAGTGTTAAACCTCACTAAATAATCAATATAATAAAATACAATACAAATAACACCTACTGTATTGATTTCCTGGTGCTGGATGTATAATCTGTGATCCCAGGACATGGAATTTATGTGATTTTTCACAAGGAAATGCGATAATGTTACAAGAAAATCGAATCAATGCTGGGCGTTTATTACATGACACTGTTATTTTTTCTTTCCATACAGTTCATTGCCGCCCCTTTTTACTGTGGAAGAGTTAGGGCACTCTTTTAATACATAACCAAATATGTCAGATAGAGGTCATACCTAAAGTTATTCAGTGGAAATGGCGTTTATTTGGTTATTTGGTTGAACAAATCTGCCAGGTCTAAAGTCAGCTTTGATTTAGGAAGAAACTTAGATCAGAGTTTGATTCTTTGAACTTCTATTAGTCTGACATTCAAGTCAGGTATGAGTACCACAGACTCCTATAGACTCCAATTTTATACTGTTTTTTATGATTCTTAATTTTCGCAAACACTTAATTGGAGACATTAGTATTATCTTCACTGGAAAAAGAGAGATTTAAAATAGACTCCTGATTTGCCCAATTCATAATTTAAAATCCCTTGATTTGTGAATGAAGAGATTTCTCAGTGGTTAAGAGCACTGGCTGACTTTTGTTACAAGAGTTTTGTTACAAGAATTTTGTCTGTGTTGTGGTCTAACATCCAATGGTGTTGGGCATGGGTTCGAGAGGCAGGGTTCACATTCAGGTGGCCAGAATGGGTCATTGAGTTCCCTCAGGAGAAGGGAAAGAGAGGCCCTCAGAGGAGGAAGAGGTAGAACAAGGATGGTGTGGACCTTTTGAGAGGAAAGTGGATGGTGGTGTTGTGTCCCAATAGCTGTGGTTCTCTCAGGTTTATATCCAAGTTTTATTTTTTATAAATGATAAAAGAAATCGTGATAGCCTTTCAAGAGGTCTGTGTTTGATTCCCAATACCCATAAAGATGCTCACAAATGTAACTGTGGTTTGTGAAAACCTGACGCCATCTTCTGGATGTGGCAGTCATTGCATTCATATTGTCCATGGCAAAACACCCATACACAAAATATAATGAATGAATGAATGAATAAAATTTAAAAATATTTTCTTTTGGTGTTTATTAAACATTTTTATATTTAATTTCCCTCTTGTGTTCCTTTTCTTTAATTCTGCCTTTTTGCACTAGTTACTAACCTGGAAAGACTGTTTAATCTTAGCAAAGATAAAGGCAATGTTATTTTCTTGAAACACAGGCTGATTACCCTGATATTTGACAGCTTGTTTGATGTAAACTAGAGCATACCATAGGAAAATGTTAAACTTGAAACTCCCTATGCTTGACTTCTTTTTCAAAAATGATTCATTCAAGGAATAATGGTGGAGCAGGGACAAACAGCTCTCTGCTATGTCCCCTCAGATCTCAAAGAAGACATCTTACCATTGGTTTCTTTAAGAGGTGAGAGGCACAGAAGACAAGAAGGTAACAACCATCGTGAATAGTTAAGGACTAGAATAGCAGAAATAGTGAATGCTAGATTTTTAGGAAATGGTAGACTCTAATCCAGAGTATCAAACATCAACAGAGAAGCTGGGGAATTCTTCCTGCTCCCACAGGGGTGCCAAAATAATGGGAAAAGGAAAATTCCCAGAAGCTAAGGGAGAGAAATCAAAATTCCTGGAAGATTCACAAGCTAAGTAAAACAGGCAGTTGGGAAATTGCCCATTGCTAATAATTCCATGTAGTGTGACTAACTCTGGGGCAGAGAGAAAACTCTACTCAATCATGACATCAAACTCGGAGGCTTTCCTTCCTATGAGTCTGGGCACAGAGGATATAGAGCTACCCAAACTCACTCAAGCTAAGACAAATAGGTAGCCATTGCATTGTTAAAGTGACTATATTCTGCCACAATAGAGATAAAAGCATGGGCATAGATTCAGACATTGAAATCCATGTGGGGCAAGGCTAACCATTTGTAATATGAGGAAAATAGTGTGTGAGGTAGGTGTGGGCCATACTGCACACATATTGCACTACTGAGGTGTAGTCTCTGTCTGGTTAGGAGAAATGACACTTCAATCTTAATGTATACTCCCACTGAAATATGAAAATACTTCAACTGAAGGAATATGACGAGAAAAGGAAAAATTGTACAGTGATCTAACTCTCAATGTGCAACTCCCAATGCAAAAAAATTAATAATAACCAAGACTGCACAAAGTCTCAAAAATGATAACTTCAACAGTAATGGATTACCAGGAGAGTGAACTAGATTGGAATCTCAGATGAGGCATTCAAATAAATAATTGAAAGGTAATTGTAAAAAAATGTTTCATGAAATCAAAGGGGACACAAACTCCTAGACGAATTAAAAGACAATAAAAATAAATAGTTGAATAGAACATGAAAGTATCATACAAGTGTAATAGAGGAATTCAATAAAGACATACAAATACTGAACTTAATCAAGCTGAAACTTTACAGAAACAAGTTTAACAAATCAAATAGCCAAGGCAAAGCCTCAACAATACGGTAAATCAATTAGATGATAAGATCAGGTCTTGAAGGCAAGGTTAATAAATTAGAACATCAGGCAATGATAAGTAAGAAAATATGAACAAGGAATTTTCCTTCAAGAGATAAAGAAGGTTATTTCATATTGATGAAGAGGACAACCCACCAACAGGATACAGCAATGATAAACATGTGTGTACCAAATAACAGCAAACTCAATTTCCTGAAACAAATTATTTCTTGATAGAAAAGAGTAGACCCACTTCAATACAGGAATAGTAGATGAACATAGTATGATACTTTAAATGGGATTAATAGAAAATTAAAATATACTCAATGATTGGAGAATACTCATTCTTTTTAGTGATGAATAGAGCTTTCTTTTTTTTCCGCATAGAGCTTTCTATAAGATAGTTCATATTTTAGGACTCAAATCAAGAAACAAAACAAAACCTGGGAAGATTTGTTTTCTGTATGATCCTGATAGGACAAAAATAGAAAACAAAAGCAAGAGAAACTATAGAAAATGCACAAATACATAGGGTTAGAGCAGCATACTACTACTGATAGGAAGATCTCTATTGACATTATGATGAGATACGATATGCACACAGAGGAATGTCTGACATATGGGCTGAATCATTAGATATTTATTGAATTATGTGAAGCAAGTCTGGAGAGGGGGTATTGGTATTTCATAAGAGAAGACCTGTTTAGAAGCAAAAAGGAGGGAAAAAAGAAAGGCAGTGAAATGCATGGCACCTGGAACCCAAAGCCTTATTTTTGAAGTAATTTTAACTTTACATGAAAAGTGGAAAAGTAAGTATAAAGATTTCCTATATATTCCTCACCTGGATTCCCATAAATGATTCTTCCCTGTAAATGTTTTAAAGCATAAAAATGTCAAATAGAACCATTTTTATGGTCTTCAAACATAATGCATAGGGGAAGCTTTGGATGCTGCTTCCTAGGGTTGGGAAACAAGGTTAAGTAAGTCATGCTTACATTACAGGTAATCAAAGGAATCTGTGAGAATCAACGTCTGTAGTATTTATGCCTTTCAAATAAGAAATGGCAGGGCTCAGTGAAAGGCTACAACCTTGTAACACAGGTGTTGACAACTCAAATAAGCTTAATTTCAAGAGCAGTTGATCATGAGGAGAGCAGTGGGACCAAAGGACAGCCAGAAGCTGAATGGTTGACATTGCAACTGCCCTGGGAGCTGAGGTTGCAGCAGGACTGTTGACCTTTGAGGCTTCCTCAGTGACGTCATCTTCTCCTGGATATTTGTCAATTTCTCACCTCTTTCTGCTTTTTGCTTTGGTATATTCTTCCTTCTTCCCCAGATCTTATCCTTACTTGATTATCAAAATAATCACCAAATGAAGAGTAAGAGGCTTATAAAATGTAGTGATTTCATATGAAATACAATCATTCATAGAACTATGCTACGTTATCGTAATGAGTGGTTCCACCTACTCACTGAGGTGGGGGAAGGAGTTATGGATGTGTCTATTTTTGTGTAAAGTCATCTTTATGATCTTTTCCCTAAATTCCCAAGCTTTAGTGTGCATTGCAGTTGTTAAGACTAATAGCTTTCCCTGACCCAGAGTTTTCTAGTCTTGGGATAGAGCCCTACAAATTTGATTGTCAAGTGCTGCTGCTGTTCAGGGACCAGCCTTTGAAAGCAAATCTCAAACTATGTGCTAACCAAGAGACTCTGTCTTAGGAGAAGGCAGGTAAAATAAAACTGAGACTTACATCATGTCCAGTGGGTTCTCTTCTAATTTTACTCATTCTTCTTTCTAATTTACATGAAGAGAATTTACTTTTGAAGGCAAACAAACAAAAGAACTTAGGTTTTGAAGTAAGAACTACAGAGATGATGTTGTCTGGTTACTTTTAATCTAGTTAAAACAACATTACATAAGCTACTTGTAACATTATTAACTTGAAACAAAGAATTTTGTATAAGAAGATGGGGTAAGAATGTTTGATTGTAATACATTAAACTTTCCTAGGCTCAGTTCCATATTTATTGGGAGGCTATTACCACAGAATATTACCTATTTGAAGACTACTAACTGTATATTGTACATTTAGTATATTGACTTCCTACTTAGTAGTGGATTAGCCCATTATTTAGGTAAAAGAAATTAGCTATGCAATGATCTTTAATTATCAAGTGCATTTCCAAAGTACCTTCACTCATGTCAAGAAAAACATAGATCTCTTTTCTGCTAGTTCAAGCTCAAATAAAAAGCTCATCAATAATTTTGTGAAGAATTAACTAAAATTAGATAGGTAAGTTTTTGTTTGGTTCTGTTTTTGCCTGATGGTTGACATGATGCTAATTTGCTGTGAATTTGTGTATGATAAAGTAAGCACAGACAATTTAAACCAATTCTTTTCTCAAGTGCTTTGTATTTTAAGTCAGGCATAAACCTATTTTATATTCCACAAATGTTTATTTCATAAAGTCAGCCATCCATTCCTTTACTACTTGCTAAAATAAAAGCTCTTTTTCTTATCCTTGGCTATTTTGTATGGGCTAATAAAGCCCAAGTTCTTATTGGGAAGAATAGAGCTGCCTTTTGTTTTTATTTTTTCTTCTGTTACTGTTAACAGTCTTTTTTTGTATCACACAAAACACCATTTGAATTTAATAAATAATTAGTACTGCAACTGAATTCTAAGTTAATCAATTTTATATTTAATTGTTAGATGCATCCATTTGCTCACATATGTTAATAAACAAATACTCTAGTATCATGACAACATTAATGGGACATTGGTAATTCTTTCCAATAATTTCTTTTTTAGATTCATTCATTTACACTTGCTAGGATCCTAGCCCTCTGCCTCTGTATCATTTCTTAGTCTGTCTTCTATGAGTCTGTTTTCCTTGATGTCCTAAGCCCAGATTTTCCCCAGAATAGGATTCCCTTTCATGAATTTCCTTTTCTGAATGCATGATCGTGGACAAACTGTAGCCCATTTCTTGCCATCAATTTCCTCATCTGTGAAAGAATGGGGCTGAGCTAGATAATGCTGCAAACTCTTTTGAGCTTTCAATTCCAAGTAGTCCAATTTTTTCTATGTCTATTGTTTCCCCAGCAATGTAGCAGAGGCATTTATACCCCATCTTGAAGTTATCCTGGGTAAAAAGATTTGTAATTTCCAACTAAATGAATTAAAAATTTTCTATTATTCTTAAAGATACATGAATACACAGGGATTCAGACTATATATTCAGCAACTTACCAAACTATTCAGTTTATTGCAGGAGGTAGTATGCAGGCAAATGCTGAAGCCACTAGTACTTAAAAATTAATTCTCAATGAGCTAGAGAGATGGCTCAGCTAAGGACTTAATTTCATTTCTCAGCACCCATGTTGAGAGGCTCACAAATGTCAGCTTGTGGAATCTAATGGCCTCTAATGGTCATCCCCCCATATACATCTACACAAATAAATTATTAAAAAATAAGTCTTGAGTTGTCATGCTTGTTCATTTCTATGGTGTAATTGCTACCCCACTGACTGGCTGATTTCAAACTGGCAACATGGGAACACTGAACATCGCTTGAGTGGAGATGATGAGCAGAACTGTTGAGTTGGTGGGAACTAGCTCTAGGACATGGGGTAGTGCAGACTTTTACCACTTGAGAGTCAGGGGACAGTTCTTGCACTCGCTCTAACTTTATTTCCTTCTGATCCTGGGGGATAATCCTAGACTCAGTCAATGGGAGAGAGGTCATTGTTACAAGAGAGCTCTATCATAGACCCTAATTAACTTTATGTAAAGTTTTAGGAAAATTTATCTGGTGAGGGGTAGTTAGGAATCTTTCCTTGTCTGTTCCTCTAGTCTTCTCTTCCTAGATGATATATTAGCTCAGCATCCTCGAATCTGTATGTTCATGACTAGTTATGGCCTTATAGCCTTAGTTTATAAAGAAGTAGAAAAATAAGAAGGAAGACATAGGGAAAGTAAGGGAGAAAGAGAGACTGACAGGCATATGTCCAGTAAATCATTTCAGTGACTTGGGAAAGATGTACTCATTTGTCATCAGATTGACTGAGAACAAGATTCCCATGAGTTGAAATGCTGCCTTATGTAGTTATAGTTACCACAGCAATGGCATACTAGATCATTTAATTCAAAATAATAAGCAACCCTTACAGGATGCTCCTTTGGTGAAGACACCTGCATTTTTTTGAGGCCAAGGAATGACTTGTCAGTAGTAAGTAATTCAAAGTAGAACCTAATTAGCACCAGCTTTGCCTGGTGGCCATATTATGGTCCATGATATTTAGTTGACACATGAATGTTGATTTAAGACCCTACTAATACTAAAATAATGTAGCTCATTTGGGAATTGCATCAGAAGTTTACTTGAGAATCACATCAGAAGTAGGGCCTTCCAAGGATCCTGCTTGTAAGTTTCATGCTTTAGTGAAGTTCAATGTAGTTTCAAGAGACTGGAAAATCATGGAACATTTTTTGTGAGTCAGGGAAGCTAGACTCATGACAAGTAACAGTGCCACCTGAAATAATAGGGTTTTTATATCCTGAGACTTATTAATTTTCAGTTGAACCCAACCATCTAAATCAATACCTGGCTGTGGATGAACCTGAGCCTAAGTGTAGTGCCCAGAGCTGTCAAGTAAAGCCTTGTAACATGCATCAGTGAGGCTAAGATATTAGCGGTGCTCACTGAGAGAGACAACACATGGGTCAAGGAACAAATCAGGAAGAGGGAGGGATGGAGGAATGGAGGGACAGAGGGAGATAGATGGATACATAGTAGATAGATAGATAGAGAAATAAGAAAGGATATATATATATATAGATAGATAGATAGATAGGTGAGTGTCACATTTGGCCAACTTACTGAACCCATCAGAGATTAACTGTTTTCTGCAAAAACATTCTTTCCAGCAGGCTGTATCGAGTAGAAATTGCATGTCACAGCTGTCATTTTTTTAATAAAAGAAATTCTTGCTATAGTTCAAAACTATGTTCACAATTCACAGAGAGGTTAAATAAGAAGAATTCTGACAAACAACACATTTACTCTGGTATGAAAATATATACACAGATGTCTAGATAGAGTTGAAATGATAGGTCAATCTGGAATGGATGATAGACACTGTTATTAATTCCAGGTATTATTTTTAAAAAGTAAAACCATGGATGGGAGTCAGTGAACTAGACTAGTCCACACCCACAGCATCAATCCATTATATTACCTTCAATGTTTCATTCTGTCTCATGAATATGTTGGGTATTATTATCAAAGAATCATCACAGATCCTTTAAATTTGAAGGGAAGATAAGGGGCAGGGGTTGCAAGTCACTATGTGATACATAAAAACTATTTAGAAAGCAAGATACTCAACCATTGTTTGAATCTTATAGTGGGGAGTAAAATTGAAAAGTATTATGGAGAGATCCAATCTTGTGCTATTAACCTGGCTTTTCCTCCTCCTCAGTATTTATGATCCCATCTCACCCCAATTTTATGAGAGAATTGGTCCAGCATTCACTGACTCAACTGACAGATCTGGAAGGGCAGAAACAGAAATTCATTGAAATTCACTTTGACTTTGTGTTTCCAAACCCCAGGCCCTCAAGGAAATTGAGAACATTTACAAAATAACTGAGAGCAATAGGATCTGGAAAAACATCCTGGACAAATACTCCCAGGAAAATGGCTTCCAAAGAGATCAGGTACAGTTCCCTGGGGTGGTGGTGGTGGGGGGGTAAAGAGGGTGGGGATGTATGGAGGGCTGTGTGATGTGTGCCTCCTGGCAGCTTTCTAGGGAGAGAAAATGGTTATATCTAATCACAAAGTACTCGAGCAATGTATCAAAGACAGATTCCATGTTCCTAAGACACCCAAGTGTCTTTGGCGACCATGATGATAGTTATTTCACCTGTAACCTATGTGGAAAAAATGGTTCTACTCCAAAAAGACAGGATAACAGAGGACTACAGCCTGACACATGGAGGAGTTGGCCAGGGTAACTACTTGAAATAAAGGGTCCATTTGTATAAAAATAGGACATATTATTTATTATCTACTTAAAATGGTGAGATATGATTTGAATCTGCATCATAGTTTGATAGAAAATTGAAGATATGTTTTTCTTTAGTAATTTTAGGATGTATTAGTGACATGCTTATAAAATACTACTTTCAGATAGTAGATGTTGTGACTGTCTGGGAAGTCTGATATCCTAATGAGACATACATTATTTGAAATCTCAATAAATTTGATTAACTATTTGAAAATATGTACTTGAGGCAAATAGACTAAATATTATGAGGCCAAGGATATATGACAAATTAATAACAATACTGTAAGAAGGGAGAAGTACTAAAAATTCAGCAGTGTCATATAAATGGTCAGGAAACAATTATCTTCAGGATAGTTAAAGAAGGAAGCAAGGGGACCAAAAAATAAAATTAGTTAAATAAGTAAAGGCTTTGGATTCATAGTATCATTATCCTGGAGTTATAAAGTACTAAATTATGCTTCATTAACCATCCTTCACATTTAAATAGAGCTTTACAAAGTCCGTTTACACATAAATATTCATCATTTGATGAAATAAATAAAATGATAGCTATATGAATAAATACCTAATGTCATTACATCAGTAATGTACACTATGTGGAAAAGAAATAGAGATCAGAGATTTGTTGCTGTTTTAGCATTTTATCTGTGAAAAAGGAAGTGGCATTTGTACAGTGACCAGAGCATGGTGTAGGATGTAAAGACTCAGTAGGAAGGACACATGAGGCATGGAGTCAGAGACTTCAGTGAATGTTAATCTGGCTACTGAGAAGTAAGTGGGGAGCAAGGGGTAATACATCAATATGCCTCCAGAAAGAACAGTGGGTGCAGCTCAAATCTAGGAATCTAGACTATAATCTGAATACAATGACGAGTCACTGAAGATGGACAAAAATCCAGATTTAGTGTTATGAGATTGGGGCTACACTATGGGTAAAAGACTACAGGATATCCATTGGGGACAAAGACTTTACTACTGTAGAATGGAGATAATCATGCCTTAAATAAAACACCTGTGGTAGTGATGTGTTTGGAACATATTTTTAAGGTCGCATCAACAGGACTTTCTGAAATGTCGGATGTGGAAGCTGAAGATATAAACTGAAGCCCAGAGTCCAAGCAACAGAAGAAAGGTTGATCCCATCCACTGAGATAGGAGAGATTTAGAATTTGAGGACCCACTATGATACCTATTTATCTTACTACTCAGAACAGCTATTATTTCACATTCTGAAAATTAGCTCTAGTACAGTAGAAGGGACTTTTATTGGATATATAAGTAGTCTAGTAGTAGCTAGGATATGTTTAGAAACTTCCAGACATTCTTTTCTCCAGTTACTGGATAGATGGAATTGTTCTTATAAGCTATCTCATTGTCCTAGTTTTCTAATCTGGTGAATTAGCTTTTAACTTACTTCCTAAGAATACAAAATGCTCTACCAGTTGTAGCCAAAGCGTATTTAATGCAATAATTTGCATGAACTTAATTAGCCCTCTGCCAGAGTCGGGCACTCACAGGAAATAAAAACAGCAGTCCTCCCTAAACTTTAAGCTGTTTTTGTGCACAGAGCAACTCGGAATTCACATCAGAAGTGAATCTTTTCTTTCTTTCTCTTTTCTCTATTGAATATGAATTCTATGAAGGGAAATCTAACAATCCACTTAAGTTAAGAGGATTCTTCAGAAGATGATAGCAGATATGAACACTCTTCCCAAGGCCCAGTCATCATTATGTTACATACACATTTTGCTGTAGTCCACAAAGCACTTCTAACATTTTTCTATTTAATGGTTTCTTATAAATAATTCACTTGTTTATATTCAAAAGAATATTAAAAGCAGAAAGCTACTTGTTTAAAGACATAATAACACCAGTGAATGTTATTCAGTGAGTTTGGCTTCCTAATGTAGTGGTCTTTGTTTGAGGAGAGCGAGTGTGTTTCTGCTAGGTGTTTGTGTGGCTGTCAGAGCTTCCACTTTGGCTGTTTTCTTCTATAAGCTTATTAGCATAACTTAACATTAGATAAGGAGAAATGTTGTAAAGGGAAATATGGTAGTATGGACTTCCTAATGTCCATTTTCAAGTTGTTAATGGCAAACATATCACCATTGGAAACCACACTCAATCCTCCTCAAGTCAGTATGGAAGCCAGTGTGGTTTAGTGGGAAGGAGCTAGACTTATAGTATGATTGCTCTTAACATGGAGTTTAGCACAACTTTTTTTGTCTTACTTCATTGGAAAGGTATCTGTGTAGAATCATTTGAAGTACAGGCTTGAAGACCCTTCAACCAAAGCATCTTGACCTCCACAACCCTAACAACAATGCCTTTTCATTGATGATGGTTTGTTTAGTTTGTAAAGATTAGTTCATGTGTCTTACGAAATTCCTATTTAGTGAATCTTGCCCACACACTTGTACTTATTTGTAAAATAATGTATCCCTTGCTAACTCTCTGCTTTGTTTCTGGCATGTCAGTGTCTTTCATGGTTCATTCCATCAGGCAATCTGGAGTTCTTAGTCCTCTTTTTAGCATGCAATATTTGGGCAGATAATGTGGTAATTTAATTTTCTAGTTGAGCAATTTTTACATCTTTACAATTTATCATTTCAAAGCCAATGTTGTGGCAACATATTTATTTTACTTCCTTGCCATAAAATTATAAGTTTATATAAGTTTTTTTCAGAAAACCATTACACAGCTATGATTTAATAGTCGTACACACCTCACCTTCTCTAAATGTCATATTCCACAAAGAATGTCAAACAATTATCTCATATAATATGCCATGAATAATATGGTAGTAATAGTGTAACAAATGTACAAAGAAAGTTTTCATAGTTTAAAGCATCAAAAAATATCTTAAATATTTTTTAAAGAAAGTTCGAAAGAGCTAGTTAAGAGAGAAAATAATTTGAAAACCAGCAATGGGATACAGGTGTAGGAAACAGGGTACATCATGTTCTTCTTGAAGGTGTAGTGCAATACAATGTAAGCTTTTCGTTCTCATTGACTTTTTTTCTCATACAATGTATCCTGATTATAGTTTCTGCTCCCTCTACTCCTTCCAGTTTCTCTTCACCTACCCTCTCCTCTGGATCCATTTCCTTCTTCTCTCTCATTAGAAAATAATAGGCTTCTAAGAGAGAACAACCAAAATGACAAAATAAAATATAAGATAAAACAAAATCCATCATATCAAGGATGGACAAGACAATCCAACATAAGGAAAAGAGTCCCAAGAGCAGGCACAAGAATCAGAGACCAAATTGCTAACACACTCAGGAGTCCCATAAAAAATGCTAAGTTGAAAGCTATAATTTATACACATAGGACCTGATGGAGACCCATGCAGGTCCTATGATTGCTGCTTAAGTTTGTGTGTTAATATGAGTCTTGTTCAGTTGATTTAGAGGGCCTTGCTCTACTGGTATCATTCATACATTCTAAATACAATGTGTTTCCTAAAAATCAAAAATTTTAAAGCATACGACATGATTTAGTGGCCCGCATGTGCATAATAAAATTAAAAGAATGAAATTTTAATGAAAAATTAAAAAGTATTATTTCAGAGTATGAGATTAGATACAGACATGTAGCAATATCTCAAACTGGTAATGTTGTATCCCACACAGATTAATATGAGTAATGATTTCATACTACATTTGTTATTATTTAATAAGAAAAATTTTAAAGTAAAAATCAACTTTCTTTAAGACATTAAGGAAGTAAAGTACAGAAGACAACACTAGAAGATGGAAAGATTTTCCATGATCATGCATCTGAAGACTCAACATTGTGAAAATGGCCATTTTACCCAAAACAATTTAAAAATTCAGTTGAATCCCCATCAGTGCTACTCTCAGTCTTGGTCACAAAAACCTCAATTTACAATGGATTGCAGTTACTCTAGAGACTTATTACTTATTCTCAAAATGCTGAGAAAAAGTTACTGTTTAGTGCTCAGCTCTAAGTGAGACATTGATATTGGCCCCTCCAAAGCTCAGGAAACATTTCCAAAGAGTGGTAGAAAGAATGCAAGAGTTGGGGGTGAGGAATAGTGCCTTAGAATGCCTTCTTCTGATTGGGATAGGGCTGTTGCACCTAAACTCCCAGCAGTCATGGTTTCCTGCACAGGATCTGTGCATGACTGGACAGGCCATATGTCTGTCAGAATAAAGTGGGATCAGGTCTCATCAGACCCTGTATGTTCTCAGTGAAATTTATTGGCAATTGATGGTTGCTGGGGAAGGGAGAGGCATTTTCTTCAATTGTTAATCAGCTGGTAAATAGCTCTCATCTCTTGCTTATGTAAGGAATGCAAATTCAGTAATGAACTGAAATATTTAACATGAATCTGTCAGGATTCAAGAAATTTATCTGTCCTCTCCCTGTTGGATTTTAAAAAATGAGGTAATACAACAAATAAAAATTCATAATAATTCTAAAGTTACTTTCTAAGTAAGTGATTTAGGTAAGAATTTAGCCACTTAGTAGCAATACATTTCTGAATTGCCTGTGATTGGCATTGGCATTATATTCTAATGTACCAACTAGAATTTTTTTCAGTTCTCCAATACTTCAGCTGAAAATAGAACAGAAAGAAATGTTTTCTGAAAAGTCAATCAATAAAAGAGAAATCTCTCTCCTTAATGACTACCATAAACACATTTTAAATTCACCTAATTTTTATACATGCCTATTTACAACCAATCTGTCATCTCCATAAACCATCTGCAAATTTCACTTAATAAGAAAGTATTTGAACATGGAAAAATGTTAAAGATGGATAGCAAAGGCTGACCAAAATTATCTACTTGGAAAAAATCAGACTGAATTATTCTTATCTCACCAGGCTACTTTCTCATCATCCTGACTTCAACAATGAAGGCAGAAAATCAATTTCATTACGAAGCAACACTTTCAATCATGGATCTCTAAACTGTTCAGCATTAGAACCGACATTTCCCAAGTATGTTATAGTTGGTCTTCAATGCTTAAATAATAATTGTAGAGTTTTGCTTGACAAAATGAAAAGGAAACACTCCTCATTTGGAAAGTGGGTCAAACATGAGTCATGACAGTGGACATGATATTCAGTTCCATATTTATTTTTCTAAAACTTAATTGTCAGTAACACAAAGCCAGGAAAATCTGGGGGAAATTTTATGTCTAAAATGTACAAAATTAACAAACACAACCACTAATTCTTCTGATAGTTAAAAAGGAGTGGATTTGATAAGCAATAACTATAAATTATGATCCAAAAAGATATTAGAAACTCCTTTCTCTTTTAAAACAAATTTGTTGACCATAAGCTAGTTTTCTGCTCCCTATGAGACACTTGAAGAGAAATTTATCAATGAAGTGATTAAAACAAAAGGAAATTATAATGTTTTTCATACCAAAGTGTCCTAAAGGATTTCACAGCTTTATGGTAAATGCACAGTGTAAAAAGAGCAACTTGGAAAAATCATTCATGCCACTTTCATTTATAATACTGGAATTACTAATTAATTGGTAAATTCTATTTATACATAATTCTCTTCAAGAAGTTCACAGTATTTTACAGATATCTCTCAGTCATCTTTGCCATTTTACAGATAAGGTTACTTGTAAAATTAGAATTATCATGGGAAAAATTAACAGCAGAGAGAACTGAACTTACATTATCTCAAGGATGAGAGCTCAATTCAGTGGTTTTATTTCCTTAGATATTTTAGAATATAGGATATATATTTATTTTAGTATTTGGTTTTCTTGTATGAAATTTAACTTAATATATTTTATATAATCTTACCAGAACATTGTGTCTAGTTGAGCTTTTTTAACCAAGATATTGGAACCTTTTAATAAAAGTTTTCAATATCGCTGGGTGTCATAATGTACCCAGAGGGTACAAGACTGGCATAAATATAATGGGACAACCAATCATTTTCTGTTTTAGCTTGAAGTCTACTCCACAAGAGGAAACATATGCCTAGTACTGTGAATCTAGCTAAGAACCCATGGTTTGGAAACTCAGACTTCATGAGCGATTATAATGTTATCCTGCAAAATGGACATAGCATTAAACTGCCTTCTCCTTTTGCATCTCATAGATTATTGTAGCTCCCAGACCTCATAAGGTTTTTCTTTCTTTTTTTTTGTGCAGTGGACTATGGTTAACCCAAAAGCTTACAATCGAAATGTAGAGAATAGGTGTCAGCCATAATTGGTCATTGATATCATCCTTCTCCCACCCAAGGCTTAGGGGCCATGGTGGAAGAGGAAGAGAAAGCTTATAAGAGCCAGAGGTTGGGGATAACTAGAGTAAAATGATGTCTTTTGGAAATGACAGGGCCAATGTACTCATGAACGCATATCTGCTGTCGTTTTGTGCACAAGACTTGCTCATGATCAAGCCAGTCAACACTCTAGCCTGGAGTAGGAAAGGGTTTATGAGCCTTCACCTCTAACTGGAGAGCTTTCTTTGAACAGTTGATGCTATATGGAGGAGGGAAAGTCATTTTTCATGGGTGTGGTTCCTGTAGACCAACCACCTTCCATTGGATGCCCCCAAGTTCAGGAATACATGGACAGCACCCAATGGACTTAGTGGGTTAGATTTTTTTCATATTTATTTTAACTTTTTACACATTGTCACTCTCAGTTCCCTCTCCCTCCCCTCCACCCTCACTCCCCAATCATCACAACCCTTTGCCTCCACTCCATGCCCCATCTGCTCCGGTGGGGGGGGGGCAAGGGCTTCCATGAGGGATTTTCAGAGTCTGTCACATCATCCAGGGAAGGGCCTAGGTTCTTCCCCATGTGTCCAGGCTGAGAGAGCATCCCTGGACATGGTATGGGTTCCCAGAGTCCCTCTGTATGCCAGGAATAAATACTTCTGAATGCTAGGAATAAGTCTTGCTCTACTCTCCAAGGTCCCACAGATTGCCAAAGCCTCCTCTCTGTCACCGAGGTTCAGTGGGAGGGATGTCTGGATCAGTCCCATGCTGGCCCCTCAGCCATCAGTCTGGGGTCCATGTGTTTCCCCCTTGTTTAGGTCAGCTGCCTCTGTGGGTTTTGCCAGCCTGATTTTGATTCCTTTGGTCATCGCTCCTCTTTGCAACTGGGTTCTAGAAGTTCAATTCGGTTCACAGCTGTGGGTGTCTGCCTCTACCTCCATCACCCACTGGATGAGAGTTCTAGGATTGCATATAAGGAAGTCATCACTCTCATTATCATGGAAGGGCATTTAAGGTAGCCTTAATGTCAGTTGGTGTCATTCTTGTAGATCTGTGAAGATCTCACTAGTGCCAGATCATCCCTCCAATTTATAATGGCTCCCTCTTTTATGGTATCTCCCATTATTTTCTCCTCTATTTTCACTCTGGCTCAACCTTCCTGATCTTCCATATCCTCCTCTCCCCTCCTCTTTTCTTCCATCTCCTTCTGTCCTCCCCTTCTTCCCCTCAATCCAATTAGGAGATCTCATCCCATAACCCTTTTCCAGGTTACCATGCATATCTCTCTTAGGGTCCTCTCTGCACCCCAGACTCTCTGGTGGTGGGATTGTGGGCTGGCAATGTCCTGCTCCATGTCTAAAATACATATATGAGTGAGTACATACCATGCTTGTATTTTTGTGACTGGGTTACCTCACTCAGGATAGTTTCTTCTAGTGCCATCCATTTGCCAGCAAATTTCAAGATTCCATTTTTTTCTGCTGAATAGTACTCCATTGAGTAAATATACCACATTTTTCTCAATCCAGTCTTCAGTTGAGTGGCATCTAGATTCTTTCCAGGTTCTGACTATTACAAATAATGCTTCTTTGAACATAGTTGAGCAGATGTCCTTAATGTATGAGGGTACATCTTTTGGCTATATGCCTAAAAATGGAATTGCTGGATCTTGTGGTAGACTGATTTCCATTTCCTGATGGAAATACTGATCTCCAAAGTGGCTGCACCAATTGGCACTCCCACCAGCTGTGGAGGAGTGTACCCCTTTCTTCACATCCTCTCCAGCATAAACTGTCATTAGTGTTTTTGATTTCAGCCATTCTGATGGGAGTGAGATGGTATCTCACAGTTGTATTGATTTGCATTTCCCTAATGGCTAAGGATGCTGAGCACTTTCTCAGGTGCCTCTTGGCCATTTTAACTCGTCTATTGAGAATTCTCTATTTAGTTCTGTACCCCATTTTTTAATTGTATCCTTTCCAATTTGTATCCCCTTGATCTCCTTTTGTTGTCTTATTGCTCAAGTTAGAACTTCAAGTACAATATTGAAGAGATATGGAGAGAGTGGACATCCTTGTCTTGTTCCTGGTTTTAGAGGAATCACCTTTAGTTTCTCTCCAATTAGTTTGATGCTGGCTGTTGGTTTGCTGTATACAGCTTTTATTATGTTTAGGTGTGTTCCTGTTATCCCTGATCTCTCCAAGACCTTTATCATGAAGGGGTGTTGGATTTTGTCAATGGCTTTTTCAGCATCTAGTGAGATGTTCATGTGGTTTTTCTTTTTTAGATTGTTTATATGGTGGATTACATTGATGGATTTTCATATGTTGAACCATCCCTGCATCCCTGGGATGAAGCCTATTTGATCAGGTGGATGATTTTTCTGATGTGTTCTTGGATCCGATTTGCCAGTATTGAGTATTGAGTATTTGCCAGTATTGAGTATTTGCCAGTATTGAGTATTTTTGCATCAATGTTCATGAGGGAGATTGGTCTGTAATTCCCTATCTTGGTTGTATCTTTGTGTAGTTTGGGTACTAATATAATTGCAGCCCCATAAAAAGAATTTGGAAGTTATCCTTCTGCTTCTATTATGTGAAACAATTTGAAAAGTATAGGTATTAGCTCTTCCTTGAATTTTTGGTAGAATTCCAAAATGAAACCATCTGGCCCTGGACTTTTTTTTGTTGGAAGACTTTTTATGGATGCTTCTATTTCTTTAGGGGTTATAGATATGTTTAAATTGTTTATCTCTTCTTGATTTAATTTTGGTAAGTGTTCATCTATTCAGAAAATCATCCATTTCCTTTAGATTTTCTAATTTAGTGGAGTACAGATTTTCAAAGTATGACCTAATGATTCTTTGGATTTCCCCAGTGCTTGTTGTTATGTCCCCTTTTTCATTTCTGATTGTGTTAATTAGCATGTCCTATCTCTGTCTTTTTGTTAGGTTTGATAAAGGTTTGTCTATTTTGTTGATTTTTCTCAAAGAACCAACTCTTTGTTTCATTGATTCTTTGTATTGTTTTCTTTGTTTCTACTTTATTGATTTCAGCTCTCAATTTGATTATTTCCTGGTGTCTACTCTTGGGTTAGTTTGCTTCTTTTTGTTCTAGAGCTTTCAGATGTTCTGTTAATTCTCTAATGTGACAATTCTCCAGTTTCTTCATGTGGGCAATTAGTGCTATGAATTTTCCTCTTAGAACTGCTTTCAAAGTATCCCAGTGGTTTGGGTATGTTGTGCCTTCATTTTCATTGAACTCCAGGAAGTCTTTTATTTCTTCCTTTACCCAGGGGTGATGTGTTGAATGTAGCCTTCCCCGCCATCTGCCTGGTAGCCTTCCCCACCATCTGCCTGGGCCTTGCCACATTGTCTGAACCTCCAAATACTCACAGGATGCTGTATTAATTATGGAGCTGTTGGCCGTTTGCTTGTTTCTTACTGGCTATCTCATAATTGTTAATCTAAGTATTTCTCTTACCAGAGAAAGGGGTCCGGACATCTTACTTCTCTGGTGGGCTACATCATGACTCTCTGTGTTTCTCCTTCCCAGAATCCTCCTCGACTCCTAGTCCCACCTATCTTGCTTCCCTATTGGCCAACAGTGCTTTATTCAACAACCAATAAGAGATAGATTTCAGAATGACATCTCCCATCATCTCCTCTTTTCTGTCTAAAACAAGAGAAAGGTTTTAACTTGAACATAGTCAAATTATATATAACAGAAGAGTTATCAAGTAAGAGAAATACTTAGACTAACAATTATGGGTTAGCCGTAAGAAACAAGCAAACAGCCAACAGCTTCTTAATTAATACAGCATCCTGTGAGTTATTTGGTGGTTCAGACAATGCGGCAGGGCCCAGTCGGATGGCCAGGAAGACTTCACCCTACAGTGATGCAATTGAGCATTGTTCAATTTCCATGAGTTTGTGAGGTTTCTGCAATTTGTGTTGACCTTGAATTCTAATTTTTAGCCATGGTAGTCCAAAAGGATACAGGGGGTTATTCCAATTGTTTTGTATCTGTTGAGGTTTGCTTTACTGCCAAGTATGTGGGTTAGACTTTTAAAGACAGGACATAGAGGTTTTAGGGTAGAGAAGTAGAGATGGATTCAAGAGGAGTTAGGCAGAGGAGCTGGAGGTGGCTATGATCAAAACATGTTTTATGAAATTCTCAAATAATTAATGAAAATATTTAAAATAGTTTTCATTATTGTATCACCTATTACAGGATTTATGTATAACGTATTAGCCATATCATTTTATTTTCTTGGACTTTACGTAAATTCTAATGTGAAAGAAGTATATACCTTATAATTTTAATGTAACAAGGATTAAATAAGATAGTTAAATATTAGATGCCTACAACAAGGCAGCCACACAATGAATGGTAAGCCCCTTTTATATTTCCCTTTAGGTGCCAAATTACTGCTAGCCATGAGCACATCTGTTCATTTTCTCATCTGGGTCATATTTTGACTGCTTTTGTTGATGCACAATGACAGGATAAAGGAAAGGTGACTAGGTTATTTTAAAAATGCCTGGTTATTGTGTCCCTGAATCAATGATGACAATAGGTATATTAACCTTTGGGGGGATGAGCTCATATTTAGAGCTCAGGCAATACACAATGAGATGCTCCAGGATTCAAGTTAATAGGCACATGAGTTGCACTATATCCTTGTGAATAAACATATTACTTTATTTGGGGAGAATTTGGTAGAAATTATTATTCATTTTGGAGAATAATGCAAAATTTTACTCAAATCTAAATAATATGATCCACATTTCCCCCTCCTGCTTATTCAATGTTTTTTTTCAAATGTAAGACAGGTGCATTGAAAAAAGAGAAAAAAGTAAACACATTCAATTTTCAGTCTCAGTTCTGATGTTTACAAATTATGTAATTCCAAACAAAATACATCCAAATATTTAGATTTGGCTGTATAAAACATGTTATATGTGCACATACTTAAAATTTCGTTAAAAATTGAATCAGAGTATACCTGAAACACACTAGATTCATGGTTCATAGCAGATCCTTAAAAGTTATGATTTTTCTACCCATTTTAATACTAAATAACTTGTTTAGAACAAGTGTCTCATCTCAAATGTATTGTTAAATGGTGCATATTATCAGCTCAGCTTGAAATTCCTTCAAGCTGAATGGTTCAACTTCTTCCATAAAATATTGCCATCAGAATAATAGAGATTTGGTTTTAAATATTTTCCATGCTTCTTTAAGTATGCAACATATTGCTTTTTTCAAAGAGAAAAGAGACATGCATACAAACTTTCTAACTTAAGCAAATTCTTACTTTGAAGAATGATGGAAAATTAAAATACATCCCTCTTTAAATCTGTAGAGCCAAGAATATCAGAACCATGAGAAATATTAAAGAGTGGATTATTTTGTTCAGAAACCACTCATCCTTGGCCAGCCTTTAAAATTATTAGGGATATGGAATTAATGAGGCAACCTGTCATCCTCATATTGATAATTCTCTCTCTCTCTCTCTCTCTCTCTCTCTCTCTCTCTCTCTCTCTCTCTCTCTCTCTCTCTCTCTCTCACACCCACCCACCCACACACACATACACACACACACATTTAAGAGATGCTGACAGCTTAATTTTCTACTTTCATTTAAAAACCTATTTCCTGTGCATGGTTTTTGCATCTGTTTTCTCTTCTACATATTATACTGAGTGCAATAACTCAGGTCCTCACTGTTTCTTTCCTGCAAAGTGCCGATTGTAGGAAACTTTCTCCTGGCTTCTTAGCAGCTACATTTGACTTCTACAGTCCTTCTTTTACAATGATGTTAGTAGAACAAACTTTGAGACAAATCAGACCACATCAGGTATTATTTAACTATACAAAACTCCCCAGTAGCTTCAGAATAGAATTTCATTTCTACAAATGTTGCAAAACCCAGGGAGCTAAGAGTTGCAATTTTGGGAGGATGAGATTGTAATTTAGGGAATATTAACTAAGTGCTATCATGGGGATCACACCAGAATTGACTCCAAGGTGCTCAAAGGCTTTGAGCAAAGGAGAGATGGAAATTGATCAGAATTTATAGAAATACAAACCTAATTCTGAGCTAGGTCAGTCCTGTGACCTACCCTTTCACTAACAGCCTGAGAAATGAAAATGAGAAAGGATTCTGGAGGAAAAAATATGAATCAAAACTCTTACAGACATAAATGTCAAAATTCAATAACATTATCCATGCATTCTAGGAAGCAAATTAAATAAAAACTTAAATTAAAAACATGTATGGACATACAAGATAATATGGTTCTAAAATAAAATTTTATTTTATTTTCAGTTTTTATAGCTTTTGAATGTTTTATTTTTAAATTCATTTTACAATATATTATTTTATTTTTTATTCATTTTACATACCTATCACAGTTCTCCCTTCCTACCCTCCTTGCCCTTCCCCCACCTCCCTCAACCCATCCCCATTCACTCTTCAGAAAGGGTAAGATACAAATTTAAATAACTCTGACTTGCATGTTTCAATATGTTTGTAAATTCTACCACCATTATGACATTGTCTGTCTTGTTCATCAGTGAATGGCAAAATCTTAGCTCTCAGCTTTGACTCCAGTCTTTCTCTGGGTACAGAGATTCATTCCACCAGCAAACCAAGTTGGTCTACCGACACACATACATTCCTTGATAACTCTTCTCTGAGGACAGAGACCCTGGAGAGGAATCCAGCCAAGCAGGCCTTGCCCCACTTTAACTCTCGGCACATATCCCCTTCTCCTGAGTACGTTTTTCTATGTCTTTACTTCAAAACACTCAGACTTAATGGGTTCTGGTGTCTATATTTCTTTTTGGAGGTTTTCATGTCATATACGACTTTGTGAATAATACATAACATATTCTATTCCTAATCTGTCTTTTTTAGTGTGGTTTACAAGGCTTCAGCTGGAGTTCTAGTTGGATATATATAGAAAAATATCTTTTTCCTTCCATGTAATTCATATAGTTTTTCCTCATACAAAGCCTCTGTCACTAGCCCTTCTAAAATAGATTCCCCTTTTCCTTTGATAGTTCCTCCTATGGTTCTGTTTTCAATGGTAACTTGTTTATATTTGTTTGCTGACTACCTCCTGCATTGAAATGTAAGCTCAACAAATTGTAGTCATTTCTCTATTTCCTGTGCTTAGAACAGGATTGCCCTTGTGATGGTGTCAAGAATTACTTGTTATGTAAGTCAGTACATCAACAGAATCAACACAAGCCGTAATTATCTTAAAAGTCTCTGTTAGAATGCATTTCAGATCTAGGACCCTGTCTATAGCCAAAATACTAATTTGTGCACCAATGTAATTATTTCTTCAGGGTTTTCTTATTTGAAAAATCTCAGAATTCAGTGCTGTTGAGACTTATTTGTTATCAATTATACATATTTATATAGTCTCCATCACGTATGAGGAATTGGGATAATTGTACTGTGACATAAATGGCACAAAATGTACCAAGCTCAAGCCAGGGGATTTCGAGCTGAGAGTTTAGTTGGAGAAATCTCAAAAACTGACAAGGAGAGATGAGAGGAGGGTGTCCGGCCAGGATGATCAAAATGGCATATGAAGTCATTGTGAGAGAAATGATCATTTTATTGTAGTTGATGTCATACAAAAGGCCAAGAAAAAAAAAAGAAAGAAATGTCAAGCAGATGGAATTGAGATCTCAGCAGGTATCATTAGAATTTACCTCTTTGGAAGAATAATATTCTAATAATACATCACAAGTTAGCTATTCTGATGGCTTATTTTGGAATTGGCTAATTTATACTGACAACGAACTGGCCAAAAAATCCACCTAAAATGTAAGGAGAATTTAGGCCTATTAAAACGAAAAGATTATTAACTCTAAACAGTGTTATCTCCAAATGGATTATAAACAGAACAAAAACTACTTTCTGTCTTATCCTCCTCAGTGTTTAACACAATATACTTTGTATTTGTATATGCTTATGTAAAAATATAATGAAGCATATAACAAAGTTATCATTTTCTTGTATGCAAAGCTATTTATTCTATTTTTTCCCATTAGGAACTAGAGAAGTAGTTTTATCACTCCCCAGAAAAGCTTGCCAATTCTGGAGACATTTTTGGTAATCATACCTGGTATTCATGACTAATGACACATACACACACAGGGCATCCTCCTAGGCTATCCATCCAAACACATGCAAGGGTTGAGAAATGCAGGCTGACCAATATGTCTGATGTGTTTAGATTTAAATCTTAGTGAGTCTTCACAAGCAGAAGTTTGAAATTCTCTCTGGAAGTTTGAAAATGTGGGAATACTCTTCTCCATTTTGATGTATGCTTGTTGACACTCACCATGGGAGGCAGGCCAGCCTCATCCATATTTCTCACACTGGCTTCAGTAAATGCCTGGCAGCTGTGGCAGCAGAAGCAGCAGGACTGCCATCTTGCTGCCTACTTGGACATTCTGTACATCTGGACTGATTTCAAGTCTTTGGAAATCTTAAGATGACTTCATAAGAAACTCGGTTACCTTTCTTTGTCTCTGAATTCTGTAATTAATTGTTGTTTCCCTTTGAACTAATAAATGGCTAATAAAGATTTTACTTTGATAGAAATCCTGTGACCACATTCCCACATTCCTATTTCTTTTTATTTAGGGATATTTGGGTGTATGTAGTTGCCTGCAGAAGCCAGACGATGGTGTCAGTCAGCGTCCCTGGAGCTACAGTTACAGATGGTTTTAACTTCAACTGCTTGACATGGATGCTGGAAACTGAACTGGAAGGACAGCATGCGATATTAACAGACGAGCAATCTCTCTAGCCATACTCATGCTCATTTATTCTTTGTGATTAAACACAGCTTTTATAAGTGCTTTTAAAAACCTTGCCATTAACAATTAAGTGTGCCTCATCTACAGGTGTATGTATGTGCATTTTATCACTACATACACATTTCTGATAGTTACTTTCAAAATAACTTATAAGGGGCAGGGAAACGATTTTTACTCTACCAACAGTGCATGGGCATTCCAGTGGCTCCATACCCTTATCCACATTAGTATCATCAGCCTTTCTCAGTAATCCTTGTGCTATTACTCAGATGCCAATCTTAGTTTAATGTGGTTTTCTTAAATTAGGAATGGATGACAAGTTCCACCAATAATTTCTATGTCTGTCAACCATTTGGTTGTCTGCCTTATGGAATATTTATTAAAATATTTTCATTTGCTTTATGTTGTATCTTCTATTGATATGCTGTCTTAATCTTATCTCCTATATACAATTCCAATAAGAAGAAGGAAGCAGCACTAAAAGTCTTTCCCACTTGGCACCTAGTGCTTTTACTCTCTGAGTTGTTGAGTTGTGATTGTTGATAACCAGAAATGCTTAACTTGAGTTTAATCCAAAAATTTACCAGTGTTTTCTTACACTTGTGTTTTTAATGAAAAAACAAAACAGTAAAACCAGCTTGATGTTACAAAACTCTCCTTAATCTTAATGTCCATTATATCATGTTAACAGAATTCATTCCATAAATGTCTTTATCTCATCTACCAAGAACTAGCACAATCATTTTTGTTGGTGTTTAATTGCTAACAATCTCTCTAATTACCTAGTGCAGATACCTTAATCACATCATAGGACACCTAAAATCTGATTATTTAAAGTGAACCATCTCAAATTTTGATAATTTCTTGAAGAAAATAATCTGTTGATTTATAATTAATTACTTAATGTTGTTAAGCTAAGTCCTTCTCCCAATATAGCATCCATCCACTGTATAAGCAGGAGTAAAAATTAAACACAAACATTTTTTGGTACCTATAAACACATGATTTCCTCCACTTTCTGTTAATGACATTTGCTGTTACAAGCCGTTTATGTGTGTAATAGTGTCTGAGTGCTGATAAGAATTTTATATTCTGTCATCCAAACAGTCTTCTCAGATTCCTCCCTTTGTCTTTCATCTCAGCATAATTTGTGTAGGTTCACACATACAAACACAGATATCTTTGCAACATATGTAGTCAACTATAACTTTTCAAGTCTTATTAACTTAAGTTTGACTTTAATTACATTTGGGGAATGCAGTGCTTAACAAAGTTCCTTTGATAATTCTATTAACTGGTAACTACATGTTTCCCTATTATCAAGCTAGATTTTAATTATTATTTATTACACATTATATATTACCAGTATCATAAACATATAAACAAATCAGAATTTGCCAAACATAATGAAATCAGAAAACCCAAGGGTTCTATTGAATTATACTAAAGGGTAGGAAGAGGTTCTTTCTTGCTCTCCAATAAAACAGTTTCAGAAGATAGAGAATCAGGTCATTCTGTATCAAAGTGCATTATAGGCTTATTATAATAAATTGAAAATGCACTGGACCTTAGAATGGGTGTTTGTTAAAGACCACTAAGACTTATATGGAACACGAAAACTCTAAAAATGACTGGGCAAAGATTTCCTTCTTAAAAAATGGAATTGAGGTTATCAGACTAACACTAGTGTCTCGTTTTGTTTTGTTTTGGGACTGCACATCTGGAAGAAGCAAGGAAAATGTAGTATTTATAAAGTCCCTTTGCTTAAGGCTTGTGCTTGCATTCACTTGAGATGGTTATCCAGAAAAGCATGAGGAATAACACTGCATTTGCTTTCACACAAATTGTTACAAAATGGTGATGGTTATGGACACAGATCCACATGCCTGGCTTGAAAGTAATGTCAAAGGTTATCAATCACTGCCCTGGTGTCTACGTACTCGTGCACATATTCAGATGCTACACTAGAGGTTGTGGGCACCTCTCCTGCTACTAGTTCACTTGATGACTTCAGGGATCCACATTTGTCCTCAGTCTTGGACCATTCATAACGTTCGTGAGTCCTCCCTTTAACTAAAGATAGAATCAAAGTATACTAAACTATCTGGACACATTTCATTTGTAGCACATTGAAATATCATTACAATCCTGTTCTGGCATATACATCTGTCCTTTTTGGTCAGCGCTATTCTCAAGGCAGCAGATATTTTGGCAATGGCTGGTGAACATCATTTAAAAAAGACCAAAACCAGATAGCTCTACACATAATGGCATCCACAGTAGCTGGTGTCTCTGCACATCATGACTTAACTAACTCTATCTCATTATTTACCTCAAGTTAAAGAACTACACATTCCACAGATCAGAAGCAAAGCAGCACAGAACTGTCACTGACTTCCCTAGATATGGAAGTGAGAAGAGGAAGGTGGGTCAGTGATGACACAGATCCTGACTTCATCAATGTTTCATCATGTTCCTGATCCAGAAATTATAACAAACCACACACAAGTGTTCTAATCAGAAGTACCGCACATTAGAGTGGTATGGAGATGAGATAGAGACAGAGAGACCACACACACACACACACACACACACACACACACACCCTACTACAGACAAATGGTAAGGAATGGCTTTTGCAATAATCAAACCAGGAGCACATATAAGCAACTGCACCCCAAAAGAGAAACGTTTTATTTATTCTGACTGACCTTAACCTTACTCATATGGCCATAATATCTGCTCTCAATGGGCTGTGAGAATTCAATTTGAAAATGTATGCTCAATTCAGAAATTCTGGATAATAAAGTAGGGCCTGACTTGACCATAGCGAACTGATTAAATCATCCACTTTGTAATTCTTGTCACTCAAGATTATGGGCTTGGTCTAAAAAGAAGAAAGTAGAGTGTGGGGTAAGAGGATGAGGATTCAGCAGCATGCCTCTAAATATGGTTCAAATGCCTAACAGTTATAAAACGTAAAATTCAGATTTTGCCAACTTAAATATTTATAACTTTCCCTCTCCACTTCGCTCTGAGAAGATACCCAGAGCTCATTTTATAATTGAGTTATATCTGGGAGCATAGTTATTTATACACAACTCAAAATATAATCATTAAATGTAAAGCAGGCTTACATAAACATTTCCAGAAACCATGCGTATGAATGCAAGGTACACATCATTATGGCCACAAAGCACTCTGAGACTCTGCATGAGTCGAAATTGCTACAGTACATCAGATTTTGTTTCTCTAAGAATTAATATTCAGAAGTACTGCCATTCAATTTGTCAATAGGTACTAAGTTTACTTCAACTTGATTTTAAGAAATCAAGAGGGGAACAGATAATAGGGATTGATGGAGCAGTCTAGGAGTTTATGGCTTGAGTCTTTCAAAGGGTGGAATTCAGTATCTGTCACTTTTATTAGTATGGAAAATTGAGGGGCATGCAATTAAATATGTACTGTAAAGATCGTTTCTTTATAGATGAGGTCACATAGAGATGTATATGTCAGAAAACATTCTGCATGTATATCCATTTGTATGTATGAAACTACACACACACGCACATTAATTGTGCACATGTTTATATAAATGTATATTCCTCGATCTCTCTGTTGGTGTCACACATGTTCAAACAAATCACCTTATAGTTATAGTTTTGTTAAGTTGTAGAAGAATTTTAACTTTCTCATAAAAGAGTGGACAAAGGATATGTGCCCATTGTGACAGCAGCATTATTCATGGAAGAATAGATGGGATCAATTTATTGGTCTGTCAGTGAATGAATGGATAAGGAAAATGAGGTACATAGAATAAAATGTTAGGCTTAAAAAGAAAACTAATCTTGTCATTTATGGCACCATGGAGGAAGTAGAGGACATTTCAGTGAAAAAAGCTAGACACAGAAAAGCAAACCCTGAATGAGTTTATATACAGATGGAGAATTACATGTTAGGGATTTAACATTTAAGTTAGATATTGGGAAAAGTTCAGGAGGTCTATTTTAAAATAGGATGACTAGCATTAATTACAAGGCATTGTGTTTTGAAAATATCACACTGAGAGTACTGTTTAAGGGCTTTTTACCATGAAAGTAAATAGTTGGCAATATATATGTTTAATCAGATCAAAGAACCTATTTTATAGCATATACATATTTTAAGATGTCACCTTGTAGAGCAGAAATGTGTGCAATTTTATTTGTTAACTGAAATATGAATGAAATAATATTGTTTATTTCATAATAAAAAGGAAAATAGTTTTTATCTCCTACACACCATATTTTAAACACCAACATCTGGAAAAGGGGATGGGTAAATCTTAAACAACTAAGAACACAGAGTATCAGTGATCTTATTTTATAAACACTTGCTCCAGTTTCATTACTGGCAGTGCTCCCACAAGACCCAAGTGCTAATGGGTTGATCTCCAGAAAAGTAGTCATAGGAAATACTGTGGGTGGTTAGGTGGAGGAGCGTCCTCAGTTCATTCATGCCCTGCTGTATGGCCATGGATGATGTGAGCACACACTCCAGTACGTTCTCCTAACATGAAGCTCTGTCCTCACAGAGGCACAAAATAACTGGGTTGCCTAATCTGGGACCTAAATCTCCAAATGATGAGTTCACTGAGCCTTCCACTGCTACTCAAGTAGCTTGTGTCAGAACCTCTGTTATTATGGTATGGAGCTGATTGATACCCCATGGACATTGTGAAATTGTTACTAACATGAAGTAGGAAAACTTCTCAAACACAAGTTCCTTGCCTTTCCTTGCTTCAACCTCATCAACACCAACCACTGTATTCCCCACTGAATAAACTTTAGGGATCTCTATGTTAGCTGAGAGAAATTAAATGTTTGGGCATACACTAAGAGCAGGGTTTCTCACTGGCCAGCTGTGTATACATGACTTAGAACCCTTTTTGCCTTTTGTTTCTATAAGAAAAAAAAATGGGGGTAAAACTACCCTAATACAGTGAGATGGGATAACACATACAAAAATCTCAAAATGATACCATGGCTCATCTCCGAATCCCTGCTTTCAGTGTTCATTATTTTTCACTGCATGTTTATCTGTAGAACTGCCTCTATAGGTGCATCTATGACACAATGCCCAATTTATAGAATCAAAATAGCAGCATTGAATTTGGGTGATAAAGTTGAGGCTTCCATCTGTGTGCCAAATTTCTGTATTCCTGATTGACTCTATGCAATTCATTCAAAAATTAATCACTCCAAGTTCAGTGTAGGATCCTACCAACTGGAGCATATTTCTAAAATATTTATTTAGTTAGCTTTTTACATATGTGTACAGAAGTTTTTCTTTGGACTTATTGGACTTTTTAAAATGCACTTTGTCAATCAGGGCTATTGTGTGAATATTTCAACACATTGCCTGAAATGACTATTCAAACCATTACAATGTTGTTAAGGAGTCATCAGCTGTAACATTACTAATGAATATTAATGCCCATTTATATTTGGTAGGCACTGAAATAATAGCAGTTGTCATGTAGCATAAACAACGTTGAGAATTTTGCAAAGTCATTTTAATGTGAAATGCCATTTAGATTACATTTGGTGGTTAGCACACATCTACTGAATCAGCTGTGATCAGTACAGCTAACAACCATTCCACTGGAATAAAGTGAAAATAAAATGGGATTTTAAAACAATTCACTTCCACCGTCTACTGATTCCACTCTTTTATAGGGTAGATTGGATGTCTCTTGATAGGTAAAACATCAGCAAGAATGCATTTTAATGCTTTTCAATCACACCGAATGAGAAGAACAGAACTGAATGAGAGTCACAAGAGCCGGATAATAGCATGTGAAGTCCTGAAATAGTTTCCTGCCATTTGAGAAAGTTATGTCATGAGGATTTCTATATAGGCCCACAGTGATCCCATCACATAAATGTACCTAAGTTAAGCATGTTTTAGTCACCCTGATCAAAAAACAAAAACAACAACAGCAACAAACACCAAGACAAGGGAGACTCCTTTGGGAAATTATCAAAGTGTTCTGCTGTCATATGTCTATGTTCAATGAATGGAATGCTGATCAAATCCTTTGACAGCTTATCATTGACACATGGTAGAGCTACACCCTTGCCTGGGTTCTGTCTACATGAGATAGATAACTGCAATTTTTGAAACTCCGTCATGGAAAAACCCATTTACTAAGACTATGTTTAACATTTTGTACACAGAAAAGTAAAATGTAATCATAAAAGTGTCCTGTGTTGTAGCTACCCCCTATATGACAAATTTATACCAATAACTACACATACTTAACACTCCTGCACATTAACTATTGCCAGGTCCTGTTTAAACATGCCTGATGGGTTGCCTCAATTAATCTTTAGTGTAGCTCTATGATATATCTCCTGCCACCATCTCCACCATGAAGATGAAGAAACACCAAGTCACATAGCAAATAATAAAGTAGGATTTGAATCTAGCTCTTCATTCTCTGCAACCCATACATTTAATCACAAGGTCATGGCTTCCCAATAGTGAACTGCCCTTTCCTTGCTTCAGACAAAGCAGTATTTATGGAGACAGCAAGTTTTCAATAGTTAACCTTTTCTTTCTTACAGTGAAAATGAGAGGTCATCACTGTCAAAGGAGGACAGGCTATGGTGTATGGGTGGCAAGAAAGAAGATGCTATGTGAGACAACTGAAGAAGCTCTCTCTCATTTTCCACTTCTCTTTCCAGTGTAAGAATAGGAGGACACAGAGAATTTATATCAATTGCTTCTTTTCTTTTGACTATGTTGATTATTCCTGATGCAAGGAGTGAATCTAGATTAGAAGATCATCCTCAGGTATCTGATGAGTTGGAAGCAAGACAGGGCTACATGAGACCCTGTCTCATAAAAACAAACAAAAACTACCCCCTTAAAAAGTTTCTGAAAGCAGTACTGACTGTGCCTTTAACTGTGACTGAGGACTGTCTTCCAAAACACCATGGTCATGATACAATGCTAGTGAAAAACATTTCTCGGTGAACTAGGATGATTTTGAAGTACAGGTACAGAGTGTTTAAAAGAAAGAATTGCTAAACATGTGTTTTCTTCAGATAATTCATTTAATCAAATGTATCTGCTTTGAGAAGTGGAAAAAGACCTGAGACATTTTCCTTATTTGAATTATTTTCTTGTATTGGGTACATCAAGAGGCCCATGCCAGCTGGTCAAATATTTTGCATCTTTAAATTCAGGGCACAAAAGCCTATAGTAACTAAGGACATTTCTAGGCCTTGTGTAATGTGGTTCAAACACTGGAGTATTTGGAGGTGTCCTTTTCTTATTTTTGTCCAGTTCCACTTTACAAGCAGTCATCACCCAAGGAATTTAACTTAGCTAAAGAATTTATGCTCTGTGAAGGGGAAAGGGACAAGATTATCTGTGCTAATTGGGAGCATTGGAGGTGGGGGAGAGGGAGTTAGGTGAAAGAGAAGGGGAGAAGAGGACATGAGAGAACAGGAAGATTGAGTCAGGGGAAGAATAGAGGAGAGCAAGAAAAGAGATGTCATAATAGAAGGAGTCATAGTTTTAAAGAGAAATCTGGCACTAGGGAAATGTTCAGAGATCTACAAGGATGATACCAACTAACAATCTAAGCAATAGTGGGGAGGATACCTTAAATGTCCTTCTCTAATAATGAGATTGATAACTTCCATATATGATATCCTAGAGTCTTCATCCAGTATCTGATAGAAGCAGAAGCAGACACCCACAGCTAAACACTGAGCTGAACTCCTGAAATTCAGTTGTAGAGAGGGAAGAGCGATGGGCAAAGAGGTCAAGACCAGGCTGGAGAGACCCACAGAAACAGCTGATCTGAACAAGGAGGAACTCATGAACTCCAGACTGATATCTGGGAAACTAGGATAGGAGTGATCCAGACCCCCTGAATGTGGATGTCAGTTTGGAGGTTTGGTTAATCTATGGAGCCTCTGGTATGGATCAGTATTCATTCCTAGTACATTATTGGACTTTGGGAGCTCATTTCACATAGAAGGATTCTCTCTCAGCCTAGACACATGGGGGAGGGTCTAGGCCTGGCTCCAAATGATATGACAGACTTTGAAGATTCCCTCATTGAAGGCCTCACCCTCCCTGGGGAGCAGAAAGAGGGTAGGATAGGGGTAGGTGGGGGGGGTAGGAGAGGATGGGAGGAAGAGGGAACTGGGATTGACATGTAAAACAATCTTGTTTCTAACTTAAATGAAAAGAAAAAAAGAATTTATACTCGTTTTAAATTTTTTCCATTTATTCAGTAATCAAACAACAGATGCATCTGGTATTATTTTCAAGAAACATGGAGTGCAGACCATCAATTCTAGATTGACAATGGTTTGTTTAAACCCCAAACATTTTAAATGACCATTTTCCTACTATTTAAGCATAATTTGCTTTCAACAACCAAAATATAAAACTCCCAATCAAGTGCTCTGCTCTGCAAACATTCCAACTCTCATATTTTTACCCAGATGTGAAAGAAAAGAGCTTCATGTCTTGGAGGACAGACTGAGAAAATAAACCAAACCCATGGGCTTTGTCTGCAGGACAGTCACCAAAAGGCAGAAGTCCAAAATCTTTTGTGCTAAACTCTGGCTAGCCTAGTTACTTTTCTATTACAGATTAAGTAATTCCAACTTGAAGAGCTAATGGGATTCTCCAAAGCTCCCGCAGCAACAAAAAAAATAGGATAGTACAAAGTGAAGGCCACTTGAACATGTTCTTTGATCATACTCCACATCTACACAAAGTTCCAAACAGTGAATAGTGTTTTAAATATTATCATCTAAATTGTCTCACTGAACTTTCACAAAATATTCTATGGATTGCAGGACAAGTGTTACGATACTTTCTTTCTTCACATTTTTCTCCTTCATTTTTGTTTAACATCTAATGAGAAAAGAGAGGAGAAGGAGCAAAAAGAGAGTTCTGTGAGACAAACATTAGAGAGCGTGATGACTGAATGAAGACAGACAGAACATGAAGGAAAAAGACTGAGTACAAATACACTTAGGTATCCAAGGGTCTCACTGCTTTTCCATCTTTGGAAAAGGCACAGGAAGACCCACTTAGTGTTTTTTGTTAGACTGTAAGGACTTTAGAAATCATGTCTGGAAAACAGGTTAAGTGCACCTGAAATGTGGCTGTCTCTTAATCCTGGAATCTATTGCTCTCTCAATGGCGAATGTCCTCCTTTGTACTGAATTTCAAATGCACTCATCTTTGAAAAGCAGATCCATTTAAATAATCTTATTGCTGATTTGCGAGGCAAGCATTAGAGGCTGATAATCAGCAGACCTGGCATTGAAGTTGAGCCTTCACGGGAAGGATGTCGATTCAGAATCCGACACTAATATTTTGTTTTGAATAGTCATTTCAAAGTGCAGGGTCTAATATCTGCTGGCATCTGATTCCATTTAACAATCAGTGTAGCTATGGGGTTTGGATAGCATCATTGCTCCCATTTTACAGACTAAGGAATTAAATCTCAGAATGTACATAATTCATTCAAATGGCACAAATGGTAAAGTTGAAATCAATGTCAGTTCTTCCAACTACAAATGCTGCGTATTTTTTAAATTCTAGAAAACCGTTGCCAAAGAATGAAAGTATGTGAAACAGAGTCATCCTCTGATCACTAAACAGCCCAAGATTCATACCCTATAATAGCAGATACATCTTGTTTTGTACTGCCTTGTTAAATGCAAACATGAATTCTGTGGTACTCAGAGAAGGCACATGGCAAAATGAAACAAGATCCCAAGCATGCCCCATAAGATGCCCAATTGACAGAGGGTTAGGATTGGTCTGATGGGACCAGGTTACTGCAAACGCCTACAGATTTGAGTTGTCAGCATAACAGACCTAGTATGCAATATCTTGGAGAAGTATTGTGGAATATTAGTATTAGATGTGTTATATTCACTTATTCTGTGGATTATTGTTTAATGATACAAAGATGTATTGCATTCTTTTATGTTGCATTTGTTTAACTCTGTAAAGCTGTGTTACTTTGCCTTCCTAAAACACCTGATTGGTCTAATAAAGAGCTGAATGACCAATAGCTAGGCAGAAGAAAGGATAGGCAGGGCTGGCAGGCAGACAGAATAAATAGAAGGAGAAATCTGGGGAAGAGAGGGAGGAGTGAGAAAAGGAGGAGAAGAGGATACCAGGGTCCAGACACTTAGTCACACAGCCAGCCACGAAGTAAGAAGGAAAGAATGACATATAAAATAAAGAAAGGTAAAAAGCTCAAAGGCAAAAGGTAGTTAAAACTAAACTGGATTATTTCAATTAGAAAAGCTGGCTAAGAAACAAGCCAAGCTAAGGCCAGGTATTCATATATAAGAATAAGTCTCCATGTATTTATTTGGGAGCTGGGTGATGGGCCCCCAGAGAGTCAAAAAAATCCACTTGAGAGAATCTTTGCTCAATCCTATTCTAGTGAATATGAGGTGACCTCAGAGCTGAGTGGAAATCGTGTCCCAGACTTGGATAATGAATGGTGCACAGCCTAGGACACAAATCAAGCCTGTAAGCCATGTTTTGTTTATTTATGTTCTTAGTGCTTAAAGAGTCACAAAACACTAAGAAAGCAATAGAGTCTATGACTTTTCTTATGAAAATGCCTGTCACATCAAATGCCAGATGAAACCCATAGACTACAATGAGCCATGAAACCTACCCACAGGAAACTTCCTATTGAGCATTTTTTGCTATAGGTAAAAAGAAAATCTGCTCATATGTGACCATGAAAAACAGCTTGGTACAAAACTTACAAAGGAGATGGAACTAAAACAGTATAAATTTACATCTATATGGAGAATTTGCTTTTGCCAACCAGGGCAAAGAAAGGGAGTTTTGTCAGAGAAGCAACAGCACGTTGGTTCTTAGGAGATACCAAGCCACATTGTTAAGAAAATAATAAGCCAAGATGTGGTGGTGCACACTTTTCATCCCAGCACTCAGGAGGCAGATCTCTGTGAGTTCGAGCCTGGTCTGCAAAGCTACACAGAGAAACCTTGTCTCGAGAAAAAAACCAAAAAACAAATTGCAAACCAAAAACCAAAACCCCAAAACCAATCAATCAACCAACCAAATCAAACAAAAGAAGAAGAAAATAATACTATGTAAACTGTCTTGAACTTTCCACTAACTTGAGAAATGGACAAGAGCCTTCACAAACATGGCTGGTGATGACAGGAATACGTGTCAGAGACTCACAGAGAAGCACAGGTTGAGAGAGCTCAGGTATCAGTTCTGGGCTTCAACCAGCTAAGGCCCACACCTGTGCCAGCAGCAGGCTTCCATAGGAATCCATCTAGGAGGCAGTGCTTCATGCCCATATGTTTCCAAAAGACATCCATAGAAGTGTCAGCCAAACACATCCAGAGAAGTCTCAGCCTCCCCGAGTTTCTCTGTGATCTTTGCTCAATCCAAGAACCTGCAGAGCTTGTCAGGTTTAGAGATACCAAGAGTGTGTATCCAATGGCCTCCTCTCAATAAAACAGGAAGACTACTTAAAAGATGAGCAAATAATTCCACTTGTTGGGTTTCCTGATGGCTGTCATAATCTTGTGATTACCAGCAACATGAATATTTTAGAAAAAAAGACCAAAATTTTACCTTAAGTACAGATAAAATGGATGTGCTAGAAGAATATTACATGATTCAGAAACATGGCAAAGCTGTATTCCATGAATATACAGGATTCAGGGCACATATACTAATGGTGATCATTTTAGAGAAAAGACAGTTTGTGTCTCATGTTTAAGGCCCTAAAAAGCTGAGTATATGGGCACTATCCCAGTCATTGACTGAGGATGGGAAACACTTGAACAGCAGTTTCATCAGAATCACAAGGAATGAGAAACTGTAGAAGTGCTTCATTAACATACGGTGATAATCTTTAGATCGTAAAACTATGGTAAATGTAGAGATTCCCAGACATGAAGTGTGCATTTCCCAAACTGTAGCCACATCTGCTATAGCACTATCAGCTACGGTAGAAGGATCAAGCAATCTCTGGAACTTCTGAACGAGGTTGGTTGTTAGAAGACTCCATTTTCTTATATCTGAACCTAATGCTTTGATCTCCAAGCAGTAGTTATTGCATAACTTAAGGTTTTCTACACACCTCGATTGAAAGTGCTTCACAAGTACAAAAGCCATACATGAGAGAGGAAGTTACAGGGATTTCTTAGATTTTTTACATTAATTATTTTATTTGTGTGTGTGTGGGGGTGTTGTAAGTGGTCAGAGAGCCACTTGCAGGAGTCCATTCTCTCTTTCTGCCATGTGGATCCCAGGGATCAAGTTTGGGTCATCAGGCTTGGTAGCAAATATGTTTACCCATTGAGTTTCTTGATAGATCAGCAGCATAAGCAATAGACTTGGTGTTTGGCATTATTTCTAGGAATTTATATTGAATGGCCATCAACAAACAGAAACGTTACTGAGTAAAACAAGTGGTTACACTGTCCTTCACCCAAATCCTGTTTGTTATTAGGAATTCTAGTGAGTATAATTTCTGACATAAAGCAAAAAAGCAAAAAGTATGACTACTGGGGCTGGAGAGATGGATTAGTGGTTAAGAGCAATTTCCTCTTCCTGAAGACACTGGTTTGGGTTCCAGGACCCACAGGGATGCTCAAAACCACCTGTAACTCCAGCTCAATGATCTCTGACACTCCCTCTTTTGACTTCTCTGAGTATGGTCATGCATGTGCTGTTCACACATATACTCAGACCCACGTAAACGTAAGTAAATGGTGTGTGTGTGTGTGTGTGTGTGTGTGTGTGTGTGTGTGTGTGTGTGTGTGTGTTTAAGAGTGGGAACCGTGAATCCCAAAGAAAAGCAAGCATTGAGTAGAACACAGCAGTGGAAAAAGCTGGAAGGAAAAATCCAAACAATAACTTCTAATTCTGGCTGAACCTACTACAGAAACATTAACGCAGTGTTAAGAAGCAATGCAATTAGGAAGAAAGCAAGCTCTTCAGTGTGCCTAAAATGACTTGTCCTGAAAAGAATCAGGGGGCATTCCAATGAGGTCAGTTTCCTGCTGCCCAGTTCAATGTAAAATGAATGGTAGAGACTATGAACAAATGAAGTTGACCCCTATGTTTAAGTGAGATAATTAAGTGAAACTGTACACTGTGTAATTTCCCTTTAAAGGGTAATTCCACAAGATAATGTGAAACTCAATTAAAATACACAAAGTATCTTCTCTTTTGCAAATACTTCTCATCAATATATTTTCTCTGCATATTTTCTCTTATGTTTCGGGTGTGATAATGAAAGTTTTTGAGTGTGCCTCCTATCCAGTACCTACTACTTAACAGTCTATTTCAAAGCCAGTCACGGAGCTACTGGGAGCACTATCTGTGAAAGAGGTCAGACATCCTAGACCACAGCTCTGACCCCTTTACCATGAACTCAGTTATTCCCAAAAGAGCCTCAGAGAGGTCTCTTAAAATGTGTCTATTTTGTGTTTCATATAACAAAGCTTTCTGCTCTGAAAAATCAAATAAACTTGTTTTGATATTAAAATTCGACTTTCTGGCATGTAGTAAGAGCTTTATAGAACTGAGTTGTGGCTAATTTTTCTCAGACAAGTCAGGTCTAGCCCTTTGGGCAGATGACATTTTCCTATTTGTATATCTGTTGATATTTTTCTGTGTGTGGAAAACAGACTTAAAGAGCAGCAGTGAAAGAAGAAGAAGACTAAATCTGGAGAAGGAGTATTATGTAAGAAAAACTTCCCTCTTTTACGCAGGCGAGACAGCATGGTCCAGGACCTGACTCAACAGCTGTGATTGGTGGGAGCCTTTAGTTAGTGAGTAGAATTAATATTTCAACAAAAAGCTTTCAGAGACAAGGAACTAGTAGCTTTCACTTCATCCACACATCATGTATATTATTTAATCAGGGTCTACAAACACATCATTCCCATGTCTATTTGTTTTTGTGTCTATACTTGCTATGTGTTGGTATCCAGGCATTATGCTGATCCTGCCCTCTGGCAACTGGCATTCAGGCAGATACTTAGACAGCTCAAAAAAACATGTGTTGCATGGCTATGCCATGTCTACGTCATGTGTCATATGGCCTCATAAGAACTCTGTATGTGTGTTCAAGCTTCCCCTTTTAAGTGAACGTCTCCCACCCCTTCTCTCTCTTCCATCTCTCTTCAGTCTTCCATCTCTACCCCCTCTTTGTTTCCTTTTCCCAATAAATTCCATGTGGGTTTGTTGAGTCTTGTGGTTCATGTTTCATCACCTGTAGCTGTAACTAAAGCAAAATAACAGCACTATTTTGAAGTATATATACATTATGGGATGATTAAATTTAGCAAATTAGGAGATATGTTAGCCACCACGTAGAGATTTTAGTATTATTTACTAATTCAAAGTATTATGTTCAGATGGGAAGAGTCAGCCACTGAAAAAATTGTGTCAGTCTATGAAACTCCCACAAGAAAAACATTATTTCTGTCAATAAACATAAGTGTAGCTAGATTATTCCACTTGGAATTCAATTTTATCATATTGTTTTCTCATAGGTAGTTCTAAAAGTAAAATAACACAAACTCTAATATTCTCAAAGTCAACAAACTATGACATGATTAAAGTTGCAAAGCGACTGGAATTGAGCTCATATCTAATGACTTACAGAAACCTTCTCTAAGTTGTTGACATATCCTTCCTTCTCAGCACAATGTTTGCACCTCAGAGTTCCCTTCACAGCCTATTAGGCAAAGGAGAACAGTCTCAAGGACTAGAAACTTCCATCTTTATAGTGAATTGTTCTTGAGTTTCTGAAAATAATTTACCCATTCTTCTCAGAACTATAATTTCATATTATTCTGATGTTTCCATCATTATTTATTTCACCCACTCATCTAAGTGCTAGAGAAGAGCCATTTATTTCTCTGTTGTGACCTCAGCACTCCAAGCAGTGACAGAAACACAGTAATTGCTTAATTATTATTTATTAAGTGATTCAATGGACAACTCATTTGACTGGTAATAAGCACATAAGAATTTTCATGGAAGAAAAAAATCTAAAGAGGAAAATACTCTTTGGAGGTCAGCAAAGGATTAGTTGAAATTTTAAGAAAATTCTTATTATCAGAAAAACACCTCTGCTTTTTTTCATGACCAAAGATGAAACTAAACTTCAGAGTGATGAATTGACTCAATTATGGTGAGTTGACTTATCATAACCAGCTAGTTACAGCCTCAAAACACAGACACTGCGTCCAACTGCTCACTTAGTAAAATGGTTCATTTTGACAGAATAGGTTCATTTAGAGTACATTCTATCTAAAGTGCATTATAAAGTAGAGAAAAAGAAAAAATATAATCTAGAAAACACAGAACTCTCACCATATTATTTATAATTATGATGATTATTACCAGTCATGACTGTTATAGAAGAGGGAGGGCTGAGAGAATTGGCCACTTTGATGAAGATGGTCTTCTCCTATAGGTTGAACATTGACATGTTTCTGGTCAGTTGGTGGGACTCAGTGAAGAACGTGGGAAAAGAAATCACACTCTTCATAGCCAAGTACACCAAATGCTTTATACTCCTTGGTTTCATCAAGAGACAGATGACTCTAAGCATATCTCCATTTATAGAGCCGATGGGAGATGTTCAGATTTTTTTTTATATGATTAAAACCAGTCCTACTTTATTTTGCCATGGGTGAGAATCTAACTCAAAACTTTGCTATCTGGAAGCTACTATACATCTGCTCTAATTGTCTCTGATATAGTTCCTGAACAGGTTAGGTATTCTCCTCTAATCGTGCAAACACCTAGAAAATAAAAATGAAATATCCTACAGTAGAATAGATATTGTTATGTACCTTAGGCCAAATTGCAGCAAGATAGAGTTATGCTTTTCTAAGCTGGCGGTATTGATCTCAAGAGCAGACTTGAATATTATACCAGTGTGCTTAATATAGAGAACAAATAAACAAAATATTGTATGAGGGCTTACTAGCTGCCCCCAAAGTACACACTTAACATTAAAAAATAACAAATCTAACTGAAGTATGGTAACACATGCCTAAAATCACAACACTCAAGAGGCTGAAGCAGGAAGATGGTTAAGTTTGAGACTGGCCTGGGTAAAGAGAATGTCTCAACACACACACACACACACACACACACACACACAGAGAGAGAGAGAGAGAGAGAGAGAGAGAGACAGAGACAGAGACAGACAGACAGACAGACAGACAGACAGACAGAGACAGAGACAGACAGAGACACAGACACAGAGATAGAGAGACAGAGACAGGAAAACAAAGCATAAAAGTCCAAAACAAAACAAAAACACCCCCCACAAAAGCCCTTGAAAAGTCCAAAGTACAACCCACTTAACTTGAAAAAGTATTAAACCAAACCTCAATTTATAAAACTCAGCACTAAATTGGTGTGCTCAGTTAGTTGATCTTTGGATTTGATCAAATTGACCACATGAAATTGACACAGAGAGGCAAAAAAACAATCATCCTGAAAGTCATTATGTAGGTCACTCACTCTCTCTCTCTCTCTCTCTCTCTCTCTCTCTCTCTCTCTCTCTCTCTCACACACACACACACACACACACACACAAACACACACACTTTCTCCTCCCCCTCCTCCTCCCTCTCCTTCTCCTCCTCCCCCGCCTCCTCCTCCCTCTCCTCCTCCTCCTCCTCCTCCTTCTTCTTCTTCTTCTCCTTCTCCTTCTCCTTCTCCCTCCCTTCTTCCCTCCCTCCCTCCCTCCCTCCCTCCCTCCCTCCCTCCCTCCCTCCCTCCCTCCCTCCCACCTTCCCCCATAACTGTTACTTTGCATGACTCAGGATCTTTTTGGATGCTTGTGTTACAGATATGTGAGTCACAATACCTGGAATTTAGGTTATTTCATTCTGGAAAGTAAACATTTTTGATGCAACAAATTGTTTTTATAGATTATATTTACAAAATTAAAATTAAATGTCTAGGCCTATAAGATGTAGGTGGAGTTTCTCTGTGTCCCAGCAGCCACTCACTAATACATAGAGGCTTAATATTAATTACAAATGCTCAGCTGATAGCTCACACTTATTACTAATTAGCTCTTACACCTTTTTTTTTTTTTTTTGGTTTTACGAGACAGGTTTCTCTGTATTGTTTTCGAGGCTGTCGGTCCAGCCCAGCCTTGAACTTACAACGATCCACCTGCCTCTGCCTCCTAGCTCTTACAACTTAATTTGACTCATTACTATTAATCTACATTCTGCCCCTTGGCATTACCTCTTTTATCTTGCACCTCCTGTTTCTTTTCCATGCCTCCTCTAACCCAGTCCTTCTACCCAGTGTTCTTAGTTTGGTTTTTCCACCTAACCTTTTCCTGTCTAGCTGTTGGCTCATTAACTTCTTTATTAAACCAAGCACAGTATAATTTACAGAGTATACAGAAGGATTACTCCATAGCAATAAGATTTAAAAAGAGTACCTGACTCTTTTACATCTTTGAACACAAGTACCAAAATTACTGTTCCCTACTCTCTTATTTCAGACTTGGATTCATTAGTGAAGGAATATACCCTTCTAAAGAATAATGACTGCCAAGAAATGCATAATTTCCAGTTTATGATGCAAGAAGATGTGGTCTGTCTAATACTCAAACATGGACAAAATAAGAATTGACTTTGTTAACTCTATGAAATCTAAGTATAATTTTCTTATGGGGTACTTTGCTCACTGTCCCCTTATATATTGCGATAAAATGTTTAATTAAAATAGTTCAAAATACAATTTGATAAAAATAACATTTATCTACATATATGTCTATCATCTACCTACATACCTAATATCATTTATTCATCAGTTATTAAGTGATGATGATGATGAAGAAATGCAACTTTTAGCAATGGATAAATGATAATTACAAAACTAATTATAAATTACAAAATATGATGACACTGAGCAGCAGTAGAAATGTGAATTCCTATGAATCAAGCACAGTTTTTTCTTTTTACTAACATTTCATTGAATTTTCTGTAGTTGTTTGTGAGTTAAGCAAAGATTTTTGATCAATTACCTTTAAAAAACATTTAAATAATGTGATGTGTCTATTCAGTTAAAAGTTTAAAAAAACTTTAACAAAGGGGAAAATATCATTATACACAACGTAATCATTCCATCAAAAATGATTATGATAATGGTGATTTTACACAAAAGTTCAATTATGAGCAGTCTATCAGTTACATATAGCTTAAATAAATCATTTTCACTATAAACAAGTTTGGAGTTCTGAAAAAACCTCTAAGTTTGTGTTTAATAAAGTCTGTTTGTGCTGTTTATACTTTGGAAATAAATACATCAAGAAATTGATTGTTTTCTTTCCAGTGAGATGACTGAATTGGTGAAATTGCTGATGACTTGAGTTTGTTTTCCAGAACCCATGGTGGAAGGAACCACTTGACTCCTGAAAGTGTCTTTTGGGTCCACATACACTACACACTCAGAGATTGACAGACAGACAGACAGACAGACAGACAGACAGACACAGATACAGACACAGACACCCCCATAGGCAGGAGGTGGAGAAGAAGGGGAAGGAGGAGCAGCAGAAGGAGGAAGAGCAAGAAAAAAATGAAGTTAACTTAAAAATTTTAATTGCCTTTTTAAAATAAAATTTAAATAGCAGCTAAGTGATATCTTCAAATATTCAAAGGAAGTGCTAATATGTCTAGATCAGAATAAAGGCTTATGATTAATTGTAATGCTGTGTTTTAAAGAGTTAACATGATATTGTTGCAAACTTACTACTACAAGGTAAATTGAAGTAGGTGACTTTTTTAGAGGAAGAAAATAAACAGGTAATAGTAATTCTCAGTGAAACAGACTTCTTAAATATTGGTTTTAAGAAATGTATATGCAATTAATTTGAACATTTTATTTATATTTCAAGGAATGTGTAAGTTCTAGTAATAACTTACCTACTTGGTTTACAGAATATAATACAGTATATCAGACAGTAAGCATAGCAAACTCATTCAAATTTCATGCAACCCCAAATTGTCCTGAGACACCCATAGCTCCTACTAACGTTTAATAAACTCGGATATCTCTTGAGACAAACATTTATGTATTAACAGTCTTTAAAACTATGAAAAACTGGAGCTTCTTTTGTTTTGTTTTAAGATTTTATTTTTGTGGGCACTTGTGTTTTTGCCTGCATGCATGTCAGTGTAAGGGTGCCAGCTCCTTTGGAACTGGAGTTACAGACAATTGTGAGCTGCCATGTGGATACTGGAAATTGAACCAGGTCCTCTTGAAGAGCAGCCAGTGCTCTAACTGCTGAGCCATCTCTCTAGCCCCTATTTACTTCTTTATTATCTATTTCTCAGTTAGTTAGCCAGTCAGAACTAAACAGGTGCAGTTATCCTAAGGTGTGTGGTTATTCTGAGCAACTAGAATAAGAAAAATGTGGTTCATTTCTCAGGAAAAATCATTGGTTTTACTCTAGGTTACGAAAAGGGTAGGTATTTAGAGGAGGAAGGGAAAAATAGATGAATAATATTAAGACAATGTATATAAAGGCCACCTAATAGTTCCAAATGCTTAGCCACAGCCTGGCCTTGTGAGTTCATGGGAGTGTGATTTGGACAACATTTTCACAGTTTGCAGTTCATCTGGCTGTGATGAACCTGATCCCTGATGATTACCTACTCATTTAAAAATATGAAATATCCTATCTTGAAAAACCAAAACAAAATATGAAATACATTGCTGATTTTTAAGGAAAGCAGTGTTACATCATAGCATCAGTTATACTGCCTTCCTTTCAGTAACTTAGAGGCAGTTAATAGGCAATATCCTGATACTAAAGCAAGTAGAAAAGCGGTTCTGATGACTGTGCTCTTTTTTGGATAAGGTAAGGCCTTGGATTTCTGTGGCTCTCACCTCCCTTTTATGTTCAATAGGTTTGGCACTCTTTGTGGTGTGTTTTGGCATCATTTTTGTAAGTCCTTTTAGTTCGTGGAAATGTGATCATTTTAATAGTACTCATTCACACAAATTTAGATTTGCATATTTTCTAACTGAGCTACTTGCCATGAAAGGCAGCAAAGGAGAGGAAAACACCTCTGGAACACCTGGCAGTAAATAGCAGTGCTTACGAAGATACCAGCGTTCATCATCTTATTGCAGAATTTATATAATTTTCTATTCTCCTAATCTGATACCTGTGTGTAATACACAAACAATCTCACCTAATAATTAGGAAGAGTCACTGAATATACCTTTAAAATGTTTCAATATTTTATTAGTGCGGATGTTCTGCCTGCATACATGTCTGTGTGCTGTGTGTGTGCTTGGTGCCTTCAGAGGCAAGTAGAGGGTGTCAAGTTCCATGGGACTGGAGTTACAGACTATTTTAAGTGGCCATGTGGATAATGGGAATAGAAACTGGGTCCTCTGTGCTCTTAACCACTGTGCCACCTCTCCATTCCCTCTTTGAATTATCTTTAAAGCTGAGTTTTCCTAGATCCTGTGAGCAGATAGGGATGGGCAACCCCACATGAAAAGCAAGGGACTTTACTTAAGTTAATCACCAAGAGTCATTCACCTGATGCCATATAGATCAGGATATATTTTCTGAGCCTCTTTTAAACACCTTTTCCCAGAGTTGACTGTGCTTGGAAGGTAGTGTATGATGATGGTCAAGGATACGTGTTTCAGAGATGATTTGTGGATTTAGGAACTAACTCAAAACACTTACACTGAGTACACAGTCTTGGGTAAGTCTTAGGATCCCTCTACATTTCCATTTCTTCAAAATGGAAGTAATAACAGTTTATATTTTTTAAGTTACAGTACAGTATATGAGTTAAGATACAAAGTACGTCTCATCTGAGATGTGGAAAATGTCATATAAACAAAAGCTATTACTTTTGTTTTAATGATTATTCATAATTTATTTTATATTTGAGATTATAACATAATCACATTATTTTCCTCCCTTCAAACTCTTTTATATACCCCTCCTTGGTCAAATTCAAACTCATAGCCTTTCTAAAATTGTTTTACATGCATATATGTATACACATATATATTCCAAAATATAACCTTCTCAGTCTGTTGCTTGTGTGTGTGTATGTTTTCGGGGCTGAGCATTGATATTGGATACCAATCCATGTGCTCATCCCTGGGGAAGACTCTCAGCACTCCTTAGTTACCCATAGTCCTTTTAAGAAATTCAAAGCTAGGAAAAGAAGGTACTCCTGCAGGTCTATTTTTGTCTTGTGATTGCCTCTTCACTGCCTATCCAAACAGTGACCTGAACACTGGCACCTTTTTCAAAGTTAAGCAAAACAAGCTACTTGAGATATACAGTAGGAGTAGTAAATTTCTAATTTATGGTGCAATGGATAGTTGAGAAAAATCATGATAGACACAGGAAGACAAATAACACATGATTTCAGTCACTACTGGATTTTGTAAAAGCTGACCTTACCTAAATAATGAGAAAACAGAGGCTAAGAGGTCAGCAAAGAGAGGGAACAGGGATTGGGGAGAAATCATTCACAAGGTAAGAAAATTCACAGCCAGATCTGAATACGACTGCCGTTGTAAGGCTGTAGCTTAAAATGCTGTATCATCTAACTCAAATTAGAAGGTCTGGAATATTATGACAAGGAAATAACCAATGTTTGAGAAGACAGATAATCTATGTATTTGACTCAATCCTTCATCTATCAGTCATGTATCCATTTATCTATCATCCATCTATCAATCAGATATCTATCCATCATAAATAAATGTGCTGATACAACACTCTGTACCTCATGAAGACGTATAATTGTTAATTACAAATCAAACTTATTAAATAAAATATAATTTTATTTTATTATTTTATGGAGACAAACTTAGAAACTTTTTGAGATGCAAATACAATTATCTCTCATAAAAAGTAATTTTTATTAAATATAAGAAAGTACAGGCTGTTGATTGGCTCAGTAGGTAAATCAATTGCCCTGCCAGCCTGATGACCTGAGTTTGAGCCCCAGATCCTACCACAGTAGAAGAAGAGAACCCATTCTCCAAAGTTGTTCTCTGGCCTACAGAAGTATGATTATACTAACACACACACACACACACACACACACACACACACACACACACACACACACGAGAGAGAGAGAGAGAGAGAGAGAGAGAGAGAGAGAGAGAGAGAGAGAGAGAGTAAATGAATAGTGAGATTTCTAGAGATCTACAAGGATGATACCAACTGGCAAACTAAGTAATAGTGGAGAGACTACCTTAAATGACCCTCCCTGATAATGAGTTTGGCACTACCTTATATGCCATCCTTGAACCTGGACTGACGGAAGCAGAGGCAGACACCCACAGCTAAACATTGAACTGAATTCCTGGAAGTGGCAGAGAGGGAGGAATGAAGAGCAAAGAGGTCAACACTGGGCTGGAGAAACCAACAGAAACAGCTGACCTGAACAAGGGGGAGCTCTTGAATCCCAGACTGATGGCTGGGAGGCCAGTAGGGACTAATCCAGAATCCATGAATGTGGGTGCCAGCGAGGAGGCCTAGGCAATCTATGGAGCCTTAGGCAGTAGATCAGTGTTTATCCCTAGCACACAAATGGATTTTGGGTGCTCTTCCCACAATGAGGGATGCTTTCTCAGCTTGGAATCTTGGGGAAGGGCCTAGGTCCTGCCCTGAATGAAATGACAAACTCTGGAGATCCCTCATGGAGGGCCTCACCCTCTCTGGGGAATGGAATGGGGATTGGGTGGGGTGCTGGGGAGGCTGGTGGAGGGGTGGGGTAGGAGGGGAGGGAGAAGGACCTGAGACTGACATGTGAAGCAAGCTTGTTGCTAATTTAAATAAAAAATTTAAAAGGAAAATTATATACAGACAAAAACAAATGTGCTTCACATTGTTTTGGATGTGGATATGTGTGTGTGCAGGGTACATGTAGAGGTCATGTGTAGACACTGAGATTCTTCCTTGATTATTGTCCATTTTGTATTTTGAGACAGGGTCTCTCTCTCTGAACCCAAAGGACATCTATTCAGACAGACTGGCTATTAAGAAATCCAGGACTCTCTTGCTCCCTTGCTCTGGAATTACGGATACACACTGCTGTGTGGGGCTTTTATAAGTGAGTGCTGGGTACCTGAACTCAGGTTTTCCTCCTCATGTGTTTCACCAACTGCATCATCTGTCCAACTCCTGTATCTCCCAGTTTTTCACACAATATTTATGAAAAAACACATGCACATTTTCCTTTGTTGCATTTGATTATGTCAATAAACTATCTTCCTAGAAGTCCTAGAAGGAGGTTTTCTGACTCAGATGATATGAGATTTGTGTCTGTCTATGCACATAGTGTGCTTACTCTTTCAACCAAGACTGGATTAGCATTTGCATCTCTCCACACATGTGTACAACACAACTCGGAAATTCTTTCCCCCTGGCTTTTTGTCAGACTCTACTGAAACTGGACCAGTCTCAGTTAACTATTAGTCTGTTTAGACCAAGGAGTCCTCAAATTCATCATTGGAGTAAAAAAGTGAAAATGAGTATGCAAATACTGGCTGTCAAGGCAACATGATAATGCTTGTGAAATGGGCACAGTGCCATCTTCATTTTGTGTTATGTATTTAAGCTGGGCACCAGATAGCTCACACTCAGAGTATGCTGTTATTATACAAGCCAAAGGCATTTCAGTAAAGGCAGTGAACCAAACGGCTTTCGTACAAGGACACAAATTGTAAAGCCATTGGAAGGGTTGCTACACAATTTCCTGTTTGTTTTTAGAGTCATAGAAATAGTAAAATTATTATTTTCACCACGAGGACAATCCTTCCTGCTGTAATTGTAATTCTGTTGAAATGAATCAGAAATTCTAATGGGAATGCTGGCTTCAGGCCAGGGAAAATATGCTGATGTAGTCTGTTTGGATACTGGAGACAGAAAACTAGTGGATGGCTTTACTTTGTCCGGAAATGAAACTGATAACTAGTTAGAGAGGACAACTTCCACTCGACTATGCTTTGAAGAAAACACTCCAGCAATTACCCCTCAGAGCAGAGCCAGAAGCGGGTAAGAGGCATGCGTCGCGCTGATCAGCAGCGCTGCTCTTTATTCCATGCACTCTGCAGCTCATCCTGGTGCTGTTGTCTTGAACATCCTCGTACACCTCATCCACTGCCACCCACTCCATTCTTGAACCTTTATTACATGCGTGCTAATTCAGTCTCAAACTGCAGCAGATAGACCTACTGATAAATAAACAAAATAAAACAAAACAAATGCCCTATTCCTGCCTATTTAGTGATTTGGTTTTGCCCCTTTTCCTTTTTGACCTTATGGGCGACCCGCCCACCCAGCTCCCAAGTAAATCGTACATGGAGTCTTATTCTTAGTTATGAGTGCCTGGCCTTAGCTTGGCTTGTTTCTTGCCAGTTTTTCTTAAATTAACCCTTCTACATTCTCCCTCTGGGCTTTTATCTTTCTTATTTCTGTATATCTTACTTTCCTTCTTTACTCTGCAGCTCTCTGGGCGTCTGGGTGTCTGCCCCCTGACATTCTTCTCTCCTTCTCTTGATGCTCCTTTCTTCCTCATTTCTCCTTCTGTTTATACTCTCTGCCTGCCAGCCCTGCCTATCCTTGCTCCTGCCTTGCTATTAACAGTTCAGCTCTTTATTAGGAACACCAGGTGTTTTAAACAGGCACAGTAAAACACCTTCACAGAGTTAAACAAATGCAGCATTAACGAAAGTCATACCCTTTAAAATAATATTCTACCATCCCTACTGAATATCTGTTAACAAATAAAAGAAGTTAGTCCATAGGCTCAACACATCAGAACACATGATTTCTAAGTTAAGTGAGTCTGGAAGTACATGGAAAGCTGCTTTGATCACAATTTCTGAACCCAAAGTGTATGGTCTAGAATTTGCATGTCTAATAAACTTCAAGGAACACTGATGCTGTTAGCCAGGGAACATACTATGAAAACCAGTGTGTCATTATTCAACATGGTGTCCTTCAAAATTCAAAATTCATCAAGGTCTTTCTTGCTTCCATGTTTCTACTCAGGGCTGTCTTTCTGCTGGGCATACCCAGCATGTTGCCTTCCTTTCCAGTGTGCCTTTACCACATCCTGCAAGCATTGATATGTTATTTATGGTCTGTGGTAGGGTCTGCTAGGTCATTTATTATGTTTCTATACTTGGTTCCTTCCAAAATATCCAACACATGCTAGGAAGGCATTCAAATTTCTTTTTCAATGAATTTTGTAACTCCATATCTAGGACCTTGATGTTTTGCTTATGACAGGTATTATTTTTTACCCCACTTTCTTTTAGTAGTAAATGAGAATTTTCTGAAAGAAATGACCCACACAGAAATAAGAAACTGAAAAGATTGCATTCCACTCATGGCCTAGTCAAGAGAAAAGCAGATATGTGGAAGAATGAGCCAGAAGCCCTGGAATAAGCAGAGAGGATATGTGAACACATGGAGTCATTCTAAGCTATAGAACAGACTTTGTTTGGCTTACAAGCAAAATTTTTCTTTTCTAGTTTACTGAGATAATATGTGTGTACATTAAAATTTTTAATGCCACATAGCTTTCATCTAATCATATTCTGCACAGTACTGGAGATAAGATCCAAAGATTAGGATCCTTGTTAAACACACCAAGACCTGATTATATTTCATCCCAAAGTGAAGGTCTGTGAAACAGCATCCTAGCTGTAAAAAAAGATGTCAAAGTCTACTACATATCTGGTTTACAGTGCTGTCACAAGTCAAATAAAATACTTCCACTCCAATTATATTCAGAAAGAAAATCTAATTCCTGGGATGTAATGAGTTTTTCACACTTCCAATGCTAAGAACTTTTTATTAAAATGTCTTTCCACTGATACATTGATTTTGCATGTACCAAAAAGCTCTTAAAGGGCAATTGTTAAGAATTAAGCTTTTAGTCCACTTTGAATTCTGTGATGACCAAATTACATCTAGGGGATTGCTATGTTCAAATTTTACATGAAAATCTTTACCTGCCTATATTGAAAAAGGATCACAGTTATGAGAAGTAATTCTTAGATACCCATGCTACTGTCAGTATTTTCTGCATTTAGGCTAGGCTGTGCCACAAAGCAGTAAGTTAACCATAGCTAATTTTGCCTCTATTATATATGTTATGGAGAATTCAAATTAGATGGTGAACACTTTGTCACTCACTCTATTGATTGAAATAGTCTTACTTTAATCTTATAGCAAAGTGGTGCTAAAACTATATCAAAACAAACATTGAATAAATATAGTTGAATTACAAAGAAAGTTGTAAATTTCTACAACTATATTTTTATTTTAGAAATACTGAGGTGTTTCAGTTCATTATCAAATGTTAGGAGCAGTATCTAAAAATAACTCAAATTACTTTTTGATTAAATATACATGATAAGTGCATGGTGATTTCTAATTCATTTGCAGTTGCAGTGCTTTTACATACTAACAAATTACAGAATCTTCTGTCCCCAGTTTTAGCCTAGCCTTTTCCCATTGTTGAGAAATCCTCTTTAACATTCTCTTAATTATTTGAAGCATTTTCAGTAATCTGGTCCTTTCTTAATTTCCCCAATATTCTGTTTATGAGAAGCAAGGTCCAAGGTCCAACCCAAGCTGGAACGATTGTGCAAAGATGTGAACAGCAGGAGTGAGGCAATCATAAGAGACACAAAAATATCAACTACTGAAGATCACTGGTTCCTTTATGCATCTTGTCTCTCTGATTCCAGCCTATCATTACCTAAAACTAAATTTATTTTATTAACTCTGGAGTTTATGTCTGCATATTATAGTCCAATTAAAAATATGTGTATAAGTTAATAAATAGAAAATATCTAAAGAATCCACTTCCCAAAATATATAAACTCAAAGTCTATACTTTCTTGTGACAGAATGACTTCAGATTAAAGTACGTATTTAAAAAATATATTCTTATGTTTTTGGTTGTGAGCATGGTCTTTAAAGGCTGAGCCATGAGATGGGGTTGGGGTGGGGGGAAGATGGGGAGAGAAAGAGGAGAGGAGGCAGTAGGAACTGGGATTGGTACGTAAAATGAAGAAAGATAGTTTTAAAGTGAAAACGATGTACTTAAAATTAAATAAAAATGTATTCTTATTTTCAAAGTTTCAGGATGTAGAACTTTTACGTTTAAAAATTCAAGTATTTAATACTGTAAAACATTAAAAATGTCTTGAGCTTGTATTAGTGAGTTAAGAGTATTTATAAAATTCATCAGTCTTTGCTTTTTGGTACCTGGGATCAAATTTAGAGCATTGTGAATGCTGTGCAGGCCAGCTTTCTTCCACCAAGTTACACTCTCTGCCCCTAAAGTTCATCAACCTTCAATTCTAAATTTTGCTTCTGCCCTTCCAACCTTCTAAATCAAGTTACTGATGCATGTGCTTTCGCATCCAGCAAACACTCTCTAACACCCTCTCAGGAGCTAATGATGTCCTTGAACAAATGTGGAAAGAGTGAAAGGCTTGCCAGTGATCTGAATATTAATAACTTAAAGAGAGAGTGGCCCATGAAAAACAACACCGTACAGAGGAAAGCAACTACAGGGTACCAATCTGGCGACTGCTGAACAAATGGGTAACTGATTTAGAAGGTAATTATTTTAAACTGATGTGCTGCAAGTTATTGATGATATCAAATTATACTAAACTCAGTATTTCCTTAATCAGTGTCAGTTTGAAATACTAAGGTTTAAGTAGTCTTAAAGAAAAGATCCTAGCATTAGAGAGATCTTTCTTTTCCTCCAGCCTGAGTTTCAGTTTTGATATTATTAAAAAAAACCATGAAGTAATTTTCACATATCATTATCAAAAGTCATAAAGAATGGAAATGTATGACACCAAGCCTCTAGCAGAGCACAGCATGAACTTCTAAGCCACTTTAATGATGGCAGTTTAATACAAATGCTGTGTGTACTGAGCATGCGTATTTCCACAGTGTGGCCCTTTCACCACCACACATGCTATAAACCCACCTATAGCTTCCAAAGGCTCCATCTTGTTCACTGAAAAAATACTGGCAGGATGACTCTAAATGACTCAAACTCATAGGAATGAAAAGCAAAATGGTGATTTTCAGGCTTAGGGATGCAGGATTCATCAATGGGTGCAAAACTCCCTTGGATGATGAGACATGTATGTCCTGGAGACTGATCAGAGAGCATCAATGGCAAAACTGAATCATTCATACACTGTTCAGTAAGAGGGTATACTTCAAATATTCTTTTTCACAAGTCGCGTGCTTTTAAACGGTGCACTAGAGAATTAAGACAAAAAACAAAAACGGAGGGAGGCAGGCACCTGAGGGGGTAGCTCAAGCAACTGGAGCGCTAGACCAACAAACAAGGGCGACTAACATAGTCACCAAATGGAGAGATGAATAAACAGTCTCTGTAATAATGAGAACTGTTGCCAACAGGAGCCTTGCTGGGAAAAGCCTGTGTCCTGCAGTGTATTAATAACAAGTGGGAATAGCTGCTAAGGGGCATACGTTGTGGCTGGCAGCAAGTAGCCGCATTATAGCTATTTGGGGTGTAACCTGACACTAACAGTGTCTGCTCTACTCTTTTAGGCACAAGAAAGTGTGAACTTATAATAGCCCAAGTGAGTCCCAAAAGGAAAATAAAATACATCCCAATGCTTCTGTTTACAAGGTAGCCTTTGAGAGCCTGCTTGATGCAAAAAAAACATAATACCAAAGCAAACAATGTAATCGAAATGTTCTGATGTTTATTTAGCAACAATAAAAAAATGTAAGAGAGCCTTGTAGGTAGATGCTCAGGAATCTTGCCCTATTTGAACATCTTTAATCAGTTTTTATTATACTAGAGGATTTGTATATGGGCTGTCATTCTCTGTAATATAATTTTCTCACTGTTTATTTGAGAATCCATATACTGAGCATGGCTTGTGAAACTAGCAATGAAGCAATCTAATTACTTCCAAGAGCTGGTACACAGCCTCTTACTGCAAATGAATCCTGTCTAACCATCTTCAGGCAGAGATTTGTTATTCCAAACAAGACTCTTGCAAGGCAGGGGTCCTGATGGCCACTAATTCTGTGAAGAATTCCTTTCTTTGCACTATTTTGAACTCCAAAGGACATGTTTAAATGCAACTACGCCAACCAATAATGTTAAGAGAATAATCAGAATATTATATGCTCTTTATTAAAAAATAAAAGGCAATTAACATTTAGTAGTATGACTTAAATGTAGCCTTAGATTCAAGGAAGTCATTTCAGTATAAACTTTGAATGGTAAGATTTTCTGTTTGGCTAAGAAAAAGCTGTCTCTATTTCGTTGTTGGTAAATTGTTGTTTCTAATTGAGATAGAGTCTCACAAGTAGCCCAGGCTGGCCTCAAACAGGTAGGAACCTTCCTGCTACAGATTCTTGAGCACTATGATCAGAAGGGAGAGTTACCACGTCTGGCTTCATATTCCTAAATAGAATTAAGTATTATTAGGTTCTATTCCCTTAAGACCCAATCCTTTTGATTTTTGTACTTACTTACTAAGATTATCAGTGCACTTGTCTCGTTTCTAATCAGTGCTAATATTAGTGTCTTTATAAGACCCGGTAGTATCTGATATAAGCTTGGGAATTAAATAATGGAAAAACGACAATCACTCTGGACAAAAGGAAAAAGCTGACTATGATACTCTGCACAAAGTAACTACGAATACCTCACAGTCATGTGTGAAAGTCCTCTGAAGCTTAGAATTTAAGGGTTACAAAATTATAGAGCTTCTTTCTAACTCTCTGGGAACAATCCACAAGGGCACCATGTATAAAGAGTTTTCACATGAATACTGATAGATATAGATGTATATTATAAATTTGACTGAAACAGTGTTAAACAATAAAAGGATTAGAAAGGAAGAAAGTTTTGAAGTGCATTTCAAAATGGTCATTTGTTTAAGCAGGCAGGGATTGTGGGGAAAGATAGCTTTATATGGCAAGCATATTAATTGGAAAAATATACCTCACATAAAGACACCAAAGTGGAAAGCTCAGTGATTTCTAGAGATCTCTGTTTCTGAAGTTAGATGATAATTAAGACAGTTACGGTAGACCTGGATGCCACCAGACCCATCATCACATTATACTCTTATTTGAAACACACACCACTTCAGTCTTGGCAATATGTTACCTTATTTAAGTCTCAGCATAACTCATGGAATGCACCTTATTGTCTTTCCTTCACTGATGAGGTCAGTGAAGTTAAGGTGAGGTCAAACATCTTGCTAAATGTTGAAATACTGTTCAACCCAGAAGAGCAAAGTTCCAGTCTATACTTCTCTCACATGCTACATTGCCTATGGGAGTAAAAAAGAACAACATTGACATATGTGTCCTTCACATTAGAAAGGAATGAAATTAACTTGGCATTCATGAACAAGATGATAAGGAAAATAAGACTGGAGCTACTATTACACAACAAAAGAGAGGGTTAAAGACCACATGAGTCAGGCCATTAAAAGTCTGGACAAGCTGCAGCCAATGAATATCACGCACTATTAATTTTGGCACCTTAAAGTCTAGACATCCTTCCACAATGCTGCCATCCATCAGGTGAGGAGGTAGACTTTGTAGGGAAGATGCTGAGTGTAGGAAGAGCTTGAGAGGGATGGTGAAGAATCATTCTAGTTCCTTCTAACAATTCTACACTTGTGCATTTGAATAATAATAATAATCTAGAGACCTAATTTCTCCTTTAAGTCTTGCAACAGGATTACTATAGAGAACATCAACTTCTTTCTAACAAAGTGCTTGAAGATCTGCAATACTTTGTAGAACATACTAAGAATCAATGTTTGATTGATTCAGTCCATAAGTCAAACATGCCTGTTCATTTAAAGAGCTCAAGAGGAACCACAATTCTTACTGGTAAAAGGAGGTTGGGGAGTCTCTGAATGATGATGGAATTCTTAATTTAGCTGGAACTCCATTGGAAAAGATGGTTTTCACCAGAAAACTGATCGCCTACACTGTGGGTATTTTTCATCTTTGTGGGTAGCATCTATGGATTAACAAAGATATTAATAACAGTTGAGGGACAGTTCATATTAGATACAGAGCACATTTGCTCTTGAAGATTCTGTAAGAGCTCTGGTGATAAAGCTAATGCTGCTTAGCTAGTATGCTGATGTTTTAAGGATATAAGAACATGGTTGTAAATGACTCAAGCTTGCCAACACTTAGTTTTTTTCCAAAATAGTTCTGTTGAATTAAAATCATTCAATGTAATTATTCCATAAATTTAAGCCACTGGTGATGCAACTCAGTCAAACATGTAAGTCCTAAAACAAAATGGCTGAATGCTAAGACAACAAAATGTGGAGAATGTTAAAATGACTCTGAAGATTTGTCCTGTCAACCATAAGAAACAGATTGGCAAACACATCTTCAGATAGCATTGTTTCTCTCACCACTCCTTGCTGTTCTTCTCTCTTTATCTCTGTTCAGAAAGGGTGTTCATAACAACGTCTAATTCACTCTCCTCATGAAACATGAATACCGAATACTAATCTTCTAGTTCAAGCCATCAAGTCACCTGGATTGAGGAGTGTATATACACTCAGAGCAATGAAGGAGCCATTTGTTAATAATTCAAATGGACAGAAAAGCAAGTTAGAAGACCAGGAATTAATATTGCCATATAACTAGGAAGCTAAAAGAAAAATTCAAAACAAAATCTAGTTACCTAGATTGAAAGTAATTCCTTAAGAATAGAAAGAAACATACCACCATAAGCAAAAGAGACCAAGATCAGAATTAGCCAAGCCATTAACCAGCAGAGAAGGGTGATTTTGCCTTCTGATATGTTCCAGAGAAAATATATAAAGTCCAAACTTTTGTTTGTTCTCACTGGTACGGAATAAATGATTTTTAAAATTTAACATGTACATACTTTATAAAAACACCACTTTTGTGACTAGAAAGTTATGTGATGCATTTAAAAAAGCCATGTTCGATTAATACAAGTAAGTATCAGGGAAAAGTCAACACATGAGAATGTCTGCAGTTGAAGCTATTTTTGCTGTAAAACAAACTGTACACACAGGAGACAAAAAGCGATGGCTATAGCACTATCTGATGGATATTAGTGGCCTTTACCTCTTCACAGACCAGTGTCCAGTCTTCAAGCAGACTGACTGGAATGAACCTTCTAGGCTGTGTAATCTACTTGCTACTTCCCACCCTATGTCTTTACCTGTCATGCAGCTCTGATGTTAGTATTTGCTGTACTCATAGCACACTTCTGAACAATCTCTCCAGATACAAAGTTACAAAAGGAGGGCTACCTCTGGATCTTGGATCCTTTCAGAGAACCCAGACTGCAACATAGCTCCTTCCCTTTCTTGCACTTGTCTACCTAAGACTTTTCAACAGTGCCCTATGTTCCTCATTAGTATCTTTCAGATTCTGCAAATGATGGCCCCAACTCACTTTGGATCTCCTTCCTGCATGTACAGCACTAGTGGTAATGACAACAATAACCACAACCAGCTTCTCTGGGGTGCATCACACCCGAACTTCAGCACCCAGTCCATCACAGCCTTTCATTTAACCCTTGACACAGTTGTAAGCCAGGTGCTTACTCTTTCAAAGGTAAGAGCCTACACAGCAGGAAGGCAATGAGGGATTGCTATTACTCACATACTCAGTCTTTGGATTCAAGTAGAACAGTGGTTCTCAATAATCTTATCTACCTGAACACCAAAATTCCATAGAAGTACTTACTCCTGGAGCAAGAGTGAGAAGGCAGGCAGGCCAAGGGTTTAATAGGACCCCCCCCCTCAGTGTGTGTGTGTGTGTGTGTGTGTGTGTGTGTGTGTGTGTGTGTGTGTGTGTGTGTTTTCATATGTGAAGGTCAGAGGAAAACTTTTAGGGATTGGTTCTTTTCTTCTACTCTGTTGATCCAGGGAATTGAACTCAGGTCATGAAGCTTAGCAGCATATGTCTTAACCTGCTGAGCCATCACCACAACTACACAGCACTTTTATCTGGAAATAAAATAAACAGAAAGCTGTGGGGAAGATGTCAACAGTGCTTTATGTTCCCACTGAAGGGCTGGAGACAATGATACTTTAAGTTATTTTTTTCTATTAGAAGTGGGACAGAAAATATATGTTTACTAGTGGGGCCAATGGACTTTTATAAGAAAACAACCAATAAAGAAAGTTCAGCCTCGGAGGATGTATTCAGCAAGCCCAGATCAGTTCATTTATTTATTTCCCTCCTTTCTCTCTGCCCTCTGTTAACTCACCACCTGCTTTCTAGGATCTATTGTCACATTCACATTAAAACTCAAGAGGAGGTAGGAGTGGATCTGGAATTTGTAGGAGGATAAATGTACACATGTATAAAATTCTCAAAGAATTAATAAAATAATTACTTTAAAAAACAATCACCTGCATGGGTTTCATTTAATTTATTTATTATTTATTTATTTCTCATGCAAGAGCCAATTTTATTCAGGGCACCAGCCGACTTATATTATGAGGGCATTCTGAGGGTTAAGCAAGATCATGTGAGCAAAGTTCACTTGAGTTCAAGCTGTATATAGTGACAAGGACAAGGTATACAGTCACATGCCAGTCTAAATAATAATGAAACCCCATCTTTAATGGCTACTTATGGCTACAGAAACCAGCAGGCTCCCTTTCTTACCTGTATCCATCAACAACCTAGGTCTCAGGTCTCTAAGAGACCCAGAGAGTCCCAATCCTAAGGGATATATTGCGACAGTGAAACATGAATGTCTTTCTACCCTGTGATGGTCAGAACCAAAGACACAGCAGTGCATCTATGGCAACCTAGACCTCATAATGAACTATGTTAGTAAAATCCAAAAATATATTTAGAAGAAGAGGCTTCAATTTATGGGATCTTACCCAGAAACCCACATATCAATCAGTTATCAACTGTTTTTCTAGAAATGTCCATCCACATGTGTTTGCGTTTAATCAAAAAGAAATAACAACAAAAATCAAACTAAACTTTCTCTTTGTTGTTTTCCTCCTATCAGTCTAGCTATCAAATCAAACAGTGATCCTTGTTGAGAACATGGCCTCACCACACGTTTTTTTTTAATTTCTTCCTTTCCCCTCAACCTGTTCTTTCAATTTAACTTCTTAACAGAATTAAAAATAAAACACCTACACAGTGCTGGGGTACTCTACAGACGACTCAGTTCTAAGAAGAAAAGAACGACTTCTCTTGAATGTCTCTGTTCAACAGCAAACAAGAAAACATTGCCTCGGATTGCCAAAATCGCACTACTTATTATAGTGCTTAATGTTCTATTTTAAATATTCTAACATGGACAATTTGATGTTTGGACCAGCTTGTTGCTGGACCTTAAATGTAGGAGCATCACTTGGAAGGCTTCTTATACAAAAACTGCTCTGACCTACCTTCAGAAATTCAGTTTAAAAGGATTAGGGTTGCCAGAAGTGCCCAGGGAATGGGATCTTGTTCCTTTATGGACCACCACACTTTACAAACATCAAAGTAAGAGTTCATACTTTAGGAATAGATGATAGGTCTATCAAGTTTGCTAAGCATCCATATATGTGATAAGAAGGAAGGGTGATGTTTATAGTAAGTGCTATTATATTATTATATTACACATTATGATGATGTATATAAATATTATACAGTAGTAAACATATAAAATAAATATATATTATTATCATATCAAAAACTATTATCAAAATTTACATCAGACTTTATCAGAGAAATGTACTAATGGAGGCCATGATCTTGCATGCATATATTTCTTCTCCCCTGGATAATCAGGGACAGTCTCCTACCAGCATCAGGCTATTTTGATGATTGTGTTACATAATGCATGGAATGATTGGTTGTAAATTACAGACACTATTATGATCACAGTCAGTTCTCTGTATCTGCAGATCTAACCAACTGCAGATAGAAAACACCTGAAGAAATAGCATCTATATTGAACACACACAGCTTTCTTTTCTTACTTACTATTCCATAAACATACTGTTGAACAATTATTTACTTGGAATTTATATTGTATTCAGTACAGGTAATGTGAAAACACTTAAAAACACAGGGAAGAATCTGTAGAAGCTAAATGCAAATATTGCACCATTCGCATAAGGCAAACAACTCCCACAGATACCAAGGTACATAGAAACACATCCAGCTAACAAAGAGTGTGCTTCCTAGACACACTGATAAAGTATTGAGATTACAGTCTTCCAGTCATCAGAGGCAATTTCACGAAAATAGTGCAGACACTCTGGTCATAACTCAGAATTTCCTTATACTTTGTTATACAAGGAAAAATAATTTCCTTTGCTATTCTTGTTTTTGAAGTGCTCTTAAGATTTTCAAAATTCCAACTTTAAAGAAATCCAATTAATAGATTTCATAAATGAAACATGTAGCCACTTAGCAGTGTCTCCAACAATGAGCCACGAAGGTTTATCTCATTAAACATTCAGAACGATTCAGTGCATTTCAAAGTCAGTTATGAAATTGGTTCTGGGGGCTTATTACATAACTCTGAAGCTTTCAGCTTTGACCCTTTCTGTGAGGGACTTCACTTATCCTCTAGTAACTAATGCTTTCTACAAGGGTCATGTGACAAAATGTTTAAAAATTTAAAAATTGTATTTTGTGTAATTTGTGCATGTGTGTGTGAAAGTAGAGTCCTAATCAAACAGACTAACTTGTGCTCAAAACCCAAACGAGTAGCGTCATTGGTGTTGCATGCCTTTAATCTCAGCACTCAGAAGGCAGAGGCAGATGGATCTCTTTGAGTGCAAGACCTGCCTGGTCTGCAGAACCAGTTCCAGGACAGGTTCCAAAGCTACACAGAGAAACTCCATTCTGAAAACCAACCAACCAACCAAACAAGAAACCAAATGAGTGGACAAAATGCAAGCACCGCCAGCAGCAGCACAGGAAACTAGTCCTTGTATCATAACCACACTCTAGCTATGAGGCCTGGGACAACTGTTAAACTGGGGGATGTATCAGTAGCTTCCCCATTCCAGCAGGGTAGCAATGCCACCAATTCTAAAACTCTGAGCCTCCTGCAACTGAGCCCTCAAATGTTATCTGTTCATCATTTATCACTACTACCTAAGCATTTATTAGGTAAGCACAACCTACAGATGGAGTTAATTAAAAACAATTACAGATAATACATCCCTGGCCTATGATACTCCTGATTTTGTTATTGTTTATTCTTTGTTTGTTTATTTTTCCAGTTCCCAATCCGCTGAGTGAGTATAGAAATAGTCTCCTAGTAAATAAGTACCAAAAGCTGAGCCAAGCTTCACATTTTGTAGGGCTTCTTATGTCACGGTCTACACAGAAAAGTTATTACCTTTTAGGATTAAAGAAATTTCTGGTGGGAAAAAAGTAAAAATGCAGCCTTCCTTGCCTATTGTTCAGTCTTACTATTAAATTATCCGCGATCCTTCAAAAGAAATATCTGGTCAAGCAAAGCCTGACTTGTTTCTAAAGAGAAGGAACATTCAACATGCTAGAGACAGAGCAATTAAAGGAAGGAGGGGCAGCAATTTATCTAACTGTAAGAGGGAATTAGGTACTTTTTCTCTAGAAGCGCTGTTAAATATGATTGTCAGCCATACCTCATCAGCATAGAAATTAGATGATAATTTTATTGGAAGTAGTTAAATATAAATGATAAATAGATTCTGATTGTAACAGTTATTTAAAAATTAAGGAGAAAAGTCACTACCCTTAAAATTCACCTGGACTCTATAAAGATCACAGAATGAGAGCAAAGGCTAGCTTTTGGCTATCTGGTTGACCAGTTATTCTTTTACATGGCATCATTGGTACCTAGCGAATTTCTGCTTCATCAAAGAAACTTATTTCTCATGAATTATGGCACCGAATGTTAAAATATTATATCATTGTTTAATTCATAAGATAATGGTAATTTAGTAAGAACATTGTCTCTGAGATCACTCACTAGGTCAGTTTATCTACATCAGGATGCACTGTCTGCTTCATTATCCTGGTTGACAAAATTTCTGGGAACACACAGGATAATTTCTTTCTACTAGAGTCAGCTTTTTAGTCCCCATCAGCCTATTTTGTGTGTTCTCCCCAGCTTTTCAGGATTCTTGGCAGAAAGCATTCATTAGACTGAGAGAAAGTAAAATATGCATTATAAAAGATTTGCTCTCAGAGGCCAGAGGCTCATTAACACAGTCACCTCTCCTACTCCTGTTGTGGATGGGGACCATGGAAGCACTCATTCAAATCCCAGGTAATAAGTGTATACAGCCATTGCTGCTGCTGACAATGCTTCTTCATCTTTACCTATGTATCCCTTTCATAAATAGGATGTTTTACAAAGTTCTCTATTGATATTCTTTAAAGAACCTGATGGCTTACTTCTTGTTTCAGCAATATTAAGACATTTTCAAGGTCTGAAGCTACTAAAGAACCTCATCTATGATTCCTTCTCAGTAGCAATGGGGAAAAAAAGCTGTTAATAAAGAGCATTTAAAGTATGTATGGTGCATGGCATACCTATTAGGCATAGGCATGTTATGCACAGCATACAGAGTTATCAGAGAAAAAACGCAGTCTGTTCTTTTTTTTCCTTTCTATTCATCTTCTTTTGTTTGTTTGTTTTTTGACAGTTGGCAGACTTTTCTTGCTTAAGCTGAATAATGTAATGTTTGAAATAGAGATGTAAGGGAATGCACAAGTCATTTCCCTACAAAGACTCAAATTTACTTTAAAAGTTAAAAATAAAAGAACAAAAAAGTCCAAACCTATTAAGTTTATTTATAAAATGTCCACGACACTAAAATACCATAATTAGTCAATTGCTCTTTTACTGATATATTAGAAAAGCCTAGGATAAAACTTGAAAGCATTCTAACCAAGGCAGAAAAATATTTTTATCAGATGCTATCAAGTCATTAATTTGATTTTTTAAAGCCTGCTTAGACTGTGTTGTGTTAGCATTGAACTGTTTTACTACAAAGGAATTTTTAAATACTTGTTATAAATATTCTAGAGAGAAATAATAACTAAGATATTTTGTCCAAATAGCCTCATAATATATCCACCCAGCCCACACAGGCACATGCCTTAGATAACTTTCTCTGGTGAATCTTCCTAATCTGGTATTGAGGCTCTTTTGGACAAAGAATTCTTTTTGTTTTTGATATTTATTGAGTAGGATTTGAGCAAGACTATTTGAATAATGTGTTTCAAACTCAGTGTAAGAGGAACATTGCTTTAATTTGTTACTTTAAAGCAAAAAAAAAAAACCTCTTCCCATGAATGAGAGATAGAACAAAAAAGCCTTATGCCTTAAGTCACATTACCAAGCTTTTGATACTGAACTGGTCATTGGAAATGAAAGAAAACTAGAACAACAGAGATGTCATAAAAGAACACACATAAGGTACTAATTACTGGGCTCTGTCCTCCATGTGAATCAAACACATTTTCCTCTCTGGTTTTAGAAGTCCAGCAACTTTTTATTTTGGTATTTTGAAGAACCTTGAGCATTAAAAACAGGAAAGAGGCCCAGGTAAGCGTAAATTGTTAACACTCCAGGGTGAATGCAGTAAAAGTGAAACCAGGAGTGACTAGAGAGATATGATAATCTGCAGTTGTGGGAAATGACAAGGCAAGTTGTATTCAGCCAATGAGAGGTCCCTGGCTGTGATAGGTTTTGAAAACTGCACAGTAAAATTCTTTTCTTTAGACATGGCCAAACAATTAAACAAATCTGAGAAGCCCAGACAATATGAGAGACACTAATTACTCAATATGTTGCAGAAACCAACTGTAATAGCTGACTCTTTTCTTATCCCTGGGCATCTGTACTGCTTATAATTGGACAGGTACGATCCAAGTGGCCAATTTCATATCACAGCTAACAAACATTTCTTGAGACTCAAAGTTGTTTGATTTTTATTTCCTATATAATGTTAATTTTATGCATTTTTACATCTTCATTTCTCAAGGGTGAATCAATGGTGCTACCTTGTAAGACAGGAGTTGACCGTGAATATAGATCTTCTGTGTCGTGCCATGATGTTTTTCTTCCTACATCACTATGGCTTTGAGTACTAAAAATATTTCTTCCTCATAGTATCAGAACTTCCTCCCAGTGTCATCATAACAACTTGTGTTACACATTTATGTACTTTAAGGAAAAGGCCAGTTGATTATTTTTCCATGATTAAAAAAGGAATCAAAGAAAACAAAGAAAAAATAAAACCAAACAAAACGGGAGAGAGGAGGGTCCTGGGTCATGAGAGTGAGAGGGAACTAGCCCTGCCCCTTATCAGTTGCAGCACACAAGCAGGGCCCTGAACCCCTCCTGGGTAGCACACTAGTGCTGTCCCTGTTGTCTGGTCACAGCTGAGCCATCCCCTAGGGGATGAGAGCAGGAGAGCTGATCCCATCTCCTTGTATGCCCCTGCAGCAATCAGGAGACAGGGCCCTGCTCCTTGCAGGCTGCATTGGGGGGAGCTACGCTGGGTAGTGACTAAGAGCAAAAGCTGGTGGGCTGGCTGGCCCTGCTATCTATCACCCAGGCCCAGAACTAGGGCTATGAATTGGCTCACTCCAACATCCACCAAATCTGTGAACTGTTGGGAGTAGGTAAAGGGGATGAATCTATAGATCTAAAACAGCAGGATCTCCACAGCACAGGACAACAACAGGATTATCTAAGAGGAGCCCCAGTGAGAGCCCATTATAGGTGGCAGTGGTGCAGCAGAAGCCAGAGACCTTGAGCCAGACCAATGATTCTGGCAATGAACACTTGCAAACAAAGGTGAATGTACTAAAGGTTAAACTGTGTGTCTCAACAGGCCACACTACAGCTTCGGTGACAAGATTCTTCTCTCTGTGTCTTTCTGGATCTCTGTTTCTTTGGCTTTGTTTTTGCTTTTTCTTTTAAATTTGGTTCTGTTTATTTGGGAGGAGGTTGTAAGGGTAGAGAGCAGATGCAAGGGGCCAGGGAGGTAAGTGGGATCGGAATGCATGATGTGAAATCTAAAGAGAATCAATAAAAGTTAAAAACAAAAAGCTTTAACTTCAGGGGAAAATACACAAGAACTTGCTCCAAGCTACCACATTGCTTCTTTCAGTTAGTTCACCATGAAGAAACATTTTTTGTAGCATTTCGGGCCAATCTAGAGCTTTGCTAAGAGGTTTAAAAATATTTCTGATATGAAAAGGTTTGTAATCACCTTTACTATCAAGGGAGGCTGATGGAATTTACTCATGTTCCAATAAAAAATTTTTAAAAGTGCTATCATGAAGGAAGATTAACTCATGCTCATTGCAAGCCTCCTACAACTGAGTCAGTATTCTGAGATTATAAATATCTTAAAAGCATAGAAAATTTTCAGTCAGCCAGAGGAGGAAGAAAGAGAAGCCATCAACATTTTTAATTATGGAAGACAAAGACAGACCAGGCCTGAAAACTAAGAAAGGAAAAGGCATGAATGGGTATACTAATTGTATAGGAAGGACAATCTCCTCAGATGTAAATTGTTATGCAAAAGTGGGTGCATTGATTTTCAAATAAGCAGAATGGTGTTTTAGTCTAGAACTCAAACATGAGTATACTCAATAGTCATCACTGGTAAGATGATGGTTAAAAAGTAGGCTATCAAACAATACTGAATCCTGAGAAAGCATTGGACCTACAAAGGTAAATATGTTTAAAGATATTTTAAAATTTGCCATGTAAAGAGTAATAGTCTTTGGTGTTATATTCTGTCATCGCTGTTTACAAATAATATCTATGGTAGATTCTAACAAGAATTATAAAGTGTTCAGTCTGTCCAGTTAGTTTCATCATCAAGAAAAAGTGGTACTTAAGGCCCAAAGTCATGTGTGAAATCTCCTTGGATAAGAAAGGAGATGTGACAAACAGTTCTGAGCAATAAACAACCATTATTTGTACCTTATAGCGTTTATGTAACATCTAAAGAAATAGTTCTTCATAAGCAATATTCCATACTTATGACCGTAGCCTTTATAACTGCAAATATAGATATATCTTATCATACAATAAGCTCAAGACTCATGTCTACATGCAACTTCCATGCCTTATGTAGGTACCATGAAATATACACACATGCACATAGGCATACCCTTGTGTGATTCTGTTTATGTTCAAGAAAAATGATGCCATCACTTATTCCCCTTGGCATGGAGTATTTTGACTGGGAAACAGTTAGGATTGTACTTTGTATCCAACATACATTCAGCTTGTTCTTACCAATTCAGATGCATAGTGCCTATCTAAATTTATCAAACATGAGTATATAACAGTTAGTGAAGATGAGCTCCATTTTATAGGGCCTGGATTTGACCACTGATCTTTATGAAGCAAAGTTCTCATCTTATAAAAATAATTAGCTCTAAAATCCATTTAAACAAACCAGTCCTTTGAAACATTTCTTCCAGTGTTCCAATTCAATATTTCATATGCTGAAGTATGGTGTGATTACCATATGCTAACCTTTGGAAATTTGTAGTCCCAATTAGATTCAACGAGTAGTATTATACAAGGCTGATTGTTCAAAAATTTTAAAGCACCAAGGATTATTTACAATTTTAAGAAAAACATATATTAATAGAATCATGCTCTCCTGGCCCTATGTTTACCTTAAAAATATGTTTCTTATAAAAGCAAAACATAATAGTGAGATCTGTTTTGCTTAATGGAGCTCTAGCTGCTCCTTTCTCACTGTAAGCTCTTTACTAGTAAGTTAACATTGCACAGACTATCCTATGTTTCCATGGCTCTCTATTTTTTGAGTCCTGGAATTAAATGATAGCATGGAAGGAAAGAATGATAGTACTTAATCAAGGAAGTATCGCCTCTCTAAGATCAAGAATTCGGTGAGAAGAAGGTCCCATCCTGAATGAGCCCAATTCAAATGCTGTTGCTGTGGCACTTTGGGAGAAAGGTCACTCACTGTAACCATGCCAGTTGTACGTGGGACTTAAGGTGGCCATACACTCTTGAGTACGATACAACCAGTGCCTTTGTGGCATATTGCCAACCATAGATTGAACTTTGGGGAAAATACACAAGCCACTCAGTGGCATCCAAATAATACTCATTGGTATGGATAAACTGTCATTTTGCTGAGATTTTTCTAAACAAAATTTACTTGTCATAATTTCCATTGATGTATCTATGGAATAATGTGGCACACACACCTGCCTAGAGACGCTGGGCTTCCACTGTTGGCTTTGAATTCAGCTCTATTAGTCATACCATCCTTATGTATTTACACAAGATAACATCTTCTTAAAAATACAAATTTCCCTCTAACTGCTGCAGCTGCTCTCACTGAACACACAATATTTCCAGAGAAATCACATCTACACATACATGTAAAATCAGGAAAAAAGCTGCTTTACTGCAGGATTTTAAAATAAGCTCAATCAGAGAAAAGAACAACTGCTACAATGCACAACTTGATGAGCAGCTGAAGACGGAAATATACTCAGATCCAGTCATAGAATCCAGGATGTATTTTATTCAGGGATGTTTGCATGAGACAAAGGACACTTCTTGCCTCATTTTTTTTTCTGAATCAACATGTGGGTTTCAGATGGTTCATATAATCTAAAATAGGCTTGGACCAGGCTCGACTGGTAGGAGGAAAGGAAAGTCCTTTCTCCTTGTAGATTTTAATTTAAAATTATACCATTAAAATAGTTCTACCATAAGAATTTCAATGAGAACAATAATTATCCCATGCCAGAAATAAAATGTATTATCAACAATCACCTTGTCATCAGTAAACATGTGTCAACTTTATCACAGAGCAAAAATTTGAATATAGACTAACAAATGACCCAGATTTAGCCAATCAGCATTAAACCAATACTGCACAGGCAGAGAGAAAGAAGACTCTGAAGATATGTGAAAAAAAAGTAAGGGAAATCAGCCTTACTCTTGACGGTCGCTGTCCGGGTACAGTTGTAAAGAATAGCCAGTTCCCCAAACACTTTTCCTGGACCCATGGTGCACAGCTTCACACCTTCTTTTGTAACTTCCACCTTCCCATCTGAAAGAAGAAGGGAAGACATGTTATCTTAATTCTCTCCCATGCTATTTCATTTGTTGCATCTTTATTATCACATGAAAAACATTGGGGTTGCTTAAAAAATGCACCAGTGAACCAATTCCAACCAAGTTTTCCCCAAAGAATGACACAAGAAATGCAATTAAATATGTGTGTTAAGAATCTCTTCTCTTAAATTCTTTACCGACAGATTTGGAATGTGATTCAAAGAAAAGGCTGGGAAAAGATGGGGAGCAAAACATGAGCATATGAAACTACACCATATGCAATTTTAGCAAACCCCGATAATTCCAATTTTAACATTATTTTATATCCAAAAAGGAAATTAGAGTAAGTGGGCACATTTTCCACAGCATGCTTCAGACTTGGAAATTCTCATTTTGAGCAAGGCAGTTATTATAAAGAGAGAAATTACTCTGACCCTTGGGCATTATTTAATTGCAGCTTTGGGTATCTTTTTATTTGGAAACACCTTATCAACTAAGGCAAACCTTTTCTATGATTCCTAGCCAGTGAAGTTGACTATCAGTCAGAAAAAAAGCAGCTGTAAAGCAGGAGAGCTGTTTGTGCTCCACAATGGGCTAGGAAAATAAAATGCTAAAGAAGGAAAAAGCTAAGGAAGCACTATACACTGGGTACAGATTGCTGCTCACAAATAGGGAAGGCAGGCACTATTCATGGGGGCAATACTAATTTTAAAAAGTCATAGCTGTGTAGCCTAAACTTTCCATCATTCAACACAACCAGGGGAGAAATAAAAAGCAACACACTCTATTCTAGAGGTAATCCTCTGCTTTTGCTATTTTTCCAATCTCTTACCCTCTGTCTATGGTAGAAAAGAAAAAGAAAACCTCTCGCTTGGTAAAAGAACTAAGCCATGACTGATCGTTCCCAGTGTTGTCTTAACTTCTGGCCCTGTGCACCAGTGTCAGCCTCTTTATGAGCCTGTTTCTGTAAAAGCTTTTTTCTTTAAGTGTTGAGAATAAATTCCTTCCTGTTTTTTAAATCAATCAATTTTAACCTAAATACTCATTTTAAAAAGTCTGGCTTACTTTGATATACTTGTTGAGCTATAAGTCTTAAACATTAAAGATGTTTTAACTATGAATCTGTGAGGTCCCATTTAGCCTGTAGAGTATATTCCCCCTGAGCCTCCATATCTAAACATTATCTGTGGGCAGGGGATTCGAGGATAATTGGGATAAAATAAGAATCTACTCACCATACTGGAACTGCATTATTCTGCATAAATAAGCTATGAACGAGCAAATCTGATGATTCCAAAGGTTTGGAACTACTTGGATCAAACATTCCATAGCAAGAGAACACCCTCGTTCAAACTATACTAAAATCAGCCCAGGGAACTTATCTACTCATAAATATATCCTCATTTTCTTTTAGAGATAAATTTATTTCCCTAAAAATTTCATTTGACACTCAAAGGTGAAACAGAGAAGATTATAGCATGGCAATCAAGAAATTAATACACTGTCTGAAGTCAGGCTAGGAACTGATATTTCTTAGCTGTTAGTTACCAGCCCTGTATCATTTGTAAAGTTACTTAGCTTTTCAGTAGTTTACTTTCTTCATTAGTGAAATCAATAAAGCTAGGGTATCTACCTCATTCGATAATTTTTACATTTAAATGAGGTAAGGCAAGTAAAATACTTAACCCTGCAATAAATGTTTAATACATGTCTGCTTGTATTGCTGATGTAATTTTCATCATATTTGTTTATCATTTAAATGGAAGTAAGAATTATGTACAATATTCCAATATTGTAGTCAGCTACTTCAGGAACAGGTTTTCTGTTTTAATCAAAGAACTTGTTTTTAGATTTCTTCAACGAGGTGTAATGGTGGTGAGATAAAACATTCGAGCTCAAATCAGTATCAGACCCAACGAAGAAAATAGAAACCCAAGAAAATCAGTGATACACCTGGGAGAATGGGAGACTGCCAAGCCCTTGGACTTTTCTACATTCACCGTTGTTCAGACAATATTTTATGGTTATATTGCTTCAGAGACTACAGACTAGAAGTTTGGGGTTCTCAAGGTTTAGAAATAATAACATCCCAATGCATTATAAAACTGTCAATCTAAAGCTTGTAGTTTTAGTTATATTAAAACCACAAATATAACTGACACAAAATATGTAATTCTTAGAAGAAAAACGAGTGACTGTGAGTCTGCCTCTCTGTTTTGAGGTTGGCATTTAAAAGTTTTAATGGAAAGGAACATCTAAGAAGAATCCAGCTAACCACTGAGAATTACACGATCTCTAGCAATACCATGCCAATAAAAGACAAGAATTAACATTAGGATTGTTGTTTTAAACTGGAGATTTCTTCAAGGAATTCCTTGGACCTATGCCATAAAACCTAATTTATAAAATCTAGATGATGCTACATATAGTAAGTTGAAAATATCCAAATACCATTATGAGCATCACACCTGGTCCTGTAGAGATCCTTCCTTTCTAGACAAACCATATTCATATAACACATATCCATTTAAATGTACGGACAACTACTCTTGTGATTATCCCTTCCACTTTTATGACCTCCAGAAAGATCCTCTCCTGAGAACTGTGAGACTCTACTGTTTGAAATGAATGTACCAATCAACTTTTAGCTCCAAATTATTTTCTTCATCTTTTTTAGACAGAATCTCACTGTGTAGACCAGACTGGCTTTGAATTCACAAAGGTCTGCCCTGTCTCCTGAATACTCGGATTAAAAGTATGTACCACCACACTCTGTCTTATTTCCCTAATCTCATTTGCATAATTCTCTTACTTGTAACTGAAATTTTGTTGAAAAATAGGTATAAATTATACATGTGCTAATAATTCATTTATATATTAATAGCTGACATTGTCAGCAGACATTGGTATTCCTTATTTAATTAGAATGTTAATATAAACTATTTGGTATTAAACTTGATAAATACTAGTTTGGATCTATCTTTTCCATGCTAATTTAAATACTGTACAGTCAGTAACACCATGATTACCAAAGAAATATAAGGTATCTGACATCATATGATATATGACACTTTCTTGAGTATTGCCTTTGTGTTTTTGACAAGGTCTCATATAGCTCTAGATAACCTCAAACTTCTATGTAGCAGAGGATGGTTTTGAACTCCAGATCTTTCTTCCTCTACCTTCAGAGTGCTGGAAATAGAGACATAGGTCCTCATGTCTCACCTGGCTTAAAGTACAAGTTCTTGTTGGTGGTGTTATAGTTTAATGAACAAACATAATTAAATCAGAAACAGAAAATGCTTATAACTTAGTACCTCGAATCATAGTTCGGTTGCTTATTTTCCTTCATACCTGTTGTGAGGATGAGAAGGACAGACCAGGGACTCAAATGACAGAGACAGGCATGGCATGAAGGAGAGCTCTTTCAAAGGCATGGAGAAGTATTTGGTTTCTAATAACTCAGAAAAATGAGTTATTGGTAAGGAATTGGTTAAGTTTACTTACTAGATTTCATACCAACCTTAAGTAAAACTAGAAGCAACTGTGCATTTATAGATGGTTTTATAAGTGCATATAAGAATGGACTGTATATTCCCTTATGAACACTAAGTGAACAGTCTTTCAGTGTCTACCAGTTATCAACTTGAGATATTTTCCTATCCGAACACATACTTCATTTGCATATCTGAATTACTACTTGTTATAAAACTAAGTCTATAAGCCTAGAAGTTCCTATGCCCATATAATCCTCTTGTTCTAAAGTTGTGAGACCACTTCTGATGTAGGATGTCTTTCTGTATGCTGTGAATATATGTTTCTCTTATTGGTTGATGAATAAAAAGCTGTTTTGGCCAATGGACAGGCAGGATGTAGCAAGGCAGGAAGTATAGGTGGGGCAACCAGACTAGAAGAATTCAGGGAGAGGACATGGAGGGTGAGTTGCCAGAGAGACGCCATGAAGCTGGCAAAGGAGTAATATGTGGGAGCATTATGGGTAAGCCACAGCCTCGTGGTAATACATAGTTTAATAGAAATGGGTTAATAATTATGAGAGATATCCAATAAGAAGCCCCAGCCATTGGCCAAACAGTTTATAATTAATATAAGCCTCTGTGTGCTTATTTTGGACTAAAAGGCTGTGGGACCAGGTGGGACAGAAACTTTCATCTTCACACTCACTAAACCAGTGTGTGTTTCTCAACTTTCTTGATGTTGTGACTCTTTAAAATACAGTTCCTCATGTTGTGGTGATTCCCAAACATAAATATTTTTTGTTGTTACTTCATAACTGTAATTTTGCTACTTTTCTGAATCATAATGTAAATATCTGATATACAGATGGAATTAGGTGACCCCTATGGAAGAGTTATTTGACCTTCAAAGGGATCTCAATCCACAGGTTGAGAACCGCTGACCTAGACCTACTCATTCATGGATTATTTCCTTTTCTATTCTACTCAGTGGCCACCTCTGAGAGCAGGCTAAGCTGACAGTAAGGAAGTGGTGATTCTGGCATGGAGGCAAGAGTATGGTGCTTATACCAAATGTAGAATGGTCTGCCCTTGAAGTTCTATATTATTATGATTTTAAACATAGAATTGTCTGGTCTGTAAGTTCCATATTATTACAAATTTTTAAATAAATTCAGCAATTCATCTTGGTGAGTTCCCTTCAGGTCAACCATAATGAATATAACTTCTATTTATTTTAAAACAAGGATGAAGTTAATCATTTATTCATAACTATCTTAATACTTCAATTTGACTCACAAATATTTTAAATTTCAAACAAGACTTTTTAATTGTTTTTTATTATTTATTTTTAAGTTTAAATTTAGATTAAAAACAAGGTTGCTTCACAAGTCAGTTCCACATCCCTCTCCCTTTCCCTCCCCTCCTCCCGTACCCTCCCCCACCCCCCACTCCCATTATCCCCTCATTTCCCCAGGGAGGCTGAGGCCCTCCATGGAGGTGTCCATAGTCTGTCATTTCATCCAGGGCAGGGCCTAGACCCTCCCCCAAGAGTTCAGGGTGAGAGTGCATCTCACATTGTTGGATTGGAGTCCAAAGTCCATGTGTATACTCAGGATGAATACTGATCTACTGCCCAAGGCTAAATAGATTACCTAGGCTTCCTCACTGACACCCCCATTCAGGGGGTCTTGATCAGTCCCATGCTGGATTCCCAGGCATCAGCCTGGGATTCAAGAGTTAACCCTTGTCAGGTCAGCTGTTTCTGGGTTTAAACCAGCCCAGTCTTAATCCCTTTGGTCATCAGTCCTCCCTCTCTGTTACTGGCTTTCTTGAGTTCAGCAGAGTAGCAGAAATGTACTTTTTCAGACTACTTAGTAATGTTTTAGACAATTCTAAGTGTTCCTTCCCTTTGACTAATCCCAGGAGTTCCTAAAGACTATCAGTATTTACCAATAGACCTAAAATCTAGCTAATCTTAGCACTCTACTTTTTTTTTTTATCTTTTATTTTATTTTTATAACATGATACTCCCTTGGTGTTGTTTTTCACTGTCCTCTGGTCATCATCTGATATGAAAAGAAACATACCAGTCATTTGGAGTTTCCTTAATTGCTAATATGGTTTGCTCAAAAGAAGAGGTCAAAATCGGTGGGTGAAAAGATGTTCAGCATTATTTATGGTTTAATTTTTTCTTATTTCTGTCACCACCATGAATAATTGACAGCTGTACCACAGCATGTTGGATATATGTTTGATTCTACTTTAGGTGCTATATGCCTGTTTGTGATCTGAAAGGGGCTGAGTCATATATCCTAAGCCTGACACTGTAGCTGAAATAAATTTGCCTTCAGCCTTTGGCACCTTTCTATGTTCATGACTCTGGAGAGATTCAAAGCACTAAGAGAGCTATTAGGAAGCATCTATGCTTTTGTCTATGTTTCATGAGAATTGGAAGTGTCAATAAATAAATAGAAACTGAATTTATACAGAGACACCAAATCCTCTGCTTTTGTTTATCCTGGGTTTTTTCCTAATGTAGGGTTTTGAGCCATAAGGATTCTCATGATAAGTAGAATTAGCTTAGCGATTTATTGCTAGCAGCCAGGAAGAATGGCTGTTTACAACCTGATTATGAACACTGTGCTCTGTTACGGCAATCGTGGTTGGCACATTGAGGATAGCTTCTTTGGCCATTAAAGTAAAACAGGTATTATATCATAGCTCCCATTTAGACAGCATCTTTCATCTCCTTTCTTCCCAAACATTTTAGTGTGTGCTTATGATTTTGTAAGTTAAAGGCTGTAGCTTTGTGATATTTGTTTTCTGATAAGAATTTCTGTAGTTACTAGATTCAATAGACCTTTCAGCATTCTGGTAGTTGAGCTGTGCTGCCATCAGCACAGATATACATTCTTCTGGGAGAGGAATTCATGTCTGGGTCTTCTTGATCAATCAGTTACAAATTTTATTAGCCCTAACTTACAGGGTCATTTTAGAGTCATTTTAGATCAGAGGTGCTATCACTGGGGGAAGGATGCAGAAAGTGACAAGGCAGTGTTAGGGCTAGATAGAAGGAGAGAACAAGACACAGAGATCTGGCTTCTCTCTGTACTTGGCGTTCACATCTTCCTTAATCCCTGACAAGTAAAAAAAAAAAAGAGAGCTTTTCCAGTAATAAGTGAGTTTGTTATGAGGGAAAGAATGGCAGGGTATTAGGACCTATCTGGTACCTGTTCAAGACTGCTTTCCCATCCCAATGAATGGTTTCCCTGGATCTCAGTTCTTGATCCTTAAATGACATATTCTCCCTTCAAGAGATTAAACATGATGATTTACAAAAACTTGTTTTGGGCACTGAATAAATATCTGTGTGAAACTGCCTTGTTTCAGTATTATATTTTTCTTTCAAAATTTGTTTTAAATCACTAATCAGTGTCTCATTAGACATACATACACACCAAAGTTTTCTTAAGCTATTTTTGCATTCATGGTTTCTATAATCATTGGAGTTCATATAGTATTATTATTATGATAAAGTCTCCTATCCAAAGACCCTCTTAATATATCACAGCAATATACTTTTAAGATTTGTTTGTATTTTATGTGTATGAGTGTTTTGCCCACAAGTGAGAACCATGTGTGTGCTTGTTGCCCATAGAAGCTGAAAGCAGCAGGAGATTCCTTGGAAGTATAGTGATTGACAGTTGTGAGCTGCTGTGTGGGTACTGGGACCCAAGTGGAGGTCCTCTTCAGAAGTATCATGTGCTCTTAATCACTGGGTCATCTCTCCACAACTGTAGCCATGCTCCTTAAAGGAAGCATAAACAGCAGTCATTACCCAGTGTAACAGAAGAGCACTTGACGTGCGAGAGGCTTGCAGAGACTGAGGTTCCATGCAGGAAGACTTTTACTCCTTCTAATTCACTTGGGTAAATCTGAGTTCCTACCTGGTCTCAACTACAATAAATATGTTTGACTTTTTATTGTACTAAGTTATAAGGTATTTCAAATTCATTGCTTACAAAGTACAAAAATCACAACTTTCCTTGGTTTCAGAATCAGAAACATAAATGAACTCTACAGAATTTAAGTAGTTAAAAGTGTGGACAGGGAAGACACACTCCAAGGTATCTGTACCCCACTTCTATTCTGTTTGTTTTGCATCCAATTCCAATATCACGTGGCACATAAACATCCCTCCTCAGGTAGGAAACTGACTGACATTTGAGCAATTTGGATGGGTGGCTACGGAGTTCCATCTGAGCAATCTGGTATTGCAGCATTTCTGTCCACAGAGACGTTTAAGGGAAAGAAAACTTCTGGACCTATTGCAGATGGGTCAATCATGTACCAGGTCATAGGCAGAGTCTAGAATGTTCTTCCCCAGGATCAGCATTATGGTTTTTCTACACATTATGTTTTGAAATCCTAGCAAAGTACAAAGAGAACTAAAGATAAATGGTTGTGATTTTTTCACTTGTAGTCATATGGGAAGCTAAAGACAGGCAAGAGGAAAGATGTGCATGTAAACGGAAGCAAGGGGGAATAGAGTATTCATTCTTGAGGGTTGGACAAGTAGTTTTTCTCAATTCATTCAGTTTATTAAACCAAATTCCAGCAATGGATGACAAAGTCTTGCCCCATTGTTTTTATAATACACAGTCACCTTCAATCAGTCAACAGTGAACAGATGCCTGGGGAGATGGATTAGGAAGTAAAGTGCTTGCTGCACAAACATGAAGACATGAGTCAGATCCTGCACTAACAGCCAAGCAAGGTGGCACATGCCTGTCATCCCAGCACTGGGAGGCTGAGACAGGAAGACCATGGGGTCTTATTGGCTAGCCAGTCTAGTCTCATTGATAAGCTCTAGATTCATTGAGGACTTTGTCTCAAAAAATGAGGTGACAAGTGATAAAGGAAGACAACCAACATGGACCTTTGGCTTCCACAAATGCCCACACAGGTACATGATCCGGCACACACATATATATTACGCAATCATGGAAAAGGGGAAACAATAAACAACTGTTTCTTTAGTTCTTTACAAACAGAAAAATGACAAGGACACTGCCACTCTCAGATTTTGACACAGACATATAATATACATTTGCTTTTCATTTTAATTTACCTTTCAAGAATTTATGATTCAATGCAATATTCCTAATGGGGACATTTTTTTACCTCTCAGGAAATATATTTCCAAGACTGGGGACATTTTGAATTGTCATAACTGGGGTGATATCCTGCACAGATACTAATGACGTTTTTGAGAACCCTATAATGCACAGTATAGCTTCACACTGAAGAATTATTCAGTGACCTTCCCCACTGCAATCATTCTTATATGTGAGCTTAAAGACTAAAATTTCATATTATTTACATAGCCCAGAAGAAGAAAAACACCTGACAGTGTCAATCTCTCTCTCCACTTACTGAAAGCACACATGCGCCATTACAGTACACTGTGCTAAAATGTGTTTCCTACCATGAGAATTTATGCTTGACAACCTACAATAGCTGTATTTGAAGTGATATACATATTTTCCCCCCTCTACTCGAGAACAGGACACAGCAGATTGTATATCCACACTCATATTTCTTAAGGGAGCAGATAAAAAAACAAGAGTAACCACACATTTCAAAATGCTCTGAGCATCTATAAAAACACAAAAAAAAGACAGACTTTGAACTACTTCTGTTCATAGGTAGCTGGACTGAAAGTCAAAGGACTAGGTTGGGAAGCTGCTACACATTAAAATATACACCTTTATCTTTAGTGCCACTGTAGGTAGAATAAGATCAAAATGGTTTCTAAGGTTTATTTTGATTCTTACTTACGTGTATGCACATTTGTCTGTGCATATGCCACATGTTTGCTGGTGCTGACACAGGCTATAAGAGGACACTGGGAACTGAAAATTTAACCCAGGTCATCTGAAAGGGTATCAAGTGTCCCTAACTGCTGACCCATCTCTCCTGCCCCTAAGATGGTAGTTTAAGAATAATGTTTATAATAACAAAAACTGAAGGTGGAAGACAATCGGCGAACACCTATTTAGTAGGCAGTCAGAGAGAATGAAACCATGCAGTGTCATCAACTGATTAAGGGCTTACCAAAATGGAAAATGCTATTCAGCCATAGTTAGGTAAAAACCATGTGCTCACACATGTTACAATATGTATGAACCCGGGAGCATATTGAAAAAAGAAAAACTCACAAAGTACATATTGCATTGTTACCGCATTTATGCAAAATGGTCAGAGTATCCAACTATATTTTAGAGAGACACAAAGATTAAGTTGCTGAAGATCTGGGAAGATCTGGTGATGAGAAAACAGATTTGTAAATATTATAAGAATTATTGAATTGAATATTTTAAAAAGGCAGATGGTATGGTAAATTATCTCAATGAAGTTGTTAACAGTGATTACTGAATACAGGAACATAGTGATTGCTCAGTGATAAGATTAGTGCCCAACTCATAAATTGCCTCATGAGAATTTATGAGTCGGAGATGATTTGGTTTCTCACACTTCCTCAACAGCATCTCTTCCGAATCAACACTTTCCACCAACTCTCTTCCATCTCCTGCACATTAATTTCTAACCTTACCCTACTTCTCTCTGTGAAAAATAAAACCCACCCAAATCACCTTTAACTAAGTCATGCAGCTGATGGCACAAATCCTTCTTCCTGTGGCTAGATTCCATCCATGTGATAATATGCACTCCTAGACTGAAACTCTAGTTTAAGCCTCTGCCAACAGCAATGGATACAGCTCCTTCCCCAGTTTCTCAAAGAGAACAGGTTCCACTCACTGACTATTATTCTGATATAAAATTCCATGCTGGGAAGCTTAAACTGTTCTCTGGAGTCAAATTCTAATTGCTAGCAAAGATTGTCTAGTCTTCCCATGAAGTGGAATCTTTTCTAAATTAGGCTGAATCTGAATCCTTGTCATCCTCTCACTCAGGCTTCACAGTCTAGCTTGGAGGCACTTAGCTTGAAATAATTCATTGATCTGTGAACATGGATAAGAAAAAGGACAGGATAGCTTTACTAACCTTTAAACAAAATGTAGCATTTCATAGTAACAAATCACATTAGCTTAACAGAAATTGCAATGCCCAAAACAGAAATATTTTCTTACTATATGACAATTATTCCAGATATCTTCACACTCCCTATTGAAAATCTGTGATTATTATTAGGTGCATTGTTATATCCTATTACTTAATGTATTTGATAAAAATAAGCCTCGATTAATGAATCACAATTAAAAGATACTTTTTACTACTGATTGTCAAAGGAATTGGTTTCCTTTATATATTCTAATACTCTGTTTTAAGGATTTGGAAGTATTCCAATATTAGCTTCATAGGCATCAGGTTTTTAAAGACATCCTTGGCACAATGAAGATGAAGGGATCTCAGCTAATGAAAACTCTAAAGTTCATTTTACACTGCATTTTCACTGGTTAACATGGTTTGCCTCTATACAGAACTATCATTTAAAAAGAGACACAGTATCCCATTACCATTCATCAGGGCCCCACCTTTCTTCTATACACTGTTGCTACTCTACTTCCTAAAGGCACTGTGAAATCAGACCCAGAGGACCACCCTTTCTACAAAACTCTTACACAGAGTTGAAAGAGTTGCATAGCCACAACTATGTATTGGTTCATGTTGTTTAGGCTTTCCATTGGACTTTGTTCTTTTATTTAACTGAAATTTATTTAGAAAAATAGTCTCATTGATCCCCTTCTTGAACAATCTTTTCAGGGGATTAGCAAATTTAACTCATGACCCAGAATTTTTCTGAGAAAGCAGATTTAAAAAAACTTCAGTTTTCCTAGCTGACTGAATTAATTCATAAGAGTTAGACATCATAGATTTTACCTCATTATAATAAAAAATATTATGAGTACTTCTGTGGTCAAAAAGGGATAAGAGAATGTTTTGTTGCATTATCAGAAGTGTAGCGAGGAAGAAAAATTCAAGCAAAATTTTAATACTTAAACTAGATGTTTCATGTAAATGAAAACCATGAAAATATTAAAATTTAGCTTAGGTGTTGGGAAAACTGGCTTCTGTACATTTATGTGAATAACTTTTGCATTCAATTACTAATGAATGAAATGGTAATAATTTTTTAATGAAATACCATGGGGTTTAAAATATTCAAAAGGATGTGAATTTCTTGAACAACAATGAATTTAAGGAACTATTTTTGCTGAAACATATTATTCCTAACAACTCAGACTATCCATGAATAATTTGTTCCTATCTAAAAAAAGGCATAAATAATTTATCTTTTGATTCAATCACCTTTTAGGAGAATTACTGCTCAGATTTTGTCTTAGTTTTTCCAAGTTTTTGTTCAGTAACTGACTCACATCAAGAAGTTAAGGATTTCTCATCTGGGGGACCGGTTTTCCATCTCTACACTTTCTGCTACCACAGAAGCAGAGAAGCAGACTTTATGAAGGAAACTTGTACTGAAGACAAGGTAGTTAACATTAACAGATGAAAAGAAAAACCTACTGCACTTAACCCCAGACTGATGGCTGAGAGGCCAACAGGGGACTGATCCAGACTCCATGAATGCAGTGTCAGTGAGGAGACCTCAGAAATCTCTGGGGCCTTGGGTAGTAGATCAGTGTTTACCATGGCATATGAATGAACTTTGGGAGCCCATTCCACATAGAGGGATGCTCTCTAAGCCTGGACACATCGGGAAGGGCCTAGGTCCTGCCCTAGATGAAATTACTGACTCTGGAGATCCCCCATGGAAGACCTCATCCTCCCTGGGGAGCAGTGTGGGAATTGGGTGGGTTGAGGAGGTGGTTCAGTGTGCAAATTGTTTGGCACACAAACATGGAGATTTGTATTTGGATTCCCAGCATCCATATAAACCCAGATGCCATGGCACATGTCAGTAATCCCAGTGTACCTATGGTAGCATGGGAGGAAGAGGGAGAAATCCCCCAAACCCCTGGGCTAGCTGGCCTGGCATAAGCAGAATAAAACAGCAAAAGACCCTGACTCAAACACACCCCATCATGTTCAAATCTTCTTATAGAAAGACACCTTCAAACCAGAAACAAATGAGACAGAAGCAGATAATTTTTTTTCCTGATAAGGTAGTGAAGTGTAAGTTTCACTTGAGCTTCCCAGGAACCAATGATGTTTGGCAAATCAGTTGTTTCTCCTTCATTTTGTATATCAACAGAAAATCACTTCTGTTGAACAAAATTCTGAGCTTGAGTGGTTGGAGAATTTCAAAATGGCCATTATTGTGCAGATGAGGGACTGTCAACAGCAGACTCTACCTATGCAGATTTATGAACATTCTGTTATGAATCCCTAAATATCCACCTTTACTGAACTACTTAAATAAGAAAGTTGCAGAATACCATTAAGCTGGAAGAAAATCCAGGGTACTTCAATCATTCACCATTCACCATTCACCATTTGGTCTCCTCTTCTTCCGGGCAGGTGCAATCTTGCCAAAGATCCATCTCCAGTTGCAAGTCTCCAGCACAAAAGTGAGAGACAAATGTTTGCTGATGAATGTGTCAATGGGAGTTTGAGGTTGATAGGAAGACATTTCTTCAGAGAGATGAGCAATTTTTTAAAGCGAGTATTTCAGTTTGGTGAAGCTACAAGGCTATTTTTAACTGGCTCATTCAGTTAGCAGAGCAGGCAGTTATAGTTGGTAAATTTTGTGTCCAGTCACACAAATCATTTGAAGACCTATGAGTCTTCCCCAAACATAATGTTATAAAATGTCCTTTTGCTAAAAATGCTGGAATCAAGTAATTATCTACTTTTGAATTTTAATGAATAGGCCATCTGTTCTTTCAAATTGGAAAAATGAAATTTTTCTACAAATTAACTACTTGATGAGATGTCCCTTGTGACAAAATCTGCTTTTGCTGTTTCTACCATAGTTAATGTAAAGGTGACACATAACATATTATACCATGCTGTGCCAGTGTTTGGAAAATGTTTTCTTCAATCATGTGATAATTATGGTATTCACTCCTCTGACAGGCTATACTTATAATTATCAAAGTCTCATTTTCATTAACATAATCAACAGAAACAGTATTAAAAGAAAACTGTGCCTGGTTCATTTGTGATGTGTGTGACAGATTTGAACTGTGAACACATATGTATTTTGTGGGGTATAATAAAACCATGAATGACAATTGCTTTCAATATCTTTATTGTTCAGTGTCAAAGAATTTTCTTTTTTAACTTCATCTTGTGCCCTCTGCTATAGGAGCTAGTTAACAATATGGCTATTTAAACAACATAAATTAACAAGAAATATAATAGAAGAGCACTCTCCACTACCCATACATCAATGTGCTCAAATGTTCCACATGGCTAGTAGCTACTGTACTGAACATTAAGGAAACTTTCTATCCTTTCAGAGAGCTCAAGTGACTGTCACTGTAAGCCATTTCCACTCTCTGCCGTGGTTTGAATGCTGTCCAGTCACTCAAAGGTCTTGGTCCGTATTGTGATGGCATAAGGTGGTGAACTCTTAGGATGTGAAGTCTGCTGGACATTACGGGCATACCTTCAGATGAGTCTGTAGGAACAGTCTCTCTTTCACATGTTCTCTCAAAGTCAAAGTATAGCACAGAGAAAAGGCCCTTTTCAGAGTTGTGCTGAAGCCAGTGCCACAGAATTGACTTATAAAACAGTGGGCTACATTACATATGCTTATTTCAAAAGTCAGGCTTCCTTGGAGATTTCATTGCTGTCATCTAAAATGGTCTGTGCACTGTAGCATCCTCCATCCAAACAGCATTCCTTCCTTCAGGGACTCCACTTCCAAGATCATCTGTTGAGTTTCCACGTGATTCCCAATATGCCCCTACTCACTTCTTTAGCATCTACCTTTCTATGGTCAGTTGGACGATCCTTTATGTCTTTCATTTTTTTTAACAGTTATTTCGGAGGAGGAAGACAAACGTGTGCGTTTTTATGAAATACAAACCAAACAGGTGATACTTGATCCACGGTCCATCGTAGCTGTGTGACTTTAGCAGTTGAGGCTCCCAGCCTAACTAAAAATGAAAATACTGTTAAAGTCGGAAATTGTATCTGACATCAAAGTGTTCACATGCTCTTCCAGGTGCAGGGAGTACTCAAGATGCTGCTTCTGAGATGCAAGCTTACCTGGCTCTGTCTACTTATCTAAAGATCAAAACCTGTCTTCAGTGATGTGGTCCTAGTGAAGGATGAAGGAGTAGCCTCAGTTGGGCTCCTGGGGAGCAGCTTTAATTCTGCACACTTCTGTCACGTGGGATTCTTCCCAAGACACTGAGCTGGTGAGGGACGAGATGACACACTCAGCTTTTGTCTTCAGATTCTGTCCTTGGCCTTTGCTTGTGACTTCCATTTTCTTCCACCCCCACACCCCACCTCCCATAGCCACCCCTGCTTCTAACTCAAAGACCCCACATAGCCTGCTGGCTTATTGGCATGATTTTTTTCCAGAGTCTACCACTCAAAAGCCTTCACTATTCCCCAGGCATCTCCTATTTTAAGGTAATTTCTAAAGCTAAGTATTTCGAACTATTACAATATACAACTAATATAAGAATTAACGCTTCCATTGCCTTTTATTTTACCCCAGGTACTTTTTTCAATTTTCCTCTGACCATGGATATTTATGTAAAAATATTTTTTTCTTCAAAGCTACTTTGTCACCCACTAAAGAAAGAGGAATTTCTAGTAAGTACTGCATTGCTAAGTCTATTTTCTGATCAGTTGGAGTGATTTCTTTGCAATAGATAAAAACTTTCATTAATTTATAGGAGGTTTATTGTTTTACTGTTGGTGCAATAAAGTATAAAGTGTATTGGGGTTACCAAGTGTTCTTTTGGCAGACTGCACAGTGTTTTCGGTATTGACACTTGGGGCCTGGCTTGGGTTCCGTAAACCAAGATGTCTAGTGGGTGAGACCATAACACCTATGTCCTAAAGTGTCACAGATAATCTCCACTTGCTGATAAGTTTGGCCTTGAAAATACCCTAGAACACATACAATACCCTATAAAAGCAAACTAAGCTCATAAAGTAAACAACAAAGCTGCATTTGGGGTGGTAGGAATGGAGAATACGGGAAAGCCTTTGGACCAAGTCTCAGAGGAATCGTATTTTGGCAATAATCAACAGCTGTCTAATTGAACTTAAGGTTTTCTCAACGGTAGAGAATTCATGCCTGGTACTGTAAACCTTGCCAGCTGCCCACGGTCACAGATCTTAGGGCTGAACACACAACTGCCACTTTCCTGAAGTAGTGTAATTCCTAAGTGCAGTCTAAATACAGATTCTTACATATTCAGATAAGTGGAGCTCCCACTCTTCATCAAAGAAACTTCCTTTTTGTAGCAGAGACCATTACAGGAAAACCACAGTTTGTCAAAATATAAGGCACAACTGATCTTGGTGTGCTCAACCCCACTGATAGTCTACAACAAAACCCCTAGACTTAAGGTTCAGGGAACATTGGGGAAGTGAGGAAGGAGATTATAAGATCTAGAGGACCAGAAAGTCTGTTCTAATAATTCATATCTTCTAGATATGAAAGGGAAGCTATGCTTATACAATCTCAAGAGTATGGTTTCCCAAACAAGTCTGCAACAGTGACAACACCAGTTGACATGTCAATGTGGATGGGGGAAAATCTCACCGAGTCCCACCCCTAGATGAAGAGCTACAGGAAATTAATGACTGCTAAGGGAGAATTAGTCTCTCCAAGGATGAACCCCCTAGTTTTTTATTAACACCAGGCAGTTGGTCTTGAAAACACATACATACATACAAGCAGCACCAAATGAACTCAGCAAGTTGTATCACATATTTAATTCATTTATACCTATATGCATATGTGCATAACAATAATGATTAAAAAAGAGAGGGTATGAGTTTGGGAGGAGAAGAGAATATATGGAATGGGTTGGGGAAAGGATGGGGAAACTGATGCAATTTTTTAAAATTATAAGTGAACATATTAGAAATGAAAAAATAAAAATAAAAGTGATATGACTTTATGGAAGGATTTAGCCAGATAGTAAAGTGCCAGATAGTAGAAATTTTAGTGTTTATAGGCTACATGATTACTGTTGCTGCTATAGAACTCTGCCAGTATAATGTGGAAACTGTCACAAACAACATGCAAATGCCTGAGCTTTATTTACAAAACCAGGCAGAGGTTCAGATTTGGGCTGAAGAACATACTCAATGAACCTCAGCATTAAAGAGTATGACAGGGAGTTTCTCTAGAAGTGTTACAGTGGGGTATGTCTGTACAAATAGCCATTTCCCTATCAAGAGGTGATTTCTTCTTTGGTATGATCATGCTCGACAATTTCTTTGACAGACAGAATATGGTAAAGTGTCATTTTCTGCATTCTCTCCAGGAATTCACAGCTGCCCTGTAACCAATATCACAGAATGGGTCCCCTCTAAGAAATACAGGAACACAGACAAGCCACAGCACCAGGAGAAGCTTCAAATTATTGTAAGCCACTGAGTGGTTTGGCATGATAAAGTGTACATAAAACTTTGGTACTGTTTAAGCACCCGTCCCCTTCCATTAAAGTCAATGTTTTTAGTTATATAGACAGTTATCATCATATAGAAAGGAAGACAGCTTTTCATTCCCCTGAATTAAAGAAACACCTTTCTTCTAAAATTCATAGATTAGCCTTCTTTATTTTAAGCCACATATCTAGGTCACCTATAAGCACAATGACTATATTAAGTAAATCTATTTGAAAGTATCTTAAGCTCTTCCCTGAGATTAATCACTATCATACATAAATTCAGTCACATTTGTGTTGCACAGGTAGAAGTGGGCTGAAAATATGCCATTTCTGCTGTAGCTATATCTTCTTCTTACTACAAGTGGTTATGAGAAGAAGTAGAGTCAAGAAAAACCCATTATAGCACTAATTTTGAAATAGATCTGCCATTAAAATTAATGAAATGATTAGATATATTAACTCTAAATAGTCACATTTTTTGACACAACTCAAACTATTGTTATTGACAACCAGGACCAAAATATGGAATGTTTCAAAATTAGTTGAAAGGATACAGTGAAATCTCAAAATTTGAGCACTTAGATACAAGCATTGACTTAGTATATAGAAGATGCTCCAGGAGTGACAGATTGACTCACTTGTAGTGACTTTCTACACAGTTATAAGTCCAGGGTTGTGATCTGACACATATTTATTCACACAGTCATCAACCCAAATGAATGACCAGTCAAGTATTCATTTGCACAGTAATTAACCCAAATGAGTGATCATACCCCTGTCAATTCCCATGGTAATCAACCCTTGTGTTTAACCGACCAGTGCCCATTCACACAGTCAAACCAGATGAATGGCCAGACCAATGTCCATTCATATAGTTGATCAGCTCAGATAAATGAACAGGCTAGTATTCATTTGCACAGTAATCAACCTAGATGAATGATCATACCACTGTTGATTCACACAGTAATCATCCCTATGGGTAACTAGACCAGTGCCTATTCACACAATTAAGCCAGATGAATGGCCAAACCAATGTCCATTCACACAGTTGACCAACTCAGATAAATGAACATACTAGCATCCATTTGCATGGTAATCAACCCAGATGAATGATCAGACCAGTGTCCATTCACATGACAGTAAACACAGGTGAATGACTAGACCAGCATTCATTTGCACCATATTCTGCCAGGATGAGTGATCAACCAGTGTCTATTCACACAGCAATTAAATCGGATGAGTGAACATTTTTCCCTTTTCTGGTGAAAATACTAAAAGTCTTTCCCAGGTTTTAACTATAAATAACTCTAGATAAGTTCACCTAGGAAGATTATTAATGTTACTGAAGTGAAGTCTAATGTGCTCACATGAATTCAGTGAAAGACAGGTGCTGAAATCCAAAATACTCTTGCCTGAAGGCAGGAATCAGGATTCTGGATACCTAAGGCTACAGAGGAGAGAATACGGAGGCAATTGTAAATCTTGGCTAAAAATGGGTGAGAGGAAGAAAACAACGCAGAGGGGCTGTTCCTTCAGACCTGTCTAGTTCTTAAGAATCATCTCTATTTTACAGACAAGAAAAATTAGGTCATAGTAGTCCGACAGCTTTGGGAAAAACAAACATTTTAGGGCTTAATCCAAACTGGACATCAAGTTCTATGACTCCACTTCTTTTGGGTTACTTCTCACTCCAGTGCTACTCCTCTGGAAGGACAGGCTGGTGGGGAGGCTTGGCAGGTAAATGCACTTGCCACCAAGCCTGACAAGCTAAGTTTGATACCTGGAACCCACATAGTAGAGGAAGGAATTGACTCTGCAGAGAATTGACTCTGACCTCCACACATGTGTATACTAGCAGACACCTGCATGTGTGTGCAAATGTGTACACACACCCACACTGAATAAACATATATAAAAACTTAAAACACTAGGGACTAATAGTGTGCCGGCATCTTTGCTGGTATCTCTGATACAGACTAAGACGATGCCTTATCCTCAGAGTAGCTGACACAAAGTCAGAATCTGAGCAATTTGGCTTTGTGCTCTGGGAGGGGAGTTCATAGAGCATTGAAATGACTTTCATCTAAGTATGACTAAAAATAAAAGGACAAAATCAAGCAGAGAAAAAAGGAGTTAAGAACTGCAGTCTTAGTTTGGACTAGCAATGATCCTCTTACATCTTTTCTCCCTTTCCCATGTTCAAGGTAATGTATCAAAGTAAAAAGCCTCACACTTTACACTTCCTCTCACAAATGCACAAAATATCAGGTGATAGGTCAAAACACATGAACTTTGAGATGGTCCACTGAATAATGACAACTAGCTCTTAGGTTTTCAGCCTTTAGTTCCTCCCTCCTTGGTGAACCACAGGCGGTGATGGCCAACAACAACAGAGTAGAACAGAAACAGAACACTTCTGCAGAGAAGTATCTGCAGAATAATGATATAGGCAAAGCAATGCGATTTCATTAGAACAACAAGAAAGAAGGTCCAACCTTTGGCCAGTGTTGAAATGACAGAATCTATAACACTCACAAACTAGTCCAATGTTGAAATTAGTTGCTGATAGTATAGAGTGGCATTGTATACATTTCAACCAAACCATGCTGCCTTGCTCAGGCTAGTGCTGACACAGCTTTGATATATTTACCTGCATAAACTCTCAAAATAGTTCTCTACCTGACTCCAAATCTCCACATTTCTTAAGGCAGAAGAATTATGATCATTACTGTAAATTCTCCAGTATGAAAAGCATTCTGAATTTTCAAACACATATTATTTGTACTATATCCAGATTTAGTTTTGTATTTTAAAAACTAGATGAGATGGTGATACCTCCAGATGTTGCTTTGTTGAACCGGGTTGTTTTGGCTATCCTGGATCTTTTGGTTTTCCATATAAAGTTGAGAATTGTTCTTTCAAGATCTGTGAAGAATTATGTTGTAATTTTGATGGGGATTGTATTGAATCTGTAGATTGCTTTTGGCAAGATTATCATTTTTACTGTGTTGATCCTACCTATCCAAGAGCATGGGTGATCTTTCCATTTTCTGGTTTCTTCTTGACTTTCTTTCTTTAAAGACTCAAAGTTCTTGTGATACAGATCTTTCACTTGTTTGGTTAACATTACCCTAAGGTATTTTATGTTGTTTGTGGCAATTGTAAAGGGTAATGTTTCTCAGGTTTCTTTCTCAGCCATTTTATCATCTGTATATAGTACAGCTACTATCCTGCTACTTTGCTGGAGGTGTTTATCAGCTGTCGGAGTTGCCTGGTAGAGTTTTTTGGGTCACTTATATAAACTATCATATCATATGGAAATACAAAAGACCCAGGATAGCCAAAACTACCCTGTTCAACAAAGCAACGTCTGGAGGCATCACCATCCCTGACTTCAAGCTCTATTATAGAGATATAGTCCTGAAAACAGCTTGATATTTGCACAAAAATAGGCATGTAGACCAATGGAATCAAATTGAACACATTGCTATTAACCCACGCATGTATGAACACCTGATATTTGACAAAGAAGCTAGAATTATATGATGTAAAAATGAAAACATCTTCAACAAATGGTGGTGGCATAACTGGAGGCTGGCATGTAGACGACTGCAGATAGATCCATTTCTATCACCATATACAAAACTTAAGTCCAAATGGATCAAAGACCTCAGCATAAATCCAGCCACAATGAACCGCTTAGAAGAGAAAGTGGGAGGTACCCTTGAATGAATTGGTACAGGAGACCGTTTCCTGAACATAACACCAGTAGCACAGACACTGAGATCGACAATTAGTAAATGGGACCTCCTGAAACTGAGAAGCTTCTGTAACACAAAGGACACAGACAACAAGACAAAAAGACCATCTACAGAATGGGAAAAGACATTCACCAATCCCACATCTGACAGAGGGCTGATTTCCAAAATTTACAAAGTACTCAAGAAGCAAACCTCCAAAACACCAAAGCAAACCCCAATTAAAAAGTGGGGTACAGAACTAAATAGAAGATTCTCAATAGGGGAATCTAAGATGACTGAGAGACATTTAAGAAAGCATTCAACTTCCTTAGCTATTAGGGAAATGAAAATCTAAATAACTCTGAAATATCATCTCACTCCTGTCAGAATGGTTAAAGTCAAAACCACCAATGACAGTTTATGCTGGAGGGGATTTGGAAAAGGGGGAACAATCCTCCACTGCTGGTGGGAGTGCTGACTCTTACAGCCACTTTGGAAATCAGTATGGAGATTCCTCAGGAAATTGGTAATCAGTCTACCACAAGATCCAGCAGTTTCACTCTTAGGCATATACCCAAAAGATGTACCCTCATACATTAAGGACATCTGCTCAACTATGTTCAAAGAAGCATTATATGTAATAGGCAGAACCTGGAAGCAACCTAGGTAGCCCTCAACTGAAGAGTGGATAGAGAAAATGTAGTACATTTACACAATGGAATACTACTCAATGGAAAAAAACCAATGGGATCTTGAAATTTTCAGGCAAACGGATGGCACTAGAAGAAACCGACTTGAGTGAGGTAACCCAGTCACAAAAAGAGAAACATGGTATGCATCCACTCACATATGGATTTTAGACATGGATCAGGGGAGTGCCAGCCTATAAACACACTACCAGAGAGTCTGGGAAACAGGAAGGGTCCTAAGAGAGATATGCATTGTATCCCAGAGAAGGGAAATGGGACAGGATATCCTGAGTGAATTGGGAGCATGGAAGTAGGGGAGAGGAAGCTGGGGAAAGAGAGGGGGGAGAAGAGGAGGGGGAGAAGAGGACATGGGGGAGCAGGAAGGTTGAGTTGGGGGAAGAACAGGGGAGAATAATATGAGAGATACTATATTAGAAGGAGTCATTATAGGTTTGTGGAGAGATTTGGCACTAGTGTGATTTCTAGAGATCTACAAGGATGACACCACCTGGCAAACTAAGCAATAGTGGAGAGGCTACCTTAAAAGCCCTTCCCCAATGAGATTGATGACTACCTTATATGCCATCCTAGAGCCTTCATCCAGTGGCTGATGGGAGCAGAAGCAGACACCCACAGACAAACAGTGAATTGAACTCCTGGAACCCAGTTGCAGAAAGGGAGGGGTGATGAGCAAAGGGATCAAGACTAAGCTGGTGAAACCCACAGAAACAGCTGACCTGAACAAGGGGGAGTTCATGGACCCTAGACTAATGGCTGAGAGGCCCGCAGGGACTTATCCAGACCCCATAAATTTGGGTGTCAGTGAGGAGGCCTTGACAATCTATGGGGCCTCAAATAGTAAATCAGTATTTATCCCTGGCATACAAATAGTTTGGTAGCCCATTTCACGTGAAGGGATGATCTCTCATTCTGGACACATGTGTGAGGGCCTAGGCCCTGTCTTGGATGAAATGACAGACTCTGGAGATCCCCCATTTAGGGCCTCACCCTCCCTGCAAAGCGACGTAGCAATTGGGTGGGGGGTTTGGGGAGTTGGAGGAGGGCAGGAGAGGAGGGGCGGGAGAGGGAGCTGGGATTGACATTTGAAACAAGCTTGTTTCTAAATAAAAAGAAGTAGGTGGGGATACAATGCAGCGCTAATGATAGAATATCACACTCAATGTCTTAGGAGTTTAATTTTTTCCTGGCTTTGGAAGTAATAAGCTGGCTGCATAGCCCTTTAACTTTCCACAGTTTCAGCATTCTTTGGAAAAAAGTGATCCTGGGAAGTTTCAAGTTAAACCCTGTAATGACAATGAGTCTTAAATATTTACCTAAAAGGAACACAAAAATTCCTGTGGGAGTTAAATCTAATTTCCAGTATTTCATTTTTAAAGAAACGAAGACTTCTTGAAATCCAGCAAAGATTTTTTTTCTGTTATAATTAGCGAGGTCATGAAGGCTAGCATCTAGCTCAATATACAGACCCATTCTTCACTGTTCTACCCTGGTCCCTTAGCTTTCCATTTAAATTTCACTTAAATGTGAGTAGTTTGGAGTGGTTCCCTGGGTTCTTCACACCCTGGCATGCAGATAGATCTGGAAGAATATTCTGCTGGGGGTTTACACCCCATAAGAGCAGTTCTACCACTCTGGGTGTTTGATTGCTATGGGGTGACTGTTGCAATTTGTTTTCTCTTGGTTTTCAGAATAACTGAGGCCAGGTAAGTTATAAAGGAACATTTATTTTGGCCCCTGGTTCTGAAAGTCCAAGAGTATAGTTCTGGCATTTGCTCAGCTTCTGCTGAGGGTTTTGTGCCACTTTAAGTCATGGTAAAGTCAAAGAGATGGATAAAAAGTGGGTCAAATGCTCTATTGCAGTCTACTTTCTTTAAACTAGCTCAGTTCTTCAAGAACTGCATTAATACCTCTGGAAGACTCAGTCATTTCTTAAAGGGTCATCAACTCTCAACATTTATATTGGGGAGCAGGTCCCAGGATATGAGAAAGCAAAAACTATTCAAGGCAAAATAGAGTCCCATAGATCTTTGCTTTTGTGTAGAACAATAACCTGAAACGTATAGGCTGGAAAGGAGTTTTCTAACTTGGAGCAGGGGGAGCACAGTAGGACAATTCTACCATCAGAGAAGAGGGTCTCAGAAGACACGTGTGGCTTCATTAGTGTAGTGATGAAACCAATAGTTAAAGGATACAGTAAGACAAAAATTTAAAGACAAGCAGTCTTACTCATTCATTATTTTAAAAATTTGGGCTATTATTTAAAGACATGGATTTCATTGTGATGTGTGTGTGTGTGTGTGTGTGTGTGTGTTTCTTCTTTACCCTTATCTACTACACACAGTCCTCTTCCTCCCTGTTTACTCACCTCCCTCCCACAAAGTTCCTCCCACTTTGATATCACATGTATTCTGGTATGTTCTTTTGTTTTTTCCTCTTATTCTTTCTAGTCCTCTTACTATGCTCTATATTCCTTTTATATTCATGACCCACAGATACACATATTTATTTTAAAAACAGATGTAATGTATAGCAATACAATGTATACATTAAATTGCATTATAATATGATATATACACATTTAGACCAAGATTTTTGCATCTGGAAGTATACATGATGGTTTTTTTTTGGTCTGACTTATTTTGCCTTACATAATAATCTCTAATTTCATCTATTTTTCTTTCACATTTATAGCTGAAAAAGTTTCATTGTATATATTTGCCTCATTTTCTCTGGCTATTATATATTGAAGGTGATTTGATATCTGTGCTTTTGTGAATAATGTAGCTATAAACATGGATGTTCAGGTAACTGTGGCAAAAGCACTTTCTAATATCTTTTACATCATCTCAACAAAACTGTGCAGTATTCATACTTACTATATGATGGCTAATATTGCATGACTTTTGCATGGGAAGAGCTATGAACTGCATTTTCTTTATCTTGAACATCTCCCACATCATCAGAAGGCAAAGTTATGTTTTTTAAAGAAAGTAAAGTGATTTATAGAGTTTTAAATTTGACCACAGCCTATGTTTTCTATCTAATAAGTTTCAGAATTCATTCCTGAAACTGACAATTAGGGTGGTTTCTACTTCTTCTTCTTTTTTTTTTTGTAAAATTGTCAATTAGTTGTTGGCTCCAGGTGGTTCTCAGTGCTTTTGATTAATCTGCATATTTCCCCAGAGAAAATTCAAGTCTACTGTTTAATCTGTGCAACTATTAATTTATAAGTTTATAATTTGCAGCTCCACATGCACAATAGATCTGGCAATTGTAAGGTATAAGTGTTCAGAATTTCAAACGGATAGACAGCTACTGAAGAAGAGCCTTCACTGGCTATAAGCAAATCTGAATTAGAGATGGTCTGTAAGTGAATGCTGAAGAAATATGATCTCGGGTAGGTGATTAAGCTCAACATCAACAACAATGAATCATATTGGTGGCATGCAATTTTTAGGTAATATGATACACATAATGTTCCACCTTTGTGTTCTTCTTCCCCCAACAACCTAACCTAATATGAAGGCAAATGTTAATCGAGGAACTTTCTATAAAATATACTTTTTCATTTCTTTTTGAGACAGGTCTTGCTATGTAGTTCATGGTGACTTTGAATTCATGATTCTGTTATGTCAGCCCCCATGACTAGCTTCATGAAATACTTCCCCTATAGTTCTTGGAGCAGTCAATGTCATCATTATAAACAAAAACAAAAATAAAAACCTAAGAAAACATTACAGTCTTTAGGAACCCAAGGAATCAGGAAAATTTAACATCACGTGATACCTTCAATGATAACCAGGAACAGGAAAAATATATTATATAAACTTAACAAGTAATGGAAAATGAGTTTAGCTAATGATAATGTGTCAATACTGGTTTGAGAATTACAGCAAACTAGTGCTACACCACTGTAGGTTCTTACAGCAAATTAAACTGCATAAGGACTCTCTACTATTTTGCTTGTTTTGTTTTGTTTCTTTGTTTAGGACAATGTCTTTCACTATAACTATCTTGCCTTATGGAATCCTCCTATCTCAGCCTTCTGAGTTCTGGGATTATAGTTGTGAATCACCAATTATTTAATTGCAAATATGAAACAATCTGAAAAATGAAGAAAACTATACATTTTCAATCTATTAATGAAGTATAAATCACCATATTCCCTGTTAATTCACACCTGAGGATGAGAGTTTGATCTATGGAAGGCAAGAACTTGTTCCCAAAAGTTATCTTCTAATCCTCATACATACAGGCTAGCACACATACATCTCTCTCTCTCTCTCTCTCTCTCTCTCTCTCTCTCTCTCTCTCTCTCTCTTTCTCTCCCTTTCTCTCTCTCTCTCTCTGTGTGTTCATATACATAATAACAATAATACTATTAATAACAACTAAAAATATGAAGAGGGAGATTCTTTGGGAAGAAATAATCTCTATTGATTCTTTTGCAATGTTAAAATGTTTGCTTCATTTTTAGCTTTTAGAAAGTTAATTATTTTTATTAAATTAAGTAAGTTAGAAGTTTTACTCATTATCAGTGTAGAATATTGTCTTTAATATATGGTTTACATTATATGGTTACTATTAAGAAAAGTTTGTTGTCTAAGAAAAACACATACAAACTAGGAAACTACAGAATAGAATATCCACTGCTAGGTATAGCATTGATCAGGAAGGTAGGATTTGGTGTCCTATGCAATCTTGGACACTTTGGAGAATAATTGCACATCTGTGATGATCTCATTTGAGCTTCTATGAATACTTTGAAAAAACATCAATATGGCTTAGGGAACATGGTCAATGCAGTTTACTTATACAGTATCACAAAACAAGAAAGAAAGCAAAGACCTGATCAAAGCGCTTTACATTATGAGGTCCAGGGATTCCTCTATGTTAATTAAGTTAAAGGTGAAAAATCATTCTCATAGGTAGCTGATAAACTGAAAGATAAGAAGCCAATGAAAGGATAGAATTCAGGCAATCAGGGCGAACAGGGATGAAATAAGAATAATTTAGCATGTGATTGGCAGAGAGATGAAAGACACGCCATGTCATCTGGCGATGCCCTGTAATTCCAGGTGAAAGGGACTAGCTTCTAGTCTCATGATTGGCAACTCTAATTCAGGGGACATCTAGAAAATCAGTTGACTATCCTGATTATTATGTTCTGGATTTTTGTGATAAGGATAAAAGAATTTTGCTTAGGATTCTGTAATGGACGTTTTATGCAGAGGTAAGGTTAAGTAGATACTATGTGCAAGCAAGAATCTTGGTTGCATTTATTATTTAACCTCATCTATATGCATTCTTGGGATCAGACACAAGCAAACACAATGAAACATATTGGTTCTGAAAGCTCAGAGTAAGGTGTGCTCATGCACATTCATATGGTCAAGCTGCTTTGAGATTAGTGGATCCTCAGTTCCTCTCTTCCCTTTTAAGAATTCATTAGCAGCCATTTTTCAATGTGACAATACGGGGAAAAATCAATTTGAAATGACCTGTTCATGCTCACAGGATGTTAGTCATACACTTTCCCAAGGCTCCCTAGAAAGGATAAAGAATCAACGAACTGTAGGTAATTTAGAAAGAGCAGAATGCGACAGTATATGTGCGAGAACTACATGGCTGTTCTTTACATACTCGGCTATACACATGTGATGCAAACACAAAAGCCTTCTTCCTCACGCTTGTCCTCTCAGAGACGGTCATCACCACCAATCCATGACAGCGATAATGACTTTGACCCTGCCATATGTCAGCACCCATGATGAGAAACCCTTACATATGGACTTTCTTCAAAGAAGAATACAAGGAGTTACTGCCTTTGTTTACAGATCATTAGAGAGATTATATCCCTTGTTTAAAGGCAGCAAACAATCCCAACCTTCTTACATTTTTAGTCTTTGTTCTTTTTTCTCCAAGATTTGCTCACTGTCTTTAAAGGTTATTTCTGTGCCCTGTGAATAAGATCTCAAGTAAACACCCTAGAAACATAAGTGGTATTTTCACAAGACCTGAGGTTAAGGAAAGTAAGAGCAAGCTCAGGCATCCCTGTATGTTCTCAGGAACACTGAAAATGACTTTTGATCACATAGGATGTACAATGTTACTTTAAAGTGACCCTTAGAGCCATTGATGCCCTGGGTTAGGTAAGCACTAGCTATCTGCTCAAGGAGACTACATCCTACCTGTAAACAGTTCCTATTAAAGTTCAAGAAATGCAAATAGAAGCCAGTATTTCCTTAACGTCAAAAAATAAAGATCAGTGAGCTGTTAAAAAATAAATAAACCACTTAACACCACTGCAAGCCAAAATGTTTATTGATTTCTCACACCCAAGCTGCCAACCACTGTGCAATAAATGGAAGCTGGGCTACATGAGGTTCACTTCATACTAAATTTCTTCTCAGCCAGAGTCATAGACATACCTACAATCGCCACCTTTTGTAAACATAGCCACCACCCAAGATATCCAGACACCTGCCTGGAATAAAATGTCTCTTAAAAGAGTGATTACATTGCTTGCTACATGGAAATTAGAACTAATAAAATTTCATGATGTGATGTCTTACAAACGACTGCTTGCTTTGTTAAATGAAACTTCTGTTTTGGTGTGTGTGTGAGGCAGGAGGAGTAAAGACACAAGTAGCTCAGTGGCCATGCTCTCCGCATCTTCTTAGTCCACTTGTAGAAGTAGAAGACATTTCCAAATCCAAGGGGATTTTCCCCATATACATCCATCAGAAAATCAGATTCTGCAAATAGTCTTCATTTCATTTCCTACTTTGCATACATGGGTGTACAAAACCTGAACATTCCGTAATTTCGAAAAATGAGATGAGGGAGATAAAGAGGAAAGAAAACAGCGTGTACCCTGATTTTCTGTTTATAAGGCAGGCTGTGTCGAGCCTGTTAAGCACTCCTTCTATGGTGACATCACTAGCTAAATATTAAATTTCAGCCCCATAAAAGAAGCCACAGTGTAAAACATGCTCTTTCTTTCTGAGCAAGCATTTCACATACCACAGAAATCCATCCCAAGGTAGCTGCTATGTTCATTTAAAATGCATGTTTTGGCCAAGTGATCCTTAACCTGGAGCAATTTCCACTCTCTGTCTACTGGCTGCTGATACGTTCATCAATGCCAGAACAACACTAGTTTTCTTAAGGTGCACTCTGTCCTCTTTCAGTCACCGCTTCATCTCCTCGTTTTGCTGTGTACATGATGACCTGGCAGATGCACCAGTTGATGGCAGCAATCTGGACTGGGCAGAAGAGAGATTAAAAGGTTGCTTGAGGCCTGTGATGTGGATTGGAAGGCACAGTGCCTTGAGGTTAAGTCACTCAGAAACACATTCTGCTATAGCTGTGGATTATAACAGCCAGGTACCAGCTGCAAACCTTGCCAGCCTTGTTCAAAAACAGACTCCTGTCTAGATGGGAGTTGTAATGCTCTTGAGGAAAACAGTCTCAAGTTGATGTCAGAAAATCCTCTTTGAGGTACAGCTCTGCTAAGCACTAGCTATGGGACCTGCAGGCTCCAATCATTTCCTTGCCTGTGCAGAAGAGGCTTTAACTTCTGTTTCAAAATGCATGATGGAGAGAGAAAATGGATGAGGCTTCCAAATGCTAGGAAACTGTATGGTAGTATTGGTAATCTTATCTGTGTTTTACATAGGTGACTTAAACTAGGGAATTAAGCACTGTACCTGGATATTCTATTTCTAAGAAGAAAGAAGATGCTGTGTGGTACATTAAAATATTCTTGTGTGTGTTATACATGTACCCATGTTTGTATGAGCATGCACAGATATATGCCGATGTATGGAAATATTCTCCTCAATCACTTTTTGAGATAAAGTAACTCACTGAATTTGGAGTTCATCATTTTTCTAAATTCCCTGTCCAGTAAGTTCCAGGTGTCAACCTACTTCCTCATAGTATACCATGCTTTACTTGGGTGCTAGGGAATGGAACTTAAGCTTTCTTGTAAAACAATTTACTGATGAGCCAACTACCCAGAACCAAAATACTCCTTGATTCATGGTTCCTACATAGATGGCTTTTGAATTAAGACTTCTGCCCCTTGATAAATATTTTATCAATGATTTATTGTCACAATTGCCTTACTGCAAATCTAGATGGTTTGAGTTGACTTTTAATTTCTCAAAAACTCTAGGCTTTATTTTTGCTAAAAGATATTGCTCTGGGTCTGTACATGTTCAGGGTCATCAATGTCACCATAGTTTCCCTGTACATCTTGTCCCTCTGAAATGTCTGTAGGTGCATGGAGCTCTCATTTCATATGACAGCAATGCTGTCATGTCTTGAGTAACCTGTCTAAGGCTATTTTCCAAAGATATACCCTAGAGCTATGAACAGACAGTGTGGGGTAGTAAGCATGTAAGCCAGTACCATGGGTTTATTATCATTAAGAAATGTGTGTTATACATAATTGTTGGTGCTGTAATTTAATAACTCTCAGCACAGTAGGCTTGTTTATATCAGCATCTCCACAAACATGAATAATTCATCATGCCTTATTAAGAGGGCTGAAATATCACTGAACATTAAGATTTTTTAGCTCCATTTAATACTATGGGACAACACTCATGTACATGTATGGCACTGAATACTCTTATATACTACATGCCTATAATCCTAGGTAAACAGGAATATCTTCACCTTCTACTGTTCACACGCTAGGACTGTAGATCCTGTACATTCCCTGTTGTAGTTGCATGGTATTTTTCCAAGTTGTATATCTAGGCTGAGGCATCATTTAAAAGCTACATGCCTGGCAAGAAACACTGCTTAATTTCACATGCTTAATTTCTTGTTTTGTGCATTGAATGCAGGGGATATATTGGTGTTTCTATCTACAAACTTTATTACATAGAAAATAATTTGTTTTTATTTTATTATTTTAATTTTAAATAGCTTATTTCACAAGTCAATCCCAGTTTCCTCTCCCTCCCCTCCTCCTGCAACCCCCCACCCCCAGCCTCCCACCCTATCGCCACTTCCACATAGGGGATATCTAGAGTCTGTCATTTCACTCAGGGCATGGTTCAGACACTCCCCTAAGAGTCCAGGCTGAGAGAGCATCCCTCCTTGTGTTATGGACTAAAAAATAATTTTAGACAAGCACCCGAGGAACCTCTTGAGTACCAGAAAAGCCAAGGCTAGTAAATGGGGCAACCAGAATCTAAATCACAGTTCATTTAATTTCAAAACTCAGGCTGGAATCATATAAATAGATAGTTTCATTCCATAACACTGATAATAAGTTTAAGAGTCTACCTGGTCACAGCACTCATTCGGTAACACACTGGTCTTACATTAACTGGAACACTACTGGTACTAACATCAAGGATTTAATCTCAAGGCTTCCTCCCTGACCACTTCAATTCATTTTTTCTCTTGCAGCAGCTCTTGCTCAGAAAAAGAATTTAAGGGGCTAAAATGATGGTTCAGAGCTATTGAGCACATACTACTCTTTTGAAGGACTTGAACTTGCTTCCCAGTATCCCACATCAGTTCACAACTCTAGTTCCAGTGGATCCAATGCCCTCTTCTGGCCTCTGGGAACACCAGACATGCACATGGTGCATAGACACACTTGCAGGCAAAATGTGCAAATGCATAAAATAAATCGTTAAGAAATAAAAAGGGAATCACTATGGCTAAGCTCCTTAATTTGATATGTCCCAAATGGTTATTTTTACATTTAGAAAATATCTACAGTATAACTTGAAGTATTTATTTTCTTCACCCCTCAGGAATCACCTTAGGATGTTGTATATAGGACTGGTAAGATGGGCAAAGGGGCTTGCTGCCAAGACTGATGACCTGAGTTCAGTTTCCAGACCCTCTATGATAAAAATAGACACAGGTTGTCCTTTTATCTCTACATCATGTGTACCATCAAACACACACACACACACACACACGCAGGGGGGGGAGGAAGAGTACATGTAAAATATTAAATGAAGTTATACATTCTATTTTGTGGAGAAGTAACTATTCCATCAATTTCTATGTAAAATGAGTGGTTGGTTTTGTTACTATCAAGATACACTTTGTTAATACAGTGAAAAGGAGGTAGTCAAAACAGAGAGTAGATGGGAAAGAAGTTGAAAACATTTGACCCCAAGAAATGTGATGAGACAAGTGAGAAAAACAAAACCATGTTTTGTTTGTGGGGTGTGTCTCTTATTTTAAATGCCAGTTATGACCCTCAACTTGCGATGTTGTGAAGATACATATTAAATGATCATTGCAAGTGACTTGAGCCTTGTCCACCCCAGTGGCTTGTACAATTAGGGTGATCTGCTACATTCCTACGTCAGGCCATCTTCTTTGAAACTCAGCAGGAAATCACAAGGTACATTTTATCTCCGTGTTTAAACATCTGTTGGATTCTGTTGCTCAACCTAATTCTGTGCATGAACCCCTGGGTTTTTCTCATAAATCTCAGAAGTTGTGTTTTATTAGTTTCATAGTTATAAAATACCACTAAATAAGAGTCATATCTTCATCTAAAAAAATTAAGAGACAATTATACTTGAATCTTAAAATGGTTCTGGCCACTTGATTCTCCTATTTTGTTAAAGCAATCTGAATATGTGATTTATATAAATAAGGATGATTATCACACTGCAGTCTCATGATGATGAACAATCAAAATGTATCTATCAGTTAGTAACACTTTTAATAAGTATGTAGAAACAAATGACAAGGATGTCAAATCTGACTATAGGTAATATTTCCACAATTGACTGTGGCGTTCAAGGTTTCTCTCTTCCAGATACAGGTCTCAGGGTTCTATTAAATTGAGAACTGGAGTGAAGTGCTTGACTTCATTTTGCTGCCAAATGTTACGATAAGTCCCAGTAAGTGTTACATGTGGCAAAGTGAAAGAGTTCATATACAAATGACTGTGCTTTCTGTATGTTTTGTTTTTAAGTCTTTCATTCCATTTTGTTTTCCCTGGAGTAAAGAGAAAAAAACCTCTAAAAATAAATCTACTAAGATACATTAAAAACTAGGAAACAGAGTGTGGCTTTATTGCCATTGTGTTTCTTGCTCTTTTGCATGTTTCTTGAGGTTCTGTACATGTTTATTTGGCATCCATGCATCACCAGTTTAATTACACTAATCATATTTTTGGTATTATTAATATAGTACCATTTGGTAATGTATATTATGTAAATATTTCTTGACTAAATTGAACGAAAAAATGAAAAAATCTTTTAAATTTGCTGGCAACAGGTGATTTATGGTCATTACTCAACTATTTTTATGAAAATAGAAATATTAGATTTCTGTTGCTTGACTATTTACAAAAGTAATAAAATATTTTCTTGTATATCCCATGAAAAAAAATATAGTACCATTTGTGGTTACCTAGCCTGAGGGGAGACTCCCGCATCTCCTCAGAAAATACTTAGATACAGAAAAAGACTCATTTGTGAGGACACCTTTATTTGAAAACTGACCAAAGAGGCCAATATTCCGCAAGCTCTGATCCAATCTTCAGACAGGACCAGGAAAAGCAACCCATGTGTCACAGTCAATCAGAAATGCTCAAATGGGACAATCTGAACCTGTTTATTCTTAGTCTGTTCTGCCTTTTGACCAAATGTCTTGCATCCCATGAGGTTGTCCTTTCTCTTGAAGAATATAAGTAATAAATTCCTCTTCAGTGGAACTGCCTTCTCCTCGACAGAAATTTCACCCACAATGAAGATTCATGCTATTAAAATCCACAGGTAAGGGGTTGGAGCTATGGCTGATTTTTACAGGGGATCTGGGTATAATTCCCAGACCCAATACAGTAGCTTATACTCATCTGTTACCCCAGATCTGATGTGCTTTCCTGGCTTCTGTGAATATAAGATATATTCATGTTACACAGACACCCATGCAGGCAGAACAGTCAAACAGAAAATAAAAACCAATAGATCTATAAACACATTTAAATTTAATACACCATCTTTTCCTGAATATCATTGCCTATTCCAGCTGCATATGAACGGCAGCTGTATTGAGCCAAACTTATATAACCTTTACACATTTACATGGTCTGCTATTTGGTGAATTTATAGAAATGGGCAACTATCATAACAGCAAGAACATTCCCATTATCACAGGTAAAATTTAAAAAAAAATTTCTTGTTCACTGTGCTTGCAGACTGCTCAGCATGAGGGGATCAGCAATAGGTTCTCTTGTTGTCTTTTCTGGATACTGTATATAAACAGAATCTGTAATTTGCAGTCTTTTGCATCTGACTTCTTTCCAGAGTGTGAGGCTTTGGAGACTCATCTGCATTGTAACTTGTTATATTTTTTTGCATGCTCTGGAATTCCACTGTCTTGCTTTGAATGCTTTGATTTGCCATTTACTGGCCAATGAGTAACTCGATTGCTGTTGGCTTATTTCCTGGGTAATAGTGCTATGAACAGTGTGTGAAATTCTTTATAGTACATAGGTTTTCAAGATTTTCTATATAAACACTCACAAACAGCATTAGAGAATGGGATTGCATTCTAAGATTTTTCACTTAAGAAGATATGAAAGTGTTTGTAAAAGTGTATGCATTGTTTTGCAATGCCATTGGTTGTCAGTAAGATAGAAGGATCTATCCATTTGCCTGTGAATTTCAAGATTCCACTGTTTTATTTTTTCTGCTGAGTAGTACTCCATGTGTAAATGTACCACATTTTCTATATCCATTCTTCAGCTGAGGGGCATCTATGTTGCTACCAGGTTCTGGCTTTTACAAATAATGCTGCTATGAACATAGCAGAACAGATGTCCTTCTTGTATGAATACGCATCTTTTGGGTATATGGATGAGTGCAATTGCTGGATCTTGTAGTAGACTGACTCCCATTTTCCTGAGGATTCTCCATACTGATTTCCAAAGTGACTGTATGAGTTGGCACTCCCACCAGCAGTGGAGGAGTGTTCCCTTTCTCCACATCCTCTCCAGCATAAACTGTTTTGGTGTTTTTTATTTTAGCCATTCTGACAGCAGTAAGATGGTATCTCAGAGTTGTTTTGATTTGCATTTCCCTGATGGCTAAGGATATCGAGCACTTTCTTGAGTGTCTATCAGTCATTTTAGACTCCTCTATTTAGAATTCTCTATTTAGTTCTGTAGCCCACTTTTTAATTGCATCCTTTGGTGTTTTGGAGACTTGCTTCTTGAGTACTTTGTAAATTTTGGAGATCAACCCACTGTCAGATGTAGGCTGTCTTTTTGTCTTGTTGACTATTCTGAGTGAGGTAACCCAGTCATAAAAACATGGTATGTACTCACTCATACATGGATTTTAGACACAGAGTAAATAATTACCAGCTTACAATCCACACTGCCAGAGAAGCTAGGAAACAAGGAAGACTCTAAGAGAGACATCCATGGTAACCAGGAGAAGGGGAAAGGGACATGATCTTCTGAGCAAATTGGGAGCATGGGAGAGGGGACTTGGGGCTAGGAGAAAGAGAATGGGAGAAGAGGAGGGGGAGGAGGACATGAGGGAGCAGGAAGGATGAGTCAGGGGAAGAATAGAGGAGAGCAAGAAAAGTGATACCATAATAGAGGGAGGCATTATAGTTTTAAAGAGAAATCTGGCACTAGGGAAATGTCCAGAGATCTACAAGGATGACCCCAACTAACAATCTAAGCAATAGTCGAGAGGCTACCTTAAATTCCCTTCCCCAAAAATGAGATTGATGACTACCTTATATGCCACCCGAGAGCTTTGATGCAGTAGCTGATGGAAGCAGAGGAAAACACCCATAGTTAAACACTAAACTGAACTCCTGGAATCCAGTTGCAGAGAGGGAGGAGTGATGAGCAAAGGTGTTAAGACCAGGCTGATGAAACCCACAGAAACAGCTGTCCTGAACAAGGGGGAGCACATGGATCCCAGACTGATAGCTGGGAAACCAGCATAGGATTGATCCAGACCCCCTGAACATGGGTGTCAGTGAGGAGGTCTTGGCAGTCTATGGGGCCTCTGGTAGTAGATCAGTATTTATCCCTAGCATACAAATAGATTTTGGGAGCCCATTCCACATAGAGGGATACTCTCTCAGCCTAGACATATGGGGGAGGGCCTAGGCCCTGCTCCAAATGATAAGACAGACTTTGAGGATTCCCCCATGAAAGGCCTCACCCTCCCTGAGGATCAGAAAGAGGATGGGATTGGGGGCTAGTGTGGGGCAGGGAAGGAGGGGAGGGAGAGAGAACTGGGATTCACATGTAAAACAAGCTTGATTCTAATTTAAATTTAAAAACAGCAAAAGACAATATAGAAGGATCTAGGTTTTCCCATTGTCCTCAGCGGTTATCACTGTCCTCTTTTAATGTAGCAACTCTACTAGCCACTTTTCACTTTCTGCAAATGCATTAGGATACACATCTGTGGTTATATGGGGTGAGGGGAGGGACAATGCCCTCTCAACAGTCAGTTCTTAGACATAGCAAGAGGCACCCATAGGAGCAAGAGTTTATTTGCAAACTATAGAGGGTTTTTTAACTGCTATTCTTGGAGTCTGTTAAGAAGCTTAGATGTTGTTAATTGGCTATAAGGTGCTCCCCACCCCCTATTGAGAGATGATTCATTGAGGGATTAATCCGTTGATGAGTTCACCACTGAATGGGTCTGTAGGAGGAAAGAAAATCATCCCTGGGATCATGCCTCCAGAAGGGATATGTTGTCCCTTTACCTTTCCTGACTCTTGTTCTCTGCTTCCTGACTGCTATGAGATGAACAGTTTCCTTTGTCACACAGTCCTGCTTCTGTGATGTTCTGTCTTGACTCAGACCCCAAAGCAACAGGGCTAGCTTACTTTGAATTGACACTTATAAAACTGTGAGCCCAAATAAGCTCTTCCTCCTTGGGTACTTTTAAGAGCTGACTAATGGAAATTAAATTTATTATATCAGAATTACTCTATATGACTATTTGATAGAAATAGTATCCTTCCTTATTTTTCTCTCATTCTTTTTTGGGGTTTCAAGTCTGTTTAGTAGTTGGTAGGCTTCAACATACCCTGAAGCTCCTCAAGACTTATTCATTTTATATTTATATTCATTTTCATTCTTTTCTTCAGGAAGAGTAATCTGTATCCATCTTAATGTTCACTGGTTCTTCCTTCTGCCACTGTGAATCTGCTACTCAGCTTATTTATTTATTTTAGTGAAAACTTCATACTATAATTCAAATACAGTAATCTTTACTTATTTCTTTTGATAATTTGTCTTTACTCGTAGTTTCTATTTGACAAGTTATTCTTGTCATCTTTATTGTGATTCCTTAAGACTTGTTTTCTTTTAATTATTTGAACTTGTTTTGTTGTTACCCCAGGCTGGCTTCAAACTTAAGATCCTCTTAGCTTTCTCTCCTGAGTGTTAGAATCCAGGCACACACTACCAAAATTTGCCAGCTGTTATAGTTAGACTGTCTTTTTGTTAAGTCTTACTTATATCTAGGATACTTCGAAAAAGTTTTTGTCAACTTTTAACTTTTATGCCTTTCTATGGATCATACATTTTTGTTCTTCACATATTTCAAGGCTTTTCTTTGCATCCATAAAGGATGGAAACCATATAATACACCAAGATTCAATTTTGAATTTCCATGAAGTTCCTCATTCTGATGTTCTGATGTTGGTAGTGATTTCTTTTGTGGCTTTCTTCAGTCAATTCAGTGATTTATTTTTCTTTCCCTAAAATGTAAATCTCTCTATTCAGTCTTTACCAGAGCAACTTTTACTTTCAAATTTAACTTCTTGGTTATTATTGCTATGTAAGAAGAGTCTAGTGGTCAAGTAATTAATCAGGATTTATACACAAACATGATAGGCTATAATGCTCATACCTTTTGTAGAGTATCTGTTTAGAGTTAGAAAACACATTCAAAGTCCTGGCAGTTTAAATGTGTCTCAACTATAACTTTATTTCAGACTCTCTGTGTGTCTGAAAGCTCAGTCAGTGAGGTGTGGATAGTAGAGACCCTCTACAGCTTCTGACTTTAGACCTACAGGGATATATGAGACTTTATCCAAAGTACTCGCATAGCTGCCTTGCTCACCAGATTTCCCTATTGAAATTTTGGCCAATTTACTATTGGTTTGGTTGTCCTAGACAGGACCATGACACTGTAGTGTTAGCTTTGTTTGTCACCAAGATGCTTTTTGTCTGATAATGTCCCGAGGCATGGGGATTTTTCCACTCCATGTTTCAAATCAAATAAGCCGTCTCTAGTAATGGTGTTCCATTCTGGTTTTCAAGGTATGCTGTGCCCTCATAGGATTATTACCCATGTGTATATATTATATTATCTGGAAGGGATGAGAGCAACACAGGGGAATATGCTACAGGGTGCTACTGCTACAGCTGATGGGTCAGTACTCTTCGTAAAAGCCTCTCAAACTGTCATCATCTTTAGCCAGTTTCCAGATTCTCAACATGGTTGTTTTACCAAATTATTGTCCCTCAGACAGATTTTTGAGTAGAGGCATTATGCAGATCCTCAGTTTCCACCCTAGAAATCTCAGTATCTCTTTTAAACACTTTTTCATCAGGAATTAAGGACAGAATTAATGTTTTGAAATCCAGCTGTATTGTAAGAAGCTAAACTTTGCGTCAGAATGAGCTGCTGGCTCTGGGAGAAGTTTTAGTCTTTGGGACTTCTTCTACCTGATAGGAATAAAAATGCCCTCAAAATTTCCCAGGTTAATGAGTATTTTCTACAAGTGTCAAGAAAGCAGGGGACAAAAGCATTAATCTAAGCACTTTAAGGAATTGTGGAAAATGGAGCCCTATTCAGATGTAGACACAGTTCCAGCATCCAGAAAACAGCTCTCTCTCAGCATCCATTTTCATTTACTGCCCTCACCTTCAGTTCATGTGCCCTTGGTGTCTGTGTCTGCATCTACCCGTCTCTGCCTACCCACTAATGGAACTTTTCTCATATTCATTCTCCTCCACGGACTCCATCAGCTTATGAAGTCACTCACTCACTGTCTATTTAGTGTTGTCTTTTTATGCCTCTCTAATTCTGTCCCACTTGGTATTTGAGACATTCTCATGCTGCACACTCAGGTTCCTCAGAAAGGAGGAAATGATTAAGTCTCTCATATGACAGTATTCTTTCAAATTTAATGTGCACATCGATCACCAGAGAATCTTTATGAAATGAAGGCTTTTGAGACTGAAGGTCTGGGCATAGACAGGAAGTCTCAAGGTGGCACTAAAGATGCTGGGAAAAAAAACAAATATACTTTTGGTAGCCAAGTATTTACTTAGGATCTAGAAGAGGATTTAGCAGGTTTCACACTGCCTTTGGATGCCAGGTTTTGCATTTTAGGTGGTGGTTTGAGCCACAGGGCTCTGTGCTATAGAACACAGTGATCTCTGTTTGAAGCAACACCAGAGACAGCAACAAGCAGTGTGCCAAGTACAATTGGGAGTTTTGTTTTGTTTTTTGCTAAATGGCAAAATTTTGTCTTTGCTTATTGATAAACAAAACATCCTAAAAATTAACGAGTGTACAAAAAGTTTTTCTCCACGTCTCCAAAAATACCAGTATTTCCTGGGGAAGATTGTGTGCTTTATGGGCTATCAGTCTTCACTCAGAGGGGCATAATAATAGCTGTAAGTACATACCCTCTATCTATCTATCTATCTATCTATCTATCTATCTATCTATCTCCAAACTCATATATTTTGCACCTGAATCTCTTATGTAAAAAGGATAGATCATCAAATTAATTTATTCCCGGTTATAATAGCCATAGAGAAAAAAAACAATATTCTGAAATCCACAGGGCCTAACATTGAAAGAAACAGGAACACAGATGCAAATAAGCCAAGTGAGGTTTCAGCAATAAGCAGCTAATGAGAACAAGCATAAGTTGAAGCAAAACAGGAAGATTAGCAAGACTAGCAGAGGAATGGAGAATGAGGAAAACAAACGCACAGGCTGACTATCTTCACTCTTGTCTGCCTCTTGCATGTCCACATTGCCTTTTAATACCTGCTCAGATTGAAAAAATACAAACTAGAGCAAAACAGAATCCAACAACAGTGGATGATTTAGGTAGATAATAAAAACAAATATGTGGGGACACCAGACCTTGAGCAGAAACCCACTTCCCCTTCGGCCTGGGAGCAGGCAGCTGAGTAATGTTTACTGAAAACAATTCAGTGCTATAAAGCTCTTGATAGGGCTCAGATAAGGGCTCCCTCACTGAGATACCATGCCTTTCATACTCCCTATGGCTAGATGCCTCTTCCTGTTCCCCTGCTGTGTCTCCCTGATTCTGGGGCCGGAGATTAAACCACCAGCCAGGAGGGTGAGAAGTCTAGAAAGAATTGTATGTAGATGGATGGCAGAAGTCCTTAAAAATGGGAAGCGTTTTTTCTTGGAGAGACTTCTCCTGAGAGCTCTCTCTCCTAAGCGGACTTGAGTTCTCCTCCTAAGCTGACTGGGGAAGCATAAAGTTTTCTTAAAGCAACCGACCGGTCTCTGTGTCATCTATCCCGACCACCTGGCTACATTCTCGGATGCAGGCCGCACAGCAGGTGCGACACAAATATGGAGTCTTGTGTGTGTGTGTGTGTGTGTGTGTGTGTGTGTATACACACACATACATATATAAGGGCATATTTGTCTCTTAGGAATGTAAATGAATTTGCAATCCCACCTCTATTTTGTCTATTGAATTGGTAATCAGATTTCTGTGTTTTTAAGCTAATAATATCAACTACCTTGTAAGGTATTTGATGCATACTCATGTCTATTTCTCTATTCATCTGTATGTCTACCACTCTGATTCCTAATGACCTTTCATCTTTCAAACTGATCAGCTTTATAAGGACAGTCAATGACAGGCCAAACATTGTACCACTGTGTAGAGAAACAGCTCATTGTTATTCCCCGGTATATTCCTGGAGTTCAGTGTAGGGATCAGTACACACCTAGCATAGCTGTGTGGATCTGACTCTTCAGCCTATCACTCGTTTATAAACAAAGAGCCCAGTCAAGACAATTCCTCTTCCTCATTACATTTAACAGGCAGATTTATCTCGGAAGTTGAAGTAAATTGACAATGCCCCTTAGTATCACCATGCACAAACACAACCAGCTCAAGTGTCATTTTCTGTTGACTTATGGATGCAAGCGGGACCCACACGTTAAGTGTTTCTTCTGAAACCTCAAAGTCAGAGAAATGCACAACCTCTTGTGTCCTGTAATCAGCAGGTATGAGACTGGCATGCTGTCTTCTGAATCCAGAAAGTATTGGGAACCACACTGGGCTTGGCAGAGGCTGAAGCTAGCTCAGGCCTGGTTGTTATCATTTACAGCTGCTCCCCAGCCTGTTGCCTTCCTAGCAGACTCTAATGAACCTCAAGCCAGGCCTGCCTGCTGCGGCTTTGGAAAGGGGAGGAGGCAGCAAGCCCTCTATTAGATCAGCCTCTGAGTTAATGAATGGGAATATTGTTGCTGAAGTGCTCTTACCAAGTGTAACAACTAAGGCACACCTCTCCCACCAAGTCAACTGGCTTCATTACAGGGCAGCGTTCTTCTCATTGACACAGACACAAAGACACTGAATAGCAGAGATGTACTTTTGTGTGTGTATAACTAAAATTACATTTTTTATAGGCTTGAGTATAAGTTTTGTTTCTTTCCAAAGTTTAATTCAACACCTTCTATGAGGATAAAAAAAGAAACCACAAAACATTTGGACTTCAGGATATTTAAGAAATTAATATAAAACCAAAGGAAAATACATAAACTTTCAGATGTAAACATAAATTCTTCCACAATTCTGGAAGTTAAACTTCAACAAAATTGACATCTGTGAGACCATTTTTCTCAATCCCAAGAAGTAAATCTTAAAAGTATATGGGCACAGCAGGTACTAGACAAATGGGAGATGAGAGAGAGGAAAGGAGACACAGGGAAGAAGAGGAAAAAGAAAGAGAGGAAGGAAGGGAGGGAAGGAAGGCAGGCAATATAATTTGTACAGTTTTATTAAGAGTATTAAAGAACTAAACGAAGTATTAATTAATGAGGAAATAATTTTTAAACTGATCATCATATTGAAACAGGGTTTCTTGGCTGGCTTGGAGCTCTCTATGTAAACCAAGCTGGTCTCTAACTCAGAGAGATCTGCCCACCTCTGTCTCCTTTGTGAGGGAATTAAAGACATCTGCCACCACACCTGACCCAATTAATTCATATTCCTAATTAAGTATGGAACTTTTATTTTTAAAAAATCATCAGGAAAGTAAGTTATTAGGAAGGGAATTAATCCTTGACTTTGCTTGAAGCATCCAGTTGCTACTGTGACTAGTCTAATGCTTAAGACAGAGGAGGAGGAGGAGGAGAAGGGGAGAGGAGGAGAGAGGAGGAAGAATAAAAAGAAGGCAGCCTGTGAGATTGCTCAGTCTGTGAAGATGCTTGCCACCAAACCCGAGGACTCAAGTTCCATCCCTAGAACTCACACGGCAGAAAGGAAGCAACTCCCATAAACTGTACTGGAATCTCCATACATGTACATCACCATCCCCAGGCACACATAAAATCAGTAAATAAATGTAAATTTTTAAATAAATAGAGGAAAAAACCATATATTTTACCTTAAAGCATATTTGCAGTCTAAGTATATTGAAATTGATGTATTGAGAGAAACCTGTTTGTTTTGTTTTATTCACTTATGATTGTCAGTTGGATCTTCTTAGGGCCTGCTTAATTGTTCAACAACTCTTTTAATTTAAATGTTTTTTTTCAGAGACGACAAAGAGCACTCCTGAAGCAATGCACAGCAATCATGGACCTAACGAGTACTATGCTCCACTTGGTCTTGCTGCAAGATAGTTTCAGACAACAACTGAAACGATGTTAACATAGGTAGGTATGTTAAAACTGTAATGTCATAGTTGCCTTTTATTTACAAAAGCTTCTTTGAAGAATGCAATGAAGGAAAAATGCTTGAAAGATATAATCATGAATTAGAAAAAACATAAGATATGTGTGTGAAGATAAATCATGCAAAAGTATGCTCCATGTATGCATGTGTAAATAAAATGAATGATGTTGCAGGGGTTTTAAGGAAACTGAACTCCACTGCAGATGAGGCAGAGCTACAGAACCTCTGTCAGAAGTTTGCTTCTCCATTCTCAGGGTCTTCGATACCATAATAAAGAGGAGGTAGACTCCATTCATTCTAAGGTGTCTTCAAACACCAAAATGCTAAGGTCTCAAATGTCTGCAATTTGATAGTTTAATTTGGGTGCGATAATAGTACCCAAAGCAGCAAAAGAGACTGTATCACGTTTTGGGAGAGTACAGACTTTGGACAGATGGACAGATGTAGTTCATTGAAATACCCACAATGCCAGGACTCCAAATGGTACAAACACAACACAGTCATATAATATGATGGCCATGGTGCAGTTTATAGCCTATTATTATACTGAGAAACTATTGTTGATTTATTTCCAGACTCCTTTGGGCTGACCACTGTAAATTAAAAGCAGCTACAAAATATTAAAGATACCAGTGAACTCTGTGAACCTCTGTCCTAAAATATTCCAGACCTTTAGAGACATTCTCAGGAGGATTAGAATAAAGCTCTTTGTGATTATAAAGTGGCTATTGTTAGAGTAATATGACCCAATGTTAATTGTTTCTTTTATTCCGGTATCCCAAAATATCAAGATTCTCAAAATAAACATTTTTTTCTCAAAAATTAGAAAATAAATTAAGTCCATTTGAATCCCTTAGAAAAGAACTGCTGGGAATCTTCATAGAGAACAGAAGGTTTTGTGGGAAGAAGGCTAGAGAAAAACATCATAAAAAATAAACTAGAAATAGGAAAAAGGAGATAGGAGAGATGCTTATTTTTGGTAAAAGGAGGAACAAAGAAGACAATGAGAGACAGAGAAAACAAATACCTTTTGTCGAAGTTGCTAAGACTGCAGTGGCTAGCTAGGTTTAGTTTTTAAAGGGATGGCTACTATCAGATGAATACAACTTACACTTCAAACTAAAATTCTGATGTTCTGACCCAGAGATAGAGAGCAAACCACCATTGAAGCCCAGGTTATGGGTCAACAACCAGGATGGTTGATGACCAAAATGGTGACACTTGGGACATCTCTTCACATCAAGAGGAGCCAAGTACACAGTGGCAAGAGAACTCCAAGTGCTCCAATAAAGGTGGGGATGTTTGTTTTTTTCTCCTGGGCAGTTCTGGCTTTGTCTTTTCCAGACAGCCTTCCTCTTCTTGGACTTTAGAGGCATTGGGTAGTGATGTTTTAACAACTAGCTTCTAAGATACTTTTTTTAAAGAAAACAACTGTGTCAAGAGAAATAATTGGTGTGTATAATTTGCTAACACATGGTCACATTCACCTGGAAGGAGGGCCTCAGAAATTCTTTGAAATGAATTTCATCGTAGTCCAACGTGGATCAAAGATAAAGGTACTCATGAGGTTATGGTGTTTCCACTAGATGGCAGCAGCAGGCATAAGTGTGCCCTCAGAAATGCCAGGTCACTGGACTTGCCTTTTTTCTTTTCTTTCTTTCTTTCCTTTAAAATAAGGGATAGGGAGGGCAAAGGAATTTCAGAAGAATTATTGCAGGCACAAGACTCCAGATAAGAGGGGGAAAAACAGTGGAAACAGAACAATTGCACCACTTGTTGAGTTGAAGCTGCTGAAGTTAGTGGTGACAGTGTTCAGACTCTCCCAGGGGCATTTAAATTCACACCCCTATTTTTCAGAGCTGTCTGGAGACAGACGTATGTTCACAAGGATTCCTGAGTTCTGGAGAGCAGAGTGCATGGGCATCAACTGGCACACTAAAGCATTTGGATAGATGGGTAGACGTCAGTCTGGCACAGCCTCCCTCCCCTGTGTACCACCGTCCTTAATGGATATGGAGTTCACTCAGACCAACAGCATGCTACTCAGTCCCTTATCCCTAGAAAATCCCTTCTATAGACCTCCTCTAATTAAAGAGGCCAAGTGATCTCTTATCTAATCCAGAAGCTTTGAGGAATGAAATGAATATGGTTGATAATCATTCCAGAACATCAGATATAACATGAGTTTAGGTAATACTAAATGACACAACCTTCCTGTGAGGGAGCTTTATGTGCTCAGAGTTCTGTTAGGTGGATAAACAGAGTACACCTTTTAATCCCTGTTCTCTATTTGGGGTGCTTGACAAGAGTAAGCAAATGTCCAGTCTGTTAAGTAAGCCCCAGTAACCAGGAGGCTGAGGCAGGATGTTCCTGAGTTCAAGGCTAATGAATTTGAGACTAGCCTTGGCTACACAGTGAAACCCTCTTAAAAACAAACCAAAACCTCACAAGCAAAAGATTTTTAACAAAGTCTTAGCCTCTCCAAAGATGAGGAAAGTGAAAACAGAATTTACATGACATTGGTGCTAACTATAGAATCAAGCAGCAGAAGCAGGCCAGCCTTTGACTTCTGCATGCCTTTCCCCCACTTAAATTGGTGTTTCCATGGGAATTCTAAAGTTAGTGAACAATACAGGCTAAATTTTCCAATACCATTGCCATATCTGAGTTGAGAGCTTAAAGAGGTAAAGGGAAAAAAAGGAGACTACACACTGTCCATCCATAAGTACATGGTTCTTAGATGAAGGCTAAAAAATACATGCCCCCAAGATTCAAAAAAGAGAGATGGAGCAAGTGATAACTGAGCTGGGGTGACCTGGTACTGTGACACAGAGCACACTGGCCTAACAGGTGGTAGCTAGATAGAAACAGCTGCTTCAACAAAGAGGGTTTCATATGTGATCTTCCAGTGCTTGTAACTGCACGAAGAATTGCAAAACACTGCACAAAGCACATCAGCTTGCTTGTTATCCACCTTTGACTTACAAGTGGCTGTGGTTCTCTACCCCTGGGTGTGCTCACGTCTGAGGAGTCTGCCCTTGGAGCATGATTTTCTCAAGCTCCCAGTTGGATCTATTGACCTAACAAGATTGAGTCATGACTGGAGGAATAGTCACTGTCAATGTGGATACCAGCTGAGTTTGTTCAAAATGAGGAATCGGAACCCCCCAAATTCTGGTGATTTTGAGATTGTACTGATTCAAAAATCTTTGAGGAATCCCAAGAAGGTTCAGAAGAAACTTGAGGTGCTGTCAGCCTGCTGCGCTTTTGTTTTGTAACAGCTCGGCTTTCACATTTCATATCTGGTATGAGTAGACAATAGAGGCACGGCCAAAGTTAGGGTGTGCAAACACTTGGGCTTTGATAGACCAGAGCCTTAATTATGCTGCTACACTAAACAAATATTGCCTCAGGGATTCCAGGAGAAGATGTGTGAACAAAAAAAATTAATACCAAACAAATCTCACATAGCATCATTGCCTTTCTCTGATTCATTTAAAACCCAACCTTTGGCTTTTATTCTACAGTGCTACTGACTTTATCATGCATCCTTTAACCCATCAGCTATCTGCAGCATAAAAGTCACTAACTACCCCTTATATGTGATGATCTCTAAGTCTAAAAATTCATCTTCCCTGCTCTGCACAGGCAACTTAACATCCCTCTGTCATCTGAAAGTCCCGACTTCATTAAAACTCCTTACACTGCACTGGCTTCCCTTTGGGAAGACCTCATCTCCATTTATTTGTTCCTCCTGAGAAAAAAATTGATTACCCCTGATTCTACCAAGGCAGCCAGTCAATAAATGTTCAAATACAATAATAATAATGACCAGAGAGCTTCGTGTTCTTCCTTATCCATGAAGGTTGCCATGGTTACCACTAAAATCTTGTTTTGTTTCACTGGCCTTTCAATTCTTTTACATAAGACTCCCCGGGGTTCACTGTTCATCCTCTCTGTCTCCCATCAATTCACAAAGGATCTGTAGCTATCACTGATACAACATACCTGTACTATAGATCTGTGGCTGCTTGACTGGGAATACACCATTTCTCATGAAGTTTCGATGCCAAATTATAGAAACATGATTGAGTGATAGAATGTAATAAACATGTTCAATAAAAACCACAATACACCACTTTTCCAATTGAGTGAAATGGTAAAGTATGTGATAAAAATAGAAACCCCTGAAAACTAAGCTTTTCTTAGTTTAAAAATGTTTGTGTTTTACCAGAAACAGTAAAAAAATTGCTACCTTCATCCCTCTAACAATCTAAAGAAACTCTGCCTGTGGCTCTAAACAATAATGTTTCTCATAATTCATGAAAAATTTCTCTTGGATTATGAACCTAGTGTTAATGGACCTTGATGCTGCAGTCCTAGGGGCATCATGTCTGTCTGCTAGATGGTCCAATATTATTTTCTAGTAAATAGTGCACTGGTAAGTGTGTTTGCCAGATTGAATAGCCTGCCACATTAGTTTTCTGCCAGGCTGCAGCTTCACTACATCCTAAAGTTGCATATCCATATGCTACTTTACCCAGCATCTGTGAGCTACAAGCTCCTGGCTACTGTCTCACCCATTCCTTACATAAACTCAGGTTAGAGGTTTGGCTAACTGGTCTCTATCTCATGTTTATCAATTCTGTTCATATGTGACATTTTTCACATAATGGTGTTTCTAAGAACAAGATATGATACATGCAGTTAGGTCTAAATGAAAAGGCAACTGATAACATGGATGAACAAAAGGGAAGGGGCGCTTCTGAGTAAATTGTAGTGTATTGCTAATGCCCCAAACTCTGCAATTCTATCAACAGCTCTAGGCTTTGAAACCTAAGTCAAATGTAGGAAATGTTATCCTATCCTGCGGAGGTACACTGCTTTAGAAATGGATGGCTGCACTGTGAATGATCTGTAGTTTTTCCTGCTTGTCTGTTTGAACCCCACTTGCTGGAAGGCCAGGGTAATGGCATATGAAGGAGGCAAAATTGTAATCATTTTCCTACATAACCTACAAAGTAAGCAAGACAGAATGGTGAGCCCAATGGCTCATCCTTGGGATGGTGGCAATGTACTGTAAGCTTCACACTGCGATCTATCTGCCTTGTTTCCAATTGGATAGTTCATTTGTTATGATGTACAACATATGGAACTGTATTTTACAGAACCATAATGAGGACACACAGAGAATTCATTACACATAAATAAAATGCCAGACAGAACAACCACTTCCTGGAAACAGCATGGCAGAGAGGAGGAAATAATGTAGATAGAAGCTGGGTCTAAACCATTACCTCATATTTAATAGTGACTTTTATTGGTCAGCTTCTTGTCACTATGACAAAATCTGGAAAAAATTATCTTAAATGAGGGGAATTTGCTTTGGCCTCCCCCTTTCAAAGTACTCAATCTACTTGTACTTTATTGTTTCTGGGCCTGTTGTGAGGCACAATATCTTGACAGTCTCACACAATAAAGCAAAGCTCCTTACATCGTAACAGCCAGGAAGCAAAAAAAGAAAGGGCAAGACCAGGGTCCTACTCTGTCCTTCAAGAGCACAACCACACCCAATGATGTCACTTTCTTCTTACTATAACCCTTCTCCTAATGTTCCTCCCACCTCCCTATAACACCAAGGGGAGATATGCAAATTTTAAGACATGAGGCTCCAAGGGACATGTTCAGATCCAAACTATACTAATGATGTATGGAAGACATAGTCTTAATGTGCTTTATCATTCTTCCCTCTAGAATAAAGTGAGATCAATTTCTCTGACCTAGTTTATTGTTTAATGACCTTAATTACAGACATGACAGAGTTTCTATGAGCTATTCTTCTCTTATCAATTCTCTACGACACAGTATATGACATATTGCCTCTAAGAAGCTGTGTGTCCCTTGACATGTTATCACACTCTCAGCCTCATGTTCCTGTTTTTTACACTTTTTTAAAATTTTAAAACAATTTTTTTCTCATTTTACATACCAATCCCAGTTCCTAATCCCTCCCCTCCCCCTGCTACCCCCCACCTCCCCCCCACCCCACTTCCCACCCACTTCTCAGAAAGATTAGATTTTCCATGGGGAGTCAACAAAGTCTGGCATAACACTTTAAGGAAGGACACCCCCCCTCCCACTCCCCACACTGCCATATCTAGGCTGAGCAAGGTTCCTTCAAAAAGCAAGTTAAAGGATTAGGGCTAAATCCTGGTTCCACTGCCAGAGGCCCTACAGACTGCCCAACTCATACAACTGTCACCCACATTCAGAGGGTCTAGTCTTGTCCTTTGCAGGTTCCCCTGATGTCAGTCTGGAGTCAGTGAACTCTCACTAGCTCAAGGCAGCTGTTTCTGTGGGTATTACCAAAATGGTCTCTACCCCTTTGCTCATATTATCACTCCCCCTCTCTCTTTGACTGGACTCTGGTAGCTCAGCCCAGTGCTTAGATGTGGATCTCTGCATCTGCTTCCATCAGCTGTTGGATAAAGGTTCTTTGATGATAATTAAGGTAGTCATTAGTCTGATTACAGGGGAAGGCCAGTTCAGGCACCCTCTCCACTAATGCTTAGGCTGGGGTCATCCTTGTGGACTCCCGGGAATTTTCCTAGTGCCAGGTTTCTCTCTAGCCCCATAATGGCTCCGCTCCTTCAATCAAGATATCTCTTTCCTTGCTCTCCTTTGCTGTCCTACTAAACAGGATGGTCAAGATGGGGGAAGCATGTTCCTTATGTTTAGCATGGAAGATCTGACTGATTTAAAAGCTTGAATCCAGTGTCACTAAGGGTAATCCAAGAATTCTGAATCTGGGTGAGAAGCTTTGTAATCAATTCAGTTTCTTTGTGTGGAGTTGGGAAGAGCACGCTGAGCTTTTGAAGAACTTGGCAAAGGATGTGTTTGAGATTTTATTCTGATTCACATGTCAGCAAATCTAGGGGGTATGCTGCATGGTGTGAAAAGTAAGACTATTCCTCATCCAGAGTGGGAAACATTTGTCAGCCCATGTAAATGAGTTTCTTTTGGGTCAAAAGGAGCTTTTGGTAACTGCTGCTCCTTGTCTGACTTTACAATGGTTGTTTGTGACTTTTAAAATATTTTCGTTCCCTGAGTAAACACAAGCACAGGAGGAGTTGTCACTGGATAACAACTAGAAATATTTTCTCTTTTTTAAATGGTGTCTCACTATATTAAAGTTACATTTATGTTGTATTACTTGTAGAGTAAATGTTCATGATGGAAAATAGTAAAAAGGATGTTTCCCTAAGTTAAAACTGCCAGGTCAATATTTGTGTGTGTTTCCTTCAACAGTATTTTTGTTGTTGCTGCTGTTTGGCTAAGTTTTTGCTTCTTTGATTAATTAAATAATCAGAAAACTCTTAAGCTTACACCACAAGGCTTGCTGTGAATCTTCACTGTGATATATATTGACTATGAGCAAACTAGTCACCTCCTGGGCCTTGGTTTTCATAGTTTGAAAAGGGGGATAAGTAAACTCATTTTCCAGGGCTTTGTGCTGCCTTGGCGGAAGAGTTCAGAACTCCCATCACTCAGTTTGGTCTGCAGAGCAATACAGATGTCTTTCACTTCTCTTTTTCAGAAAATTGTAGGACCAGTGTGAGTGTCGAGTCACTGTGGTGAAAATAAGAATCGTGTCTGGGTCAAACGGGACAAATAGCAGGGTCCTAGAAGGATATATTCCTAGTGTGAACTCTGTTTCTATCAGCTTCAAATTCTGAGAGCTAAAACATCATTTATAAAATGATAATAAAGTGTCTACTTTACTTAAAAGTCACATAGAATGATGAGTTAATTCATGTAAACATTTTAGTACAAGAATTAGTATAAGAATTTCCAATTATGGACTGAGGTATGGATGGTAGATTGTTTTTCCTGAGTAACTAGGGTCATGGCATTTGCTGCCCTCTAGATATGACCCACAGGGCTCATCCCTTATTTGTTTTTCCTGGGATTTGGATATCAGGCTGTTCAGAATTCATAGGCTGCCCATGTGGATGACCCACACCCATGTGCATATGGGCTACACTAAGTGCATTCAGTGGGTTAAAATGATAAAAAAGAAATTGAAAAAGAAAACATGAAGTTGGGAGGGACAGAATAAGTGGAAGCATCCTGGAAAAAACTGGAGATGGGGTTAATAGGATCAAAATACATTATATATACTTGTATGGAAATTTCAATAAAGAAAAATCATTGTTTTATAAAAACCACATGGAAATATTATTTAATTTCAGGGAACAACAACAATAATAAAAAGTATGCCCCTTAGAATTCAAATGGACTATGGAGAATCGTTTGCTAAAAACTTACTTGCAGCTGGGCATTGGTGGCACACACCTTTAATCCCAGCACTCGGGAGGCAGAGGCAGGCAGTTATCTGTGAGTTCATGGCTAGCCTGGTCTACAGAGTGAGTTCCAGGACAGCCCCCAAAACAATACAGAGAAACACTGTCTCGAAAAACCGAAAAAAAAAAAACCATACTTGCAATTTTTTAAAAAATCTAAAATGGTGGGTCTATTTCAGAATTTGAAGTATAATGCCATTTGGGAGGAATTTATAAATTTATTTCTGATTTCTCGCTGAGAACCACTCATTCACTGTTTTTGCAGACACTGGTCACTGGCTACTGGTCACTTATCAAACCACGCACTTTTACTGACTCAGTACATTTCTAGATTGTAAACCCCACTTGGCTGAGTAAACACCACTTGTGTCAGCAATAGTTCCACAAATACCCACCAAGTTTGGTCTCCATTTCCTCTCAGTTCTGACTTCCCTTCCCCCTCCTTCCCAACCTTTGTTTCCATCACCACTTAACAAAGCCTCCTGCTAGATGTACAAGACAGTCCGTGTACATAGTTGAATCAGCAGATGAAAGGTAAGCATAGATATCTCATCTTCACTCTCTCTTTCAGCTGTTTCTCAGTAAAGAAAGGATACAAGCCACTTTCCAGGCACGCATTGCATTTCTCCACTCTTTAAACATCGGTTCTTACCCCAAGGATCATCTTGGGTAGTTTAAAAGACACATAGACAGGTTTGAGTATTTCAATTGACCCTTCTTCCCCCCTAGAGGTTTTATTGACTTCTTAAAAAGAATTTTCTCATTTCTTCCTTTCTTCACTGCTTCTCTCTCAATCAGCCTTGGATAGCCAGTGCTTCAGTATAAGCTTAAGCAGTCCACATATAGAAGTATTTTATACTGTTATAAAAGGCATACTGTCATTTCAGTTACACAATCCTTCACAAACCTAATATCAGACAATGATATCCCTTCCCATTAAGTGAGGAGCAAGGAGTTAATTCTAAATCAAAACTAAACATTACACTTCATCTTATATTTGTATTTAATTTCAGTGCTCCCAGGAAGCAATATTTTTTCCACCAACCATACTTTCAATCCATGTTCTTCCTTTTAAAGCACACACAAAAAGTCAGATTCCTTGTTATGCCCCACTGCCTTAAAATGGTCATAAATACTCAAGAGAAGCACATGGGTGAAGGACTTTGTTCTTTTAAGTAAAAGAGAAAATACTTGTAACTTTTCCCAGCCTGGAGAAGATGACAGAAAAGGGATCAAATCTATGAGTCGAAGCCTACTGAGACTGTACTTGTGCACCTATAGCAGAGGGCATTATCAGACACCAGTGGCAACGGTGTGCCACTGTAGAGGATACATTTTTCTTCCTCCTCAGGCACAGCCCCAATTTATCCACTATTCTTACATGTACATCACATCCATACACCCAAAAGACAAGTAGAAAAATGACTACAGTGTTCTGTAATTTTTCCTCAAGTTTAATGACCTCATTTACTTAAATGTGCATAATTCCTTCCTTTTCACCACTGCCTTTAAGTGAGTTGATTAAACCTTTTTAAATCCAGTTTTTCAGCATCCAAACTTAGCTCTCAAAGTAACTACCATAATTCTAAAAGGTAAGAAATCACTAAGCATAACTTTGCACAAGCTCTTTATAAGAAAATATGAAAAATAAACATTCAACTATTGAAGTGTTTGCATTAAAAAGTTAAGTCCATTCATTACACCCCAAGCCTTAATTTCCAATTTCTATGGTCTGGGTTATCCTACTTGCTTTACTAGCTTTGATGTGAATAATGTGACAGCCTCCCATTTGAACACTCAGAATACGAATCTGTTGAGGTCTATGTAGAAACATATGAAAAAAGGATGGGACTCAAATCCAACATCTAACACAGTGTTTCCATGGCTTTGCAAAGACACCTAGTGGTTCATACAATGGGGTCCTTGAAAACAGCTTCTCCTTCAAAATTCTGGTTCTAGACAACTAAATTGTTTCTTCCTAAATGGGTTTAACATAGAAACAAATTCCCAGTGGCAACTATGTATCTCCAATAAGTCAAGTCCTATACAGTCTGCTCCAGTATCACCCAGGGTTGTCTACCATTTACCTCTATAGTGACTTAGTAGGACAATAGGAAGTCAATGTGATTCAGAGAAAATAGTGTAAAATTCTAACGGAGCTATCCAACCCAGTCCTCACACACCTGGACCAGGAATTACTTCCCCAGGAATGAGCTGGAAGATCTATAAAGTTCTTGAATGAGTGTGGAGAGGAACAGCTGTCGGCAGCAAATTGATTTCATTGGTTGAGTTCAACAGCAGCAGGCAGGAAGCCTAAGGTTGCTGTTTGCTGCTTCAGGGACCCACCAGGGTAGTTAACATCATGAAGACAATTTCAGAACGCCTAAGGAGAAAAGGAGACCTAGGAGTACTGCAGAAGGAGAAGGGAAGAGAAGTGGAATTCTGATCGACAGGGCACTCCAGGAGTCTCAAACAGAGAAAGGAACAAACAGCAGGGTAGATTGAAAAACACCAATCACTCCCTGTCTTTATGACTGTCCTGTTGCCAGATGAGAAAACGATCTGGTCCCTTTATGTTGAAGTGTGCAGCTTTTCCAGTACACTGAGTTCATTATGGAGATTGTGCAGCCCTCCACAGCTCATGGACCTACAAGTAGAAACCCTACTGCTTCCCACATCTATTCACTATGTGCATGGAAACACAGGAGTGTGGGAACACCAGACCTTGAGTAGAGACCCACTTTTCCTTTTGTCTGGGAGTAGGCAGCTGTAAGACAATGTTTACTAAAAATGATACAATAAGTTTCTGGGAAAGGCCTTCCCACGGAAACCGCCCTGACCTCGACCTTGTCCAGAGACTAACCACACCTTTAAAAACCCACACACATCCACCTCTGGTGTCAGAGTAGAACCAGCCAGGGTAGAGGAGAGAGCAGAAGCTTTTTTGGTGGGAGCTTTTTTTAGGAGGTTTTCTTGAACCTTTTTGGAGCCTGTTTAAAGTTTTTTTTATATCATTAAACGAGTCTCTGTGTTGTCAATCCCCGACACCCTCCGCACGTTCTCGGACACAGGCCGCGCAGCAGACGTGACACAGGAGTTCCACATCCTTCTAGATATTTTTTTAATGAGAACAATGTGGCCTAATATCAAAACACAGGGCCAAAGAAGCTAGAAGGGACATCAGCACAAGAACTTGTCATCCACAATAATAAAAAACTTAGACCCCAGAAAAGGTCGTCAGAGGGCTCCTGTCATGAATGTGTGTTAAATGTTAATGCAACTACATGTATGATGTGGTATTAATGGAATTTTCAACCTGCGTGGTTTACATATCTCAAGTGACCTGTGAGGACAAGAGGGAGAACTCCCAGTGTGGACATCCTTCTCTAGGTGGGCTTAGGTGCTGCAGAGCCCTGTTTCACTACCTCAGTCTGAACTGGAGCTGTGTGAACAACCAAGCACACACTTCCTTGTGACAGAAGAAATTAAGGCACTCATCTTGTAATCCTACTGCTGTCCTCCCTGAGATCTAAAGTACAAAGTGCTACAAATTTAGCACCACTGTTTAGAATGGTGGTTGGCTGGCCAAAACAAAGGTACATTCACAGAACATAACCTCTAAAAGTATCAGTGTTGGTATTGTTTTCACCCTTGGGGAAAACATCATAACCAAACTCAAAGAATTGACCTGTCCCTCTTGTTAGAAATTAGTGAATACTTCATGGTTTTTTTCTCACCTTAATTTTTCCTTAGCAAGAAAGACAGTCAAAGTTAGTTGTGGTGATAGTTGTTTATGATCTAATAAAGCTTGCCTGAAGATCAGAATGCAAAGCTAGCCACAGCCATAGAGGCCAGGCAGTGGTGGTATACACCTTTAATCCCAGGACTCAGGAGACAGAGACAGGTGGATCTCTGCGAGTTCAAGGCTACCCAGGGCTACATGAGAGTGAATCAGTCTAAAAGAGAAACAGAGCTCACACGTTTAATCCCAGCACTAGGGAGGTGGAGACAGGAGTGATATGACGAGGCAGAGAGACAAATATAAGGCTGGAGGAGACAGGAACTCAGTGTGGTCGGGGCAGTCTGAGGAGAAGTGCAGTTTGGAGATGCAATCAGAAGACACCATCACCCCTTCAGTCCGAGCATTGGTAGAGGTGAGAACTCTCAAGTGGCTCACTGCTTTGCTTACCTGGTCTTGAGCTTTAACCCCCACATCTATCTCTGGGTTTTTATTATTTGAGTTACAGTAAGTACATTGCCATGCCTGCTCTATTCTTCAGCATAGTGGATGGCTTCCAAATCCACAATTTCATCATAAATACCATGTAAATTAAGCCAATTTAGAGGTAAATAGATGAGGCATTAGGAGAGACATCTGCTATACATAGACTAAAATGTGAATTCAACATAAATGTACTCTTCTTTCAGGATTATTCTATATGTTCAATGTTGAACAAAGCCAAGTATTGTTTGTGGTACTTCTACTATACATCAGGTATGCTTGACAGCATCACATCGAAAGACAGATCTTCCCATCACTGATTATTTGTTCAAGCTTGCTGGATACAGAGAGGTTGGAAAGCAGCACTTAGACCCAGAGTGTGCTTGATTCCAGAACTGAGTAGCACAGTACTGTCATATCGACTTTCTCACTCACAAGGCAACCTTTTGTCCTAATATCGCCCTTAGGTAATTTCACATCTCCACTTCTGTTCCAAATTAGGTCTGACAAATTGACTCACTCTAACTAGGGTTTTTATGCTGGTGACAAGAAATACTCTGCCCTCTGCAATATACAATCTATAGACTGGCACACCACCCTATCATTTCTTCATGATCATAAATCTATACAATCTATGGATATAAATACATGAGTCAGGCAATGAATTGCTCTCATATATTCATATACTCAGTTGAAAGAAGATCTCCATAGCTCAGGCTTGCTAAACGTGGTATCAACTTTATTTAGATGAAAGGATTCTGCCTGAAATACTGCTGCTGCATATTTGATATTGTTGGCTTTATTAAGATGGGTACCAAATACATGATTGGTTATCTTGGCTACAACAGCTCTTTATGTCCTAATGGTTTATTAGAATAGCAAATTATCTATAGAACACTAAAGTTTAACAGAATATTAAATATTAGGACAGAGAATGTCTATAACTTCAAAAGCAGGGCATTATTAACAGTGGCTAAAAAAATACTGGCTTTGCAGCTAGGTAAATTAGGTTGGTGGATTGCTTTCAAAATATAGAAATTAAAAGAGATTAGCATTTTCCTTTTAAAATTATTACAAAATATTCCATGCATGGGATAAAAAGATAGTGACTACATGAAGGTTGCAAAATTTCAACGGTTCTAATACTGTATTTTAATCTCTTTTCCTACTTCTGTATACAATATTTCATTTAACTGCTTTCAGAGATACTCTATCCAGTAACTGATGGAAGCAGAGGCAGATATCCACAGACAAGCCCTGTGCTAAGTTCCAAGAATCTTGAGGGAGAATAGGAGGAGGGATTGTACCAGCCAGGGGGTCGTGATGGGGGAAAGCCATAGAGACAGCCGACCTGAGCTCTCTGAAGCTCATGGGCAATGGACCAACAGCCAGGGAGCCTGAATGTGACTGACCTAGGCTATCTGCATGTGTGTAACAATCCTGTACCTTGGTCTCTTAGTAAGGCTCCTAATAGTGAGAGCAGGACCTCTCCCTCATGCTTAGCTGGCTTTTGGTAACCTTTTCCCCATGCTGGATTACCTGGCCCTGCCTCAATGTAAGGGGAGGAGCTTGGTCCTGCCTCGACTTAATATGCCATGCTTTGCCCAAGCCCATGGGAATTCTATCCCTTTCTGAATAGAGATGGAGCAGGAGTCGATAGGGAAGGGGGTAGATGGAAAAGGGGAGGGGACAGGAGGAGAGGAGACTTTTGCCTGCTTTACAATACCAAGGATGTGACTGACTGAGCAATATAAGAAGGGAAAGTGGTTGGTATGTAAAATAGATGAAAATGATGTTTAAATAAATAAAAAAGAAATTTTTGTAAAAAAGAGCTGGGAAGCTACTCTTCTAGAAAAACAGTAGGGAAGCAGTAAAATAATGGGGCTTGTGGAAAAGGAGACCTGGGTTCAAGTCTTAGCTCTATCCTTTACTGAAGTAGGTCCTTGAGCATCCTGCATTTTATTTTTTAATAAGAATTATTTGTGTACTTCATAATGAGGTTGAGGAATATATTGAGTTCATTGGTGTTAACACCATGTCTTACGTAAAGTGAAGATCCAACAGATGTTAACTGCTAAAATGTCCTATATGTGGGCATTATCAACAGCTCATGTGGATGAGCTTAGTCTAGCCATAAAAGAGCACATTTAGTATTTATGTAGAGATATGAAATGCAGCATGAAATCTGGAAATTAGGTATTTCAGAATAAGAGAATTAGTTTGCCATATGTAGTTTGCATGCCATATTTCTCTTTGCCAAGTGTTTAACTTTGTGATTCATCTGGTGGCTTAATCATGAAGTCAAGCCCTGACATCCATCTCCCTGAACAGCAAAAGTCTGTTCAGAAGGGACTAGAAGTGACTTCTTTCTTCTCAGGCCATCAATCTAGATGGTTTCATGCTCTTGGCTTACTGTGGCTTGACACATTCTCTCTGTTCTGTAGGCATGCTGTTTGACGATAAATAGCCATTTCCTCTGTAAGCAGTAGCAGCTTTCTATTTCTGTCAATCAGAAGAGTGCACAATAGGTTCATATGGTTGCCCTAGTGAGATTCAAGCATACAACAAAAAGAGCCCCTATGTACGTCCCTTTCCTTGGGAGAAGCCAGTAGCTCCTTAAAGAAAAAAAGAGCCGATCATGTAATTTTCCACCAAGGGAGGAATATTATGAGCAATTCCCCAAACATAATTATTACAACTAGGAAGGCATGTATTTTAGTCTTTCTTCCAGTACTAAGCATCACCTATGTTTCAAGGCCAGAATGTTTCACCACAGAAGAACTGTAAATCCAGAGATCTACTCTTCAGCCATGTGGCTAACAGGATATCCTGGTAGTGTCATCCTTTGTCATGGATACAGTATACTATGGTGATAAATTATTTATGATTTATTAAAGCTTGCCTGAGGATTCTAAAAGCAAAGTCGGTCACAAGCCACAGAAGCCAGGCACACACCTTTAATCCTAGGCCTCAGGATTAAGAAGTAGATGTCTGAGTTCAAAGTCACCAAGGATACACGAGATTGAATCAGTCTAAAGAGTAACATCACATGCCTTTAATCCCAGTGCAAGGTGTATAAAAGAAAGGAATAGGGTCTTCAGAAGTCATTAGTAGAAATTCATTCTCTAGTCAGACTGAGGAGAAGCAGCAGTTTGAGGCTTGGTGAAGAGGTCTTTGATCACCTCATTCAGCCTGAGGTAGTGATAAGAGCTAGTGGCCTGCTGCTTTGTTTTTCTGTTCTTCAGCTTGAAGTTTGAGCCCCAATATCAGTCTCTGGGACTTTTTTTATGTTACAGTACACAGTTATTTTCTGCATGTGGCTTGACAATAAAAAACATTGACAAACACATCTGATCTTATTAAGGAGGTCTAGTGTCCTGAAAGGCACCTGGGTGGCACACAGAACCATGGTGCCCTCTAAGGCAGACAACATTATAATGATCCTTTTGCTGATTTTCTTCACATATTTGGGGAACAAGCAATTTTCAGATAAATAGTGCAAGTCATAATTGCTGGTTTGGATGTTTATCATGGAAAGAATAACTTTTGCCTGCTTTCCAATACCAAGGATGTGACTGACTGAGTAATGTAAGACTGGCAGTAGGAGTGGCAAATGGAGACAGGTACTATGTAGATTAATGTCCATGTTCACTTAAGGTATCTGTTTTCTTGCATGTGTCAGAAAGACCAAAGGATAAACAGAAGAATCAATAGCCATAAAAACACTGGCTATGTGTGTTTCATTATTTTATTGTTTCTAATACTTCTGCTGCATTAGGGTGAACAAAAGATTGGAGTTCTCAAATTATAGGTATAACACAGGAAAGGTGATGGTGCCCAATAGAACCAAATTGCTTTCATCAGTGGCAATGATGCCCAAAGCTCATTTTGGGTACAATGTTTAGGGAGGTGAGCAGAACTAGCACTATGCTAAAATGCAAACTATCCAGTGTTTCAAGGCTAAAAAATGTTGACATAGAGACAGAACACAGCCTAGTGTTTTGGCTTTTATGTGCAAAGCATTATAGGAGGTTACCTCATTATTCCTTTTACAAAACCTTAATTATGGGAAGATATATATAATATATATATATATATATATAGAGAGAGAGAGAGAGAGAGAGAGACAGAGAAAGACAGAGAGAGACAGAGAGAGGAAAGAAAAAAGAAAACCAGCAAAAGTTTGAAAATTCTTAACACTGGCTGAAGATTTTGGGAAGGAGGCATGAGGACGGTCTTAGGGAGTGTGGTGGAGCAATGAAGAGCTCTTACAAAGCACACAACATTCCACAGATACACAGGTAAGGTGATTTATTCCATTTCCTTGCCTCCGAGTTCATTATAACTTACATACCCGGAGCTTGATCTTTCCAAAGGGCAGCCACCATCAAAAGGGTCTACCTAATATTTTCTATGTGGCTGTGTGAGTCCAAACATGCTCTCAATGGAAAATATATACAGATTTGCAAATAGCATAGACAGAAGGTGAAGACAAAACATGTTAATATTTTGAATATATTCAGTTAAATATACAGTTAAAGGGTGCATCACTAGTTTCTGACTGTACACTTTACTTATCTACTTAAAATTTTGATATGACAGATGTAGAAATTGTACACAATTTTTTATGAATATAATTTCAGAAGGGACGAAGTATAGTAGTAGTCTGTCAGGAATTCAGCAAACTTCTCACTGTTTGATTCTTCATCTGGTTTTCCTTTAGCAATAATACAGGATAACTTAAACTATGTGGAAATTTGTGCTCACTCCTGCACTTACACGTTGAAAGCAAGCCACTAAGAACAAATGCTAGCTACTAAGTTCCCTTTCCTCAAATATTCTGTGGAGAAGGCAGAATAGGACAGAGGAAAGGCAAAAGATGGAAAAATGTAAACCAAATGTAGCAGGGAAGAATTTAAATTTAAGCAAAAACAAATTTAAATCTACCTTAGACTCTGCTCACATTTCATAATTTCCACAACTGACCTTCAGAAACATTGAAAAATTCTCACAAGGGTTGGAAGTGCTTTTATTTATATCTCCGTTTCTTTATTCATGTACATATGTGATTTAGAAGGGTTCTAAATATCTTCCAAGATAGAATTTGCATTATTTGTAACCTAGAAATGACTGTTATTCCCACCCATGACTTCCTATTCTCTAGTTATCTGTATGTCTTTCCTGTCACTGAAGTCTCCACATGACTATCATTTCCTCACAGAGGCCTTCTCCAACCACAGTTTCTGGCCCTTCTGTCTCTTTACCATGCTATTATAGTTTACGGAATTTTATTGTGCCTATATCACATTGGTCTTTTTTGCTTATATTCTTTATTTCTTCACTTATATTCCTAACTTGTTTTTATTTACCTTACAATAAGGCAATTTTCATGAGAAACTGTTCTGCCTGCCATGTTCAGTCTTCTATCAATCACACTTAGAAGAGTAACGCTGTACGGCAGGCAATGGACAAATGTCAGAAAGGCTAAAGAGATGATGGCTCAACTGGAGAATCGGGTCAGGAAAATTTAGAAGATAAAGATGATCAGGTATCAGTTTATAGCCCTTTATCCCAAATTGCACCAAAGGCTCTGTGGAAAGAGGGTACCTTTACGCTGGGCAGCCCGCACTGCACACTCTTATTCTCCTACTGATGGCCAGCACCACTGCAAATAGATAAGAGTTTCCCCAAAGTTACCATTGCCATTGTTGTCCTTGTAAATGAGGGAGTGTTGTCATTTGAGCCATCACCGAAGGAAACAACAGGAACCCTACTTGTCTGTGTCACAAACTCCATACTTAAAATTCTGAGATCATGGAGATCACGGCAAATTTCTGACATTCTATGGACAATGGCAATGAATGTCTACTTGCTTTTTTTCCCTTCAAAATGAAGAAATGAGATTCCACTTACCATTAAGATATAGGATACAAGATTACCCACAACATAAATTAAGAGGCTCAGTTGTTGTGAATATTCCCCAATGACAAACGTTCCCTATAAATTTTACCTAATACAGATGCTGCAACCATTCATTCTTTTATTTCTATTGCTGAATGCCATACAAGTCAGTATGATAAACAGTATTCTATATTAATCAGCATTCTTTGGATAAATAAAACTAATAAGCTTTCCCCATAGAATATATAATATACTTGCATATTAAATAATACACAAAGAAATTTATTGGAAGAAATTATTTATAGGACCCTACTCATCTTAAGGTCTGTAGCTGGTATGGTGGGACCCAAGAGCACAGATGGGGTAGCTCCAGAGTTCAAAGGCCTGAAAACTGCTACATTCAGTTTGTTGCTACCCAGAGAACTAAGAAAATCTACTCTTTCAGCTCTAGTCCAAAAGTAGCGAAAGCCTGATGTCCTAAGGCTATCAGGTAGGAAGATCAATCAATTGTCTGATTTATGCCTTCATTGATCAGATGGGGCTAGTCCGTTAGAGAGTAAAGACTCAATTTATTGATTTAAATGTTAACTTCATCCCAAGTACCCTCCCAGGCCCCTAAGCATCCTGTGCTCCATAGCCTAGTCAAGCTGAAATCATACAATTAACCATTATATATACCTCTGTGGGGTCAATTGTTAATCCAGTTAGACCTCAAAGTCTAAACCCTTGCCACGGTTACACTTTGCGTCACTATTCAACAGGAAGCTTGATGCTTTCACTCTCTGGTTCCTTATGGAGGGTTTTCCCCCTCTTTTCTGATCTGTGAGTGAATATTCTACTTTAAAGGTGTATACTATGGACAAGAGAGACAGCAAGTTCAGGTGGAGGGGGTGACCCTGCAAAGCTTAGTAAAAATGCATTCAGAGTCTATTATTCTGGTTGATGTGTCAGCTGCAGCAAAAAGGATGACACAGAGACCAAACACTTATTTGCAAATTGAAATGTGATTGAGGCCCAGTAAGAGACACATTCTGCCTTCGAGGAGGAAAAGGACATCTGATTCATGGCAAGCCCAGTCAAAGTACAGCTGGTCGAGCCAAATGGCTCCCTGCCACTAGGCTCCGGAGAGACAAGGGAAGGCAGTTGCAGGTTAGGTGAAAGGATAAAAGGCTTCTTCTTGTGAAAGAGCCTGATTACTGCTGTGAGTTTAATTATACCCCCTCTTCCTGAGTCCAATCAATATTTAAAAGCAAGAAAGAAAACAATTTCCCGAGATTGTTCCCCGTTTTTAAGATGGTCAAAATTAGCCTCCAGAAAGTAGTAAAGTAAGACAGAAAAAGAAAATCAAGTTTGAAAACATGAACACAAACATGAGTTCTACTGTTCCCTGTAAACCTCCAGCAAACCAAAGGCCAAGTCAGGGACTTTTAGGCAGGCGGGAAGGAACGTTGTTTGCTTAATGAAGTGTCCTGGAGCCAGGAGAGAAGAAGGTTAGGTTTAGCATTGCTGTAAGGGCTCAATGACTTCACATGACTTTTCAGTTGCAGGTTGTTAAAAACAAATCTTTGACATCTGAAAGGGATACACAAAAGCATCCCAACTAACCTGTTTGAGCATGATGACACCAAACATCTTGACCAGGTTTGAGATCTAAACCATTGAGTTTAAATGCTATATGCAGGAGCCAGGGAAAAGGATATTAAGTGAGGTGTTCATCCAATCACAAGTTGGGAAGTTGCTAAAAACAAACAAAAATCTCAGTAAACAGACGGCATACTTTGGTATGATAGGTTTTAAAAAAAACATTCAAACATGGCTCCTGGATTAACTGCCTGTTCTTATCAATAAAGTTTTATTTAAACCAGTTGAATAAACAAGAGATAACATCGGCCACTTCTGTTTCTGTTTAGCTCTATGGTGTATTTATTTATCATGGCTATCTCTTGCACTGAATTTTAAAATTTGACCTGAACACAAAATCTATCTTGTATACCAGGTTTTGGGAATCTTCCTGAAATCACCACTCAGCTGATTTCACTAGCCTTACTCCAGTACTGCCCCATCCTTTTAGGGTTAAAAATCTTCCTATTGTGGTCAGCTCAAAATACACAGCAAAGAGCTCATGACCATATTGTCATTTGCAAAGAGAATTACACAGATTATCTACCTTAGCCTGGCACATACCTGCTTATGCTATTTTCCTATTTTATAGCCAAGCACCCTGAAGATGGGTAGCCAAGATAATACTGCAAAGCCAGAATGGATTCAGGTCTTCATGCCCTTCACTATCTGCTGTGTGACTCGATAACATACAACTAAATTCATGTCAGAGTTTGATACGCCTCTGGGCTTTCACTGGTACTGACTTCATGTTTCCTTGTACTTGAGGAACTTACTTGCTTCTGTTTGCAAGTTTACTGAGTAAATAATATTTGCAGGGGCAAGTGTGTGTGTTCATGGACAGACATGTGTGGGTACATATGCATATGTGTATAGAGGCTAAAGGTCAACTCATGTCACTTCCCATGAACTGTCCATTTTGTTTCTTGTGACAAAGTCTCTTACTGGGACCTGAGGATTAAGTTGTCTGGCCAGTGAGTTCCAGGGATCCCCCTGTCTCTGCCTCTTTTCTGTTACAGCTGTAAACCCATGTCAGTATATGCAGCTTTTTTTTTACATGGTTTCTAGGGTTGGAATGGAACGACTTATGCTAGTGCAGCAAGAACTTTACTGACTACAGTAAATCTATAGATAAAAATATAAGATTTAAATGCCACTTACATGTCCATCCGAAGGTATCAAACACTGATAAATATTATTATGAGATACCTTATACATGGTAGAAAACAAGTTGATACATATAATATCTAAGGCTATTAAAATGAGTTACCATATAAAATGCAAGGTTTTGGTCACCATTATTTCAGTGATGTATAAAAAGTTGGCAGTGTAGGAAACAACAACCTTAAAGAGGACTAAGATGCTGAGATCTGTGCAGTGATGGGAGAGTTGGCATTTTGATTTGTAGAAATGCTCCTCTGCTCTCACAAGAATCCTTCTAAAATGGGTATCTTGATTCAGTTTCAACCACAATATGGCCTCATCAGTAGCAGGACATGGTCAACACCTCTACATCTCAGCACTGTTTACCCGAATGGCCTACTGCTAGGATTATTATTGCATCAGCAATAATTTGCAACATCAAAACATTACTTCTTCTCAGCTCTTCCATTCCTGAACATTTTCTGCTTAGCTGATTAATCTTATCATATCTTAATTATAGTTTAGAAGTTATTGCTTTTCTGCCAAAACTTCTTTGATGCACCATTGTCCTGTCCAGAGATCTTGTTAAATGAATACTGTCTTCAGATGAGGTCTCCCAGTCCTAGTTTTACCTATGAGTGTGGTTCTCTAAACCAGGGTGTCATGAGGACTGAGGACAGGAAACTTATGGATTAAGCAGTGGCTCAAACTTACAACAAAACCACTAGACACCCATCCCTTGGAAGTAACTAGATTTAAAAAATAACCTAGACAGTGCGGTTATATACTGAAAAATAAGTGTAAGTGGTCATTCCACGGGGAGAGGCTGTGGCAAACTTAGTAAGACATAAAGTTAGGCAGAAAGAAAACTGCAGAATGGAGAATTCTTATTGAGAAGTCCCATAGGCTGTGAGAAGGGAAAAAGAGGATTTAGTACCTTGTCTTCCCTTTGCTCTTGACCAACCCACACTGATCTAAATACATTTGCATGACAGCAGAATATCCCTCAATACATTAAGGCAGAAGTAAAATTCTGAGGTTCTTGGTGAATGAGAACCTCACTCCTCCAGCTTTACTATCTTCAACCCTATTTTTCCCAGGCTTACTCTTCTGAGTCCTACTTCTTCCCAGCCCTATGACTCCTCTCCTTACTCCTCCCAATCTCACTTTTCCTCTACTCCATTCCTCTCCAACCTTACCTCCCATGTCCTTTCTTCTCTCCATTCTAAACTCTCCTCAACCCTGCTGTTCTGCTAGGTAGATTTCATCTTTACTTGGATCTAATGGTGCCCATCTTTATGTAGGTCTCTTTTGCCTTTCAATAAACATGTTAAAATGTTGCTTGGTGAATGTCATCTCTTCATTTCATTTGGATAAAATATATTATAAGAATTTCACCAATAGATCTCAGTATAGAAACTAATAAATGATTTAAAACTTAGAAGAGCAGAAGTTACATCTCACTTTCTCTTTTCTGGAGGTAGATTTTTGTTTGTTTATGCTACTTCTTACTTTTCATTCTTTTCATTCAAATATTTACCAGGAGTTCATACAGTGGGTTTGGGGGAAGAATCAAAGCAATCATAACTTTGATGGGCAAAGGAAAACACCCACTGGAGAAAATGAGAGCATTTATTTTTATCCAGAGAAGTTAGACATGATTCAAAACCTGTTGAAAACACTACCTCATATAAAATAAATTATCCACTATGGCAAAGGAGCAGTCAGTGCTCATGTCAACAAGAGACCAAAAATATCCAGGGAAAGTAAACAGTTTTGCAAGTAGAAAATGATGAATTTCTAGTTTTCCTTATTTCTTTTTGACTGGCAGGAGAAAATGGTAGAGCAGTTGTCTGCCCTGTTAGGTCTGATGAGCCCCAATCTTTTCTTTGCCTCCAGTATGCCACCTAAGTTAGGGAAAGATAAAGTCCTTCTTTACACCATACACCCACCCACACACACACACACACACACACACACAAATCATAACACCCATTAGTGATCATGTGCATAAGCCTAAAAGGTAAAGGGAAGTGTGGATATTCTCTTCTGAAACGATGGAGCTATCAGTCTCTCCTGAAACCAATCAAGCAGGGACTCAAACACATCACAACCACAAGGGAGGGCTTCCATGAAGTCTGAGAGAGTGGCCTGTTGGCAAACCTTCCCACTCATACAATGCCAGAATGAGCAGTTCAATGGCCACCTAGAGCCCAAGCAACAAACTGTATGTTTTTTTTGCTTCCCTTAAACAATTAAAGTATATCCTGCAAATAGCAACATTTTGAGGCCACTCTCATAATAATTAATTGAGGAGACAGCACCATGTGCTGTTAAGAGAAAGCGTTCTCTCCTGACTCTGCTTTAGAAGAGCTATTTCAACATTCAGACAAACCTACATCCCTCATAACCTTTGGACCTCGAATAACCCCCTTGATCTTGCACTACTACCATCCATGCTTCCGTAGAATGGTGTAACACTACCATCCACATCATGTTTTGTTTCTGAAGACAAAAGCATAACTAAATTAATTTGTACAGGACTTCTCAACAATACTATGGTCACATAGGCATAGATCACTTTTGTTACATTTAACAGGTTCCTTGGCTTCTGTCCAGTAGATATCAATAACAATATAAATTACTGTAGATAGTGCCCATAGTCAACACAGCAAAATATCCAAATTGGTAGCTATTACCTTAGTTCCTGAAAGATGCTAACTTCTGAATACATGTGAGGTTTCCTGCTCTTCATTTGTTTTTTATGTTATGTGGAAGACACCTTCCCCTCATCTCAAGAATGTAAACACCATCATACTAGCATAATGATGAATGGAAAGGAGTAAGTAATTAATGAATATTACACACTTCCCTAAGGGGATTTACTTGTCTTCGTTAATATGTGTAACCTTCATTATACTGGAAAGCCAATGAGTAACTTCCATTCATACTAGAAAGCCAATACCAGAGTTTATTTAAAGTTGTCATTCGTGAAGAAACTGCTGAACTGGTGATAATTTTAAAACCCAAAGTTGAAATGTATATAAACATTTTTACAACCATCTTGAAACAAACTGAAACATTCTTATGACATTGTATGATACATGTCTTGAATGTGTGCATCACTGTATTTAGGCAGCTTGTAGTTCCTGGAATTGTGAACTAGTCTGAAAAGCAGGATAGAATACAATCTCTAGAAGAGACTCCTAGACTCAGTATGTCTCTATCAAGAGCCTTTCTCAGTGTTCCCACCAAGGCCTTTCAGACTTAAGAACATGTTAAGAGGTTTCCTGGAATTGCTGTCTGTTGGAATTCCCATGGAGTTGTACATTATAATGTGTTCTGCATTTCTGCCTTGAATGTTGTCCTAGAAACTGGTGTGTGTGTGTGTGTGTGTGTGTGTGTGTGTGTGTGTGTGTGTGTAGTTTTGACCTGTATTAACATAGTGCATTCTTCTGAATGTCTTACCTGAAGACATCTCCACTTACCAGATACTTTTTGTCTGGGTTCAAATCCAGGAATTAGGAAGAAATAAAGTTCTGCCATATTTTGGGTGTAGCAGGTGGGTTGAATTATTTAGGAACTACATAACACTTCCATGGAGATGTTGGAATTCTAAATATTTGGCAGTGTCAAAGCAACCTGTTGCATATCCTTTATGTTCATTTAGACTGGGATACAGTGGTCAAACTGGAGTGCTAGTAGAAAAATCTATTGAAGTGATACATCTTTGTTCTAAATTTTTCTTATATCCATATCATTTCATGTACCATCCAATAATCTAACCACAGGTTAGAGAAAATTTATGAGCAACTCTATAATTTGAAATCTATATGTGTTGTCTAAATTGCATTAAGAATTCTAATATTATCACTTCAATTTTAGAGAAGATACTGAAACTCAGATGGCCTAAGAGCAAGAATAAAAATTCAAATCTAGTACTCTCTGTCTGCTCTGGGATGCTCCTTGATGGCTAACCATTAACACCTTGATAGTGTTAAGGGTAACCAGCAGAGATAGGATTTAGTACTGTGATGATACCTCTGAGGAGAACAAAAGGTGATCAACCATGGGATCATCCTTCTGTGTTCTAGGACTATGGACCTCTTTTCCTAAGTATGACTGTTTTCTTGTACTCTGTAAGGTAGAGTAGCAGGATAGGGGACAGAAAAGTCATCCCTCAATGAGTAGAATCACACCTTTGCATAAGATGATAAATGTAGTGATATAGACCTACAGAATATGGCATTTAAAAGTTTTAATATTAGTACTCAGTTGACATGAGACACAATGCTCCTGACAGTACTGAGCTATTCCTGAGAGTATGTTGGGCACTGATGACACTACTTCTGGAGTTCATTCTCTCCTCAGTTAATGGCCTCTTGGACAAAGAACTACCCTCACCTTGACACTGACTTTGGATATGCTGTCCTAACTGAGCCGGCAGGAGATAAACTTAAGACTGCTGAACCTTGCCAAGTCAGAGCAAGACAGCCTTTCTACCTTTCTGCTTCTGTGTTGGTCAGTCAGATACTCCAGGCCTTAGACAAAGCTGGTTGCCCCTGCACTACTGTGAGACTCAGGGTGACCATCTAGGTAGCCTGCTGTTTCTGTCTCTGCCGCATCTTTTGGAAGTCGCTCACTTGCACTTCCTGCCTACCCTAGTATTGTTATCTTCCTCAGGTCTCTGATGAGGTTGAAGACTAGACTGTCACAATTATTGTTCTCTCCTCCTAGATGGAAATATTAGGTTCAAGACTTAAACTTTCCTGCTTAGGACAACTTCAAAGCAATCTCTGTTATGCCTTTACACTAGGACTGGATAAGTAGTTCATGCCAATTGCTCTATGTAGTTAATGTCAATTGCTCTGTGCTGCTTCACTGGTAGTAGGTCTTAAATTATGTATGTTTTAAACTTTCCTTCTCCTAGAACATACTTGATACTTGCTATCATTGTACATAGTTTTGTATCAAGCCTAAATCTTCTTCTTTAGACTGAAAGGGCAATTATAGTGATATCTACCACCAGACCTGTAGCACCAAAAGGGCATGGTCACAGGTGCAGATGGGACTGGTTATAAGGATTAAGTTTGGGGCTCAGAGTTCTCTCTTGCTTTCTGTTCAGGTCTCAGAGAGCATTCGGGTGGCAGGGTTGGCATCCTTGGAGCAGGAACCCGTGGCAGTCATCTGTTTCCTGTGTACATGTATTCTCCCTGAATAAACTTCACTTCATCTTACTGGTCAAGCATCCTAATTTCCACACGCAATAGATAAGATTAAACAATGTCTTATGTAATGGAATTGAATGGTTAGACAAACTGGTCTTGAAGAAATAAAAACAGATTGTTAAAAAAGATGCTCTGTAATAGGTCTTTCTTGAAAAAAATATTTAATCAGAACTCTTGTTTCCCAACAATATCAGAGGTAGCTTATCCTGCAAAAGTCTCATAATTGACAATTACAGGTTATGCTGTCTGGTCAGCACAATTATCCTGCATCCCCAGAGCATACCCTAGGCATATAGTTTTAAAAGAAAACTATTTTGATGCTAATAATATTGTAATTTTGAATTAATTCTCACATTTCTAAGATCCTTATTAAATCTCTTTTCAGTGGCAAAGAATTCACAGCTTACCTTTGTGGCAAATGTATCTCAGTGTTTGCTGTAGCAAACGAAACAAAAGCACCATGGTGGGGAAGATGCTCCTTTTGGCAGAGCCCTTCCCGGGGCTCTTTATCAAGGGTCAGACTCAGCTACACTATTTTCACCACACGCTTAATTGGATGTGCACCTACTGACACCTTTTGCTGGGAAATCTGTTTTATAAAATATATTACACAGCTAGAAAATTACCAAAACAATCTAGTAGCATGGCAGTTTGTTAGGAGAATTTAATCAGAAAAGCAGATTTTTTTTTCAGACATGACATTGAACATTCGAAAACATTGTTGCCCTTTCACTGAAAAGCTAGCATTTCCCTCTAGATTTCTGATTTTCATATTCATGGGGCCCTGGAAGGCTAAACTTTAACTTCAGTCTCAAGGCTATATAAATATTTATCATGAACAGAAAATTAAAGAAGAAATCTTAGTGGGTTTAGGCATCAAAAGAGATTTGTGGACTGTAATAAAAGCATACTGAACCCCAATGCTGGGGATTTGCACGCTGAATTGTGTACCTCCCTCCACCTTCCCCCGCTTTATGTTTTTACTGAACAGTCTTGAACAAGTCCCATATGCCTCTCCCGCATTACTGTCATTACAAAGCACAATGTTATATTAGATGATTCTAATATTCCTTAAACCACTACAATATGTGACGGCAATAGAGAAAACTATAAAATAGTCAACTATGCATTATGAATGAAAAGAAACTATTTCAATTGAAAAAACTAAGATAGAATCTGTCTTATACATGACATGAAGCAAAAGTTGATTTTAGGGTTCAGTGAGTTTCAAAACTACTCATCATTTCTTTAGCTCTCACATTACAAAGGCAAATGTTGAACACTGAGATAAACAAAGGAGCAAGAAGAGCACATGTACTTTTTGTCTGTTATTTCCTTGGCTTCAAAGCCGACACGCTTAATTCAGATAGAAAAAGTTTGGTTTAGTTGAATAGTGATTTCAAACAAGTGCTGAGAACTAAATGAATGTTCATTATCAGTAATAAAATACATCAATAGCAGCTATCACTTCTAGACAACCAATGCATTTAGATAGGTCACACAGAATGACATGTACCAGAACATTGTGGTGGAAAACTGGAATGTCTCTTAGTGCCCAAATGAAAATACAACTGAATATGTTTGGAAGAAATGAAAATCCTGAAGGGGGCTGGTAAACGACTTAGGAAGGTTTTGTGTCTTATATGCCTTCCAACCAGGCAGAAATATAGAAGCTGGCTTCCCACACAGTTTCCATATGAAAGTAGCAATCAAGAATCAATAAAGGTATCAAACTCACCCATGTGGGATAAACAGACTATAGCAAGAGTATATCATTCGTTAGGTAGTGACTATTTCTGGTGGGGTTATTTTGGCAAGGGAAACTATATCTCTTGGAAGAAATATTACAGAGTAGAAGATTTATAGTGAAAGAGACTTGTCTAGGCACATAATTTGCAGGACCTAGCATGAAATATAACTGCAGGCGCTGGGGATAATATCTGATGGTAAAGTCCTTGTCAAACATGAATGAGACTCTAGGATCAATAACAAAGTATCAAAGTGAAATAATAAATGAGGCTGGAGGGCAACTTATTTAAGAAAATAAAACATTTAAGGAAGGGCTGGGTGGATGTTTCAGTGGTAAAACCACTTGCTGTACAGCCTGAGGATCTAAGTTTGAATCTCCAGCACTCATATAAAAAGCCAAACATGATTCCTTATGCCCATAACTCCTAGTATTAGAGGCCAGGGATAACAGATTCCAGGAATTCCCTGGCAAGCCAGCCTAGGCCAAATGGTGAACTTCTGATTCAGTGAGAAAGTTTGTCTCCAAAAAGCACCCGATGTCTTCCTCTGACCTTCATGTATATGCCAATGAATCATATACCCACACGTTCAGACTCATTCACCATACACAGATACAACATGTCATCATTATCATCATGCTCATCAACAACAACACACACACATACACACAATCACATACACAGAAACACACAAGCACACACAAAATTTCAAGGGGCATGTTACATTAAATGGAGGATCACAGGTTCTTTGTATCTACACAAGTCTCACGCTCATGGGTCTGGCCCCAGAGGGAGTTCAAATTCCTGCTCAGCTGCTTATTAGCACAATAGGAAGATGTTAAGCCAGTCAATTCACTGCTTTTGTTTCTACGGTTTTCATCTACAAAATCATTGAAGTAATAAAAGCATCTTCATGGGCCCATTGTAAAATCATACTAAACAGTCCATACTATGTGCTATTATCATGGGGTTGAAAATTAAATCAAGAAAAATTAACAGTGATGGCATAACAATTTCAAAGAATTAAACCGAACTTTATCCACAGAATAAGTGCTTGAATTTTTTTCTAGTTCTTACTATAGTCCCTTTATATAATTTATCATTACCTGAGTTTGAAATGTCCTTCACAGGCTCACACGCTTGCACAATGGTTCTCTAGATGCTGGAACACTTTAGGGAAGTTGTGGAAAGCTCAGCTTTGTGGCTTAGCTCTTTAGATTTTGCAGAAAGGGGTTTCAGGGAGATTGGTCCTGAAGCTAGCACCTGTTTCTGGTCCTGCTCTCTGCTTCCTGAGCTTCCAAGATGTGAGGAGATGCTGCTTCACATTCTTGCCACTTTGAATAGAGTCACTCCAGCTTACCTTCCTCACCATTGTTGGCTAAATCTTCCATAAACCATAAGCCACAATAAATAATTCTTCCCCAAAGTTTCTTCTGTCAGGTGTTTGTCAAGAATCAGCATCAAGATAGGTGACTGATGCACTAAGAATGTGAGCATGCTGTGAGAGAAGCATAAACTCTGCTTAGATATAAAGGTCCATCAGCTTTAGTTAGCACATTGTCTCCCAGTTCTTTAGGTCCTCAGGCCTCCATTATCAGGGTGAAATTACACCATTGACTCTCCTGTCCTCCCATTCATCACAGGCATATATCAGGGCTTCTTAGTCTCTGTGACTGTGTGAATAGATTCCTTAATACTTCTCAGGAAAGCCTTGATGATTAAGCAGTTAGAAGTACAGTCTTTATCATATTGACACAGGTCCTTGATTTTCAAAAGTATGAAAAGGGCTTCCTCCTTAAGAAGACTGAATATGATATTTTGTTGTGTTCAGCTCACTATGGGCTCTGGGAGATTGAAACATATGAACAAAGAGACTAGAAGCATTCTCCTGGAAAATGAGTTCTAATTTACTTGCAACCCATAACATCATTTTCAAGAACATAGGGCATTGATACTTCTGTGTAGTAGTAAATTTAACTTCTGTTATCATCCTTGGCTACTCTATTTTACTCTGATTTAAAACCACTGAGAAAACTAACTTGAGCCATTTTATACTACCAAACGTGGAGATTTCTGTAGTCATTAAACTCAAGGGCCATTTCTCATATACAGACAACTTCTCAATTTTCAACAGTTACAATGGTCCACGTTGTATTTTTTTGCATTGTGATTATGCAAAGTAATAATGGACTAGTGTAAACTATGATTAGACTTTGAGTTTCAATCTTTTACTGCAGTGGTGATATGTGAACTGAAATGTCACAGCAATGCTGAGAAGCTGCTTCCAGTCAGTTATCAGAGGCAGTGGAGAACAACAAATAATCTTGGTCAGTTAGGTACACAGAACATATTTTTCACTTTGGCCATCTTCCATGGGCTTCTTGGGAGAAAACCACACTCATAAGTCTAGGGATACCTGAAGATGCTCTTTTACAACAGTAGCTGGTAGAAAAGGAGAGAGAATGTGAGAAGGAACCCATGAAGAAGGAAACAGCTAGCTCCAAGGAAATTCCTTGGTTTGCATGCTTATCTTGCTATCCTCTCACTTTGGGTGTAGCAACTAAAAAAAAAGAATAAGTGGAAGAGAGGAAGGGCCTTTCTAAATTTAAACTATCCAGTGAAAACCACATGGCAAACTGAGGGTGAGGTCTCACTGTAACGCTACTATGTGAGAGGCCAATTCTATCAACACTGGCTTGGATTCAGAAGTTCTAAACCAAGTGAGAGTCCCACTAATGGGATCAATTCAAAGGACAACTGAACTCACACTTGGGTTCTCTTAATTTGACCCTCAGAGGCTAAGAAACCACTTGGTACAACTCGGGAAAGAAATGTAACATTGTGGGTACATAGCACACATACATACAGAGTAGCTAAGAAGACTCTTTACTCACATTTTAAAACTGGGGACATGGTCTTCCCCATGGAAAAATGCACCAATTGATTATGCAATACAACATGGTCAGCCCTGAAAACATGCTTACAAGTAGCAGAGTACAGATTGAGAAGTTTGTATTTATGCATTATGTACTTAGGAATGTGTGTGTGTGTGTGTGTGTGTGTGTTTTGTGTGTATAATAGTTAGTTCTAAAAGGTATCCATTGAATTTGAAAAAGAGCTAGGAGGAGTATATACAAGGATTTGGAAAGAAGAAAAAAAGAAAAGATTATGTAAGTATATAATAATCTCAAAAGATAAAAGGAGCAATTTTTAAAAACTGGATACATGGATTTCTTTACCACATTTTCTTTAATGTATATGTTAATAGACATTTTAACAGAGCTCATATTCCATTGTCTCTTTCTCTCTTTACTATGGGATAAAAATGTTAAACGGAAAAGAGCAAATTCTATGTGAATGCTTTAATTTTCCAGTTATCTTCAGATATGTTGACACCTGAAATATGAACTTTTCTGCCAGAACAGCATTTTTAATCTGATAACAAATAATGTACTCTATTATCAAATCAAAGTCATTTCATCAGACCTCCAAGCATCACTATAACACTTCTGTGTTTTTATTAACAATTTTGCTATGTACTAATGAAACATTCAATAGAAAAACTCTATAAAACAAATTCCAATGTCACAACAAGGCAAAAAATTTCAAGAAACACTATATTACTTATAGCATTTATATTATACATATATAGCATTTATTATATATTAAATTTATGTATAATGTATAGCATTTATTATATACAATATTTGTTATATGTAATACAATATCTCTATTTCTTCTTTTGTTTGCTTTCCTTGATTTTGTCTTCACAATGTAAACTATGTAGTACTGGTGAGGAGAATGCTGGACATGCTTGTGTACCAGGCCTCATTTTAAGAACTGGTGGGAAGGTGGGTGTTCATAGAACCAACCTTTAACCAGTCTCTAAGTGAGGAAGCAGAAAGGACAAAGGGGGTGTTAGGAAAAGAGGCAATACCAAGAAGAGCCTGATAGACTGAAGAGAGTTCACTGAGAGTGGAGGGATGAGTCACCCCAAAGCATGAACAAGAGGAAGGACTAGGATTCATCAGTAAGACTTTAGAAATGCAATATCTTTAAGTAACACTGAAATTCAAAATGTGGTCCTCTAAAAACCCGTACCAGCAGCACACTGCATTCCAGAAACACCACAGCTGATGACTGAGGATTAAAGAACTGGCCTCTTTTTCCACCCCATTTTACTGGTAGACTTTCCTTGTACGGGCCAGGGTGGATTGTAATCCTCCTTTCTTAAATTCCTAGGTTTTGGAAATACTGGTATATGCCACCATATCAGCACTAAAACCAGGCCTCTTGAATCTAAGTCTGTCAGGCCACTATCCATACATCCCTCAGGCTCTAAATACATGCTAGTGAATTTTTGTACCCTTGGGTAGAACTTTCCTTAAATTTCTAGAAAACCAAAGCTTTTTTTCTTTTATTTTTCCTTTTTTTGGTTTTTAAAGACAGGGTTTCTCTGTATTGCTTTGGAGGTTGTCCGGGAACTTGCTCTGTAGTCCAGGCTGGCCTCAAACTCATTAAGATCCACCTGCCTCTGCCTCCCAAATGCTGGGATTAAAAGTGTGCACCACCAACACCAGGCTGAAAATAAAAGTTTTAAGTACTTCCCCATTCTTAAACCAAGTAAGCCCTTCTATACTGAACTGACCAAATTTAGCCTCAAAGAAGTCTAGCTTCAATATTCAGATTGCTCTGTGGGTTGGGCTCTGCCATAATGTCTGATGCTCTGGTGAAATGGCTCCTCAAGTGTTCCTGTATTCTTTGAAGAAATACAATAAAACAATGAAACTATGTTCAAAGAGAATTCACTTAGTGCTTATATTGATGTCTTGATCAAACAGAATGAAGTTCTCTTTCAGGTGGCGTCTTCATCTTTGTTAATGTCCCTCATGTACAAGTCATACACTCTCAACCCATGCTGCTCTTCCTGTCATCATCTCAGGATCATGCAACCACATTTCAGGAAAACTCAAGATTGTCCTTATAGCCACTCAAGCACAGCTGCCAACCAAAGACAAAGTTCATCATTCTGAGAACATCCATTGGCCATTTCAAGTTCACATAAGCTGATGATCTGTGAGATCTACAAAGTAAGAGATTAGCCACACCAGAAAGAACAGATACACTAATGGGCCAGAGGTCTATCTCACAGTTAAGCTAGGAGCTTTGCTGTCACACAGGCCAGTCACTTTAGAATGCTTAAGGCCATGTGCTCTGGAGCTGTGGGGATTTCCTGAATTCAAATTGGAGGGATTCTGGCAAGCATGGCTCTAGCAGGCCTTGACCTTCCCCTCATCTCCTCAGCCTTGCTAAAAATCCATTAGATTACATTCCTAAAGCTACCTACCAAGGTCTATTCCCTTATTTGGCTGCTTCCTCCTCCTGAGACTGACTACCAAGGTTCAGCTATCAAAGTATTAAAGTCCAAAAATCAAAAGTTCCCTAATTAACCTAATCACCTAATTAATATCCTCAATCGAAATATACCACCACACCCAACCCATTCTAACACTGACCTCCTCTTTTTTTCTCTTCTTAAAAATTACTCCTGCAAGCTCAATTGCTGCTGTTTTCTGCCCAAGTCAGAAAGCAACCACATAAATTTTTCTGTGTAATAAAGGATCTCTTGTTCTATGAAAGCAGGTGTTTTAAGTGTGGTTTGTGCCTAATATGGGGTCTTGGAGGGAACTCCTAATGTGAGGCAGGATCTCCTTCACAAATCCCACCTCCAGGAGCTTCAGTTTGGGTTTTTGATCAAGGCACCAAACCTCTGTATGTCCCTAGTTTCTTAACTGTAACAATAGCACCTACTCCTTTGGCTTATAATAAAAATAAAATCTTCGATTTCTATTGTTGTATACAGCCCTTAAACAGTGCTCGGTACATAGCAGAACACGATTCAAGAGTTCACTGTCCCCATAGTTCCTCTTCTTCATCCTCCTCCTCATTCTACCTGCTAGGCCATGGTCAAGAGGATGAACATCTTCTTTCCCTAGTTTCTACAAATGGGACCTCAGGATATTGAGTGATATTTAGTTGTTTCTAGTCTATTCAGCATCCTCTCTGTCCTTTCTCACAAGATTTTAATGCTATCTCTCTCTTTTTACATGGACACATGATTCAGTACACTCAAACTTAGGCCACTGGCTCTTGCTAGTAAATCTTTACTGGTGGGTCAGTTACTGCATAGTTAACAGATCGAAGTTGAGAAGTATAAGATTTTTTTTCTGGAGAAAGATTTTGTTCCAGGTATGGTCAGATGGTTCTAATTACCTCAAACATACCAAACGAAGAAGGACATTTTTTTTTTCTGGTTGGATCATTCCCTCTGGAAAAAATACACACACACATACACACACCATATATAACCTAGATCCACTTAGCAGACAATACTTTATTAAATGAGAAGTCAGTGTGGACACATAGGAAAAGACAAAGATGGAAACAGGGCTGACACACACACACACACACACACACACACACACACACACACACACACACACACACACCAAAGAAGCCAGTGAGGAATTACTGAGGAAGGAAAGCAGAAAAACACCCAAAGTCCACCCTTGATGGTATGCCTGACTCTGGCCTATGCTTTATTTCTGAATGCCAGTCTTCCTCTAGGAAGAGAAGTACCTTAAAACAATCTCAGACTTCATGACACCAGGTTATGCAGTTCTCAGCACCAATATTGCATGGCAGAATTTCATGTAATGCAATTATGGAAAACCAGGTAAAAAGTTAGGAGTCACTCTTATTTAAGGTGACTTATTAATACAAATATGAAATTAGGAAAGTGAACTCAAGCTAAAACATTTACCTCCCCTATCACATACAATGATTTTTTTCTTTCTAGGCAACTATTTACATATTTTAGTTCTTTTGCTGGCATTGCAAATGGGTATGTGAGGAAATAAGTGAGTGAACAAGCCTGAAGTCACTTAGTACCCTCGCACAGGGGTAAAGTTATTTTCTCACATACCCATTTACAATTCCAGCAAATATTTGCAAATTGTGGTGCAAAAGTCACCTTTTTACACAGCATTGAATGAAACAAAAGTCTACTTTCCCACGATGCTCCATTTAATAGGGCTGGTGAGGGGAGGATCATGGTGATAGTAAGCCATGTCTTTGGGGGGAATAGGACTTATTATTATGGCATGACATTTGCTGTGATATAAATACTCCACTCGGCCTAAAGCAACAGCTTACCAAATGTCTGAATATTAGCAATAAACCTTTAAAAAGTCAGTGCAAGGAAGCTCCATTCTGGTGGAGGAATTAAATAGGGAATGAGTAAAATGTAAAATCAGCAGGCTGGAGTAAGCTCCGTGGAGGAAAAGGGGGTGAGGAGAGAGGGCTTTGACAGGTGAGGAGAGGGGCCATGACATGTTGGCCATGGATAGAGAAAGCACTCAGTAATAACTTGGAGAAGGCAGGCCTCACTGACAAGGCAGTGTCTGACCTCAGACCTGACCGTGGAGAAAATGAGCCAGACAGCAGGAACAGTAGTTCCTCTGAGAACCATACAAGGCATCCTACGTGGATGTCAGTCTCAGTCAGAAATTTCAGCTCAGTGTGGTGTCACTTGTGCATTTCTTCAAGAGTAGATCTGCACACAAGTGAGTTAGACTGAATAGGTTGAAAATACTCACTTTTTTAAGTTTCAGTCACATGACCCTTTGCCCATCAGAGCACACTCCAACACTATTTTTTTTACCAAGTCTCTAGAGTTAGCCTGAAAGCCTCCTTCTCTCTGCTGCTCATATATACCTGTCAAGTGAACAAAACTCGATGGAATTCATTTCAGAGCTAATACAAAGCAGCAGACGACATCTTACATGAAATGTGAATAGTTTCCAGACTTTCATTTCACATACACCTCATGGTAATTTGTAAGTGTCCACCAAGAGAGAGTTAGAGAAGGTATGTGGGTACAAGGGAATTAGAAGGAACTTAAAATTAATTACTTAAATTTAATTATAGCAAATCAGAAAGATATTCAATTTATTAATGGTAACCATAACACTAGGCTCTGAGGTGTTTTGATTTTTATGTCTTAATTCCTTCATCTATAAAATGAGAATATTAAGGAACATATTTATTGGTAATTGTAGGGTTTAAATAAATTAATATATAAAGAGGCAATAAACCAATTAATATTAAAGTTGGATGAAATATTATCTATTAATAGAGAGCACATGATAAATATGTGCTTTTTATTTTTACTGTTATTGTCATTGTGATTTTGTGTCACATACTATAATGGCATGTTATCATTGTCCCCATCTGACAGATAAGGTAGAAGAAAAAAATGTCTAAGAAAGAGCCTTATGCTCCAGAGTAAAGCTGTGACATTAAGATTCAAAACCAGACAGTACATTCATTTTACTTACAAGACAAAAGTATGCCCATATGCCCTAGAAGGTTCTCTGGTCCATGAGAATTGGAGATATGTGGTTTGCCATGTTACTAAATATTAGTTCCTCTGTTAGACTCATCACTGTGTTCTGTGCTGCTTAGCTGCCAACTCTAAACTTAACAAGGAACAGCTATATGTCAGTTTTCATTAATCCCTTTGGTATATGTACCAAGGCTGGTGATTTTATGTGAATATACAATAGCTTCCTCTTCAATTAATTACAACTAACAAATAAGAGTGCAGTGGTACTATGAAGGTGGGTCCCCAAAAACCTGAGTCAGTCTGCTTACAGACCTCTTACGCTACCCAGTAGTGGGCGATTGTTCTGGGAAAACTGTAGGACTCTGCCATGAGATAAATCTCTAGGCCATTTCTGATCAGTGTTGTGCATGATTCATAAAACTAGGGACATGAGAATGGGGAACAATGGCTTGGAAAAAACCTAAAGATTAAAAAATAGCTTAGTGCTACTGGTCTAGGGTTCCTGCTGTTCCGAAGCAACCATTTTCCATCTTCAGAAAACCACAGACAGCTTTAGACACCTACCAGTCCTCGTCATTCTCCCATTTCCTACTTCTTGCAAAGCAGAAGAATGCGTGTTGTTGGCCTGAAGGCTGAGTCTAAACAAATAGAGCATCTCTCCCAATGAGACATCCTGGAGCCTGGTAAGTAATTCAGTTGGCTGTTTAGAGCTCAGCAGTGTCACAATGTCAGTAAAGCCTCAAATAGCAGACTTTCATTAGTGAGTTGTGCAGTCAAGCATTCTTTACAGAAGTTTCCCCACCCTTAGGGGTCAAGGTCTCAACCATGGTGCTAATGGAAGCAAATCCAAGCTTTCTAGAAGCTAGGAGGGAAACATAAACAAATGAAACAGCCAGGGTGTAAATACCAGGGAAGGTGGCAGATGTGGCATTTGAAGAGTGTGGTTCTCTCCAGTACCCTTGAATGAAAGCAGTTGCTACTTGACTTTAGCTAACGGTTGCCCTAAGCAAAGCAATCCATCTCTCTGTATCTTTTAATTATTTACAACCAGAAGCCATAAATTGGAATTTTAGGTGAAACTTCACAATCTGTAAAGTCAAACTATTAAAATATGAAATAGGATGCTGCTGGCTCAGTTGATAAGTTACAGGGTGTGCAAGCTTGAAGACCAGAGCTTAGTCTCTAGAACCTACATCAAAAAGCTAGACAGTGCTAGGGAGGCAAAGACAGGAGGATCAGGGCCTTCACTGGCTGTTCTATTTAGATAAGTGAACTTGAGGTTCACCGGGAAACCTGGTCTTTTAAAATAAGATGGTAAGTGATAGAATATGGTTGGTAATACCTCTGGCAGTGCACACATGAACACACATGACAGCTCCCCTCACAGCCCACCCTGTAAAATAAACACGCAAAATAACAGGCAAGATTTGGTCACTAGGCATAGCCTTTAACAAACAAGAATAGAAGAATATCCTAATTATTGATGCATATGGAAGACTTCTGACTTGAGAAAGGAGCCAATACTGTCTACTGTTTCTGTTGTACTCAATAATAAATCCTACCCATTGGTAGATGCAGAAAAACAGCAATGCTAAGGAAATAGAAAGTTGTAATTCTCGTTTTTGGCATAAGACTTGATTTCAAGCATAGAAACCGCCCCCCCAGGAATTTATATAGAAACTATTATAACAAGCATAGTAACTTAGCAAGTTTTATATTTATTAATAACATGAAATTAGGATAGGAAATTTAAAATACTGTTTATGAAACCTCAGTATACCTCAGAATAGAATTAAATCTACAGAATGACAGGCAAAAGTGTTTTCAACAACCTATCAACTTTACCCCATGAGAAATATGCAGTTTCTTTCACATAAGACCATTGCTAATAACTCACACCAACATAACATGAAATAATAAAACATATGCTTGACTATTCATTTATTTTCAGTATTTTTAACACTTCAAGAGTACCAAGAAATGGAAATGAAGCAGGTTTTGCCTTTTCTTCCTTCAATTTCTTTCACTGGCAGTGTGTATGTGTTGCCTAGGAAACTGTTACAGCAGGGGACAAAGCTGCTGTGCAGTCACCCTGAGTGGGGCATAGCTTTCAGTAGTAACATGTCAGCTCTGCGCCCCAGCAGAAGGGCCCTTGTACAAATCACTTGGCACCAGAATCATTCAGTTCCAGGAACCAGTGGCTGTGGGTTTTGCTGATCGCTTCTGGCAGTAGGCAACAAGAGAAGAGGGTGATAATGCCAACTAAGAAACAAGAAATAGGCAAAAACTAGCAAAAGTGGCCCTAAGATAAAAGGTCAAGAAATCACAGCATAAGAACAAGATGTTTACTTAAATGACCTTAGAAACCAAAGACAAGTGCACCCTGGGGTACTGTCGGCAGGTGGCAATGTACCTGATATTCACTAAAGAGTCTTGGGAAGTAGAGAGAGGGGAGAATTGTAACTCTTATGTGCTAAGAACCATGACACTGTTTATATTTTCATCGTTTTTAATTTGTTTTGCATTCAGAGATAACAGAGTCTAAAGAAACCAAATTGCTTCCTTAAGATTCCCTAATGATCTAGCAGCGAAGTTGTGGTTAAATCTGAAACAAAATCTATTATAACTCATTTTACATGATTCATAAAGGCTTGCATATGACTTTAATCCCAGTACTCAGGAGGCAGAGACAGGTGGAGCTCTGATTTTGAGGCCAGCCTAGTTCCAGGACAGTCAGAGCTACACAAAGAAACCCTGTCTGAAAAAAAAAGACATGCTTTGAGAAATGGGAAGAATAAAAGCAGGCAAAGACCACTGTAACCACTGCATACATAGGAAGGCAGAAGTCCTATGCTCAAGAATTAACTGGTAGGGCAGTGATGATAATGTAGGAAATAAGAAGCTCAACATAAAGTTAGAGGACAGATGAGCAAGGGCCTATAATGCCAAACCAGTGAGCTTGTTTTTATTCTGTAAGCAGCTGTCTAGTATGGCAGCCATGAAATGTAGCTATGTGGGTTATCTGAATGGGAGTTAGACACAATATGAGTAGGTATCTAATGCTTAATGTAAAAAAATTCCTGCAAAGTATCTTGCCAATAACTTCATATTGAAACACATTGATAAAATATTTTGGATATACTGGCTTATATCTATTTTTAGGATTAATTTTACCTGAATAGTTATTTTTAATGTGGCTTCTGAAAATCCAAAATTATATTTGTGTTTCATATTTTATTTAAATTGGTCAGTGTGAGATGTCATGTGAAGGTACCCCATAAATGATGGAGGAAAAGAGTGCACCGAACCTCTCTCTGTTTCTCTCTGTAACTCATATTATAATTATTTTATTTTATTCATTTATTCTACTACTTTTTAGGAACAGGATTATGTGCCTCTCTTCCTAGAAAGACAAAAGAGAAAGGGCGGCATAGTAGTAGTTTTATTGAAAACTTTGCCCAGAAATAAAGATGGATTTCTTCATCTGAGAGTGTTTACATCTTATTAGAAAAAGAAAAAAAGAAAAAGAAAAAGGTACCTGTAGGGAGCAAACTAATAGTGGTGGCTTTGCAAGAAAAATGGACTTTTGGGAGCTTTATCCCTCCGGAAAGAGCAGTCAAGCAGGGATGCACAACCACAGTGAAGAGCAGCCACAGTAGTAGGCATCCTGTGACTCACTCTTGCTTGCCATATTATGCTCTAACCAACCACTCAGACCTTGGTATTTAACATGGTACAGAAATGGCTCACCTCATCATCAAAATGACAACCACCATGACATGGCGGCCTTTCTAAGCCTGTGTGGCCTCAGCTGGCTTGTGGGAGGGTTAGTGCAAGGAAAGGATGGACAACAAAGCATTGGCTTGATTGCTTCTCAGGATATTCCATTCTGGCTGTGCTTCATCCCTTTAGTGTACGCAAAGGTCTCCAGGGCACATGGGTGTTTTCCACTGACATTTCTATTCTTCTAAGACAAATGGAGAGAGTAAGGCACAGATGGGACATATGGTCAGTAAACGTCCTGAAAAAACCTGACCTGGAACTCTATTTAGTGAAATGGCTGAACATTTTCAGGGGTTGGCAAAAGATGGAAAAGAGTCAGTAACTGGACAGATGTTACGTAAACAGCATTGGATTGAGACCCTGATTCCAGCTATGACTCTGGAGCAAAGAGGTTTGTGTAGACTCAGGGAGTTTCTACCCGTCCAACACCTTATCATCAAACGGAGACTTAAGTTCACAGCTCTTGTCCTTTGCCTCTATTCTGGCCCATGGCAGATGAGATACCTCCTCCTACTCACTAAAGGTTGGTGTCAGTTCTCAAACCACATGTTGTAAGAAGGTACTAGGAGGTGGGCCCTTAAGTAACTGATTGGGCCATGAAGATGGAATCCTGCCTTAAAGCATTCTAACTGAAACCCTTCCCCATGACAGGATGTGGCATGAAGACATCATCTGTGAACCAGGAAGTGGGCTCTCACCAGACACTGAGTCTGTTAATCTTGAATTTCCTGACCTTCAGAACTTGGAGGAGGAAAAGAGTTTATTGTTTATAAGTCACTACATCTATTATTTCATTTTATTCATTAAAATATCCCATGAAAGGTACTAGACATCATTATGGCATTTTCAAATACTGTGTATTTTAGTAGCTTTTCCTTGTATATCCTCGCCCTCCAACTCCCCTTGTGAGCTGACCCCAGGCTCCCTTCTTCTTCCACGTCACCTGTGTCATTATATCCTCTTCCCACCAAGTCTGAGAACTTGTTTTTACCTTCTTTAATCTACGTTTTAGACTTTATCCACATTCATATCCAATTATATACACAAATGTATGCACTATAAACTAGGATTTGTATATAAGAGAGGATGTGTGTTACTGTCTTCTGAAGGTTTGAGTCATCTTTCCTAATAGTTCACAAATGTATACTGTTTCCTGCAAATTTCACTATTTCATTTTCTTTTTCAGCTGAATAAAAATCCACTGTGCGTATGCACCAGATTTTCATTATCTATTCATCTATTGATGGGTATCAGGCTGAACCCATTCCCTTACTATTGTGACTAGGGCTGTGATAAAGATGAATATGCAACTACATTTGTGGTCTGATATGAAGTCCTTTGGGCATAAGCCTGGGAGTGGTACAGCTCTAGTATATGGCACTTTTAGTTTTAGTTTTGTAAAAGAACCACCACAGTGATTTCTATACTGCCTGTCTCATTTTCACACCCACTGAAAATGAACAGGAGTTCCTCTGTTTTCCCTGTTTTCATTTGTCATCGGGTTTTTATACGATAACAACTTTAACTGGGACAAGATGGAATTTCAAGGAAGTTTTAATTTCCTAATGGCCACTTTAAAAATGTTCATGTGTTTCTTCTTTTGAAAACTATTTTGAAATCATGTGTCCATTTCTTGATAGACAGTTTTATGTCATGCCCATGGATTTGCACAATTAATATTGTGGAAATGGCTATACTATCAAAAGTAATTTACAGATTTAATGCACCATCATCAGAATTCCAATGATCTTTGCATGGAACATGGGGAAAAACATCTAAAAATTTAAAAGAACACAGAGTCAAAGCAACCTAAGCAGAAAGAATACCACTGGAGCGATCACAATTAGCCTCATACTATACAGCACAGTTACAGTGACAAAAACAGCATGGTGACAGAGGTAGCAATGATAAACAAGTACCTCTGTGGGCAGATGCGAACCTTTTGGGTATAAACCCAGGAATGACCCAGCTCTGTTATATGACACTTAGTTTCAGGTTTTTAAGAAACCTTTTAAGAAAAGAAAAATTTCCATACTGACTGTATCAGTTTACAAACTCATCAACATGAGCAGGGATTCTTCATATGTAGCCAAGTGGGGTATAAGAGATAACACCAAAGTAAACCCATACAGATATGGACAACTAATTTTTTTCCTTTTTTTAATTTAAATTAGAAACAAGCTTGTTTTACATGTCAATCCCAGTTTTCTCTCCCTTCTCTCCTCCCCTGCCCCCCACTGGACCCCTATCCCATCCCCTTTCTGCTCCCCAGGGAGAGTGAGGCCTTCCATGGGGATCTTCAAAGTCTGTCATGTCATTTGGAGTAAGACCTAGGTCCTCCCCCTGACCCTGTGTCTAGTCTGAGAGTATCCCTCCATGTGGAGTGAGTTCCCAAAGTCCACTTGTGTACTAGGGATAAATACTGATCCACTATCAGAGGCCCCATAGATTAATCAGACCTCCAAACTGGCATCCACATTCAGAGGGTCTGGATCAGTCCTATGCTGGTTTCCCAGCTATTAGTCTGGGGTCCATGAGTTCCCCCCTTTTCAGGTCTGCTGTTTCTGTGGGCTTCTCTAGTCTGGTCTTGACCCCACAGCTAAACACTGGACTGAACTCCTGGAATCCAGTTGCAGAGAGGGAGGAGTGATAAGCAAATGGACAACTAATTTTCAACAAAGGCATCTAAAATATACTGGCTATAATAGAGCCCATTCAATAGATTGTGCTGGGAAAAGTGATATCCATCAATAGAAGAATGAGAGTAGACCCACATGTAGTGGGAATGTTCTTTGGGCTTTCAGCTAGCTCCCAAATAAATACATGGAGATTTATTAATTATGAATGCTTGGCCTTAGCTTAGGCTTGTCCTACCAGCACTCTTAACTTAATTTATCCTGTTTCTATTTGCTTATACTTTTGCCTCTGGTCTTTTTATGTTTCTTTCATTCTGCATGCCCTACTTTCTTGCTTTTTACATGGCTAGCATCTGGCATCTATTTTATCTATTTTTCCTTCTTTCACCAGCCTAAATTCCTCCTCCTACTTACTCTTACTGCCTGGAAGTTCTGCCCTTACCTCCTCCCTCGCTATTGGTTGTTCAGCTTTTTATCAGGTCAATCAGGTGAAATAGCAATACATCTTTAATTATTGAACAAATGCAATGCATCTTTACATAGTTAATAAAATATCTCCCAATACCCATACCTCTTACCCAGAGCAAGTCATTTCGAAATGGATCAAAGAGCTTAATTAAAAATTTGACACTACACTATCCTTAAAATGAAGATATAAGAGCTTTCTTAATAGAAACCCAACTGCATAAGAAGTCACCACAAGAATCAATAAATGTTATTACATGAAATTTCAGAGTTTTTATATAGGAGAGAAAGCTACCAGCAAGGTATACAAATATCTCTAGAAGGGAGAAGATATTTGCTAGTTATATTTCATATAGGTGTCTAATATATAGAAGACCTAAAGAGCTGTAACAGTTCAACACTTTTAAATCTGGCCAACATTTTCTGAACACAATTTTCTATGTAAGCTTTTGAGAGGAACATAAGGACAAATATGAGAATGCTAAAAAGCACAAAAGCCGAAAGAGCTCAGAAGACCTGTGCCCAAAGTAATACAAAAATTCAGCGCCATTCTAAACATAAGAAATTTTGAATTTGGCTCAAGTTGTAGTAGGTTATTTTCTACTAGATCATTGACTATGAAAAGGTCAAGAGAAACTGCAAACTTCCTTGTTCTTAACAGAGTCTTCTGTAAGAAAAGCATAATACATTTCAACATGGACATAGCCAGACTTAAAGCCTACATGGTTCAGCCTTAGAAACCTAGGCACCCAGTATTTTACATAATTGTAAATAACATGAGAAAGTTGGTAGATAAAATATGGGAGCTCTTTAATGTTCCTAGAAATTGATATTTGTTTGATTTTCTTCAACAAAGTAAAGGTTTTTGAGGGGAAATATGACATTTATATGACAGGAATTAACATCAACAAAACACAATAATCAGAACAGAGAAGGACAACCTCTAAAGTGCCTTGTTCAATACTTTCTTGGGACAGAAGAATTTAGTTGAAGTGACTTAACCAATAAAACAAGAAGGAAAATTAACAACTGATTTTGGAGGTCTCAGAACATCAGTGGAAGAAATGAGTTCTTGTAAGTGAGCAATATTATTGAAGGAATGCCAAAGTAACAAAAAATTCATGCTAATGTTGAAGACATTGCTTCTGATGACCCTGTATCATCCATCTAAGTGTATGCACCCTAAATATGTAGGGTCAAGACTCCTTGGGATGCATATGATGCATTTGAATACAAACATTTCAACAGTAGGTGTCCTTGCTCTACAAACATGGAAAACAATAAGGATCTCAATTTTGTTTATATGGAAGTCCATGTTTTTGGTTTAACAGTGAACATGAAGATAATTGTATCTGTGTATTGGTATTTTTATCTGTCTTAATTATTCACACAAAGTAACATATAAGTGGAAACTTGGCAAGCTATAGGGACGCTGTCTCTATGGAGAGACTCAAAATGTGGTTCCAAAATTTTAAAGCTAGCTTTGACAAAAACATTTCTTTATGAAGAGCAAACTCATTATGGACCATGATTGTGGAAGACTATAGCATCCTCATGGATTTGAAAAGTAACTAAATATCTATTTATAAGAGGCTGCAAACACAGATGGACTCTACTTTCATTTAAAGACACTAGAGGACTCAGATCTTCCAAGAACAATGCCATGTTCCCAGTTAGCCTGTGTTAGCCATCATGAGGATTAATTCAACAGGACTGATGGATAAATCATATCAAAAAATTGAGTAAGGAAAAATGAAAAACCCCAAGGAGCTGAGTTAGAGATGGAATTTCCAATTATAAGACATGGAATGCAAATACTGGGGTGTGTAAAAGTAAACTCTGGAAGTGATTTGAAGAGGATACCAAACCATCTTTTCCCTAAGTATAAATGAGGCCACCTTCCAAGATTCAGAATTGTAGTGACAGAGTATTTTTAAACAAAGACCTGGGAAGAAAAAAAAAGACCTTAATATAAAGCAAGTCTTGGAAATAAGGTTAGTTTAGATAAATTCATGCTGCTGGATGGACACTTGTTTCTCCATTCATACAATGGATGAACTGTGTCCAAAGCATAGCCTAAGGTGAACTTTCAAAATCCTCACTTGAGTCATCTCAGAATTGGTTTCAATGTGTATTGCTAGGGCACATCACTAAAGCCTTCACCTACACCCAATACTGCTAAATAACCCCCACATCCACTAATAATTAAACACATACTACCATAAATAGGTGGTTTCTGATTCATCAGGCCTCTGATAGCCTGTGACTGCACCTTTCAGAGTCCTCTTGCCATACCTTATATGAGACAAGTAAAGACAATGAGAGTGATCGGGATAAATTAAGTAATTTACTGGGTATGTGCAGCAGAGTTCACTCCACAGAGAGATGGATATAACAGGCACCAAGCACTATGAGTCATAAACAGTATCAGGTTGATTTTTCTCCACATGGTAATAGCTACTGAATGTTTTCGTATTAGAATTTCATTTTTCTTGTATGACTTCTTCTACAGTGCGCTGTGCAAGTTTGTCAGCACAACTCCAACAGGCAGGCTGATGCTTGGAAAGAACTGGGCTATTAGTTGGAGCTAATAGGAGCTATTTGACATATTGCTGTTAATGAGTAGGTGGAACAGGAGTAGGATAGAAACCAGCTATCAACAACAGGGGTTTAATGGTGGGTTTTGTATTTCTCAGATACTGTACTTAGGCTCTACACATAACAGATCAATCTTAAGGGTTGATGTGGGTGTGCTGAGCTCCTGGAGTTCTGTTGAAGAGAGGAAGGAGGGTCATATGAACAAGGGGGATGGTCAAGAACATGATGGGGAAAAACCGCAGAGACAGCTCACCCCAGCTTGTGGGAGCTCACAGACTATGGACTGACAGCTGGGGAACCAGTATGAGCCTGAACTAGGCCCTCTGGATGTCTGGATGTAGGTGACAGTTATGTGGCTTGATCTGTTGTGGAATAGGGGAGCCCTGGCAGTGGGACCAGGATCTATTCCAGGTAAATGAACTGGGTTTTTTTGGAGCCCATTCCCTATGCCTTGCTCAGCCTTTATACAGGGGGGAAGGCTTGGTCCTGCCTCAATTTGGTATGCCAGACTTTCTTGTCTCCCCAAGGAAGGCCTTACCCCCTTTGAGGAGTCATAGAGGGGTGAGAAGGGGGCAGGAGAATGGGTGAGGGGGACTGGAGTTGGTATGTAAAATAAAAAATAAATTAAAAAAAAAGAGTTAATATGGTCACTCTTGTGGTATAGATGAGACTTCAGGGTGGGGTTAAGAGACTGAAAATCCATCACTGTCTGGCTCCAAATCTATTTTAGTTTAGTTTATTCATTTATTTTGGCTCATGAGGTGAAGAGATTTTCTTTGACAATTGTTATCAAGGTATACACTTTGTAAATGGTAACTACTTGTGTTTGTTACTAAGGAAGGCTTATATAGGTCTTGACATTGTTTCTTTTGTGCATTTGGTTACCAGGAATCTGACTTCTTGAGTCTTACCAACAAATAGTATTGATTTCTTGAATCTAAAAGCTGAAGACTACACTCCTTATTATGGTAAAGCCACTGAATCACTTACTTTTAAAATCCACCTCAGATAAACAAAACATTTCTGACACATGAACACCCTCAAACTGCTCATAATTCTATTGGCTTTTCTAGAAACCTTCTTACTTGATGAACAAATTGCATATTGGCTAGATAGTTTCCTTATAAAGTGAATTTAAGTTGTTTTCTCTAGACTTTCAAATCATAACCTCTAGGACAATTGTCCCATTTCTACTGCATGCTCCATAGAAACTGAATGTGATAAAAGGTGAACTGCCAATGGCATTAAGTACACGGTTCTATGGATGTTGTAAATGGCCAAGGTTATAGGTCAGTAAAAATCATGTCATGAGATTCATGCCAGTGGCCTCCTGTGATTTCACATGCCTTAAAGATACTGTATGCCAAAATCAGATGCTTGGACACTGAGGACTAGGAGTGGCTACGTGGTTCCAAGTACATGCCTAACTACTGAAGGGCTTGATAAAAGATAATTGGTGGCCGGGCGTTGGTGGCACATGCCTTTAATCCCAGCACTTGGGAGACATAGACAGGCGGATCTCTGTTAGTTCAAGACGAGCCTGGTCTACAGAGTGAGTTCCAGGACAGTCTCCAAAACAATACAGAGAAACCCTGTCTCGAAAAACAAAAACAAACAAACAAACAAACAAAATAAAAGATAATTGGTAAGCAAGGTAGGTGTTTGGTTACAAAGAAAACTAATAAGAATACAGAAAATCCAGATGGAAGTAAGATTCAGCATGGATGGTGTTTTCCCCTTGGCCATCCAATACAAAAAGACAATGACTTTAATCCAATTCCCATGCTCAGAAGGAAGAAGCGTGTCCTGCCAGTCCTCCGCCCAGCCCAAGAAAACAAAGGTTAATGTTTTCCTGACATTCTTGTAATCAGATGCAATTTTTTGGATTGCATTTTCTAAGAAGATTTCTTCTCAAATTTCCATTTGTACAGACCACAATTATTTGATTTATTTTGATTATTCTTTATAGAGTATGCATATTCTGATAATCAGGAGAAATGTGTAACTCCTAATTAAAAGCTTCTTGCTCCTGAAAATAATAATAAAAACCAAAACCCTTACATTGGCATGGGGAGGGAAGTGAGCAGAGAGCACCACATGGGGATGACTGATGACGGTCATGGGATTTCTGTGCCTTGCCCTTTACTGATGTAGCCCAAAGGACAGAGACAAGTTGGGAAGACCCATGGTTCCCACCCATATCACCCAAAAGCCCTCTCATAGTGGAACAAGAATAGTTATCTGTGGTGATGATCTAAATTGTAAAGAGCAGGAGCAGAGTTAGCCAATGGTGAAATTATTCCTATACTCAAGTGATGAACACTGGAGTCAATTACTGATATTATTGGACACCTCTATTCCATTTGGCCTATCTCACTTTCTCTATCTTGTTCCCTTTCAATGCATTTTGCATTCTTCCTTCTGAATGAATTTGATTTTGTTCTATGAAGAAATGGTTTAGTTGATAGTACAGTCTTGTTCCAATAATATCAAAGCATACACAGATAACTATTGGTACTCATAGGAAATTGCACAGATGTTTGAGTCTTTTATATAAATGAGTACAGCACTTTCATTATGGCATATTTATCTTCCTATATACTTTAAATCATATCATCATAGCTTATATTATTAAATATAATATAAATACTATATAATTCTCATTACATGGTATTGCTTAAAGAATAATGACAAGAGAAAAGATTGTGTGTATGATCAGCATGGAAATGCTTTTATTATAAATAAATATTTTTGATTTGTAGTTCATTGGATCCATGGATGTGGAATCCACAGATAATGGGGGATCGCTATGTAACCTCAGGAGACTTGATGGTGATAACAAGAGAAGAGTTGAAAAACAGTAAAATATACTAATACAAGCAACTTGGAAGGTGGTTTGCTGATCATCTTAGGTTTATCAAGTTATTTAGCCATTTCACTTTGACAGAGTACCAGAAATATTTTTGATCAGACTTCTATTGTTATCAGAATTGTGTTTCTCCTCTTGTATTTTCTTCTCAACACCTGGGAATACAGGCATGTGCCACCAGACCTGCAATGATTGGAATTAGTTAAAAACCTGAGCAGTCAGTGTGTGTCCACTGAAAAGGGTATAAGATGGACAATAGCACACACAGAACTCCTGATGATTTTTGTTGATTTGGAATGGCTTAAGTCAAAATTATTCTTTTAAAAAAGCTATGAGGATAGAGATGAATTGGACAGTGTATGCCTACATGTGCAAGCCTTCTGCGTGTCCTTGCACCAGGACCCCACTACACAAGAGAACTGATATTGGACAATAAGTAGTAATTTGAATTTGAGAAGTACCTGTATAGTCATAATCACATGCCAGGTGAATTGGTAAACTGGGCAATCCCAAACTATTTCTATTTCAGCAACACACACACACCTCTACCTCAAGGTTCTCATTATAGAACTGAGGTCTCTCAATAATTTAAACAATAATATTTCAAATAAATCTCATGAATAATTTCATTTGTAACACAAACTATGACTCAGGAAATGGGGCAATTCTAGCCCCAGTAGTTAATGTTTGATTGTTGTGTGTGTGTGCATGTGTACCAATGAAGTGATGCTAGGCCAAGAATTAGTATAAACAAAACAGGCATGTCTACAGCAATGAGTATAATCATATGACCACACCACCAAACAAGGATGAATAAGATAATTCATGTGAAACCCATATAACAGACCATGTCATGTACAAAAGGATTATATTGTTAGTCATGTCAATGCACCTACAAGGTGGGAATAATACTTTGGGACTGTCTTCTTTGATACCATGTACCCCGCCAAAGAGAAAATAATCTACACATTTTCAAATGCAACACCCACAAATCATATTTTCTCATTATCTTTGCCTAAGTAATATTTTATTGGCATAGCAAATGCTTTAAAGGAAGTGCCCTTATATATCTTGTAGTTTCAATTACACATTTTTCTTAACTTCCTTTTTTAGTTAATACTTTTACTGAGCTACAATATGTTATTCATAGATATGTTTAAAGGGAAAGGTTCCTGGAGTGATTAGTTATTTTGCTAGACAAGATAGAAGATTTGACCAGAGGCAAAGCTCACTCACATGCTCATAGTCTACCTAGAAATGTGTGCCTGCTTCAAAATCGTGAGGGCTGAGCAACAATATATAAATGGATCTGTGGTTGATTACTAGACAGCAATTATAAGTTAGAGCATGTATGTCAGTAAGGGCAGCTATCTCTAAACATAACCATGATACCTAAAGAGTTCAAAGTCTACAGTTGCTGGTATGAGAGTGGTAATTAAGTGCTTAGTTCTCTGGAGGGAATTGTATCGCTCAGAAATGATCTCTTAGCCGGGCGGTGGTGGTGCACGCCTTTAATCCCAGCACTCGGGAGGCAGAGGCAGGCGGATCTCTGTGAGTTCGAGGCCAGGCTGGACCGATAGCCTCCAAAACAATACAGAGAAACCCTGTCTCGTAAACCCCCCCAAAAAAAGAAATGATCTCTTAAATTGTTCATTAGTTCACCTTCTCAATAGCCTACGACATTCATCCCTATGGATAAGTGAGAACTGAGCAAACAGAAACACAGAGATTTGAACTTACTTAACCTGAATTGATTGGGTTACCTAGAAACAAAACAAGAATCTAGAAAGAGTACTGTATCTAGTTCAATATTCTCCTTACATCCACTAATTATATTTAAAATGACTGCTACTGAACATTTCACTCTCTGTGCTGGAGGCTGATGTATTCCTGGTATACTTTGTATCTTTATTTATAGAGTTGGAGAGCCGGCATGCATAAGCATACTTCTGTGAGGCAATAAACACAGAAGGCAGGCAAAATCAAAACTGGGTTTCTGTTCCACAGGCCTGGGGATGGATAATATAACGATGAATTCTAGCTCAGTCCTCATAGCTTGGTTCTCAGCATGTGGATTTCTGGCTTCCACACCACCTCACATAGCTTTGCTCCCATGGGTCAAATTTATAAAACGTAGTTTGAAAAAATGTATTTTGAAAAGTTTTCTTTCCAACTTCCAACCATTTAATGAGAAAGAGAGAGGGAGTGGGAGAAGGAGAGGGAGGGAGGGAGGGAAGGAGGGAGGGAGAGAGAGAGAGAGAGAGAGAGAGAGAGAGAGAAAAGAAAAGACACTACCCTGTTTTCAAGTAATATATTCCCACATCATAGGCCGTAGTATTTCCCACAGGACATTCTAGTAACAACTAAGCACCTCTCCAAGATTAAAAAAACAATATGCCTGTAGAGAGAGGCAGTGTTCTGAGATGGAGGGTTGTCCAGAATCTAGAAAATTCTACATCAGCTCTCTGATCTGGAGCCTAAATCTCATGTATCTGCATTTAAGAACCACTTACACAAATTATTTTGTTCAGGGAAAGTACAGATTTCTCTCCCATTAGGTCTTTTTAGGTGTTTTTCTTTATTTTATACACATGTCCCATAGTTCATGCTATTCATTCCCCCACCCCATCAAACTTTAGGTAAAGCTATGGTTGTTCTCAGGAATGAAAGCCCTACACAAATGCTAGCATATATTCAGAAACCCAGCATTTCTCTTTCGTTTGTTTGTTTGGTACCTTGCTGCCAAGGGTCATTCATGCCATTTTCCCCCACTTCTTTAAAAATCAAACATGGCCTACTTTTCTTTAAAAAAATCTGATTTCAATGAAGTAAATAAATTGTATTCCTGTTCCTTGACCTATGAATTTACCAATGGTCACAGGTCCTTCCTTCATGCAAAAAAAATGGCTAAGTAATAACATCTGGTCGCATAACCACCCAGCACACAGGAACTTCTGGAACTCCAATTTGCCTTCCCTCCAGAGAACAAAGTGCATTTAGTGTGGACTGAAAAAAGTGGTCAAGGAAATCAATTAGCCCTTTTCATTGTAAAGCTATGTAGAGCTAAATTTTTAACTTGAAAATGTAAACTACATAATACTAGTTAGAGTAGAATTATTATTTCAAATAATTTCATTTGGAGGAAAAAGTAAAATTTGAGTTGAAATATATACTAAGTCAAAGGAAATCTCTTTTCCTAAAAGAATCTGTTCTTTCCTTTTACCACTTGGGTCCGTGAGCTATAATTCAAGTCATCAGTCTAGGCAAATGTCTTTATATATTGAACCATCTCACTGTCCATTCCTTTAGAAACATGTTACAATTACAATTATAAACCTCCCTTTAAAAAGTAACATACAAATTGTTCAGACCATATAAAAATCTTTATTGCTATCTGTAACCAGGTGAAGTTTTAAGCTACCGAATTAACCTGAGCCTTGAAATCCTAAGTCATGGTGTAGTCATATAACAGTTTTTAGAATCCTTGATAAACATGTACAAAACCTAAAATCTCATCAACAAACATTTAAAACTATGATCTTCATGCTTTCTCATCCTGAGTCACATGCAGTTCTAAATCATTTAGGTCTAACAAAGTCTTTCCCGTCTCATAAGTGTTATACCTTACCATGGCATTCACCAAAGCTTCCAAAACCCCATACCTACCCTGACATCCTGTCTTCCAACCCTCCCAACAATCTCCCAATATCATGACCTTTTCTTTTTGTTTGTTACCCTACTAAGTTTAACCATCAAGAGCATGGGTGCAAAGCTATTTATCCACTAGAGCATGGTTAACTCACCAAGGACTACATTACTAAAGACAACGGCTTCCTCTCTCTTTTGTTAATTCTCTGGCAAACATAATCATAAAAGACTGCAAATGAAATACCACCCTAGTTGTACTCAATTCATTCCTGATTGTTTCTCTGACATTTTCTTTAGCAAGAAGCCCCTAAGTGTGTACCAGCAAGGGCATTTCATAATCCATTGCTATACATGTTGCTTTCAAAGATTACAATTTGTTTTGTGATCGGTCAGTTATCAAATTCATCAAGGTAGCATATCATTCCATACTACGCAGAAGAAAAAGGCCCCACTGGGTTTCCTGGCAGTTTACTCTGATTTTTATTCTGAGCCCCTCAGCCTCAGTGCATCTCTTTTCACCCACAGTATGGGATGTGCGACTGTCACTACAATAAAAACCCATGTCACACAGACGCCAGGTAACTACTCGCCTCAAAGTCATCTTTAGCTCTATCATGTCAGAAAATGGATGCCAATTTGTTACACAACATTTTCTTAGAAATTTGGCCATCTATTCTTCTTAGATAAGGAAACAACAGAACAAGGACAGAATTTCCAACCTAGTGCAACTAGGTGACTCAGTGAGTTTACGAAGTTCACTTACAGGATATGTATTTTCAAAAGTGTGAGTGGCTTAAAACAGATACATTGCCAGGCATTGGTGGTGCACGTCTTTAATCCCAGCACTCAGGATGCAGAGGCAGGCAGATCTCTGGGAGTTCCAGGCCAGCTTGATCTACAGAGCAAGTTCCAGGACAGCCTCCAAAGCAATACAGAGAAACCCTGTCTCGAAATACAAAGCAAACAAACAAACAAACAAAAAACCCCAGATACATCACAAGAAGACTCACATTACCATGGGTGAGGACATCATGGAAGCTGCATCATCACAGAAATGCTTTCTATTAACCTCCTATCTCCTATAGACAGAGCACCTACAAAGATCACATGCAGCTGGGAAATCATGACAGAATAATGAGGAGCATCTTATGTAAGAATGCTGTGATGCCAAACCTGATACCACCTCCTTGTACTTGACTGTTAACAGCCCCATTACTATCACTGTAGACATAATGGTGTTTTTCTGCTTATTTATTTCCACAACCATGGAGCCTAGCATTTTATAAGTCACCACTGACATCGATTCTCTGATGGCTTGATGACTGTGTCAGGTCCAGTTGAAACCACTTTATTTCAACACAGGAGAAGGCAAATTTCAACTCTTCCATTCTGCAACCTTCAACACTTTCAAGTGATTCTCTTTACTGAGCTTTTAAACCTTTGGGTCACAGCTTGTAAAATGACCACTAATGCCTTTTTTTTTCTCACTCGGTTAGCCCACAACCTTTCTGAAATAAGGTCATATCCTGTTTACTACTTAGCCCCAGAATAATGGTTTTCAATTTCAGTCTTGGCCAGTGTGGTTGGCTGTATTTCCAAATACAGATATGGCAATATATCTAGCATGACATCTGGTCTTATTACATGAGACATTAACACTCTTCAGACAATACCAATCACTTGGGAGATGCCAATGCCTATTCCTGCCATTTATTCACCCCTAATGTGAATGAACATAAGTAGCTGCTCCATTCAATAAAATACGGTGAAAATAGCAACTTATGGCTTCAGATTCTAGGTCTTAAAAGATATTAGAGGAATCCCCTTGATCTTTGAATAAAGGCCTCCATGGAGGGCAATGAGACTCTTAGATGACAGTAGTAATTCGTCACATAAATGAGCTATGCTCAAATAGATCCTCATTCTCAGCCAAGCAACTGGATAAATACTTCCTCAGGCAACACCTGGCTACAAATACATAATCCCTTGCATCAAGAAATTCACAAATTCTCTACCTAAATAAACAATGAAAAGTCACAAAGTCTATTGCTATTCGAAGTTAAGGATAGTTCATTTTAAAAACTGCATAAGGAAAACAGTACTATCATTCTTTCAAAACATAAGACACAGGGATATCTAGTATAGCAAATAAATTTATTAAGTACAACTGGAAAAAGGTGCCTTGCACGGGTTCCAAATTCTTGCCAAATTTTAAAGCCCATTATAAGGGCTTAAAAATTTTCTTCTCCATAGCTTCTTTCACACAGAGTGCTGGTCTTGGGGCTCCTGTAAATCGATTGCATAGGTCAACATTTTCCTCATTAAATCTGTAGTGTAGGAGAAAAGAGTGCTAACCATCATGGGGCATGACAGTTAACCATCTCTCACATAAAACCTATCAGTTAGAGTTTCATGTTCTTGCCTGTCAATAGCAAGTGTCTGAAAGGTAAAAAATAGTTTTTGTCTGCAAAATAACTGTGGAGAATTTTAAGGTGAAAATCAATAATTGCTTTCATAATTGAATGTCCATTCTTGACAGTGAGCTGACAAGAAGGGGGTTCTGCCAGAGGGTTTAGAGAATGGTTTACAGTCTCTTCAGTGACTACTCCTAGTCTCCTTGTCTGAACTATGATTGACGAGTCAGCCATGCTTCTAAGAGAAGATGAGTGACCTGAAATAGAAGCCTCTTCTTCTCACTAACAGGTGGAACCGGTTAAATCAATCAATGAAGTTTGCTTGGTTATGGATTTTGTAATGGAATTTAACCCAAGGGGTTTAGATCCTTTGCGTAGTCTCCAGAAAAGGGTCACTTGCCACTCTTACCTAAACACACATTTGGTTACTTACCACATCCTGAAATCTTTCATTCCTCACTCCCCATGCCTACTGCTGAGTGTGTGTGTGTGTGTGTGTGTGTGTGTATCTATTACATTACTTGATGTCATTCTAATGGACAGCAGTCTGATTGAAAATCCAGAGATATATCTAGTCCATACCACTTTCAAGCACTGTATTATAACCTGAGTGTCATAATTATTGCAATAGCCTAGCCATAACAACCTGCATGTGTAGCATGTACAACATGCTGAGTACTGGGTACGATGGTAAGTAATAATCATTTTGTGGAATTTGTAGTCTAGATACATTGAGAAGAGACAGACATAACCACAAGTCAATGATAATTGTCGTGTGACAGGGCAACCAACAGCACAGGTGTGTGCCTGGTGCAATGTGGGTGTGACACTTGCTCTTTGTTCTCACTGGCCAGAGGTATACGCAGGAAGAAGGACTACTCAGGAAAGACATCTGCACATGGATCGAAAGTGCAGTGAAAAGCAATGTTAGAGATTCTTGCATAGGATTCAGGAATTGACCAGAGCTGACATGGGGAGGGAAATGTCAGCCAAAGAAATGATAGATGATGGTAGTTGAAGCACAGAGAGTAGTTAGGCTGGCAGAAGAAACAGAGGAAAGAAAGGGAGTGAGGGAAGAGGAAGGCATTATTGGGTAGAGAAGAAACACAGAGGGATCTTAGGATTGACAGCTCTGAAGAATGATTTATTGTTTACAAGTAGCCTTTCCTGGGCAGGCAAGTATGGCACTGTAGTATTTGAGTACAAACCACAACCTGATTTCTCAACTGGATCTTGTAGGTTTTTCTTCTAGAGCATAAACATTACCTATGACTGTTTAATTCAGGAGAGTGACATTACAAGCAGCTTTCCATAAAAAAATAACAAAACCCAAAACAAAACAAAAATACCATCAAACAGACAGAAAAAAAAGTGAGAGAAGAAGAGAAGGAAAAGGAAACACACCCTTACTTTAGAAGTAGTGCCATGAATGGCACTGGTTCATCTATATCGGCCGCCTATGGTCCTATCTTCCCCTTTATAGCGATCTTTGCTGCGAACACAGTAGTTGAAGCTTTAAACTAAGCCCCCAAAAGTGTACAGTGTTCACCCTCTGCCTAATAAACAGGACTCTATTATGGGAAGACAAAAATGTTATTCCACAGAGAGTACAAGAACCCATATGTGCAGGTTTAGCAGGATCTAGCTATTGAAAGAGGTGTTTACATTAGCAGTCTTAGAGCTCAGATCTTCCCGCCCTTTTCTATCCCCTGCAGAATGAACCTGCAGTTCTTTCACTGTGAAAACAGTGGTGTTGAGAAAATGCCATTTGCAATGTGAATGTCCTGGTGGCATCCACACTCTCCCCTAATACTTTCCTAGGGAATGTTTGTGATGACAATGCCAAGGAAAGGCCAGTGCCATTGTGATTCCTGGGAAATGGTTTTCTTATCTTGCACTGATAAAAATAAAATGATGGTCCACTTTGCGGCTTAAACAGGGCATTGTGGTTTAGCCAGAATCTTCAGGCTATGTTACCAAGTTAGTTGTATTGTCACTAAGGTTATTAGCTTTCTTTTTCAGAAGAAGGAAAGAAAAGCAGGAGTTAAAAACTTTTATCTCATTAATATTTCAACATTGATTTAATTTTTGTATCCAGGAAAAGAAGTTTAGTGTGGTAGACAAAGGACTAAGGAATACAAAGAATATTCCTATTAAGAAACCAAAGAGGAATCTTGGACAAGACGTTACATAATTGATTCTAGATTCTCTTCTGAAAAATTTGAAAAGTCAACCTTCAGAGTGTTAGTAATAAAGGATTAGTACATATCACTTTATATTTCTAGACTATCTGAAAAGAATGTAAACCAACCTAGCATAATTGAGGGATTCTTTAACTGTGTACTGATTTTTCTTTTAAGTATAAATAGAAACATGAATTATAAAAATCAGAATTGGATTTTTAGATTTACTGTGTAACACACACCATGCTAAACACTTTGTAAGTACATTATTTTTAAACAATAGCAGGTGGTAAGGATGTATACACATGTGATAAACAAAACAAAAACTAAGGCTTAGTTACATTACAAACCTGTAAAACAGTCATGTGACTAATAAGTTAGTAAGTCATATCTCAAATACTCTAATTTTACTGGACTGTTCAGCTACTCTTATACTCAGGCATTTGCTAACCATGCTCAAAAGAAGGGTCCCTTGAGCTTTCAAACTCCAAGCCTAGAGTGCCAATAGAAAGATGCTCCAAATCTTTCTCTGATACCAGTGACCAAACCCAGTAAGTCAAGATTGCTCAACAATAACATGGCCCAGCACAGACTTCAGTTTATTCAAAACAAATGATCCATCAGCTCTGCTTTAATATAAGCCAGGACCGATGCCCTTTCATTTTACAAAGACCTGGAAATAAAACAGCTTTGATCAGGGTCGCACACTGATAATTCACCATCTGAAAGCGACATCCGAGAGATTAAAATTATGTAACATTCAGAATAAATTGGCACATCCATCCAGCTGGAAACAGGGCATTAAATAGCCTCATTGGAATTAGAAAATATAGTGATTCCTATGCTTGGCATACTAAACCATTTGCCTTTAGTCATGGATGTCAGAAAGAATTTTTATTTCAATTAATTGATAAGAAATATACATTAAAATGGAAGGTATTTATGTCTCATCCAAGTTTTAAAGGTAAAACTTGGCCTACAGCTCCCACCAATGTTCACCTCATGGTTCCTATAATCAGCGCTCCTTCATTGTCTATGCTAATGAGTTTGAATATGTGTGTCATTAATGGCTTCCTCACTAAGTCAATCTTTCTTGGTAAGAGTGTAACATATGTCTGCGGTCAAGAGAGGCTGATTGTATTGATACATACAACCAACTTGCTTCCACCTGTGGAAGCTAGAGCGCTCTCCATCCTGCCGAGTTTCTGTGTCTGCACCTTGATTAGATAGAGGGAAGGAACGAATACCTTTCAAAGTTAATCAAGTGATGAACTCAGCTCATAGCGCAGAAGTGTTTGAACTGGATTCATGGCTGTTCTTACAGGACTCTGAAGTTGATCTTTCTTTTTCCTTATCTCCATGATATTTGTGTTCCTGTAATTATAATTACCTGGCACCTTCCTGCCATTGTCATTTCTTTGACAATGAAGTTCCTTTAAAGTAGGGGTTGTGAATTATAACTCTCCAATATCACCTAACCAATTTAGTAGTTCTTTGTGTATCTTCTGGACAAGAGTCCTTTGAGTGAATCCATCTTAATATGCACACATTCACACAGAATGTGAACTCAAAATAAGCAATTTCCTGTTTTCATATAAAACACTAAAATCCCTTAGTGAAGATTTGAGAAGGATTTGCATCTTAACTAATATTCTGTGCATTTACAATTAGTCCAGAGATGATTAAGTGGAGAGGGGGAGAGAGAGAGATCTTTAAACTCTCACCTTGACAACAGGTGGGTGAACACATAGTTCACTCATGATGTTTCACTGAATGTAAGGAACCTTAATCTGTAGTAGTTCACATGAACCTGAATTAACCAGAAGTCATGATCAGCAGATACAAAAAGAACACTTCATGGTGTGTATTTCAAGGGTGAGAAGATAGTGCTTCGATTACCTAGGTGCAAGTTTGAGTTTTGGACAGCAAGCCTGGCTTTAATAAAAAATTAACATCACTGGGTGGTGGTGGCACTCATCTTTAATCCCAGGACTCAGGAGGCAGAATCAGGCAGATCTCTGAGTTCAAAACCAGCCTAGAGTGAGTTCCAGAACAGACAAGGTTACACATAAAAACCCTGTCTAAAAACAAACAGAAACAACAATAAAAACTAACATCAAGTGCACTGCTGCCAACTGGAATAATTTATATTCTTCCAGTTCTGGATCCTTCCCACTGCCAAGGAGTAAGCTGAAAGGTTTCCACACCCCTAATAACTTCAAAACTAAATCTTAAAGGGGAAAAAGAATGAACAGAAGAGCTCTAAAACCTCTACACAGATAAAGGACATTCAAAGGATGTAACAAAGCAGTCACTCTGAGGGATGGCTGCATCATACATCACTCACCCTTTCACACTGATGCTACATCAGAATAAACTGCAGTTTGGGAGACAGGTTAAGCAATGAGACAAAGGTCAGGTTCCCTGAGATTTTCAGGGGCTTCGCTACCAGTAGGGTCAAGAGAAGATAAAATGAGACTTTTTGTCCTATGTGCACAGGGCAAAGTGTGGGATTCCCTAGAAAGCTGGTTCATGTTGCTGCTGCCAGCTTTTATTCTCAAAAATGAAGGCAAGAGTAAATCCCAAGGCACTCAGGAGGTTATGATTAGATTATGTTAGGGTGTAGAGGAAATTACTTCTTGGGAAAGTTAATTTTTTGTTGTGGAAGTATATAAATTTAATGTGTTGCCCAGTTTAAGATTCCACTGAAGTGCTGTCAGTAGGGAAGACAGTGAGATCCCAGGTTGGGGGCAGTAGCATTTGAGGGTGGTAAATGCTGAGTAAATTTTGTGTACAAAGTTCAACATATTGTTCCCTGTGATGAAATATGTTGAACAAATTTCAATGTTGATTCTGAATGACTTTCTTTTAATTCTTGCTTTCTCTCATTTGGCTTGAATGTTTTTTTCAAGATGTGCTAAACTTAGCCAGTGAATCTTTCTGTGTCTTGTGCTGTCACTGAGAAAGTCCCAGGAGAACATATATATCCAGGTAGGGACATCTTCATTTTAAACCTAGAAATATGAAAATATGTGTTTGAGTGAAAACCCAGAAGCAAGGCATAAGAGCACCTTGAAAGCCAATGACGACAAATAACTATACATTTATTAAAAATTTGTCTTCCCTACTGAGGGATGCAGTCAGGTTTGTTAGTGTTTTAATCAAATGATTTGAAACTGAAATGTTTGAGACATCTGCTCTTTGTTAGGGAGAACACTGTTTGTTCATAATCTATTGACCCCTGCTACCTTCCATCTCCATCTTCCTTATTATTAAAGGATATACAATATCTTTATTTAATGTACACAATATCTTTATTTAATGTATGTGCATGTGTGAGTGCATGTTCATGTGTGTTCCAGTTCATGTGCATGTGTACACATGTGGAAGCTAGAGGAAAACTTCACAAGCCATCCTCAGGATTGTCACTTCCATCCTTTGAGACAGGATCTCTAATCATCCTGAAGTTCACCAACTATGGCCAAATGTCCAGAGACCTCCAGAGACCCCTCTGTTTCTGCCTCCAACATGGGAATACAACTGTACAGCAACATGGCCAGCATTTCTCATGGACTCTGTGGATTGAACTCAAGTCTCTGTGTTTTCAAGGTAAATGCTATACCTAGGGAGCTGTGTCTCTAGCACACAAGTGTTAATGTCATCAATGCACTCATGCCTTACCATCTATCCAAGCCTGGTTCAAATAAACTCATTCTGCTTTTAGATAGGCAGGGTTAGCATGTCTCTGGTACTAGTTGGATTAGGGGTGGGCACAGAGTTTAAGTTCCCTTGGGAGTGAAGACAGTTGCCCTTCCTGCATCTTTCCTTCCCAGGAAAGTATGTGATCTCAAGGGCTGCCAGAGATCATCAATGCGCATGAAAATACAAGACTTGGAATGTCTACGTTGAGAGAGCCAAAATAACCTGGTCCTTGGCAATATCATCCAGCTGATGATGTACAAAGTTTGAGGCTTATGACATATGCCCAAAATAAGTTTTGTTACTAAACAAGAGATTTTGCCATTTTGGTCTAAACAAGTCAGTTCTTTCATGGAGGAAGAAACCACAGGGAAGAGCTATAAAATCTTCAGAAGATACCTCAGGAATAGGGAAGAATCTGAATGTGGTCAAGGAGTGCTGTACTCCCAATATACATGATCTACCTTTTCTTTACAAATGCAAATTGTCACCTACAATCAAAAGTGTTTTGGAGCTGCCACACACACTGAAGTTATGCTTAAGTCAAGAATGCTGTCTTGAAGACTAGAAAAGTGAATGAGTTATTTGTGATATACTAGGCAATGTCAGGAGGCAATAACTCTCCTAAATTACTCTTCCTTGGATTCTGGGAAATCAAGAAAACATATTTACATGGCCCTAAAATTAGTAATTTTGCTATAAAAAGTCACATTAGGTAATTGTTTGATTCCATTTGCCTAGCTGCATTCCCTCAAAATTCCATGCTAAGAACATTTGTCAGTGTTCTAGATTCAGTCTTCAATTCTTTGTTTAGAAGTGAGATCAATCACAATTCCTTGTCACCAATATTACTATCAATCTTTAACTCCTAAAAGATATATACTACAGATGTGTGTTGTTTTATACATATATATGTAAAATATGTCTTTAAATCCATGTTTTAAGTATATATCATAGATGTAACCTGCCACTTTAAAAGACTGTTTCCTTTACTTTTTGTTGACTCTGTATAAACTTGAAGTTTGGAGGAAGTAACCAGAGATTAGAATTATGCAGTGATTACCAAGTAATGTGCTAGAATTTATAAATCAGACTTTAAATATTTCTACTGCACAAAATTATGCATTTAATAACAGCTGTGGGAAATATCTCATTCAGAGCAAGGTAACTGCAAAAATGACCATGGAGCATTTTATCATACCCACAAGATTTCCATAGAACACCGCAGGTTAAACAGAATAGAGAGTTAAGAGCCTTTGGATTGTCATCTCATCTATGAATGAATTTCACACCCATGCAAATCTGCCAAGGAAGCATTGAACTTCCCTAATGAAACCAAGGACGAGAACAGTGCTCATAGTTAAACTTCTTTCTCAGATAGTCTGTGCAGGCACTTCCAGAGCTTTACTGTAAGCGTTTCCTTGTCTGTTATGTTCACTTGCTCATAAACTAGAGTGGCTGCCACAAAGCACATGGTCACCAGTAATTGCAAGTGAACAAGTAAAACTCAAGGTTTTATTGAGTCCCTGAAGCTCTTGCCAAAGGAAGCAATGGTCATTTTGCTTCTTTGCCTACCTCATGTTATTTGTTCCACATGAAGCCCAGCCTGAGATTTTCAGTGTGGGCAAGCATAGGTCAAGGTAGCCTCAAGGGTGGTAGTCATGTACTTAAAATTGCAAAATGACTGCAGGAAGTTGCTTATTTGCTCTCAGTTGAGTGTCCCATTGCTAACTGTATTTCTTAAGGGTTGGTTTTAGGCCAGAATTACAGTACCTATGGCAATGTTCAACCCATCCTGTTCAGAAGTCTCAATTAGCAATTACTGATGAATTAAAACAGACTACTTAGTTACTACTTAGAAATTTTTGCAAACTGAAAGACCATATAGAGGAAAAATAAAGGGCGAGTCTACAGTAATAAGATTTGGAAGAACTAGATGACTTCACAAACAGCAAGTTTATTTTGATGTCAGAAACTGTATAAAATAAGGTCATTTACTATAGCTTTTATTGAAAATTTTATATTCCAAGATTTCACATACTTAACTCTTTTTGTACTAGATCTAGCTCAATGGTGCTATTTCACACAAAACTAATGTTTTTGAAGCCACCAAAAGTAACCCTTGAAGAGATAAACTAATTAGTGTACCTATTAGTTTGTAATCATTAAAATAAATGTGTATATATACATATATGTATATACATTTGCAAAAGAGCTCAATAAATCTCAGTGTTTTTATTTTGTATGAGTTCTGTAGACCAATTAGTGTGAAATGCAATTTGCACTGATTCTTCAGGGCCAAGGGGAGCACACAATTACCTTGACTTGTTAATTTAGCATTTTATAGTAAATTGCTCATATTGAGTGCTTCTCCCAGTGGTAATAATACTCCCCCATAGGAACACAATCTAGGCTGTAATATCACAAACCTCTTCATATCTTCAATTTACACTACATATTAAAGATTGTGGGGAAGAAATGAGGACAGCTTGTACCCATGTTAGTCACTAGATCCCTATGCAAATCTGTGAAGGATGGCACCCTTTTGACCCCAGTTGGATATGCTAGTATCTTTGCATAGGTAGAGCATCTGAGGGTTGGTGAGCTTACATTGGACACAAATACAATTCTAATGCTTAAGTGTTGTATGTGGCCTATAGTGAAGAAATGCTCAGAAGAAAGACAAGTAACTTTGCAATTTAAAACAAAGCCTTGATGTACATATCTAGGCATTTTCTTTTTTTGTTACTTTAATTTTAAATAGATTGCTTCACATGTCAATCCCAGTTCCCTCTCCCTCCCCTCATCCCGCATCCCCCCACCATGGCCCCCAGCCTCCCACCCTATCCCCATTTCCTTTCACATAGGGGATATCCAGAGTCTGTCATTTCACTCAGGGCAGGATCCAGGCACTCCCCTAAGAGTCCAGGCTGAGAGAGCATCCCTCTTTGTGTTATGGACACACGAAGTCCACTTGTATGCCAGGGATAAACACTGATCTACTGCCCAGGACCCGATAGGTTGCCCAGGCCTCCTCACTGACTCTCACCTTCAAGGGGTCTGGATCAGTCCCATGCTGGCCTCCCAGCTGTTGATCTGGGGTCCAAGAGCTCCCACTTGTTCAGATCAGCTGTCTCTGCTGGTTTTGCCAGCCCATTCTTTGCCAATTTGCTCATCGCTCCTCTCTCTCTGTCACTGGGTTCCATGGGTTTAGTTCAGTGTTTAACTGTGGGTGTTTGCCTCTGCTTCTATCAGTCACTGGATGAAGGTTCTAGGATGGCATATAGTGTAGACATCAAGTTCATTATCAGGAATGGGCATTTAAGGTGGTCTCTCAACTATTGCTTAGCTTGCCAATGGGTGTCATCCCTTTAGATCACTAGTGGTAGTAAAAACTCCCACCATTTTCTATATACCGGATTGTTACATGTTACAGCAGGACACTTAGCTAAGTAGAAGGGGTATGTTTCCTGGGAAAATATAATGGCAATGCAGATCTCAGCTTCAGTTTGGTTTCATTGTTCCCTAGCTGGGTGACCAGGAGCTAGCGAACATTCCTGCTCTCTACTCTTTTCTAGATGTTTGTGAAATCTTTATATGTAAAAGACTAGGAGGAAATTACTAAATATCTACATATGTTATAAACAGTTTTATCATTTTAAGCAAAAATAAAGGAAATACTATATCTACCAAATTAAATTATTATATATTACTAGATGTATTTTAAATGGAAAAAATAAAATGATATCAAATGCTATCACCATGTTTTTGAAAGGTAAGTTTGCCTTGGTAACTGGCATCACACATAAATTAATGAAAAGAAACTCCACAATTCCTGCTGCTCTGAGACCAATTCTAACACAAATAACCACATGCAGTGGCCACCATAGATGATAACCACTGCCTCAATGACTTCCAATATGTATTTGACTAGTACAAAAGACAGGGGTAATTGCCATTCCTCAGAATTTGAACTGGAAACACAGAGAATCAAGTCAGGAGAGAATGAGGGAGGGAACTGAAGAGAAAGCTGTATGAGAAAAAACACAAACAATACGTCTAAGGGGCTCATCATGCTCCAAGAGAGTCTGATGTTTAAAGTAACTATAAGGCAAGAGATAAGCAAGCTCATGTTGCTGTGAGTATGGGGTACAAACTCAACTGGTAAAGCAGTTCAGTCCACTTGAAACTCACCTGCATTTTAGCTCTCTCTATGCTTGCGGTCTGGTCTTTGCCACTGGAATTTTAGGCAATGTGACTGCAAGTTCATATTTGTTTTTTCCTTTTTAACTTTCCATATTTTTGATGACTACACCCCTGCTGACCTTTAATAAAAAATAATGTTACTACAAGCCAAAAGGCACTGATATAGATGAGTATCCATAGAATGAAGACTTGTTTTCTATTGTTCTTTATGTTTCAGACACTGTACTGTCACACTCCTGGAAAAGAGGCAGTAAATGTATCACTAATGGACTAGAATTTACCCAGCCATCTTGGTTATTTACCTTATTCCCATTTCAGTATTTGATACACTCATTCGTTAACTGCATAGTATAAATTAACTGTAATTTTGGTTATAATAGATTATAAAAAGTAGTAAGAACAAAAAGTTGATTGTATTCCATAGTCTAGAAGTTAAATACAAGCTAAAGTGCCAACCAAATATGATGACTGAGGATTCTAACATAGATTTAGATTTCTTACAGAAATTTCAGTTGGAAAAAACTTCTCCATCCTGACTTTCATTTTAAAATAGTTTGTTTCAATTTTTAATTCCACATTTTTTAAAAAGTTCAGTAACATTGTATCCTCTCTGTGGATAGTTCTCTGTCTAAAAGGTGAAAAGAATCAAGCCGTTTCTTTTTAATCCTTTAAACCCTCTCTCTATAGTATTGGGTTTTCTAATCTGAAAATGATAATCCCTTGTAAGGCAGGTTGGATACAACCACCTCCTGTCACACACATTTATAAAGCTCCTCCCTCACCTCTCCTGTCCATCCCACAGTGTCTAGTGGGAGTCCACATCTTATCCAGGACAAGACAGAACATTTGCTGTATATCCCAATTATGACTGGACTGAAAAGGTTTTCCACAACTCTGATTACTCTCAGTCTTATCACTGATGCTGCATGGTCTGTCCTTAGCACTTTCTTAGTCCTCACTAACTAGTCAGTGTTCTGTGCAGAATACTGAGTACCTGAAGAGAAACTCAGTATATTAAATCACTTTCAGCTCTAACCATAAGACATGAATTGGAGCTGGGCAGGATAGCACACACCTTTAATCCCAGCACTCCAGAATCAGAGGCAGGAGGATCTCTGTGAGTTTGAGACCAGCCTGGTCTACAAGAGCTAGTTCCAAGGACAGCCTCCAAAGCCACAGAGAAACCCTGCCTTGAAAAACAAAAAACAAACAGACAAAAGACATGAGTTGGAGACACACTTTGTATTATGAGCTTTAAGAACAAGTATTTTAAGTTCTCAGCTGTGACAACATCTAGAACCTCTGAGATGATGTCAGACACAGCAGGGGACCAACACAGAGGTTAGAAGAAAATGGCCTTTGAAGAAAAAAACTTTATTGTTGTCTGCTGTGTATGTCACACTCGTTTTTTTTCCTACCATAAGATGTTAATTTTCTGTTGAATTTTACAAATCTAAATCTCAAAAAAAACCCCAAAAAACAAAACAAGAAAATCTTGGCTTACTTTTTCTAAGATAATTTAATGAAGCTGGATATTAAGAAAATTATCATTGAAACATAACTCTTATTAACCAAGTGATATTGTCTGTAAAATTAGTTAGTGCCCTCCCCCCTTCTTTCCTTCTTAAGCTTCAAAGCATGTTAAACACAAGAAAATGCACCGTGGCTGTAAAATAAGGATACTTCATGAGAATCAGCTCAGTTTTTCTCCAAGTATATGATGCACAGGTTCTGGAGGAATGGATATCCTGAATTAGTTAATGGAAAAGGTACAGGGATAATTTTCTTTCTCAATAAGCTGCACATGGGTCAACACAGGATATAGAGTAATTTACAGAGAACATTGGTATTCAACTTCTTACTACAGATACCGTGCCTTTAATTGAGACACCCTCTCAGATTGTCTCATTCACCACACTTCAGGCATGTATTTTTAATGTGTCTTTAGACCTCCCATGTGCTTTTCTATTGACTGTTATGGCATTGAACTTTGTAAAAAGAAAAACCCTCCAGCTATTTTCCTAAGCATCTCAATGCACAAAGTCAGGAGTTCTCTGAAATCAGACAGCTTTAACAAAATAATGAGAAGTGTATTGGTTTGACTCAAAAGTGTTTTGTTACAGCAATTTCTTCTACTAATAGAGCATTATGCTCATGACCTGGAAGTGACTTTTCAATTCAAATCTAAAAGGCTTTTAGTCTCTGAATATTCATATATGCTTAGCATGATTCACAGTAGCAGGTATTTAAAAATGTAACAAACATTTGTAGTCACACAAAGAACAAATTAACATACAGTCTTTACATAGATTGCAAAAGAGGAAGAAAATCACTTTAAAATATTAAATGATTGTAACTGAGCTTGGCAAAGCCACTATTTTGATTATCAGTTAAATAAAACAATTTTGACTCTTTGAACAATTTTTGAAATCACATATTCACAAAGGATAAGAGTGTAAGAACAGCAGTTTGTCATCCGTAGAGAATGTTAGGAAGTCACGGGGTTCTCCACCATACAATTCTTGAAATACAAAAAATGCCTTTAACCTGACATAACAAAATGAAGGCTAATGCTATGAAAGTGGTCTGAAACAACTGGACACGTTCAGAAAGCCAAAGGATAATTTCCCTAAGAGAAATTCTGCAAAACTGTTATAAAGCCACGCTGTCCTGGCAGCAGCTTTTAATCCATTGAAAAATAAGCAAAGCATTTCCACATAGCACTGATGGAAAGAGAAAGTGCCAGATAAAAGTCTGAAGAGAGTCCCTAGAAAATTATCACAGATAACTAGAGATTGAAAAGTTAGAATATTATTCAGGTTTCTAAAAATAGCAAAAAAGGAATGAAAAAAAAACAGGGTTCAGTGGTATGACACTATGAATACCACAGTGTTTCCTTATATGGTATTCCTTGTGGACTTTAGAACTGTGACACAGAGGGCTGCTTCGTTATAGTGGAAGATGTCAGTGTTATGCTTCAGTAAAAAATCAGCTCTACTCATTACATGCAAGTCAGTACATGCCACATTAACTCATTATATGCAAGTGAGTACACACACATGTAGAAAAAGACTATAAGGCTATACACAGGCCAAATATTAGCAGAAATCATCTATTGGTGGTGGTACCAAGTGAGATGTTTATTTACTTATTTTCCTGTCAGTCATGTATGTAAGGAGCAATTATTTGAAAACATTCAGCTTTCTTGGGATGAACTACATGTTCCAAAGCCACAGGTCAGACTTTATCTGAGCTACCCATAAGAGTTTCTCAAAAATGAACATCCTCTAAGGCCTTACATAAAGAGATAAAATCTATCTATCAAAGAAATTATATTTCAAATGCTAAGGATTTTGAAAGTATTATATAGAAACAGTGCTTAAAATTAAACTATGACAAAAATTAAGACTCCTTGAGGGAACTCCATTCCCCTAATTTATGAGCATTTACGTATGCCAGTGAGATAGCAATATGCCGCTCAGGGCTCTCAGACCCTGGCATATTATGAGGCTGCTCATTTTTCAGGGCAGTTGTACTTCATTCTGACACTGCTCAGTTACTCTCCAGGACAAAGGAGACATTACATATCCTTTATGGTCAGTCTGATAAGATCATTTTACAAAAGAGGTAGGGACTAACTTCTGGACTCCATTAACATTTCAAGGCTAGATCTTTTTCTGACTATTATTTCTAGCTGAATCATAACATCATTAGTCAGGCATCCCTCAAGCCCCAGCTTTGTCTCAGAGTATGATGCTGAAGACATATGAAGGATAACTTCCTTAAACTAGGGAACAAAAATTTTCCAATGACCATTTACATCCATGGTAGTGCTGTCTGCAAGCGTTCCATTCTGCACAAAAGCCCAGTGAGGGTTTGGGTACCACTTTCACAGGCACTGATCCGTGCTCTTAAAGGGTAACTAACTCATAATCAGCTAATCTCTCCCACTAGACCTAAACATCCCTTCTGCCTTGTTTTCCACCAAAGCTTAATTGTTTTGGTTAATGTCTGCTGCCAACCTATGTCCCAAACTACGTACTCACTACGACCTCCGACATTCTGCTCAACCCCTGCATCCTACCACCTTATCTTTGCCTCCAAATAGCCATCATATTTTAGAATGTTCAAAGTAAGTGTTATCTCCATGAGCAGAATACAAAGAATTTTTCTGTGAATGGCACAAATGGAAGGGCAACAGATGTAGAAGGGAAGCCCCTTTAAAGATACACCCAAGGAGCAGAGAGGATCCAGCAATTCGTTGTTTCTTCTTTGTCCTGTCCCATACCCACAATTTCTGCTTCTGAATGAATTTGTGAGAATTTGCAAGCACCATTTCTTTTGAGTCAGGGTTTCTCTGTGTAGCCCTGGTTGTCCCAGAACATTCTATGTTGACCAAACTGGCCTCAGATTCAAAGATAACCGCCTGTCTCTGCCTTCTGTGTGCAGGAATTAAAGGGATGCACCACCACGTATGGAAGAAACAACTTTCTATTTCAATCACTTTATAATTTTTCTCTGCTTGATTTTTGGTATTTCAGCATTCCTTTTTACTCTTTATTTCAAATATATCTTGGCTTTATATGAGATTAAATATGATAAATCTAACTATCATTTGTAATATTATTTCTGTGGGAAAATACCTCTGGATTTACATATTATTGACTCTTGCAAATGAATTCTAAGAACTTCCCCCACTCATAAATAGAAGCCTGAATCCATGAATTTTATAACTAGCCATGGGTCTAGGCATATGCTAGCTATTCCATTAGCTTGGTTAAGTAACATGAAATTAAAAAGAGAACTTATATGTTCCTTTAAAGTAAGGTGGCATCTCTGTAACTCTAGAGAAGTGCACTCTCCACTTTGTCAGTCTAGCTTTCGGGAGCATCAGATCAAATCCCCACTTCTGCCTTCAGTACCCAGCAGTTCCCTTCAAGCTTCCAACCTGTTTCAGAAGATCAAAAGGAAGGGCTCGACCTGAAACAAATGTGATATTCATGACTAATGGTAGGCGCTCTGTGGACTAAGACAGCCAGAGGAGAGTGAGTGTAGACTTGGTTCATTTGGCACTACTGCCTGGGTAAAGGCAGGGAGGGAGGAAATGAAGGAATGGAGACAAGTGGTACGCTACCACCCCAGCATAGAAGGTAAGGGGCAACTTTTTCAAAACCCTTTTTCTTACTCCTTCATTTATTCCCTCTCCCCTTGGCATGTGTGTGTGTGTGTGTGTGTGAGAGAGAGAGAGAGAGAGACAGAGACAGAGACAGAGAGACAGAGACAGAGAGAGACAGACACACACAGACAGACAGACAGACAGACAGACAGAAAAAGAGAGCATGCCCATGCTAGAAGTTAATGATGGTTTTTTCCTCAGTGTCTCTTCACATTATGCTTCAGGAGGGATCTTTCCCTGGACCCAGAGCTCACTAACTATGCTAGGCTGATAGTCTGGATACCTGCCTGTCTCTGATTCCTCAACACTGGCACCAACACATCCTCTTTCTACATGGGTGCCTGGGACAGAACTCAGCTTCTAAAGGTTGTACAGCAAGCACTAACTACTGAGCAATTTGCCATCTCTGTGGCACTTGCTACAGAATTTTGTACTGTACTTACTTCTCTTTTGTGTCTTTCCACTTCCTTTTCCTACTTTTGTTTTTAACTTTTCCCCCTTTACTTTGTCATTCTTCCTTCCCTCTCATCTATCATTTCTTCCATTTCTCATCGTTCAATGCCCTGCTCATCCATCAAAGATCCTGCTCTTCTGCCTTGTACACAGTCTGAGATGTGGTTACAGGGCATCAGTCACTGCCAGTTTGGTGTAAGGCTATGCAAGCACAGCATCAAAACAGGTGATGGAAAGCACTGCTGTCCTGAGACCAACAGGGAAATCTCTACCCAGCCTCCCAGAACTGCCTTTCCTGGACCATGCAGTCACATATGTCTTTGATCCATAAAACCATTGTTTGCACAGTTTTAAAGCAAATGTATCCCTTGACTTCTTCAATATACCAGTAGAGTTCAGTTTTAACCTCCTGACTTGTTTCCACATGGTGACATGCACATCAGCTTAGACTCTGAAGTCCAGTTTCCACTCTTCTGCTTGGTTTGACCCATGCTATACCTACATCATCTGATGCAAACACTCTGAATCCAAGAGCCATTCTCAGGATACACTTTAGAGTTGTCTTTCCATCTGTGTCCTACTAGGGGATCTACAACTGCACATGAAATGATTTCATTTTAATTCTTAACTTGAGAATTGGGCAATGGTTTCATTTTGATGGAATTTTTCAAAGCTGTAGTGGTAAGGTTACTCTTTATGTTATCATGATTTAGTAATACATTCTTTCATTGCCTTACATTCAGAAATGGAAATTTCAATAATAAAATGCTTCGAATTCTCAGAAAATACAAAATTCTTACTTCATCAAGCTTTTCAGTATGATACTTGTTCTTATTCATGTGAGTTTTTTGGAGGGGGATTTTTTTAAAATTTATTTTTCAGTTTAAATTTAGATAAGAAACAAGGTTGCTTCACAAGTCAGGTCCAGGTCCCTCTCCCTTTCCCTCACCTCCTCCTGTGCCCTCCCCCCAACCCCCCAAACCCTCATTTCCCTAGGGAGGGTGAGGCCCTCCATGTGAGTTTTAATGAACTATATTTGGTAGGTAGTAGATTTGATTAAATTTTATGAAGCTCCTACTTGTATTTATTGAACATTCAGCAAAGGTCAAATGATATACAAATAAAGTCATATTTCTTCAAAAAGAGGCAGATTTGTGTGTGTGCGTTTGTGTGTGTGTGTTCACATATGTGTGAGTGTATGTGTGCACTGCTATATGTATACGTGAAAACATGTATGTGCGGAGATCAGAGGTTGGTATGATTTCCCATGATGACTTTCCCCTTTACTCACGGAGGCAAGTTCTCTTGTGAGCCCGAAGCTCACATTTACACCACTTTAACTAGTTAGCTAGCCCTGGAAATCCCCTTTCCATCTCCCAAGTACTGGAGTTACAAACAGACCACCAGACTTTCTGTGTGAGTGCCAGGTTTCTGAACTCTGGTCCTCATGATTACACACCAAGGACTTCACCTACTGAGCATCTTGCCAGCCTCTTAAATTTTCTGTAATGACAGAAACACTACTACTGTACCTTCACCAAAGCAACTGCTATAGTAGGAGTAAAAGACTGTTTTAATTCATTGGCAGGGATATTTAATTGTATTCTGGTTTTGTTTAAAGAAAAATCTAGGAATAGTTCAAATCACCCTCCTGCTTCTGTATGTAGATGGAAGTGTTTATATATGTCATACACTCCTTTAGCAAGATCGTGATAAATTATCTGTCATTGAGTGAGGTTGTCTTTGTAATCATCGTCATCATCATCATCATCATCTGAGGACTTCCTGTAAACACAGCCAGGCTTTCTGAATTTGGAACACTGAAGTAGGCCCACAGGTATCTGAATGCTGTGGCTCTGGAGCCTACTAAAGCCTGGGTGTCTGTGTCCTATTTGTTTCTTGTCCTTGCTACCTGCATTTAAGCAGTGCCTCATAGACTTCAGAGGGTCCCTGAGGGTGGTCAGTTTCAATTTCCATCATAGGTTGGATTGTCTTCTCTTCTTTTTTAAACAGAGACATGAAGCTAATTCACTGTTCTGTACGGTTTCTCAGATTTGTTAAACCAAAGGTTCACAGTTTATTCACTTAACTTATATTAATAACAACAAATTATTTAGAATTATAAAATGAGCTAAAAAAAGAACTCTTTTGATAAACAGTACTATTTAAAATTCAACCAGGGAACGTGATTATGATTAAGAGTGTTGAAGGAAGTATTTTAATATCGATATCTAAAAGTCACATTAAAAACTTTAACAGCCTGGGGGGGTGTCCATAGTCTGTCATTTCATCCAGGGCAGGACCTAAGCCCTCTGTCAAGAGTCCAGGATGAGAGAGCATCTCTCATTGTGGGATGAGTACCCAAAGTTCATTTGTATGTCAGGAATAAATATTGATCTACTACCCAAGACCCCATAGATTACCTAGACCCCCTCACTGACACACACATTCAGGGGGTCTGGATCAGTCCCATGCTGGATTCTCAGCCATCAGTCTGGGGGTCAAGAGCTCCTTGTTCAGGTCAGCTGATTCTGAGGGCTAAACAAGTCCAGTTTTGACCCCTATGCTCTCTGTCACTTTGTACCTTGAGTTCAGCTCAGTGTTTAGCTGTTGGTGTCTGCCTCTGCTTCCATCAATCATTGGTTGAAGGTTCTGTTTCCCAGATTCTCTGGCAGTGGGATTGTTGGCTGGCACTCCCCTGATTCATGTCTAAAATCCATATATGAGTGAGTACATACCATGCCTGTCTTTTTGTGACTGGGTTACCTCACTCAGGATGGTTTCTTCTAGTGCCATCCATTTGCCTGCAAATTTCAGGATTCCATTGTTTTTTTCTGCTGAATAGTAAGTACTCTATTGTGTAAATGTACCACATTTTCTCTATCCACTCTTTAGTCGAGGGGCATCTAGGTTGCTTCCAAGTTCTGGCTATTACAAATAATGCTGCTATGAACATAGAGGAACAGACATCCTTGTTGTATGAATATGCATCTTTTGGATATATGTCTAAGAGTGGAATTACTGGGTCTTGCTGGGGAAGGAGTGGGGATTGAGGAAGGGGGCACGGGTGTTTGGTGGGAGAGTGTGGGGGGGAAGGAGAGGGAGAGGAAGCTGGGATTGACATATGAAGCAACCTTGTTTCTACTGAAAAATAAAAAAGACTTAAAAAATCTTTATCACCCTGAATAAGTATCAAAACATTTTGGTAATATTTTAGAAACATTTAGAAATTCAGTTTTATCTTTAGATCCCACAACCCAAGAAATCTTTTATACAAATGAAAAAATAACAAAATAAAAAACATAAAGATAGCAAACAATAAAAAGCTGAATAGCCATAGACAAATGATGGATTAACATTGCAGACCTGGAAGCAGGGTTCAGAATTTAGGGGTTAGGAAGACTAGCCATTGGGGCTGCATGTATAGCACAGTGGTTAGAAAAAGATGTACTGCAATCATGAGGACTGGAGTTTGCATCATAGCACCCATGCAACAGGTTGGCAGTTCTGCACAGGTGGTCACCCCAGCTCTGGGTGGAAGGGAGACAGAAAGAATACCATTGCTTGTTAAAATTTGAGCCTCAAGTTCAAGAGCCCTGGCCTCCGATGGCTTGGCAGAGAGTAGGAGCGGACATCACTTTATGCTGTCTTCTGCTTCTGGCATACATAGGCGCACATAACTGCATACACACACACATATGTATACACACACACAGAGAGAGAGAGAGAGAGAGAGAGAGAGAGAGAGAGAGAGAGAGAGAGAGAGAGAGAGAGAGAGAGAGAAGTAATAAGCCTTTAAAAACTGCTTTCCATATACAGGTGTGTGTGTGTGTGTGTGTGTGAGAGAATGTATGTGGGTATATGCATGTATGTGTATATGTTTAAGCATGTGTGTGTGTGTTTGTGTGTGTCCTTAAGCATTCAAGTCTTGTTTTAAAATTACACACCTTTGTTTTCTTAACAGAAAGGCAAGCATCCAGGCAGTGGGTATGTCTAAGCTCTCAGACATCTCTTAGGTCCTGTTCCCTTTGTGTCCTCCCATCAGAGGCAATTTAGTCTTCTGCTCAGGTTCCCCTTGGAGATTCTCTAATCCCACTATTATTTCTGTGAAAACCGAATGATTGTTTCTATTTTCTCCCTTAACACTTTGTCTGCAGAAACATCAAGGTTGGCTTCAGAAACAAGCATAGTGGCACAGGGGGGATTCTGAAAGTAGGCATTTTCTACTCCAATTTCCTAAATTAATAATCTCTTCACTCATTTATTCACTCATTCATTCACTAATTTTATGTACTGAGTGTCTTTCATGGATAGCCTTAGCTACCCATTTAGTCTCCCAAGTGGCTTACATTTTAAAAAATTTCAATTTCAGGATACTCCAAAACCAAAGTATGGAGACATCTGATTCAGACTTTTTAGACAAGAAAAGCATCTTGACTGGCATTGATACGATCTAAGGTGTAGTAGAGGCCACCCACTGGGGCACAGTATGGGGATAGGATGGATCTAACAGATAGACATGGAGGTCATTTCTAGAGCTTGAATTCTGCCAGGGAGGTGCTCAGAAAAAATAAGGGCCTTTCGAACTGGTATCTGGAGGAGACAGAGTAACAAGACTGGTTGTTCAGAAAAAATAACTCTAAGTACAATGTGTTTGAGGGGAATGGATCAGTTTGAGAAGGGAGACTGTTTCTACTTCAGCATTTTTTTTCAGAAACCCAAAGAGAATACTTATATAAACTGATCTATTTCAATGTTGGAAAGAACTGGCTTCATGTAAGTGCTCCCATCTCTCAGCCGTAACCCTGGTTCTATACAAGTGCTGTGAAAGAAGAGGGATAGGCACTCATGAATAGTGAACACCTCACTGCACCCCAGGCAATCACCATGAGGTAGCTCATGTTCCCTCTAGAGTAAGGATAAAACAATAAGAGGCTACACAAGTCTGGATCTCAGATGCAACATTTCTTGCCTCGGGCTCCCTCCAATCAGCTAAGGTGTCTATATTGATTTCTTCATCAAACACTGAAGATACAATAATAGTATTTGCATTGTGGCCATTTTGTAAAGGTATCAAATTAATTCATCAAGTGTTTGGGAAAATGCCTGATGTACAGTAAGAACTAGATATTCACAGTTAGGAAACAAATAGAAGCTGCAATACTGTATCTAAAGTTGAAGATTGAGGAGACAACTAGGGATGACATTCTGAGTCTACATTAGTCCAGAATTTAGTCTCTTTTTGCTTTGTCCTTAGTCTGGACATTGAATAGACTTATAGCAACTCCATAAAGAATAGATTTGATATACTAGGAGAAATGACTTTGATGGTGACTGCACAGGCCTGACTCTCCCTTTCTCCATCCCCTCCCTCTGTGTACATGTCCTCTGTATATGTATGAGTGTGTATGTAGTGTACACATATGGGTGCACACTTGAGTGGGTATGTGTATGGGCTATGTGTGTGGACATATGGAGGTCAGAACTTGACATGTGGTGCTTTTCTCTGTCACTCTTCATCTTGTTTTTGGAGAAAGTTTCTCATTGATTCTGGAGTTCAGTGGCTTGGCTTCCCTGAGTAGTCAGTAAGCCGTACCTTTGTCTCCCCACTACTGGGGTTATAGCTATACCTCACTGTGCTAGGTTTCTTACATGGCATCTCATGATCCATGAGTGCTCATGTTTCTATAGCAAACACTTTACTCATTGAATCACCATCCCCCAGCCTCATCCATGACCATTTTACTTCCTCTTTAGCCGAACATTTCAAAAGTACCCAATAAGTCATCAGTGTAATAAAAATTAGCTCCCTTAACAAATGGTGAATTATTTGCTTTAAGATCATCTTGTATTTATGTTTGACTTTAGAACTGAACCATTGATGTGACTTTTATAGGTCTGATATATATTACTTTATGTTCTGTATTAGAAGCAAACACTCCACAGACTCCTGAGTAGTGGTGATTTTGATTGGTATTTTCTTATAATGATTCACAATAAAAACATTACTTTCATGAACAACACAATGAACAAGAGGTGGACTTGATTTTTTGCAAGAAAGCTTACAAAGCTTATATATATATTTTTAACATTCACATACTAATTAGATTGCTAGGGGGAAAGGGTTTATTTTTACAGATGAAACATGGTTGTGCATACATCAGCTCAGAGCAACTGTGGTTACCTGCATGAGATTAAGTGGCATATATTCCAGCATGGATAGGGAGGACAGTCCTGAGGCCACACTCTACCAAAGGAGCTACTGGCAGTTCATAGCTTTTGAGGGACACTAAGTCACTCTCCTTTGGGGATGCAGGTAGATTGCTCATGGTCCAGTAGATGGTCACACACCATGTCTTGATGGGCAGGATTAATTGGACTCAGAGCTTATTAATAATACCAAAAAAGGGGAAATGAGTAAAGACACTATACAGGTAGGGGGATGACTATGGAGGCACAAAGGGGAGAGGGATGGAGATAATGGAGTATGAATATGGTTAATATATTGTATAAATGTATGATGTTTTCAAAGAATAAAATATTATTCTTAAAATGTGTGTAACTAATAATATGGGCCACCTCAAACATATTCCTGTATTCATTAACTTAAAAAGTTTATGATCCCAAGATAAAACACTGTGAAAATTATTCCTCAAACTCATCTGAAAGCAAATGAAAGCTTGTATTTATGACAAAAAGTGATCTGATTTTGAAGGGGATTTGTTTTTATACCAGCTAATCTTGTTGCCCATATATCAAGAAAGTAAATATTATGTTTTAAAAGGCAAAATTTGGAAATTTAGCATGCATCTTGAAGTGTCTCTGGAGAAATTACTTGGATATTTCCTTCCCATTAATTTGATAATTGCAGGATATTAATAAAGAAAATTTTCTTCATGATTAATGGAGACATGTCCCAGAAACCTATTTACTGTCATTTTTCATAATCTTCAGAAATGTGTCTGGAGACGTTTATGGAGTCACAGGAATGTCAGACCTCAGACCCAGACACTGTTGATAAACTAGTAACTCCATTAGCTGATGAACTGTCACTTAAAAAATATTAAAGCTGACTTGGAAACTGAAATGGGATCAGTAGTTGCATTTAAACTTTTATCAGTTTCCCCAACTAATTTAAATTATGAATAGCAAACTAAATTGAAAATTTACAGACCATCGCATTACATATTAAGAATCTGCCTTATCTAATAGAGACATTTTATCATAAAACTGCTTAGCTGCTCAGGTCACATGTCCTTAGCCAGTTCCAGGCTTGACATATACACTGCCATGGCCTAGAGCCAAGGTGAGCAGCCCCCACATGTGTCACGAGAGGGCAGTCAGCCCCTGGAAAGGGTTACTGGATATTCCTTTAACATGACACTTGACCAGCAACCACTCCTTTTTTTAGTCTTTAAAATGAAGGAAAAGAGCTCTTAAACCTCATGGAGCAAACACTTTGGATCCCCTGTGCAATGAAGAGAAGCAATTTTCATGGCAATCATTCGGCTGAAAGCATGGATCAGTGGTAGAATGCTTATCCAACATGCATTTAGGCTCCACCTGGCTTTCAGCTCTAGAGTAGAAATAAGCACACAAAGAAATACACAAATAGTTATTGCTTTAATGGAAAATTACTTGTATTAAGTCTTTCTGTGGCCCCAGCACCACTCCAAGTGTGCCATAGCCATTCTCTCTCTCAGTGCTTCGCTTTCTCCTTTTCAATTATTATTACCTCTTTGCAGAGCAGGAAATTTAAGGAGTTAAACTACTTGTTTTAAATTACATTTAAGGAGTTAACCACTAGTTTTAAATTGGCCACTTAGTGACTATTCCTCAAATTTTATGTGCTATTGTGTGTCTGTGAGCACGTGATGTCTACGTGAGTAAACATCCCGTGGCACACACAGGATAACTTTTTGGAGTTATTTCTCTCACTCCCCCCTTTGTGTGGGTTCTAAGGATGTAGTTCAGGTCATTAGACTTGTACAGCCAGAGCCTTTATACACTGAGACTCCTCGCTGAACCTGTCTGGCAATTATCAGAGCTAGAATCTAAACCCAGTTTATCTGATTTTAGATTACTTGATAATAGGATATGTACAAGGTATTTTCAATGCTTGAGCCGTACTCTGTCAATTAATCTTTTCATAATAAAGGTTTAGATTTTGGCTGGGTATTGTCTTCATTAAGTGACTATTTTGCTATATATAAGTGAACATAATAATGCCTAATTTCTAGAGTTTTGTGAAGATTAAATAAGACAACAGATAAAGTATTTCAATCAATTCCTAGTACATAGTATCTCCTTAACAAATACATATAAATGATTTAAAACTGACAATAATATCCATTTATTGGGAATAGTGTAAGGGAAATTTGCAGTGCGTCTGAGTTTTACTGAGTGTATGTGCATGTACGTGTGTGTGTGTGTGTGTGTGTGTGTGTGTGTGTGGTGTGTACAAATGTACCAGAAGACAGTGTTGAGACTCTTCTTCTATTGCTCTCCATACCTTTTGAGAAAAGGGTTCTTCACTGAAAAGGAAGTTTCCCAATTCAGCAAAAATAACTGGCCAGTGACCTCCAGTTATCCTCCTGCCTCTGCCTCCCCAGACCTAGGATTGCAGGCATACAACAATTTGTCTTGTTTGTTTTGATACAGGTTCTGTGGAACCAAATTCAGTCTTCAGATGGCATGGCAAGTGCTTTGCCAACTGAAACATCTCCCTGGTTCTGTATGAATTTAATGAATATAAGAAGAAAGTGACTTTTAAGAAATATCTGTCTAATGCTGTCCAGTATTCAAAATAATGCCACTGTTTCTACTATGCTTCCAAGAAATAAAACTTGACCTTCGTTTCCAAATAATCCTCTAAATAAGTTGGGTTTTTTTCTGCAAAGTCTTAAAAATCCAATTCTATTAATGTGAATGATGCATATCTAAGAAAACCATTATTGGAGCATGACCTGCTTAGCATGCTAGAAAGTGTGCTGTTTGTAGTACAGCTGTTCAGTTCGTCACTGCTGCTCTTTCATCAGCCTGCATTTTTTTTTTTGCTTTCTCAAGACTATAATATGAGAGCACACTGTTGCCTCAAAGTAAGTTCTTGGACTTGGAAAAGCTATGGAATCAATTTCAGGTACTGAGAGCTTTGTTTGAGTTTTCATAATCTAGAGACTGGATTCATTTCCAGCTGCAGAAAGGAGTTCTTCCATATTTACACAAGGGCGCAAGAGTGATTGACCATTCTTGCACATGCTGCCTCTCTTGGGATGAGTGATGTATGAATAATTTCTCTCCTTCTATGCTGACTCCAAAGCTGTCTTCAGCAATAGAAAGCTGGGTTGTCAGTCACAGCTTTGGACACTGACAGGAAGGACCCAGAGAGTCTCTTTTTCTAGCTGATTTCATCTGTAGACCACGTCCTCAACTGGGAGCAGAAAAGCAGCACTTAGCCCACAACTGTCTGGTAGGGAGGCTCCTCTGGGCTCTTCAAAACTCAGAGTGAGGCTAGTCCAACCTAGACACTACAGGAGCAAAATGTGCTTTACAAAGGATTCATATGAAAAAAAGTGATCCAAGAATCTCTACAACAAACATCTGCAGTTTTCCAGAGTTTATACCACACCACTATGATTTGATTAATCTCCCTGGAGTCCATAATGGGAATTCATTTCACCAACTTTATAGGTGATGATAAGTACAGATAGTTAGTGTGGGCATCCTTGTGCCAGGCCCTGCACAAAGCATGTTTCATTCATTATCTCATTTAATCTCCCTCTGTAAAAAGTTACACTATTAACTCCTTTTATAGATGCGCCAACTGAGCCTTGGATAATTTCAGTAACTTGCTTAAGATTTCAGAGCTGAAGTCTGGTTATGGGAAAAGGCCTGTGTTATTTCCAAGAGCTTGAAGATATTAGTTTATTTCCAAGGCATCAAATTTCACTAAGAGTAAAACACTAAACAAAATGTTTTTAAAAACTGCTTCTAAATCTCTGTGGGCTGAAAGCATGTCATGTTCCAGATAGGAAGTGCCCCTGGAGCTGTTGACCTTATTTGCTTCCCAGAAAATGCAGTCAACTTGCAAGCAAGACAACACAGGTGTTCCTTTTATCGAATGCAATAACTTGGGTCAAATTGTACCTACAGTCACATGGAATCCAATTACATTTGATTTAATGTTAAATCACTTATGCCAGCAACTGAATCAGTTGGAAGAAAAGATTAATTCCTAAGTATTTAAGGGTATGATACTGAGTTATAAAATACAGCTTGACTCACTGCATTTCTGAAGCTCTTTATATTTGTTTGTCAGACAGCAACCTTCTTCCTCCAATATGGTAAATGTGCAAGACTACGGATGGTTGAAATTTAAATCCTTTAAAAGAGGTAGTTATTAGAGACACAGGTAACAAATTTGGGTGAGCAGAAGCCCAAGTGATAAAAATCCCAGATTGATGCTTGAACACTATCTACGCAATAAGCTTTTTCTTAAAGTGGATATTTCTGGTTACTGAGAATAAAGAATCCAATTTCTATTCATCAGCTTTATTTGTCTAAAGCAGCATTAAATTGACAGTGGTCCAGGAAGCATAAAGGAAGGAAAAGCAAGCAAAACCACAGGCAAAAACTGTGACAAACTGAGAAACAGCACAAAGCAGGTCAGAAATTGTTAACTAGGTCAAAAAATATCTCCTTTCTATTGGGGCTCGATAAAACAGTTAAACATGTCATTTCTGGACATCCTATCATGTCCATGTCAAGCTGTACATTGTCTCCCTGGAGGAATGGTGCTTGGCAATGATTCCCATTCAGCAAGTGGTAAAATTGAAACAGAAATGAGTGAACTGACTTGGCCTAAGTCAGTCAGCACTTGTAATAGTCATTCAAAGCACTCAGACTCCACAGCAAAAAGGGCAGCACAAAATCCTTAAGTGTTCAAGGGAGAAAACCCAGAATCGACTGGAACTTGGCAGGAAGCAATTTTGTGCTATGTATTTGATCAAAAGTATTGCAAAGTCTCATGGTGCATGCTTATGAAGAGAAATGGCAAGGATTATACACTACTTAGTCTGTGCTTCTACACGAGTCATTATTACAGAAATTAGCTGTCATGGTAATGTCCTGAAGGGGATAAAATTAAAGCAAATCAACAATGCAAGGATTGAGCCAGTAAAGCTATCCAAAGAAATGTAATCTCAGATTCTAAGCAATTTGTCAGGAAGGCCACTAATTTAAAACATGTCAAATAAGCACAGAGGAGAAGCCATCAAAATATTTAAGAATTTCAGCTGAATTTTTACAATATCATCAGAGTTCTCCCCAGCTAAAGAAGCTCAGAGGATAGAATTTTTAACAAGACCCATCTTTACCTCTGTCTCCTGCCATCTCCTCTATCACTGGGAGTTTCCCTGACTATTCTCTCTAACATCCAGAAGCTCAACTCTATTATCTCCTCACAGGACTTTAACCTGCTTTTATTTTATTTTAAAAATTTTTATGTGTATGGGCATTTTGCCACAATGTAAATGTATGTACCACATGCATGCAATGCCTACTGAGGCCAGAATACGGCATCAGATCACCTAGATCTAGAGCTACAGAGGCCTGTAAGACACCATGTGGTGGTGGGAACTGAACCTAGATCCTCTGCTAGAGCAATAAATGCTCTTAAGCACTGAGCCATCTCTTTATCCTCTGACTCTGCCTTTATGAGACCCCCTTCAGCCCTTCTAGAATTTATTATCTTCGCCACACTAATTTTGAGTTTTAGTTATTAAGAATCTTTAAAAATGTATAAACTGAAAATAAAATTGTAATAAAATGTTTGTTTAGTGTAACGTGTATTCTTTCCCGCCAGCTGCCTGGGTCTTGTCTTAATTATTAACCCATAATTACTAATACATATTTTATAAGGTCTTATCTTACTGAGGTTGCATCCTCAAGCATACTCTCTTCCCAGGATCACATGGTGACTCTCCACTCCTGACTACATTTCCCAGAATCCCCCTCAACTCATAGTCCCACCTATCTTGCTTCCCTGTAGGCCAACAGTGCTTTATTTATAAACCAATAGGACAACATATACACATAAGGACTTCCCTCATCAAGGTTAGTATCAATGGGGGTCTTCCAGCAAGTTGAAATCATGTGCTAGCTGTTTTGCTGTGTTAGCTTACAAAGCAGCAGGTTTCCACTTGGGATCTTCACACCCATATTTCATTTTGGTTAATCCCTCTGTCCCCACCCCATCATCTTGTCCCCCTGTCCCTACCCTTTTTCATTTTGTTCTGTTGTCTTAATCCCCTTTTTAAAGCCTCTCATTTTTCAGCCTCATGAGCCCCTTTCTAGTTTCCCGGCCATTATATCAACATATAAAAGTAACCATCTTACACACCTAATAGAGGCACAGATCCACTTATCAGAGGGGTCATAGGGTATTCAACTTTGTGAGGCCAAGTTACCTCTGGGAATAAAATTTTACAAGCCTGATCTCATTTAATGCCCATAATACCCCAGTAAAGTAAATACATGTTAAAGAGAAATGGCAGGTACAAAATCCCATGACAGAAGGAAGGCTGGTTCATTAGAGCAGCTAGATAAGGCATCCTACAGAGGCAGAGAGTTGGGAAACCTTAGGAAAAACCTGATTAAATAATGCAGAATCTACTGTGAAAGGGAGAAGGTGATATAGATAGCCTGTTAAGGAAATAGTAATGAGTAAAGAAGAAAATATTTAAGGGGTGGTGATGTTTAAAATGCAGTCTGGTAACCCTTAACTGTACTGTGACTTTAATCCACTCATCTTCCTATCCTTGAACTCTGACCTGCCTGGGCTCCTCCCTACCCTGCTTCTTTTATGTTCTTTCCCCTTATGCTACTTGCTGCTTTCTCTCTCATGAAACATAAAACTACCATGACTTCATTCTGTTTAGCATTCCTTTACTTTTTAACATGCTGAGGGGTAAATTCTCATCTGTGTACAATTAGACAAGTCAGAAGAAAAAAGGATGAATAATTTGTAGCTCTTGCCACTTCAATAAAAATTGAGTTATTAATTTTTTAATCTTAAAAGTAGATATTGGTTATTTTTTCTCTTGATTCCTAAATTGTTCATAGCTATACTGGGCTCTCAACAGTAGGAAGAGTTCTCCTGAAAGTTAGATACATGAGCACATGGATTTCATATCCATAAAAACAGAGGAATTAGGTACATAGTCAGTGGTCATTGTTTGCTAAATAGAATTTTGTACACAGTGATATATATTCTCTGTAAGCAAAAAGGGAGACAGACAGAATTATTGTCTTGAGGCAACAGGACCTTTACACACTGGTTAAATTACATACCAGGCAGATACCCACCACGGCCTTGAGCCAGGGGATCTCCAATTTCTTCCACCCGTAGCATGGCAGATTGCTTGTGGGAGGATGGCTTAGCTGCCAGATAAAGGCAGGAGTTCATTTTATGTGCCCATCTCAAAAGACATTTCCCTATTCACTCTTTCTGCCCAAACCTCATCCAGAATGAAAAGGCCATGACATGAGTCGGCAACAGAAATGTAAAGTTCTCTACAAAAGGACTCAAGGAAAATAAAAATTCTGAATTGCATCAATATTTGAGACTAGTGTCTGTTCAATCTCAAAACACAACCAACAAATCATGATTACAGTTTATTTCCATCCAGCCTTGCCTTTTGAGAGAATGGAACATTATTTATGTGATCTAAGAACCTTCTTACTATGACATATTTGTCAGCTTTAAGGAAATAAACTATTTTCATTTTGTTTATCATATTTTTTCTTTCCTTTATCCAACCATGAAAGTAATGTTTCATACTCATATATCAGTCCTCAGACTGCTGTATACATTTTATCCCTAGAAGCATTTAAAAACAAAACTTCCACATGTGCTTTAGGCTTTCTTCATTTTACATGAAGCATAGTAATGCTATTTCAACTCCCTGCTCTGTTTGTCAGTTTTGCAAAGGTCCTGTGAATGATACTAGTTAATACTTTCACCAGTTGTGTTGTTATTTGCCTCTTCTATCCATGAAATGGAAATAAAACTCAATTACAGCAAGTTTCAGGGCGAAATCAAATTAAGTGTGATATGAATGGGTTGCAAACCCCTGAAGATGCTGATCAGATGAAGACAAATGAGTTTCCAACAGGGTGTATTCATCTTTACATGCAATTGTATCACTGTGCCCTCTTCACTGAAACACTCGTCTTTATTCAGTTGTGAAGCTTTCTCTCAGGTGTCTCTATATCCCTATTCTGATATGTTCATGTTCAATTTCTATGGCAGTATAAATATCATGGAAATTGGTTCACAGCATGGATATTATCTTTTCTATCTACTGCCTGTGTGACCTCAGGCAATTACTTATGTAATTCAAGCTGTATTTCACAATAGGATTTTTAGAAAGATTAAATGAGATGTAAGTTCCTAGGCCAACTTTAAAATATAGTCAAACGCTCAATAAATGGATCTTCCTGCAATAAAGTTCCATATTAGTGATCAAGATGTTCCAGTCTTCCATGAAGACACATGGTCAAGTATTCATTTTTTAAGTAATTTATTCACCCCTAACCTTTGAAATGAACTTGTTTAATGCCTGCTTTATTTTATTAAAGCAAATCATACCTGTTACATTCACTTATTTGTTCTGCTTCCAACTAGAGTAGCCTGTCATCTGTCACATAACCCTTTATAAAATTCAAATATATACAGTTAAAGGGCTGAAGCGATAGCTCAGCATGTAAAGTTCCTTCCTGTTGTGCAAGTATGGGGACATGGTTTTGGAACCCCAGAAGCCATGGGAAGAATTGGATATGGTGTGGTATGCCTGTAATCCCAAGGTTGGGACAAGAGGACCCTAAAGGGTTCACTAGCCCTAGCTAGTCAGTGAGTCCTAGGTTCAATGAGCTATTTTGTCTCAAAAATGAAGGTGGAACAATAGAGAAAGATAGGCAACATTGATCTTTGGCCTCCACATGCATGCACAAGTAAATTAAAAATAGACAAGCAAACTAACAGTTCCAAAATCAAGCCCAACCCGGACAATTTAAAAATAATGGAAAGCATGACTTGCTTGTAGATCAATGATGTTTCTGTTTTTAGAAACCTAAATGAATTATTTTCAAGTATGACTTGCTCACAAATCAGTGATGATTATTTCTTTTTTAGAAACCTAAATGAATTATGTTCTTCAATTAAAACTCTTCCTTTTGTTATGTATACTAGTGCATACTTGTAATAACAGCCCTTGGAGCACTGAAACAGGGGGGTTATGAGTTTGGTGCCAGTATGGATTACATAGTTGGATCCTGTCTATCAAAGCAAAGCTGCTTACTGGGATATTGTTTTGAAAGCACATTTCAGAATATTAAGGGCTAAATTACTCTTTTAATCCTGATTGCGTCAAACAGCAGTATACAGGATCTCATATGCACACAAAAATCATTCCTATTTTTCAGTGTGGCTTGGAAGCCCTGTTCCAACCAAGTCATGTTTTCTCAATTGATGTTTTTAATAATTACTTGTTTGAGAGAAAACTGGAATGAGTAGAAACCAACCCAAATTCATAGATGGGAGAACCACTGGGGACCAATAATGTCAAGTGCAAAAACTAATGGAGGCATGTTGGCTACTCTCCTGGTGAGAACTGAAAGGCAACTTCAGTTCAGACACCATGGAGATTATAAGGCTGAGAACTCTACATATTCCTTCTCGAAGAAGAGTCAAGGACCAACTCACAAGCATGATGTCACCTTCACTTCTATAACTTGCTTTTCTTCTTTCAAATGAAGGCTCACACTGTGAAGATGGCAACTAAGGGAAGGGGACTTAGTATTATTCACACAGTTTATCCAGTGTGCATTTAATTAACCACATAATTGTTATTGTAATGCTTGGTAATTAGGTGTGAATGATAAGTGGATCATGCAAATGAGCATATTGCAACAGTTACCAACACAGAAAACTTATTGTAAGATCTTATAATCTACCAACTGCTCTCATACATCATAACAATTAATTAATTTTGCTTTTCTATTATTTTTTTCTTGGCAACTTTGGTGTTTTGGTGGTCATCAGAACTGAACACACTGAAGAAAGATGGTACTATGAGACTGGAAAGGGCCTTAAACTCCCTGGGTAATTGCGGGAAGCAGATGGTTTAAGAAGACCCCAAAGAATTTAAAAAAGTATCAGAGTCCTGTCTCCACCATGGCATCTCTCAGGGACCCTGCAAAATACCTTTAGATTTTCAGGGTCAGTTTTCTAATCTGCAAAAGGAGCATAGGTAGGAGTAAGGGTAGGAGTAGGGGTCACTCTGCTATGGGTCAAGCAAGACTAAAAACCACACACATCTTTCTTCAGCTCTTACCAGTTACAAAATGAAATGAACTTGGAGGGGCAGGTAGAGAAAGGGCAAACAGAAACAGAGTGAGTTTTTGCTCATCCAGAAAAAGACAAGGAAAATAAAATGAAGAATCACCATAAAAGAGTTACCTGTTGCAGGACTGAAGCAACTCTCCCTTTCTTCAAACACTACTTAGGTAGAAACTTTGCTCAAAGATCCACAGATAAGCATTTAATCTATGTCATTGATTTTGTTCGCGAATGCTCCACATTACTCACAAACTATCTCCTACCTATCTCCCCCCCCACACACACACCACCTTTTCACACAACTTAAGCTGATGGAAAATATGCTTACCTCTAAATGTTTTTATTAATGTGAAATAATGATATTCATCATGTCACAAAGTCATTACAAAAATAGACTGAGATAAAATATTTCGATTACCAACTGCTAAAGGAATACTTCTAGATAACATCACCCATCAATTGAACTTCACCATATGGCTTTACTTCCATGCTGCAGAACTTGGCAACATGTTCCAACAGAGAGGATGTTTTACAGTGGGAACAAAAATGTGTGCTCATTTTTTGGGGGAGTGGAAATAACCTACTATTTAAAGCTAATGTACCAGATATGAGTTTGTAAATAAAATCATATATTCTCACATGTAAACATGCCTATCCATCTCAACTTTGCCCAAATATCTCTTTTCTTATACCTCTTTACATAGTTATAGATTTAATAAAGTTCTTCAGCCAACTGTATAACCAGCTGTTTCTATTATCTTTTCTCATTTAACTGCTCCCTCATTTGGCATAAAATTTAATACATCATCTCTGGGTGTACATTACTCATATTTATCGTCTCTATAAAACAAACACTTCCACTCGCTAGAACTTCTAGGTCATCTTGGCAATAAGTGGGCTGCCCCAATCCAGTGCGACTTGCCATAGCAGGTACAGTCTTTCCATAACTGTCAATTCCAACACTACAGTAATCTCAGATGAAGAGTTTCAAAATTTTTATACCATAATTATTTTCTAATTGCATCCTAGGCCCCAGTGAATGACTGCATCATGAGAGAACACACAATTAGGTCCTCAGCACAGAAGGTGGGGTCATTCATGCCGATCTAGGACACAGAAGAGGAAGATGGCTGATGGGTGTGATATTTATCCAGTCCTTCATCTCTAGACAGTGCTTAACTGTCTGAGGTGTCCAAGAGCTTGTGCTGCTAACACTCATCTTTTCCTTGTAAAACACCATGCAAGGGCAAACTGGAAGTAGAGTTAAATAATACAATAAAGTTAGCTGAGCATTTCTGAAACTTTGGAAGAAGTAGCCCATCACTGTGATTGGTAAAGACCTGTAATATAGGTCTCAAATCCCATTCTGCTGGACCACTCCCCAAGTGGGCTAGCCTGTGTCTCCTCACTTGCTCTACATACATCAAGAAACCACCAATAACCTCTAAAGCCAATTCAAAGCACCCTACAAGTGAAATAAAAGAACAGTTCATTGAATGGGAAGTTGTCTTACTAGTAGTAGCCATAAAAGCTTGCTGCCTCACTCAGCAAATAGTTGATAGAACACACTAAGAGTTACAAAGATGGGTAGGAGACAAATCCTAGTTTCTAGATATTTTCACTTAGCTCAGGTAACTATCTTTTTAATGGAATTGATTACAAGCCCCATCAGTGTATGTGATGAACAGCAAGAATATCTAGGAGCTGAGAAAAGGGAGCAGACACTGTAGATAAATTAGTTGAAACAGGTTTCATGGAGGAGGTGCAATCTGAGACTGATGGTGCCACGGGAAAACATTTGGATATCGGCATCCCCTTTCTCAACACTTATACTGATCTCCCATTTATTTTACATGGACAAGATTATGCCCCTCCCCCTTACCTGTGTTCTAACACCTTCACTTCATTCCTCAGGGAAAATTTCTGAATGCCCCCCACCTTTCCATGCACCAGTTATGATAAAGAGTTTGCATTACTTTGACTTTTAATGGAATTTGCTACCCATGCTGGCCAGCAGGATGTAAGAGGTAGGCACCTTTAGCATCAGTTCAAGTCATACACAGAAGGCACTCCTAGGTTTGACAAGGCATCCAAGTGACCGACATTAGAAAAATATCAAATTAGAAGTATAGAAGATGTATAGGAAATATTTATATTTCATAGCAATGAAAAAGATGTAGAGTGGTGATAATTCAGGAACTGTCTGTTTAAATGTCAAATCTTATCTATCTTTGAAACTTCGAAACCCTACCAGTCAATTAAACCTCCTTTCTTCAGAGGACCATCTTCTGCCTCTCACGTGGGATGGATTATGTTTGCTTTGGACCATGTTAAATTGTGTGAGCACACAAATATCTTGCTGATGTGTTCATGTGATCAGAGCAGTGTTTACATTAGTCAAACCAAAAGTTATGTGAGCAGAGGAAACCTGTGCTGGTAACTAACCTATCATCTCTCATCTCGAAACCCAGTTCTCTGCCCAGTTTTCTGATACTGACCTTGTGATTTATTCAACAACATTTGGAGAGGCTACCAGTCAGGAAGAGAGAAGCAGTGCATATTTTTGGCTACTGGTTTTTTCTTTCTGGGCAATCACTCCTTGAACCTTTAGCTGAACAGCTCTATTGCTTCCCACTAACCAGTTTGTGTAGATGCTCAGGATAAACTTCATCATACCTTCAGTACCAGGAGCTACACTTCTCCCCCATGGGTCTCAGATACTCCCAGAAGCCAGATGGTACCCTGTCTTTCGACCTCTAAGTCCTATCTAAGTTCATTCTTTCTCTCCTCTGAGCATCTAAGTTATAAACCCCACACATTCTTTTGAATTATCCCTGGATGTGGGCCTGTTCCCGAACCTATGTGTTCAGCACTGGCACATCCAAAGCTGCTTAGCCAATACCTATATTAAATTATCTCTATTAAAATAGCTTACATGGTATATTTGCAGTCATATACTGATAGAGAACTGATGGCTAAGTGACCAGTTACAAGACACTGGGCATCCTTGTGGCCATGTAGCTGTCCAAGAGCCACCACTGGAACCATGTTGATCTGTTTAGCTTGTTTAGCTGCTACTTGAGGCCATGGTGTACTATAGGCCTGAGTTACTGCCAGGGACCCATGTCTGGGTCTGTGACCCTATACAGCCAGGGTCTGTGGCCCGTGCTGCCACTAAGGGCCATACAGAAGTCAACGGTCTGGGACTCAACATGTGGCCTTTTTGGTGTCTGTGGGCCTTGCTGCCACCAGAACCAAGCTATTACCCCGGGGCCGTGGAGTTGTCCAGGCCAGGGCTGCTACCAAGGGCCATGTCTGGGTCCTGGCCCTAGAGCAGTCAGAGCTTGAGCCAACATCTGTAGCTCAAAGGCTATGTGGTTGCTCCAGGTCTGATCAGCCACCCGGGACCATGTTGGTATATGAGGGCCATGCTGCAGGAAGGCCATGCAGTTCTGAGTGGCCTGTGCTGCTACCCAATGCCATGGTAACAAGTGGACCAGAGGTGCAGCTGAGGGCTGTGTCTGGATCCGTGGCCCTACTGCAGTATGTTGGGTTAAGTCCATATTAACTGACCCTGATGGTATGGGCTTAGAGGAGCTGGTTCTGCCCCCTTGCCTGAGGCAGACTGCCCTATGGTCCAGACTGACCACTTCATCTGCCACCCAGGCCCACAATCAAGCCTTATGTTGGCCCTCCCTAACTTCTATTCCATCTAGGATGTGCTGGAGCTCATGAAGGACTGGTCCTTTGGAACAATACACACAGGATCGTTATGACTCAGGGCATCTGCCGGATGTCTCAGAGGAGTTTCGGTGAGGATCCAGTGATGGTGGTGTACCAGAAACCAGAAGCCTTGAACCAGACCAGTGACTCATTGCAATAAACATTTGCTAGCAAAGCTAATTGGACAAAAGGGTATACTATGTGACACACCACTCCCAATGCCACCAGAGCGAATGAAGACGTGTTGGAGAGGTGGGAAAGAAGGATAATAGAAGACTTTTTTGGTGTTTCTTTTGGTTTGGTTTGTTCTTGCTTTTGTTTATTTGCTTGTTTAGTTTTGTTTTAGTCTGATTTTTAACAATATTTTCTTGGGGGTACTGTAGGGGTAAAGGGGAATGTGGGGAGACTTGGAGGTGAGCAGGATTGGGGTGCTTGATGTGAAATTCCCAAAGAATCAATGAAGAAATTATGTTAATAAGGTTAATAGGATCCTAAAGCATCTGTGATAGAAGAATTGGGGAGCAGAGGGTGGAATAGACCAAATACATAGGATACATGTTGGAAGCATCCATCTACTGAAATAATACCTCAGGTAGACTTTATTGAGACGTGATATGTAAACAAATTCACAAGAGCCTGTTTAAAGAGGTATCAAGGACACACGCTACATGCTAATATGCTTTAAAGTATGTAAATTAGTAAAACCTCTGTGAAGGGAAGAAAATGGTTAAGTCCATTTGTATAGAAGAAAATTAAAGCATAAAAGTATCAACTTACACAGTGCTACCAGAACACAAATAGAAATACAAATCTGCTTATACCTACAGCAAAATAAATAAATACTTCAACCCATCAGTACATAGTCCTCTCATCCACCTACTGAAGTGTCAAATTGCCCCTGAAGTAACAGGGCATCTGTATCAGTGAGGTAACAGAGCTACAAGAATGGTAGAGGAGTGCACCTGCATGCTGTGAAGACGCTGCGATAAAGGAAATGTAGAAAAGGTGCCTGGATGAACAAGTGCATGAATGTTTATTATTCCCCAAGAACTGGAATGCCCAATTGCTTGTTGTTTTCATCTGCTTATTTGTGTATCTTTTATTTAAAAAGGAAGTAAACTAAAAGGTGCTGCGGAACAGAAAGAATCTGCATTCATCTGTATTTACATAATAAGGCTTGAATTTTGACAACTTAAAAGCGAATGAAGCAAATCCAAATCACCCTTCTCTCTAGAGCTCTTCTTTCCTTGGGGGTGTGTTAATATGCAATTAGCACCAAAAATGGAAGCTCTTAAAATCATTCAGAGTATTTCCAAGGCCCAGCACAACTTTATTAAAGTGATCAATGTAAATACAAGTGTTCTACCACCACAGGTCCCTATATACTTAAATCAAAGGTTAAATAAAACCTGGAGACCAGAAGCTCAAAAATATAAGCAACCAAAAATGTCAGCTGCATGAGGAACACTAACACATGAGTGGCTTATAATAGAATGTCCTAAGTGTGGATTACTTTTCCAACTTTAATTGTTATTATCAGAAAGATGGGTAAGTCAATAAAACATAACATTTAGTAGCACACACTTTGGAACAGATTAGCTTGGGGTTAAACTTGACATTTGTGAGAACACCTACATGCATATCAGTTACATAGTATACTAGTAGATTTATATTGATACATAAGTTAATACATTATCCTTTTTTAAAGCTATGAAGTCTTGTTATGGAGAATATTGTCTAGTGGATAATATGATTATCATGACAACATGAGAATGGAAGTTAGGATCCCAGGAACCAAACTAAAAGCAGCTATAGTACAACACACCTGCAACCGCAGCATGCCTGTGACAAGATGAGGATAGGAGAATATGCTGAGGCCTACAGGACAAACAATGTGGTGCATTCATCAGTGAAGAACAAGACATCTGTTTGCAAAAAAGTAGATTTGAACCATGACATCAAAATTTCTTCTGACTTCTACTGGCATGCACCATCACAGCTACACATTCACATGTATGTATAGAAGCAGTATACACAATATCAAGTTCTTATTGAACTTATGTTATAGATATAGATAAAGATATGGATGTAGGTATGTACACATATACACACATTTGCACATTCTACAGAGAAGCAGTAAGTCCTCCACTGTTTTCAACGAGATCAATTTGTCATGATTCCCATGTCCCTAAAGACAAACCACAAGGTTATCACTTCCGTACTGCAAATTTTATAATGTCTTTACTGCACTACTCAGTTCCCAGTACAGACACTGGGTACACACTCCAGAGTGAGGGGAAGTCTACATGCAGCTTGCCCTTCTTTATGCTGCCCCACCTCTCTCACACACACATGATCTATGAGAAGTTAAGTTACTTCACAGGAGATCAACCAAACTGCACTGAGCAAAATTCTAACTTTGCATGGGAACACACATTACAATTTCATTGTGGTATTCCTGAAGTCTAAAACTCACTCTTGAATTCTCAATATGTGGAACTTCTAATTATTTTCTGATAAAAAATGAAAATTTAAAAGAGATCAATCTCATTAGGCCTGGTGGCTCATGCCTATAAGCCTAGCACTCGGGAGACATAGACAGGAGGATTTTCATGAGTTTGAGGCTAGCCTGAGTTACTAAAGGAGATGTTGCCTTAGCATCCCCTGTAGCAACAAAAAAGAAAAAAATTATAAGAACTATAAAATATGGTACAAATGGCACATTGTCTCTGAAATAACATATTCTCTATGCCTATTCTATGGTGATTTTAATGAAGACTAAATTTGGTTTTTGTCTAGGTTCTCCTATTTACTGTATATTCTTATGTATGTCCCAAATCAACTTTTCCCTAGCATTGTCATTAGTCTACACTACCAGTTGTTGTGAGAATCAAGCTCCATTAATTATGTAGGGTGCTTTTTTTAGTATCTATTGATTAGAGTGAGCACAGGCCCTGAAATATGATGACATAGTAAATATCCATATTTGAACTCAAAACCTGAACACATTCAACCTCTTCATCTTCTAAGGTGACAAATACAACAGTTATGGTTTAAAAAGTCACCTCCATGAGGAAAATGATATTAATCAATCAATCAATCAATCAATAAATGTTCAATAAGCCAAATTCTCTAATGTAAGAATGTACTTATCTAGAAAACTACATAAGGATATACCTTGCACAGTTAGATAGCTATAATGAGTTTCCTGAAAGCTGGGCCAGGTTAAAAAGGAATCTTATTTGGGTGTGGCCATGGATGTGAGAAAGATGCTGAAACCAGCAGAGCCTCCAAAACTCAGGGAACAGGACACTCTGCCCACATTACTCTTGAGAGCAAGAGAAAGACTTCTGCAAAGTTGATAGGTTCAGAAAGTTTCAAGAGTTAGGATTGTTTTTAAAAAGATATTATTTATTGATGTATTTACTTTAAGAGGGCAATTATTTTTCTAGCAAATTAGCCTCTTCTAAATTAGCTTTATAACTATAAATCCACCAGCCAGCCATCAACTGTCTTATTAGAAAACCAGTGTTAAAGAAGCTTTAAAATCCAGAAAATTGTGATGCCTCCAGAAGTTGCTCTAGGTAGAACTTCAAGTACAATATTGAAGAGGTATGGAAAGAGTGGAAAGCCTGTCTTGTTCCTGATTTTAGAGGAATTGTGTTGAGTTTCTGTCCATTTAGTTTGATGTTGGCTGTTTGTCTGCTGTATATAGCTTTTATTATGTTTAGGTATGTTCCTGTTACCCCGGATCTCTCAAAGACCTTTATCATAAAGGGGTGTTAGATTTTGTCAAAGGCTTTTTCAGCATCTAGGGAGAAGAGCTATAGTCCTGAAAACAGCTTGGTATTGGCACAAAAATAGTCAGGTAGACTAATGGAACCGAATTGAACACCCAGATATTAACCTGTACATGTATGAACATCTAATCTTCGACAAAGAAGCTAAAAATATACAATGCAAAAAAAAAGAATCTTCAACAAATACTGCTGCCATAACTGGATGCTGGCATGTAGACTGCAGATAGATCCATGTCTACTGCCATGCACAAAACTTAAATTCAAATGGATCAAAGACCTCAACATAAATCCAGCCACACTGAACCTCTTAGAAGGGAAAGTGGAAGGTACCCTTGAACGAATTGGTACAGGAGACCGCTTCTTGAACATAACATCAGTAACACAGTCACTGAGATTAACAATTAATACATGGGACCTCTGAAACTGAGAAGCTTCTGTAAGGCAAAGGACACACAGTCAACAAGACTAAAAGACAGCCCAAGAATGGGAAAAGATAATCACTAACCCCACATCTGGCAGAGGGATGATCTCTAAAATTTACAAAGAACTGAAGAAGCAAGTCTCCAAAACACCAAAGGATCCAATTAAAAAGTGGGCTACAGAAATAAATAGAGAAATCTAAAATGGCTGAGAGGCACTTAAGAAAATGTAGAATATCCCTAGCCATCAGGGAAATGAAAATCAAAACAACTCTGAGATACCATCTTACTCCTGTCATAATGGCTAAAATAAAAACACCAATGACAGTTTATACTGGAGGGGCTATGGAGAAAGGGGAACACTTCTCCACTGTTGGTTGAAGTGCCAACTTGTACAGCCACTTTGGAAATCACTATGGAGATTCCTCAGGAAAATGGGAATCAGCCTACCACAAGATCCAGCAATTCTACTCTTAGGCATATATCCAAAAGATACACATTCATACAAGGACAACTGTTCCACTATGTTCATAGCAGCATTGTTTGTAATAGCCAGAACGTGGAAGCAACCCTGATGCCCCTTAACTGAAGAGCAGATAGAGAAAATGTGGTACTTTTACACAATGGAGTATTATTCAGTGGGAAAAAATGGAATCTTGAAATTTTCAGGCAAATGGATGGCACTAGAGGAAACCATCCTGAGTGAGGTAACCCAGAACACAAAAAGACAGGCATGGTATGTACTCACTCATATATGGATTTTAGACATGAATCATGGCAGTTTCCCACTGCCAGAGAGTCTGGGAAACAGAACCTTCAACCAATGACTGATGAAAGCAGAGACAGACTCCCACAGCTCAACACTGAGCTGAACTCAAGGAACCCAGTGTCAGAGAGGGAGGACAGGTGAGCATAGGGGTCAAAACTGGGCTTTTTTTTTAACCCACAGAATCAGCTGACCTGAACAAGGGATAGCTCTTGAACCCCAGACTGACGGCTGGGAATCCAGCATGGGACTGATCCAGACCCCCTGAATGTAGGTGCCAGTGAGGAGGTCTAGGCAATCTGTGGGGCCTTGGGTAGTAGATCAATATTTATCCCTGGCATACAAATGGACTTTGGGTGCCCATCGCACAATGAGAGATATTCTCTCATCCTGGAATCTTGGGGGAGGGCCTAGGCCCCTCCCTGGATGAAATGACAGACTATGGATACCCCCCATGGACCACCTCACCCTCCCTGTGGAAAGGGTGGTTGGTAGGATGACATGGGAGGAGGGGGGAGAGAGGGGAGAGGCACCTGGGATTGACATGTGAAGCAACCTTGTTTCTAATTTAAATTTAAAAATAAAAAAGACTTTAAAAATTCCAGACCATGAAAAAAAAATATATATATATATGCAATTTGAAGACTTTTCTGAAAATCTGAAAACTAGAATTAGGTGTTTATCCCATAAATTTACTAAGTTACTTTTAACCTAAATTTTGTCCTCCTTGTCAACTTAATTAGCATATTAGCCACTAACTTTTGTTTCTAATTTTCTTTGCATATGGGATGCAACCTTTATATTATTCCAAGTCATGGTAAAACAACTTGATTATTGGATGTGTCTGAATGAAATTTACTAGCTGTAAACTGAATTCAACTCCTGGAACCCAGTTGCAAAGAGGAGTGATGACCAAAGGTATCAAGATCAGGCTGACAAAACCCACAGAGGCAGCTGACCTAAACAAGGGGGAACACATGGACCCCAGACTGATGACTGAGGGGCCAGCATGGGACTGATCCAGACATCCCTCCCACTGAACCTGGGTGACAGAGAGGAGGCCTTGGCAATCTGTGGGTCCTTGGAGAGTAGAGCAGTATTTATTCCTGGCATACATAGGGACTCTGGGAACCCATACCACGTGCAGGGATGCTCTCTCAGCCTGGACACATGGGGAAGAACCTAGGTCCTTCCCGGGATGATGTGACAGACTCTGAAAATCCCTCATGGAAGAGCTTGCCCTCCCTGGGGAGTGGAGTGGGGATGGAGTGGGGATTTGGAGTTGTGAGTGTTGGGGGGTGGGGGAGGAGGGGAGGGAGAGGGAACTGAGAGTGACATGTGTAAAAAGTTATATAAAATATAAAAAAGCAATAAAACATGCTAAATAAAAACCTTTACTTATATTCATCTACTAAAATGTATTTGATATACTCTTATGCATTTATTTTTATTATGTATCTCCTTCAGCAGCTCTGCTCCCAAGAAAAATCCTGATTTGGACCATTGAAATCCTATCATCACTTAGGATGCTGAAAAATATTTTGGGATTTAGCCTTTATTTTTAAAATGACAAAAGAGCTTGTGATATCTTGACTAAGAATTACATTACCAAAAATTCTTATTTTGTGTTCCCATTAAAACAAACACAATAATGTTGGAGGAAAATATTTTTAATTTAAAATTACTACAATCTTCAGAAAGGAAGAAATACATTCATACTTTTCAACATATTAAAAAGCAAATAGGATCTCTCATGTTCACTAGGCTGAGAATTACTGAACAAATTTACAGCAATACCTTCTGTCCCAGCAGTACTCTCTAATCATGAGATTGAAAGAGTGCAAAAGGTTGATTTTCCTCAAACCAGCAGGGACCTGGGGCACTGCTCACAAATAAGGCATGACTGTTGGCTGAAGTCACTGGCAGCTCACACAGGAGGGCTGGCTTTATGAATAGACTTGTTTGATCCCGCTCCACGGTGACTCATATGTTGATCATTGATTGCTGTGTAGATTGTTGGGAACACTTAACTCTCACAAAATCCTTGGAGTTCAGTGAAATGGTAGCTCCTTGAAGAACACTTTATATTATTCAGATGAGAAAGAACTTAAAGAGGACACTGCACTGAAACTAGGGGAGAACTTGAAAGACCCTTAATGGGGGAGGCTGTACCTTTCCAAGATTCTAGTATTGGACAGGATACTCTATTTTATTAATATTTAGCCTTTATGTTTCTTACATACCAGTTTTCTATAGGAAGAGATCTAGGTACCTGTGGCACTGACCATGCCCATTTTGAATGTGACCACGGGTGTGTACCAGATGTGTGGAATAAAGGGCTGAGGAGAGGAGCACTTGCCCTCTTTTGGGGTCCTGGTGGGTCCTGAAAGGTTTCAGAGACTAACCTGGGTTTTCAGTTTCTCATGTAAGTAATTTCCCACAATAAATAACCAACAACATCCATATCCAGTGTACTGTAATATTTCTTCAACAGCTGGTGTCAGAAGTGGGATTCAACTCCACACCTCCAGGAGAGACTGTGATCTGAATGGAGAAGCACCTTAGATGGCTTGGTCATCCTGACAGACATGGTTACGTCTTTCAGATAAGTTTAAGGTTTGGATCGGATAGATATGGGTAGAATGGGATATAGTAGATTATTATATCTTCTTGTGATTTACCTCAGTGATTATTAGCTATAGACAACTTACATTGTTTTAGATTCTCATATGATATAACTTATGTACAATCAAGTTGTATTCCTTTCTTGGATAATTTGTATATCACAATTTGTCATATTGTGTAAGTTTTTTCAATTTACGATGTTTGGTGCATAGATATCGTTATCGTCTATGTACATATGCTTTTACATATGTTTAAGAGATTTGGCTGTTGAGGAAATATAACAGTACACGGGATATGGATATTGTTGGTTATTTATTGTGGGAAGTTACTTACATGAGAAACTGAAAACCCAGGTTAGTCTCTAGAACCTTTCAAGATCCAACCAGAACCCCAAAATAGGGTGAGTGCCCCTCTCCACAGCCCTTTATTCCATATGCCCTGTAAGTACCTGTTCCCGTGCCCAAAATGGGCATAGTCAGTGCCACAGGTCCTAGATCTCTCCCTACAGTTTTCTTTTGTATACCTGAGACTGACTCTTATCTGCAAGCATAGCAACTCTAATCAGCTTTTGTGATCCTTTTTAAGTGGCATCTGCTCACTGAAGCTTATTTCTTTCTATGGTTGGAGTTAATTTATCTGTTCTATGAACGTCCACAGTTGTTCTTCTACAGGTGCTTCCACTAAATACAGGCCATGGGACTCTGGGTGAAACATATAACTAAAGAATATTAACAGAAAAAACAAACAGTGCTTTAGTCTCCCAGGGGAGATGGCTCAGCAGTTAAGAGCACGTACTACATTTGGAGGACCTGAGTTCAGTTCACAGCTCACAACCTCCTGTATGTAACTCCTGCTCTAGGAGGTAGAACACCCTCTTCTGGCTTTCTCAGGTACCTGCACAACTCTCTCCCTCCCTCCCTCCCTCCCTCCCTCCCTCCCTCCCTCCCTCCCTCCCTCCCTCCCTCTCTCTCTCTCTCTCCCTCTCTCTCTCTCTCTTTCTCTCTCTTTCCCTTTCCTCTCTCCCTCTCTCTCTCTCTCTTTCTCTCTCTCTCCCTGCCCTCTCTCCCTCTCCCTGCCCTCTCTCTCTCTCACACACACACACACATACACACACACACACAGTTAAAACTAAATCTTCAAAAAGTATATGTCTAATAATAGAACAAGTATATTTATGAGACATGAGGTCATATTTCAATTAATCAGTAATCAGTTGTTTCTTGAAGAGATCTTACATGTTGTGAGCACTACAAAGGAGTTAAGAGTAAATTAGATGCATCTCAAATGCCACCTCCTTCCTTTATCCTTTATTTCATCCTGGAAACTGTCAAGAAAAATAGAACATCTAATCTCTTTAGGTGGCCAACTACACCCCCTTTTTTCGTAGCAGTAGTTAATGTTTGTCAGGTAAAGAAATGGTGTTATGAGTTTTATTAAAATATATTTATTATTAAACAAATGTTGGCTTTAAAGATAAAAACAGAAGATTTTTGTCTTTTTAATATGTTCTTTATTAATTTTCAGGTCTTAGCTAAATCACTCATGCTTGTGATACAGTTAGTGAGTAGTGCAAGTGTCTATAAATATAGTGAACAAATAGCTCTTTATCTCAATATCGTCACTTCATATTTTATATGAAATGGTACTCAATTTCTACTTTATCACATTGACTAAAATGTTTATCAAGTTGATGTTATGAAACTTACACTAGAGGTTTTATATAACTGGATATTGTTGAAGACATTTTGCTATAAGTCTTATTTAAAATGCATTACTAATTAGTCTATAGATTTTATTTGTGGACCTGGTAGTGCCCAGTATCAGGTAGGAAGCAAAATATATTTGAAAATAAGCAGAAGACACACCCTCCAGAAGCTTAAAACTGGAACCAGGATAGAGCGTACACTGCTCCAAACCAAATAGCCATTAGTTAGAGCCAAGAAACTAGAGAGAGGCTGGAGAAACAGTAGGAGGATGTCTCAGAAAAGACCGATGGAGAGTGAGGACTCATTATCATTACCAAAGGGAAAGGGCATAAATTCACCATGCTACTTCAAAGCTCATGGTCATTTTCATGTATCCACTACACCAACTCCACTGAACTGTTCTAACTACCAAGACCAGCTTCCAGAATGTCATACCATCAAAGTTCTATGTTAGCAAGGGCAAAGGGACATCTGGAAACAGTACAGTTAGAACAGGGATTTATAGAAGAAGGTGTACCCCACTCTGGTCTTCAAGATAACATTCCAAACACTGAAAGAACCAACTTGCTTCCCACCAGCTGGCACCCTTGGCTAGACTTCCCTGACCACACCATGACCTATTTGTGGCCCTTTGGTCATTTCCACACATGTGAGAATGAATTGAAGCCACTCCATTTGACTTAAGTGCTAGTTTGCAAACAAATATAAAGGAGTTCTCTGTGTAATTTGAAGTGACTGGTTTGAGGCATTAATTTTTAAAAAACTGATTTTTCCTCAGAAGAGTTTGAATATCCCTTTTGTACTAGGTTGGTTATATTAAACAGGTCTAAAAGAAGGCACTTCTCTTTAAGGCTATTTTTTCCTCTTGAGTTCCTTAAGTATTTCATTACTGTTTCATCTCTTCTGAAACTAGCCAGAAACTTGGCCTCACATGACTCACAAACATACCAAGTCATTAAAAATATCTTTCAGCCAGAATTAAGGAAGGGTCAGTGAAATAAGCTGCACATGAGGCTTAAGCTAAGCACAATGACTTCTTTGACTTAAAGTAGGAAATGGTGATGATTTTGGACAGCTAGTCTTTTTTTTCCCTAATTTGTAGCTGAGCTCTCCTGGGCATGAATGTTTCTCTTTGTCAGAATTCTTAATAGCTCTCCATTTTCCTGTCCCCAAAACCAGGAGAGTTAGTTAGAGAAACCATAGTTCACCTCACCTTCCTCCTCCCCCACAAAGGGTCAGCATTCCACACTGAGACAGGCACTTTCTATGGACATTAAGAAGAGTCCACATTCCACACTTTGACAGGCACTTTCCATGGACATTAAGAGGGGAAAAAAGGAACATTAGCATCCACAAGGTTTATATAGTGAAAACAGGCAGACACACACTTCAAGTGACTGCTTGTTGTGTTTTAGTTAGATTGGAACACTCTGAAAGGAACCAACACATCGGGTGCAGGTAACAAACCAGGAGGGACAGTAACTGGACATAATTCTGTGAAGAGAGACTTAATTCTGGATAACATAGATGTCCAGTGCCAAACCCATAGAGAAAAAGGGAAAGTTGTTTTGAAAAGGAAGGAACCTTTGTTGGGGTTAGCAGAAATTGACTTCTTACCTCTGAGGGAGACTTGTGTTTATGTGTGGCTTTCAGATTCAATTTCCCAAATTGGAATTTGTTGTAACAGTCAGTAGTACTGAAGAAATAGCCAAATTCACCAGCAAGACTACACCTCTGGTAAGTAAAACACAATCTGAATAAGACTTCATCAGCAATGTTTCTTACCAGGAAAGACCAACTACAGTAATCCACTGGCATTCACAAGGTGATGGAGTGCTAAGAGAAGTCCCCAATTTGTGACACCACTATAATACATTACTGGACCAAAAAATCACCCACGAAAACTCACAATAGTTACTGTATAAGATGGAAAGTAAAAGGAAGAAAAGACTGTGCACACAGGAAGTTGTTTGGCTTGGTTGTACAGGGACTTGAAAAATTCTAAATTGAGGCTCAGCAAAATGGGAACATGTCACCAACAGTAGGGCTATCTGCAAGTAAACAACACTCTGACATTCAATTATTGAAGCAGGGATATTTATTACTACTACTACTACTACTACTACTACTACGACTACGACTACTATTATTATTATTTTCTGAGCAGGTTATTTATTTGACTGTGACAGTTACATCACCTTTTAAGGAAGTGCAATTTTCTTTCACGATTTGCCACCCTTCATATCCTTTCCCTGCAATCCCAGCTGGTAGGCATAGGGGGTGGCAATGTTAGGCTAAGCAGAAACACAGTATCTAAGAAAGAATGGATAGTACCTGGAAACCATCACTCAATAATATTGATTTCCAGAGTTCCTTCATACATTTTTTTCATCAAGATTTTCAACAAAATTCACTCTTGATTTTAATTACAACTTCAAAATAAGAGTCTTTTATTGAGTTCTTGGTATTGGAGAGTGTTTGTGTAATGTGAATCAGGAGGTGCCCAAAAAAACAACATGGGAAAACACCCTTACCTCTGAAGAATACTACACAGCAAAAATCTGGGTGTGTTACAGCCTGGAGAGGGCCACAGACATGCATTACAGGGTCACTGCTGAAATCTACAAAGAGTTTGCTCTAAAGATGGGCAAAGAGAAATAGTGGTTAAGCAGTGAACTGTGCAGAGGTGAAGATAGGCATGTTTCCAAAGCTTTCAGAGGTCATTAAATAGACCAAGCTATTTATTCAAAAGATTATTTTATGGCAAGACTGAGGATCAAAGAAGGAGTAATACTCATATTTCTCTAATTATTTTACTTTAAGCAATATAGCTAGCAACCCATATTACTGAAATACTCAGAAGGTATCTACCTAAGAACATTATTGATTCACTTAGGTCAACCATAGAATATCTTAGTAGTGATCATTGCAACCATATAGCCAACTATTTGTTGGATTCCTACTGTATACCCAGAATTGGCCTCATACAGAATTCCCTCTTATTCCTTACCCTATGTTATGTTTAAAGATTCCTAGTCATACAAGGTAGGAACTTGTTTCACCTCCACAACATTCTTGTGTGTTCAATGCCCCTGTGTTAGCAGAAACCACACTATTTTCAAATTAGGATTCTACATTGTACCTAGAATCTAAGCTCATTGCAGTCTAGTGAAACTCATCTTTTCCTTCCTTGGTAAGGAAGAGAGGAGTAGGTGACATTGATGACTCCAGGTAACACACATTAAAGAGCAACAGGCACACTGTGTGATGGGCTTCTATACAAAGCTGCTTCAGTGACGGCTCACAGCAGCACTCTTGAGAAGAGGAAACTGGAATATTGAAAGACTAAATAACTCCCCTTGGGTTCATGCAGTTAATAGATGATAGAGGTTGAAATTTAAACAGCTCCCACAGAATCTAAATCTTTTAAGATTAAGAGTGAGTCTAGTCTCAATATTTTATTCAGCTGTGCTACTTTGCCTATAAAATATGGCAATGTTTTGAAGCAATAGCAGTCATGCTCTGGGGTCACATTGTATGGGTTTGCATTTCAACTGTATCACTGCAGATGTGTGATCTTGGCAATGATCCTAAACAGTCTCAAGCTTTTAGCATCTATGAAACAGAATAATAGTAGTTATGTATACTGCATTCATGTATGGATTCAAGGAGATAATGTTTGTAAACGATCTATTTAGAGCCTCATATATAGTACACCCTTAATAGGAGCTGGTGACACATTGAGGGAATTGTGGAATGGATTTTTCTTTCTTTCTTTTGATTTTTTTTATTTTTTGGTTTTTTGAGACAGGGCTTCTCTGTATTGTTTTGGAGGCTGTCCTGGAACTCTCTCTGCACACCAGGCTGGCCTCGAACTCACAGAGATCCACCTGCCTCTGTGTGTGTGTGTGTGTGTGTGTGTGTGTGTAGAGAGAGAGAGAGAGAGAGAGAGAGAGAGAGAGAGAGAGAGAGAGAGAGAGATTGAGAAATCACTCATAGGTAAGACACCTATTTGATTCCCTTAATGTTTGGGTTAAAAATTGTTTGTAGGTAAGTGTGTGTGTATGTGTATGTATGTATGTATGAGAGAGTATGTGAGTGTATATGTACATGTGAGCTTATGAGTATATGAGCATATGTGTGTGTGTATAAGTGTGAGATTGTATGTATGTGTGAAAAAGTGAGATTTTGTGTATGTAGGAAGTAAATTGTGCTTCATGAATGCTCATAAAATGTTGTTGTAGTTAGAATTTTTATTGCTGTGATGAAACACCAGAACTAAAGGCAGTTTGGAGAGACAAAATTTATTTCAATCATTGTTCCATATATCAGTTCATCATCAAAAACAGCTAGGGCAGGGCTTCAAACATGGCAAGAATCTGGGGACAGGAGCTGATGCAGACGTCCTGGAGGATTGCAGCTGCCTGACTTGCTTCCAAATCTTGTTCATTTAGCTTTCTTATAGCGCATAAAAACCATCCAGGACAAAAGTCTTACTAAAATGAAGACAGCGAGTGTGCCCTTATTTATCATCATACTCATTCTCATTATGATCAACTATACCATATACCAGAACTAATGGCAACGTATGTATGAGGCAATACATCTAAAAGAAAGAAACACAGCAAGGGCACAGTCCTTCAGTGTTCAGAATGATTGACATATGTAGTTTCACTAGAATATGTTCTGCCATTCAGTTCCATGCAAAAAAAGTGCATGGGTCAATTGTAGCCTTGCTATTCCCCTCTACTTCAATTTTTCCTACACTCCTTGTTAAACCACATTGCACATTTTCACATGTTAATAATTTTATTTTAAAAGGCAACATAAGTTTCCTCTCGATCTTAGTTTAAGGTGAACAGAAAGTCATAGTATAAAAATCTAGGAATCTGTATGTTAGTGGGAGAAATAAATCAGTAACGAGTCTCTTGGAGCAGATGCTGATTTGGGAGCTAGGGAAATAAATTCTCTTTTACTCACGATAGTCAAGCTCTTTAAGGCAACTGTTCAAATGGACACCCATGAGTTAACCATCAAGAAGTGGCATGCTACATAGTGAGTGATTTCAGAGGACAAATTGCTTCTCAGTGTTCAGAATCGTCAAGGCCACTTTTCTCAAATGTCTGCCTTCTCCACTGTGTCCTTGTTCCCCTTAGCAGAAATTCTGCCATTCTGATGACTTTGAGAGCAAAAGAAGAGGATTCACTGAATCTGCAAACAATGCTATGGCTAGAGAAGAGCTTTCTGGTCCTGGTTTGGACTTAATGGTTTGTATTTAACATTCCACTATTGTATGGAGGAGTAGAGTTACATACTATGAGTTCTTGGTGCATTGGTCTTATAAAAGTGCCAGACCAGCCCTTTCATGGATCACTTTGCTAACTGAAAATGGGACAAAACACAAATGCAATGTTAAACTGGAAACAGATTAGGAAAAGCATAAAAAGCCAGAGGACATGATGTAACTAGGTTGTGTTCAGGATAAAAATAAAAGACAATATAGTAAAGTCATAGGATACAGCAAAAACAGTACTCAGAAAAGTCTCTCATTATAAACACCCCCATTAAAATGATCTTCAATAACACTGTAGCTTTGCATATACTGGAATAAAAAAAGATAAACTGGAAGTTATCAGATGGAGAGAAAAATAAAAGTGAAGACAGCAACAAACCAAATGCAGAATAAAGCACAAAAGAATTAGTAAAAGTAATATTAGATTCTTTTATAAAAGGCAAAGTTAACAAACTTTCACCTCAACCAAGAAAAGAAATCCTGAAAATGGCTCAAATTCAAACATTATAATAGATGCCTCAGAAATGAAAAAATACACACAGGAAGTATTGTGAACATTTATATTCCAGCAAACTGGATCACACAGATGAAATGAATACATTCCTAAAAATATACAACAGACAAAGACTGAATCAAGAAATTGAAAGCCCAAACAGACCATGGACAAGTCAGGAGCTTGAATTAGATGATAATCAAAAGCTCTGCCCATGTAGACAAGCTGGGGACCAGATGGCTTCAAAGCTAAATTCTAATGTTCAAAGTAGAATCAATAGCAATCTTCTGGAATTATTTCAACAAAGTAGAAGAAACAAGACTAAACCCACGTTATGAGGTCAGCATCACTCCAAACAAAGTCATCAAAAATACTGTAAATACCATTTGACCTGTCATCTTGTGTGAACATGGATGTGAAAAATACAAGAAAGCATCAAAAGAATCATAGTCTTTGAGTATGTCAGGCTGATCTGGGGGATGTGGGGATGATTTACCATAAACATATCAGTAAACATTATACACACCACAAAGAACAATCGTGCTTATTTCAGTGAGGATGAGAAATGCAGATACTGTAGAGATGGCTTGCTGGTTGAAAGCATTGACCTTTTCAGTTCCCAGCTCCCATATGGCAGCTAGCAACCATGTGTAACTCTAGTTCCACAGGATCCGATGCCCTCTTCTGGCCCCTGAAGGCACTGTATGTATGTGATGCACAGACAGAAAAGGGGGAAATGATGTAATGATATTATACTAGCAAAAATTAAAAGACATAATCAAAAACTTGAAATGCAATAGGCAGTGAAGAAAAGTGCAGGACATGTTTGTGATGTTCATGGCTAACATCACAATGCAGAGACTGAAAAGTTTCCTCTAAGATCTGGTCAGAGCTAAGGAAGCTAATTGATGTCATTTCTACTTAACATGGTACTAACTAGAAGCCCTATTAGAAATAATTATCTGCACATGACAATGACATGTTCATATATTAGGATGTGTGGGGGATGATATCTTAGCACAGTTGATCAATAACTTGTCTGGAACTTTCAAGGTTCATTGTTTCTACCCTAGGACTAAACACACACAGATCAGAGTGATTAGATGGGGAGAGTCAGGGGGGGAAATAGGGAGATTAAAACTTAACAAATTCAATGAATCAAGTCTATGTACAAAAGTCATTCTACTTCTACAGCTAAAAATCTATCTGAAAGGCATGGTGTAAAAAATGACAGCAAAATATTAACTAGCCTATTATTTCAAAGGCAGAGGATGAAGAGAATGGGAAGAAAACAGAACAATTATCTATTTTTTGTTGAAAAGTAAATGGTTACTGTCACTATGGGAAACAGTAAAGTAACCTCTCAGAGATAAAAATGCTACTTCCTTATATGCAAATCTTACTTCTAGGTATATACAGAAAAGAAATGAAATAATTATGCTAGTAAAACTAAGAGCTCTCGTTTTCATTGTAGCATTATTCACAAAAGTTTAAAAATGGAATCAACCTGTCACTATATAAATGAAAGAAAAATGTGGCATATATGCACAATGGAAGACTATTAAGCATTTTTAAAATAAGGAAATCCACCAATTTATAGTGACAAAGATGAACCTAATTAGGATTAAATTAAGACCAATGCCTCAGAAACATAAAGATAAACAAGATATAATTTGTGTATTAGACCTTAAGTAGTCAAATTCATAGGCACTGAGACTTGAATGGTTGTCATGTGTCGGTAGCAAGGGCAATATGTGGATATTTGGCAAAGTATACAAAGTTTCAAATTCAGTAACATGAACAAGTTCTGGCATGGGGAATATAGTCTACATGCACACTGATTACAACACTAACTACATTGTGTTCTTGAAATACAGTGGATCTTAAGTGTTTGTAGGAGAAGCAGAATGGGAGAGAGAGGATAGAGGAAGAAGAAAGGAGGAAGAGAGAGGGGCAGGAGGAATAAAATAAGGTAGACAGTAGTCTTGATGGTAATGAGAGTAAAAATTAATATGTAATCAACAAATATGCTGCAAAGTTGGGTCTGTCATGGACAAAGTTATATCTTTGTCTAAAGTTCTATACTTAGCATGCTACATCTCTCAGACTCATTGGAAAAGTAAGTGAGTAGATAAACAGAGGTTTTTTAAGGACAGAATATAGTCAAAGAATATAGACAGGATAGTGAAGATACTAAGTATATCTGTGACAGATGTTGTACAGACAAGGTTAATAAACACCCACAAGAATATCTAGGGATGGAAAATACATTGTAATAGCTAGAAAAACAAAATTTCCCCATGTGTTTTTTTATCAAGGGAAATCTGTTGGAAGAAAAGTAATATTTTGTACAACTGACTAATGCAAAGGAACAAAGTCTCATCCCACTTATACTAATGGGCCTCACTTTAAAAATAAGCATGACCTAATACCAAACAGGATCCAACAGTATTTTGTACTCTTAATCACCCCAAATAGCACTGAGGTGAACAATTCTGATAAACAAATGATCACTTTTAAAAAATCCTTTCCTTGTTTATTTAAATAGCAATCTTTCTTGTTCATTTGTCCTTAAAAAATTGAGTGAGTCTCACCCATTCTGTTAGCTGTAGCAGAGCAGGGAGAAAGGGGCTGAGGTTTGTGGAAGAGAGCCTTTGAGAGTCCGTAGAGTGGGACTGTGGACACTATTCTCCAAGGCCATGGAGAATGCCAAGGCTAGAGCAAAGCCAGCTAGGATTTGCAACTCTTCCCCAGTGCTTGAGATATAGAGAAAGAAGGTTCTAGATCAATACTATGCCATGCTTCACACTGTGTACATTTCTCATGATTTCATAATAATGTGTTAATTGAAAACAGAACTCAGTGGTTGACAATTTGCAGTTCTGTCTTTTCAGTCTTCTCACAAGAAAGGAGAATGATGTTAACAACATTCACTAAAGCCTTCCAGACTTCTCGATAAGTTGGCCCTGTGGATTATCAGGATGGCTTAAGGGTTAAGACTCAGAAGTACTCAAAGAATGTCATGTGGGTGATTTCAAAAGTGAACACATAAAACTTCCCACAAGTTTTATGTTTACAGTTACCAGATAATAAGTGATTAGATTTCCCCTTTTAGAAGTCATATAATGGACTCTGCATTAAAATCTAAATAACTTAATATTTATAACATGTTGCAATATGAACTACCAAGAACCTGTTTTCAGAAGTATGCTAATATCTATCTGTATAGTAGTCTTTTCACCCTTTTTAAAAAGAACATTTTTTCTTTTAAGGTGGCCATCTATTATTCCTATTAAAATTCATTATTTTTATTTGATATAGGTGCTTTGCACAGACACATGCCCATCCACTACATGTATGTCTGGTGCTGGAGTTACAGATGGTTCTAGGCATGGAATACAGGTCTTCTGGAAGAGCAGTCAGTGTTCTTAACTATGGAGTTACTCTCTAGCTTCACTTTCCACATTTTTGACACTGATGGATCAGTTGGAGCCAGTTAATCTAGGGAGGTTTGTCATTGCTTAGTGAGTAGGTCAGACACAGGTACATGAATAAATTAATGACAGTTATAAGAAATTTTGTTTGTCTTCAGGGAAATAAATTCTCCTTTTTCTATTAAACCTAAACAATAGATTTAGGGTAATACCTACAGTGTCTACCATCCTGCTTCTATGTGGAGGAAAGAGGAAGAAAAGAAGAAAGAAATAAAGGAAGAAAGGAAGGAGGAAGGAAGAAGGGAAGGAAGGAAGAGAGGAAGGAAGGAAGGAAGAAAGAAGAAAGAAAGAAAGAAAGAAAGAAAGAACAAGTGAGCTAAGGAATATCCTTACACAGGAAACCTACTTCCTCTTGCTGTTTTGAGTCTTCAGACTAGTCATATTTGAGGTCATATTTTCTTTGAACTTTAGAAATAGAAAACCAGTAAGTCAATTTCCATCTTAAGTGTGTCTGGGCTGGGTATTGCTTCACCTATCCCTGACAGAGTCATAACTGACCAAGAAAAGAAATATTGCATCTTTCATTTAAGGACTGTTAGCTACTTAAGACAAATCAAATAACAATGTGCATTTTAATTAATGGAATACATTGAAGCATATATAGTTAATATGAAAACAAGAATAATGGCACAGATCGAAAATGTGAAATATTGTTTTGCATTGTTGCTGTATCAGCATAAAACATTTGAAGGCAAACAGAGAATCAGTGATAATACATTTATTAGCATGTAGAGGTAAAGCTAATAACAGGAAACAACCTAAATATACATGGAAAGGAAAATGGAAATGTACTGTTACATTCTCAAGTGCAGTGCTGGCCATCCACATAATGAAGGCACTATGCACACACCTTTATTCCTGGACCTGGAAGCATCTTGCTGGGTGAAAGAAACTAAACACAAAAGCCACCCCCCCCATTCTGCATGACCACCTCAGATATACTCTGCATGAAATCCTAGGGTAGGAGACACTGGTAGATGTCTATGCAAGCTTGACAGTGGATCTCTAGGCAGTGCTGTTTGACTTTAAAATGTTATGAAGGAATTTTCTGGAATAACAGAAATATTCTACAATTATTAATGACTGTTTGGGTATAAACATGATAATAAAAAGAAAAAACTTAAAAATTTGCAGACTTAGCATTAAGTCTTAAATAAAATCAAGTCTTTATAAGACTTTAGGGGTATAGGCGTGTGTTATTTGGAGGGATCATACATGAGAATGGAATGGGACAGAGCCCTGGGAAATATCACTCATGTTTGACATTTTTTTGTGTGCATACGTGTGTACACATACTCATGTGCAGTATGTATGGAGATACAGTTCCACATTCATATGTGTGTGTACCTGTGTTGAGGCCAGAGAACAACCTCAAGTGTCATCCCTCAGGTTGCATCCACCCTGCTTTGAGACAAGGTTCCTCACTGACCTGGAGCTTGTCAAGCAATCTAAACTCATTGGTCAGTGAACCCAAAGACCTGCTGATCTCTGCCTTCCTAGGAAGTTCCAACCACAACGACAGGCACTTCTAGTGTGGGTTCTGGGGTTTCAAGCTAGTTTGGTTTGTTTGTAAGGCAAACCCTTTACTGACCAAGCCCCTCAGCTTTGTCCACAGCTTTTTTTAATTTGAGGGTTCAGTGAGAATAGCAGGACAGTACTTCATCCATGATGGGTGGATCAGTAGCTCCTATTATCTATAGCCCAAACAACACAGAGAGCTAGGCAGAGGCTAGGAATAATGGAGCATGTCTGCTTGGTAGTATAAATATCTCTGAGCCAGCCCCCCAGGGTGTATTGTCAATAGTGTCAGCAATACCAATTGTTTAGCACAAAGCACCAGAATCACCAGCAGATACAGCTTTAGGGCAATTAATGGCTGTAGCAGCAGCAGAGATGTGGGTGGCCTCATTATGACTTTTCACAGTGAGAAGTCACCTCTCTGTTGAGTAGACTGAAAGAACATAGGGGGTGTTTAGTAATGCTGTTGAAATACAACTTCCAGCCTTCCAGAAATGCCAGAGAGACTCTAAAGGGGAATAAAAGTCCAAAAGCTGTCTATGGAGTTGAAAGCCATAGAAATACCAGTTTCAGAACATCCATATGACTCTGTTTTAACTACTGTGACACAGAATAAGGAGATGGTTTATTCATTCCTATAAAGTCAACATCTTTTTACAAAAGTCTTTAGAATTGACTTGTTTTATGTGTATGAGTGTTTTATCTACATGTTTGTCTGTGCACCATGTGCCTGATACCCATGGAGGTCAGAAGACAACATTGGATCCCCTGGAACTGGAGTTATGAATAGTTGTGAGCCATAATACAGATTCTGAGAACTGAACCTGTGTCCTCTGCAAGCGCAGCAGGTACTTTAAATGACTGATACAACTCTCTAGCCTCTGTATATATTTTTTTCTTACTCAAATAATCTTTATTTACTTTGCTCATAGAGAAGTGAAATGCTATTTCCCCTGTACCCAAAAGTGAACAAGGTTTAAACGAATGACCCAATCATTAATTTCAGACTAAATGCATATATGCATATTAAGTCAGACAGTGATTTTTAAAACTGGTCTTCTCTCTCACTATTACAACAGTTTTCAGAGTTCAACCAGCACAGAGTCACCCAGAGGACTTGTCAAATCACCTTTTAGCTCCTAATGCCATGGTTTATCATTCTGCAGGCTTCAAGTGGGACTCGGGAATTTTCATTTTTATTCAAGAAGGTGTTCACACTGCTGGTTTTCAGACAAGATTTTGAGAATATTCCTCTATTGCTAGTTGGCAAGAACAAACATTTTTTCATGAAAAGAAAGATACCAAACTAATTAGGGCTCATGGTATGTTCCAGGTTCAGGATTACATCCTTATTGTCCCTGAGTGTAACAATGATACTGTGAGAACATATTGCTTTCCTCCAGCTCATAGATAAAACAAGAGTGGCTCATACACAGTACATTACTACAAGTAACAAGAGTCAATAGTAAGCTGGGTCCCCAGTCCTTATCCTTCACCCTCCACCACAAAGAAAGGACAATCAGGGGATGGGAAGATGGCTCAGCCAGTAAAGTATTGGCTGTGCAAGCCCAAGGATTTGATTTCAAACGCAAATGTCCCTATAAAATGCTGTAGATGGGAGTACATGCTTGAGAGTCTCAGAAATGGGGAGGCAGAGACAGATCTCTAGAGCTATCTGACCATTCAGTCTAGCCAAATCAGTGTTCTTCAGTTTCAGTGACAGAAGTTTTCTCAGAAAACAATGTGACTATTGAGAACAATCTTGAGGTTTCTAATGACCTATACAGACACACAAACACACATATACACATACATGTGCACACATGCACACACACACGTGCACACACACACTAACATGAACATGTAAATACACATAAGACAAACAGGAAAAAAAGCAATCATGTTTCACAATAGGAATCAGTAGCCAAGACACCCTAGAAAAGTTGGGAAAAGTTATAAACTCCCCTGTTTACTATGGAAGTGATACTCTCAGATACTTACCTGCATAGAGTTTAGAAACTGGTCTTTACATGTCTGCTACATAAATTCACCTCCATTGTAAACAAGGGAGTTAAAACCAGCACAACAGCATCCAGATCATGCTGAGGTTGACAGTGGGGATTATCTATCAACCTTCAGGTTGAGGGAAAATACTTACGTCTCTCCTTCATGTGACTCTCTCCACATTTCCCAAAGTTAATAATCAAGTTCTGACCCTAGATTTATCCTGCATCACTTGGCAACAGCACATTATCAGAAGGCTGATCTTGATCCTGTTGGTCTCTAAAAGTGTATTTATTTTAAAGATTGACTGTGGAAAAGAGTAACTATAAGCTTTGCTTCAAAGGTGCAAAGGGAATGGGAGGTGCCCAGAGTTAAGATGCTCAAATCTCATTTAGTTTTGCTTCCCAAATATGGTTTAAGGATGCTACTGGGCTTTTAAAATAAGCACTGGTTTAAGAGCATCCTCTTGAGTTAGGACTTAGAAAGATTTAGGTAAAGCTAAGGAATTATGTGCTATCTAAGAAGTAACCTAGGTGTCTGATTTCTACTGGGTTAAAAAATAATGACTTTCCTAATTTAGACAAAGATGTGCCTTAAGATATAAAGGGCACAGAGGAAAAAGAAGTCATAGTTACATCCAGTCAGAGGTGGTTGTGAGTTTTACCTGCTCTGAAACCTCATAGCAAGTCATCTGTGGTAACCGAAGAGGGGAAACAAGATGTAGCGCCAGAAAAGGCAGGAATTATAGCAACAATAGCAATCCCATCAAGAACTGGAGGATTCCAAAATATATTGTTAACAGATAGTACATGCTGAGATGAACAACAACAAGACTTGTTAGTAGACACCAAGTTCTGAGTAGTTCTGAATTGGATGAGTATGCTTTATATTAATATTTAATTAAAAGTTAGTTATCTATGAGCAATTTCTCTATTTACAATCATGCTTTGTACACTTCCTTTCCATATAATGAACGGCTCAGAGTAGTGTTACACAGGTCACTTCATTTTATACCCTGAGCACATTATTAATCAGAGAAGTTTTACAAATCCTACACAACTAAGCACAGAGTACACAAGCAAAATCCAACAAATTAGTACTTCATGTCAAACTCTATTTTTAATTTCAATTTGATGGGGGACATCCTTCTGTTTGCTGTGAATATGTTTCTCTTATTGGTTGATGAATAAAGTTATTTAAGCCAATGGACAGGTAGGATTTAGCCAGGCAGGAAATCCAAAGAGGGATAGCAAAAGGAAGGAAGCAGAGTCAAAGAGATGCCATGTTGTAACAGGAAGGTAGGACTCCAGGAATTCTCAAATAAGCCAAGACCACATGAAGATACATAGATTAATAGAAATGGGTTAACCATTAGGAGAGAGAGCTAGCCAATAAGAAGTCTGATGTATGAGCCAAACAGTTTATAATTAATAATTTGTGTGTTTATTTGGAACTAAATATCTGCAGGACTAATTGTTTACTACAACAATTAGAAGACTCAAAAACACACAAATATATAAGACTGATGGAGTAATTACACAAACATTTTTGTTCCCTCTGTATTCTTTTTTTCCCCTTTGGCACCTTGTGAAACTCATTACTATTCTAGTCCAAACGAGTTTGTTGAGAGGCATAAACAGTTATCCATTTGTAGTTACATAACCTCACAGCCAACTATAAAATAGATTTCGTTTCTTATGCAGAAATTCTTCAACTATCATAATGGTCAACAACTTTGAATGATGAGAAACTTGGTGACTGGAGACCTATGGAGACCCTGAAGATCCAAGTTTCTTTATATTTGCACTGAAAATGAGTCCATTGTCCACACCTTTCAAATAGCACAATTACGAGAAGCTCACCCACTAGCACAAGTGCATAAAAAAAGATCTAGTGATATCGTTACCTATCACTGCATCTCCTAGTATTTATAAACATATTATTGAGTCATGTATGCATTCCCTCTTCCAATTCTTAATAAGAAATCTAAGATTTCATACACACACACACAAATATTTCATTGTAGTTTCTCTGTGTCATTCTTAGAGAGCACACTCATCTGATTATATGTAAGCCTAATAAAAATATCCTCTAGCAATGTAACTGGAATTCTATTACAATTGAAATTAAAAATAACAGATGAAGAATAACAAATCACCATATGCTATTTTAATTATCTTCCAGTGTAAAACATGCAGAATCTGGAATTCCTGGCTTATGGCACACTGCAATTCCTTTGACATCCGAAGTACCAATGATTAAAGCTCAAATTAAAGACATCTTGCCCAATTCTTTCATGCTGCATGATGAATTATTGAATCTCAATCAGATATTATATCATTTTAAATCTTGTAATGGTTATTATAAAATAAATAAAAAGTACATAGTAAAATCTGTTGCATTTAACCATTAAGGAGAAGCATGGCTCAGGGTGCATCCAGCCTGTGACTGGTGGGCTGCAAGTGCCTAAGGCCAGCAGTGAATGCTGCTCAACACAAACTTGCAAGCCTGCTTAAAATGTTACAGGATTTTTGCACAGTATGTTTTCTAATCTCAACTGTGCAGTTCTTGAGCATGAACTTTGTAGATGATAACACATTGCCACATGTCACAAGGATTTGGATATATCTGATGGTATCTCAGCCTGCTCTCCCTTTTTCTAGTGCTAGTCTTGTATGGAATGTTATCCGTAAAAGGCTTTTTCTGACCTTCTTCCTCCCCAAGCTGGTGCATTTATCTTTTTTTTTTTTTTTGGTTTTACGAGACAAGGTTCCTCTCTATTGTTTTGGAGGCTGTCGGTACAGCCTGGCCTCAAACTCACAGAGATCTGCCTGCCTCTGCCTCCCGAGTGCTGGGATTAAAGGCATGCGCCACCACCGCCCAGCTGGATTTATCTTAAATCATCCATTTCCTGTTTGTTCTCTGGTTTCTTAACCATAGGCTCTCCCTCCCTGAGTTCCTCTAGAATTCATACTCTATACAATCAAGCTCCTCACCTGAATTGTCAACAACTCACGCTGGCTCATGTATTGGAGGGAGATGGCCAATAGATTATAGGAACTATTAGTGGAGAGAAATTATAGAATCGTTGTTCCTTCTATGTACAGAGATATCTTTTTATTTATTTCAGAAAATTCATATATTCATATATTCTCTGGTTAGAAACATCACAAAGAAAACCTATGCACTTTCAGCTCTAATGGCTACTCTACAAATGTAAGTGAATGAATAAATCATAGAGACCAATCTAGACTATGTAATATCACATCAATATGTATATTGGGCTTGGCTACTCTACAAATATAAGTGAATGAGTGTGAATCATGGAGACCGGTCTAGACTGTGTAATATTATGTTGATATGTATATTGGGCTTGGCTACTCTACAAATGTAAGTGAATGAGTGAATCATGGAGACCAATCTAGACTGTGTAATATTACATCAATATGTATATTGGGCTATCTGTGTATTAATAAAATTTCCAAACAACAACTTTCTTGGCTAAGAGATTGGAAATATGCCTTTATCTTTCCAAAGGGGGGAAAATCCCTACCTTTGTCTAAATCTGATCCTTTTCTGTAGCATCTAGAAAAAATGTAGTACTTACTTCACCACCAATATCTGCATTTTGACTATTTACTTTTAATTGTTTCAGTCAACTGTAGTCAGTATAATTATTTAGAGAGATAGAAGACTAAAATTATGTATGTTTTGACATACAATGTCCTTATCATTGTTCTACCCAGGTTACAAAGTTCTTTCTCTGCCGACTTCATAGTTAAACTACATCATAGGTATATATACATGAGAGAAAAAAACATAGTACATATAGGGTTTAGTGCTACACATAGCATGTGGTATCTCTGGGAGTCTTGGGACATAACTTTTGTAGATGATGGGGACCACTGTAGTTATTCTGAGAATTAAAGGTGGGACAAATAAGTGTTTGCTTGTTTTTTTTTTTTTTTTCGAGACAGGGTTTCTCTGTGGCTTTGGAGGCTGTCCTGGAATTCGCTTGGTAGTCCAGGCTGGTCTCGAACTCACAGAGATCCACTTGCCTCTGCCTCCCGAGTGCTGGGATTAAAGGCGTGCACCACCAATGCCTGGCTGGGACAAATAAGTGTTAAAGAGACAAATTATCGGTTCTCACCCACACTATTTTATCTATCTAGGGTAAGGAACAACAAAACTGAATGTAGGAAGACAAACAGATTAAGGGAGTTAAGAGGGTGGAAGCCAGGAGGGGTGGCCACCTGGAGAATTCTTGTCCTCCTACTGTTTGAATAGACCCCAGATCTTTTGCTTTAGTGCTACCTTCTGAAAGAACTTTCTGGATATCATGTTGAAAACACCCACTATCAATGCTGTCACCCCTTAGCACATCTCTGACCTTAATTTTAAAGATCTCAGCTCTTTCTGAATTTATTACATTATTCATGTTTTCCCTGCCTACAACATAAACTCCATAAGGGTATCTTTGTCAATATATCCAGTTGAAAAATCATGTACATAGGTAGTGTTTGTTCTGTGTTCAATCCCATACCTTCCTTTACCTGTGACACTCCATTGGCTGCATCTGTTGGAGATGAGCAACTATACCTGCCCACAGAAACTATCTACAGCTTATTGACCTGAACCACTCTTGGCTCGCAGAGACAAGTCAAAGAGGGAAAATGTAATGAGAAATGCAATACAGAGCTAAATTACAGGGACTGTGGAGTAGAATACACAAAACTTGTCAGGGGGAGGTAAGTAAGAAATAAAAGTAATGGGTTTAAAGAAAGGCAGAAAATAGAAAAAAAAGTTGAGGACCAGTGGAAGGTCTACAGGAAGGGATTAGGGAGTTGGAATGTCACATTGCTGTCTATTCATTGTTCAGTCCTCACTTTAAATCAAGTCTTTGAAAGGCTCTAGTCTTCCGCAGTCAATGCTCCTTTCACATCTGGCAACTTTCCTCTGGTCTATGACATTTCCAGTGGGTTCAATCTCCCTTCCTTTCTCATCAAAGTTTCCAAGCACCTGCACTCTGTTGCACCTGTACTCTTTTGCACCTGCACTCTGCTGCACCTGTACTCTTTTGCACCTGCACTCTGTTGTACGTGTACTCTGTTATGCCTGCACTCTGTTGCACCTGTACTCTTTTGCACCTGTACTCTGTTGTACGTGTACTCTGTTATGCCTGCACTCTGTTGCACCTGTACTCTTTTGCACCTGCACTCTGCTGCACCTGTACACTTTTGCACCTGTACTCTGTTGTACGTGTACTCTGTTATGCCTGCACTGTTGCACCTGCACTCTGTTGCACCTGTACTCTGTTATGCCTGCACTCTGTTGCACCTGTACTCTTTTGCACCTGCACTCTGCTGCACCTGTACTCTTTTGCACCTGTACTCTGTTGTACGTGTACTCTGTTGAATCTGCACTGTTTCACCTGTTCTCTTTTGCACATGCACTCTGATGTGGCTGCTTATGTACAGCCACTCCAGGCAAGCTAGGGACTGAAGAACTCTCCATTCTCTGTAATGCTCTGTTAATCCTTTCTCAGCCTCCTCTGGTTACACTAGTAGCTGCCATTTTCTCAATAAGCAAAACCGTGTACTCCCTTTCCTCTTGATTGTCTCCACAGCCCTAGCTGTTTCCTCTCACAATTCCCTCCCTGCATTCTTAGCTTATAGAGCATACTGGGCTCATACATTACAGGGAAGAATCTATGCATCTCATTCAACTTGTATTGAGACCCATGCGTTTGATGGACAAGAGTTTCTTGATGGACTGCCATGCCTCTTCCTGTGGGTGGTTAACACATCTTCCTAGAGAAAAGAGCACTCTCCAAAGGACTGAATGAACTATCAGGGAATTATTACTGTGAAGAGCTCAGGAGTTTTAGGTCACTCTTCACTAAAAGAAGGGAAAAAAGAAATAAGAGAGATGAGAGCAAAGGTGACATGATACTAATTCTGTTTACTTTTGTACTAAAACACCAATACTTTATTATATAGGGAAATACTGAAAAGAGCACTTTATTCAACTAGAATCCCAGTGTTCTGTACATTGGAAACTTAGGAAAGCTTTGATAAAATATTAAACAACTATAACAACAAACACCTACCAAAATGGAGCCACATCAGAACACAATGCAATATATTTTGCCTCACAAATCCCACTGCAATTCTACCAAAATACAAATAAAAAAGGCTCTCATAAAAATGCCTTCTTCTATAAGCATGGTCCTGCCTCATGAACTCTTGACCAAAGAATGGCATCTGTCTTAGAGCTAGTATTGCAGTGATAAAGCACTATGACCAAAAAAAATCTTCAGGGAATAAAGGACTTATTTTTGCATAAACTTTCATATCACAGTCCACCATTGAAGGAAGTCAAGGCAAGAGGAACTCAAGCATGACAGGAACCTGGATGCAGGAGCAATATAGAGGCCATGGAAAAAGAAGTGTTGCGTTGCTTACTGTCTTGCAGCTCCTGGCTTGTTCAGTCTGCTTTCTTATAGAACCAAAGACCACCAGCCCAGCTTCACCCAAAATGGGCAGGGTCTTTCCCATCAATCACTAATTGAAAAAATACACTAACCACTTGCCTACAGTCAAATCTTAGGGAGGCATTTTCTCAATCAAGGTTACCTTTTCTCAGATGCCTCTAGCTTATGTCAAGTTGACATAAAAACCAGCCCACACAGTACCCCTGAAGTTTGGTTATGGAACCATGATTAGCATTTTTGTTTCCAAGCAGATAATAAATACCTCAGCCCTAAAAACAAACAAGCAAAAAGCAGGAAAGCATTGTACTTAGATTTCTTCTTCTAGTACATGTCTTCAAACAAGTCTCAATAACAAAAATTACAAGTGTTACAAAGACATACATTTGTAAAATGCAACAAAGTGATTGGAATAATTTGTGATCCACAAGAGGCAGAACAGCCAGATCTGCATTTTAGTTCTGGCTGTTTTAAGTACTAGTTCTGTGTCCCTGGGCTAATTACTTACCCTCTCTGAGCCTGGGCTTCCCAGCATGTACAGTGGAGCTAATGATGCCTCTACAAATGTCGCTGGGGAAAATCTCATCTAGCATCTGACATGAAATATAACTCCCTTTTCTCTACAAAGCGTTTAAAGTATTTTTTGTTTTGTTAGATTTTCTTACTTTAGAACAAACAATGTGGATCCCCATAGTTTTTAGTGGCTTCGTTTTGCAGCTCTTGATTTAATGTGGGTCGTTGGAAAAAGGCTCCTTGTTTCTTGCTACCTTCCATAGAATTTACAAATATTTTATTTCCAAACCCTTAATATTATAGTCCAGTATGGTGGCTAAATCTCTTTATGTCTCAACCATTTTAGATCAGTGCATACATGTCTGTCATAGCTCCATTTAAAAATACATTATGCTCTAAAATATGCTTTTAAATTGGGTTGTTAGATCAAGAGTTCACTTCTTCATTGAATGGCTTGCTCAAAATCAGCTAGAGTCAGGTATGATGTACAAATAACACTAAACATATGTTTTAGTACGTATAGATAATGAAATTTCGATTTGACACAAACTGGAATCTTGAATACAGATGCCATAGCAGCTCATGGTAAAGTGTCATAAGTGAGTCATACATAGAATTTTGTTTATCTGTCTCAGTAGAGAAACCACTCTAAACTGTCAAGATTTCTATGGTTAATCTAATCATATATAGATACATAATACCATCCAGAACTTTCAAGATTCCCTTTGTCATCAGTTCTAAGTTTTTCCAGGAACTGTTTCTCAATTGAGTGCCCAACCTCCTACACACTACTGCAGAATTCTAAAATGACCAAGTTCTACTTTGTCAACTAGTCTGCTCCCTGTCTCCTGAGAAATATTAGGAGGTGTGGCCTTGTTGGAGGTGTGTCCCAGGGATTAGGTTTAAGGTTTCAAATGCCCAGGCAAGGTCCAGTTAGCTACTGCTATCTCTGCCTTCTTGTATATGAGATATAAACTCTCAGCTACTGCTTTATTGACATGACTGCCTGCTTGCCTGCAGTCATGTTCCTTGCTATGATGGTCATTAACTTCAACACTCTGAAACTGTAAGCTCCCAATAAACTCACACTTATACCAATCACCTTGGTCATCGTGTCTCTTCACAGAAACAGAGAAGTAACTAAAGCAGTTCTTCCACTTTGATGGCTTTGGGGGTTTAGGTATTTTAGTGAGTTTCATATCACAGACTTTACACAGAAAAGACAGCATATTGTATTGAACCAACGGCCTCACACATGCAAAGTAGATGTTCTATTGTAAAAACCACCCATCAGGCACTGACTACTCCTCATGAGCTCTTGCCTCCTCCTGAGCCTTCGGAATCTAAGATAGGCTGGTGACTGCATAAGACACGTATAGCTAATAGCCTTTTATATATGCTTCAGAGAATTTCAGACTCAACTAGGGGAAATATTCTCTCTTTTCCATTAAGCCATAAGTTTGTTATAGTTTCTACTTTGTTGAGTTGAATCTCCATCTAGTCCCTGTTCATGGAACTGGAAACCTAGGAAGCAGTCTCACTGTCTTCCTCTCCCCTTTTGCCAGCATCAAAGCATGTCGGGTTAGCAGCCTCATGTCAGTTCTTATGAGCCTCTGGTTCAAAGTGTTGGCATTCTGTCACTTTACACTCTGCTTAACAACATTTTGAAGAGTGATCCTCAACTAGCTGTGTATTAGAAATCATCTAGGGAGATTTTTAAATACCCTAATGCCTGGGCATCATTCTAAGAAAGTTTGATTTAATTAGGCTGCAATGGGGTCAGTCATGGATAGTGCTAAAAATGTTTCCAGGCAATTCTAATGAGCAGAGATTCACTGCTTTAAAAGCTATCCACTCCCCCACCATGATGTCAGAATTTATACCTGATCAGAAAAACCTCTCACAGTTTGGTCCGTACCATTTTTTTGCAGCTGTTTAAACTGATGCACATGGCTTAGCTCGCTTATTCTTCTTTTAGTACCTTCCTAGTTTCCAGCCCTCTGCCAACAATATTTTTCCTTTCTTCCCTCACTGAGATCATCATCACTTGCTTTTCCTTACCAAAAGAGTCCTTTCTCAATGTTATCACAACCAATCCACAATACAACACAACAGTCTCTTGACTTGGAAGTTTCCTTTTTGATGCATGGGTTCTACAGTTTCCTTGTCTAAATTGTTTCTGACAAAGCAGCTTATTTGTTTGTGCTCATAAAATGTTTTGTGAATATTTGCAGGGACATTTAAAAGTAAACTACAAATTTAAATATAATTTTATTTAAAAATAAAATTATTTGTATCACTTTAATAATTCATAATTTTTCATCACTTTTCAATTCAATCCACTGGGTTCAAATTCACTCTCTTTGCACCACACCACAAAGAAGAACAACTAACAGTGATATGCAGATATATTTTCCAAAAGCAAAATTACAAATTTCCCCATGCAATTATAGAAAAATACAAATAGCATATATTGAAGACATAAAGATAATTTTCACAGTCTGACTTTTTACTACATGATAAGATGCCAAATGACAAAGTTTATGACTTCAGAAGTTGATCAAGATAATGGTAGACCAAAAGGGGACTTTGTAACATGGGAACAGAACTTATTTCTCAATCTTGACAAACACAGTCCTCAGAAGAGAAAGGATGCTCTGAACACTACTTTATCCATCTCTACCTTAGTTCTACTTCCAATCCCAAAACACCTACTGTAGAAGTGAATTTCAACTTTTCTTTCAAAAAGAATAAGTCATGCAGTGACTCAGACATGGATATTTGAGGCAAAACAATGACAAATGTCATACAAAGGCAAAAAAAATAGCACTGGCTCCCATTAACTGAAAGAGCCACTTCAGTGAGCACAGTGTGCAGTACCCCACCAATAAGGATTCAGTTATGTAGCCTAGGCAACATGTTGCTCATCAAATATTTGTGCTAACTTTTCCAAAGAAAACCACACTACCAAGATCATTGCAACCAGAGGCAACAAATGTGAGTGGCATGAGCGCTACCCTTTAAGCTTGACCCATAGTAACTTTTCATATAAAATTGTCATTTCTCATTAGTCTCTAAGAGTGAAAAAATTTTCATACTTTTAAGATAAGAATTTGAGAAGGTATCAGCCTCTGTATAGACAAAAGCTGTCTTGTTGTCTGTCTAAACTCTCAGTACTCCAAAATAGTTGCTAAGTCATCCACAGCATTTAGCACTGTCACCATGGGTTTTTTTCTTACTCTTGCTGCTCTGTTGGTGAAACTGCTATCTGGGAAGCTCAGAAAGAAAGACTAGGGGGCAAATGGTTCAAAACTCATTAGAACATTAAATTGTTGCTTTCTTCTATTAATTTTCATGTCATGGCAGATTATCAGTCTCATGAAACAAGTTAAAAGATCTCCAAATCAAAGGAAAATGCTATTTCAGTAGAAATGAAAGTTGTGAGTTGATGTAAGACCCATTAACAAGTTCTCAGAAGTCCACCAGACTGAAGAAAGGTGAGAGCAGCAGTAACTCTTGAGGATAACTGGGGAGTATGTCACTCAAAGTAGAGATTGCTTTGAGGTAGCAGTTTCAAAGCAAACTTACAAAGTTACAAGTAGCAAATCTGTCATTTCAGTATCAACACAGAAAAAAATATGACACCTGGAAAGTAGAAGAATCATTAATATTAACCAAGTGCTTCATTGGAGGATGACATTGATCTAGACTCTATATGTGTGGCATTCTATTTAAAACTCAAAACTCATACTATGAGGACATTATTGGGAGATGATACAAGGTAGGAGGCAGGACCTAGTCAGAGTATGTAGGTAACTGATATGGGATGTCCTTCTGTATGCTGAGACTATGCATTGGTTTTATTGGTTGATGAATAAAGCTGTTTCAGTCAATAGCCAGACAAAATATATCAAGGCAGCGGGACATTTAAACAAAGATGAAGAGAGAAGGAAGGCACAGTCAGGGAGATGCCATGTAGTTGCCAAAGTAATAACATGTTAGAGCATCACAAGTAAGCCACAGCTTAGTGGCAATACACTGATTAATAGAAATGGGTTATATTATCAGAGAACTATCCAGTAATATGTCTGAGCCATTGGCCAAACAATTATAATTGATATTAAGCCTCAGCATGTTATTTCATAAGTGGCTGAGGGAACTGACAGGCCAGACAGAAAACTTCCAACTACAGGTAACTGAGGATATGGTCTTGGGGGCTGTATCTTTCCCTCATCCTACTTGAGTTTTTCCATTCTAATCCTTGCCTTTCATAGTGAGAAATCCTCCACATCTTCCTAGCCTTGATGTAATGACACTTTTGAAAGCTTTAGCCAAAATAAATAGTTCCTTCCTTTTAATTGTTTTCTTGGGTATTTTGGTCACATTAATGAGGAATTTAACTGACAATAGCATGCCTGTAAAGGAAACCAGAAGGGAAGCTGTGCCTTCTAAATGTTCCTGACCTGCCTGATTGAGAGGACCCAGGATCCCTTATTCAGCCAGCTATTCTCATACAGGGATTTGTGCCTGGAGCAATATGCTCAACCCAACCTCAATTTCCAGGATTCTGGAGACAAAAATCTGGGATCTGGCAATCAGTTACATGTAACTAACTGTCCAGAAAGCACATTTTGAGGCTGCACCAAGTCTAATGGTGCCTGTTTTAAGCTTCTGAGTTAACAGTGACTAGTGTCTTCATCAGCAGGGAAGAAAGCAAGAATCCCATGAAACATTTACTACATCCAAATTCTCCTTATGCTTAGTGAGACTCCAAACCCAGTGAAATGGAGGCAATGTACTTTTAAAATTAGCAATTGTAAACTTCCTGCGTCACTGATTTAACACTGCAGGATAATCTTTGTAGAAGAGATTTGGTGTATAATATGATGAACCAAGGGTTCTCATCCAAGTCATTAACAGATCTGAATTATTTCAGAGTTGGGCCTAGAGCAAAATCAGGACTTCTGGTTCACTATCAGGTGGATCCTATTGAGTCTGCTTTGCCTGGTAGAAGGGAAGAGATTATCCCACAGAGACACTAGAAACAATTCCATCTAATTAAAACATGGTTCACCCACACAGAAGCTGCCAGTGCTGGGGCAGATTTCTTGGCCCACAACATTCCAGATGTGCACTGGGCTGGGAACCCAGGATAATAGCACATGATCATCAGTCCTGTCACTTGGTTTCTCTTTCTAGCAATTTTGATTCTGAAAACTTTTATTAATAGCTTAGAGTTGAGCAGTGCCTCTGGCAAGCCAAAACCACTCTGAAATAAGCACACAGAACACTGAAATTAAGAGTTGAACATAGATTTAAAGTCCTTGAATATAAATATTATCTACATGTAAAAGCCAGACTCAAAGTTCATCATTACTGGCAAAATCTGTATATTGATCATGTATCATATATCCATGACATTGCTAACATAAATGCATCTCATTTTACAAAATAAAAGAACTTTCCACAAAGTTAGCCACAGGGATTTTCTGTAAGCAAGCTCAGTTTTCCTGTAGACTTCCTTGTACAATTAGAGCTTTGTATCCATGGAAGTGGGGGGTGGGCAGAGGGGGAATCAGACTGATGGAACTCAACACTTGTGGCAAGCAACAAAATTATAAATGATGGCCAAGATCATATGAATTGCAAAAGAAGTCAAATTTCTTCCTGAGTGAGACAACAAAACAACAAAACTGTACTATTTCTCTGGTCCCCTGTCTACAGTCTTATCTAGCTGCTTTTCATACTATGCACATTCCTTAATGCGTAGAAATCACCTTCATTTCTGCAGAATAAGCATATGAACACAGGAGACCAGGGCCTCTGCTCATCCACTGAGCACTAGCAATGTGACCTTTAATGTGTTCAATGCCTTTACATGAAACGAGGTCAAAAAGACATCTGAAATCTTTTCAAAGCCAGTAATTCCCATTTCTAAACAGTTGCTTGAACTTGCTTTATTTCTTCTTCTAGGATATTTTGTGATATTCAGTGGGATTAACACAGTGTCAGTTGTTTTTAACTTTCTAGTCCAGAATTCTTAACAGTTCCCTTCAAAAGTGACTGCTACTGATTTACTGAGGCTCTTGACCTTTAGAGTGGAGATAGAGACCAGTGGATATCAGCAGAGTGAGTGATGTGGCACTACTATGGAGCAACTACTGATGAGCTGTATCGGAGAAGAGAGACCTACATCTGTTTGTTCTAAATAAGGAAATCACAGAATAGTGACAGTCGAAAGAAAAATTTCAATGCTGATGGTCGAACCTCTGAGATCTACTCCTTGTTTACAAATTTTTGGGGTCTCAAATAATAAATCCATTCTATGATCCAACATATAAGCTCCCTAGCCCATGTTATGAAACAGAACAGTATGGAAATTTTATGGTCTGATTAACTTTTTAAAAGGATGCATATTTAACTATGAAGGCATTTGAAGAACACATCCAAGAAACGTAAAGAATGTAGATGAAACAAAACAAATTACCCTCAAGTATTAAAAAGTTAATAGTCAAGAGGATCATAATGCTTTCTGGAAGATAATATGCATTTAAATTTTGCTATACTAATTTTATAATTGAGCAAGCCAAGCAGTTAATCAATATTTTAACTTGTCCTAAATATTTTATTATGATTATACTCCACTTAAATCAATGTGTAAACCCATTTATAAATCTAGATGTAGGAATAGAAAACCCCGACACCCTGATCTGAGTTAGGATGTAGTTAATGGTTGCAGGACAGGCAAGAGCCTGACCTCCTTTTCCTTAAGCTGGGAGCAGCATCCATAATTTCCTGTGTGTGCTCAAGTGAAACATGTTGGCAAGCTCTGATCCTAGCCATGCATTAAAATGTTGTATCTTCCTCAAAATTATCCCTTTCTCTTCTAAAACATTGCATCTGGGACCCTATATCGTGAAATATAAATTTGATAAATGGTACTACATTTGCAAGAATGGCAAAGAATCAGCTACAGTAATAAATATTGTACAAATATATAACACTGATCACTGAAAATAAAGGATAAAGTTATGATACTTTACGAACATTAACCAATATGTGCTGTATTTTAAAGAGGATACTCTTTGGTATGAGATAATATCCAAATGTGGTATCCACAAAACAATTGGTCATAAAGCAGTATGCTCTATAGGAAGACATAGTCCAAGGCACTGAGAGCTATGGTAAAATCATGTTCTTAAATGACTATTATGCTTTTCTTTATATGTAAAACATTTTCCCAAGGTTTCAAAAAATGAAACAACATTTTCATAGAAAAGTACAGTTAAAATTTACAGTTTAATTACAGAGGTAAAAGTTAGTAAGTTCTACATGAGTGACAATGGCACGACTTGTCCCCAGTATTAATACAGCTCAAGCAGTTCTGAGGAAAAGCATCTGTTCTCAACAGCGCTTTCTCCCAATGTTGCCACTCTTTTGAATGCTGCTCTGGCAAAGGCATTGTTGTTGTTGTTATTCCTTAGTATCCATAAACAATCTTCTCAAAGAATCCAGCAAATACTGACCCATGAAATTCTCAGATCCGAACAAGTTGAAGTCATTCAGGATGAGAACCTAAAACTGCCCTGAGAAAACATGTCTAAAGATTTGGGAGGTATTCCTTGTAAGATGTAATAGGAAATGAGTTATACAATTCAAGGGACCAAAATATATGCCTGTTCTCTATTCATCTTCATGTGCTGACCTTTGGGGCTGCCTGTAAGTATTTTAATGAATGGCAGACCCTACTTTACTCTTTTTCCTTTTTGGGAAAGTTTACTTTAGTTGAACAGGTAAGAACTTCTTTTTGTTGTTTTTGTTTTGTTTTTACCTGAAAACCAGTATTTTTATTTCAAAATTTCACATGATCCTGGAAAAAGAAGTTCCTACCAATCCTAAAATTGGCCACTTATGAAAGGAAAGTCCATTAAGAGAAATCTACCACTTGTCTCTCAGCCCCATGACCGGCAAGCAGCTTCCCTAAAGCAATGGCTGCATCCAGTCCAGATGTTACCTCTCCACTCGGGGTGCCTGACTTGTCCCATCTGCTTCGGCAGCTATGTAATGAGCCTTGCTTCTCTGGTCTGTCAGTAGGCCTTTCGATCCATCCCCCAGGGTCACCAGATAAACTTTACTACAATAGAACTCAGCTATGTCACCCTGCTTGTTAGCCTTTAATAGCCCTCCATTTTCTATTAAACGAAACTGAAACTTCATAGCCAGACAGATGGAGCCGACAGGGCTGTCATTTTTCAGCCAGTGGAACAAGAGTTGCTCTACCATGTGCACAGAGTTGTCCATGTTTCCTTAAGTGCGGTCCCCAGGCCAGCAGCGGCAGCAGCACCTTGGAACTCATTAAGAATTCAAATTCTCTGAGTGTGAAAACACAAACAAATGAGCAGGAAAGAAAAAAGAACTACAAAAAAGCACAAGAAACACATATAGACACAGAGACACACAAAGTCACACATATAGAAATCCCATAAGACACAAAACTGGAAACCATAATATATAAGCAAAAGAGTTGTGGGTTAAAAAATACACCCAGACAAAGCATTATGAGACAAAATAAAATACTCTAAAACACCACTGAGTTTGTTTTGTGTTGGTCATCTACTGCTGGGCATGGGGCCTGCCCTTAAGTGCAGTTTGTATGCCCAGCGAGACTCCATTGAAAAGCCTAAGTTTTCCTTTGCAAGAGCTTATCCACTAGAGATAGTTTCTAGATTTGGCAGAATGGGCCATCCTCTGGCTTAGACCTATGCAGGTCCTGTGCATGCTTCCACAATGATGGGGAATGTTCTTCTGTGTATATGTTTGTCTTATTGGTTGATGAATAAAACACTGGTTGGCCAGGCAGGATGATAGATAGCACTAGGAGACAAGGAGGATTCTAGGAAGTGTAGGAAGACAGGTGTTGTCATGTGATCACAGGAAGTGACATAGCTGGGCAGAATCAGAATATAAGCAGGAACAAATAGGAAATCTCTCTCTTCTCTGCGGAGACGTTGAGCAGTCACCATGTAGGATGACAGAGGAGCCACAGGTCCAGACCCTTTCTCCAGTAAGGGAAGACTATGTGGAAACATTTAGATTGATATAAATGAGTTAATAGTTGAGTCAGAGATAGCCAATAAGAAACCATAGAAAACAGCCAACAGTTTCATGATTCATATATGTCTCACGTGTTCATTTGGGACTGATGTGGCTCTGGGACCTAGCCGGGCCAGCAAACTTAAGTTACACCAATGTCTGTGAGTTTATATGCATTCCTGCCCTGCTGTGTCTAGAAGGTCTTGTCTCCTAGGTGTCCTGCAGAGGCACAGATAATGATTCACATGACTAGGCTCAAATATAGATTAAATATAATTCAATTCAGGGAAAAGCACTTACACAAGAAGCAGATGGTGCCACAGGTTCCCCCTCTAAAGATCTGTACAGACCTGCCAGACCTAAAACTCACTCTCCTTTACTGAAATGCGTGTGGTCAGTGCTACAGGTACAGGCAGGGTGGATATTTCACTACAACTCCCACTTTAGTCTAAAGAAAAAGATTGATACAAAACTAAATAAAAAGATAGCAAATATCGAGTATGCTTTAGGAGAAGGAAAAGTAAGAACAAACATTCTTAAAACCCATTGCCAGTGAAGCAACTAGAGCAAAAGGCAAGAATTGCATTGTCCTCCATCCCCTCCACTCCCTCTAGCTCTTATACTCTTTCTGCCCCCTCTTCTGCAGTGTTTTCTAATCCTTGAGGGGATGGGATTTGATGACAATATCCCATTTAGGATTGTGTATTCCAAGGTTTCTCACTCTATTAGCTGAGAAAGAGCAAAAAAAAATGGATTTGGGTGGGTGGGGAGGATCTGGGAGGAGTTGTGGGAGGAAAAACCTCTAACAAAAATATGTTGTATGGAAAAATCTATTTTCAATAAAAATAAATTTCAATCTCTCTGAGTACACAGGATGCTCAGCCCAAACCTCTTGGAGGAAGGATGCTGTGCTATGAACCAACCTCCTACATGATTATGATGTGTGGCTAAATTTGGGAACTCTCATTAAACTGAAATCCCTTAAATACAATCCACAGTGTCAAGTTATTATCCTCCCTCCTGCGCTTCCAGGTGGTGGTTAGCAAACAGTCCTTTCATGCCACACCTGTTTCCAACCCAACTGTCTTTGGTTTCCTCAGACAGAACTGTCCATCTTCGTCTTTGATAAGTATCAGGGAGTACTTGCCAATTTCTCTGAAAGCAAGCTATTTGCATATTTCCCATGTCCTCTGACAGACAGTGAGCCTTTTGAGGACTTTGTCACTTCCCCCAAATGCACAGCCATTTGGAAAGCAGAATGTATTCCACAAGTGTTTGTGGAACAACAGGTAATGATTAGCACTCAGCCTTAGCAGATTAAACAAGTGTATAGGACACTTAAGTATGGATTTCAGATAAGCAAGGAATGGGTTTTTGTTGTTGATGTTAGTTTAAGTGTGTCCAACTATTTAATATCATTCATTGGACCATTGAGATGGCTCTGTGGTTTAAGAAGTTTCTACCACATACTCGGTGGCCTGAGTTCCTGCCATGGCACTCACATGTGGGCAAATGAAGAGAGGCCACTCCAGGAAGCTGTCTTCTGATCCCTCTGTACATGTGAACATGGTAACATGTACCACTACACAACGTCAGGCATACATAGTAATAAATTTGTAAAATCATAAATTGCTTAATATGAAATTTAGATTTTATTAGAAGCTCTGGAAATTCTATCATACTAATGTTAGTTTGTCATCATTCAGATTTAGATTCGTGTGGCTTCTTTTGCTGTAAAGTTTAACTAAATATGGGAAAGACACTACATATCTAAAAATGGTTTTCTTCAGCATACCACTTGGGAAAACCTCAGCCTGTTCACCAATATTGAGGTATCCCAAATATATTTGTACTTTTGTCTCATTCCACAAAAATTCCTAGTTTCATAAGAAAAACAGCCTTGTCATCTGAAACTTATGTGATTAAAAATATGATATTAACAAGATATTTATTTTCATAGCTTAACTTAATTTCAGTACTGAATTCAGTAGCATTTTACTCTTTTAAAGATGAAATTTATCTTGAAATATGGAGTACTAGCCACCATTTTAAAGCATTTTAAAATACTCTTACAGATTAAAAGGGAAATTTCCAAATAAATTGAAAAATGTTCAATAAAGCCACTGCATTAAATATATAGCCTCTGTGGGTAGATATAATATTAAAGAGATGCATCAAGTCCAATTCTCTTTGATTTTTTTAAAGAAAGTCCACTTTCCTTAAGATTCCAAGCTGACATTTCATGTACCCTTGCTACCAAACACTAACTCTAAGAGATGAAATCCATGCTCCATAATTCAAACAGCAAAGCTTATTGTCTTTCATTATCTCTTAATTTAATCTTATAAGTTTCCCCTAATTAGGTAGGGAAGGACATTTTAGAATGAGAATTTGTGACTCCATCTTAAGAGAAGGCTTAACTTTCACAGCTATAAATAATAGCAAAGTTCACACAGCTATACAGTGAATAGGTGGCTGGCAGACAGTTGCTCTTCAGGACAAGAAGCAACAGCACATTTTGGAAGCTTACTAACACAAAGGTGGAGACTTCCTACTTTGGAAACAATGGCAGAGAACTTTCAGAGAATAAATACATCTCCTGTGGTGTGTGGGATTAAAACACTGGGGAGACTATGCTTTACCTTTTCATTGATGATTTCTGAGTGAAACAACCTTCTCACTCACATAAGTCTCTACTTACATGTTAAGAAGTAGATTTGCTCAAGTCAAGACAGTGTGTTGTCATTGTTTAGAGATGTAAATAGGATGAGCAAGTAGAAGTGTAAGGATGTTTGAAGGGGTTTTTTAATCTTTGCAGATTCTTGGCTTCACGATACTTGGTCTTGTCATGCTAACAACAAACCCAAGTCTCTTTATGTAAGTTGTTGCCTGCCTTCTGGGTTTACCTATGGTAGGGATGCAACTGCTGAGGCCTCATTTAACTACCCGTAATGCCAGATCAAAAGGAGTGGCATACTGATAGTCTAAACGAGGTCAAGGTCAATTGGTGATCAACAAAGGCTAAAGCTTTTCATCAGTTAGTAAAGTCTAAAATAAACTAGCCAAAGCAAAAGGAGAACCTAAAATCTTTAGGATGAGAAAAATACTACACATGAGGGATATCAGTTCAGTTCAGGACAATATAAAAATGGATGTGTCTCCTCCAACATGTGTCAGAGAAATGATAAATTTGAAGATGTTAAATTTCTGTGTTATCTTTTCAGCCAGGACAGAATGTTTCCCTTTGGAATGAAAACACGATTTCAGAAAATATACCATTGACCTTTATTTGGACTAGAAAATAATTACATCTTGAGTTCCTCAACGATAGTGATGTGCTACTGAAGTTGTTGGATTGTGATAAAATGATGAAATCTATTAAAGGACAATATTGATATAGAAACCAGAAGACAAGGATTTATTTCTTCTTACTTTTTCTCCAGGGACAAAGGCAGGGATAAAGGATTTCCATCTGTAATAAATTTTGGACAGGGTATATTAGGGCAGGGTCTGACTCAGGTCTGTCGTGGACAGAAACTGATCTAATTAAAGAGAACATAGCACATACATATAAGACATGAAGAATGCAAGGAACCTTAAGAAGGAAGATGAAGTATAAAGGGAAAAGATGGGGACAGGAGAGGACGATGGGACGTATGTATCATGAAAGCGGAAGGAGATACTTGAAGGGAAGAGTGGGACCTGCTAGATGGGGAAGATGCAGTAGAGGCCAGATCAAACTATAATTATTTGCAAATGTATGTATGAAACATTAAAGTGGCACAGTGAAACCCATTACTCCATACAACCATGAATTAGCAACATGAAAAAAAAAGGGAAAAAGTAGAGAAACTCTCCACTTGTAATGAGAGAATATTCATTGCAAACAACAGATGTTTTGGGCTAAGTTAAGGTAAATGGAGAGATTTCAGAACAAAGGAAGAGCAGGGTAAACTGCTTCCAACAGACAGAGCTGTCAAAGCATATAGCCAGGATCTTAATAAAAGCATTTGATTAATGTATCTTGCGATGCTATGCTTGAAGCCAAGGTGCTGCTGATGAGTGGGTTACAAGTCACGTGCTATTCATATGTGTGGTACCAATATGCTATGTTTTAAATTGACTTATTCTGTACCATATAGAAGAATCAGGAAATTTCTTAATAATAAGAATAAATAATAATCATAATTTTATTTTACTTCAAAAAAGAAAAATCAACCCAGAGTGTTCTGATAATGTTGGCAAAAATTTCTGAATGCAAATTATTTTGTGGGGCTAACTAGCCACTGAGGTCTTTAGTCAGAACAGCGGCTTCTACCTTTATTCATGCCTATCTATCCCTTCAGTGCCAGGCCCCATAGACACTTAAATATGCAAGCCCGCCTAAGAGGATTGAGAGAATGAATCATAGGAAATATTGTATTTTATATAATAAGTAGTCAAGCAAAATATTCCTGAAGCATTCTTGGAGCAAGCACAAAGGAAACAAATATTGGTCTTTACCCAGCATGAATGAAGTAAACACAGACAAGGAAACAGTAGTCTTGAGAAAGTGTCTTCATTCTATACATGATAGCTTTGTTTCCACTGTCAAAGTCTATCCTCTGCCTGAAATTCCAAATATTCGGGCTCATATCCAGACAAGAAAATGTGGTGCAAAATTGAGACATGTAATTTTTCCTGGAAATTATTTCATAATACTCTAAACAAAACTGATGTGGAGAAACGCAGACATTTGACTTTGGCTCCAGGAATATCTTAGAAATAAGCAATGTTGCAATCCACAATTTCCCAGATTTAATTTAACAAACCTTTTTAAAAGGTCTGTGAAACCTGATGATCTATTGAAAACAACATTAAGACCCTGGCTAGGGAAGAGCACACCACAATAATGGCCTGCTTAGCTATTACAGGGTGCTCTGCTTTTGCGTTCAATAATACATCCTTTAAGGAGTCCAAAAAAGTGGGGGGGGGGCTTTGTCTTTTCTCTTTCAAATGGCCTGGGAAATGTTCCAATCCCTTGAAAATTTGCTGAGGAACACTTCCCATATCATGCTTACATATGCTTGTTTGAGTTATGATATATTTTATAAACTTACAAGTTTTTTTTTGGTTTTTCGAGACAGGGTTTCTCTGTATTGTTTTGGAGGCTGTCCTGGAACTCACTCTGTAGGCCAGGCTTAAACTTACAAGTTTTAAAGAACAAATAGCATCCTTTCTTATCAACCAGGAAACCAAACTCAAAGTCCTTTGACTTGTATATGGCTGTAATTGCTGGAATTTTCATACTAAATACTTTTGCTTAGAAAAGAAATCAAACTGAATTTTGGCTGACTGTCACTTGAACCCTTTTTGGAATATATATATATATGTATATATATATATGTATATATATATGTATATATCATTTCTTGATCACTAAAATTGTGGGGCTTTGCTCAGTTAAAGATTTTCACACCACACTGAGTTTTGGATATGGTGTTTGATCTCAATCCTCAGTAATTATCATGAGCAGAACAGATCCCTGATGTTTCAACCCTGGATAGTGACCTTCCCTGCAGGGATGGACATGGAGCAGAAGATTGGAGCAGTGCATTTTGGCACATGCATATTTTGCAGGAATATTTCCAAAGGAACCATATTTTCCAGCCATTGCCACTGGTCTGGAAAGTACCATATGTACCAAAATTCAAAATAACACGCATTTTCAAGGAATGATCATTATAACCCTAAGGAAGGAGAACCTCTGGGCTTTTAGAGAAAAACATGAAGATGAAATAGCACAGGGCAGTCAAATAAACATGGAAGAGTCTTCCAAATGAAGGGAGTGATAACAGTATATATCTACACATCAAGATACTAAATCAGAACAGTAGTACAATAATGAACTCTATTCGTTGGATACTTCTAATTAGTAGTAGGCTTTGGTGGTTAAGTGCAGTATAGACTAGAAGAGCAGGAGAGCTGACACACACACACAACATCTGGCATCATAACATCATACTCAATGCCAAAAGACATATGTGCATGTGGGTTCCAGTTCTGCCACACTCAAATCTTGGCTCCTCAGGTCCCACATAATAGGCAGGAATAGTGTCATACCTGTATGGAGCTACTATAGACATGAAGCAAAATAGATGACATATATATAAATCAACTAATGCAATTTGTATTACATGGTGAGGTCAGACAAAATGATGATACTTACAGATTTATTATGAGTCTTGTGAGGAAAAATAGGTCATTGAACTGTACATGCTGCAGGCCATCTTGACAAAAAATGGCGTGTACACATAAATCCATAAAGCCTTACATAAATACTATTTATGTGAATAAAAGTTTGCACACATCTGTTTGTAAGTATGGTATTCGATACATAAACAATAATGTTGATCTACACACTACACTTTAGACTTTACATTTTGCATAAAGTAATTGTACCTTAAAATACATCAAATATATAAGTTCTTGGCAGGTAGAATTATGTATCGCTAACACTATACCAAAAACCATTGAAACTACTAAAGCCACAGGTTCAGAGACACATGCCCAAGTAAAACAACTGTTAAATTTGAGGTTCATGTCAGGGAATAATGATCTGACTTTTATTAAAGAGACTAAGATATATTTCCTAGACAGATAAGATCACAGAGTAATGGGTTCCTATACACAGTTCAGTGCAAACTGCTGAGTTTTACCCAGTTGACAGGTTTGCAACAAATAATCATGATGGTGACATTAATAATAGTGCATATTTGCTGAGCATCTGTAATACACAAGAATGTTCCTGAAAGCTTGAGTGTCAGAACAAAGCTTCCACCGACAGTGCCCACATGGGGGATGGGTGTGCTGTCCCCCTGCTTGGTGACTCAGCAATAGTAGATACTACACTTGGCAAGGGAGACGGCAAAGTGCACAGTGAAGGCATGGTCCAGAGAGAGGGGCTGGTGTTCAGCTTCTGCTGGGAAGAAGCTAAGCAAAGCCTAGAGACACCTTAAAATATAACCAAAGAACATGCACAGCAGGAATGGAGACATTGTTAGGTTTTGTCCTGGGGAGTATAACATTTTGGTCATGTCCTTAAGAGCCCTGACAAACTACATGGAAGGAAATGGACATGATTAGCTCCCATCTTGTTCCCTGGTCACGGCTGAATCTTCCCTGCTGATTCACCTTTTTTCTCTTCATTGGGTACACCTTCCTCCTGCACTGGGAATATGAGTGAACTTTGACTCAGCCTTTAAATCTTTACCTTTCTCCTTAATTCCAACAGTGGACCTGTGGTGAATTTACTATATTCTTCTTTAATGTAAAAGTACACACAAGTTTTCTTTAAATATATGCTTATCCTGATCACCCTCCTGGTTTTAATAGTTTGGAGATTTTTATGATACCCAATTCTACATATAATTGGTAAATCAGGGTCAGAGATTCTTATCAGAATAGTTGATTCAGGGATAGTAGATATGTCAAGATTTCTAAGTAGAGTAAACCAGGATTCGGTGATAAGAGCTCTTTCCATAGAAATGGTTAAGTTGGTAGAATATACTAGAGCATTCATTTACAATTAAGACATTTTCTTGACCCCTGGAAGAGATTTTAACTTTGTATTTTTAATCAGTTGTGAATGAAAGTTTATGGGAACTCTTGAAGTTGGACTACATGCATTTTACATTATGATATGACCATAAACCAATAGGCATCAGCGAGTGGAATGTGGTGATTTGGAAGACTCATGTGTTTAAATAACTAAGCTCAACTGGTGGAACTGTTTGAGAAGGATTAGGAAGTGTGGCCTGGTGGAGGAGATGTGTCACTGGGGGCAGGCTTTGTGGTTTTAAAAGATACTCCCAGGATTCTTTCTCTGCCTACTTTGTGTGAGACATGAGCTCTTGGCTGCTTTTCCAGCTGTGTGCATCTGTACCTTCTCTCTGCCATCGTGGATGCTAAACCTCTGAAACTGGAAGCCCAAATAAATGCTTTCTTTTACAAGTTTCCTGCTCATGCTATCTGGATATAGTTATTTCAGTGAATGATTTCACCCCCTTTGATTCCATGCTTGGGAACTTTACTATGTGTTAGCCTTGTCCTTTTGGTTAGCCATTTATCCTATTAAATATATCTTCAAATTTTGCATGATCTTTCCCTTCATATCAACCTCCTCATTTTATTTTTTGAATTTTAATTATACTTGGGACATTCTACTACTATACTACTTATTTTCCCTCATATCCCAATATGTACAAAGTTTTTATATTAATTTTTGTAATTAAAAATTCTTCTATGTCACAATCCTTTTCTGAAATCCACTCCAGATTCCCAAAGAGTCTGGCATCAGCCTGAAAGTAACCCACCATCTCCCTAACTTCATATCTTTGTAACTTCTTTACTGCCTGTATCAAGTCAATCATACTTGGCTCCTAAATACTCTAGTCCTTCTTCTTGGTACCTCTTCTCCAATTTATTGGATTCTATATTAATATAAACACCCATTCCTCTGTTAATTGGAGAGCTTGCCTGAAGATAGATGGCAGTTTTCAGATATGCTCAGCTTGGCATATGCCTATATTATATTCTTACCTGTGGGCATCTTCTATGTAGCTAATTGACTACACAACCTCAAAACAAGAGACCATGTCTAATGTTACCCATAAACACGGTGCTAATATTAGAAAACACAACATGTGAATAGTTCTCTAAAATTCTCTAGAATTTACACTTGGTGTCTGCAAAGTATTAATAGAGCTCCTGCTCAGATTGGCAACATCGTGGCTGCAGTGACTGGGCTCCCAGACTTCACATGATGTTGTGAGAGTGTTGCTTTCTCACATTTCTTTCCAGGAGGAAATAACCTCAGCTTAGTCACTTCATAACAAACATACTATCATTTCTGATTCTGCTCCATGTTATAGATACACAATTATCACAGACATAATATTTTACATTCATGGGGTTAACTAGCCTCAGGATAGGTTTGTTTATTCTTTTGTTGAGTGCTCATTTTCTTTAAAAAGAGAGTGCTAACAAAATGTGGGCATTGTCTTTGACTTCATAGAATTAATAAAAGCGACAAATTGAACAAGACTAGTGATATAAACTAATTTTAAATATTCTCTCTGTGGAAAGTTCTAATGACAGGCAGATCCACAGTACATTTATGAAACAGACCTCTCTTTCCTAAGGAAGTACAAAATCAAAACACTTTATTTCTTTGTTTACATGAGAATCTCAACTGATTTAAGATTTCTTCCCATTTGTAAGTGAAATATGAAGAGAATTATATGTTCAAAAGAAAACATATGAAAAACATATAATGCAGGAAATAACACTGTTCCAGTTTGTTCTAAGTGTGGAAATGGACATATTTGAAGTCTTCTCTGGATTGCTGTCTCCTCATCTGCAAAGTTAATGGAGTTATCCTATTGATTATCTCTTTAACCCCATTTCTTCTTGTCAAGCAAATGCCACGTTCACTCTGTTGATAATTTCCCACCATGCAGTGCCAAGGAAGTAGCTCCCAACTTATTCCAATGATGGTGAAGATCACTTTCTATCCTCTATGGTTATTCTATATCTCTAGCATGGGATCCCACCACCATTAGGAGTATGCCACGAGGAGGCGGCACTTGGCCAGTTGTTACTTTCTCTTGAAAAAAAGAAATGTGATAAAGGAGTGTTTGCACAGCTTTCTCTGAACAACATGGTTCTGGCCAAAGGAGCCATATTGTTGCCAATCTGCACAGGGAATCAGTGCCTCCAACAGCCAAATGCAAATCCTAGAGAAACCAAGACACTGGTTATGTTTCAGCCACCATTAGAATCCTCATGTAAGATGAGAAATACCCTTATGTAAGCTACTTTGCAGCAGAAGCATACTACACTTTGACAGACCATGCACAAGCCTTTACAGCTCTAACATGTCTGTTGTGAGTGGTTTATGTTCTGTCTTTTAGTTGATAAATATGAACCATGTAATCAGTTGCTTAATCTTAGAAGTTTAGATTACTATTTGTCAAGTGATCCAATGAACTCATTAATTCCCAACTCTTTCATAGTCAATGCATATGCAAAAATTTAATTCTGTGATAATATGTACATGCGAATTCTACACAATTATATAAGGCATTATCCTTGTTTATACCTAACACTGGTCATATTTAAACTGGAAGTAAAACATTAGAGTATGGAGGAAGGCTCCCACATTACTGAAAAACTGTTTTATAACGTTATTTTGAAACTGTAACTTAGTTATACTTATGGAAATAATACATTTCTACCAAAAAAATCAATGCCATTCTTTGGCCCACTCTTCCTGAGTTATGTTTTCATCTATGGTCAAAATGGACAGAATTCATTGCCCTTGTTGTTATTAATTTAGGTCAAAGAACAATCTGTTGATCTATATTTTGACTGTTTCTCATCACTTAGGTAATAGAGTCTGGTTTCCATGAAAACCCCAGCTTTCCTCCCAACTCACTTCTTTAATTATATTTTCAGTCTAATGAAATAAATAATGATTTATTTGTTTTCTCCCTTTATACAATATCTAAAATCATTAAGGATACAAATCAGCTTATGCCAGGATAATCAGGTACTTTAACTCAATTAAGCATAAACCCAAATTCCCTAAGGAAAGGCACTGAATTAATTAATTTTATATTGCACAGTTTTTTTGCTGCAATACATGGTTTCCAAGTGGATGATTATAGAACCTTCTCAGGTTGACTTATTTTCTGTTAATGAATTTCCAGATAGAAGGTTGACTAGAATTGTCCTCAGTAGGAAGGTGAGGTTCAGACTAGGAATGTTTAGTCTATATTTCAATAGCATCTTTTGTAACTAGTAATTAATACCCAAATGTAATTATACAATACCTTACAAAAATATGTGCATTAGACATCATTATGAGTGAGAATGAGTGAGATGTGTAAATTAGAGTACTTTGGAGATAGCCAAATGAAAAAGCACCTAATCTTCCATCAGAGTGTTTTGTTAGGATGTATAAACTTGAAAATCAAAATAAGCACTCAGAAAAAAGAATTTCTGCTTCAACTACAGAATTTTAGTGAATTATTTTTCAATCAAATCCAAATAGTATAATGGTGGATGTTTGTTATCTAAATATATTGTATAAGTGTGTGACATTTGAAAAGAATAAATAAATGTATCACTTAAAGATCCCTAAACAATATATTAGATGTATTATACATAAAACACATAGTGTGATCTTGTCATCTTTGTTTGTAACTACCACTCACATAAAGATAGTAAAGGCTGTGTACATATGAATATGATCAAATTGCAAGGTATGATTCTCAAAAAATTAAAAAAATGTAAAGTTTATGAGCTGAACCAGTAGTTCTCAACCTTCCTAATTGGTGAACTGCAACCATAAAATTATTTATTGCTACTTCATAAATGTAATTTTGTTACTATTATCAACCATAATGTAAATATTTGATACGCAGGGTATCTCATATGCAACCCCATATGAAAGAGTCATTCGACCCCAAAGGAATCACAACACACAAGTTGAGAACCATTGATAAACAGACAGATTGTGGCTTGTGCTGCCATTTCAGAAACACTGTACAAGATTCCTTCTGAGCATCTTTGATTTGCAGTGACACAGAAACAATATGTGACTATTGATATCACAGATTCCTTTTAAGAAGAAAATATCTGCAAATCTTTGATTCATAATGACATGAAATCTTCCATCCTTTGACATGATACATTTTTCATTTACAAAGATTAAAGGGATGCAAAACTCTAAAGTCTTTCTATGCCAGTGTGAACATCAGTGTTCTGGTCACCTCTGTCTTCTGATGTCAGTGAGTAGAAGCAATGGTTCCAGTGCTTCAAAGTGAACACGGAGTACAATGCTGCAGACAGAATCTCTACTAACCTCACTTCTCTGCATCCCACTGATCAGGTTCAGAAAGTAGAATTTGCACATAATTGGCTTGGAGATGAATGAAATATGTAACATCCAACTTAGAGGTTAAATAAAATTCTTTGATCTTAAAATGAGACAGGGCACCTTGCAGCAAAAAGAGAGGTCTATTGGGATAGAGGAAAAAATATAATTCTCTTATCCATTACAAATTCAAGCAGGGGAAGGAAACTTGGTAATCTAACAAAATCAGTCTTATGTTATAAAACGGTTGCTTTGGGACTCCCGAAGAGCACCAAATCACAAGGAGTAAGTGCTCATGGTTGGAACCTAACATTTTCTTTTCTTTTTTTTTCTTTTTCTCCTCTCATCTCATCTCTCCTATCCTCTTCTCTTTTCTGGCTGTTCTGGAACTCACTTTGTAGACCAGCCTGGCCATGAACTCACAGAAATCCACCTGCCTCTGGAATACTAGGATTAAAGGTGTGTACCACCATGCTCAGCTGTTCTGCATCTTTCTAACCTCTGGCAATATTTAGTGAGTTCATCTTCCTTTTTAGAAAATGGTGATCTGGAGAGGTGACGTGGCAGGCCTGCCTTTGCATATTCAGTATATTGTGTTTCATTTAATTTTCCTGGTAAAACACAATGCTGTTCTCCAACAAACTGGAGAGTATTATCACGGTTTCTACACTTTCCTACATTGCCACAGATTACTGTGAATGTATGCAACTCTCTGACAAGTGGAAAACTTTAAGAAACAGTGTTTGGAAAGTGAAGTCTACCAGCAATGGATAAAGATCCTTGATGACCTGGAGTATATCATTTAGAATTAGAATATGTAAACATAAACAGTATTGTGCACTTCTACTGGACACTTGGCAAGTATCCTCAGCTGGACCCGACTGTAGTGAATCCATATGCACATCCAAGTGGCATGTTCTCTTTACACCAACCCAGAGCACAAAGGGGTCACAGCTGCTGAAATGCTTTTAAAAGAATTTGCATCTAGTAGAGAAAGAGCAATCAACAACTTCCTGCCAAGACATGACTCTGGCACTCTGAAGAAACAATTTTCAGATATTCTTGCCAATTGACAGACAGTTGTCTGGTCAGCCTTAAAAGGAAACAAAACACTCCCTATAGCAAGGCATGGAAAACACATAGTATAGTCCCTCCACTCGTAGACTGCCAAAGCCAAGTCTACACAACAGATCTTGATCTGTCGTCTACCAAATGGTTGACAGATCTACCTTTGTCAAATACTTTAACGACAATGTTTTAAATGGGAGGGGGCGAGGGCAGTTTATGACTGTTTGTCTGATTCACAAGAACTGCTGTACTGCATGTTTTGCGTGATAGATCTGTTTCTAGAGAAGGATCAATGGTCAACTTCAGTAACATAAAAGGGATATGGAGTACTAATAGACATTCTGACTATGAACTCATTCAAAACTTCAGCTTCCTCATCCAGAGAACTGGCTAGCATTAACACCAAGCCAGAGGGATAGCACTGACAATTGTGGTAAAGTAGAGTTTTGTACACACCATGATCTCACTTCTCATTCTACCACCCTTATCCTTCTTACAGCTCCTTATTTAATGAAGAATATGGGTTTGAGAATCTCCCACAGGAGGTGTGACGTCACCCACAACTCCTATAGCACTCTCTGTTTCTGTTTCATCATAGAGTCTGGCAGCAGCTCATCAGACATAGGAAACAGAGTGTCTGTCTATGCTGAGCAATGTACAGATTTCCAGAGAAAAGGGATAGTGTGCCCCTATCTGCTTTAGAAAAGAAAATCCCAACTAAATTCCTTGCTTCCTGAAATAAATAGCGAGTCATTGCATTTTGAGAAAGAAAACACACCTGACAAAGTCATCCGTCAATGCCTAAGCCTGCTTTAGGGGACCCACCAGTCTCCATGAAAGGCTCTGGCCTTTCCCTGACAGGTCACTTGAGCACCCTTTCCCATTGCTAACTTACTCTTAGACCAGCAGGTCAATCTGGTTTCAGGCACTCATTCCCTTTTAGCTCTGTGAATTGCCTCAAACTGGAATTGCCTCAAACTGACACACTGCTAAATATTAGTCTCCCATATCTGTTTCTCTCACATTACTCAAAGGTCTTTTTATATTATCAAATATTTGTGTTCACCATTTCAGAACACACAAACACACACAATTATGTTTAGATATCTGTCCCACTTCCTGAAGCATAATGAACCAGTTGGCCTCCTGCAAATTGCTGTACAGGTAGGAGGGGGAGGAAGTCAGACATTCCTGTATAAGCCTTACTTACATCATTTACTATGTGTAAATATATTAATGCTAGAAAACCTTACCAATGCTAGTTTCATCCTCTGAAAATTGAAATTCTCCAAAGAGTTCAGAATTATGCAAATAGTCTATATGTTAAGAGCCAAAGCATTATCCAACATAAGGTGTTACTTATGCTCCTAAGGCCACTTAAGCAAATATGTCATTTTGAAGCCCATAATTATAAATTTGCCACCTGGAATTCAAAGATGATAAAGGTGCCTAGCCACCAGAGTGGAAGGTCCCACGACTGAAGAAGTACAGGACAAGCTAACTTGTCAATCAAAGCACATGGATAGCAGACAATCACTGATGTTAACTGAGTGAATGACAGCCTTCTTTCAAAGTAACAATTTAAAGTGTATGGACACTTGTAATTGCAGTATTGTAATAAACATCCAGTTTTCCACCTTCCTATTATCCCCTTTATTAGTGGAAATTCAGTTGTATTGTAAATAAAAACTTAAAAACTAGGCCTAACACCTAAGTGCTACCTAGAAATCTGTCAGACTAAACTTCAGTACTGAAATTAAAATGTACTTTAAGTTACCAGAAGAGTAAGAGCTATGCATGTACATTTTTAATTAATAATATGAAATGAAACTTTCCAGGTTATATGTGCTACCTATTTTAAAAAATTATTACCATAACATTTTTGGAAATATTCTGTATGCTAAAATACTTCTCAAGTTAATATTCAGGCATAGGCCACAATGTAGGCACCATTACACATTATGACCTATCTAATATTCCAATCAAACATTTACAGCTCACAAGAAGTTTCCATGTGAACTTTTATAAACTATTTTCCAAAGTTATATTTCATTGTGGAGTACTAAAATTTTGACCATTATTTCTTTTAAAGAATGATTTTAACATATGAATTAAGCAAGACTGCTATTCTAAACACGGTATGATCTGCCTACCTCTCCACTTTCCAACGAAAACATTTTAATTTTTAATGTAATAAATAATCAATTTGCATTATACCTTCTATTACTTTAAACTCCCTAGAGCCAGATAGTATTTTAATCGGGGGCATTTGTCTTTAATTGGATCTGTGTCTCCATTAGTCAATTACCAGTTCTTCAGACCAATTAATAACAACCTCTTCTGTAGAGAGGAGGGGTTTTCAAGTAAGAAAAACAGATTTAATTTACTGTTATTTAATAAGGCATTTCCCTAGTTGTGATAATTACTCATGGTTATTTATGAATTCGCTCCAGGAGGAATTTGTTGTTCTGGGATAGGTAACACACTTCAGAACTTTAGACAGACAACTTTATGTCACACTCTAGAAATTGGCACTCCTTCAAATAAATACATGCAAACAAGGTTTACCATAGAGTTCACACATGCAGCCAGTTTTCTCACAAGGAAACTGAAGAACATGAATAGCTGTATTCAATCAGTTACTTTCATGTCCAATATTACTATGATTTTATCTATCTGATTTTACTGTGGACCTCTTTTCTTCAACTGCTGATACACTTAGATCAGATGAAATTGGAAGCCGAGTGTAATAGTCAATTGAGTATACATTGACCATGTGTGAATCACAGGCATAAAATAAGAAGTTGGTATGCAAATCACTCACTTCTAAGATAGATATTACCAACATTTTGATCTGTACTTGAAATAAAACTTAAAAGAAACTAATATTTTAATATAGATCTTGTCTTGGTGAGATCTAGATTGTGAATATTCAGTGTTTTCTGACATGATGTTGACCATGGACCTAGTAATTTTTGGGTACATTGTATGGATCAATAACATGTTTTGGACAAATTATTAAATGTTGGGCAATTTACCTTAGCTTTTCACAGTTGACAGAACAATTGAATCTCACTCCTGAGTGAACATTGAAAGAGCATATGTAAAGCTTTATGATGATTGTTATTTTATTATTGTTGTTGATGTTATTAATAGAGATGATAATTCACTTTATAGGAATAGGTTCAGTCAGCCACAAATGGAAGCTAATGTGGTGCTAGCAAACTTTGTGCATGAATAAAGAAGGTAAATTGGCAAATTGTTTGGCCAAAAGTAATAAAACAGTCGAATTTTGTACTAAGAGCAAGAAGAGGCTTTAGAAAGAAAGAGAAAAAGGAGGTAGAGAAGGCAGCCATCAGTAGTGGAATAAAGGGCAGAAATCAGAGATGTGAGAGATACACTTCAGGAACTCTGCAGGGCTCTGGCAGCATTCATGGATTATTCATCCCTCATGCTATGAGTCTACCATGGGGCTGCACTGTGTTAAACAAATTCATCAAGGTCTTGTCTTTTGAGTGATTAGGTGAAAAGGTAACAAGTTTCATTGTATATATTCAATTGTCAAACATACGGAGTTCATTGTATATTTATCTAAGCCTAACATCTTGTTGAAATAGTTGGCTCTGTTTTTTTCCTTGAATTGTTCCTTCCCCTCATATGTCTTAACAGAACCAAGGAAATATCTTGCTCGCTTACATTTTTATTTTCCTTTATTCTGATTTAGACATTTATGTTCCAGATATAAAATTAATTTCCTTCTCCTTCTTGCATATTTGAATAGCATCTGATGGTAAAGGAGAGAAGTTGGTCCAATAAACACAGAACTGTGATAACAGCTGTCAGCGTATCTGAATCACTTCACAATGCACCAAAAGATTTAATATGCTTTAAAACAAATATGAAATGATAAGTAAGCATGGGGCTTCCATCTTCCTTTCTGGAACTCAGTCCTCATTTACAATTTCACTGGCTATTATATACAACTCACGGGTTTCACTGCAGCCCTGTTATCTCATGCAGTTTATAACCCCCCCCCACAGCATCATTGTTTTGGATTCATGCTCTCAAAGCCACAATCCAAAAATGCATAATTGTGAAAAGACATTAGACAAGAAAAGTGTGGTTTGGGGCCCAATGATTTATAGGTCTTCGGTACATTAATAGCTAGTATTTTAAAAGTAGATGTTCCATAAATATTCTAATATCCACACTTTTCTGAAAAATAAATCTGGCTGCAGGATAATCAAGATGGTATAAGAGTGGATAAGAATTGCCGTGAGCCAAAGCTCAGCCACTCATCACAGCTCAGGCTCTCCTAGTGACGCCTGACTCTGAGGCCAATTCCAGCAGTAGATATTATTTGCAAAAGTTGCATGACTGATGTATTTTTGGAAAATTGTCTTTGTTCCAACATGTCTCAGGAGAGTTGATATGTGAAAGATTAATCAAGTCAATTTACTCTGCCCTCCTCCATCCTGCAAGGGTTAGCAAACTTTTTTTTTTCTGGAAAGGAGCAGACAGTAAATAGTTTAGGTTTTGCTGGTTCTGCTGCCAGAATGTAGACTACTCACTTTGTTTTTGCAACACAGTGCAGAATAAAACAAAGATTAAAAACTGTGGCCCCAATGCAGCCCATCTCCTGGTGGTAGGCCAGTCAGGTCCACCTCTTCATGTTTTGTCCTTATTTCTACACCGTGTTGGAAAAACAAGTACATTTTCTTTCTTTTTTGGTGCTAGGAACCAAACTCAAGTCCCATCTCTGAGTTGGACCCCCAATGAAGGCATGTGAATATTACATGTTCACCCCCAGTCCTCTTTCAGCTTCAATTCTATTAATTCAACATCTTGTTGTTGCTATTGGTTGTTTTTCCATCTCATCTTGAACACCTTTGTTAGAATCATTTGCTCCAAGCAGTTATTAAAAGACAATATGGGGTTTTCTATTAGTTATCTGGGCCAGGAAGGCCAGCCCATCTTGGGAAGCAACACAGGATGGCCTCAAGCATAGTGAAATATGATCAATGGTCATGAATTTGCTCTCCCCTTCATCAGCATCCTTGATGCTTCTCTACTGATTGACAACTTGATGCACTGTCTCACCAAACTACTGACCTTTCTATATTTCTCCCCTTTTGTTCAACTCAGGAAGTATATGCTAAAACCATGCATGACTTTGTTATTTTATTTTAGGTGTGTCTCAGTGTGTATATGTGTATATATTCATTTGGGATTTATATATGTTTGGAGGTTCATGTAAACCTGTGTCCATGTGGAAGAAAGAGGCCAACATCAGGTGACCCAGGCAAAGTTCACCTTTTTATGATTTCCTTTATTTCTGTGTGTGTGTGTGTGTGTGTGTGTGTGTGTGTGTGTGTGTGTGTGTGTTGCAGGTGCCTATTTCCACCTACATCCCCTGGAGCTGGAGTTACAGGTGGCTGTGTGTTGTCTGACATGGATGGTGAAACATGAACTCTGTGTCTTTGGGAGAGCAGCAAACACTCTTAGCCACTGAGGTATCATCTCTCCAGCACTTGTTCCTTAAGACAGGATCTTTCCCTGACCTGAAATGAACAAGTTAGTTTCTGCTGGCTCAACAGGGAGTACAAGGCATCTTTCTGTCTCTATCTGCCAAGCTGAGGCATAACAAGTATATGGCACAATGTTGGACTTTATTTATTTATTTATTTATTTTGTTTTGTTTTTGCCTGGGGATAAATCATAAGTTCCTGTGTTTGCAAGACAAGTACTTCATTGACCAAGTTCTCTTCACATTCCTGTTTGCTACTTTCTAAGTTTTTCTGCTTCCTGTGATAATTTAACTTCTAGCTCTCTATAACATAAAAATGTCAAAGAAAAATCCTGTTCTACCTATTAAGGTTTACATAGACCACAAATTACCTATAAAAATCTTTCCCGATTTCATGAAGTTTCATTTTGGTTCTTCATGCTTGGGGTTCCCTTAGTCCAATGAGAACATTTATTAGATTGTATCACATGAAATCATTTTTGGGTAAAACAGTGTGAATATTTGCAAGATGGAATGCTTCTTATTATATAAATGTCTGCTTTACTCCTTGAAGCAAGGACTATGTCTTATTCTTCTTGGTACTCTCCAGGCATCTAACAATGCATCACTCAAAGAAGAAACCCAGCATTGCTCAATTGACTCAGCAAATGTCACAAAACTCTCAGCATTAGCAAAGTGAGGAAGACACTATGCATGTCTCCAAACTCTTTTTAACTACCATGGCAAGGATGGCCTTAATTCCTGACCTAGATTGTTGGGGAAGTCTTATGCTAATAAAGCACTGTCTGGCCAATAGGAATCTAGATAGGTGGGGCTAGGAGTCCAGGAGGACTCTGGGAAGGGGAAACACAAGAGAGTCAACATGTGACGCCATGGGGGTAGGAAACCGGGAACTATTCTCCGGTAAGAAACATACTTAGATTAACAATTATGGGGTAATTACTTAAGGCAGAGCTAGCCAGTAAGGGACAATCAAGGCCAACAGCTTCATAATTAATATAGCCTCCTGTGTGTTTATTAGGGACTCATGCGGATCTCGAAACAGGCTTGCAAGGCAGAGCCCAGGCGACTGGCGGGGGATAAACCAAAGCGGCTAGCAAGGAAAAAGCTTGGGGTTCCCTTAGTCCAATGAGAACATTTATTAGATTGTATCACATGAAATCATTTTTGGGTAAAACAGTGTGAATATTTGCAAGATGGAATGCTTCTTATTATATAAATGTCTGCTTTACTCCTTGAAGCAAGGACTATGTCTTATTCTTCTTGGTACTCTCCAGGCATCTAACAATGCATCACTCAAAGAAGAAACCCAGCATTGCTCAATTGACTCAGCAAATGTCACAAAACTCTCAGCATTAGCAAAGTGAGGAAGACACTATGCATGTCTCCAAACTCTTTTTAACTACCATGGCAAGGATGGCCTTAATTCCTGACCTAGATGACTTAAATTTTAAAAATAGTACCTGGAGTGAAGAAAAGAGGACAGAGTTCCTGTTGAAAGATGTATTGGCATCTCTCTAGATACTGACATCTTGCTCCATTCACTGAGGAACAAGGGCCTGAACTGTTAGAAGATTGAGTCCATTTCAACCAGAGATCATGTGTGATAATCCTATGGCCATTACAAGGCCCTGATATTCAGAGGCTAAAATTTGAATTCAGTTAAATGTGTGATGTTTGATGAGATGTCTGATATCCTTGAGTTCTTCCTCTCAGTATGCCAGCAAGAAAGAAATCTGTTGGCAACACCATGCCTGACACATTCTGTTGCTAAGCAAAGGGAAGAGAGAGAGAAAGGAAGAGCTGAAGGTCTGTGAAGCAGGGGCACGGAAATTCTAATCACACCTTGGTGTTATGCTTGATTGACTGGCTGGGGGAGCAACGGGCTGAAGTGGTATGTACACTGACCCAGGCTTCACAAAGGAAAACAGACTGTGAAGTTAGCAGCTGAGAAAGGTGCAGTCTCAGTTGTAGTCACAGATGATAAGGCAACCTGAAGTGGCCTGCGTGAGCTTTCATACATTTTTTCCATCATAAGTAGTTATAAAACTGCTACCTTATAATAAAAATATTACCAATCAAATAGCTATATTTACAAAGGTATCAGTATCATCTGTTATCTTCAGAAAAATATCATTATACATGAACTAAAAATAAGATATGTTTTACAGCAATAGACAGATAAGTATTCAAGTGAATGAAAGAATATGGAAACTTTACTGTGTTTTATATGTTGAAGGCTCCTTTAGGGCATTTCATAGCAAAGAAACATGTAACAGGCTGTTTAGACTGTTTAAAATAGAGACCCCACAGCAGGAGTCTTCGGTAGAGGAAGGGTGGGTATGCAACTCTGTATGTAGCACCATCTGTTTTCCATATCCCCTGGAACAGAGAATTAACTCAGCAATGATGTTCAAAGTCAGGCTACCTGCAGCAAACATGGTCCAGGATTCACCTTGACAGTATGTATGGGGGAAAGGGAATTTCCTAAATCAAATCCAATGCTTGGTTTTCTTAACTCCAGTCTCATACAACAGACATTGACCATCTCACCAACTCACCAAGGAAACTTGATTAGTCCCACCAGTGTGACATAGCTATGGTGCATTTTTAAGATGTTTGGGTTGCAATTTTCTACCTGCTCTGTGTTGGTTTGCTCTAAAACAATAGAAGTCATTTGAAGAGTAGACCAAGAGAAAGATTATTGGCTCTGAAGGAAAAAAAAAAGCAGAAAACAGACAAAATTCAAACATGAAGAAAATTATGTTTAGGAGCAACTACACCATATCTTACCATTTTGTTCTAGAAATGTATTTACTTATATAGCAGAAATAAAATATTCTAAAACTTACCAAGAAGAAAGGGGAGAGTAATGTAAGAATTCAGCATTTTATATTCATTTCTCTCTTCCCTTTCTGACTTACTAGGAGGTAGAAAACCACAGACACCTATCAAGCAATAAGCACCTCTAAGCCCATTCTTTTTTATTGTTCATTGAACATTTTTCTGATGATTTCTTACATTATTCCCATGCCTCCACTCTTAACTCTTTCTACCTCACCCAGCTGCCAGTTCCCTCCAAGAGTCCCTTTTCCACATTCTGTCAATTTTGTTTTACTACCCACCCATTTTAATAAAGACCTTCTGCATGACCACGAATTTGGAGATATCCACTGCTGTCTGCTAACTTCACAATTTTGTATGCAATGAAGACAATGACTGCCTTTTCACCATAACCCATTTTGAGCCAATAGTTGAGCTCATGTATGGGCCCACTGAGCCCTATTTTTTCATAAAGGTTTGGATGTTGATAAGTCCAGTCTTGGATAGGCCCAGTGAAGTCCACCCTAACTGGTGTGAAATCATATTTGCAATGGATGTGTGCTGTGTTGTAAAGATAGCACTTCTCAGCCCTCTTTCTTGTCAAGTCCCAGGAACATACATTTTCTCAGTCACACATGTGTGAGATGAATCATATACACATAAGAACAAGAAGGAGCCAACTGCACATGCCATGGTCATAGTATATCAGCTAATGGGGGTCATCAAAAGCACTATCTCAAAGGCAGGAAATAGCCTTGTGTTAAGACATGAAAAGAGTGACCAGTTTCTGCACAGGCAACAGTTCCCAATAAGGACATGGCAGGTCCCTGTAGAAAAACTGGGACACAGACAGATTCAAACAGACCAATGCTAGTAACATTAATTGACCTCAAACCTAAGCGGGGTCAGGATTATCTCCTCACACCTGTGCTCCACAGATGCTTTAGCAGATGATTTTTTGCTTCTGGTTGTTTTTACCTGTTTGGAGGCCAGAGCTAGACTCTAGCACTGAGACTGTGCTACTGCTTTGTTTTCTACAAATGCCTCCAATATATAAACAGTCCCTTGGGCTCACTCTAGTTTCCTTGCTTATGTCTTCTGCCTATTTACTGTGAAGTATCCAGCAGATATATCTATCATCTAAGTGATGAATGAATGAAAAGGTTATCATAACTACACCAAGGCAAAGGGTCCTACAGCCCACTAACAGACACATCTACTTCTGCTATACCAAGTGATAAGCATTCCTAAGTCCATCTCTCTATATTATATTACTACTCATATTTCTTGTTCACAACTGGTATTGCAGATCTAGTCAAATGCGTAAATCTAGTATGCAAGATGGGGGCTAGGTATGTCTATCCTGCATTGGTAACCTGCAAATCACATTTATCTTTCCAAAAGGAAAATGGAATCATTTTAGCCTAACTGTTCTTAGTGAATCCATGGTGGTTCTCACTGATCATCTTGAAATTGCAGTAGGATTCACTATCTTTTCCTTAATTGAGTTGAGATTCTTAATCATGGTTAATACCATGACATCATCTCCACTTGCATAGAAAATAGACAATTGAGCTTCTTTATTCAAATGAAATCTATAATTTGGTAATTATGATAATCTAGATCTTTCCCATTCTTCATATTTCTATGAATTTGTAGATACCAACATGGTGCTGCATTTATTCCTGGATTACCCATAGACTATGAACTTTTGAAAACATGGATACTATCTTCATTACAGCCTCACAGTCATTGCTGGCATCTGGCAAAATGTCAGTTTGACCAAATTTTCAATAACAGCTTACTGAATTTAACTTAAAGCACCAGAATGGTGTTTTGAAATTTACTCATGTCTTGAAGATTTCAGTTATCTTTAGTATTATATCAAATCCACTCTAATGATTACTTAGAATAAGATGCTATCACGTGCTAGAGAAGACAATGTATGATGTCTTCCCTGGGGGGTCATAAGCTGGAGCCATTCCTTCACCTGCTTGTTCTAAGCGGTGTTATGAAGCTTGTCTCATCTTCAACATCTTGAGCCTTTGGCATTTTTCCTCGTAGACTCTGACCTTTGTGTTTCCTTATTCAGCTCTTTCCAATCTCCAATCCTTAACCCTCTGTACACACATTATAAAACTTCTGAAATGGCCACCTATCCAGAGGACAGCTTCCCTTGCTTTCCTCACCACAACCCATAACTATTACTCTATTTATTTTTTGTTTTTTGTTTTTTCTAGTTTCCAACTGATTCAGCATTGTTTTTGTTTCAGGCCACACTGCTGAATTAGCCACTGATTCATATTTTCACAAAGGAAAAAAAACTACATTCTTTACCAGTGGAGATGAAATAATGGTGGGGAATTTGAAGATCTGGGAATGTGAACCCAGCTTATACAAATACACCATCTTTGAAACTGGCTGCTATTTACTGGATAGATGGCTGCTAAGTGATGTTTCATGAACACAGTTGAGAATGGGGCAATGAAAAGGAAAATTCCTCTCTCACCTCCAGAAGTTCCACAGGTTGTAAAATTAGGCTCTAGAGATTTAAAAAAGAAGGTCTGGAATTCCTTCTGACTGCACTCAAAGAGAACAGGTTCTGTCTGCAGGTCTGCTACTAGTTCACAGATAGAGCAAGGTATCTACCTCCCAGAATTCAGTTTCCTCCTCTCAAAGTCTGTATTTTTCCTATAAAATTGTGTGAGTCCATGTTTGCATACATATATTTCAGTACCATAGTCAAAAGTCTTTATGAAAACAGCAGTAACTAAAGGAAGTACCTTTTAGGGTTGAAGTAAATTAATACTAGCCTCACAGGTTACCTATGCTCTGGTCACTATTCTGGAGTAGTGTCCCCTCCACCAATGGTGGTGTGGATGAGCAATAACTTAGCCTATGTGAGGAGGAGCACAGCGCTCATGTAGATTCAGGTTCAAATTCTTGTCGGCTATGTGGACTTGGACTAAATGTGTCTGAACATCAATGTTTCATCTGTATGATGGCATTTATTTTGGATCCAATTCATGAGGTTGCTATGAGGGTTAAAACAATGGATTCCCATAAAGCAACCAGCCCAGTAAGTGGCTAAGGTGATTCTCAGTCAACGTGGCAAGACTTACATAACTATATAACTATAGAATGAAAAGTTGTCATAGATGGGAGAATTCCAATAGGCCGGACACAGAAGAGATGAGGCCTTTACTTATTACTATGTTAGAACAACATCGTTGGACTTCTATAACCCCAAAGTTAGCCTAATCTAGTCTAGAATGTGGAAGTCAGCACACTGTTGATCCTAACCTTTTGTTCCTTTGAAAGGGAATCTCATTCAACTGACTACCTGATCAGTTTCCTTTTATTTAATTTTTATTTATATTAAAACAATTTTATTGTACATACCAGTCCCAGTTCCCTCTCCCTCCTCTTCTCCCACTTCCCCCATCAGCTCCCATCCCACCCCTCATCCACTCCCCAGGGAGGGTGAGGCCTCTCATGGGGGATCATTAGAGTCTGTGACATCATTTGTAACAGGACCTAGGCCCTCCCCCAAGTATGTAGACTGACAGAGTATCCATCCAAAGGGATTGGACTCCAAAAGCCCATTCATGCACTAGGGATAAATCCTGGCTCCCCTGCCAGCGACCCCATAGACTTCCCAAGCCCCCAAACTGACACCCATGTTCAGGGGGCCTAGTTCAGTCTTATGCTGGTTCCCCAGCTGTCAGTCTGGAGTCAGTGAGCTCCCAGTTGCTCAGGTCAGCTGTTTCTGTGGGTTTTCCCAACATGGTCTTGATCCTTTTGCTCGTCGTTCTTCCTTCTCTACACCTGGATTCCGAAAGTTTGGGTGACTGCTTAGCTGTCAGTCTCTGCTTCTGCTTCCATCAGTTACTGGATGAAGTCTCTATGATGGCATTATAGGTAGTCATCAATCCCATTATAGGGGAAGGGCACTTAAGATAGCCTCTCCACAATTGCTTGGATTCCTAGTTGGGGCCAACTTTGTTGATTCCTGGAAATTTCCCTAGTGCCAAGTTTCTTGTTAAGCTCATAATAACTTCCACTATTAAGGTATCTCTTTGCTGTTATTCTTTTTTTTACCCCAACTGAACCTTCCTGATCCCTTTTGTTCTCCTCCCATTCTCTTCTTCTCCCATCCTCTTTTGGCTACCTCCCTCTCCTTCTCCATATGCTCCCAATTTACTCAGGAGATCATGTCCTTTCCTATTTTCAGGGGTCCACGTATGTCTCTCTTAGGTTCCTCTTTGTATCCTAGCTTCTCTGGGGTTATGGATTGTACTACTCATTAGACAAACAAAATGAAATCTCGAAATTCTCAGGCAAATGGATGGAACTAGAAGAAACCATCCTAAGTGATGTAATCCAGACACAAAGAAAAACATGGTATGTACTTACTCATAAGTGGATGTTAGACGTAGAGCAAAGGACAACCATTCCAGTCAGTTTTTTCATCATGCTATACAGAGATAGTCTCTGCTGGGTGCAGAACAATGCCTTAGATAGTAGAAGTCCCTTCATTGTTTTGTCTTATTCAATGTTTTTTTCTTTCTCAATTAAACTCATAAGTAGAAAATAATCAACATGTGAGAACTTGGTCATAGCCACTGAAGAAGTACAAAGACTCAAAAGAGAGCCATTGACTTTGGGAGCTACAAAATAGTATAGCAAAAACACAGTTAAATGAGACTCATTTAAAGTATGTAAAACTATGAGGTAACAAAGGTAGGGGAAAAGGGGAGGGGTTTGTAGATCTTGTAAAATTAGTAACAAGCTGTAAAACAAAAACCAAATGAGGGAAAACTGACTGAGAAAGAGCTTCATTAAGGTATGACTCTAAAATACCCTGCATGCTCAGAGAAGAGTGCAATCAAGCCTAGATGTACTGGATTTTTCAAAGGAGGCAGTCAAGAACCAAGGGATATTCTTGAACATTGGATGTGTGATATGAAGTGGCAAAGGTAATTTTAAGACTTTTTTTATTAATAAAATCAGTTAATCAACAGAATCCATTAACCGCCAAAAAGTTCCAGAGAAATGAGAATTTTTGCTCTTTAAGAAAATCTGTGATTACGCCTGAAATAGCTGCTGCTCAGATGTGAAAATCTAGGGGTTCTTTCTGTGGGTTGCACACAAGGAAAATTCTGCACTTCCTTCTCCAATCACTAACAGGCAATATTTACTGAAGATTTCTGTATGCCAGGAATCATGTAACAGACCTTGCAAGAATTACTGGGTTGCCTCCCATTCTGGTCCTGAAATGCAGTCACTACCACTATGTTTTAGAAGGGTTGAATCGAGTCTCCCAGACGTTAAGCAACCTGCTTGGGGTTACACTGTCAGAAAAGCATGGAGACTACAAATCTAGGTTGGTCTGGTTTGGGCTCTCAACAGTCTATTTAACCAGTCTCCAGCCCATTGAAGAAGAAAGCCCCTCTCACCACAGAGACATTGAAATCATGTATAAGAATATCACTCCCAGCTCCTCTTGTCTCTACCATAGATTTGTCCAGTCTGCATAAACTGGCATCAAAAATCTGTCCTCACTCCTAGCACAGAGGAAGGTGTAAAGATATTTTTAAAGTTGGAAATAATTTCACACATTATCCAAATGTGCAAAAACAAAATGCCTAATGCATCTTCTGGCAGTTTGGCTCAGCGTGCTTTAGATAACCTTCTCCAGGCTCTTGTAAAACATTCTCTGGGAAGCCCCGCTTTGAACTCTTAGATATATGTGTTAGTGTGCTATTTAGGGTGTTGAAATTTGTCCCCTGCTAGTCTCATTTTTTTAAAACTTCACACAATCTGGTTCACTGCAACATTGTTTTTATATGTTCCAATATTTCTATTATTTACTCTTGGTTTCTGGGTTACCAATGCTATTTAAGAAGCAGTATCTTGTTGCAAGGTTAGAAAGGGGCGTAAGCTGAAATTCAGCATGGAAACGAAATTCTATTTTAACTGGTTTCTGCAGAGCAGCTGCCCATACACATTTTCTAATACTCCTTGTTTGCTAAAGTCTCAGCCATTTTCCAAAACTATTTACCCTATAGTTGCTATAATTATAAATTATAAATTCCTTTAGATGGTTTCTCACCAATTAGCTTAAACTCACTACTTTTCTTCTTATCTTATCATTTACCATTAGGTCTAAACATACTGAATGAAGAAGATACTTGAAAAATTCATCAAAAAAATTCATGATCAACATCCTATTATTATTATCTATAGGTGAATATATACTTTCTAAGCTGTAGTGGAAAACAAAACATGCTTCTAACTTCATCAATGTAAAAGTTTGAAAAGTGGCTATAACAATCCTTACAAATGAAAAATGAAGAGCAAATTAGAATATTCAATCTAAACACCAATTAAATTTCTTTAATTGGTTAACAAACACCAAGTAGTAATCCCTGAAATTATATACATACAAATAATATTATGCAGACTGAGTAGGGTGTGGTGTGTGTGTGTGTGTGTGTGTGTGTGTGTGTGTGTGTGTGTGTGTGTGTGTGTTCTTTTTTGCTCTCAGGTCATCCTGCCTGGAGCATGTGTGCCAGTCAACGCTACGCACTTCACTGGAAAATGTATTGATGTTTTTCTACAGAGCACACTTCATTCTCTCTCAATCCACTACTTTCATTCTGTCTGTTCCAGTGTTGGTGGATCATAAAAATATTTAGCTCTGCCCAAGTGATAGCCCCTCTGGAAATGTTAATGTACTTAAGGCCCCCTGGAAACAGACAGCTATGATGCCCCAGTAAATCTCTGTGCTTCCTAAGCATGCAACCTTAGAGCCTTGTGCTTTGGTGCACCATACATATTGAAGCATCTCTTCTGCACAAATACTACAGCCGTCACAGACGCTGAGGATACCCAATATGAAAATGAGAAGTAAACAATTATCTGATAAAACTATAATAAAAGCATGGCATGTCATTACAGTAAAAGTTTTATTTAATGTCTTCAGGAAGAGGTAAATTAATGGATTGCTTTGTTCTGGAATCCTACAGAACTAGAAGTACTTTTTTTCTTTTGTTTTCTTTTTGGTTTTTCGAGAAAGGGTTTCTCTGTATTGCTTAGGAAGCTGTCCTGGAACTTCCCCTGTGGACTAGGCTGGCCTCAAACTCACAGAGATCCACCTGCCTCTGCCTCCTGAGTGCTGGGATTAAAGGCACGCTCCACAAATGCCCAACTAAAGAAGGAATTTTTTAGGATAAATTAACATCTAGACTACAGCTCATATTTGAAAGCAAAATGTAAGCTACCCCCTTATTTTCAAGTTCACAGGGAGTTGGGAAAAGCATACATGGATGGCAAATTGCAATAAACATCACCAGAGATGATAGTTTTACATTTGAAATGTAAGTACAACAAGTTATAGTTCTAAAAAATTAGTAGTTATTACATTTATTGGTTACACAGTGCTCCCCTGTCCATGAGGTAACCCCCTGGGGAATTATCCTTATTATACAAAAAGTAAAGCTAATGTCACCTTGTGTGGTCTGAGTCTAAGAGCAACTGATCTTATTTGTACAATGGTGGCTCTCAAGGTTCACCAGTGGCACCTGGGATCTTGCCAGATATGCAAATTCTAAGTCCCAACCTAGAACCACTGCACTGGAAACTCCATGGACAGGACAAGCAATCTCTTTTCATAAGTTCTCCTGAAGACTCTGATGTCCTCAAACTTGAGGACAGCTGACACTGAGAAGTAAGAATATTTGCAAATATCCACTCTATCCAGATGTTAGAGCTATAATTGTTTCCCTCTCCTTTTAATAGTTTTTAATGGCATTATTTTGAAACTTCTTCATGTGTTTTCTAATCTTCTTAATACTTCAATTTTTAACATTTAACATTTTTATGATAGACATTTTTGCTGAATTTTTCTCATTTTCAGTTTTACTCTTCCTTATCACTTGTTTTATTGGAAATTTTACATTTTCCCCCTAAAATTCCATAAAAGAAATAGAAAATTCAGCCTCTGGACTTTTTTTTAACTTTTCTAAATATAAAAGTCACCATAACGCTCTGTATACTGTCATTTGTATGTATGTTTCTTGGGACGATCATTTGACACTGGACAACCAGTTGGTGGGCTCTTCCCTGGGGATGATCACCTTGTCAATTCCCCGCTTTCTCCCATTGCCTATATTCTTTGTGTAGGGTTGAGTGGTTTTGTAGGGTTTTCCTGTCCAGTATGGCATGTTCATTTGTGACATCCTTGCTCAGCTCACATTGGGCCCATCATGTTTGTAAGACTTTATGAGTATAGCTTCTGATATTATTAGGAGACACAATATCACAGGAAACTCTGGATCTTACAGCCTTTCTGCTTCCTTTCCCACAGTGTTTCCTGAGTCTTAGGTACAGGCAGGAGTGTTTCTAGATTTATCTACTGGAGTGGGCATCAGAACTTGCATTTTGATTGGCTGTGGTTTTCTCTAGTGGTCTCCATCTGTTGCAAATAGAAGTACCTTTTATGGGGGTGAATAAAACATTTATCTGTGAATAAAAAGACACGTGTTTATAGACTTCTGTTGAGGATTAATGCTAGTTTAGTAAATTAGTGATAATATATTCTCCTTCAATAACTATGATTTAGCTAGCACAGAGTAATTACGTGATCAGTGCCAGGCATGGTATCCCTCTTGTTGAGAAGGTCTTAAGGCCAATTAGCGAACTGTTGGTTACTGCCAAGGCATGTGTGCCAGATCTGCACCCTTAGAGTTATTGTGCCATGCTGGTCGTTGACATGGTTTGTAGGCTTCATAGCCGGGTAGTACTGTTGGCTGCCTCTTTCCTATAGAAGCTTTCATGGAACTTTCCAGTACCAAGAAAGCTAATCCTCAGGGAGTGACCATTCTGCTCAGTTCCAGCTCAGGAGTCTCTGCCTGGTTAAAGACATGAAGATTAAGTCCCTGGAGGAGCTCTACCTATTCTCCCTACCCGTTAAGGATTCTGAGACTACTGATTTTTTTCTGGGAGCATCCCTAAAGGTTGTGGTTCTAAAGATCATGCCAGTGCAGAAGCAGACTCGGGCAGGCCGGAGGACCGGGTTCAAGGCTTTTGTTGCTATTTTGGACTACAATGGTCATGTTGGTCTCAGTGTTAATTGCACCAGGTAGATAGCCACCACCATCTGAGGGGTCATCACTTTGACCGAGCTTTCCACTGTTCTTATGTGGAGAACATACTAGGCGAACAAATTGGCAAGCCTCAAACTGTTATATGCAGAGTGAAAGGCTGCTGTGGCTCTGTGTTGCTGCATCTCATCCCTGCCCCTAGAAGCACTGGCATTTTCTCTCTTCCTGTGCTCAAGAAGCTGCTAATGATGGCCAGTACTGATGACTGCTACACATCAGTCAGGGGCTGCACTGCACTGCCACCCTGGGCAACTTTGCCAAGGCCACCTCTTAAGACCTATAGCTACTGGACCCCTGACCTCTGGAAAGACACTGTGTTCACCAAGTCTCCTTGTCAGGAATTCACTGACCATCTTGTGAATTCCCACACCAGTGTCTCTGTTCATAGGACCCAGGTTCCAGCTGTGGTCACCACATAAGGGTTTTTATACAAGAAAAATAAAGTGAATTTAGTCTGTTAAAAAGAGTAAGCAATCAAATTTGTTCTCCCAGGAAAACCTATTAAGTAATAGTCAATGCCCAAGACTATCTAACCAGTGGCTTGACAATTTTATGTTCCTTCAAGAGGTAACACTGACTTCTTGCATGAGATATTGCTCCCAGAAAGGATGTGTTACTCTCCAACTACTGCTCTTACCACTACATAGAAGTGGTGTGGATATCATATCCTGATCATGTTCTGGTCTTTGTAGAACAGAACACTCAACCACAGCACTGGTGTCTTTACTCTCCTTTCAGAAGCGTGTATACTCCAAGTTAAGTAGAATGTGTCTATTCACAATGAGAAAATGAGAAAAAAGCAATGAGTCAAATGGGTTTTATCACCAGTTTGGCAAAGATCATAATTTGATTTTCCGTGTTGCTTTAGTCTGTGTGAAAGACTTTTTAATTTTGTTCCTTTCCTATTCAGAAATGAAACGTTGACTGACTCCATACTTTTTGGCTAAGATCCAATTGGGGAAAAGGTTAGCAAAAGAAGATTGCAGAATTTTACTGGTTTATTTCTAAGGAGAAAGCTTTTTTTTTCCCCATAGTCGCTTAAGTCTGGTAGTTTTTCTTTGTTTTGGACATAATAAAATAGATTATTTTATGTTTAATTGGTAGAATAAATGCCAAACTAAAGCTATGTATCAGGGAGGTAGAGATGGGTGTACTTTGGTTAGATGAAGTTTAAGATCAACCCAGGTAACCATGCTGGGACTGCTTCTTATTTTTCAAAATTTTCCTTAAATGAATCTACAGTACTTGATTCTCTAAACAATTTAAAATGGGAATACAGAGTTTTGAAATGGTTGAGTTGTCTCTTTTTACAGGGAAAATAATTAGATTATTTCTGTCAGTGCCACTTGGGTAGAAAAGTCTAGAACATCTTCAGCTGAGAGAAGAGTCATTAGTAAACGGTGAAGTGTGACCTTAGCTGTAACCAGAAGTGTTTCTCTAAGAAACTGGGGGTGGGAGTCTCCAGAGTGAATAAAAGTGATCCACCTGTCACATGGAATTGTGACTGTGGGAGAGAGTCACTGGCTTTTGATGCTTTCAGATGCACAGTGTAGTGCACAGAGAGTTTGCAAAGCAGCAGAGCTTGTTTCACCCCATGCTGCTGGGCAAAGAGTCCCATGGGAAGATCTGGCACTGAGCAGGCTCCCAACAGGAAATGGTTCATGATCATCTGGAAAACATTTATTTCAGTTTTGACGGTAAAAATAAAAGACACATTCCCAATCTTTCAACATGGCGTGGTTTCTTTGAATTCCCGAAGAGTATTTTCCAAAGAAAGTAATGAGGTATCTGAGAGTGAGGGTGCAAATTCACACTCCACGCCTCTGTGTAAGAAGAAGGACTGCCCCTGGCAGAAGTGGGCACTAATACCAGGGGCTGTTTACCAAGTTAGCAAATTCTTTCCAAAACTTACAACTAAAAGGGTAGGAATATTTTTTAAGTCCCCTCTAATTTATAACAATCATCTGTAATGACTTTCTCTCATTTGACTTTATCTGAATCCTAAAAAAATAAAACACTGAATTGAAGGGATTCCATTTATCACTGCTCATTGGTAAAGTGGACTGCTTATGTGAATGAAAATAATCCTTTAAGTTTTAAAGAATAGCATCTGGTTCTGATAGTCAAGAATTTGATGAATATTTCCAAATTTAATCTAGAATTATGTCTTAATAACATTCCATCTGGAATAAAATTTCCATACTGAAATATCAACTAGTTTTGTTTTTTGTTTTTTGCTTTTTATACCAAGGTATTTTTCACAGGTCTTTTGTTTCATAGGACAGTGAGATCACAAAGTTATCACTGTTGACTTTGTAGTTTTTCAAATGAGAATTGCTATGGACTAAAAAATCACCTAGGTAGGAAATGCTTGCCATGATACTGCAGATTCAGAAACATTCAAATTTCTTCTCTCTCATTCCCTCTCTCCCTTTCTTTATTCTTCTCTCTCTCTCTCACCTCTGTCTCACTCTCTCTCACTGCTCTCTCTCTCTCTCTCTCTCTCTCTCTCTCTCTCTCTCTCTCACACACACACACACACACACACATACATACACACATAGGTGCACCAATTTTTCACGTATATTCCACTCATTATGTTTTGCCCTAAATTATCTGTATATCAGACACCTGCTGCTCCTTCAGAAGCCATCTCCATTTCCCCGTTAAGGTACAATACAGCACAACCAATCTGTCTACTGAGTTACTCCTGTCTGTGTTAATAATGTGTCTTACTAAAAGGCTATATGCTAGGTTTCGCTGGGAAAGCTGCACAGAGGTTCTGTGCCATCACATTGCCTTGTAAATTGTTCTTTTCTCCTTTTAGCATCCTGGATGCTTGCTCTACAGGAGTTTACAGCAGGAACATGCCTCTAGAAATTGCTCCTCTGTATCTATACCTCCACTGTGAACTTCTCTTTATCACCTTTCACTCACCAAGTATAAAACCCTGAATCAGAACTACTTGGCAGTGTGTCAGCTTGTGGAATCATGCCCAGCTATAAAGGTATGAGTGTTTACTGTATCGAGAACAGAGGCAGTAAAAACATGGCTGGCATTCAATGACCTCCACAAAAAGATATAAAATTTCACAGTGTTGACTAAGATAAAGTGTGCCTTAAATAAATCTAGGCCTTTGCCAGGTTCTCTAATAAATAGAATTATGCGACAAGAAATACTATATTTAGCTTTTGATGGAAAATTTAGCTTAAAAGTGACTATTAGCTATCAGGTAATTTGATAAAAACATCAAATCTAGGAGCATATTAGCAAAAGAACATATATATGCCAAATAGCTCCTAAGTGAATTGAACTCAAAAGAAGATCCAATTTGAAACAGTGTTTGCTCCGTTTACGTGCAAGGGAAGACTGTGATCAAAGGACTCAGGAAAAAATGGTTAGTTATAATGAAAGGTGGATTTGGGGCTAGCAAGATGGTTCAGTGGTTAAGGGTACTTGTCACAAGGCCAGAGATCAACAGTGCTTGCTAACCAGAGTCCCAGGAGGAAAGGAGAGAACTGACTCCTCTAACGTTCACACATTTGTCATAGCACATTCTCTCTCATTCTCTCTCTCTCTCTTTCTCTCTCTCCCCTCTCCCCCACACACTCTGAAGGGTAAGAAAATAAAGACAATACTTAAAAATTTCCAAATAAATGAAACCTAGGTTAAGTGGCAGAGGAGGAGTCGTGCATTTTATAGGGAAAGACTGCTCTGAAGAGTTCATTATTGACTGGTCTACCCATCACATTACTTTCCCTCCTGTTACATTTTATTGTAAAATTATGTAGCTTTAATAAGAAAGAAACTGGGGCTTAACTTCCCCCTGGAAATTCATTTCTTTTTAACTTTCTACCTTAAATATGTTTGCTGCCATCTGCAATCAGACCTACCAGAGTCACTTTTTACCTCTCTGTGACTGAGGCATTGTGTCTTCCTTCTTACTCCAGGAAGGAGGTCTGGTGTTGACCTGTCATAGATTTGACCAGGACTTAGAAGTAAATTCTCACCTGGCAAACAGTCACAAGCGACTGAAGTCTGACTGGAACTCTGCTCAAACATACTGGCAGACTGTCTCTTTCCTTTAAAGTGATTATGTAGCTCCCTTGTACTAAAGCAGGGTTTGTTTCATAAATGGTCTGATCTAATTATTGTTTTCATTCTAAAAATGTGGTGTACGTTTCATAAAAGCATAAATAGTAATGAAAAACTGTAATGTGAAAAGCAAATACCACCCCTTCTCAGACATATGCCTGTCACTCATCTGTCCACTCAGAGACAGCCCACCAGGACTGGTGCCCTTGCTCTAGTATCAAAGTCTTAGCATATTTTCCTTCACATCCTTCTCAAATTTATCAATTTTCACATATATATTGGATATTTCTCCTCATCCAAGTCATTTGTATTTTCCAGAACCAATACATTTCCTTATATCAATTTTCCAAATCAAATTAATCTGTGCTTAGTAGTTATATTCCCTTGAAGAGATGTATTATTTAACCAGCTTTCTGAACATTTAGTAACTAGATTTTTACTAACATTAACAACACATGTCTTCATAACTCTGACTGTGCAATACTTGCAAGTCATATCCCTTGACTAAATTTAGATTTAAAGTTTTGATAGGCATCATATAATCTAAGATGGGATACCTGAGTATACATTGAATTCATTCATCCACTAAAAACTAAATCTTAAAAGTTGAAGATATATTCAGAGGTTGTAAAGCTGCTAACCAGAGTTGCAGAGCAAGGATTTGATATCAAAGTTGTCTTACTGCAAGCTTTACCACTTCCACTATGTCTCATTTCTTCCTACAGTCTCTAGGGAAGCTGTGTGCAGTAAACAGCCCTGACATTTCTGGAGTAGCGGATTGCAATGCAGACTTTCAAAATGGGAAAAATATTGACCAATGACTCTATTTCAGGAAACTGAATTCTAAAAATGTTTAAATGTAGTGGGACATATTCAATCACTTATTAAGTAATAGTAAAACACCTCTTCATTGTTTGACATGACATACCAGAGATATTTATTCTAAGATACAATGATATCATTTCCACTTTTGGCTGAAAAGTAAAGACGTTAACTAAGTCATGGTAAGAGTAGGGTGAAATGGTAATGAATCAGTATAAACTTGTCAGTGATATGTGGGCTTAAAATAACCTTTTAAGATAGGGAAACTAATTCAGGTTAGGAGTCTTGGGGGATATGCTCACTCAGCTGAAACCCATTCAGTGTGGGAGTAACTAGAAAAAACAAAAAGTTAGGAAAACAAATCCCAGACTTTCTAGGTATAAGACTTAAAGATCCAGGGACTAAAAGCAACAGCTCTATAAGGGCTGAGACAAGAATGGAGGAGACATAAGCAGAATCTAGGTCCTGCAGGACCTTGTTAGTCTAGGAAGGGAGTGTTATCGTAAATAAAATGGGCGTCATCAAAGAACCTTCAGCAAGGCACAAATCACTACAGCAACAGAGGAGAGAGTGATTACTTGGCTCTGAGCAGAGAAGTTCATGAGTTTACACAATGTGCAACTGAAAGCTACCTCACTAAGAAGCTCCACATGCCGAAGGACCACATCTGGAGATTGCTAGGACCTCTGTCTGTCTCTGTTCATCTCTCTATGTGTTTCTGTCTCTCTCTCATCTGTCTGACCGAACAAAGTTATTATAAAAATGAAAGCCTTTGTTAAACATGAAGTACCAGTGAAAATTATCACAACTATGATTAGGGGACAATGATATATATATATATATATATATATATATATATATATGTACATATGATTAAATTAGACAGTTTCCCAAATCAACTCAGCAGAAAATGCTGACATCCAATTAAACTGCCTTAAGCAGCCACTTGTGGAGGCACAGTTTTGGAAGAATCCACTTAGACTAGGAGAGTGTGGGAGCTGGATCAGAGCAGAGCCTCCTCTGTATCTAGTCCCATATGCCCAGCCTTTACACATGTTCTGAGCATTCTAGTCTACTGAAAAGTGAAGTTTTCAAAAGGAAGACAAGAAGAATAATAGTACTTTTAGGCTCAACACGCTACTCCAAACCTTCAAACATCTGAAAGAATGTCCAAGATATAAAGTGTATGCACAAACATCTGGATTGTTAATATTTGAACCAAAGAATGTGCCATCTCAACGCCTGACATGGTGGAGCCTGCCTGGCAAATCACAAGTGATTGGCTTTCTCTGTGTACTACAGGAGGACTTAGAGAAACCCTCTCCACCTGCTTCAAGAGTTCCTGGAATGTGTTCCCAGGGGATTACCGTGGCCCTAAAGTAGACCTGCTCAGGAATGTTCATGAGAAAATTTGCCTGCCACAGTCTTCAAGGCACACATTTCATTCCTCGGCACAGCCGCTGTGCCATTTCACTGACCCCGCATGTCCCATTGATTGGATGCTTTACTTAATCCCAGCAGCCACAGCTCATCCTTAGTGACACTGTGCTGCTTCTCTTGATTCATATTGTTTTCTCCATATGAAATCTTCCCTACCAGAGAGGTACAATTTATCTTTCTAATACCTTGTCATGAAACAACTTAACAGTTTAGGGGAACTAGCTATAACTCAGGCAGTTGAGATATAGCAATGAGCAGTTTTTGTCCTCAGGAAGGTTATGCTTTATTATATTCCTAGAAGCCAAGAGATTTCTTCTAATAAGCAAAGTTAAATACAGTAAAATGGGTAAGTGAAATGGATCCACAGTAAGGGAACTTGCAGAAAAATCTGAAACCTTGGATTCAATCCCTAAGACCTATGTGTTATAAGAGACAACCACTGCTGCCTGCAAATTGTCTCTTAACTACCACACCTGTGCAATTGTGTTTGAGTGTGTGTGTGTGTGTGTGTGTGTGTGCGTGTGTGTGTGTGTGTGTGTGTGTGTGTGTTACCCATACTGCAGTGTACATTGAGATTAGAAAGCAGCTTTCAGAGCCAGCTCTCTTTCTATCATGTAGTTTCTAGGAATTTAACACATCACCAAACAGGTTTGGCAACAAGTCCCTTTAAACACTGGGCTATCTCACTGGCTACATACACAGTCCTGTGAAACACTACTTGGTGCTTTTATTAAGACTTTCCTTCTACCATTTACTTCTGTTAAGATAGGTTTCATTATTTAAGGCATGAACAAATCCCCTGGACTTCTAATGTTCTCAAATTGCATTAATACTCCATTGATTCTCTATTAAATTGATCATGTATTGATCCAGACCAAAATTCTAATCAAGTTGGTGCTAATTAATTGTATTATTTTAATAATTAAAATAACCAAAGACATACATAAAAGGTTATCATTACCTGAGCAGCAGTAGTGGTGCACACCTTTAATCCTAGCACTTGGGAGGCAGAGGCAGGCTGGTCTATGATCTCTGTGAGTTCAAGGCCAACCTGGTCTACAGAGTGACTGCCAGAATTGTTACACAGAGAAACCAAGTTTTGAAAACCATAAAAATATTATTATTCAGTTCATAGCCCTCCTACTCATTGATAAGGATATCATGGATAACTCAATAAATTACAGATACACATATTTATTTATTCAATAATCTAAAGCTGAAAGTGTTTTTAAAAGTGAAACTTTACTACATGCCTTTGATCATAATAAATCTGAATTCAAGTGATGAACTTTTCCTTCCTAAAAAAAACATATTTTAAGTAATTGTCCTACATTATGCCAAAAATCAATTTCTGTTTATTAGATATTTTGGTGGTTTAAATATTTAAGTATTTAATTTGTCTCCAGTTAATGGTACTCTTTGGGGAGCTTATAGCACATTTAGGAGGTTCAGCATTGCTGGAGGAAGAATGTCAGAGAGGGTGGACTTTATGGGTTTAAAGCGACCTTCACTTCCGGCCTGTTCTCGCTGCTTTGTGTGTGTGGTTGAGAAGCAATCAACCAGCTTCCTGTCCCTGTCACCATGACTTCTTTACACTGTGGACAGTCAGCCCTCAGGAGCCATATGCCGAAGTAAACTCTTCCTCCTGTATGCTGCTTTTGGTTGTTGTATTTAATCACTAGGACAGAAAAGAAACTAACAGAGAGTTAAGACCTCAGTTTCCCTGATTCTTTTCTTGAAATGGAAACTTTTATCAACTTCTGGATTTTAGTACCTTTTTATATTCTATGAATACTAAATATAGAATTTTCTAATTCAGCTAGCAATTTTCATGGCAATGAGATTGTTAAAAGCTCAGCCTATGGCTTCATTCATCAAAAATGCAATCCCTAACCTGCAAAGAAACATTTACAGAATGAATTACAATATTAATAGGAATCTATCACATACAACAAACAAAAACTATTACATAAATACAATTTCACTTTAGAAACAGCTTTTCCCCAAGAAAAGCTTTAAAAGGGAAAAAAGCTAAAACGGTATTATCTTTTCCTTGAGGAAATGAAGCCTATTAAGCAAGTTAATCAGCAAGTATGAGTTCCTAGGAGGTCTTATTACATAACTATATTTAATAAAATAAGTCATAGTTTAATGTTTAAAATGGAGCACTTACGTTCTCCAAATTCAAATGTTTGAAATTCAATAACATGATGGGATTGGGCTAGGCAATAGAGCCTTTAAGAGGAATGGCTCAGTCACAAGGTAGCCAATTCATGAATAGATTACCACTTTTATAAAACATTGTCCAGGTAGACAAACAGCTCATTTCACCACACAGATACACTGTAAAAAGGCACCAACAGTTTGAAAGCAGATGTCAACAGATGGTAGATGTGTCAGCACCTCGATTATCGGGGACCTGGGGAGAAGTACATGACTGTTCACATACTCTACAGTTTATGGAATTTTTATAACAACAAAGGTGGACTAAAATAGTGGACACATTCCCTATCATGTATTTTAAAGAAAAGTCCTTATTTTTTCCATCAATGCTAAATTTAAACATGTTTTATGTTTAACGGGAGGGTGAAGGTAGGGGATAGAGAATGGAAAGTAATACCATAGCTAAAATGTGCAAACAGTTTTCATAGATTATTTCCAAGGTGGATGACTTCGCTGGCTCTGATTTTCCCCACTCTGTCCTCTATAATTTCAACCAGATGTGGGTCTCTTCAGTCCTGCTCTTGGAGTAAACACAGTGGTGAAATAGGGTTTGAGTTTTACTTTAAATCTTCATAGTTCTATGACATGTAAATTCATTCTTCTAAGAACATACGAAAGGAGTTTATGAAAGTATAGGAAGCCCTGTAAGTGGAAAATAAAATGAAAGAAAATCTGTACTTATGTATCTAATAAATGTATCAGTCACAGCAGTGTATAACATCTGATACCACAGGGAAATTTTTCTCAAGCACAAATGCAAATAACCTTGATACCTGAGAGTACTATTTGCTAAATCACTGAAAAATACATAGCCAAAGCTAGACCACAACAATTTCCAATTAGAAAAAACAGTGTGAGGACAAAACTGAAGATGTCTTGATGGTGGAGGATTCCACCCCAGGGACTGTGTTTGGCACTATATTTCTAGAAGTAAGAAGACACAATTTGCCAGGCTCCTCTGTAATTTCAATTATCATGGTGAAGATGCCTGAACTAAAAATCAGAGAATCAAAATCTAGACTGACTCACTAAAATTGTTATGTCTTTCAGTGTGTGCCTAAACTTAACACCTGTAGAACTCTGTTTGACTGAAGACAGGCCTTACAAAACCACAAATCATGGTAACTTTATGTTCAAGTACTAGGCTTAATTGCTCTCTCTCCACACAGTCCCCCTGTTCCAGTCTAGGATCTTATGATTTATTTGTCTTATCCCAAGTGTTCTGTCCAGTTTTTGGTCAATTGGACATTAGATACAGTCATCTTAGTGGAAGGAACCTCCAATGAGAAATTGCCTCTGTAAGATTTTGCTTTAGGTAAGATCTATAGGGCATTTTCTTAATTAGTGATATGGGCATACACAGCCCATTATGGGCAGTGCCACCCTGGGTCTAGTGTTTCTGGATGCTATAAGAAAGCAGACTGAACAAGCAATGAGGATCAAGTCAGTAAGCAACACTCTTCCATGTATTCTGTCTCCAAGTTCCTGAAGGGCTTGAGTTCCTAACTTGGCTTCCTCAATGGACTTGGACTCAGACCATGTAAGTCAAATAAAGTCTTTCTTCCCCAGTTACTTTGGTCATGGTGTTTGTTGCAGCAATATAAACCCTAACTAAGATACCAAGAAACCATTTTCAGGATGGGCAGATGGAAGAAAATTACTAAAACCCTAGTCCTCGTCAGCATACCCTTTATCTCATTTGTGATATGCTTCAAGGAAAATAATGAAATAAATAATACTCTATCCAAAGCGAGGGGTTACTGTGGCAATTTATTCTTCAAATACTAGTCATCAGATTCTTTGTATAGGAAAAAATGATGAGAAAAATTAAACAAGAAATTTCCATCTCACCCAATTGCAATTTCATCATAATTAAGGACACTGTGTAAACCACAAATGATGGGAATGTAAAAACAAAACACGTTTACAGTGATTTTTAACTTCAGCTTCACCAAATAAAGCAACTGATTTAAGAACAAAATTTTAAATTCTTTCTCTCATTCTTTTTCTCTTGCTTCCTTTCTTTTTCTGCAAAACAACTCACTCAAAGTTATAACATTTTAGTGCTCAGGTCCTCAAATGCAACCATGAAAACTATTTTGAGCATGAGTACAAGAGGTGATGTGTTCACCTTGTTGGAAAAACTATGCCTTCCAGAACTTGCTCACAATTACATAATTAATTTATATTTAACAATATAACCAAATATCACAGCTCACTCACAACACATACAAACTTGTGTTATTCCAATTCCTAATGAGGTCCTTAAAATGTACTAATGTTGAGTCAGGTGTGTTGACACACACCTTTAATACTAGCACATAGGAGGCAGAGGCAGACAGATCTCTGTGAGGTTGAAACCAACTTGGTCTACATTGTAAATTCCAAGACAGCCTCAGATGCATAGTGAGACCCTGTCTCAAAAAAAGTACTAATGTTGAAAGTGTAGTGGATTATGAGATTTTAATCAGAGATTTAGAGGAATGTAAGAACTCAACTCCTGGAGAGAAATGCTTGATCAGTATTAGGGCTATGTCAGAGAGGGAGAGGGTGGGAGGGAAGAAGGAAGGAAGGAAGGAAGAAAACCAAATAGAAATAAAATTATGTCTTCTATTTTCTTGGTATATGTTTGATATATATAACAAGGTTTGCATTCTAATGGTGACTTAGGCATGCCTAGGAGGACTGAAGACAAGACCAACATATGTAAATAGTTATCTACTCTTAAAAAGTCTGTCTGTCTAAGCCTAAAGATAAGCCCAGATGCAGAAGCACAATTTCTAGCACAATTCATAAAGTACAGTCTGCAGGCATAGGGATTTTATTTATGTAAATGTAATAGAAACAAATCACCTCATTCTTATAACAGATACTGAACTCCAGTGTATTAAAATTCCAATAAACCGGTGTATTCATTATAGTCTTTTTTAGCCACCTCCAGCAACCCCAATTTGTATCCATCCCAATTTGTAACAAGCATGTGTATATGAAAACACAAAGAATGACAAATTTTCCTTTCCTTCCAGTTTGTGGATCATTTTTCACACACCAAATACCTTATGATTTGGTATGAAATTTGAATTTTAACAACTTTTTTATCCTACACATTAACATTCACATGATTGCTCCTTCCTATTTTAATTTTCTACTTCTATAATCATGTAATCTTAATTCACATAACTGAATTAAGGAATGTGTTGGTCATACCAACAATGAAAGTGTGTGCATCTCTTCAGAGTAAACCTAGGCATCGTCAGTGTCCCCAAAGACAGTTGAAGATATTTCAAACACGTAAAGTACGTGAGCCATTCACTCCCTTCATGTCAATTCAGGTGATACTTTATGGTGTATAATTTTTTCCTCTATAAAAGAAGTTGTCACATGGATAATCCAATTACAGATTGTGTAGCAGAAGGGTACACAAATAAGCATATTCCATAGTCATTCCACACAATTACAACAAGCTTCTTCAGGGAGTATGACGCTTCCCACCTCCTCTTCAACTTGACCATCTGCTTGGGCATTATTTTCTAGTTTTTACTTACACCACTAAAATAAAAAGTGGTCTGAATTTATTTTTGTGTGTGTTTTATAAGACGGAAAATGATAATAATTTTCTTCTTATGTCTGTAAGTGGTAAAGCCTTGAAGTATTTTGGGAACAACTACTAAATATATATATTTCAAAGAATGTTAAGACAGTCGAAACACAGACACCATTTGTGTTGGGCCCCAACACCCATGGACCTCTGTGCATTGCTTGTCAGCTGATAGCCACAGGTACATACTGTTCTCTAGTCCTGGTGTACAGTCCCGGCCTTGCCCACCTGTCATCAATATCTAGCATGAGGAAACACGAGCTGTTACCCCTGGGGTTCCTCCACTGTGCTATAAGTCTGTATATATAAGGCTGCTCATTCCTTAGGCACACACACAGGCAGACACACAGATGCAGCACATGCACACATGCATTCTCCTGGCAATAAAGGCAGCAAACGCATTCTTTTAGCACAAATAGCTGGACATTGTGTCTTTCATTTCCCGATACCCCGACTTGTTTATGGTGTGAACACCACACATTTAGAGAATTATTTGCTCTATTTTGGGACTGCCTTTATATTTAAAACTCATCTTGAGACCCTTTCTTGGTATCTCTTTGCCACAGTCTTCAGGAATTTTCCTTCCTTGTGGCCAATCTTTTTACATGATGATTGACAATGATGATGACTGCCCTTAGGAGACCCACAGCATACTATACTATGGAGTATTAAAGCATTTTCCATGGTTAATCCATGCAAGCCTCAAACCAACCTCACATATCACCCTGTATTCTTGGGGGAGAGTCTAGGCCCTGCCATGGATGAAATGACAGACTATGGACACCCCCATGGAGGGCCTCACCCTCACTAGGGAAATGAGGAGATATTGTGGGGGGCGCTAGTGGGAGGGTGCGGGAGGCAGGGAGGGAAAGTGAGAGGGACCTGGAATTGACATGTGAAGCAACCTTGTTTCTAATTTAAATTTAAATTTAAAAATAAAATATAAAAAAACAAAACAACAAAAAAGTACCATATTTTCTTTATCTACTCTTTTGTTGAGGGGCATCTAGGTTGTTTCTAGGTTCTAGCTGTTACAAATAATGCTGCTATGAATATGATTGAGCAAGTGTCCTTGCAGTGTGTTTGAACATTATTTGGGTATATGCCCAAGAGTTGTATGGCTGGGTCTTGAGGTAGGTTGATTCCAAATCTTCTAAGAAACTGCCATATTGATTTCCAAAGTGTTGCACTCCCACAAGAAATGGTAGAGTGTCTCTCTTGCTCCACATACTTTCCAATATGAGTTGTCACTTGTTTTTACTCTTTAGCCATTCTGAAAAATGTAATATGGAATCTCAGTCATTTTTAGTTGCATTTCACATATAGCTAAGGATGTTAAAGACTTCTTTAAGTGTTTCTCTGCAATTTGAGATTCTTCTATTGAAAATTCTCTGGTTAAGTCCATACCCCATTTTTAATTGGATTATTTGTTTTGATGTCTAGTTTCTTGAGTTCCCCCTCCTGCCATCTTCCCCAAACTCTATCCACTCCTGAAAAAGGATAAGGCCTCCAACAGGGAGACAACAAAGCATGGCATATTCAGTTGAGCATGGACAAGCCTCCTGCCCTCCATCAAGGCTGAACTCTGTAGGATATAGAGTTGGTGAAGATCTTTCCCCCATTCTGTAGGCTGTTGTAGTGTCATATTGACAGTGTTCTTTAACTTACAGAAGTTTCTAGTTTCATGAGGTTCCAAATATTAATTGTCAGTCTTAGTGTCTGCACTACTGGTGTTCTAGTCAGGGAGTTGCCTCCTGTGTCAAAGCATTCATTCCCCACTTTCTCTTCTATCAGGTTCAATGTAACTGAATTTCGGTTGAGGTCATTGATCCACTTGGACTTGAGTTTTGTGCAGGGGTTAGATAAGTATCTATTTTCATTCTTCTACATGCCATCATTGAGTTATGACAGCACCATTTGTTGAAGATGTTTCTTTTTTAAACTGTATAAATTTGGCTACTTTGTTAAAAATCAGGTGTCTTTTTGTGAGTGGGTACCCTCACTCGGGATGGTTTCTTCTAGTGCCATCCATTTGCCTGCAAATTTCAAGATTCCATTATTTTTTCCGCTGAGTAGTATTCCATTGTGTAAATGTACTAAATGTAGTGCCAGTGTGGGGGCCTCAGAAATCTCTGGCACCTTGCGTAGTAGATCAGTATTTACCATGGCATATGAATGAACTTTTAGAGCCCATTCCACATAAAGGGATGCTCTCTTAGCCTGGTCATATGGGGAAGGGTCTAGGCCCTGACCTAGATAAAAAAAAACAGACTCTGGAGATCCCCCCAAGGAGGGCCTCACCCTCCCTGGGGAATGATGTGGTGATTGGTTGGGGGGCTGGGGGAGGGCTGATGAAGGGAAAAGGGAGAAGGGTTGGGTGAGGGAGTTGGGATTGACATGTGAAGCATGCATGCATGTTTCTAAGACAAAATTTATTTTAATACAAATTTAAAAAAAAGAAAAAAATCAGGTGTCCACAGGTGTGTGGATTTATGTCTGGGTCTTTGATTTGATTTAATTGTTCCACCTATCTGCTTTTATGCCAATACTGTTTCTTTTTTATTATAATAACTAGGTGGTAGAACTTGAGAACCAGGATAGTGATACCTCCAACAGTTCTTTCATTGTACAGAATTGTTACAGTGACCCTAGATTTTTGTTGTTGTTTTACCATATAAAGTTGAGTATTATTCTCTCAGGGGCTGTAAAGAATTTTGTTGGCATTTTGATGGGGATTGCATTGAATCTGTAGACTGCTTTATGTAAGATGGCCATTTTTACTATGTCAATCCTACCAATCCAAGAGCATGGGCAATCTTTCCATTTTCTGATAATGTCTCCAATTTCTTTCTTCAAAAACTTGAAGTTCTTATCAAACAGGTCTTTCACTAGCGTGGTTAGAGTTACACCAAGATATTTTACAGTGTTTGTGGCTATCGTGAAGGATATTGATTCCCTGATTCCTTTCTCAGCCCTTTTATCGTTTGTATATGAGTGCTACTGATTCTTTTTTTGTTTTGTTTTGTTTTGTTTTGTTTTGTTTTTTGACTGAATCTTGTTTCCAGTCACTTTGCTAAAGGTATTTATCAGCTGTTTGAGTTTCCTCATAGAATTTTTGTGATCACTTATGTATACTATCATGTCATCTGTAAATAGTTATACTTTGACTCCTTGTTTTATAATTTGTATCCACTTGAATCTCCTTTTGTTGTCGTATTGCTCTAGCAAGAACTTCAAGTATTATATTGAAAAGATAAGGAGAGAGTGGACAGCCTTGTCTTGTTCCTGATTTTGCTGGAATTGCTTTGTGTTTCTCTGTATTTAATTTGATGTTGGCTGTTAGCTTGCTGTATATTGCCTTTATTATGTTTAGGTAAGTTCCTTGTATCCCTGATATGCCTAAGACCAAAACCATGAGGCGGTGTTGGGTTTTGTCAAAAAACTTTTTCAGCATCTAGTGAGATGATCATGTGTTGTTTTTCTTTTAGTTTATTTATATGTTGAATTCTTCCTGCATTTCTTGGATGATGCCCACTTTCTTGTGCTGGATAATCTGATAATCTTTTTGATGTGTTCTGGGATTTGGTTTGCCATCATTTTATCGAGTATTTTTGCATCAATGTTTATAAAGGAAAGTGGTCTGTAATTTTCCTTTTCTTGTGGAGTATTTGTGAGGTTTTGGTATCAGAGTAACTGTGGCCTCATAAAAAATGGCAATGTTCCTTCTGTCTCTATTTTGTGGAATATTTGAGGAGCACTGGTATTAGCTCTCTTTGAAACTCTGATAGAATTCTTCACTGAAATAGTCTGGCCCTGAACTTTTTAGGTTGGAAGACTTTTAATGACTGCTTTTATTTCCTTATGGGTTATAGATGTATTTCAATTATTTATCTGTACTTAATTTGATGTTGGTATTGTTATCTTTCAATAACTTTGTGCATTTCTTTTAGATTTTCCAGTTTTGTGGAATACAGGTTTTTGAAGTATGACCTAATGATTTTCTGGATTTCCTCGGTGTCTATTGTTATATCCCCTTTTTGTTTCTGATTATGCTAATTTAAATATTCTTTCTCTGCCTTTTAGTTACTTTGGATAAATGTTTGCCTATATTATTGATTTTCTCAAAAAAAACCAACTCTTTGTTTCAGTGAGTCTTTGTATTGTTCTCTTTTTTCTATTTTATTGATTTCAGTGTGATTATTTCCTACTGTCTACCTCTCTTGGGTGTGTTTGTTTCTTTTTGTGCTAGAACTTTCCAGTGTGCTGCTGCTAGTATGAGATTTTACCATTTTTTATGCAGACACTTGGGCTGTGATTTTTTTGTTTTTCACTGTTTTCAATGTATCCCATAAGTTTGGTTATGTTATGCATTCATTTTCATTGACTTCTATGAAGTCTTCAATTTCTTTATTTCTTCCTTAACCTGGTGGTAATTAAGTGAAAGGTTGTTCCATTTCAGTGAGTTTGTAGGCTTTTTGTAGATGTATTGTTGAATTCCAAGTGAAACACAAGGTAATCAGGTAAAATACAGAGAGTTATTCCAATTTTTTGTGTGTCTGTTAGGACTTGCTTTGTGACACAGTAAGTGGTCAGTTTTAGAGAAAGTTCCATATATATTCTTTGGTGTTTGGGTGAAACATTTTGTAAATATATGTTAGATCCATTTGATTCACAATATCTGTTAGTTCTGTTATTTCTCTGTTTAGTTTCTATCTAGACTACCTGTCCATTGGTGAGACTGGGGTGTTGAAGTCTCCCACAATTAATGTGTGGGTTCCATATGTGATGTAAAGTTTAGTAATATTTCTTTTACAAATGTGGGTGCCTTTGTATTTGGGGCACATATGTTTAGAATTGAGACATCATCTTGGCGAATTTGTCCTTTGATAAATATGAAATATCCTTCTCCATATCTTTTGATTGCTTTTGGTTTTATGTCTATTTTGTTAGATGTTAGGAAAGCTACACCAGCTTGCTTCATAGTTTCATTGAAAAAATGGTTTTTCTTCTTTTTAACTCTTTACTCTGATGTAATGTCTGTCATTGATGTTGAGATACGTTTCTTGAATGTAGAAGAAAGGATTCTGTTTTAATATCCATTCTGGTATCCTGTGTCTTTTTATTGGTGAAGTTAGTCCATTGATATTGAGAGATATTAATGACCAGTGAGTGTTAATTCCTTTATTTTGGTGGTGGTGGTGGTGGTGGTGATGTGTGTGTGTGTGTGTGTGTGTGTGTGTGTGTGTGTGTGTGTGTGTGTTTCCTTTTCTTGGTGTAGGTTTCGATATTGCCTATTTTTTCATGGGTGCAGCTAACTTCCTTGGGTCAGAGATTTCCTTCTAGTACCTTCTATAGGGCTGGATTTGGGGGCAGATATTGTTTGAATTTGACTTTGTCATAAAATATCTATTGTAAGTATGAAGTGCTTCATGAATTTACTTGCCATCCTTTGCAGGGGCCATGCCAATCTTCTATGCATCATTCCAATTTTAGTGTATGTGCTGCTGAAGTGAGCACAGTTGTTTTCTGTAACAGTCTCAGTCTATTGCACAGAGAAGTTGCCTAGGTGAGGAGTAAAGATGGCAACCAACATTTATTACTTAAAACCCCCTGCTTTGTCACACACACACACACACACACACACACACACACAATCTAATGCCACCAAAGGTTCACTTTAAGTTCTTTTAAAACTATGCTTTGTTGTCTTTATACCTTAGAGAAATATTATTTTTAAAAAGTCCTAAATGAGTTTCAACCTAATTACAACACTGATTTCACTAAGAATATATTGCAGATTCTTCCAACATCTGCTCAGGCAGGGAGTGATTCCAAATGAGTATTTACTCCCTATGAAACATTCTAGTCATCTTCTGAAAAAAATCACTCTCCTAGAAATACACATGTAAATGCTCATTCTTTACTGAGATAAAATTACTACACAATGAATTAAAAGGGTTACAGTAGAGATTCTTCCAACTCCCTAACCAAAACAAGCATGATTTTCCAAAGTCAGAACTCACTGTTGACTATTCTCAAATAAGTAAGTCCAAGAAAAAGCCATCACTGTGCATAATCACTTTAATTGCTCCATGTTCATGGAAATTTGCACCTGAATATGGCCAGAGAGTATCTAGGGGACAATGGGAATGTTCTGAAGGAACACTTCAAGCCCTTTCAAAAACAGAAAATTAAAGAACTAGAACAAGTCAAAACTTCAGTGTCACTGGGTGGTAGTGGTGCATACCTTTAATCCCAGCACTCCAGAGGCAGAGGTAGGAGGATCTCTGTAAGTTCAAGGCCAGCCTGGTCTATAAAGAGAGTTCCAGGACAGCCTCCAAAGTCACAGAGAAACCCTGTCTCTTGAAAAACCAAAAATAATAATAATAATAAATAAAACTTCAATGTCCTAATTGGGTTTTGCTTTCATGTCTCATTTATGCCAATCTGCTCTTTGTGATAATTATCTGTTCTCAGGAAAAATGACAAAAAATGAAGCAAGAATAACATTTCAAGAAAGTAACATGTGAATAGAAAATTATACTGTACTACAAGTGATAGATCTAATTCATTATCAATCATCATTATAATGTTTCAATGAGACAGTAAGTTGGACATCGAATACTGACTTTGGTTAGTATGTGAAATGTGTGTGTATTCACACATTCCTTAACTTCTACAAGGTTCAACTTTAGCTGGACTCAACTTTTTTATTCCAAACACTTATCTCATCACTGGGTTCAACCGTGGATAGCCCCACTAATGCCTGGGGACATGGGTTGCAATGAAAGCACCTTGGAATGTTCCTGTCATGTCCTAGAAACACATGTCAAATATAGCATTTAATGCAGTGTGTCCAAAGTGAAAGAAAAACTCTCATTTCTTCAGCTTTGGGCCTGTCCAGGTTGCCTTGTCTTCCTCCTGTGTCTTCCAACCACCTTCAGTCCTCTGCCTGTCTATGCCCTGGTGAAATTCCCCCAAGACCTCTGCATTCTGAAAGCCCCTTCCTAGTGTTTAAGAAAGCAAATGGTTTCTCATTCCTTCATTCCCAAAACCTTTTCCCATCCTCAATATTGTAAAAGGAAGTCTGATAACCAAGTAGGTGTTTCTTTTTTAAAATTAAATTTTATTTAAATTAAAAACAATATCATTTTATGCACTAATCCTAGTTCTCTCTCCCTACTGCCCTCCTATCCCTCCCCCACTAAATCCCCACAGATGTTTCTAACAGTGCAACTGTGATTCCTTGACACTCAAGATAGGGCCAGGGAACATTACAATGGATGCAGTTAGAAACCCTTGGACCTGACCTTTCTTTAGTGGAATCCGGTGTAGTTCTCTCCTCTGAGCCACAAGTTATCATCTCTGGTTACTATATGTTTAAAAGGCAGTATCACCTGTTTTGCAGTAATCAATCAGTGCTACGTATTAATCATTCCTCATCTATGTATGCACAGTCTCATATAGAGACACATTTCATAGTTATTTTTCCCCACCAAAGAAGTCTCAATGACCAGATACTATTCCTACTTTGAGTAGTAAAAACAAATAACTTACATTTAAATTCTTACTTACCTAATTAATTGAATCTAAGAGAGATTGGAGAAACAAAAGTCTACGTTCTATTTTAATAAAAATTAAAATTTATTCAATCTCTTCTGAGTCCCTGCTTATGAAATGCCTAATAGCAACTTGAATATGAAGCTGACATCTGAAAAATTTACATTTGGGAGCAGGAACATGATGTCTACATTGTAATGAGCACACAAAGCTGGGAAGATATAGAAATCAAAAGTTACTTCTGACCAGGATCTCTGGAGGTAGGAATAAAATAAAAACTGGAAAAACGCAAGGAATAGAAATAATTGGATAGCCTAAGAATTTCAGAATGAAAATAAGCTGCCTTGACTGCAACCCATTTGCCTGCAAAGCAAGTCTGGGGCACTTGGACCATCACCAGAGAGCAAATAAAGGTTCCTGTAATGGTGGGGTTTAAATGAGTCCACCAGACCCAAGATAAATGATGATTAGATATTTATTAGGGAAGTACTTACACAAATAAGAGTAAATAACCACCCCAATCTTCATGCTCCAGAAGATGCAGTCTCTGCCCTTCTGATGTTCTCATGGCAACCCAAGCCCCTCCTCTACCTTATAAGGGGTCACATCTGAACCACACCCAGAAGGTGTGACTACCATCACAAGTTTACTAGCAAAGTAAGATGCCACTACATTCCTTCACCCTGAGATAAGAGTGATTAGTTGTAGGAAAACAGAATCCCTAGTGTCTGAGTGGAACTAGGTGATGGATCAGACCTCTAAGGAAGCTGAGAGAAATCCATATCCGTGAGTCTGGGGAGAAGTAGGCACAAGTCAGGTAACTGAAAATATGATTTGTTGAAACATCTTGAGTGACTTTCAGCCAGCTGATGCTGGGAAAAGGATTTGGATACTTTAGTTTTGTCACATTCAGTTTGGTGTATATTATAGTATAAGTGTCCAAGGGCTGCCTCAGGCACCTTTATATTCACTAATACAAGAAAGGAAGACAAGAATTGGGAGTTAATCAGATTAATTATTTTCCTTTATAGAAAATTGGTAGCCTAGTGAGCACTAAAAAGACTAGAAATGGATATTACCAGTGTTGAATTTAATCCTTTCACCCCAATCATGGCACCCTGGCCAGTTCTCACACTCTGACTTAGAAGTTCTGGTTCTCCAACAACTAGAGTCAGACACAAATTACTTACCAAACTGAGAGGCCATAACAAGAGTGCCTTTGTAAGGTTTCCTCAGCCTTGCAGCTTTCAATTTAGGTGACAATTCTCTGAACTGAAACCATGACACAAACCTGATCTAGGAAAGATCAGTCATCTTTCTGATGCTTTTCCAAAAAGAACTGTACCCAACTCTAGCTCTGCACTGGTTCCTAGTTTCCACAGGAAGAGGGCAGTGATCCCGTGCAGTTCAAAGAGCTGGGCCTTGAAGGGTTTTGGTTATAAGAACTTGGATTTTCATCCTGACTTGAGCAAACCAAAAATACTGTTTGGCTCTGTCACCAGTAATTGGTACATTCCCAACAGACTAGTAACTGCTTAGAAATTATGGTAAGTCTTAAAAGAGAATGGGAAAGTATACATGTAAGTTTCTTTCGCTGGAACTACAATAAAAGCCAGAAGATTGAATAGTAAAAAATAAACAAATGACGATTTTTATTCCTCCATGTCTAAGTTTCAAATATATTCAATAAAAACCACCAGTGGACTTTTGTTGCAGACAAAATATTCACCTTCCTATCATTTCATTTACTATCCCTCACTTCCTATCATTTCATATACTATCCCATACACCACCAAATACTCTGAAGGTTTCATGACTTGAGAAGGAACTCACATAGGTACACAACACAGAATTAAAAGATCTAGTTGCCAGGAAAAAGTTGACTAGAGGACAAAGGTCATGCAAAAGCTATACTAGAAGACACATAAGATATACATCATGCATGAAAGGCAATTGAATAAGCAAATCCATCCACAGAGAAAAGTGAGGACCATGCTTAGGAATGGCAGGTATTCTCTTTTGTTTGCCTCATTGAGTCAGACACTGCATCTGCTCATAAGCTGCACTGCAAGTAACAAAAGCCCAGGTATCATCCCATCAGTCCCCACTGAGCTTTGTTCCATGAATGCACAAATTCATAAAATCACCAAAGGAGAGCCAGACACATTACCATCTCAGTGTGCTTTGTGGAAGTGGGCATCTTCCTAAATGCCTTGACACATACACATTTCAAAGCTCCATAGGTCTATAAAAAAGAAAACAAAAACCTCTTGCAGCTACATTTCCAGTCTGGACTCACTAGTACCTTGTTCTGTTCCTATCATAGTTTCTCATTTGTAAAGTATGAATAATTACAACACATGCTTTGTCTGTCTGCAGCAGGGTAGCTGTGTAGTGACTAGAAAATTATTCTGTTGAATATGATGTTGCCGAAGGCGTAAGTCAAGTGTACACTAAAATGTGTGGGGGGTGTTATTAAGCAGGGGTTATTTTCTAGCAGATGCAGAGAGAGGTGGAGGAACCCAGGAATATGCACATATAGAGGCAAAGGGAGGAAGCTGTTCAACTACTCAAAATGAGTAGCTGTTGCGGTGAGGTAGGGGAAGAACAAACCACAGGTCACTTTTCATCTTTCTATCACTTTCAGGAAATGCCAAAAAGTAAAAATAAAAGATGCAACAACGGTTTTTCCACGCACTAAGCCAGCAGCAGCTGCCTCAACAGGAAACTCTTCCTAATAGTTGCAGAATCCAGGGGCTGACCAAAATGTATACAGCTCTTTAGGAAAGCATTGGTGGAACTAATTTCACCTGTAGCAAGAGAAGTATATCACCAAGAAATACCAGAGAGAGGAGAAAGTTTGTTCTTAATAGCAAAAAGGCTCCTGCTTATTTCTTGTTTCCTTTTTCAGTCAAAGCAAAAGAAAACAAAGTACACAGGTTGTCACTTACACAACCCAGATGAAGATGTCACCCAACCATCCACAAGCTTTGATGTGTACCAGCAAGGAACCAAGAAAAGACAATGCCAGAAATTGAGATCCTTCCTCTCCCCTTGAAGTGGTAAAACTAGTTAGAATAAAATTCTCATTTTGTAAATTAAGGAAACTTACACCACCCCGATTATCTTTTAAGAAAGTACTGCTTTACAAATTGGAAATCAAGGGACCACAGAATTTAAATTATTCATACAAGAAATGTAAAACTCGCTATTTATGGAAGCAGCATTGAAATCTAGCTCTTATAACCCAATGCTTTCCCATAATACTAACCAAGGGACTTGCTGGCAGTGCTTATTTTTTTATTTTCTCAAAGCATTGCCACACCTCCTGCTGTGCTCTTGGTTGCCTAGAAAATTCCATTTGGGCTTCACATTTTCTTTTGGCCCTTAGTCAGAAAACAGTCAGGATATGGCCCTGTCATAAATCACTAAGGCCTTACAAGGCAGCATTACAATTCCTACAGAAAGAAGAGCTCTAACTTTGGAGATGAAAACCTAAAAAGAAAAGTTTGTGTGCCCCTCTCAGCTCATGAATCATGATGGGTGACAAAATCAGGTAATAAGTTTACATTTATTTATAACATCTTTCAGGACAAGTGACTATAACATTGAGATAGAATTTCCTGCCATTAAATTGATCCAGAATTGTAAAGTAATTATTAATACCGTGTGTATGCATGTGTATGTGCCTATAGAGTTATGCACTCATACACACTGGTACATGATGTGGAGGCCAGAGATAGATGTTTGGTGTTTTCCTTTATTGCTCTCTACATTAGGTCTCTCCGTGAACATGTAGGTCACTGATTCAGCAAACTCCAGATGCCTGTCTGTCTTGGCTATCCCAGAATTAGGATTCCTCCTACATACCACCATGCCTGACTTTTGTGTGGGTGCCGGGGATCACACTTAGGTCTGAAAGCTTGTACAGCATGTATTGTACTGACTGAGTCACCAGCGCCCCTGGCCCAAGTGTTTGCATTTTTGAAGAGAACACTGGCATTTGTTTTCTTCAGCGCCATAAGTCTACTCTGGGAAAACAATAAGAGGTCACCACTTACACAAACCCAGTCGCTGTTCTCTCTCCCTCTCTTGCTCTCTGAATCCAATTACATTCCAAGTCTCATTAACTCTACTCCTGAAATGTCCCTCCTGTTCTGAAAACAGCACCACTGTGGAATTTCACATCTTCTCAGTTTGTTGTTAGGCTGACTGCTATTTTCACCTTTTATTTCCCACCACTAATATTCATTCTTTGTAGCAAACCTGTTATCAGCTGAAATTGTTTCAACAGAATTATGGTGATGCTCAGAAGTGACTTTCCACTATCTTTCAAGTTTAGAACAGATACATTTCCTTGCTTCCAAGGCATAGCATAATATGACAAAAGGGCAACTATCCATTTCTCACTAGATCAAATGGCCTAATGGCAATTCTCAGACAAACCTTAAATCATCTTGTCTCAAAGATCTTCTATAATGTAACCAAGGAATTCCTTCTTATTATCCTCAAGCACCATCCTCACATCTCTGTGAAAAAATACTCTATGTTCTCCTTATAATATTTTATAAACTTGATCCACTTACTTTATTAATTATGCCTTCTTTGAAAAGACTGTATGTCTTCTAAGACTAGTCTATCTACAAGAGAGGTGATTCTGTTGAGAATGGTCTGACCACTGTCTGCAACTGTAAGTAGATATGGTTTCCTTGAAATCAAGCATGAAACAGATATTTTTGTGGTCTCAGAAGAAACCTACGGGAGTGTAAGCGAAAGGACTCCACAACAGCAGAGGGAGCCGGACATAGAGACAGCACCATGAGAAATCTCTCCTGAGCCCACTTCTGTGTTAAGAAATAGACTAGCCTCCAGAGTACAGGCTAACCCACAGATTTTCTTCTCTCTCTCCTCCTACCTCCCTCAGTCTCTCCCTCCCTCCTTCCCTCCACCACTCCCTCCCTCCCTCCCAGGCGAAAAGTCTGGATGTTATAAACTGCAGTAGTCAGCCTTTTGCCATCTAGCATCTTTGCAACAGATATGAAATTCCCCAAGTCCTTCTGGGCTCTGCATCTTGATCAGCACATGAAGAAAGACTGTAGTTACAATTTTCAAGCAAACAGTACCGACACCAGCTATAGAGCTATAGAGTCTCTATGACACGTGATAGCTCACAACCAGTACAAAATAGTACTTTCTTAGTAAGCACCTGTTCAAAAGAAATGACCACAGAAAGAAATGGTCCTGCCCTCCTGCTCGAAGCATGTCAGAATGTTCTTACACACAGCCACCTGCTCATTTACTATCCATCAGATGCAGTGGCTATAACATTGTTTATAATCACCAAAATCTATTGTGCATTTTGCAGCTACTGATAGCCTACCACAACTTCTCCCTGTATTGTGACCTGTATCATGAAACTCAGAAAGGAAGAACTCTTCCTGTAAGGTCACCAAAATCACCCCTGAAGGTTTTATTGTACAAGACCTAATTATATTCAAAAAGGTCCCCTTTAAGGACTATCACACTCAATATTATATTTCAACACAACTTTTGGAAAGATACAAATACTTAGCAGTATTAACTCCTGGCATGAAAAAGGTGAAAAAGAAAAAGAATAGGTTGGTTATATTGTATTTCTCTCATAAAGTATTTCACTATGAAATCTAAGCTAATATTTTTATTTTGGTTCATAATAAAATATATTTTATTTTATTAAATATTTTGTTCAATATAAGATTAATAAAATTAATTCATACCCAGAGAAAAATCAAATGGTTCATCACTCTTAGAGGTTTAAGGTGAGAATATTGGGAACTATTTCTAATGTTCTTAATGACAGAATGGCTATTAACAGCTCATCTGGCTACTGATTATATCAATAAATGCTTATAAAGAAAAACAAATATTTCCCCACCAAGCCCAAGATACCCTCTTAGCAGTATTCAATCATTTACCATGTGGAAGCCTTCTTTGGATCAATGAGAAACAGATGATCGATGATATTTCAGTACGTGGAACACTAAGCCTATTAGGACTATTGTGTTACTGAGTCCATCTGTATTGTGTTCAAGTCTATGTCTGGGATATAATCAGTATGGCTTCATTTTATACATCCTGATAAATTGCTAAAATATAAGATACATGCTATTAAAAACTGAAGCCTAAATGTATGCTTTTAATAATACAGCAAGCATGTGTTAAATGTTATCAGTGTACAGGTGATTTTAACAATAGCAAACTGAAGTAGATAGATGAATAAGATCTCATTCCTTCCCTAAAGATGGCTATAATCTAGTAAGGAAACCATAAATGTACAGGGATACATCAGTCTCTCATTTGAAATGATTTTTTATTTCATCATCACCTAACTATGATATATAAACTCCTTATTACTCAAATCCCTTCACAATCCCATCTGTCCTACCTCCCTCTGAATTCTTCCTAAATAAATTGATCTATGACCTATAGACATGCCCCCTGGCCAATCTGGCAAGGGTAATTCCTCAACTGAGATTCTGTCTTTCTAAGAGTGTCTCAATTTGTATCAAGCTTACAAATACTAACTATAACAGTGCCTTGTTCTCAAAACACAACATAAATAGCTCCTGAGAAATGTGATATCCAAGGGCTGACTCTGGCCTAAACAAGGACACGCACTTGCACACACACACGCACAAGTGTGCTCATGCACACACACACACACACACACACACACGAGTGGGCACAAATTCATACCCTCCCTCCCATGTTCCCCATGCCACATGAAAACACATATAAACACAACCAACCACTACAAATGGATACTAGCATTCAGAAGAACAAATGGTCCTGTCTAAGTGCGAATGTGCAACTCCTTGCTAAGTTATGCACATTGAAGGCTCTAACTGAGGATCTTATTAATTCAGTGAAAGTTGACTGATAACTCCCTTTTCCACCTTTTCAGACTGATGACTCTTACAGACACTTGCTTAGCTGCTACATATAATAATATCATGTACAACACAGCTATTTGCAATTTTAGTTCAGGAAAACAAATATGAGGGGGGAAAAAACCTTTGCTACCCAGACTGCCAGCATCCTTTTTCTTCATCTTGTTCCATTCACGGTTACACAAATTGCTCCTTAGCAAATACGATGCTACACCTTACCTGCTTATTCAGGCAATAAATTTTGAGTTGCGTTTCCAGAAATGCTCTAAGAACACAGACACTACTGTGGGGCTTCATTAGAAGATTATGAGGTCATTAAATCTTCAAAAGATTCCAGATCCTATTAGAAACGTCAGTATTTTCTATGAGATTTTTAGGTGAAACTTTTACTGTTCGTCTACTTGACCAACTTAAACTGTGGGAACTTCCAATCTAGGTATTCTTCCTAAAGAGATATTATAGAAAACGACTCTTAAACTATTATGCAAGCAGCCAAAAGGCTGACGGCATAGTGAAAGCAGAAGGCCTAATGGTGTGAACTGAAGCACTGAGCTGAGCTTATGTTCTGAAGTCATCTTCTTTCCGTGGTTCAATGCCGTTTTTATAGATGCTTCATCAGTTGTGTGCAAATCACCACTCAAGGAATACAGTACTGTGTTTAGAATGTTTTAAATTAAGTTACACCCACTTATGGGAAAACAGCTCTTAAGTTTTGGATGTGAGACTGTGAATTTGACTGCATTTTTATTTGAATTGAAGATTATGCTGAAAGTTCCAGGCTTTAAAAGATGCTACCCGAATATCTCTTTTTATGCCACCAGTCCTATAATAAGATAGCTTCCCCATGCTGTATACCCTAGAGACTCCCGACTGCTCGAGTTACAATTTCATTGAGAAGAGAAAGGAAGGCAAGATGATTTCAGTTAAGACTAAGGATGCTGTGGGCTCGCATTCCTACATACAATACACAATTCAACCTTAATTTTGATGTCTGACCTGTACTTTTGCAAAAGGTTTGAAAGCCACGGAATCTTATATTGCACAAATAAAATAATATATTTAGAAGTGAATGTGGGAGCAACCAAAGAGCTTGCCTTATATCTCAGCTTCACAACAGCTCCAAAAGGTCACTTTAAATATCTAGGCTATGGCTTCATGGAAATCGGCTTAAGTCTTATTTTCGTGTGCTTATGCAAAGGGGTGATATCTATGGTACTGTAGTCTCTCCTAAACTACTACCAAAGCAGCAAATTTGTGACTCATTTTCCCGTGAAGAGGGTCCTCCTGCTTCTTTCAGTTTGACTCTATTAGACACAGTATACAAGGAGAGAAATACTCTCTGACCAATTTTTCTAAAGCATGCACACTGCATGCATTTCTGTAATTCTGTACCTCAAGCTCTCCATTACTTACTACATACCCCCTATATAATCTTCCATTTGAAATGTTCCTTTCCTGCCTTATTGGATAATGCCATCTTTGTCTTGATTAATTTTCCTTCATGGTTGAGGGATCTCCTTCAATAGATATTAATGATTCTTACTAAATAACTTTAAAGGTATCTTACATGCCAAAGACAATGAGAACAGCATTTACCTAGCAAAGGGCTTACTTCCTAATTGAGGAAACCATAGAGCAAATAATGGAAACATAAGCAGATGTATGCCCAGTCAAGGTATCAATTGCATCTTTGAGGAGGGATAAACATAGCCCCTCCTTTTATTGCCCTTCTAATGTAATGGAATTGCAACCCAACACTTTTAAGATATTAAGGGACAATTAAACACAAAAAGACTTCACATGTGATTCCGTGTAGTTTCACCCATAGGAAGTGGCACCAAATTGTGTAAGCTACAAAAGATGCCTGCATTATGCAATTGCCTCAGTGTGCCAGGGATCACACCCAACCACATCTAAGGTCAGAAGTTGCTGTCCAGTTATGCCATTTCTCAGTAATTCAGGAGATATAGTCCTCCCCAACTTACTTCCTCCAGAAAATCCCAGGTCATTTCAGGATGCAAGAGCATATTTATTATGTTATTTAAACAAATAACATGTATTAAAACAGGTAACTATATTTTTAGTTCTTCTCCTTCTCACAAACAAAGATATTTAGTGTTGACTTCCAACCCTAATTTTCAGGGTTATAGCTGTTTCCCAGCAGTTTTGCTCAAGGTAGTAATTTGTATAAATGACTGTGTTGGTTGTAACAGAATTATTTGCACACATGCTCATTATTTGAGGAAGCATATAAAACTTGACAACAAATTGCACAGGTCTTAAATACATAGTTACACACAAATACACACACACACATATGCAGGTTTTTAAAAATGGTTGGTTAAAAAAATTATCTTTGTCTGTAGAATGACTCCAATAGCACTTAAAGTGGTAGTTATCAACCTTGTCCACTCTTCTAAAGACCATGCTACTTCATCATCCTGCTTTCATTCCTTCTTTCTTCTCACACCTTGGTCATAATTATAGCAAGTGTTATGCCTCCTCCTTCTTTTCATACAACTTTTCAGACAGAAATGTAGTAGAGAATTTAGAATTTTATAACTGAAGTATGTTTTGATTTTGTATCCTGTTACAGCCCAAGAAATGTTTCCTCCAACTGTGATTTAAATTCACCCACCAAAACTGTGTTTTTATATAAAATTGGTATGCTGCCAACTGCCATCACAGTGTTTAGCACACGTGGACTTAATAAGTATTACTTGGAGATTCACATTTTAATAAATCAACTGCTAATTATTCTATTGCTATCAGCACATGAATGTTCTTCATGTAGTACTGGTGGCACTTTCCTAATAAAATAGAACGAGCCAAACAATTATGGTCTTTAAAGAAAGGAAAGCTAAGATATCATTTGTTTCACTTAACATTGATGTTAACTTCAAAAGACCTTCTTTGAGGCCTATCTTTCCCCTTAGAGGTTCCTAATTAGACCTAGTGACTAATAAAAAGAAAATAAAATATATATCTCCAGTCTTGATTTGAAGGCTGTAAACAATGGAAGCTGAAAATAACCCACCTTATTTCTAAGTTGTTGGAATGTGACACTTGTTACTATAGGAACAGAGCCACTAATTATTCATCTTTAATTCAACTGATTAATTTAAACAGCAAAAGAATTGGAAAATTGAAAACTGATGTTTGAACTGAATTAAGGAGGCATTTCAAATGCAAGTGCCACTAACCTAGCTCCAGGATAAATGGATCCAACTCAAAGGTACCTAATTATAATACAAAGATAACTAAAATAATCATCAACTGATGAATAAGATGACCTCATCAGTGGCCAGTGAGACTAAGAATCACATCCAGATCCATCCGAAATGAGGTGTTTTGTAGTTGCTATTGTTGTCTTGTCTTGACACAGCCCATTGTTTCCCAAATGAGCCCCACCAATTTGCTAAAGCTTAGGCAGATAAAGCATGTTTCCAAAAACACGTTTGATGTTTTCACTCAGTGCTACAGTGTGACGGTGGTCCCCAAAGTGCATCCATTGGACTAAATCATCAGTAAGACCACTGAGCAGCGATGAGACCTGAAGAACTCAACACTCTTGGATCGTCTAACACTGTGCTGCAGGTCTCAGTTCTGCTCCTCACTGCTTCTTGACCTATTTGCCTTCCACCATATTATTACACAATCACAACCTCACCAAATGCAGCACCTTAATCTTGGATTTCCCACAGATCTTTGAATCAGTACATTTCTGATGATTGTAGCTTACCCAATTTGAAATGTTCCATTTGTAGAAAGACAAAATGGTTGGCAATGCATGCCATCAAAATATTACAAAACACAACAAAGATTTCATCTTTTGCCTTCGAATGACTAAGTTGAGCACTGGCAAGTTTTAAAATATTCATTAACACGAAAAGTTGGATGTACATATTTTACTATCTGTTTCAAACATACATTTGATTATTTATTTTGACAAACTAAATTCTGATGCTAAGTATAAATCTTTGTCTATGCTCCAAAATGTGTGGTGTGATTTCTTGAAAACAACCTCATATATTAACAAAGGAGAAAATGATATTGTATGTACACACAGTGGAGGAAACTCACAATATAAATTATATTTTGATAATATATATGTTACATATTTATAGTATAATCTAATAAAGATTATATTTTATTTATTATTTATTTTTATATGTATGGGTGTTTTGCCTGTGTTTATACCTTTGCACTATGTTCATGAAGTCTCTGTGGAGGTCAGAAAAGAGTCATATCCCCTGGAACTAGAGTTACAGATGGCTGTAAACCAACATCTAGGTATGGGGAATAGACACAAGTCCTCTGGAATAGCAGCCAGTGCTCTTACTAACTCAACTATCTCTCTATGTTAAAACTAACAAGAGCAGGTGGAAAAGTTCAGCTTAGTTTCTACAAGACAGTGTCCTGGCCAACAGCAGCACACCTTTACATTATATTCTCACATGTAGCCTTTCTTGGGAATGTTAAGATTTTGTGTGTTCCTGCCGGTGATGGTGGTGTACACTTTTAATCCCAGCACTCGGGAGGCAGAGGCAGCAGGCAGATCTCTGTGAGTTTGAGGCCGGGCTGGACCAACAGCCTCCAAAACAATACAGAGAAACCCTGTCTCATAAAACCAAAAAAAAAAAAAAAAACAAAAACCAAAAAAAAAAAAAAGATTTTGTGTGTTCTTTCCTCCCTGGCCTATCTCCTGCCTGTAGACAGAAAAATACAAAGATTATATTGATTTTGTAAGTTACTGTTCTACCTCAACATAAATTTATCTCACTTTGTAGACATCTTAGTTATAGGCATACATTTCATACAAAGGCCTACCCTTATAGTCCTTGCCACTGCTATTTCTGGAAAATGAGATTGCTGCTGGCAGTGTAGATGATCTATAGTTTCATAGTGTGGTGTTTTGTATGCAAATACATTTATTTAAAAAACTTAATTAATCATTTTATACTTTAAATTAAAAATAAAGCAAAATATGCCTTTCAATATTTTTCATGATCTGGCCCATTTATCACTTTATGATATAAATTGATTCTGAAAAATATGTTATAATATATAATATATAACAAATCACCCCCAAAATGTAGTATTTATTTGGAATAAATAAATAGAATCCAAAGACCCTTTAACCTACCCTCAATTCTGATTTAGTTGCTGTAAGGTATCCCCCAAAATTGTAATATTTCATGCAGGTGGTATCTAAGCTACAGTGCTCAAATAGCTGAGTTCCCCAAAATGTCTATTATGTCTCCATGATGATCATCTCCAGAATTTCTGTCACTCAGTGGGTATCCCCTGAGCAGTAATATATGCTCACCTTCCTCCTCATCTTTCAAACTGATTCCAAGACGAAGCTACCCAGTAATGCCATGGGATATATGTACACTGTGTAAAGGTGTATTGCTGTGATTGGTGTAATAAAAAGCTGAACATCCAATAGCTAGGCAGGAGGTGTAGGTGGTTCTTCCAGGAATAGAAAGGAAGAGGAGATGAATCAAAGTGGGCAGGAGATGGCATATAGACATGGGAAATGGAATATGAAGTAAAAGAAAGGTAAAAAGATACATTGTGGAACATAGATTAATAAAAGCAGGTTAAGTTTTAAGAGCTAATAAAACAAGTCTTAAGATATTGGCCAAGCTTTCTCTGTGTCATTATTGGAGAGTCAACCATCACAGTGAAAAACTCTAAATACAAATGGTGTCCAATGTGGGAGCATGTATTTCCCTATAAGAATGGAAAAAAGATTTGTAAAAGGTTCCAAACACACAAAAACAGAGTCAGACTTATGCCAGCAGAGACAAAAAGACACATTTCTCAGCGCTGCCAGTGGGTTTGAACCACCAGCATATCATGAACTAATCTGTGGGATGGCTTAAGGTTTTGCTCACACAGATAGAAAAGATTACCAATATGCAATAAAGTAGGTTCAGACAGAATAAAACCTCTCTATAGGTTACAGTGCATTTAACAATGTTTGTAGACTTAAGAGAAAAAAGGAAAAGTGTATAGTCAGTCATGAAAAAATAAGTAGTTTAAAAATAATGAAGTCTTTAAAGAGACAAGTAAAATAATTTTAAAAAAAGAAGCCACTTAAGGAGGGGAAATATTATAACAAGGAGTTTGCACCTTATATGGTACTTTGTTAATTTTGAATTTTTTTGAAAGTTAATGAACAGATAGCAGCTGCTGAGAGACATTGGCTTATGAAAGCAACTGCTGAATTAAAATGACATGTATGGTTTAGGAATGCCTTAACTTTAAAATGGAAGTAAAAAAATGTATTACTCTGGGGAAGAGGTTATTCTTTGGTTACCACAGGAAAGGAAAGGGTGTGGATTCTGTCCAGGTCAGTAGAGATCATATTTGACTTGATCCTGAAGATCTTGACTACAGACATGAGAGAAAAATCCAAAAAAGACAATAGAGCAGGTGAAGTGTAAGCTCATCTTTCTACATAGGAATAGCTCAGAGACAAAATGAGACATGATAAATCTTGTTGGTCACAGAGTCCTCATGCCTTATTATATTTGATAAATTCATATGGCATGGATAGAGATTTATATTACAGTTGGTTATGCATTGTAAATTCACTTATATAGTTGACAGATGCCTGCTCAAACATAAAGCAAAAAAATCTTTAGCTGATTTTTGAACATAGTACCTTCTATACTTGTGTTAATGCATGTTATCTTTAAAAGTTTGTGTGTTTTCAGAGAGAACAGACCAGGCACCAAGGAAAATGGGTGGCCCAGATGGTGCAGCCTCTCATAATGCCTTTGTTGCAGTCTTATCAGGGTTATGCATCCAGAAAAGCTTCAAGATAGTTTTCTGGGATGGTCCAGCCTCACAGACTATTTGAGTCAGGACTTCAGATAAGCCTTGCATTATCCCATCAAGCTAAGACTAGACAACAGCTAGCTCCCAGGAACTTGATCATCGTCTCAATTTTCTCAGGGTCCCTCAAAGATATCATCATCTCTAAACAACAGGAAGAAGTTTAGAAAACATGATGCCCACATTCCCAAGAGATTGGGTGGATGACTTTTGGTTGTTCAGTAAGTTATGAATGTTTGGCATCACTTGGTAGGGTTGGTTACAAATTGTTACTGGTCATGGTCAGAGAGAAAGCTAAACAAAAGAGATTAGATTCAGAGATCTCTTTCTGAAGGGAAAAGGGGGAGACATAGCATTGAAATAACGGGATAAAAGGATGGATTGCTGCCTCCACTTTTAAACACCACTAGTCTCAAATAGTTTACATTGGTATGGATACAAATTTAATGTCATGTTGTTATACTGTATATATGGCTCTACTCTTGTTTAAGGTATTGTAGCTATGAAGCTTATTTTAAAAGGTTATGTATAGTTTTAGTCTTTGGAAGCTGATTAGGATACTAAAGAAACATAGGTTAGCAGTTATTCATCTATAACAATCAAACTTGTAGTCACAATAGGTATGTTTTCAAGGCCAATGAATTGTGAATGCAATTCTTACTTGATAATTTTTCTTACTGTATATAGTTTCATTTTTAAGGTTAATACTTTTACTTTCTATTAATACCTAATAATTGTTCTTACTATATATATTTTATGTTATAGTTAAAACCTTTCCTTTTTATTTAGATAAAAAGTAGGAGATGTTGTGAAAAAACTTTTTGTAGACTTTGAAGATGTATCATTCTGAACAGCCAATAACTAGGCAACGTTTCTTGGCAGAGAGGATGCTGGTAAGAAAAAGGAAAGACACCAGAAGACACAACAGAGTAAGGAGGATGGGCGATCAGGAGATGAGATAATAAAGTCATGAGGCAGTAAGTAAGCTAATAGAAATGGGTTAAGTTATAAGAGCTAATATAGAAATAAGCCTAACCTATTGACAAAATTTCATAATATATTAATAATGTCTCTGTATTGTTATTGGGGAGACAACAGTCCAAATGGAAAAGTCCAACTACACAATAAGAATTCCATGATGGCCGGGCGGTGGTGGCGCACACCTTTAATCGCAGCACTCAGGAGGCAGAGGCAGGCGGATCTCTGTGAGTTCGAGGACAGGCTGGACTGACAGCCTCCAAAACAATACAGAGAAACCCTGTCTCGTAAAACCAAAAAAAAAAAAAAAAGAATTCCATGATCTCATATAGCTAAAAGAGATGGCCCAACATTCCTCATGAACATGGATCATTTTAATAACTGTGTTATAATAATGAGTATTCACTTCTACTTTTACCATTAGATGATAGCTTAGTACAGAGCAGATGTTTTCAACTAATGGTCAATGAGTAAGTGAATCAGTGAGTGAATGGCAGAGCTCACTTGAATGGCAACTGTTCAGATAAATATACTTATATTAAACAAGACTGTTAGGATTCATCTGCCAAATCCTTCTGCCCTTTCACAAGAGACTGGAATTTTTTATTTCACTTTTTCATATTAACTGACAATCTTCTAATTTAGAAGTTGATTTGAGCTAATAAACATTTTCCTTTAAAGATACAAATCTTTCTACAGGGTAAAATTATTATTGAAGAGCTTTAAAAATTGTAACACTGAATGCTTTAATCAGATTTCTTTCTTCTTCAGGGATATTTTCCTACATCAGCTACAGATTTTTATTAGGTCAATAAAACTCTGGGGAATACTTTTGAATGAATTCTTAAATAAAAGTCATGATACATTTTAAAAATTATCATTTTCTTAAGTGTGTGTGTGTGTGTGTGTGTGTGTGTGTGTGTGTGTGTGCATGCGCCTGTGCACATGCTACCCACATATGCCAGAAGAGTCAGAATCTTCTGGAGCTGTAGATATTGGCAGTTTTGAGAAGCATGATGTAGGTGATGCAAATTGAATTTATATCCTCTGGAAAAGCAGTCCATTCTTTTAAACCTGAAAAATCTCTCCCTTTAGACTCCATTTTCTGTTGTAATTTATTATTCCCAAATTGTCACCTACACAAATGACAGCATTTTTGTCAAGAGTCCTGGGATATTAAAGTTGAAGAAAAGACCTATTTTAATCCACTCAATTTTCAGATAAGCAGCTGAAGAGACAGGGCCTAGAGAAATTGCTCAGTGGTCAAGAGTAATGGCTGATCTTTCAGAGGACCTGGGTTCAATTCCCAGCACCCGCAATGCAGCTCACATCTGACTGTAACTCCAGTTCCAGGGGAACCCTCACACAGAAAAATGTGCACAAAAGTATAAAAATAAAGCCACTTGAGAAAAAAAAGGAGATGAAGTGTAAACAGAATAAACGGGTTTGTAAAAGTAGCATAGTCCTTTCTTGACTGCTGGGTTTTATTTCAAGTGAGAAATACAATTGATTATGTAGAAGTGCAGATATTATTTTGTGATGGAGATAATTCTACCCAATAGCACTTACGTGAAAACAGTTAATATCTGAATGTGCGATGGTTATTTTAAATGAAGCAAAACAACTGGAATAAAATCTATAATAAGAAAGTTTTCTACCATGCAAATGGGTCTGATCCATAGGATTCCTAATGAAGCAGATGAAGAATTTCTGAAAATGGACACCTGCCACTTTGGACTCAGTAGAATCTAAAAAGCATAAAATTACAAGCATAGCATAGACCTTTACAACATGAGGCACATAGTCACACTTTGTAATATTTATTCCCTGGTTCTACAGTCAAAGCAAATGTCAGTTAACGAAGAGAAGAGAAATTCCTTGCACCTTCTGTGTGTGACAGACTTCCCACTCCTTACCAGTCTTTTCATCAAGTAGAGGTTCTGTGTTCTTACTCTTTGCCCTCCAGTCACAGTTATGCTATGTGTGTGATTTCAAGAAAGCATTTACACCTCTAAGTCTCTGTCTATAAAATGGGTATAATTTACAAATTCACCATGCAGATGGGTTGTAATGGTTTTTTAAAAGATTTAGCATCAAATACAAAAATAAAAATCACTGGCCTCAAAACTAAATTGTAATCATTATAATCTCACATCTAGAAAAGGAGATGGAAATAATTAAAACAGAAATTCACCTAATGTTTTGAGTGGCTGATATATGTAAGAGAGATACTGCATGAATCATTACAACATATTTCCTCTTCACAACAAACCCATGAGATGGGTGCTATTCCACTCATCTGAGAATTTATAAAACCAAGGTGTATAATTTACCTGAAATCATGAGGTGATGATTAAGAAAGATCAGCTTCAGGGGTTGGAGAGATGACTGGGAGGTTAACACTTGCTGCTGGGTCAGAAGACCTGGGTCCTCCCAGCATCCACAAGGCAGCTTACGACTTTCTCTAATTCATTCTAGGGGATCTGACTCCCTCTCTGGCCTCTGCAGGCACCAGGAATTTATTTAGTGCGAAAACACAGGTGTAGGCAAACTACTCACATGCATAAAAGAAAAACAATTATTTATTTTTGAAAAATAAAGATGAGATTTAATTAGAACCATCTCAATTTTACCCTTTTGTGAGTGTTTTCACAGACATAATAGACTCAGCAATTGCTATTGTTCTCTTTTAATAATCTGTATATCTAGGGGTGTGCAAGATATGAGGAGTATAAGAATACATGGCTAGCCACCTGTCTGCAGACTCTGCTCTACTGCTTTTGCCAAGGCATTCTAGGAGGGGAAGACTGAAGGCATACAAACTTAGCTTAACTATGGCTGAATAATAATGACTCACTTCCAGCTCCGTGATTGCCCAGAGACATGAAATGTAAAGCTCAACCACTGTGTAAAACCGAAGTATTCATCACAATGGAAGGTAGTGCAAAGGAAGGAAAGAGAAGCTCTGGCCTCCACATGGCACTAGCATTGCAAGCAGGTCAGCACCCAGGTTTTACAGCAGGTTTTTAGGCTTGTATTTCCATCATACACCGCTGCCCTCTCTCTCAATGGCCTTAACTTGTATTTAGTCACACACTGTTGCCTACTTCACTGACATTCTCATAGTAATTAATCCTTGTCTATCTTGCTAATCTCTTTCCATTGCACTGATCATCTAGATCTTTTTCCCAGTGCTGCTTCGTTCTTTGGTTCAATTTGCTCCACTCAAGGACCTCAGTGAAATCATTTTCATGATCTATGATCTGAAAAACTAGCTCCAGTGATTTCTATTTACTTCCCTTACTTAGGTTGTCTTTTAGATATTATTTAATTTATCCAATAGCTAGCAGTGTAATTAGTTGCATAGTTGCCAATAAAAACATTAAAATGTAAGCCAAAAAGTTAAACTGCTTGTAGATTGTAAAGGTGGTTTAAATATGATTTACTTTATGAACTTAAATGTTTGGTGACTTAGTCACACAGTTGCTCATACACACAACCCTGTACTTTGACTGCATTGTCACCAAGCTGGCAGAAAAATCACATTTCCTGTAGTACCGAGTAAGACATTCCACAGCTAAGATCTTCCATTTTCATGTCTGCATATTGAGCATAATAGCTCTTACACAAAATGCTGTGGATGATGTTAGATAATAAATGGGAGGCATATAGCACAGTGTTTACAAATGGGCACCAAACACTGCCAGGGTGTTAGTTTTATTCTCTGCTTAATTCAACACTCATATTTTATCCTGAATCCAGACCCTTAGTGGCTTTGAAGAAATGCTATCTGATTCAGGATATATTAATGAATGGGACCTTGCATTTACTAAGCATTCATGTTTATTTACTAAACAAACAAACAAAATCAAGCACTTACTATGTAACTACTTACTTGTCTGTTTACAAATATGTATTTTGCAACATAAAATCATTAAATTATATATATATATATATATATACATAAACACAAACACAATCTCTATGATCCTCATTTCACAAACTCATTCCCCACAATGCATTCCTGTGTAAGAATTTGCTAGTACTCTAAGTCATCAAATGTCTAAAACATCTACATGGCCAAATACATAGGAGAACATTGTATTCCCAAACTTGGGTGATCAAGGCAAGTGAATCTGAGGTCACAGGCTAGCCTGTGCTATACAGTAAGTTCAAAATCAACCTGTGCTACATTTTTTAGTGTCTCAAAGAATAATAACAAATAAAATATCAACATGTCTGACTGGAAATGTTATTTCATCAGTTTCATTCCTTTGCCTTTCTTGTCTGGTCTACTCATTTGTTTCTAAGAAGAACACAGATTTTCTTTTTTTTTTTTTTTTTTTTTTTTTTTTTTTGGTTTTTACGAGACAGGGTTTCTCTGTATTGTTTTGGAGGCTGTCGGTCCAGCCCGGCCTCGAACTCACAGAGATCCACCTGCCTCTGCCTCCCGAGTGCTGGGATTAAAGGCATGCCCCACCACCGCCAGGAAGAACACAGATTTTCATTTAAATTAGTGAAGTCAGAAAACCTGGAGTCCCTGGAAGCAGGATCCTATTTTGACTACAGAAGAACTGACAGGAAGAAAGTCGAGAAGTTCAGTTTGTCTGAGCATCATAGGAGCATCTGGCTGTGAAGGAGCAGGGTGTCAGCAGCTCCCCCCGGCAGAGCTTCTTTCCAGGGCCTCTGCAAAAGCCTCAGCTGCAGCACACTCCTGGGGCCTCTCGATTTATCACAGTGCTCCCGGGTTACTGAGGATCAGATGAACCTCTGTTTTCAAGGCTATTCTAAGTCTCTCAAGAGGCCATGACTTTTATGAGAAGAGGCCGGAGTAACACTTTCCAGCGATATCCTAATGGAGCCAATTTCTACCTCACAAAAGGAGGCTAAGAGCCATAAGCCACACTTAGGGACACTTCTGCCCCATTCACAGAGTCCACAGTCCTGAACTTTCTCCCTGTCCTTTCCCATCTCAGTCCCGTTAGAGACTCTAAGGCTCAAATCTAACTGATATTTAGGTCTTGCTCTTAGGATGCAATTCTTTCCTTGAATTTGCTCTGGAAATGTCCCCAAACTCATCTTATGGGATCTTTTAGTTATTTCAGGTTTAAATGGTGAAGCCTATCACAGTTCACTCTGTAGAATACCAGGCTTAGAATAAACAATCAAAACAAACGTCAGAAACACCCAGTCTCCCATGAGTTCCAAGAATTAACTACCATGCCACCTAAAAGTGTAACTACTTCACATTGCTTTTTGCAAGATCTGTCCAGGGATTCTTTGCCAACTTGTTGCAAATGTATCTTTAAAGAGTAAAATCAGATATGCATAAAAATATAGATTTCAACATTCAGAGCATTCAGAATATCAGGGATTATGTTCTTTATTTTTTAGATTGCTTTATTTAATGCATGTGAGGGTTTTGCCTGGATGTATGTATCTGTTCCATGTGGGTACCTGTCACCCATAGAGGTCAGAAGAAGGCATTGTATTTCCTGGAAATGGAGTTACAGATGGTTTTGAGCCACCATGTGAGTGCTGGGAACTGAACCCAGGACCTCTGCAAGACCAAGTGCTCTTAACCACTGAGCAATCTGTCCAGCCCCTGTACATCATATTTAATATAATGAATCATGAAAGGTAGACATTAAGAGTTATTTGGAAGGCTGTAAAGCACACTATGAATTGAAGCATTCTATATATGGAGCATAAAGCTGTTTGTCATGATATCTTACAATCTCCCAATGTGTGTGAACTCGTCCTCTTCGAATCTGTGTCAACAAAAAATAGCCGACGGCTGGATGGGGTCAGTTATAATTAAAAAGATCCTTTATACAGACAAGACTCAGGCCACCAGAATGAATAAACACAGCTGGCTCTGTTAGCCCTCATTTCCTCCTCAGTGTTTATCATATAGTACAAGAAAATGGTCTCAAGTGTTTAGAGCCTCAATTGAAAGATCAACTCAGAAGATTCTATGCTCCTGATTTTCCATTCACATTGCACTAAACTTGGGAGCAACAGAAGACAGAAAGCTAAAGAACACTGCACAATTCAGAGCCACACAACAAATGAGAGCTGAATTCCATTGCTTCTTTTTCTGTCACAATTATATTGTTACCTAGGTCAAGTGTATTCAAGAAACCCAAACAACAGACAACAAACTTTGGATGTTTTAATGCATCTTAATAGTCCTTAAACACATAGAAATAAGTAATGTATTTATTTTCTATTTTTAATTTAAATTAGAAACAAGGTTTCTTGACATGTCAATCCCAGCTCCTTCTCCCTACCATCCTCGCCCACCTCCTACCAACCTCCCTAATCCCCCTACCCTATGTCCCCTCTGCTCTCCAGGGAGGGTTTGCCTCTATTGTCCTTATATAGATACGTATCCTTTTTCCAATATCCTTTTGCACATTTCCAGTAAAGGTAGGGAAGAGATAAGCCCATTGGAAAACTTCTACAATTAATTTTATGTAAATAATTGTTTACTTGAGTTTATGACCTGTACCATGTCCAGGTTATCAAGATTTGTGAAAAAATTGAGGTAGTGTTGATTTAAAAATTAAAATAAAAATATTAAAAATATCCAGGTGGTTGTTTGTCATCAGTAGGACTATAAATTGAAACTTCTTTCTCCTCTTGTAAAGTATTTGAGATTTATCAGAGAAGGAAAAAAAGGCCCTGAAATATTCACTTTTAGAAAAAGTGGAAAATAAGTGTCATTTGCAGACTTTAAAATTCTGTATTTGCTCAAATGATAGCTCAGTGGTTAAGAGCATTTGCTACTTTTCCAGATGACCTACATTGGTTCCCATCACCCATATCAGGTGAGTCACAATGGGTTATAACTTTAGCTCCAAGGTATCTTGTAACTTTGGCATCTGTTTTTCACACACACACACACACACACACACACACACACACCTACAGTTGTGAAGCTTGGACTAGTTCAGGGACCGCTGGCAGTAGGACCACTATACAAACCTGGTACATGAGCTAGCTTGTTGGAGCCCACTCCCCATGGTTGGATGCCATGTTCAGTCAATACATGGCAGAGGGGCCTTGCCCTGCCCAAACCTATTGAGCAAGACTATATTGACTCCTCATGGAAGCCCTTACCTGTGAGGAGAAGTGAACTGGAGATGAACTAGGGGGCAGGTAAGGGGAGTGGGAGATGACAAAGGGGATGGGAAGAGGGGTAGGAGGGAGAACTGTTTTGGAATGTAAAATAAAATCAAAAAGGGAAATAAAAAAGAAATGGAAAAAATTAAAAAGAGCATAAAGTTACAGAAAAAGACTTACTAAGAAAAATAGAAGAATAAATGAGAAGGGGAAAACATAATAGGGGATAAGGGAGCTGAATGGAAAAGTGAAAATGATTCAGAGAAAAGAAAGGCAAGGGGTATCATAGGTATATATAATTTCTTCCTACTGGAAACTTAGGGGAAAGAAGAGCAGTTAAGAATATAATTAATGGGAAACATAAATAGGAATAGTCTTTGTGGCAGTTTTCAAGAGAGTAGTTTCCATAGACTTCATGTTGGAGTAAATGTTTGTGAAGGATGAGGAGGTGTGGTTTTGTTAAGGGAGGTGTGTCACCATAGGTGGGCTTTGAAGTTTCAAAAGATGCCAGCCATTCCCGTTGTATCTGTCTTTCTGCCTCCAGCTCCGAGGAATCTGATACCCGTGGGCATGCACACTCACACGCACATTCATACATGTAGACACACATAGCTACATAAATTGAAAATAAAATGGAGTCCTTTACAGTGCGTGTGTGCTGAGATTGGAAAGGGTGGGCAGACTTGCAGATCAGGGTGTGATTCCTCAGCTGTTCCTGCCACCACACCTTTGCTGCACTATCATAGACTGTAACCCCCTGAAGCTGTAAGCCCAGTTCCCTGTTTCCTTCTAGAAGTCACTTTGGTGATGTTATTTTTCACAGCAATAGAAAAGTAGCTAATTCAGTATTCATGATACAAATTCTTAAAATGATATTCAAATTTAAAGAAATGAAAAAAGTTCTTTGGACAATCAAGTAAACCAGTATATGGTATATAACAAACCTTACTATTAAGAATAGAAAGTGAAGATAGATGTGTCCCTTAATTGAGACTGAGAAAATAATTAAGTGCCAAACCCAAAAAGAAACAGTGTACTAGAATACTTTCATAGACTTTCAATGAGTCTTTAAGGAATGAATAATTAGAATCATTACGTTTTGTTGCAAACCCAAAAGGGAAGATGTCTTCTAGACCCCTAGGAATGTAAGCATCTCCTGCTGTGCTAGGTAAATACCTGTTGTCTACACAACTGCCCCTTGCTTGCATATACTTTCACAGACACACTGAGTAATTAAGACAAGACTTACATAAGACAACTTCCTTGTTTCTTTTGCTGTGAAGCGACAACCTGGTCAAGGCAACTCATAAAGGAAGCGTGTAACTGCGGGCTGGCTTACAGTTTCAGAGATTTAGTCCATTATCATCATGGAACATGGAGCACTCGTGGTACCAGAGCAGTAGCTGATAGTTACATCGTGATCCACAGTCAGAAAGTCACTTCTCATAATGAACATATGCATTGTGTATACCAAAAACAAAAAAAACCTTCTAATTGGTGTTTACTTTTGAGGTCATTCGAGAACTAGCTGAGCCTATTGCAAAAGTTATACTGTTAAAAGAAAAGAGAGTGTAGGGTAATTTTAAAGTAACTGAGGTGAGCTGCCTCCCTGGGATGCTCTGCTGCCAAGGAATTCCCCCAATGACCCAATTCATCATCTATCATGTGGGCTATTGGAAGAGAAAATAAGCCTTCTGGTCAGCTGGGAATGTAAGAAAACCACAATTTACAGGTGGAAACAACAGGCTTGTTACAGTAACTTGGAAAACTGGTAAATTTTCAGAAAACTGATGAGCTACAGAGTATTTTCAAAACACGTATTAGAGTTTTTCCTAGAAAATTAGTGGGACACTTGAAAAAGGGCTTGGTACAGCTATATTTTACAAAAACTCTTTTGGTTTTCTTTGTTTGAAATACACAGAGAAAACAAATGGCTAAACCAAGTTTTCAATATAAACTGACTGCAGGGTAGAGAGTTGAACAGGCATGGTAACAGAAAAAAATGAACACAATGAAGTTCTGGAAACAGCTAAGCAAAATGAAATTCAACATACGATAAAGAACCTATGTGCTTCTACAGAAACAAGCTTTCATTTCATAGCACAGAGAGGGAATTTAGAAAAATAATTAAGTAGGGAAGATGACTCAGTAACTAAAGTGTTTGCTGTGCCAGTGTGAGGACTAGAGTTCTGACCCCAGAAGACCAATATAAGCCAGGCAGAAATGGCTTATACCTGCAATCCTCATACTAGGGAGGCAGAGACACAAGATCCCCAGACAATCTGGCTAGTTAGACCAGCTGCAGTTAGTGAGTCCCAGGTTCAACAAGAGACACCATCTCAATCAGTATGGTGGAGGAAAATAATCCACCATCAGATTCAGCCTCCACAGGCATGAGTATATATGTGCAGTCCCCAGCTGCAGCTGCACATGCATAAACTCATGCACACACAGAACATGTGTGCCACACATACATATGCACACACACTAAAAGAAAAAGAATGAAACTGGATCAATATCTGACATCTTACATCAAGAAAATAGTCCAATAATCAGAGCTGGAAATGAATGAAAAATGAGGAGAACAGAGGAAGCCACTGTAAGAATTCTAGGGATATCATGGGAAAATTATTTGCAATTTCAGAATAAAAAACCTTTGTAATAGTACTCTAAAGTCATTATAAATATATTAGGAAGTGGTGATTTCTACTACAAGATCAGTCTGTTTTCATGGCCAAACAAACAGACAAACAAACAACCCAAACCCTTAAAGGAAGTTGAAAGACAAATGCAAATTGCTGCTATGAGTAAAGTACTCAGTTTCACCTATAAGAACAGCAATACAAACTATACCTACAACAAAATATCATATCTCATCTGCTATACTGGATGAAAGTTGACAGTTTGATAGCACTGTCTTCTGTCAAGGCTAGAGGAAGGAATACCCACTCATTGCTAGTGTCAGTGTAAACATGACATCCCCATAGTGAGCGATCCTCAACATTTCATAAAATTATTGTTTTTATTCAATTGACTAGTAAGCCTACTTCTGAAAACTTTTTCAGTGTATATACGTGAAGGTACAAATAATGTATGTTGATGATTATTTATTACAGCTTGTCAGAGCAAAGCTGGAACTGCGATGTCTATCAGTAAAGTTTTATGTAGCCTGAGCTTGTCCCAGCTAGATTCGGCTGTCAGTTTTCAGACCTAGCGTCACCTGGGAAGAGGAAGTCCCAACTGAGAAATGTCTAGATAAGACTGAGCTGTGGGCATGCCTGTGCGACATTGCCTTCATTGATGACTGGCGTGGGAGAACCCAGCTGGCTGTGGAAATGACCAACCCTTGGCAGGTGGACCAATGCTGTACAAGAAAGCTGGAGGACCACAGGCATTGGGAAGGAGCCCGAGAGCAAGCCAATGAATACTATTCTTGCATAGCTTCTGCTTCAGTTCCTGCCCTGACGGCCCTCAGCAATGCATCGGAACTTAAAAGTGTAGACTGAAATAAACTCCTTCCTCCTGGTTTTGGTAATAGCGTTTATCACAGCATCAAAAAATCAAACCAGAATACAGCCCCAAACAAAAACAATAGTTTGGAGATAAGAAAGAAAGCAGAATATGTGTCTTCTGTGCTTCCCTTTGTATAGAAGGATTAGAGCGAAGGCATGGGTTTTTATTTGGTCGAATATAGCATTAAACAAAATAACAAAAAGAAACATGCCTCTCTGGAAAGGTTAGAAAATACTTTCTTAAGAAAAAGCAGACAGGAAAATAGATGGATTGGGACTTGTTAGTATACAACAAAGACAGAAAAACACTTAAGTCTATACACCTCTTTGTATTGTATCATTTTTGATATTCCAGGGATGCATTACCTATTTTAAAATCATTTTAATCAGTACCCTACAATGTACATCACTTTTGATTACATGATTCTATACTTTAGGCTTATTCTAAGGAAACTATTTCTGATGTGCACATAATATCAGTGTAAGAAGTATTCATTGAATACTAATTTGTAGCACTGTGTATGAAATAGAAAGAGAAGTAATTCAAATACCAAATGCCTGGCTGTGTGGGATTACTTCAATACATACATTATATTTACAACTCAATCATTAAAACATATGCTACAAAATAGCTTAAAAAATTCAGAGTTGTTATGTACAATATATTTGTGATGACCAGACACCAGGATTAGAATTCTGATTTTACAAAACAGTAAGCATACATATAACTTTATTGATTTATTTGTTTATTTATTGGGTGTGTGTCTGTGTCCGTGTACATGTATGCATGGATGATGATGCACATGTGCCACAGAAACTTAAAAGATTTATTTTTCTCCATCTACCATGTAAGTCTCCAAGATGCAACTCAGCTCAGGCTTGGCAACAGACCAGCCACCTTTATTCATCAATCCATCTCACCAATCTAACACATGTTCATGTACATAAACAGAAATATCAAAGTTGTTTACTGACCAAAACGGCAATGGCAATAGTGGCTTTCTTTGGGTCACTGAATTAAGAAAGGGTTTAATTAAAAAATTGTTAATATATTATTTAAGATGAACAAACATTCTTTTCTATGTATGTACTGATATACTTATGGCATATGGGTCTGCATGTGTGTGTGTGTATGCGTGCGTGTGTGCGTGTGGTGTGTGTGTGTATGCATGCGTGTGTGCGTGTGGTGTGTGTGTGTGTGTCTGTGTGTGTATATGTCACAGTGTGTGTGGAGGTCAGAGAACAATGCTCTGGAGTCAGTTCTTTCCTTTATCATGTGGATTCTGAGGATTGAACTCATGTCATCAGGCTTGGAATCAAGCTCACTGAGCCACCTCCCCAGCCAACTTACATTTCTTTTCTAAATTAAAATATTTTAGAATTCAAGAACCAAACATCAAAGCAACATAAACCCCAATTCATATCTGTTTGAATGCAATGATGCAGCATCTATTTCATCTTGATATTTATTTTATAAACAGAATGTCACAATGCAAAAAGGGCACATCAAAACACCATTCTAAGCTTGAAAATATTTATAATGGACTGACAACTGAATACTTACTAGGTATGTTATGAGCATCCCCTATGTCATTTGAGTCTCATAGGTTACTATTATATGTGTTATTATCAAATAATAAAAATAAGCCATAAATAAGGCCAATAAGTGTTTTAAGACTCCACTGTGACACAGGAGATTCCAGACAAATCCATAAAAATCCACAGGCTTCATAATGCTGTGGTGTTGACCTTGATGATTTTACAGCCTGAGTACTCGTTAGAACCTCACTTGACAATGTAAAGAATGTTGTCAGCATATTGAGCTATAGCTACCTCTCAAGGCAGCATCTAAATGCTTCAAGGAAGGGACTAGCCTTTTGGTAACAGAGGGATCAGCTGGCCTCTCTCCTAGACCTGCTGCCAGGAGGCTTCTCCTAAAGGATGTGCAGACAGGGTGGCATTTCTGTGCCTAAACAGTGGCAAAGCTAATAATACATCTTCACGTGCGTGCAAAATGCAGTGAACAACTCCTTTGCTGTTTGCTTCAAGAAAAGCTAGGCCAAAGAACTACACAGAATAGAATTAGGGTCCCTAAAGGACTGGCTAAGTAATATTGCCTAATTAGATTGAGTTTTAATGAGTAAAATAGAAAATAAACACATAACCTGCTGATGAAATAAGTTTCCAGATCTAGCTAATCATCTCAAAATGAAATGAGAAACTCCCCATTGGTTTCGCCTCAACCATTACTAAGTGACACATAAGACAACTTCCAATTATTTGTTTTCTCTTAAATCACTATGGGAACTACAAAACAAAACTATATAACCTACAGTGATGTCTAAAAAACAAGAGTGTTCTTACTGATGCATAAACATTCTAAATATTTTATTAACTATAAAAATCCCACTTCTCAGATAAAGTTTCTCAATTTCAGTAAGAACAAATTCTTGAATAACAGCTGTTAAGAAATCTCATTCTCTGAGTGATCTAACTGAAACAAATATTCTCTTAGAGAAATGATAGCTGTAAACCAACTTTTTATGTTAATATTAAAAAACTAAAGTTATACAGAAACCTCCCAAAATGTCATGAAATATACTAATCACAATTACAACTGATTTTAGAAGAAAGGAAATCATATCATGTGGGTATCAGAAGATTGTGTGCTTATACTGAAGGACATGCCTAAAACAATTAATGTTGGCAGATGAATGGCAAAGAGATTTGACCTAGAAGCAAATATCAATCTATTGGTCATGCCTGATGAGAGTGATGGGCTATAAAGATAATGAGGTTGAATTTGTCTCACATTATGGGTTCCAAGTCTGTAAGGCACATAAAGCAGAAAAATTACTGTAGTGCTGTTATCACATAATAGCTTTAATATTCCTACCAAAATAAAAGCTATGATTCATCTGGCAACATTTAAAGAGAGGAAAAAGAGAAAATGTTTTTGGTCTTTTGTCTTAGCCAGGTTTTGTCTTACAAACATTTACAGACTTCATTCTTTTTGATCAGCATGAGATACGTGTGAGCAACAGAAAGGTTGCAATTCTGTTTTTTCCTATAATGACCAGGTCTGTCTTGAGACAACATATCTCAGGGCTGCTCATTCCTAGTAGGCAGTACTAAATCAGGTCAAGTACAAAGGGTTTCCATCTAAGACTGAATTCAATCCTTCTTGAAGAGTGTTCAGTGGTATATCTTGGGCTTGATGACCCTATTAACCTCACAGATAGTAGATTTGGCACCTTTGTTGGAATGTCATATTGTAATCCATTCCAGGATTCCTTGTTTAAAATCTAGATAAGGTTCATTATCTATTAGATTCTTACTGAGGTTTTTTTTTCAGTCATACACTTCTAAGCAAACTGGAATCCATTGCTTATTCTAAATATCTGAACATGCTATTGGTTAAAAATACTAACAGCAGTCATTCTCAGACTTCATATGTATCATTTTTAGGCTCAAACAAATACAGCTTACAAGCTGCACATAGACTTAAAGCTAAAGCATCGGTTTCTGGTGAAGTGGCAATCACCATGACTTTCTGGGACAAAGAAACCTACTGCCCTTTGGAACCTCTGTCATGAACATTTAAAATGAACTTTATTTACTTCAAGGCATATTCTATTTGTTTCAACAGAGTTCAAATAAATACAAAGTAACCAAAAAGAACTTTTAGTATTTTTCCAGTGTTAGGATTAAAGCAAGGGCCTTGGGCATGGTAGGCAAGCACTCTATCCTCAGTGCATTAATTCAAGCCCCAAGAACTGTGACATGTCTGGTGGCTATCTCTGGAAGGCCTGTTCTTTGAGGGGGAATGGGGGCAGAGAAGAAGTTGATCTGGGTGGTGAATGGAGTAGGGGGAGTTGAAGGAGGGGAACTGCAGCCAGGATGTAATGTATGAGGGAAGAATAACAGTTAAAATAAATGAATAAATATTTTAAAAAGCATGCTTCTAGAGGACCCAGGATAGGCTTCCAGCACCCACATGGTAGTTCATAACCACCTCTAACTCCAGTTCCAGGAGCTCTTCTGACCTCCATCGCTCCTAGACACATATAGTACACATGCATACACTCAGGCAAACACAGACACACAAAAGGAGAAAAAACATACATAGTAGAATTATCAGCCTTTATCCTTAGCTTCAACATGAAGAAAGCATAAGTCAAACCAGAAAGAAAATCATGAGAGGTGAGAAAGGAGGCTTCAAGAGATTAGACTGGTTGTTAAAGCAACCATCATGTGAAGGTGGGAAGAAATGGAAGAGAACAAGAAGGAACAGTGTTGTGTAGGGAGAGGAAAAGAGGATCAATCAAAGCTAAATAGTCATGGAAGTCCCGTAAGAAAACTGTTCTTCTGCACATGAGGATTCATCTTGGTTAGCAACTTGATTGGATCTAGTATCAACTAGGAGACATGTGTCTGGGTGGGTTACTGAAGGTATTTCTGGAAGGATTAACTGAGGTGGGGGCATCACCTTCCAGTGAGCAACAAAACATAAAGATGACTGGTGGGGGGCAGGCAGGGTAGCTTCCACCTGGGGCATTTTCTCTTTGGTGATCATTGCATCTACACTCTCACTGCAGTAGCTGATCACAACAGACACACCTTCCTGGACAGTTCAACAGGACCAAAGGCCAGTGGCTCTTCAGGAATTCTCCAGCCTTGCAGAGACAGATCGAGACTTCTGAGCCATCTAATCTTGTGACCTGAGCAGCCTCCCCGTAGTGAGAGATCTTACTAGGTACAGGTGTATATGTGAGCACGTGGGATTTAGGTCTGGCGGGGGTGGGGGGGATGACAGGCTTGCTCCCTCTGAGTTCTGATAGACTCTCAGAAAGCAGCTGAGCTCAGATGCTTGTAGTGCGGATCCTGGGTTATCAGTTTCTCATGTAAGTGATTTCTCCCTAATAAAATTAACCTACTTCATCCCAATCCCATGTATCATAATTTGTGCAGCCATACCTCCCCTCCCCAGCACACAGGCAGCCATTGATGAATTACTCAAACCATATTTTGCAAACCCATCTAGCAAACCCCTTTGTAACTGGTATCCATTTTATTGGTTCTGTTCCTCCTGAGAACCCTGATTAATATAGCGTGCTAAAATGAAAGTATTCTGGAAACATAACCCGTCAGCTTGTGAGTATCCAGCTCAAAGGTTTTACTTTCTATAGAAGAGTCATGCTATTTGCTCCAAGTTGTCAATGGCACAGCTCTGCAACAGAGCACATGTTTACCATGGATGAGGCCCTGGTGCAATCCACAGCACCAAAGAAGTTGATTAAAACAGTAATTTTGAATGAAAATATGAGTGTGTACACAGTCATGGAAATAAAGAGCCTCGTGAGAGAAGTGAATTCCAATTATAAAATGTTCCACAAAAAGTGCTTTCCCGGCTATGTATTTTACCACATCAAAAGCAGATTTCAATCAAGGTACGAGTCTGATTCTTTTGTAGACTCCAATGTTCAAAACTATGCAGGAGGCTTTGAAGAAGCAACATCAGGCAGAGGCTAATTATACAGACTCCAAAGCCTATAGACTTGTGATGAATTCTCCTAAAAATATATGTTTAGACTGCTCAGAATTCTCTGTCCATAAAGTGCTTGCTGTGCGAGCATGAGACTCTGAATTTGATTCTCAACACAGGCACCTGAGTTTGACCCTGGCACACAGTGGTACCAACACTGGGAAGCCAGAGACGACAGATCGTGGGGAAAAACTAGCCAGCCAGTCTAGGAAAATCAGTGAGTTCCAGGTTTACCAAGAGATTGTTTCTCAAAAATGAGATGAAGGGACAGTGGGATGGCTTAGTAAGTTAAGGCACCTGCTACTGAGCCTGATGACCTGAGGTTGATTTCATGTACACACATGATGGAAGTGAGAACAGATCCAAGCAAGTTGTTCTCTGACTTCTATGTGTATGTGAGTAGGCAGAGAAAGACAGGGGAAGACTCTTGATGTCAAATCCCTTCTTCTTCATAAACACATATACAAACTCACACTAGCATGCATACTTGCACACACATGTGTATGCACAACAACATCTGTATACACACCAACATGCATATCTGCATGCAAATCTTCACATACATGTATGCACACACCAACATGTGCACATACACAAGCATGTATCCATACATGTATACTTTCACTCATTTACACATACACCAAAAGGCACACACACACACATGCATACACAAGCATGAATACTTGCACAAAATGTACACACAAACCAACATACACACACATGTATACACATTCATACTCAACCACACCTTCCCCTTTATTTCCTAACTAAGAAACCAAGTAAAACAAAACACACCTCTTTTGGACTGCTATGAGTATTACACAGGCTGATGTATGCACACACAGGGAACAGGATAAGTACATAGTGAGCATTAAGTGTAGCCCTATACTATAACCATATAGCACACTTTTAAGTTCTAAGAAGAGCTTTGTAGCCTTAGTCTTAAATATAAAGTCCTAGCAAATAAGCATCACAGCATCTTCTTTTTTTGATATCTTTGTACAATAATCAGAGTACATTTTGTTTGCAGAGTATCTTTCCAGGAAACATGACAAGAAGGTTTTGTCCTTATTTTGCAATGGATGGAGAGCAGACATTGTTCATCCAAGGATTCTGTCTTCTCTCTAGTGTAGTCTGCATAGTGTAGCTGAACAAAAACCCAATGGTAATAAATGCCATCGTTAACAAGAAGTATATAATAGATAAGATTTGAATTTTCAAAATGTTTGAGTGAAATGTTACACACAAAATAATAATGGAGGTATAACAAAGAAATCAGAGCTCCATAGTTTGTTTTAATTTCTTTTTGAATGCTAGTAGTGATTAAGAATTCAAAAGATAACCTAACCAGTTCTAAGAACTAGACAGACTGAGATTCCTTCCTGAAATCTCTGTTTAAAGATGTGAAGGAGCTTTCTGCAGCAGGGCTAGAAGTTTATTTGTTGCTGCCAAAGAAAGAAGCCTAATGAGAAATGTCTCACATTGTTGTACAGCTGCATTGCCATGTAGACCTATTTATTCCCAAACCACAAAAACTCATCTTAGTAGGGGGCTAACTTCATGAGCAGAGATGGGAAATTCACACACTGCACTTGATTATCTGGAGAGAAGCACACCCAGTCATTAGACTTAATTAGGATGGAATTAGATGAAATGATATCATACTTAAATCGTCATATATGTTAACAAGCTTCCTTTGTCTACTAAATATGATTTACATCTTCTACACCAGCTGTCACTAGTTCAAAGATGAGCATCTCTGTATTCTGGTATATGGGGGAAATGTGTAAAAAGGGAGGGAGTCAGAAGACAAAGAAAGCCAAGGAGATGTTAGTACATTTGTCTTTAGGCTAGTCCTTAAGTTAGAAGTTAGAAAACTTGAGTCAGACAACAGGCACAAGTGACAAAATCAACCACACTTCCCTTATATGATCATAGAATAAGTCTCATCCACCTGGTAACCTAAAGATCATTGATAGATTCCGTATCTAAATGTCTCCAGAGAAGGAGGGGGAGAGGGAGGGAGAGAGAGAGAGAACTTTTTTTTGTTTGTCTTTCATGACAAGGTTTCTCTGTGTAGCTTTGTAGACCAGGCTGGCCTTGAACTCATAGAGATGAGATTGAGTGGTTTTTTAAATGACTATAGTACTTGTTCCCACACATGCAACCTTCATGGAGAAGAGAAATTTCAGGACGATAAGAACCGAGTGAAAATTTAATAGTAATTTAATTAGAGCAAATGACTACATATGTGACTAGCAGAGTTCTGAGAAATGAGACAAAATAAAAGTGAAAGCATATTATTTACAGAATACTTTCTTCATGTCAGGAGATTCTTTTACATTTTTCCTTTTACTTTTTATTTTAATTTTTTTATTCATTTTTACATAACAATCACAGTTCCCCCTCCCTCCCCTCCTTCAGGTTCCCCCTCTCCCCTCCCGATTCCTATCCATTCTCCAGAAATGGTAAGGACTGCCATGGCGAGTCAGCAAAACCAGGCACAGGACCAAGCCCCTCCTCCCTGCATCAAGGCTGAGCAAGACATCCCACTATAGGGAATAGGCTCCAAAAAGCCAACTCATACACTAGGGATAGATCCTGGTCACACTACCAGTGGTCCCACAAACACACCAAGCCACACATTAGAAGAGTCTATTTGTATGCAACGGGGAAAATCATTACCATTACAACCTTCCATTTGTGGCTGAATACTCAGAGTAGTTGAATTTGTTTAAAACCAAACAGCTACTTAAGTACAAAGGGATGAATTAGACTTGAGTATGTATGTCTCAAGACAATGAGTGTTTGTCTACTGCCCGGTTATCAGAAAAAGCACATCAAAATTTTGCATAAGTACTCAAGAAAATTCCACTGTGTAGTGGAACTCATCTGGAAATGGAAGCCTTGTATACTGATGGTGGGAATATAAGCTAGTACAGGCACAATGAAAATCAGTATGAGGGCGTTCTCAAACATTTTAAAGTAGAACTACTGTGAACGCAGCTATATCCTTCCCACCCAAGACCCCACGTCACATATCACAGAGATTTGTATGCTTATTAATCATATTTGTGCACATGAGTGGTTATATGAGCTTATGTGTCCGACATGCAGGCAGGATTCTACAGAGAAGAGGACACCACATTCCCTGAAACTAGTTATAGATGGTTTTGAAGTGCAATGTGGGTGATGGAATTCATTCAACTTAGGACTTCTGGAAAAGCAACAAGTGCCCTTAACCCCTGAGCTATCACTCCAACTCTTTCATAGAAATTCTTACATGTCCATGTTTATTTCAACACAATTCGTAGCAGACAGGTTGTAGAACTAACCTAGATCAAACAACAGAGGAATTAAAAATAACATGTTTTATATACACAATGGAATCTTTTCAGCCATCAAAAAGAATAAAGATATGTTCTTTGTAAGAAAATAGATACAGCTCGAGCTAATCACATTAAGCAAATTAAGTCAGTCTCAGACAAATACCGTATGCTTCATCTCACTGGTAGTTCCTGGGTTTTATATGGATACATAAAAGCACATCTGTATACATGATGTGAATACAGAAGTGAAACTGTCTAGGCAAACCCAGGTGATTAATGGGAAGGGAAGAAAGCGATGGCAGAGTATAGGCACACGGGGAAGTACGTTCGGGGTATGCCATGCACATATATAGAAATGTTCTCGTGTAACACAGCAACACATCCAGTGAACAGGGAAAGGAAAGGGAGAGATTCTGTAATTAAAGTGCAATCCCAAAAATAAACAAAAAATAGAGAAAAACTGGAGTCCTATTTTAGGATCCCTCCCCACTCACGGAAGCAAACAACACAATCTTGTCTTCAGAACAATGTTCTTTATGGAAAGCACAGGCTGCTATTTGGCATCAGAAATTATCTAGGAGGTGCGGCACTGGCTGGTCAGAATTGTTTCACTGTAATTTGAAGTTCCTCCTTAACAAGGGTGAATCAAGAAGAAAGTGCAATCTATTATCTCAGCAACCTGAGAGAATCAAAAGAAAGGGTTTTATCACTCTATAGGTCCTGTGTGTTAACAGATGTAAATGCTTCCTAGTTGCCTGAATATGCAAAGCAGATATGAGAACATCATTTCCATGAATACTTTGAATGAATATATATAGAGAGATAGATAGCTGGTAGCCTGTATTAACCACATCATCCTATAACCTGGTCTTAAGCATAAATTTCCATTTCTTTTACTCTATTGCTGTTTTGCTTTTCCATTTAAAACCTCTTTTATTTTAAATAGCAAACTTAGATAGCACGTTTCCATAGTACAATATTGAGATACAGAACTCCAGTACCTCTCATGTTATTGTATTAAGGTCTGGTAGTCTGTCTCATAGACTAATGCCATGCATCAAATGCTATGGTGGTTGGAGAAAGGTCAGTGGGTTTGAAAGACATAAATTTGTTTTTCTTCTTGCAAACATGTCAACAATTACAATATATCATGTCTATTTTACCATCTCTTTTTGTTACTGTTCAGTAAAGTCCCTTACTAAAACAAATTCGAATGATTTTATTAAAAATTTTATTTAAATTAGAAACAAGCTTGCTTCACATGGCAACCCCAGATCTCTTTCCCTCCCCTCCTCCCCCACAGTCCCCCCACCCAATCCCTATTCCATTCCCCAAGGAGAGTGGGGCCCTCCATGGGGGATCTCCAGAGTCTTAGGCCCTCCCCCAAGAGTCCAGGCTGAGACAACATCCCTCATTTTATTCCAGGGATAAATACTGATCTATTACCCAAGGCCCCATAGATTGCCTAGGCCTCCTCACTGATACCCACATTCAGGGGGTCTGGATAAGTCCCATGCTGGCCTCCCAGCCATTAGTCTGGGGTCCAAGAGCTCCCACTTGTTCAGGTCAGCTGTTTCTGTGGGTTAAACCAACCCAGTCTTGACCCTTTTGCTCACCAGTCCTCCCTGTATGTTGCTGGGTTCCAGGAGTTCAGATCAATGTTTACCTGTGGGTGTCTGTCTCTGCTTCCATCAGTCACTGGATGAAGGTTCTAGGATGGCATATAAGGAAGTCCTCAATTCGTTATCAGGGAGGGGCATTTAAGATAGTCTCTCCACTATTGTTTAGCTTGCCAGTTGGTTTCATCCTTGTAGATCTCTGGAAATCTCACTAGTGCCAGATCTCTCCTCTAACCTATAATGACTCCTTCTATTATGGTATCTCTCATGCTGCTGAGATAGCTCAGCCTTTAAAGGCTAGACTCACAACCAGAAATACAAATTCAAATTTTATAAAGAATTTTGACACACAGATGTGCCCAAACTAACTTTCTTTCTAGCATAATCATGCTGACAGCTAAAAGTCAGGGTTGAAGGTATTCACATTTAATCATAAATGTATACTTTTTGATTAAAATGTGGTAACTTATGCCTGTCATCTCATTCTCAGGAGGTCAAGACTGGAGAACTGCCTCAAGTGTAAGGCTGTGAAATACATAAACCCATATACACTAGGAATCAGTATCGGTCCTAGGATTTAGAGTATAAGAACAGCATCTTCCATTGACTAGTCTTCCAGAGAAATGAGAAATAAAACTTTAGGAGAAAAACCAAGAAATTACATTCAAGATTCACTTAGTATGGCCTCGCAAAGAGCATTTTAGAAATAACATAAGGCTTTATCACAATTTAATTTTTATCTTATTCTTTTTTTTCAGGCCTCATCAAGCATCCCCATCACCACCTCCCAGCATGACCATCCTATCTGCATTGTGGACTATATGTCAAATGGTAAGTATGATTGGAAAAGAATCTAATCCAAGATTTTCTAGAAGAAATGCCACTGTAATCCAGTTAGGGAATAGCTCGAGGCATTAATCATGGACAGAAGTGCTTCAAGCCATCTGGCATTCTCAGTTATTCTTAGAGTGCCTGGAGAGTGGGGAACTGAAGGACATTATAGTGAATTCAGGTTTGCTCACAACACTGACTCATCCAAACTCCAAACACTTCAGATTCTGAAGTTTTTCCTTTTTTTCTAGTTTCTACTCTTAAGGAAATTATTTGACTCCACATTAAATCCACAGGGCATAGCCAGAAACATTGCTTCACTGTAAAATCAATTACATTTACACACTTGTGTGATGATCTCAGATACTTTGAAATGTGAGAAAGTTGACAGCATGTGTGTAAACCAAGCCTGCTCTCTGTGTTCTGTTCCCATCCCACTCCAAGTGTAGTGCTCAGTACCTACAGGTTTACGCCTGAGATCCTCTTCCCCAAGTCATGGATACTTTACCATCTGAGTTGGCAACAATGACATCATTGTTTCAGAGAAAAGTCCCTGAAAATCAGTCTCAATCAGGTATTTGTATTAAAAATTCATATCACAATGCCCTCTTTCCATTCTTATTTTTCATTTAGTAGTACTTGTTACTTTAACATTACTATTATGATAGCATAATTAATCATCATCACTATTCTACTATGTAATAGAACTATTACTATCTACAACATGTGTATATGCTTGATCCTAAGTGCTATATACCTAGTGCTATGCTTGGTTCATATTTATATTGATAATTATCTCAATTCATTAATGGCCTGATAAATTATCTTTTAGAATTGCAGTTTGACTCTCTAAACATGGTGGAAGAAGTAATTCAAAGAGACTTGAGTTGTAAATCTGTTTTACTACTATAACCTGATAAAATGAATATAACACCTACTTCTAAAACTGTGACTTTGGTATAATAACAATTCAAGGATTTAATGTAAGCAAAATAACCATAATAACTTGCAATCAAATTATTCTCTCATGATTCTTACATATTTTAATGCCTGCCTACAGATATTTAAAAATCACATCTCATTTAGCCTCCAGACGATAACCTTTCAAATAAAATAGCTCCCCTTTATTTTTCCAAATAGCTGGCTTGTGTTTCTTAATTATTTTATTATGTGCATTGATTTGTCACTTTATTCAACCAATATTTTTGTGACACCTAAGATCTGAAAAATATGATTACTCATAAACCATAGTCCTCATCGTGAATACAACTAAATAGAAAGCTAAATTATACAAACAACTGCATAAATATAGGGAATTTACTGAGGATATTGATGGCAGAAAAACATCCCTAGAAATTGTGTCCCAATAGGTCTTCAATGGAATCTGAAATTTTATTTCTAAGATGTCTAAAAGTTACAGGAACCAAGTACAGGAGCTGTAAATCAATGGTTCAGGAATCATACTTCATAAACCAATGAACTTGAGTAACATGAACAGGGAAAGGTAGGACATGGCTGTCAGGAAAAAATCTGTGTAGTTTGATGAAAGAAATGATATTGGCCATGAAAACCAGGAAAGAATTTGAATGAGGTCTCATGCTTTCTACCTTCTAGGAGGAAGACATCACATTTGTGTGAAGATTAGAATCTATATCTTGATAAACTTTACTGAAAACAATTTGAATCAAAGTATAAAACTCTACTTGATGAAAATAAATAGTAGTTATTATAGCAAGAGTTCCAAATTCATTTTTTAACTAAAGTGTATTACATATACATTTTTCCATCTATTTAAAATATATTTTTTCCTCACACAATATGGCCCGATTGCACATCACTTGTGAACAAGCAAAACTTCCAGTCCTGAAGCAGGGTTACATCCAATTGAGTTGTTAGCCAAAGGGGTTGCATGGAAATCCCCAGCAACTCAGGCTGTTGCCAAGACTACAGATCACTCTTCACAAAGTGACAGCAAGGCCCCATTACAGGAGTCCCAACTTTTTAATACGAAGGCATTATGGCAAGAGAATTTTTGCTATACATTGATTTGTGGAAGCATAAACATACAAATGGAGAAAATTCTAAACTTAAAAAGCTTTGAATCTAAATGAATGTATTATGAAGATGATGAGATAAATGCAATGTACCTTATGCCACTGTGCTGACTCGGGATTGAGAAGCACATAATGTCTCTGGATTAGTACTTTGCCTGTCACAATGTTAGTGGCCCTGGTTGTACAAATGGTCTGCTTTACAAAGCACACTTCATATGTAATCTTACTGGTAATTTCATAGAGAAAATTTTATCTACAAGATAAGCAGAGCACAGATAAACAAGCCCTTCTAGACTGTCCTTCACTGAGAGAAAAAATACAGCAAATATAAACACTGCCCATCATGACAGAGTATGCTTCTATGAAAACTGGTTGTAGCTTAGATATGCTACACTGAAGTAGGTAGGACACTACCCGGAGTGAAATGACAGACGCTAGATATCCCCTATGTGGAAGGAATTGGCAATAGGGTGGGAGGCTGGGGGGGAAAGGGAGTGCGGGAGAAGGGGAGGGAGAGGGAACTGGGATTGACATGTAAAACAAGCTATTTAAAATTAAAATAAAAAATGATAAAAAAGGTGAAATAGAAAAGTTGACATTTTGTGCTAAATGTTATTAACATTTACTATAATCAATGAAATGGGAAATACAGCATATGAATAATCACTAGAATAGTGCCATATCCATATAGAAATTCTAAAATCACAGTTATGACTAAGCACTTCTTTATAGTCGTACTCAGTAGTGTTGCACAGCTGACATGACAGATTAGCAGCTCTGCACTAGAGTATAGTGTTTGCAACTTGACTTTGGCAATGATGGGACTATTTACACCAGGGGAATTGGTGGAAACTGAGAACAAAGACTTATCTTTTGTTTCCCTGAGTCTTATTTCTCTTTCTTGCTTTACCCCCCTACTTCATCCTCTTTCCCCAGAGTGTATTAGAGTGTATTCCTAAACACTTATCATTTTCCTTTTCAGATTCCCACTCCTTTAGACTAATGTAAAGAAACTTTTGTTCACATGCACATATTTAGAAAATGAAGAGAAAGTAAAAACTAGAATTCCCTGGGCTAAAATGAATTAGTATTCATTTTAGAGCTCTTTACCATGTCCTTTTGTCAAACATTTCATTCTCATGATTGGACCAATCCATCTTCACCTAACACACTTTGGGGAAGGCATCATTAATTCATTACCTACAGGAAATTATAAAACAAGTATATAAAAGTTATGCTACTTACTCGACACACTTTCTTCCATTCTATTAATGATAAACTTGAAATTACACAAAGATATGGCACTTAATGTAACTTATTTAATACATGCACATAATATGAAATCTCTAAATTGAGATACTAAACATTTTCTTGACTTGCTTAGTTTTCTGATAAGAACACCTGATTTTTCTTGACTGGTACTCTTTCTAAGTCACAAGCCCACCTGAGAAAGAACACATGTCTTCAGCCTTGGGAACAATGGTAATTGAACAGAATGTGATGACCAGCTCTTCATTTATTACAAAATCATTTAAGGAAAGCATATTAAGTTGAGTTACCTTAAAAATGAGGAAAACACAATGGTGACAAGTTTTATGAAACTCAGTTCTATAAAAGTTTAAGAAATGCAGCATGATTTATATAGTCCATCTAATCAGGACCCAAGAAAGATTCCACATTTCTGAGGTCCTTTGACATCTAGCAATTTGACTAAATTATTGGGCACTTTTAGGAAGGAAATATATTTCGTGTGATGGAGAAATGTATTTCTCATGCATGAAATAAGTTTGTGAAATTAAATTTCAATTTAGTTATAGGCAAATATTATAAGATGTGGAAAGCAAAACATTCTTACTAATCTTTTTTTCTAATTTTCTTTGATTTTTATTGGAGCAATGTTTAGCTGAATAAGTTATTTCTTGAGCATGATAGGCAATCCTACAATGATGAGAAATTTGCATAGATTATTGTGAGTCTTTCTGACAACATCTTTAAAAAGTTGAGAATTTACACACACACACACATACACACACACCAACTATAAGAATTTTAATTGAATTTTTTCACAGTTCAAATGATAATATGCTAGATCAAACAAACACATTTTCAAGCTATGGCTTATGAAGTCTCAACAGAGGCTTTGGAAAGCTTAGAAGTCTAAATGTAGGATATTTTTTAAATTAAAAGAATAAAAGTTTCATCTAGAGGGAAAACGGGTAGGTAATTTTCAGAATTAACTGGATACTTAATAACTCTCAACTGGAAGTTCTTCAGAAGCCATACACTTTATTATCAGTTAAAATTGTAACAAGATAATAGAAAATCTGGAGTGAACTGAAAATAGGTAAATAGGTTTGCACATTTGCCTGTGTATGTGACAAAGTTTTACATGAGTATAGGTTTGTGTTTGGAGGGACTATAAGGTATTCCATGAGAATTCAATTACTGATTGTCAAGGAATGCTACTTACTGTCTCTGGGTGAAGTACTGAGAAATACTGACAAGGTTTTTTGCCCACATAGACCTCAGACTATGATAGACTAAAAACATTCTCAAACATTCATATCTTTAATATTTTGAACAAAATTTCATTAACAAATAAATTATATATGTATGCTACATGGACCTTGACATGAATACTTGTAAATAAATACTCAAAGGTTGATCATGTTTAGAAAATGATGTATGATTCCTGAGAATAGGATGACCTAATGAGTTATACATTTACAGAGATAATAGACAGAGTGATTGATCTTGGAAAGAAAATGAGACTAATTTTCAAAAAATCATATTATAAAACAATAAAACCACCCTTATTTCATATTATAGAATAAACCCAAGCTCTCCAAGGGAAATATGCTATCTCTTACATGTCAACAATCAGTTTCCTAATTATTCAATATTTTACCAAGTATATCATTTTTTCCTACTAAATTTTAACCTTATATAGTATAGGTACTACTTAAACTACTTTTAAGTGTACTTTTTAAATGTTGCATTTTTTTATTTTAGAAACAATCTTATTTTACATATCAATTCCCTCATCGTCCCATGCCCTCAACCAGCTTCCCCAACCCACCCCCTACCCAATCCCCAAAGATAGTGAGGCCTTCCACAGAGGATCATCCAGGTCTGTCACATAATTTGGGGAAGGGCCAGGGGATGCTTTTTAACATTTCAAAATATATCCTTGGATCCAAATACATCTCCTCTAAATTTTAAGCTAAATAATACCAGTAAAGCCGCAACAGTACATACAGAATTAGGCAGTTTGGAATAGGTGATGCAGTTTTATTTTGCAGTGATGACTCACTCTTTCATCACTGATGGTGGCTTCTGAAACTGTTATGTGGAAGCAAATGTGTGACATAAATACTCTGGAGAAACATAAATGATAAGTCACCATGACTTGTTCATTCTGCAGTAAGACTAAATGTAAGACACTGAAAATAATAAACGTAAGTTTATTGAAATGCTGTAGCTGTGTATCACTGTTAAATGTATACAAAAATCATTTGAAATATGAAAAATGAGATATAAAAATTCAAGAGGCACAAAGGTGCCATAATATCAAAGATAACATAATGTATGTTGCATAGACTTACATGTAGTGAGCACACACATGTACACAGACATGGGGGTGAACACTGAGGTTTGTAGAATATAGCTCTAACCCTAAATTACTTATGATAGACAGTATTGTATGGTATAAAGTTCCTTAGGATTCAGCCTGTTTTCTTCATGTTAGTGAGGGAACTTTATAATCTCACTGGGCAGAGATTTTTTTTCTAGCTTCTCTGTAATTTTTTAGTATAAATTTTATTTAAATTAGAAGCAATCTTATTTTACATATCAATCCCAGTTCCCACCCATCCTCCCATGCCCCCCACCGAACCCCATCCACTCCCCAGGGAGGGTGAGGCCTTCCATGAGGGATACACAGGGTTTAGGGCCTCCCCCAAATGACTTGACAGCCTCTCTATAATTAAGTATTGGGCAAAGGGATGAGGACAGACAAGATGTGTGACTTTAAACACAAGGCTTCCTGTCTTTTCTCTTATTTCCCATTCCCTTGGGATACAGCATCAAAGAGCTGATGATCTAACTTTTCCCACATAGCAGCATAGCATCTGGAGACCTAAGAATCTGAATCACCCCATGAGGTGCAGCTATTCAACCAGCCTCCTCCACTTACTTCTAGGATATTGCACAAAACAAAAACACATTTATACTTGGGTAGAACTACCTCATTCCAGAAGTTCTTTGTTAGTACAACTTAGTTGATTCCTGATACAATCCATAAAACAATTGTGTTCTAGATACTGTCTGATAGTGCTATTCCTCATTAATTTCTGTACAAAACCTGGTTTCATTATTCCAATTATTGAAGCCAAAATCTGGAGGCCATCACTCTTTACTTCCTCTTGCAAGCTATTGTCAATCATTCAATCCAATGAACTAGCAAAAACTATTGTCTGAGCTTTTAAAGTAGACTCTAAACTTGACATTTTTTTCTGATCTCTACCCTTTTACTAGTTAATTCCAAACCAAGATCATTGCTATTTCAACATTTTCACTAATACCACAGCTTCCTTCCTGCCATTAAAAATATTATTTCTCATACATGATAAAGAATCCTTAGTAATCATAATGCAAAGTATTATAAATTATTTAAAAGTTATCAGCATAACCTATGATATCTGAGATCTGCTACCTCATTGATTTGTTAGACTTCCCTACCTTATCCCCCAAAGTCACCCAGTTCTCTCCACTCTGTTATCCATGCTGTCATTTGAATATTTCAGCCAAAGCCTTGTTGACAGCATAGTATATTTTACTCCTTTGAGACTCCAATACTCCTACCCCCTTCATGACCTCATTTAAGTCCATGTTCAATGCTCAATCTGCAAAGGCATCTTCCTTAACTATCCCACACAATCCAGCTAGCCCTTGTGCATACTGTTTGAGATACCACCTCCATGTTTGCTATTCATAACATCTACTGCACACACACACGCACACACACACACACACACACACACACACACACACATTTCTCTGTTGTGTATCTCCTCCATTGGGACATAAGAAGCATGCTGATACAATTCTGTATTTCTTTTTGTGCTGTAACCATACTCTTTATAAAAGGAACTAGCATAGACCATATGCAAAATGAGTAGCTCCTGAATCAGTAAGATGTAGGGATGAAATTAATAAAACATGACCTGGCTACAGTGCTCTACAGAGGGCACAGTGGATGCTAGCCCCTTCAGATAAGATAGTCCCACTCTACTGGGAGATAACAGACTTCATTGGATATATACATTGGTTGACTCTGAAGAGCAGCAGCATTTGAAAGCATGTAATCCAAGCAGAGGAAAGATGTGCTGTCACAGACACATGGAACACAGAAAAAAATAGCCATGGTTACAGAGCAGGCCATGCAGAATTGGGTAGAAGTGGAATAGATAAGTAAGTGTCCCATCCCACATGTCAGACACAAAAATTGACACTGAGAAGAGAGGAGATAGGCAAAAAGATCTAGAACATTCCCCAAAGCATACATAACAAGCTACATGGATAAGAATCCAGGTCCATATGTGCCAAGTCCAAAACACAGCTGACTTCATTTCACTATGGAGTCTTTCTGTATTGAAGAGTTTGCATTTTTAACCACAGGAGGGCACTGGAAATGTTAACACTGGAATGGGATACAATGAACACATTTAAAAATATCTAGCTCCTGATTATATGGCTATTTAGAGAATGAATACAAGTAAGGTTAAGCCTAAGTACAGAATGGCCAAGATGAAATATTGGGAAATTCAAGCAGGAAGTGATGGATACATGAATTAAACCAGGGTCAAACAGGGACAACTGATAACAGAGGACCAACAGACAGGACAGTTTGTTATTTAACAGCCCCTGGTTTGTTCTCTGGGCAGATTGTTACAGAGAAAGGATGATGTCATCTATAAAGTTGAAGAACAAAATAGACAAATCACAAGGAGGATTATTTCTATTATGTCTATCTGGTCACACAGATGCTTCATGGGTGGATCTGAATTAAGCCCCCAGGATTTATGACTTTTGCTCTTGGGCCATTTCTCCACCTGACATCTGAAACCAAATGGCTAGAGCTTGTAATCTAAAGCACAGAGAGACAGAGACCTGGTTCAGCAGTTTAGCTATGTAAAGGAAAGTCTATGTTCTGAGCATAAAAGAAAATGTATTATTACAGAAAACACTGAACTATGACATTTTAAAAAGTTAAAATTAATTTTCAGCATGATATAATATTGTATGTGTTCAGTGTTAAGCCTTTTCTCTTGCTGTGACTTATTTTTAAGTGTTACTTATAATTTTTTTTTGGTTTTTACGAGACAGGGTTTCACTGTATTGTTTTGGAGGCTGTAGGTCCAGCCCGGCTTCGAACTCACAGCAATCCACCTGCCTCTGCCTCCCGAGTGCTGGGATTAAAGGCGTGCACCACCACCGCCCAGCAACTTATAAATTTTTAATAATTTTTTTATTTTAAAACAATCTTTTTTTCATGTTAAATACCAATCCCAGTTCCTACTTCCTTCCTCCTCCTCCTTCCCCTAACTTCCTCTCACCCCAACCTCACTCCTCTCCTCTGAGTGGGTAAGGCTTCCCATAGGGAGTCAACAAAGTCTTGCATATAGCTTTAAGGCAGGACCAAGCCCCTCCCCTCATATCTAGGCAAGCAAGGTATCCCTCCAAAGATAATGGGCTCCAAAAAGCCAGTTCAAGCTCTGGAATAAATCAGGGTCCCACTCTTAGTGGCCTCACAGACTGCTCAAGCCACACAATTGTCAGCCACGTTTAGAGGGCCTAGTTTGGTCCTGTGCAGGTTTCCCCACTGTCAGTCCAGAGCCAGTGAGCTCTCACTAGCTCAGGCCAGCTGTTTCTGTGTGTTTCCTCAAAATGATCTTGCCCCCTTGCTCATATTATCACTCCTCCCTCCCCCTCTCCTCGACTAGACTCTGAGAGCTCTTCCCAGTGTTTCCATCAGTTGCTGAATGAAGGTACTATGACTGACCCCAGCTAAGAACCTGTGCATTAGTAGAGAGGGTGCCTGACCTGGCCTTCCCCTCTATCAGATTGATTACTACCTTAATTCTCACTGTGACTTATATAGCTGAATTAGAAGAAAAAGGGAGAATGCTGTCTTTAAAGAACAACAAAAGGAAGAAAACAACATCTTTTGGTTTTAGGTTTTTTCCCAGCTTATTCCATGAAAAGTGCTTAGAACTATGGCAGTTAAATATCAAAACAAGTAAATGTTCTAGCAAATGAAAAAGCTCTTTGCAATATGTAGCACAAGAGGAAGAAGCCCAGATCTCAAGCCTTCACTTAGTAATGAGAATTTTAAGAAAAGGATCCAACCAATAAACAGCTGACAGCTTAAGCTTACATATGTATGAAAGCTACAAACTGTACAAACAGCATGGGGCCATGTGTGAAGTAATGCACTTTCTTATTTAATTTGAGACCTTTTATGGTATTAGAAGAGTTATTGTACTGAGTAATCAAAAGATAAAATGTCAGATCTAATGAGACTTTGAGTAATAGGAAAAGTATAAAACCACTTCCTTCCTAAAATGCTGAGTAGATTTTTAAAATATTTGATACCTTTATTCCTTCTGGACTAGCAGTCTAATTAACAAAAAATTTCAGGAGCCTGCTACACTAATTCAGGATAATTACTGGGGAACCCAATTCAATTCCCAATTCTAGTACATTAGAAAGTGTGAAACTGAACCCAAAAAAATACATCAAGGATACTTTCAAGCTGTGAAATGGAATGTAATTAACACAATAATAAGCCTTTCAATGGGAGTCATTTGCCCACACATATCTGAACAGGCGATTTGCCCTTGATTTAAATGCCAAACACTGCAAAAGTTTGCAACTTCTAATCATCAAGCCTTCGTTTAACACACATTTGTTTGGAAAGTGGTCTTATTTGTGTAAAATTTAGGGGAAGGGCCTCAATATCTGACATTCTGAAGCTTTAGTCAATAACAATATGTTTCATGAAGCAAATATCAGTGTCGTTATTATTCTATAGGTTTATAGCTTAAAACAGTCCTTCTTGTAACTTTTAGCCTCAAGACTGCTTTATGATACTAAAACCTGCTGGTCATGGTGGCACAGTTCTTTAATCCCAGCACTTGGAAGGCAGATCTATGTGAGTTCAAGGCCAGCCTGGTCTACAGATCGAGTTCCAGGCCAGGCTCCAAAGCTACACAGAGAAACCTTGCCTCAAAAAACATAATAAGAGTAAATAATAATAATAATTACAATATAACCTATTGAAAATCCCCAGAGTTTTTGCACATGTGGTTTATCTTATTGATATTTGTACATTAGATTTTAAGGTATACTCAACAGGAAAGAAGTCATGACTGGTAATAGAAATTTAGCCAACTTACCAGGACCAGTGAGCGCATGGACCTTAGAAAAGAATTTACCACCGTCCCTATGCTCAACCAGCAGAATTTCTAAGTACATTTTAAATATTACCATTATACCCACATATAAGTACATCTGCCACCCCTCATCAAAGAAGATTCTCTTTAGCAAATGAAGACCATCACAGAAAACCACAACTTACAAAAGATCAACAGATCCTTGGATCCAGGTCCCAATGGATGAATCCATATTACAACTCCTGCATCTACTGCGCAGGGAACATCATGGAAAAGGAATCAAGAAGATGGTCAAAGCCAGAATTTAAGGAAGTCCAAGAAACAGTATGACCTAGAAATGGCTGCATAAACCAGACTAGAATAATGGCAGTATCAGTGACTATGTTAAAATGAAAGGGAGAGAATACTTTAGGGTTCCCCCCTAGACAAAGAACTACAGCAACTAGTGACTGCTGAGACAGGGAGAATTAGCCTCTCTCAGGGATGAGTCTCCTAATTGGTTATCCAAAACAAAGAAGTCAGCCCTGAAATTCTCTATACACAAACAGCAAAAACCAACACAACAGTTTTCGTATATGTGCATGTGTTTGTGTGTATATGCATACATATGCATATGTGTATATATTTATGTATTTGTAACAATAATAATAAATGAAAAAGAGACTAAAGAGTTGGGGAAAAATATGGGAAGGATTGGAGGGAGAAGAACCAAAAGGTGATGGAGGAAGAAAAGAGAAGGGGTAAATGATGTACTTATATTTTAACTAAAAATATATAAAAATGATAAGTGTATAATAAACATAGAAAAGCAGAAATCTTTAAAATATTTATTCACTTTAAATAGTAATTCTTTTACAGATTAAACAATGTTTTAAAATTGTAAACTAAATAGTGTTTAAAGGTTAATTAGAAACATGATTATTTTATACTTTGGAGAAATCAAGTTGATTTTTGACTTAGTGTGTTATCTGTATTTTCTGTTTCTGCATTAAGTATGCTGTAATGTTGCACTGTAGAGTGTGGCCTCCACAACATTATGCAGTATACTCAGAAGACAATGAGACAGAAAACAAATAGCATGCTGAGGTTATGTGTTCTGATCTCAAGGAACCCTTACAAAGGTCCCAACCCACTCTTCAAGAAAGGCTACATTAAGATTATCAGTTTTCAGAAAATAGGAAAGAATTTTCAGTTCAGTGTATAGAATTCCCATTGTTAATTATTTTAACTATAAATACAAGATATGTTAAAATATGTAACTTGACTTATTGAACTGAACTTGACTTATTGAACTGACTATTTTTATGTCAACTTTACACAAGCTAAGGTCATCAGAGAGGATGGAGCCTCAACTGAGAAAATACTACCATAAGATCAGCAAAACTGTAGGGCATTTTCTTAATTAGTGATTGATGGGGAGGACCTGATTCATTGTGGTTGATGTCATCCTGAGCTGGTGGTTCTGGGTTCTATAAGTGAGCAGGTTGAGCATACAATGAGCAGCAAGCCAGGAAACAGCGCTCCTCCATTGTCCTCCAAGTTCCTGCTCTGCTTTAGTTCTTATCCTGACTTCCTTTATTAATGAACTGTGATATGGAAACATAAGCTGAAAAAACACTTTCCTCCCCAGATTTCTTTGGTCATGGTGTTTCATCACAGCAGTAGTAACTCTAACTAACACAGTCATTTAATCTACTGTCCATAAAACAAGTACTTTAATAAGAGAAACATATTCATCAGTCCTCACTTTATGCCTGGTCTAGTCAACAGAACACCTCACTATCTCTTTCCCACCATTTTACTGAGCTTTTCTTGCATGGGCACTAACTGCCCTTTTCAACATCTTCAATGGGATGCCTAGGGGCATCTTAACTTTCCACCTTAGGGAAAATCTCATAATTCACTCTCTTAAACCTCAGAAAATGCCACCATCATTTACTCCATTATTCACATGGAAAAAAAAGTTCATTCCTAGTTTCTCTTTGATCACATCCTCGGCTAATTTATGTTACCAACTTCAGTCATCTCTCATCTGCCATCTTAGTCTAAACCAGTGTCACATTTTGCTTCAATTAGTGTTATTTCCTCCCAGCTGGCACTACTGGTCATTTCCACGACTCTATAATTCATTTATCCCAGACTGTGATTGTGTGTAAAATCCATTTTTATAGTCATAAAGTATAAACCAGGCATGTCTCATTGACATCCCAACTCTCTCTAAACCTCTGAGGACAAAGAAGCAAAGTCCAACAAGTATCCTTGCCTCTACCACCACTACAACTTCATCCCATGATTTCTAACATGCCAGCACTCTTCTGGATATTTCCTTCATCTGTAATCTTCTAGCCACACACTTGTTAATTTGGTCTTTTCTTGTCATTCAGCTCTCAGCTCCAACTTTACCTTTCCCGGGGGAGCATTGTCTTAACACAGACTGATAGACTTACCAGGACTTATTAACCACCCTACTTAATTCCATTTACTTCTAACATGTATCACCACTTTTTGCTTTTGTCCATATACACATTTGTCTTTTTTCCTTCAAGCATCATCAAAATACATGTCATGTTCAGGACTATATCTATCTTCAGTCTCTGAGACCACACAGAAATACAGAGACATAAATCCTATATTTCTTGAATATAGTATAATAGAATGAATTCATAAGTTAATTCCAATAAAGAAGCCACTTTGAAAAAAAGTTCACTAAGAGGTTTTTTTGTTGTTGTTTTTATTGTTCTCAATTGTTGAGGATATTAAAATTAAAATGTTCTTAGACTACTCCCTCAAAGGTATACTGTGACATATTGTAAAAAGGGGATGTATAGTCTTTAGGGCTTACTAATCATTGCTATGTATATTTGTGATCTGAAAATCAATACAAAGAAAACATTCCAAAAGATATTTCCAATTTTAGAACATTTAAACTCTAGAATTGATAAAATAAATAATTTACATTCACAGGCTTGAATCCAGATATTCAAAGCCATCTTAATTTTCTTTCAAGAGAACAAACAAAATGATTGCCAAAAAACCTACTGATTGAGTATTTCTCTTCTGAAGACTAATATTTCCTGCACTTGAAAGCCTTGTCTTAAAAACAGATGGGTAAAAAAATCCAGAGTGTTTTATATGGCAGAACAATTTACCTTAGCAAAGTTAATCAGATTAGGCACCAAAAAGAAACCAAGTAAATCACTAATAAAAATATACTCTGTAATAATTCCACCATATATTAAATATACATGAATTGTAAATTCCCTGGAATTTAGTTTAATAACCTTTTAAGTCATATCTATTATAATTTTAAATCTCTGTGTGATACTTACAGAGATTTAGGATGAAAATATTTTATTGGAAAGGAGTTTATAGAATAACCTAAGCAGAAACACCAGATTCAGACTGCAACTTTCCAAACCCTAATAATTCAATTCAGAAAAAGCATGGGCAATTATAGGATGCATTTTTCAAGTGGGAAACCACTGGAGAATGCCAAAAAGAACATCTGAGATGGAGTTCAATGGTCTCTATACCAGGTCTATATATTAGGGTGGGTTGTTGCCACAGTAACCACAGTTTGAAGCTCATCTGTTTCAGGACTTCTGTTCTCCCTTGGAGAATATGCCAAACCCATTACACACTATTCAAAGATGTCTCATTAGAGTGGTGGACTCTAAATACATTAGTCTAACCAACCTCCCACAAAAGTCATTGGAAATCTTGTTAGAGCCTCCAAGGAAATACGTGTGTGTGTGTGTGTGTGTGTGTGTGTGTGTGTGTGTGTGTGTTTAAGGAATCTACAAATGTAGGATTTTGTTAAATGTTTAGAATGCACATCACCCAACAATTTCAAGTGATGGTGAGTGAGGTGAGCTTGACCTCATTATCAAGTCTGTTGTTACACTCTGACCCAGGTACTAATCACACTTTCTTCCCACTGTTTCAACTGTACTATACTTTGTCTTAATTTTCATCCAAATAATACTTTCAAAGGTGGAATTCCTTCAAAATGAAGAGTAGAAAAATGGCATTTGAGAAAAATGAATGGGAATAGAAAAAATATAAAATCCATAATTATTTAAAGTGAGAGTAAAATGGAAAAGTGAGAGTTACATTTAAAATGTTTGAATCAAACGACTGCATTGCTGGTATAACACTAGCTTCTTTTTGAAATTTCTTACCTTTCCAGCTACCATCTCAAAATTATATGCATGGCAAATTTCAATTATTTTTTATTTCTGAAATCTTCCAAACTGAGACAAGCCACAATGCTACATTTTTAAATATAATGAATTCAGTTCAACTGATAAGTTTTCATTTTAAACAATCACACCAGAATTCATTAGCTAAGGGTGCCTGTCAAAGTCAGACATAGCTGTGCATGGTGGTGACCCTAGCAGTTGGGGGCCCGAGACAGGGATTCTCAAGTTTAAGATCAGCCTGAACTACAGAAAGAGTGACCCAGTGTCTAAAACTCAAGGCAACAACAATGAAAATATCCTTCTTCTAAACATGACAGTTTTCAACAACACTGCCTTTGGTCAAAACATTTGGTTAGGTCTGTTTGAAATTTACAATAAATGTTTTACTTTTTAATGATACTTACAGACATATCCTTAGTATATTTTAAACAAAAAAATGTTCAGCTAAATCACCAAACCTGTCACTAAATGACTTGTCATTTTTTTCAAATATATAACACATTCTCACAGGAGAAAAAAAAACAAAAACAAAGAAACTACTCTAGAGCATTCAAGGCATATTTGTCATCTCTCAGGATGATTTATATTCTTAGAATATTTTGGAAAACAATAGAAGATAGAAGTAAAATATAAAATTCAACTTGTTTTAGGTTATAGAGAGAGACTTTGTCTATATATAATTAGTGTCTCACATACCTAACTCCAATGGATGACTTTATAGATACACATATGCAAAAGATAATTGTTGTCCATCAGGTGTCACTAAGACACAAAAATACATGGCTTAGATAAGAGAAAATATTTACAATACTGATAGTGGTCAAGGGGTAAGCTCCAATATATTTAAAGTTAACTACCCAATAGAAAAATGAGCAGACTACCAAGGACTCTTCATAAGGGGGCAGGGAATCCTAGGTATAGGAAAAGATGCTTCATCTTATTGGAAGTCAGACAGAGGCAGGCTGAAATCACCTGCTGACAGCATTGCGCATCCATCCAGTAGGTTAGTTCAATGCAAGGCGATAAAAATCACCACAAATACAAGAAACAAAATGGAAACGTACATATTAGCCAAAATCAGATATGGTCATCTTAATAAAACCACTTTGGAAAGTTAGTTGGCATCATTTAACAAACAAAATGTGCTTTCTGGGAGGCAGAAATATTAGAAACAACACAATCATCATGAGAAACTAAAAATAAATACATGGAACAAAATACTGTACAAAACCATCATGTGTCCAAAAACCATCTCAGAATTATTAGAATCATGAGAAGTTTAGGTACACTCAACACTACCCATGATCTTTGCTTACCCATGGTTGAGGTAGTAAAGAGGAACTGTTGTGACCTATGGAGTCTTACAAGATAACTTGGGGAATGCTAATTCACAAAGCTACCGGCTCAGAATCATCACACTGGGGACATGACAGAATAGATGTGATGGGGTTTAGATACTGGAGTCCCTTTTCCACCCACACAGCTTCTCTTAGCAGGTGCTACATAATCACTGCTAAAATGCCTCCAGAGATGGGTTCTCGCCGCCACAGAAAGCTCCTCATTTCACTTTTGGAACATTTTAATTAGTAGATTATTGATTCTCCAGCTGACTCAATTTAAACTTCATTGTAGCTTGTATGTTTCCTTTAGTGATCTAGATTCATGCAAAATAATTCCATTTCCATATGAGAGCAGTTTATGTATTTAAGAAGTTATATTTTTTCTTCCCAAACTTTCTACATATAGGCAAATATTGCCAGTTTTTCTAAGTGTATGTTATAATTCCTGAATGTACTCCAGCATATTTAAAGCTCGTTTGTATTTGGTACACCTGAGAACATGATCCTTATTACATATGAATATAAGTACCTCAGCTCACTGTCTTCAACTCTGCTACCACATCTGAAGTATTATTTAAAAAATGTACATTTGGCATTTGAGAATCTCCATGTTTATAAGCACTCATAAATATATGTTTCATTTTGCTTTGGTATTAGGAGTTCTTAAACATGGTCTTTTGCATAAATATTACAAGTGTGGCTCCCTAAAGTAATTATAAAAAATAACGTATTTCAACTGTTTTAAAGAAAGATAGCTTCTGGGTGATTATGAAAACTAAGGCAAAAAGGCAACACCTGATGTTAGCAAATAAAATGGTTTGTTTATCTTGCTATGTTTATTAAGAACTGTTTGATATGAAAATGTATTCAACTCCTTCATACACTCAGCAAGCATTTTGAATGCTAACTTAAAGAGAAACTTACCATTAATGTCCAGTTTTATATAAAATCCCTCTTTGAATGTCAGTATTCTTGTCATTTAATTCCATGCAGAGAATAAAAAAATTTTAGGGGACTAGCAGTTATAGTAGGAAGTATGTAAGCTTACTACGGAGGATGGCCAGCATGAAAATAATAAATAGTTGTGAGAATATGTAGCATATGCAGACCTGCATCTGTGAATTTAACATAAAGGCATCAAATCAAGTGAGCTCACCCTGTGAAAACTGCTACGGATAATCAGATACTGTTTAAGGATAGGGTGTAAGTCCATTCCAATAATTCTTTCTGTCATAAACCAAGAAGTGGCTCTTGAGACTTTTTTAAAATTTAAATGTGAGAAAATAAAATCGATGTCATTGACTTTAGGCAGAAAAATGGGGTTACCACTGTTCAAAGCATTTAATCCTAAACAGGAAGCACATGGTGGTGAACTAAGAATTATGACAAATCATAAATTCCTTTAGTGAGAAGAGAAGAACGAAGGAGGAGACACATTAATTCCAGATAGTCTGTAGAGAATTTAGCTCACAGCCGAGTGTTCAGGGCTCACCAGGGAGCCTGAATGACAGAAGATCTGAAAAGGTGTCTCCAAGGTGCTTTCATGACGATCAGTGGCTACTCAGCCTTGGCAGGCATTTGCCTTCTTGCAATAGTATCGTTTTTCATAGTATAGTTTGATACTGTTCATTTTTTATGAGTGAATAAATTGGGATATTCATAATAAACATGTTCTTGTATTTCAAAACCGTTCTTGGAAAATTAGCATTACTGAGTACTTGGTATGGGAATACCATGGCTCAACTTCATATTTCAATATACTTGTGGAATAATTTTATCCCAAGTGATCTACCATACCTAATCATCAGCTTTTCTATCTATGAAGACATAGGTATAATATCTCATAGAATCATTCATTATGAAGACAGAAAGTTTAATAATTAGCAAGTGACTAAGAAGTATATGACAAGGGAGCACTTAAATAAGTTATTGTCATTAGCAAATATCTCATAAAATGCCACAATTCCACCAAAACTCTAAGCAGCCTTGTGATTAAAACAAAGAGCAATCTTCTATCACAGGGAAAACCACAAAGTTGTACAAAACCATCTCTAAGCAAATCAGACACTTAAGCAGGGTAAAACTTAGCAATTCCCACTACTTGACTATCATGTTAGAACCCTAAAGAGTAATATATCTCTTGTGTTCTCTATTGTTAAATCAAAAATTTATTGTAAATGAAGGTAAACCAAGGTTTACCTTTATGATAAAAAGAAGACAATGAGTATTACAGATAGTATATCATAAATCATATCAGTGTTTATTTCTTTATGAAAATAAACTATAAAATACATGGTAAATCATTTATATATTTGAGATGTCGAAGGAACCTTAGGCAGTGTTTTTTATCTTTAAACCTATACTATCACAAACAATAGTGATACTTTTACTGGGTTGTAAGTGTCTTCAAGCATTATTTCTCTGCAAAGAAACCTGAAAATTAAGCTTCTTTTTTTTGTCAATTCCCTGAGTGTTTTCATGAACGTCTTGATTGTAAACTTGTGAAAGATCCTTCAGAGCCAATTCATTGAATGCAGCAGGATATACTCTTTATACATATTAATGTTCACAGATGAAAGGAACCCTTCTATATCAAGAACATTGCTGCATAAGCTTTGAGAAGATTGAATGTGTTGGCTTAAGAAACCTAATTATGCAATAAGACATTTCCTCAATTAAAATTTGTAAAAATTTAATGGCAGAGTTTTTCATTTTAAAACATTTTGACAGAAAGATAAAAGCACAAGTTCAACGAAAGTTATATTGAGTGGATTTTAGCTTCTGTTTAGAGAAAGGCTGGCATCTGTTTAGAGGACTATGGTACTTTTATTGAGTTTATTTAAGACAATCAATAGCATAAGTACAATATCCATGACGGTTCTATATATGAAAACTGTTGAGCATGCTGAGTATGGTAGACATTGTTCTAGGCATTCAATAAGTCATATAGCTAAAGGTAAAACCCTTATATTTTGAAAGGGATGAGATGAAATTGTAGTGTGTTTTTCTATTTGTAAGGTTGTATGGAAATCTAATTTTTAAGAAATATTCAAGATGAAGAAAAACTTAAGCCAAGTTTTGAAATTTTATTACTGCAGTGGAATGCTATTGGTTACAATTGGAAGACAATCAAACTAAAAGTGCATCTTGCTTTATATGATAACTATGTTATACATAGATATCCTACTAGCACAATGTCTGACTATCAAATAATATGACACCATTGACACATTTAATGTGATGCCTAATTTTAATTATTCCTAGCAGAATGCTTCTAGTTTCATAATCTGTACTTGGCTCTTATTCATTTCTTCCCATTTTTCCTGTCCTCCCTGCTCACTGTCTCTCAACATGCCTACCCTATAAACCCATTCCTATACTTACAATTGTTTTCCAAGTGCATATTTATATTTGTGCTTACTGTGTTTTGGTTTAGTCAGGAGAAACCTTAGCTGAATATTTATATCTCTTCAGCCTTGAGCAGAGGCTTATAATGTAGGAAATTGTGAAAACATTAAAAGGAAAGATGACAGACCCTACTATGTAAGAACTGAATATTCTAGAACACTACAAATAAAAATTTAAAAGGTAATGCATAGAGGCACACTTAACATTTAAGTATACTTTAAAGTACCTAATAGAAGCAAATAAAACATTATTATTTTATTATGTGTTATTCTTTACATCAAATATTCATATAAATTATCTTATTTAGCTTCCTTACAATTTTGTAAAATAGGCAAAAAAAGTTCAGACATTATCAATGTTAGTAACAATAATACTTTTTGGTCAAAAATTCTGTTTTGGGCTTTATCTTGATGAGAAACTTTCCCAACCTTCCCTATTAAAACAATTAGCTTTTTCAAACTTTTTCAGTTGTGGTAACTAATGACACCTTCAGACACTGCCATGAGGATCTCCAATTTTACAAACTGGGTTATTGAAACTCAGAGAAAATATGAATTGCCCCAGAACACATTTTATCTTAACGACCTAAAATTTGAAAGTGACTATGGGAGTCATGAATCACTCAACATAAATGCTCTGGACTGAAGACTGGCCATATGTACCAAACCAAATAGAACATTTAGTACATGCATTTTCTGGGCTCACTTTCTTGTCAATTATTTCAGACAGATTCTAAGAATGTTCTCACAAAGGTAAAATATACTGTTATAAATTCCAAGTTAGAAACAATCCTTATTAAAATTTACTGAGGCATAAAACATATCTACTTAGTAAATGGATAAGTTATTTATCAAAGCAATTTCTATCTCAGTTTCTGAAGGTTTTGTGAAACGTATTATCCCTGTTTATAGACGGCTAATATGCCATTCAGTCTTCATTGTCTCTGTGAAATATATGTGACTGAAAACATCATCTTTATCCTAAAGAATCAATAACAGGAAACTTAGTCATGTGTTAAATATTAACGGTAGAGTTGAAGGCACTAATTATCTGATCTAAAAGACTTTCCATTTCCTTGTGTTTTCAGCATGTTCAACAGTGCAATTGTGCACAGTCTCGTTCAGTCAATAGACAGTGTTGTATTCACACTATTGACTCTATAGCTGTGAAAACATATAGAATCTTTATATTAATATTCTAAACAACAAAACTTCATCTAATCAGACAACCATGGTACCTGGTGGTGATGGGGGAAGTACTTCTGTATATATGTAAATAAAGCACTGTTGGCCAATAGGGAACCAAGATAGGTGGGACTAGGAGTTGAAGAGGATCCTGGGAAGTGTAGTCAGGAGTAGAGGGTCACCATGTGATCTCCAGGGAGGAAAGGACATGTCAGGAGGATGTCTTCAGAAAGATAAGTCCTTATAAAAATATATATTATTTATTATGGGTTAATACTTAAGGCAGAACTAGCCTATGAAAAGCTCTTGACATTGGCCGACAGTAATGTAACTAATAGAGTCTCTGTGTGTTATTTGGGGTTGACACAGAACTAGGACCAGGCTGGTGGGAAGAATCACAATACATAGTGATGTCCTGCATTTTTTCCCAATGAAGGAAGGAAGACAGGCATTGCTCCACAGAATACATTGCAATCCTTGTGAAGCTGGGAAGATTGAAGAGGAATGATTGGTAGAGGAGGTTACTACCCATACCTTCCATGACATACACCAGTGATCCCACGTCTCCTTCCTTGATGATGCAGCTGTCTTTGCCATATTCCACAGGGTACATGCAATCCACAATCTCCTGAATCTGTGACAGCTCCAAGTTCTTCATGAAGTCATTGTCAAGGATGGCCTCCTTTATGAGATCCTTTGACCTAAGGCAAGAGAGGGAGGAGTTACTGACACATATGACCAGCTTTTCATGGTTCTTGAGGCTCAGTGGAGCCTTGCAGTGTTCTGGCACACAATAAAAGAATCTTCTTGAAAGGCATGAAAACAAATCATCATGACAGCAGAGAGAGAACAAGAAATTTTCCTTTAAGCACACTATCATCTAGTAAGTGACCAAAACACAACAAGTATAAAGTTTCAATTTGTTTTACAATGTTTTAATCTACAAAGACTGTGGGAAAACCCAATGAACACATATTAAATTAAAATGTATAATTTGGTCTAAGAATAGATGCAAATAAAGCTTACAAAATCATAAAAGAAAGAATTTTTACTCTTTATACATTATAAAATAAAATTAACAATCTTTTACAGGCATCATCTATGAGGCTTTATGTTTTTAATTTGCTGTCTTGTGTACACCATACTTCTATTGTTAATGCCAGTTATGGTATGGGTGCTCAAGACATAGTCTAGCTGGAGAGTTTTAAGGAACAGATTCCTAATTAGCTTCTTCAAATAACTGGCAGAAATGTGACAACCTTTCATCTGAATGTCTTCCTTCTGAGGAAAACAACATTTCTCTGAGCATCTTCATTTAGACTAATGAGACAGATAAAACTATGTTGAACAAGATATTCAAAAAAACATATGATTTAGAATTAAATACAGATACTCAGTAGGAAAGATATAAACAAGTTTTGTAATTGGGATTCAGTGGTTATCAGTAAAGTTTGGCAGAACTTTTAAAAAGTGTGATAATTTTATTCTCTGAGGGATAAGAAGTTCCACACTACTTACTATGGGTATAAAAACCAGAGACAGCAATGGTATATTGTCAAGGAGGAAGCAATCATACTGTAAGTCAGAAACTAGGTTTAATGAAAGCTGAGTCCTTGGCAGTACATGTGAAGCAGCACATTTAGAATTTTGTATTGAAAGACTTGAATTGTTAAAATGTGAACACAAACTGGCCTTTGTTCACACTGACTTGGAGAACTCACATTCTCAGAGAAATAGCCTGTAATAGGGACTACTGACTGAATTATCAGCCCTCACCTCCATTTCTGTGTGACTTCCCAGTTAGGCTAAGTCTACTAGGCCTGATCTTCACACACTGTGAGTCACAATGATTTGGGTTTAAACGTTAAAAAGATGTACATTAATTAGAAATATTTACAACTTCATTTCTATGAAAAACTCTGAAAATGGATGGTTATGCTGCAATTCAAAATGAATTTGGGAGAAACAAATATTGGAGGGGTGGGAGGAAATATGTAATTATATTATAATCTCATTTAAAATATTAAAATACATAGTAACAGAGGCATAGGGAAAGCTATGATATTTTATTGAAAAGGCACTGTGCAGAATTGTTTTAGTGTAAATATATGTGTAATGAATTTTCATAAAAATAATAAACATTGAAGTTACACATAGTTAGGTATTCAGATAGCCTGACCAGCTCTAAAATGTTTCTTGCTTTTCTGAATTTCCATTGTACCATCTGTAAGATGCCATTTTTAAGAAGAGTTTAAAAACATGTAACAGTTTTATATGTGAAGTCTAGTGACAATACAAAATTATGCTCAGTAAACAGTGAGAAATAAATTTGGTAGTAGCAATGACTACAAAAGCAGCAATAAGAGAAATATACCAAAGTATCCAAACATGACTTCAAACAATATCAGATGAAATAAAAAAATTACTTTGTGGCCTTTTGTGACAGAATTATATTTTTTCTTTCTATTTTTTTACATTTATAGTTTCCATGTTTCTGAAGTGGAAAATGGATGTGCATTTTTTTAAAAAAATCATTTCAAAAGTAAATCATAAACAGTAGCTACTTTGAAGAAAATAAAACTAATCCATTTAATTAATGATCACAGACCATGATTGGCACCCAGGATACGACTCTTCATGAGGTTGGATTTAATATTCTTGACATCCTACAAGTACTAATGGCAGGAATTTTCGCTTTAGGAAGTGATGGTGATAGATGGAAAGGTATGAAGAGTCTCAAGATGCCTTTATTTTAAAACTCCTGTTTCTGAGGCAGATCTCTTTGGCTGCATGATATCTGGTGTCCTGACTTATTTTTAAATTCTCATGTGCCAGAAACTTTGTTTCCAGGCCAAAACCGTATTGTTTCTTTAAAGACTTTAAAACAAGATGCAAAAATTGTCTCATGAAGCTCGCATGCTTAACGATCTTTCTCACCGTGATCTCACATAGGCTAGTGGCACCTTCATATAGACTCCCATATATACTAATTTATAAGTATTTCCCCAAATACAAGAGTTTTTATCATCAAGAAATTCATTTTATCAAAGGCATTTCCCTCATATAGAGTACTGTTGAGCTATCCTATGAACACAGAAATAGTGAAACAAGGAATAGCAAGAACATCCCTGACAATCATGCAAATTTCCCAAGTATTTAGTAAGGTGTGCCACAGCATTCCAGGGACACATTTTTCTCAAATTTCATTTTGAATGGAGATTACTTCATCTCAGGCTTCTGAAGAAAAATACTCTAGGCTTCACAGGTGCACCTGTGTCAGAATGGAACAAATTTATTGGGCTTTAGGTGAAGTTCACTGTTAGAGTGCTAACATTCATGAAATCCTGGCTTTAGTCTCCAATGTTCCATAAATGTAAATAAATCAACAAATATGGATCAATAGAAGACCTATGACATCCTTTATACCTCCATATGGACTTCGCCAAATGACACTCTTTGTCAATAAAATATCACAAATTATCTCTGTGCCACAGCAAGATGGAAACTTTGTGATCTAGTTTGTTCTGGTTCATTTTATGTCAACTTGACACAAGCTAGATCCACAAGAGCAGAAGGAGCCTCAACTGTGAAAATTGTTCCATAAGCTCTGGCTGTAGGCAAGTCTGTGTGACATTATCTGAATTAGTGATTGATGGAAGAGGTCCCACGTTCATTGTGGATGAGGCCACCCCTGGGCTTGTGGTTCTGGGTTCTATAATAAAGCAGGCTGAACTGGTCATGAGGATTGAATCAGTAAGTAGTTCTCAGTGTCCTCTGCATAGCTTCTGCCTACATGTTCCTACCCTTCTTGAGTTTCTGTCCTGAATTTCTTCAGTAATGAACCATGATGTGGTCAAGTAAGCCAAGTAAACCCTTTCCTCCCCATTTTGCTTTGGCTGTGGTGTTTCATCACTGCAATAGTAACCTTAACTAAGACAGAATTCCAAGCTGGCCTTGTTGGAAAGTAATACCCCAAATCCAGGCCCTCCTTTTAAGAGACATCTTAGGTCTTTTCTGTACGAACCTAAATAAAGGACTCCTAGGAAATTCCCAAGTTCCAGGAACAAAATAAAGAGTTCTGTAAGAACTAGCAAACAGTCAAGGTTCTGCCCATGAGCTGACTTTTTGGAACCTATTCTCTATAGTGGGATCTTTGCTAAATCTTGATGCAGCAGGGAGGAGCTTGGTCCTGCTTTAACTCAATATGCCAGTCTTTGTTGACTCACTATGGAAAGACTTACCCTTTCTGAGGAGTGAATGGGGGGGGAGTAGAAATGAGGGGGAGTAGGGAATGGCAGAAGAGGAGGAGGGGAAACTGTGATTGATGTGTAAAATAAATTTTAAAAAAATTAAAGAACTATCTCCAGAAGCCTGAATTTTTCACTGTTATTTTTAGGACAGAGTTTCCTCAATGACATCCAAGGCAATGATAATGATGCCACATACAGCCTTCCCCAGCAGAGTATGAATTACATCTAATTCTTTAGTGTGGAAAGAACTTCTAGGCACTGAAATATTTCGACCATGAAGATCTCTCTAAGCATGGAAACCAGCCAAAACAATCTAATAACTGAACACACAACTTGTATAATCAACCATTTAAATAAAATAAATCAATCTCTTTAGTTCTCAATGGTCATATTTGGGCTCAGATATCAGGAAAAGTGATCCATACAATGCAAGGTCACTGTGGCCCAGAATATGGTCTCTCCAATTAGGAACTCCCAAGTCCTATCACTGTTGATAATCCATAGCCTTTTCACCCACATGTAGTCCTTATAAGACATCCTGGCAGTCCTAATTGTGAGAGTCATTTCAGAAATATAACACCACCTATATTTTATGAAATATTTGATCAATCACCTATCAGAGAACAAATAAATACAGTTCTTGAAATAGTTCTCTGGCTGCCTACTCAGTTAAGATCCTGTTTAGAATGTATCTGCTCTCTACACAGTATTCCTGGGTAAACTGTATAGGTATAAAATGGCTGAGAATTAATTACATTTTTAAAGGTAAAATTTAATTGGCTGATGCTATTGGCCAATTTTGATACTTCTTCAAAATTGATGACCGCTCTACAATGACTTTAGGTCAGGATGCTCACATCCACCAATTCAGCTAGCATGTTTCCAGTCTTATAGCAAGAATATGCATGAGAAGAGAGAAAGAATTTATAGCCTTCAGAGGAAAAGATGAGTATTTAATATAAAACATTGGCATCACCAGTCCAAAATGTACAATAGCAATCAATGTTTTGCGTAAGTAACTAATGACATTAATTTTTGATAATGTATATATTGGTGGGTTTTTTTACTTTTTTAATGATCTAAAACAGAAAATTTAGTTCCAATGCCATAAATTACGAAATCAGAAAGAATTAATTTGAGAAATAATAATTGATAGTAAGGAAAGCTGGTTACCTCATAAAATATTCGTTTGCTAAAATGTCACTTAGGCAATAACATATGCATTCTCCTTTTTTAAAGTAAAACTGTCCCCTCCATTGTCACTGATTAAGAATAATGATAAATAGCTCTCAAAATCACAGGAAAGCTATAGACAGGTAATAGAGGCTTATATTAACGACAGGAAAATTATCATTCTTTGTAAGTTTTCATCAATCTTCAAAAGAGTCAATATTAAAACTTTCTCATTCAACTATTCAAGTCATTCAACTGTGCAGATATGGACACATATAACTGGTTATTCACAAAAGTGACCGTAACATAAAATACAGCAGTCTCCAAAAGAGGCAGATCAAACTCTTGTTCTCTAAGCTTCTTCTTTTATATCAGAAAAGTGCATGTCAGGTTCTGTAGAAGTGCTGTAAAGTGTTTTACTTAAGAAAAAATAAGAGCATACTCATCCCACTGCAGAATGTTAAGAACTATGTAGTTTCACCTATTAAGAATTAACTCCCCAGCACTCGGGAGGCAGAGGCAGGCAGATCTCTGTGAGTTCGAGGCCAGGCTGGACCGACAGCCTCCACAAACAATAAAAACAATACAGAGAAACCCTGTCTCGTAAAAACCAAAAAAAAAAAAAAAAAAAAAAAAAAGAATTAACTCTGGGGGGATGGCCTGGGCCCTCCATGGAACAGAATGACAGACTCTAGAAATCCCCCATGGAGGGCCTTACCCTCCCTGGGGAATGAAGTGGAGATTGGGTGGGGGGATAAGAGGTGGGAAGGATCGGCCATGGAGGGGTGGGAGAAGGAGCTGGGACTGACATGGGAAACAAGCAAAAAACAAAAAGAATTAACTCTGTCACTGATGTCCAGATGCCCACACAACAAAACTGAGCAATGATTGAAAAGAAAATGACACATGGCCTAAGTTTATACACCTAGCTGCAATTCAACATCACACAACATTTTTGAACCTTCAGTAAGCTAAATAACCAGCTTTTTAGAAAACTTTTTTTCACAGCAGTCAACACAATCAAACTACGAACACTCATTAAGTTAATGACCATCTTGGGAAACTTGAGAACATACTTGGATGACATAATGTCAGTGCCAAGTGCCTTATACCTTCACCACACTATACATTGTCATTTAAATTGCTGCAATGACTTGGTTTCTATAATCAGCAAGCAAATGAATCATTTTAAAACAATTAGTCTCTGGGATAAATTACCATACTCTTTAAATGTGCTTGCATTCAATAGCACAAAGAAATAGCATAATCTTCTCCTAGCTCCGCCTGCCTGCCTCATATCCCAGTGTGTAGATTTTCCCTTGACTGAAAATAATGACGTGGTTAATTCATGTCAAGTAGTAGAACAGGCAAACTTAGCCTGTTCTACTACTTGACATATCACAGGAAGCAAGAATTTTGATAGACCATGTTGTTTCCTCTCCAAATACTATTCTGTATCAGGCTTTAATACTCTGAATCATCCTTAAGAAAAAATTAAAACAGAACTAAAAAGTTAATTTTCAGTCCTAGTTGTAAAAGCTGTGTAAATCCTAAGCTTCTGAAAATAAGAGGGAAATCTTAGCCCCAAACTGACAACCCAAGTCATCATCACAGTTGCAGTAGCTGGACCATTATTGATATGAGTTAAATAACTACTTTGTGTTCTGAAATATGCAAAATTTTTGCCTCATTTATGTTTCATTGTGGTTCTCTGAGTTCATTACAGTGGAATTCAGAGCCGTTTCAAAATGTTCAATGATGCTCACTTAGTGACAGGCAGAATCAGGATTTAAAGATTAATCTGTTTGGCTTCTGAGTCCACACTTTCCCTAAATGCTTCAACTTCTAATTCTAAAACTAAATCTTATTTCCCAATTTCAAATAATTATCCTAATTATAAAATCCAAAAATAAATATTATGCTACAAAATCTGCAACGGTGACAGTTGTGTTTGGATAATATTCTCTCTATTTGAAAAGACCATTTCATGCTTTCTAAGCAGCCCTACATAGGACCTTTCCTTCTTTAATACCCTAAGCTGAGCAGGAGGTAGAATAGACATGGCTATTATGCTTGTTTCACATATAAGAAATACAGGCACCAAGGAGTGCAAGTTGTGGGGTGTTGATGATCAAGATCATTGGCAAGCAATCTAAAATAAAAACTTTGTTTTTACATGCATGTTTACATACTGTTATGCATATTCTTTGTCGCTCTGCTCCTTTGTTTCAATGTGTCCTTGTCTATGCCTTTCTTTCACACACTTCTCTAACTTTTTAATCTTCAACCTCTTGCAGATAAAGGACAATAAATTCACCATAGCAGTAGGAGCAGGAAAGTACTCCCATTTGACAATAATTCTGTGGCTTAGAAAGCTTTACATAGTAATTTCCTCCCAGATGACATCCTCCATTGTGGAAGGAAGCTCCTTAAGACACACACAGGATATTCTAAGGGGGTGGTGGTGGGAAAACATTCCATCTATCAGAGGAACTCATTAAGCACAGAGAGTAAACAACTCAAACACTTAGGGAGTCTCTATAACTGACCAAGTACTAGACCCCAGACTCCCATGGATACATAAACAGTCAATAAGGACTTCTGAGAAACACACTGATAAGTTAAGCAGCCTAAAATGACCATATATCAGATACCTAGAAGAAATGCAGGCAAGGAAAGCTCCCAAGAAACCACACAGACTGGCCAAGATGCCTGGAAAAGGTTCAGACCAATTGAACTGTCTAGAAAAGACATTCTCCCACCTATTGAGTTGTCTACTGGTTGAGTAGTGTTCTCCAGGTTTCTAGCTGTCATGATCTTGTTCCCATGTTGGACTGGGCTTTTGATGGCACATCTGTCTCTGAGTCATTGCTGGTCCATTAAATAACCCTTCACCCACATTCTTATACATTTCCCAATAAAACATACAGGTTCATGTAGTTGGACTTGGGTGGTATCCATATTTCAGCCTGTTGTTAGTTCCCTATCTGGGGTAAGTACACATTTGCTCATGTCTCCCTGGGAATAATTTCACAGAACATGGAGTGGGGAGATGATTCATTCAGTAAAGCGTTTGTGGCTCAAGTATGGAGATTGGAGCTTATATATCCAGCACTCACATAAAAAGCCAGGTTGATGGCATATGCCTATCATGACAGTGCTGGAGTAACTAAGACAGGAAGAGCCCAAGGACTTTCTCAACCATCCAGTCTAACTGAATTAATGAGTTCTAGGTCAGTGAGAGACCCTATCTCAAAACTAAGATGGAGAGCTCTAAAAACCTGATACTAACAAGATGAGCAGTGGTGGAACTCACCTTTAGTCCCTGGAGGTAGATGCAGAAGGATCTCTGTGAGTCTGAGCTCAACCTGGTCTACAAAGTGAGTTCCAGGACAGAGACATCTATTATACAGAGAAACCCTGTCTCAAAAAACAAAACAGAACAGACACCTGATGCCGACTGACTTTTGATGTACACACATACAGACACACACACACACACACACACACACACACACACACACACATACACACACACACTAAAATTAAGGTAAATTTAAACATTCACATTGGTTCATTCAGGGAAATCCACCTCATCTATGGAGCAAAACCTCCTGAGCTTAGCAACGGAGGTCAACTGATTTGATTTTCTTGTGCTACATTTCCTCCTGTTCTGTACCATCTGGCCCAGATGGCCTCTATATACAGATACGGAGAGGAATAAAGCCTATGGAAGTGTAACCATCAATTAAGATGAGTGTTTGTATTTGAATTTGACAGAAAAGGCAATCTCATGGGGAACTAGAGCACCTCAGTTTATACAGGAGGCCCTGGGTTCTCCCCACAAAAATGCACCAAAGAAACAGAAGTTTTCCCTGTGTCTATAGGAAAAAAATATGAGAAATAATGTAAAAGTAATAATAAAACTCATTATTTTTAACTCATTTAATTAACGACCTGTCATATGGCTTTATTTCAGGAATCTGGATATGGCAATAAACACTAAGTACTTTGCAAGTAAGTATGTTACAGTATAAACAAATATATTTATTTTATAATATTAGATAGATGTCTCTGTGTAATGATTTAGACAGCATAATCTGAATGAACTACCTTAAGTTTTCATTTCAGAAGACAGAGAGGGTTTAGGGAGGCAGAGAATTGGAAAGATAAATAAATGTGATTTCATAACTTTCACTCACCACCAATATATCATGTAGCACGCTGTCCTCTGAAGTAAATAGTTAATATTTATTATCTTTTCAGTACAGCATTTCTAGACCTAAAATCCAGCCATTGTAGGTATATGCAGGCAGTAGTGATTGCTGGGTTTAAAATGCAGCCACAATCTCCCACAAAGTGATTTAAAGACTGAAGTAAGGTTGCTGCCAATGAAAATAGATTTGGGGGGAATAAACTCTACCAATAATTCTGGAAGATGATTACATAGTGAGGTCAGTAGAGTATATATTTCAAAACAGTTAAAAGGGGATTTTAAATATTCTCATAGTGAAGCAACAGTAACTGTTTCAGGTGTTGTGTATGCTAATAGTTCTGATGTGACATTTCCTAGTCTTTTCGTGTATTGCAACATCACCTTGTATACCACAAATTAATATCTGTCAATTAAAAGAAAACAAAGGTACAAGAATTACTGGGTGGCACTCTGCACACAGCCCTGTCAAAGTTCTACTTTGATTTCACCTTCTGGAACAAATGAGACAGAATGAGCGGATGCAAGTAGGGTAGGGAATCCATGAAAATACCTGCACTTCCCTCGTAGATATTCTTGGTCTAAGTGGGGCTAATATGTAGGAAAGAGCACTTTGAGTGCTTTTATAATTTTTTGAAAATTCTTAATGCAGATGCTTTACTTACATAATTTCCACTCCTCCCCTATAAACTCCTCTTATGTCTCCTATCATTTCCCCTCAAATTCATGACCCCTTCTATAATTGTAATAGTTGCACACACATAAACTAAATCCACTTAGTGTCACTCTTGGACCTCAAGATAAGCCCAGCAACACTGAACCTCTTAGAAGAAAAAGTGGGAGGTACCCTTGAATGCATTGGTACAGGAGACCACTTCCTGAACATAACACCAGTAGCATAGACACTGACATTGACAATTAATAAACGGGACCTCCTTAAACTGAGAAGCTTCTATAAGGCAAAGGACATAGTCAACAAGACAAAACAGCAGTCCATAGAATGGGAAAAGATCTTCATCACATTCAACAGAGGGCTGATCTCCAAAATTTACAAAGAACTCAAGAAGCTAGTTTCTAAAACAACAAATAATCCAATTGAAAAGTGGGGTACAGAAATAAATAGAGAATTCTCAATAGAGGAGTCTAAAATGGCTGATAGACACTTAGGAAAGTACGTAATATCTTTAGCCATCAGGAAAATGCAAATCAAAACAACTCTGAGAAATCAACTTACTCCTGTCAGAATGGCTAAAATAAAAAACACCAATGACAATTTATGCTGTAAAGGATGTGACGAAAGGTGAACACTTCTTCACTGGTGGTGGGAGTGCCATCTTGTACAGTCACTTTGGAAATCAGTATAGGGATTCCTCAGGAAAATGGCAATCAGTCTGCCACAAGATCTAGCAATTCCACTCTTAGGCATAAACCCAAAAGAAGCACATTCATTCAACAAGGACATCTGTTCAACTATTTCATAGCAGCATTATTTGTAATAGCCAGAACCTGGAAGCAACCTAGATGCCCCTAACTGAAGAATGGTTGGAGAAAATGTGATACACTTACACGATGGAGTACTACTCAGCAGAAAAAAAAAACAATGGAATCTTGAAATTCGCGGGCAAATGGATGGAACTAGAAAAAAAACATCCTAAGTGAGGTAACCCAGTCACACAAAGACAAACATGCTATGTACTCACACATATATGAAATTTAGACATAGAGCAAAGGATTACCAGCCTACAATCCATACTGCCAGAGAAGCGAGGAAACAAGGAGGACCCTATGAGAGACATATATAGTCCCCTGGAGAAGGAGAAAGGGACAAGATCTCCTGAGTTAATTGAGAGTATCAAGGGAGGGGAGAGGGAGCTAGGAGAAATAGAAGGGGAGAACAAGAGGGGAGAGGAGACATGAGGGAGCAGGAAGGTTGTATCAGGAAAGAATAGAGGAGAGCAAAAAAAGAGATACCATAATAGAAGGAGCCATTATAGGTTTAAAGAGAAATTTGGCAGTATTGAAATATCCAGAGATCTACAAGGATGACACCAACTAACAATGCCCTCCCCCAGAGAAACAGCTGACATGAACAAGGGTTTGCTCATGGACCCCAGACTGATGGCTGGGAAACCAGCATAGGACTGATCCAGGCATAAGAATGAACTTTGGGAGCCCATTCCACATAGACAGATACTCCCTCACCCTAGACATATGGAGGAGGGCCTAGGCCCTGCTCCAAAGGACATGACAGACTCTGAAGATCCTCCATGGAAAGCCTCACCCTCCTTGGGGAACAGAAATAGTATGGGATAGGGAGATAGTGGGTCCAGGGGAGGGAGTGGGAACTAGGATTTACATGTAAAACAATCTTGTTTCTAATTTAAATAAAATAAGAACAAAAGAAAATGAAATGTGCAGGCAGAAGTTTAAAGATAAGATAAGCCACCCCATAGATGATTTAAAGTAATGTATATAAACCAGAAGGAGATGATTATATGGAGGTAATAAATACCAGGGTTTCAAAACAGTCCCCAAGTTAGAACTAGAAGCTCTTAGACAGGAGCAAGGGCAGCTTCAGATGAATTTGCAGACCTGGGCAGAGTCTGGCTTAGACAGGGACCTACAAGCTCTTTGGAAAGAACTAGACTTTTGATGGAATGTGAATCTATGAGGAGAATAAACTGAGGATAGTAGTGATATGCTATGAATTATGTTTTTAAGTGATTGAGTGTATTTCAGTTAATAAACTAGGACAATGTCATGTGAAACGAGAAGGAAAGTAAGGCTCAGAAAGGACAATGCACTATTTCAAACTAGATACAATGATGACCTAGGTCTTGAACTTTTCCCCAGTACTCCTCTTTAGCCAGGAAATTTTTACATAACCCTAGGTATACAGATATACATAATCATTATGTAAATAGATAGATGCATCCTAGGTATACAAATCAAGCATTTAATGATAAACCACAAAGAAACTTATTTTAAAAGAACTCAAACATATATTAATGATACAAAGCAAATTTGCATATTAATGAGATACAGTACTTATTTGTTTTTACATAAATAAATCTTGACTGAATATTTGACATTTGGGGATTTTGAATTGTCAATATTTTTCAGAGTTTTTCAATATTTTGATTGTATCATTATCAATGCAAAGAATGCCATTTCATATAAATACACAGTACAAGATGACAGAAGGATGTTTAGGGTCATTTTGGAAATTATTGAAAATAATGCTCTCACCTTAAGCCAAAACTTATTTAACAGTTTGTGTGATACTCAAGTTGGCAACTCAAGCACTGATTTTTATAATTAAACATTCTAACAACATATGTTCCAAATTTGCTTCTCCATGGCTCTGATAAAACAGTGACCAAAAATCAACTTGGAGAGGAAGTGGCATATTTGGTTTAGAGGAATGGGCCATCACTGAGGGGAATCAGGGCAGAACTCAAGCGGAACTAAGTCCAGAGGTGTGAACTGAAGCAGAGACCATGGAAGAATGCTGTTTATTATTTCTTGTTGTGGCCTTTTCAGTTTTCTTTTACAACCCAGGTCCTCCTTCCCAGGGAGGGCACGGTTGGCTGGGTTTTCCCATACTGATCATTAATGAAGAAAATGCCCCCCAGAAATGCTCATAGGCCAATCTGAAGTAGGCAATTCATCAGTTGAGACTTTCTTTTTTTTCTTCTACCCAAGTAAGTCTGGTTTGTCTAAAGCTATCAAAACTTAACTAGCACAACATACAGTCCAAAGAAATACTGACAGGATACTTGCTGGCAACTGATACCAAGAAAATGCTAAAAGTCTTGTTTTCTATAATTGGATCATTATGTTACTAAGAGAGCAGATACAAATGCATATGAAAAAAGTATAAATTCTGCGATTCATACCTTTCGTTTTCTCAGATGCAAGCCAGGATATTTTCAACTGCTTCAACTGGATTTGCATAACACAAGGGACTTTGCAGTATAGTATACATCTGTGTGCTCAGAACCAGGGCTTCAGTCAAGTCAAATGCAGCAACACCCTGAATGCTCCAGAAACATCTCAGGTTCATTAAGCCCTTGATTTTGGATTACATTTTGTTCACTGTACATTCACTGACCTTTTTCTGTTTATAAGTTTTCATGACCTGTACATTCAGTGGCGTTGCCCTATGCGGGGACCAACAGGTTCCCAGAGATCAAATTAACCCCATAGTGGAGCTGAGGGAAAGAAGGACGATTTCTAATCTGTTTAAGATTAGAAATAGCAGCGATCTGGAAATAGGCCTAGGGCAGTATACATCTGGAATGACACATTTCAAAGGTTGAAACTCCTTTTGATCCCCACAAGAGCCACATTTTTAAATATTTATTTTAATATTTTTAATTATGTGTGGGAGGGTACTGTATGAGTGCAGTGTGTTTCACAGTTCATAGATATCAAATGTCCCTGAAGAAGGAGTTACAGGTGGTTGTGAGCCATCTAACATGGGTTATGAGATAACAGGTCCTCTGCAAGCAAAATATGGGATTTTAACGACTGAGTAATCTCTCCAGCCCCCACAACCATAATGCTTAATATAAACAACTTTATATCATTGGTCTGGCTAGTTCTGATATCAATCATTCATTACAAATGATCCCTGTCTTTTAGTCTAGCAATAATTAACACTGCTTTCCCCAGGCTTATACCTGAGGGATTATTCCTTAGATTTCTTTAAGCACACAAGTTTCAGAGTAACCGAAATTTTGTTGGAAACAGAATTATGCAAAAAGAAAGATAGTAACACGTACTGTCTTATGTTTTATAAAGAGGAGGATTGCACGTGCACGCGCGCGCGCGCGCGCGCACACACACACACACACACACACACACACACACACACATACACCCCTAAATAAATATACAGGAAAACTTGTAACATCTACTGTAATAATGATTGTGTCTAAATAACCTGGTTCCCTCCTCATTTATCCAAGTCAAATGGCAATCAACAAGAATTAAATCAAAATGAGACTGCCATCTTGGGAGTGAGAAGTCTTCCTTAATGTTGAGCTAAGACACTTGTTAGCAGCCTGACAGAATAACCCATGCAAGAAACTGGTTTAACAGACTTTATTCTCTTGACAACTTACTGCAGATAAAGTGGGGGGAAAGCATCAGGGAGGAAAGGCAAGCAATAGAGAACATCAAAGTGACTCAATATTAATCATACTTTGACTCATTCACCACCATACAAGCCTCATTACCCACCCTTCCATTTATTTCCTAAGCTGAGAATTGTGTTGTAAATGACACCATTCAGAGGAATGACTGTACCATGAGGATCATTAAGAGTTCTATGCCGAATATAATATTTTGGAGTTCTAAATGTCAGTACAGCCAAGCTTTTGCACATAATAAAATGAATACCTTCTTTTACTTTGGAATCCTCAAATTATCATCACACTTATTTATTCCTTATGTTCCTGGAGGATGCCAACCATTTGAAAGTCAACTCCTTCACTACCTCTTTTTAAAACATGATGTTAGAAAATGTATAAATGAAAGGTAAATGATTTTAATAATCAAGACCCCAAAAAGACAAATGTTGTAAGTCTTCTCCTGCATATGGATGTTAACATTTATGTTTTCCATGTGTGCTTCAAAGCAAATAAGCACAGAGGTTAGGTAGCTGGTAAGGGACAAAAGCAGGGGTTTGGGGGAGATGTAGATTTTCCACAGAAGAGGAAATAGAATATAGTGTTGTAGAGAGACAAAGGGGCAACTAGAAAAGGAAGATTAAATGAGGAGGGTGGGGTATAGGATAAAGAAAGGAGTATGAGGAGAGACAACTAATACTAAAGGCCTCTTGAAAAGCTGTATGGAGACCTACTTCTATAGAAGCTTGTGCATGTGAGTCACCATATAGTTGGAGATACAATGCCTCAACTAGACATTTTATATAGGAAAGTAAAACCCCAAATGTCAGAGACCTGCATAAATTCAAACCAGACAAATCTCAGCATGGAGAAGGGGAGGTGGACACAAGGTCTCAGTCCTCACCAAGACGCTAGCTGCAACAGATACCTTCTGAAAAAGGAAAATTCAGTTTTTCTGATGGAATGTCACTGCTATATCAACCACGATCATACTGGCCAACAAAATGGACTCCATTTGTTTGGCATGCATGTGCTCTTCCACACTTTTTATTTTGTCATATTATTTTTACATTATTTGCTGTTTAATTTAAATTTTGGGTCTTTTTCTTTTGAGAGAGATGTGGGGGAGAAAACATGAAGTTGCTTGAGTAGGGTATGGAGGATCTGGAAGGAAATATACTATAATTTTCATATTTAAAATACATATTTTTGGAAAATAATCACCTTCTTTACTATTTGATTCTTCATGCTCAGTTCAGACTCATTTGTAATTACGAATTACTATCGTGGAGCTACATACCCAGTTTCAAATTATACTAAATCTGGTCCATCTTATTATCCTTCTCCCATTAAACTACTAGCTTCCTTGATTGGCTGTGGAAACCACCAACATTGTGGAAGAAGGCCCTGTAGTGAGTTTCAAACATGTTTATCCCCTGCCTTGTAGAGAACCCAATGTATGTCTTTTTACATCAGCAGTGGTCAACCATTTATTGGATCATTCCTTCAAAGCCCTTAGTAAGCTTTTAGTCATCTCTTACACTGTAGTGCTGCTCTCTTCCTCATGTTTTAATATCAACTGGTCTTAAGGAGGTCATTTGAATTTGTCATTCCAAATTTGTCATACAGCTCACCATAGCAAAACAACCATATACCACACTACTGCCCCAGTAAATTTGAACCTGCAATCCCACTGATGACTTCCCAATTTAGTAGATGCCTTTTCTTCCACAGAAGCCTGAATAGCACCTTCCAACACTTCCGAAGGTAGTCAGGAGGAGGAAGTTTCCAGCTGAGTCTTGAATCTTCTGTATCTTTCTTTGTTTGTGTGTTTAAATTAGAAACAAGCCTGCTTCACATGAAAATTCCAGCTCCCTCCCCTCCTCCCCTGCCCCCCACCAATCCCTTACCTCATCACCCCTCAGCTCCCCAGGGAGAGTGAGGCATCCTCAGGGGCATCCCCAAAGTCTGTCATATCATCCAGGGCAGGGCCTAGGCCCTCGCCTATGTGTCCAGGCTAAGAGAGCATCCCTCCATGTGGAGTGGGCTCCCAAAGTCCATCTATACACCAGGGATCTGCTACCAGAGGCCACATAGGTTGCCCAAGCCTCCTCACTGACACCCACATTCAGGGGGTCTGGATCAGTCTCATGCTGGCCTCCCAGACATCAGTCTGGGGTCCATTTGCTCCCCCTTGTTCAGGTCAGCTGTGTACCAACAGTAGGGTTGTATCATCTATTTCTAATGAGCAACAAGTAAGAATGCCAAGAGGTTGTATTGTGCAAAGGCTCTGGAGCCTCTCTGGCTAACGATTTGGTGGTCAAATAAAACTTGTCTTAGGTTTCTCACATTCTGAATGTACTAAGTTTTTTTTTGTTTTCCCCTCACCCCCATGGCTTAGTTTTCTGTCTTTTCTGGTCATTCACTTTTTTGTTCATGCCAGGGAACAAACTCAGTAAATCTCCTAGACAACTGTCATCGTCACTTACAGGACTGGTGCTTACTCAGGCTTGCTCCTCAGACTCACTCAGATTGCTTTCTTATATAACCCAGGGCCACATTCCCAGAGCTTTCATGCCCACAGTGAAACGGGCCCTTCCACATCAATCATTCACCAAGAAAATGTACCCAAAGACTTGTCTACAGGCAATACCTCAGTTGATGTTCGTTCTTCCCAGGTGATGGTAGCTTGAGCTAAGTTGACAAAAATCTGACAGGTAAAATATTCAAGTGTTCCCAATCCAAAGTAACATCCTGGGAGGTGTAAAGCAATGTTATGGAAAACATCACCTTTGTCATGAATTGAGTTTACAATAATGTGAAGGCTAAACTTTATGAACAAAAGGACAGCAGACTCAGAGAACCACAGAAAACCTTTGGAGCATGACTTTACATGCAGTCACAGAATAGACACAGAAATAATGAGGATATTTATTCTCCCAAACACTCTTTTCTTAGCTAATAAGGCACATGTTTTCTCAATTCCCATCTCTCTCCTATTTATCTCTTCATCTATTGTTCCCTCTGTGTTTCTACGCCACTTCTGTTTCTTCCTAGCTCGTACCACACAGATTCTAGCTCTGTTACTTCCTCTGTGACTGTTTAATCTTCATATTCCTTGGCACTCTACTCAACACATTTTTTCTCTTTTCATTTAACAAACTATCCATAGACAACCTTACAAAAAACTGCTCCCTGTACGTTTATGTTGCCTAAACATTTATGCCACCTGCCCATTTCCATCATTCTAGAGCTTCAGGCAGTAAGGACATCACCTACACAGGTGTCTGAAGTTCACTGTGGTCACAAGGAATGCATGTCTGGATTTTCTATACACCTACTTTTCTTCTAGGTCTCACTCTCAATTTCAAGCTTCATGACTGACTGATACGGCTGCTGAAAACAGAAACTAATAGATCCCCCTTTTAACTTATTTAGTTTCCCTCATGAGTATCTAATCACTAAGATATATTGGACATTTCTACCTCTAAATATTTCTAGTTATCTATGTTTTGTTTTGTGTGTATGGTATATATGTGTGCACATGCATGTGTGTTTGATGTATATGTATGTAAGAGAGATATAGACAGAGGGGAAAGAGAAGCTGAGAGAGAGAGAGAAAGAGAGATTGAGAGAGAGAGAGAGAGAGAGAGAGAGAGAGAGAGAGAGAGAGAGAGAGAGAGAGAGAGAGAGAGAATGAACATACATGCTCGCTTGTATTTGGAGTTCAGAGATCAACACCAAATGTCTTTCTCTGTCACTATTCACTTTATATTTTTGAACAGAGGTTCTCACCAAACCTGAAGCTCAGCAATTCAGCAAGAGCAGATAGCCAGTGACTTCTGAGGATCCTCCTGACTCCACTTCTCAAACTTAGAGTTACAGGTATGCAACATCATGTCCACCTTTCTACATGAATATTGGGAACCCAAATGTGCTTACAAAGTAAACACTTTACCAGCTGAACCATCATTCTTGACCCTCTAGCTATCTAGGTAAACAGACACTCATCTATCAACTGGACTTTGCTTCTTAATCTTCAACTAACAGTCTGAATCATATATCCAGCCAAGATTCCAGTCCTTTGTAGACACTCTGTTGAAATTTTAATTACAAATAAAGCAAAATCCAATACATCTACATCTTAGCTAATAGCATATGAATGTATTGTTTCAAAACTATACTATAATTGCATTAGATTCTATCACTGGAAGAAACAGGGTGAAGGCACATAGCACCCTCTATACTATTTTTGCAAATTCTTATGACTCTTATATGATTTCAAAGTCAATCATTATATAATCTTGATTGCATTCTTTGCTTTCTTCCCCCATTCCATTTTAAAGCCTTTAAATGAAATCTGGGTGTCCTTAAATAAGGCCACACTCCTCACAAGAGACTTTCCAGTCCATTCAAGGTCTAGTCTACAGCATGCTCCATTTTCTACTTCCCTTTTTGGACTTGTATGACAACTGTACCAGTCTGCTTTTAGTCTCTCCAAAAAGACTCTCTCATGCCTTAAGAACTTCAAATAAGCTATCCCATATGCCTAAAACAGTTTCTTCAAATCTTTGGTTGGCTTGTCATCTGCCTATTTTTCAGATTTCTGTTAAAGTCCCTTCATTGTGGAAGCTTTCCCAACTTTACTCTAGTGATTCATTCCCTCAGTCTAGGTGTATTGGCTCTACTTGCAGCCACATCCACAGCATCCTTCATAGGGCTGGTGAGATGACTCAGTGAGTAAAGGTGATTTTGCCACAAGACTGGGGACCTAAGTTCAATCACCAGAACCAACATGAAAGGAGGAAGGAGAGAACTGACTCCACAAAGCTATCCTCAGACCTGCATATGTACTCTGTCACATGAGGGCACTAACCCCCACACAAAATGTATGCACCATAATAACATTTTAAATATTTTTTAAAGAATGTCTTTTTATATCTAAAGTATATCTTCATGCTTCTAATATCTTGCTAAATACTGGTAAGAAGACTCTTACCAGTAATCCATAAGCCCACATGGACAGAAGACTCAAGTCTGGCAAGAGATTTACTATGAAAATGAATGAATTAGGTTTTCAAATTATAACTAAAATCTAGTTTTCCCTACATTTCCTCATTTAATCACTTCCCAAAGGTGCCACTGCACTACGTGAGTGTGTGTGTGTGTGTGTGTGTGTGTGTGTGAGTGTGTGTGTGTAGAGGGTGTAGTTTGCTTAGCAGTATTCTGCCTTTTTATAATTAACAGTACATTTATGATAGTTTTTCTAACCAGAATTCTGAGATGATGCTATACCAAATATTACAGACGCTGTGGGACGTGGTATGCTATTCCAGATGCTAAATTAGACATAAGTATAGTTAACAGAAATATAATTATGGTGTTATTTAAATATCTAATAAAACTCAAAGGCTTGCAAATACATAAATCTGTTTAGAAATAGCTTTGGAGGAAGCCTATAGCCTCACATCCATTAAGAATATGATATCAGGGGTTAGAGAAGGCTGAGGAGTCAAGTGCCCTTGTTGCTCTTGCAGAAGACCCAGGTTTGGTTCCCAGAACCTACATGTCAGCTCACAACAGCCTGCAACTCTGAGTCCAGGGAATCTGGAACGTGTGACCTCCGTGGGCACCTCCGAGGGTGCAGACACATTAATACAGGCAAAACATCGCATAATACACATAAAATAGAAACAAATATTTTAAAAAGAGCGTGGTAGAAGGAAAGCAGCAGAAAGTGGATGTGCTGTTGTATGTCATTGCCCCACTGTATACGCTCTGTATTGCCGTCTAGTGTAGTTCACAGTGGCACAGTGTGCTTGGCCACCTTCTAAGGCACTTTCTAGGCTGATGTCTGAATGCCACAATGACTATTCCATTATTTCAAGAATCAAAAGATACCTAAGCCACAAGAAATCATTAGAGAGCCCACCCCGTGTTGTGCAAACAAGGAAGTCAACAGAAGCTGAGTTCATTAGTTATAGCTCAGGTATGAATGAACACAGATAACTTTAAATCTAGTGACCCTTCTGTCTACCTGTGCACACAGTTTCCTAACTACAAAGGTGTGACAATTGCAAAGATTTCTATCTGGGATATTAAGCCCTTAACTTCTGGTTCCTAATACCTTTGAAGTACAAATAATGGTTTAATCTTTACATTTGGAAGCAACAAGAATGCAAGTTAGATTTATCATAAAGAAAGATTAGGAACGAACTGATTAATTTTTAAAATTTCTGCAATTTGTATATTTAAGACATTTTATATTTGAGTTCTTAGTTTGTTTACTCACAAGCACATTATAAATTAGATTCTAAATGAGAGCGTTTGGAAGATGAAAATCATAGAGAGCTTTATGTCAAGCATGACCCAGGAAAAAATTCATTAAGAGCTATGATGGTAATTCTTTGGAGAAACAAGTTAGGTGAGTTCAAGCTAATGTTTTAACGATGTGCTGTGAGTTGTTTGTGCCCATACTGTTGTCTTTCAAATGCTTCCCTCAACCCCAAAAGTACACCACACACATCTATTCATTCATGCAGTAGATATCTTTTAGTTTGTGAATTAGTATTCCTTATAATTCACTTGAGTGAGGTTTAATATCCTCTCCTTGACATTATAATCACATTTAAAAGCTTGAAAGTTACATGAAAATCAAGAACGAAGCCACATTGTTTCATACTAGCTGTGCCAAAGTTTTAGAAACCAAGGTCCTCTATATTTTTGTTCTAAATGCCAAACAGAAAAATGTTTGTACAGGCATAGCCCTGCGGAGTAGCTACAGGAGGACAGGTGAGACCTGTCTCCATCTCCTTCCTGCTCCTTCTGTGCTGATTGTTCAGGCTGCATTTGACCTCCCGTCCTATCTTTGGCAAAATTAAGAATGAAAATAATACTTGCATCGAGGGCTGTGACAATTGTGCCACGGAAAGAAGGGCGATAAGGTGTTCAGAATAATAAATGCAAAAAATAATTATAGTTATCCTCAAAATTCAGGAACATCAAACAGAGGACAAGAAGAGGCATGACAAGGTGTCTTGTAAGACTAGCACAGATGTGTGGTAAGAGAGAACTCGGGAGGCCCAGCTACTGTGATGCATGTGAGGCTGGACAAAGATGTAAGACGGGGAAAAGTTAGTTTCTATGTCCACATGAACACCACTTGTTAGATAACTGAGAACATTGGCAAACTATTACTATTACAGACAATAAACATACAGTCAAAGCATTTATTACTTTTTGATGATGACCAGTGTTCCTGATAGACCTCTGTATCTTAAACACCTACATCGCATATGTTTGTTCCATTTCTACCATCAAAATTCTAACTTCCTTTGGAACTTTTAATCTCTAAGTAGTGCAGTGTGTCTTCAAGCAAAATTAAACATACCAAGAATCTTTCGTATTTCTGAATGAAACTTTCAAAGAAATAAAGAAAGCATGATATTTTGCAAACTTCCTTATAATTTGAGAAAGACTGAGATTTTTTATCTAATAAAAATCTCTTAGCTTCCCTTAGGATAACAAAGAAAATATTCTTTCTCTTGTCAAGAACAAAGAAGCAAGAAAATTTATGTAAATTTGAGAAAAATAACTTAAGCAAGCTATCAAGGGATATCATTGGCCAGCTTCAAATGCTTTTCCTTGATAAATCTCCACAGAAGCTTTTAAAAGGCCATTTCTGAAAGCATTTAACTCCTCTCTTATGTCCCCAGTCCAAGTAAAAGCAAGAAAAAGGTGCTATCTTGTCCCTGTGCCAGAGATCATAAGAGTTGGAAACCAATACTCTCCTCTAATGTGCCAAGGACTATAAAACTCAGGCCCATTGATGTCATTTGACTTATATTCCATGTGGCCTGCAGTGGCATGTAGAAAAAGTAAAATATAGGGTAGAGAATGAGTAATGTCTTAGGCCAAGCTTTAAAGAATCATCTTTAAATCATCTTTTAAATCAATTTAAAAATAAAACTGTGTTTCTGTCTTTTCTTGGCACATCAGCACATTTGACATCACTGGTCCCATTTTCTAATAGGTTGAAGGTAGGGAAGCAGTAATGGGTGCTGTGCTGCTTCCCCTGGAGGAGGCTGGAACTCTCGAATGCAAACAATTTCTACCTGACACGGCTGACTCAGGTAACTCCTGTCTGATGCCTGTGGACATCAGAGTCCATCTAACTACAATGGGTCTTTCTCCTCCCATCCATTATACTCATTTGAAAACCTTTCAAAAGCTTGATTTGGCAACCAGTAACATATCTGATGGGGCATAGCATGGCAATTCTATACATGATCCAATGTGTAGTGATAATAACAGGACAATTCCCTTTTCCACCTTGAAAATTATCTTTACATGTAGTGACACTTTCAGCTTCACGGTTATTTGGAAATATGCCATCATGCTACAATAATGCTATTAACAATTCCTCTGAGAAACCTGCAAATTTTTACCCATTGTCTAACCTCACTATCTCTCCTACCCCCAAACTTTCCCAAAAAGTACTGACCACTATTATACTGTTTTCCGTGAGATCAACACCTTCAACTTTAAAATTGAGTGTGAATAGTCTCAGCTTGTCTTTTTGTGCCTGGTTTACATTGCTTAGTATGATCTCCTCCAACTAGTTTCACACTACCAGTTAATAGCACTTCCCTCTGTCCCTTTCTCCCTCTTACTTATTTCATTTAGTTTTTAATTCAATATAATTTGTTGGCAATTTCATACATGAATACAATACTAACCTCTCTTAATGCTTCCCACTCCCTCTAAAACCACCTCCTTCCCAAGTAGCCTCTTACACCTCCATGTCCTTTTTTGATCCATCGAGTTTAAGTAGGGAGTGGGTAGGGGATAATTTACTGGAGCACAGACTACTTACCAGTGGTTCCACCATCGAAGAAAATGACATCTGACTTCTCAGAAACCATTAACCAGCAACAGCTCCCTGGGAGGTTTAGGGCTCATCCATGACAGAATGTTAAAGGACTCAATCTCATGCAGTTATCTACAGCTGCTATGAGCTCATGGAGTCATCCATTCATCATATCAAATCCAGAAAACAATTTCATGGAACTCTTTCTCAAACTCCAGCTATTGCATTTTTTTAAAATTTGTTTTGTTGTTTACTATGTCTTTGTGCATGTGTGTCACCTGTATATGGATATAATCAGAAGCCAGAAGAAGGTATCAGGTCTCCCAGAGCTCGAGTTACTGACAGCGGTGAATTACCCAATGTGGATCCTTAGAACCAAACTCTGGTCACTCTTACCCATCGAGCTGTATCTTCAGCCCCCTGGTTCTTACATTTTTTCAGCTCCTTCTTCTACAATGTTGCATCAGCCTTTCTCATTTAGGGGCTGGCCCTGGACAATAACTTATTCCCAGCACTTTGACAAGTTATGGGTATGTTCCTTAACCACCTTGCATTCCAGAAAGCCTGATCCTCCCAACATGAGCCAGGTCACAGTTAAAATCCTTCAGTGTTGGGCAATGATCTTCAGTTTTGCACATATTCCTCATAAAAGAAAAATTTTGAAACATATGCATAATTCAGATTTGACATTTTAAGATAAAACTATTATATCAGGAGACTCTCTCATGAGAAGCCCACACCTACACTTGAGTATATACTGTTATTTTCCTAAGTGCCTCTCTCCTTCCCTTGATGCTAGCACTCATCTCTGTATTAAAACCTTTTCTTGAATAAACCCTGCTCCATAAGAAACTATTGTAACCATCCTTTATCATCAACCATCTTTTAAAATACAAGAATACATTTCTTTGATTACTTGCCCCTCCCATCTGCCTCTATCTATCTTTCCCTTCTTCCTGCTCTTTTCCTCCTTCAACGCCCCTCCCCTTTTCCTCCTCCTCCTCCTCTTCTGAGAACTGAGAGGATCTGCATGGCACTCTAGCTTCCCTCCAGCTGTACCCACCGTTCCCTTTTGCCTTTAGTAAGTTCTACTTTTGATTTATTTCCCTTGTGGAATGCAAGATATTTTTGTTGCCTTGAAGTTATTTTATTCATTTATTTTATATCCTAATCACATTCCCCTCCACTCTTCCCTCCCACTGCCTCCCTTCATGCCCAATCTACACCTCTTCTGTTTCTGTTCAAGAAAGGTAGGCCTCCCATGGGTGTCGACATGGCAAGGAATATCAAGTTGAGGTAGGACTAAGTTCCTCACCTTGTATTAACCCAATGTAAGGAATAGGTTCCTGGAAGCAAGTCAAACCATTAAGGACAGGCCCCGCTCCCACCACTAGGAGTTCCACAAGTATATCAAGCTACATAATTGTCACACATATGTAGAGGACCTAGGCTGGTTCCATGCAGGCTTCCTAGCTGTCAGTCCAGAGTCTGTGAGAGTCCAGGTTAGCTGTTTCTGTGGGTTTCCATGTGATGTCCTTGGCCTCCCCTGGCTCACACAATCCTTCTTCCCTCTTTACAACATGATTCACCAAGTTTGACGCAGTGAATGGCTGTGGATCTCTGCATCTGTTTTCATCAGTCACTGGATAAAGGCTCTCTAAGGACAATTGCGGCAGTCACCAATCTGATCACAGGAGATGGTCAGTTCCGGTTACCTATCCACTTTTGCTCGGAGTCTTACCTGGGGTCATCCTTGTAAATTTCTGGGAGGTCCCAGACACCAGGTTTCTATCTGACCCCAAAATTCACCCCCATCAAAGAGTCTCTTTCATTACTCTCCCCCTTCTGCCATCCCCCACTACAATCCCTCATGTTCTCATCCCCACCAGCTCCCAGTCTCTCCAGGAGACATCTCTTCTATTGCCCCATGTATTCTGTTTCGCCTTGGGCCCTCCTTGTTGTCCAGCCTATCTGGGTTTGTGGACTGTAGCATGGTTATCCTTTACTTTATAGCTAATAGCCACTTATGAGTGACCATACACTGTTTGTCTTTCTATGTCTGAGTTTTTTCTTGTTCTCTCCAAACAAGTGAAAGGCCTATATGACAAGACCTTAAAGCCTTTAAAGTTTTTTGCTGACTAAATCGCTCTTTTAAATATATGCTCCAGGACTTCTGTTTTAGAAAGAACATGTATGAAAAATCTGAAAATCCACACAGTGACTTCTTTGAATAAATCCATGCTTTTGTATCTTTTGTCTTAGCTTGGGACCAAACAAATTCAAACTGGAGAAAGGGGCTGTGTAGGGGCTGTTTCTTTAAGGAAATGGTCCCAATAAATGGAAGAGTAAGCATGGATAAAAGGACAGACAGGAAATTTATATCTATGAATCCTTATGAGATTAGTAATTTTGTGGCCTCCACAGAGCCTTATAATGTGTAACCTAGAATTTTCTTTGTAAAACACTAAAATAGAGAGTCTACACTGGCACCCATCCCCAGCTGATCTTGGGTTCCCTATTAGATCTTACTCTAATACACTTCTAGATGCATGGAGGCAATTGAACCATAGTAGCAGACTGAGATACAGAAGCAGAAAGGTAAGATGTGGCTGTGGCATGATGCTATTGAATACCACAAACTAGCAGAACCACTGGAAACACCTTAAAGAAGTGATGAGGGGTGAAAGCCTTACAGGAAAAGAAGTGTTTCACAGCTACAAACTTTAAAGAAAATTTCCTATCCCTGGCATACAAACAGACATCGTGTGTCCATAACACAAAGAGGGATGCTCTCTCAGCCTGGACTCTTAGGGGAGTGCCTGGACCCTGCCCTGAGTGAAACGACAGACTCTAGATATCCCATATGTGGAAGGAATTGGCAATAGGGTGGGAGGCTGGGGGGAATGGTGGGGGGTGTGGGAGGAGGGGAGGGAGAGGGAACTGGGATTGACATGTAAAACAAGCTACTTAAAATTAAAATAAAAAAAGAAAATTTCCAACAAAGGATTCAGCTAACTGCACAAAGCATAAACAGAATGATGTGTTCAGGGAACTATAAACAGTTTGGTAGTACATGGACCAAGAAACAAATATGGAGAATTGTGAAAGACATAAGACATGCAGGACCTTTAAGGCAGATAGCTATTGAGTAATGGGAGGCTCTGAGGCAAAATGTCACCTAGAATACAAGAAAGACTGTTTGCAATAAAAAGTGATCAAGTCTGCATTAACATGTAGTGGGTAAGAATAGAGAATGGACAGTAAAGTGGGAAAATATTTAGAAAGTAAAATCAGAGGAGTCTCAAATAGCTAATAAATACAGCAGAGAAGAGGTCCACAATGACTCACAGGCTTTTGACATTTGTGTATAACAGTTGAGTTGGTGACTAAGTCACATGAATACAAGTTCTAGACTTTAAACAAACGAGGTCTCCAATTTTCCAGTGGTTTTCTATGAGTCAAAGTATTGGAGAAAAGCCATCAGAATGAGGTTTATTTGAACATGCACTTTGGAACTCACTCTCTTCTTGAAGCCTTCTTAGCTTATAGTCATTGGCATGGGGTTTCTCTAGCCATCATGCTAAATATAGGAAACACAGGGGTTCATGGGTGTATAGGAAGGATTACACTTTGATGCTCCTGGAAGCTCTTTGCACATAAAACACAATGAGATTAGAGCCTGAAATTAGGGAGCAAGAAAGATAATCACAAAAAGGGTAAATATGGGCTAGATCAACGAATGGCAACTTGGCTACTAAAAGACATTAAATTAAAAGATTTCAAAATAACTAGCTGATAAAATAAAGTGTATATATTATGCAGACATAGCTTACCTGCCATTCCTTTGCAACTGTAAATTTTTAGACTCTCCTGGAGGCCCTCTCTTTACCAAAGTACTTCTCTCCCTAGGACCTATCCTAAGTGCAACTGTAAGTGAAAGAGATGTATTTCCTCAACCAAACTTCACAGGCAGAGTTGAACAGTCCTGTATGTGTCTTTCACTGTGTCCTCTACTTTTTAAACATGGAGGTGCTGATGAAGATAAGGAAATGATGCTGTGTATGAAAACCCATCTGAAGCCACAGGAGCTCACAGGCATGCCCCTTCAGTAGCAGCAGTCGCAGCTGCAGCAGAAAAGGACCTGGAGTGTCCAGGCACTCTCCAGACAGCCAGAAGGCAAAGCAGAGGCTTGTGGGAGTGAGAGGGCAGGCTGCCTGACTACAGGCCATTAGCAGGGACTAAAAGAGGCTGTCATTAAAATATATGTATTTTCATCAATTTGGCATAAGCTTTCATCAAATTAAAATCTTTGCTGCTGAATCAATGCCCATTAGCATTATGCCTAAGACATGAATATTGAATGTTTACTGTTCTTTATTCTTAAACATTCTGTCTTATTCTTTCTTATTAAAAAAGGCAATAAAATCTAATTTGTAATTACAAAGTATTTAATTTCAATTACAGAGAATATGTAATATATTTCCATAAGTAATTACAAGATTTTGCACATGCTTTTCAGACAACAGGAACCTAGGCCTGTGCAATGGATATCCATGTCCCCTCCTGTTAAATGTAGGCAAGCAAAAGGAACTTCAGCTTACAATATATGCATGCTAAGTATCCTGTTTCTGCCATAAATTCTCCACATTTTTCTTGTATTTTGAAAATTGTGAGATAAATTATTGCATACCATTAGCTTGCCAAAACCAAGTGTGAAGTAAACAAAGTAAATTATAGCAAAAGTGGACATGACAGTTCAGAAGGTTTTCTTATGAACCATCATACCAAAAGAGAGATGTTATTTTTAAAATATTAAGATAAGAATATTATATTTGATTTATGAACACAATGGCTTTATACTTTTAACACTTAAGTGAAAACAAGCTGCTATAAATAAGACAATATTTAAATAAAATTAATTAAAGCAGGATTCATCTATACATAGTTCTAACTAGACGTGGGATTTTTGTTTCATGTAAAAATCTCTTTATTAAAGGAAAAAATGAAATGCAATATTTAAAGGTGAATCAGAAAAAGTGTATGTTTTATTCATATGGTTGATGTAAGAATTTAATGAGTTAAAGCATTTAATATGCTCAGGACAGTGCAGGTCAGACATCAAATCAAGGCACAAGTTTGCTACGATGGAGCCATAAAAGAGCCAGGGAAGATGGTGGCTTAGAGCCCTTTCACCACAGAAGTCAAAGAGCATGAAGAATGTAATCTATTATAATCACTGATGAACAACTAACCCTCATCAGCAACAGAGGTCTTAGGAATTTCTCCCATTTCTTCTACTCTGAAGCTGTAAATTGATTTTTAAAATCCTTTAGCATATTGGGATTTATGAATCAAAAACATAACAGCTGTCCCCTGTCCTATGCTATCAAGCACCACCTGACATACATTAGTGAGCTCTTCTGAAAATGACTAGGGAATCAAATATCATGTCTATGAAATGAAAAGAAAAGAGTGAGAAACATACAAACAGAGATGAGAACAATACTTAATGTTAACATCCAAATTAGTCCACAAAAGAGGAACTCAGGAAAGAACTATGTTGCCAAAGCCTGACAGAACACACAGAAGAGGGATGACCAGAGAACAGGGACATTTTTGTAGAAATTAGCATGCAGTAAAACTTCAGAAAAAAATGAATAGAATGACCACCTTGTTATGTCTCCTCTTGGGTTAAGCATGGTAAGAGCACAAAATTAAATGTTCTTTATTGTAAGCCCTTGCATTCTTGCTAATTTTAAGACCATACATGTAAATAAAAATACATTCTTAAAGAACAAAGCTTCTTGCAGAACTTTAGGATTTTATATGATTACCTCATCTCTGTTAGAGATAGAAATAGTCTCTTTAATAGTCAGTGCCTACAAGTTATATAGTATAAACCATGGAGAACTAGTTAGGTTTGTTATTTATTGCAGAGAACAAATGCACGATAAGTAAGTATAAGAATTTTAGAGGGAAAGACATATTATAGTGTGATGACACATTGCTTATGATCTAATAAAGTCATTAGAGATCAGAATGCAAAGCCAGCCACACTAGTTAGCTATAGAAGCTGGGCAGTGGTGGCACACACCTTTAATCCCAGGTCTCAGTAGGCAGGCAGATGGATCTCTGTGAATCCAAGACCACCCTGAGCTACACGAGAGTGAATTAGTCTAGAAGAGCTTACGCCTTTAATTTCAGAGTATATAAGGAGCTCAGTGTTGTCTCAGGGAACAGTCTAGAATTCTGAGGTTTGGTAAAGAGAAGTTCCATCTAGAAATGCAATCTGAGGTTCAGTGGACCGCCCCTTCGATCTAAGCATTGGTAGAGGTGAGAACTCTCTAATGGTTCACTGCTTTGCTTCTCTGGTCTTCAGCTTGTACTCCATTATGTTTTTCATGCTACGTTATAGGACATAAACTATTAATGGATGATTTTGAGTAGACTCTAAGGCAGCAGATACATACTCTAGATTGGATGTTGTCAGAAAGTAGGGCAATGCTATGGTTGAGCATCTATCATGACACCAGGCCAGTGCAAGCCTAAAGTTGCAGCTGGTTAAAAAAATGATATTGCATATTTGGAAATAGAGACAGATACCTAGTGCATTTTTCCAGTCACAGTAAATGGTCCACATAATCGTTCACGCCCAGTATGAAGACATGACTTAGCTGTTAGCAGTCAAGCAGACTATAAGAGCTGAGGTCTTGCTATGAGTAATAGATCAGATTCCTCATGTCGATGTCTGTTTGTTTATTCTTTCTTCCATTTCTCTGATCATTTTTTCTTCCTCTTTTTCATTTTTCCTTCTTCCTTCCTTTTCTCTTTCTTGTTTTCTCAGAAGTGAAACTACATGTTTAATAAGGAATTATATAGTGAGTTTTGATTTATATGAATCAATTACTTATATTGTGAACTTTCCCCTTAGGAAATTGGGGCATTCTTAATCTTAGGTATCCAAAATCACACTATGATCATATTGAATCCTGAAAGAATCATCTCAAATATGTCAATTTTCATTCTTCTCAAGCAGTTCAAAGACTTTGCCTAGCACCAGCCAATTCTAACCTGAAAAAGTCAGGGCTAGAACTGGTGTTAAATAACAACCTGTAGAAGTCACGCAAAACCAAATGCATGTGACATTGCTGTGTGGCGGGTTCCTTGTTGGTGTCTACGGGAGAGTCAAACTGCATGCAGTTCATCTACAATATGCCTTTCACAATGACTTCGCTCTTTGTCCTCTGCGTGATATGGTAAGTTTCAAAGGATTCAACTCTCTGGCTTTAGCTCAAAGTGGCTTTGGAAGAAGTTTAGGTATGAACTCCAAGGTACTACCCTCATCAGAGAGGGAAAGCTCGTCTGTTTTTCAGCTAAGACAACAGATGTTTCTAAACTTTCTGCCAAATGTTTAGTACAGAGATGATGTTGGAGGTGCAGCTGACGGCGAAGCAGATGTTTGTAGCACAGGAAGCAGAGGGCTGGCAATGGTGACGACCCACTATTAAGACTACTGGGGTATATATTGCAAGCAGCAGAGGGCAGGCCATGGTGATGACCCTCTATTAAGACTACTGCCAACACTCATCAACATGAGAATACTAAGTACAATCAGCCTAGCACAGTTCCTTAATGCTGAGCTGTTAGGACCATATGATCACACACATTAAACATGCCAGCTGGGTGAATAGCAGAGTAAATCAATTCCTGAACCCAGTGCATGTTTAATGGACATCATTGTTGATAACTTGCTCATGAATGATGATGATGTTTGTAAGCAAATATCTCAGGCCTCTAGGACTTTTGTCACACAACTTGGTGCCACATCATGCCTGCTTTTGCTTATTATTGTCACTACTAGCTAACTAGTCTTGGGATCATTATTTAGATTTTTAAATTCTCAATAAAAAATAATTAACTTCTTCAAAGAGTTAATAGGAGGATAAAATGAGATAAGTGGTCAACCCTGAATATAGCACTAAATAAATATTATTGGTTATTATTTCTAGTTAACATCATACTATAGTTGTCTAATTGTAGTAATTTGCATATTTCATTAATAATCCAGAGTGTAGAGAAAGAAAAAGATATCATGGGCTCCAAATTAAAATGAAATGCAGAAGCAAAAATGTGTATAATCATTTCTTCAATCTAAACCTCTTTTCAGGTATTAATAAAAACTCTCCATGCCTGGAGAAGGCAGAATCATGGTTCCCTAATGATGTCCAGTGCCTAATCTCTAGCTATGAGCATGTATTTCCTTATATGGAAAATGGAGCTGGGGATGTAATTAAGGGAATGAATCTTGAGTAGATTACTTCAGATGTTCATGTGGGTTTACTGTGAGCCCATAGATCCACCAGACACTGAGTCTAGGAATATGAGGAAAACTGATGGGCACCCACGGCTTCAGAGACATAAAGGGCCAGACTGAAGAGTGTTGGCAGACTGGAAATGATAAACAGGTCATCACCATCTATCTTCTAGAAAGGAAAGCAACCCACTAGCACGCTGATTTTGCCATAATGAAACCCTCGGCGGAGTCCTGACTAGCAAAACTGAACAACAAAAATGTACTACTTTAAGCCACTAAAATTGAGGTATTTGTTACAGCAGCCACAGGAAATTAATGTGGTGCCTTTTGGTTTTGCTAAATCGTCTTTGCAAAATGACTAAAGGCTATTCAGTCCATACATAGCATATGTACTTAAGTGAAATGGATAGTAGCAAATTACTGGGGATTCTACCTGGCTGAGTTCACTGTATAAACCTAAATCATGTAATATTTATGAGTACTGAAAGCCATAAAATACTAGGTCCTTTGTGGGAACTCAGGAAATTTCTGAAGACAGCAGAGATGGAAAGCTGCTCTCCAACAGGGACCAGGAAAGCCATTGTAAAAGAAGTCAAAATGTGTTCTATTAAAGAATACAGGGAAGATATAAATATAGATATATACATATACATATATATATATTAGAATTATAATTATCTGTCAAAATTTATCTTAGGATTTTAAACAATACTTAATGTACATTTTCTTCTCTAAACAGGAGACATCAATGTTTGGCACAATTTTAGCAATATCAGAAAATCCTGATATCCCTCACCCCTTCCTTATCCTGACAAAACTTCATCCCTCTTAATACTCGCCTAGTTATCAATACTCAGCTCAAGGACACTTTCTCTAGAGAAGTAAATGTAAAATGAGGAATGACCCATTGCCCCTTGTCACCCATGCTGAGCTTCACACAGCTCAAATTCTTCCACCTTGTAGACAAACACTATTCTATTCTTTTCCAAGATAAACTTTTCTTCTTCTAAGGCTCAAAAAGACTTTCAATAAATTTCCCAAATGATTGTAAATATGAAAGGATAATTTCAAAAGGAAATTTGTAGTATGTGCCATATGAAGATCCTGCAGACACTTCAGAAAGTGTCCGTGCTCATGGTGACTGTTTCCTCTTATGAGAGCAAAGAGTAATTTCCTATTTGCAAGTGAAAGCTAACATCCTCATAGGTGAACATAATTTTCTAGAGTATTAATGAAAACCTAACTCAATTATTCTTATGACTCAAAGTATTATTTAAAAATGTAAAGATATCTAAGTATGATTCTAAATGCTATAATATTTTACTGTGAAGTGAAAAGGTTTTCCTGGTGATGAGATTAAAGTTGCTGTATTTCTGGGTTATAAATGTTAATATTCTCTGGAGAAATCATCTTGAATTATGTCCAGAATCAAAACAGGAAATGAGCTGAGTCATTTAGAGAGTTCCTGTATGTATTTTCGTTTTATAGAGATATTACCTATCAAAATATGACCTTTGTGAGAGGGAAACATGGATCACCAGCCTGGATGTGCGCATTTAACTTTCTCCATGTCTGTATCATGAGCTTGTAATGCACTTTCGTACTTCAAGTTTTTCTTAAAACTTAATTGGTGATTATAGATGATCAGAAAGATTTCTCTAAATAGTGAGAGAATTAAAATGTATAAAAGTGTTTTAATAGGGTCTAGGCCAAAGGACTGAAAGATTACAAGATGCCTAACTAACAATTATAGATATCTTCTTTCATTTGTCCTGCACTCACTAAAATTTTAAGTTTATGTGAGGTACAGAGAGGTAAAAGTGCAGCATACTGATGACTAAGGATGGTGCAACTGACTGTTAAAAACCAATGCAGATTCTGCAGTCCACAAATGAATATCTGGAGGATACTTTTCAAACAGAGATGATGTGAAGAGGAGTGAGAGACAGAGAGAGAGAGACAGAGAGAGAGAGAGAGAGAGAGAGAGACAGACAGACAGACAGACAGACAGAGAGACAGAGAGACAGAGAGAGACAGAGAGAGAGATTGGAAGATGGAGGGAGAGAACAAGAGGGAGGGACGGAGGATGAGAATGATATTTGGGGTGTGGTGGTTTGAATAGGAATGGCTCCCATAGCTCAATTATTTGACTACTTGGTGGCACTACTTAAGAAAGATCAGGGGTGTGGCCTTGTTGGAGGAAGTGTGTCACTGGGGGAAGGCTATGGAGTTTCAGAAGCCCAAGTCAGGTTCAGTGCCTCTTACTCTTTCTGTTGCAAGATAAAGATACAGATGTAGAATTCTTGAGTCACTTCTCCAGCACTATGTCTCCTGCCTTTCTTCTTTCTGTAACAATAATAACCTAAACCTCCGAAACTGTAAGTTAGCCCCAATTAAATGCTTTCCTTTATAGGAGTTGCTGTGGTCATGGTGTCTCTTTGCCACACTACAAACCTTAACTAAGACAGAGGGGAAGGAGAAAACAATGAAGACTTCTTATAAGGCCTATTGTTACTGGACAAAGCAACCCATGCCTAAGATTTCATGTGTTAACAGTCACATTCGAGTAAGAGACAAGTGCATAAAATAACCTGAAGCTTAACATGCAGAATCAAAGTGCTATTTCTTCTCCCTTCAATTCATGTAACTTACTCAAGCAAGAATGTGTTAATGCTAAGATAAGCTCAACCATAAATAAGTACAACGAACATGGTCCCCTCCCACAGATGAAAAAGCATATTCTGTAGGGGCAATGGCAACAATAATAGGCTGTATAGAGTAGATGCAGAAGTTAGATCAACTTTCAAACCAAGATGTTGCCTTCAGGCAAAGTTCCCTACTTGGCTCAGCCTTCAAATGTCTATTTGAAAACTTATCTCATGGGGTTAGGGTAAAAATTATGTAAAAAACCATGTGCTAAACATTCAGCACTCTGTTTAATACAGACAAAAACACTCAACTTAAGCTTTGTGTAATAATAATAGAGGAAGTTATTATTATCAGTCAATGTTTCTTTGAGAACTCAAGTTACTGTAGAAACTCACTAAATCTAAGCATTACTTAACAGAAGCCATTTTGATTGTGTGTGAGTGTGTGCATGTGGAACTAAAGACATATTTATCTTATACTCCAGAATTAAAAGAACATAGCACTGCAATGATAAGAATTCTACCCCCACCTACTGTCACACAATTTACTCTAACATTTTTCTGTTTTAACTTTTTTATCCCATCATATCTATTTCCCTTTGTTCTGTTAACCTCTGAATGGCCTTTGGCCAAAAGCTACAAAACACTGACCTAAAAATTGCTGCTGTAATCTTAACTGTGTCCTGAAATAGATTTATTGGAACTTGGAATCTTAAAGAATCTTCAGGCTGGGAAGAAACTCAAATGTCATTTGGTACAATGTTCCCTCTTCCAACATCACCAAGCCATCATGCAAAGAGCCATCATGGAGTCTTAAAGGCAATGCTTGCTGGAGATAAAGGCATTGCTAACTCCAGATGGCTTCCCATCTGACACAGAAGTTAGAGGAGATATGAAGAAATTGCCAAGTATCACTATAGAAACAGGCAGATGTTCTTGCCTCAGGTTCACATGTAGAACTGCAGCCTGTCCAATAAAGTAAGACCAAATCCCAGCTAGATCTCACCTTGACTCGACTGGGGGCTGGTCCATGATGCTGCTTTCAGTGCCATAGTGACATGATTTTTGTTCTCATGGATACATGGACCATGTTCATGCTACACTTAATGCAATGTCCATTCAGAAATAGCTAACTGTATTTCATACAGAAACCAAGCAAGCTATAATGTGGAGGACCACAAGAAAGTTCAGGCTGTTGAAGGGCTTGTCATCAGCCTTTACTCTTCCTGAGGGAGACAAGAATCATGGCAGTACCCCATGCTCCATTCCTCAAGTGCAAGAAAAGAAGGCGTAACTGCCAAAATTCAAAGAAGCTTGGTGCCAGCCCTACCAGTCATAATGGATGCTGACACATGTCAAAATCAGCAATCTAATGTCATTTACTGAACTTATATTTGCTATTTCACTGCATCCTCAAGCAAATCAAGCAAACACCAACCCCTAGGTTATCATTTCTAAGAATTTCTAAATTTGTTGTTTGTTCTGAGAATAGAAGAAGGGGTAACAACCCTCAAGGAGGTACCAATGAGGAGAAAAACAAAAGACAACAAAACCCTCCTGCTCCTGATAAACACAAGTATCCATGGCATCAGTTCCTGCCTGCAGCTTTCATCTTGACCCCACTCTGCCTGGACTCAGAAAATTTATGCATAACACCCTGTTTTCCATCTTCCTTGCTCTCCTTTTTCCTGGTGCTGTCTGTATTTCCATCATTATTGTCTTCCAAAGACAGATTTTGTGCTTGTTCATTATTATTACAAGTTTTCTCACACATGAAATTCTTTAGAATCTAATACTTTTACCCATCCCTACCAAGTTTGCCTGTCTCTCACTCATCCCCCTCTCTTCTTCCCCTCCCTCCATTCTTCCTTTCCTTTCTCTTCTCTCTTTTTCATATGTGCCTGCAAAACACAGGAGCAACATTCTCAGGTGACATTCCTTTTATCGGACACGGTTTTTTTGGTGTATTTGTTTTTGTTTTTTAGTGTAGCCCTGTCTGGGCTGAAACTTGGTCTGTAGATGAGTACACCATGAAACTCAGACATCTGTCCCCCAAGTACTAGGATTATTCTTCACACACATCATTTCATCTTTACTGAGACTGAGTCTCTCATTGGCCTGCAACTTGGCAAGTATACGTCAATATAAATAAAACAGACCTCAAAGGACTAAGAGATCACTTATTCTTGAGACAAAAAAAGTGGCCACTGCTTGGGAATGCAGGTTTAGGTTGCACTAAATACCATGTTGGAATATTGTAATAGTTTCATGAAGTTTTTATAGTAAAAGAAAAAAGACCAACATACTTTTCAAATGCATTGGTGGGTATACAGCGTAGGCATTTTACAGAAAAATGGGGAAATCTCTGCCAAAGGTCTCAGATGTTACCTGATGACATTCGTAGCTTTTGGGTCAGTGTATGCATCTTGCTTTGTACATATGTTTTACTTTCCATTAGTCTTAGAGTAATCAATACATTTTCAGACATATATATGTATATATATACACATATATACATGTAGATATATATCTTTACAAATCAGTATTGTTTGTATTGTTCACTTACTTGGACTTTAAGTCACTGTAGAAACAAAACAATACAAGTCTCAATAGGCACTTTTGTTAACCAATTCAGTTAACAGTCTAATAGAAAAAGGGCATCAATACAATATGGGGATTGCTACCCCTTCCTCTGCTCTCAGGTAAAACAAATGTCTTTACATATTAAACATTTTTCAAAATACATTTTTATTTGTGATGTAGGTGTGTGAACATACATGTGGATGTCAGAGGACAACTTGCAGAAGTCGGTTCTCTCCTTCTATCACATAGTTCCAGGCACTGAACTCAAGTAATCAGGCTTGGAAACAAGTGCATTTCACCGCTGAGCTATTTAACAACCACTTATCACACTTATCTTGGCACAGTTGTTCACCCATTACTTTCAGGAATTAGACTCTTTTAGAGATGCGTTCCAACTACTAAGAATAAGAGGGTGAGTTACATTGCTCTCATCCTCCCTCCTCCCTTCCTTATCTCAGATCACACACATGCGCGTGCGCGCACACACACACACACGCACGCACACACACACACACACACACACACGAGTGCTCATGGACAACAGGCAACTGAACAGTCCTACTGACAAACTGTAGACAACTTCTCTTTAGGACATCATGTAATTGGAAGTCACTAGCAACAAAAATAAGCGAGGCTGTTTCTAGTCTTTACCAGAGAGGGTGGGGAAAGTCTATCTCTGAGATTGGGAAAGAAAAAAAGCAGGTGGGGTAGGGGATAGTGTGTGTCTGTGTGTGTGTGTGTGTGTGTGTGTGTGTGAGAGAGAGAGAGAGAGAGAGAGAGAGAGAGAGAGAGAGGAGAGAGGGAGGGAGAGAGAGAGAGAGAGAGAGAGAGAGAGATAATGAATGCAGTGTTCAAATAAGTTTGACAAGAATGCAAACTGGTGTTGAGAAATAGCAGTGTGTAGAGATGAATAAAGAAGGCCTGAAACTTGGTCGATATCAAAGGACGCAAAATTCAAGACAATTGTAGGCCAAGAAAGCCAAGTATCTGAGTTGTAAATGTGAGGCAAGGAAGAGACACAATTTTGCTGAAAGTGATAACATCATGTATATACAGGTAATACAGATTTGATAATATATACACAACTATGTTTATGATATATATATATTATATGCAGCCTGGCTTTCTGAAGGGCTTCTCTGGAAATCCCCCTTCCTGAAACACATCCTGTGCTCTGAGCGTGAAGCCCATGTAGGTGCAACTCCAACTGCTACTACCAAAATAGCTACTTTTAATGGAATCGAGTTATATTTGGCAAAAATGAGATGTTTTATTGAGGCTTTCAGTTTTTTTCCTTTTTTAACCTTTTTTAAAAATAGAATGTGCAAAATATCCTCACCACTGTGTCTGGGTTGTGCTTAAAACAGTTTCTCTCTTCTTACATGCTAATGTAATTTGGATATGCGAATGGTACATTTTAATTGTGTTGTATTTTAAATACAAGCTTCCTTATAAAAGTCCCCTTGCTCTGGATGTATGTATGAACATGAATAAAAGCAACCAATTATTTGAATATTTCTGTGACAATTCTCTTTCCTTAAAGAGCTATAGCATCCTGAGGGAACAGTGGGAATGTGGAGGGGGCAGGGAGGAGAAGGTTGCTCTTGTTGCTTGCATTGGACAATGACTCTTTACAGCTAACAGCCTGAAGAGTTTGCTTCCAGCCTTATGCTTTGCTGGAAAGCTTTGAAGGGACAGGAAGGCATCAAACTATACCAGGAAATTAGTAGCTAAAGGGTCATGAGACTTGTAACATCAACTAGCTGCACATCTTTGAGATAGTGACTTACCCTCTTTGAACCCCACTACTGACTGAAATCAGTCTCTATGTCTATGTTGCTTATATACTTGCCTGTGCATCAGAGTTGAACTTAAAAAGAGCAATGACTGTCAGCACCTACTGACTTACAAGAACAATGGTAATCTAGCAGAAAGCTCTGAAATCATTGCTCCAATCATCAACTAATAAATGGTTATGATAATCAGCAAAACAAAAATAAGTTCTCTCCTGCAGCCAACTTGAGGCCCATAGAACTGTTGCAAGGCTATATTATAATTCTTCCTGAACACAGTCTGGCAGATAGTGAATAAAATCATAATATGCTGACAGCAATTTTAAAAATCCATACACATTTTAAGGTAAGAGAGCATTCATTTGAATTTGGGGGAAATGGAAATTACTTCTGTGACACCAAACTCAGAGTTATAGACATAAAAATGTGGATAGGTGACTTAAACAGAGCTGTGAATTTAAAATATTACATGGAGCTCTTTAATTCCAGTCCATACCTCATTTCTCTAACATGCAATGAAAATTAAACAACTGAACAAAACAAGCTCGCATGGTAGTTTAATCAGCCCCACTCTTTTCACAATTTAGCCACCTCTGGTTCAAGCCTTGTATGTCACAATAGCTTATAATTCTTAGTTGTCATATCCCTGGCAAATGTGCCTGTGAATCTAACAAAAGTAAACAATGGGATCCCAACTCAGCAGTGCATGTTGAAGACAAAACCTGGGAAGATCTTTACTATATTTAATTTTCATTTTTTTTTTAGTGGAAGGCTCTACTTTTAGATTGTGGGTTTTTTTCTTTCTTTCTCTTTTGTTGATTAGAAAAGCAGCAATACTATTCCACCAACCCACTTAAAAAATCTGTTTTAAACTCAGTTTTTTTTCTTCTTGCTGAGAAGTTGTATAACTGGTGTCTATGGCAAAATTTGGTTAGACAGTACTTGAGGCATTGTCTCCTAGGAAACCAGTACAGGGTTGAAAGATATTCAGTACAAGAAGCCAGAACTCACCCCATGGTAGAGTGGTAGTGAGAGGACTCTCCTATCCCAACCACCCATGTGGGAATGGCTGCTCAGGTGTGAGCATCACTGTGTGGAAGGCCTCCCTGTGCCACAGAGGGAGCACTATGCCACCTCCCTGAACCAGCCCCAACCTCACAGGCCTCCTGCAACACAGTGACTTCAGCAGTGAATGCAGTGTCAAGGGTTCCTTTGCCTCTCTAAGCAGTGCTTAACAGCATGAAAGGGGAAGAGGAAACCCCCACCGCCCATGCTTAACAAGAAACATGGCTGAAGCTGAGAGGCCTTCAGTGTGGAAACAAAGAAGAACAGCTGCTCTTGGTTCTGAAGTTTTCTGTGATCTGTTTGGAATTTAGCGTTCTCAAGCTCTGCCTAAATCAAATAGCTTTGGAAGGGTCTGTTTTAAAAGTGCACGAAGAGTAGCTAGGAGGATGGCTCCATTAGTGAAGTGTTTGCTATGCAAACATGAGGACCTGAGTTTGGATTCCCAGGACCCATGTGAGAGCCAGAGGTGGCGGTATGCACGTACAATTTATGGCTAGGAAGGAAGCACCTCTGGGGTTTGCTGGCCACAAGCCTAGATGAATTGGTAACCTCCAGGTTTAATGAAAGACCCTGTCTCAAATATAAGTAAGAAATGTTGGACAGGTGGCTCAGTAGCTAAAAGCACTGACTGCTCTTGCAGAAGACCTGGGTTCAGATCCCAGAAGTCATATGGTGGCTCACACTACTTGTAACTCCAGTTCTAGATGATCTGATGTCCTCCTCTGACCTCCACAGGCACCAAGTACATATGAAGTACATGCACATGTATACACGCAAGGCATTCGCATACATGAAAAATAAAATTTTAAGAGTTAAGAGCTTTTGAGAGATGCCCAATGTCAACCTCTGGTCTCCATGCGCATGTGCACACATGGTGTATATACATATGCATACGAAATACTTAAAGGAAGTAAACAAATACATTTTTTAATGTTTGGGATCAAAAGAGTAAATTTGAAACATTAGTGCAGCTCTAGTCTCCTGGCAACACACAGTACTATCAGAGGGAACTGAATAATGGGCAAGTCTTGCAGCTCAAGCCTGCCTATGCCTGCCTTGGAAGTGTCCTCTTCTCATTCCCAGATAGTAACATCAGTCTAACGCATGTCCTCTGCCTCAGTCATCTCCCAACTCTCTACCTTCCCTGCCCAACAACTCTCTCAAGTTTCAGATTACCCTACACAGCTCCAACGTAATCCCCAATTTTGCCAATGCAATTTCCTAAGTACATGCACTATATGATTCTTCCTATTGAATAAGGCCATAAATCCTTTGGTGACATGCTAGGATGTCCATGGCAGGGGACAGTTCTCTATCCCCAAGGACCTGGAGGCCTCATATTCACCAGCTCTTCAAAGCTGAATATTCATGAGTCCACCAAAGCATATAGGGCTTCCTATGTCCCACATTATTTCCTAAGAAAGAACAGGGACATGCCTTTAAACCCCACACAAAGATTCTATAAGTTCTCCCCACTTTACAGATACCTTCCAAAATGCACAGAGGGGCCGCACTGAAGGCAGACTGATATCACATATGGTTACTATGGTAATCCATCCTTTATTCACCCCAGTACGATCCCAACCAAAGCCATTCTTTATCAAGCCACATAATTTTTCCTTTTTTTCTAGTTTTTTTCTGTTTTGCTGATTTCTTAGCTGGGTTTTATTATTTCTTCTCTTCTAAAAACTTTAGCTTTATTATTTTTTTGAGATGGAAATTTATACTTTAAAGCTTGCGAGTCAGATAAATTCTGTCTTAGTTACTTTTCTATTGTCACTACAAAACACCAGGACCAAGTCAATTTATAAAAGAAAGCATTTAATTGTGGGGCCAATGATTCCAGAGAGTTAAACTTCCGTGACCATCATGGAGGAGATCATGGCAACAAGAGTCACACTGGAGCAGTAGCTGAAAGCTTGCTTCTCATCGTCAACCATGAGACAGAGTGACAACTAACTGGGAATTCTGAAACCCCAAAGCCCACTTTCAGGGACACACCTCTTCCAACAAGCCACAGTTCCTAATCCTTCCCAAACAGTTCCATCAACTGCAGATCAAGCATTCAAATATGTTTGCCCATAAGGGCCATCCTCATTCAAACCACCACAACATCATACCTGTGAGAAACCTTCCTAAAGCTGAGTTGTGATGCCACTGCAGCATAGACACAACCTCGTCTTGAGAAGCTCACTCTCTCATCATTGCATGAGTGTTAGTTGTGGTGCTTTTACAGCAATCATTCAGCAGGTTGAGGAGGAAAACTGACTCTCTCTATGAGCTTTCAATGAAGAATTGAAAGTGTTTGGAATCCTTTTCTTCTCTTGAGATGGCCTCTGAGGATATTGTCTCTCTTTCTGGCTTCCCTACATTGTTTTCTGCATTCCCTATTCCATACTCTGGTCCTACTGGCCTTTCTACTCACAAAGACTTCCTCATCCTCCAACTTTTCTCTGGGATCTTTTCCTGGCTGCCTCTTTCTCATTAGCACAATTCCAGGTGAAGGAAGAGCTCCTGCCAGACTGACCTGCTGTAGCCCACCCCTCCCTCAGCAGGGCAGTAGCCTGCTACGTCAAAACACCTGTTACTGCCTGTGTTCACGATTGTGTCTGCTCACAATATACAACTGTATGACTTCAGCCAGCTTTTTCAAGACTAACTTTACCTGCTCACTCTTGTGTCGCCAACACTTCGCCCAATGTGAAGTACCCAATAGATGCTCAATAAACATTTACTGAGTGACTGTATATCTAGGCACCATGACCTTTCTCTCTGATGTCTCCATCAAGGTTTCAAACTGTTATGTCCATCTTTTGGCTGTTTCCAAGTTTCACACTGACATTCTGTCTGCAGATAGGAAGGCGTTCTTGTATCTGGGAATTCTAATTGCTTTATGGTGAACCTTATAGTGAACCTGGTTTCTTCTGCTGGGGAGAGCAGATACATGTGCAAGTTGAAACATGATTGACATAGATTTCTCCTCTTCTAGAAAAGGCACTGATTTCTTGACAATTGTTTGTCCATGAAGCTGTTTAAGTTGTAATTATAAGCTGAGATTTCATGAGGGAGTTTCTCAGACTGCTTCATTCCAGCAAAACAAAGCTCAGGCTTGTACTCTGTGTATGTGTGTCTCTAGCTGATCCAACCCATCTCCAATGATGGATCCCCCTGAGCTGTAATTCTAATCTTTTCAAAAGTTTCAATAATGCTAACATTTGCTAAGAATTTACTTTCTCTATGTGTCAGATACAGTCTGATATGTGTTTTAGTGGGGATAACTAATTTAATTGTGGCAGTCCTGTCAAGTGCATTGCCTTATTGTGGCTTGAAGAAGCTGAGACCCAGAACTCAATAGCATTTAACCTTGGTGGATTGGTACGCCACACTCTGATTCCAGGGTCCTGACCTAACCATGACCTTGAAGCAAGTCCTCTTCTTAGAGGAAAAGGTTTTGGAGAACAAAAGCATAGCTGCTCATTGCTGTCCTGCTCCTATACTGGGGTCATGTCTTCTATAAAGTCAAGTCAATAAATACATTTGAATCAGCTCTTAACTCAGATCATATGTTTATCAGCTTTGCTATCCTTTGTCAATCAAATAAACATCACACACACTAACTCCTATAGGTCTTATCACTGATCTCTCTTAGTTGTGTGTTTATGTGTAAGCATGTGTGTTGGTGCATGCATATATGTTTCCACGGGTAAAAGTTAGAAGACAACACTGTGGTTGTCACTTTTCATCTTATTCCCTTGAGTAGTTTTCTCACTGAAAGCAGAGCATACAACATTTTTGTGTAGCTAACTGGTCACCAAGCCTCAGAAAGCCTCCTGTCTCCACTCCCTGCAATGCTGGGGGCTCCAGGCCATCATAGACATCCTTGGCTATGGTGCTGGAGACACAAACTCAGGTCCTCATGCTTGAGTGGTAAGCACTCCTATTCACAGAGCCATGAGCCCAGCCCACTGTCCATAACCATCAATAGATCTTCACAGAAACAGCAAGACAAAATTGAATTAACATTTTCTTAAAAACTAATTGGCTTAATAATTATGTGTTGTCAAAGCAAGAACAAAGTTTTATATCCTGTGTAAAAGGAAAATAAATTTAGAAAGCCAGTTTGTCCCTAATCTCCAGATTTAGGATGACAGTTTGCTAAACATCAGTACACACTCTACTTTTCAGTCATGAAACATTTCAAATTTTTAGAAAATTACATAAAATATTACAGTAGACTATGTACATACACATGCATGGGCACACATACAAGCATACACTTACACACACATTTTCCATCTTTGAAATTCTTCCTCCTAACATAATAAACAGCTACATTTAGTGATCATGGAGTCCCTTAATGCTTAAGCTGGAATAACTACATTCCCAGTTTTCATTATAGATACATGCAGTGTATATACTAAAGAAATATCATTTTTAAAACTATGTTGCACGTTGCTTTTTTAAAAAAAATGTATCCTTATATCTTCCAGATCATTGTTGTTATTTTATTTTAAAATACTTTCATATTCTTCTTCTGGGAGAGGTGGATACCAAAATAGAATCACCTAGACCAGGCTGGCCCCAAACGCACTATGAGACCAGGAGATAATCTTGAGCTCCTGATCCTCCTGCCTCCTCCCTCCAAGCATGGACGTGCAGCACCTCACCCAGTTTATTCGATGCTATGGACCAAATCCAGTCCTCCTGTATGCAAGGCAAGCACTGTACCAATGAGCTACAAATACAGCCCTAAGTTGTCAATCAAACTCCTATTTCCTGCTTGATTCTTTTCAGCTTTGCATTATATGACAATTTGCTTTGCATTGTATGACACTGTGGCTGACTATTTCATTTTTTGTATTGATATACTGCACTATTGTATCATTGCAAAATTGACACAATTGCAAATAATTACTGCAGAGTGAGAGGAACATGTGGTAATCAAAGAACACAAAATTTATACACGGAGTTAGTTTGGGGAAATTTGTTCTGCAAACTGATGACTATAGTTAATAATATACTGGATTCTTCTCAACTCTTTTCTTTCCTAGGGTTGGGAAGAAAGCTCAAGGCCTTGTGCAGGTTGTGCAAGCTCTATACCACTCAGATATGCCCTAAGTTCTGTATCCCTAAAGGCAAAATTAAAGAGAATACCTATAAAGAGCTCTCACCACAATAATGATAACTATGTTAGGTAATTCATATGCTAATTAGTCACATTTCATCATGTTTACTGTATCTGCAATAGTCCCTTTCAGAAAAGTTAATCACCCTTTCATCCTGAGTTAAGATGTTTTTGTGTCTGATTTCTCTGTTTTATGTACTTACATCAGACTCTTCCCCAGGTATGTAAATGTCCTCTCCTTACCTTATAAATGTCCTATGGTGAGTGTGCAGTCAGGTCCATCTATATGAAATCCCTCCCAAAGGCACTAGTCTTCTGTAGTGGGAACCCGTGGCTCTGGGGCTGTATTCTCAGCTCTACTCATGAAGTGTCTGTGTCTATCTGCTTGGGAATCCCATCCTAACAGTCTCTTCTTACATCCCACCACTCATCCTGAGGACACTCACCATTACCATACAGAGAAAGGAAAGACAGAAGACCACAGTCCTGGTACTCAGGCTATCTGAAATGGTTTTCAGCTATTATCATGCTATCTGGCAATTTTAAAATTTTACTGTCCTGACTTTTCAGGTGTCATTTCCCAGGTACAATCTACTTTGGATTTAGTTTCTGTGGGTATGTTGTTTGTTTGTTTTGGGAGGCCAGGCCTCTCTACATAGCCCTGGCTGTCATGAAACTCACTATATAGACCAGACTAACCTTGAACTCAGAAAACTACCTGCCTCTAGAATGCAGGGGATTTTAAAGGTGTAAGCCACTGTGCCCAGCTATCTACTTTGCTTTTTGAGCCAGGGTGGCCTCTTGATGACCTGGTAATGGTCATTTCACCTCGACAGGCTGGTCAGTGAGTCCCAGGAATCTACATCTCTCTGTCTCTCTAGTGCTTAGTCTACAAGAGCAAGCTACACGTCAGCTTTTGAAGTGTGTTCTGGGAATCAAACTTGATTATTCTTGCTTGTGCAGCAAACACCTTACCAAACTGAGATAGTTCTCACGCTTTTAGACTCTGAAAGCACTAGGAAATCTCTTTAAACATGGGGCAACATAAAGCAACCATGCTGCTTGATCCTCTGAATAGAAATCTCTGCCCTGATGGCAGACCCAGTACTCTAAAATGTCAAAATAAACACCTTTATTGCGCAGTCTAATTCCTCATGGTGTTGAGCTCCTATTGAGCACTTTCAATTTAGAAAGAACTGTTCCAAAAATTTTGGTTGAATCAATCTTTAGATCTTTTTTCTTCCTATTGTTATCTCCCAGATGGGTCCTTTGATCTTCCAATTTTAAATTTTTCAATTCTCTGCCATTTGTTCAAGTTTTCTATATTATTTCCTCAATTTTGTTGGAATTTTCATTCCTCCATAATATTCTTCATCACCCCCACCCCCAAGAACTGGTTTTATACTCCTAAAACCCCTTCTTGTCTTTCAGTATCCAGTCTATGTTTCATTCATACAGAATTTTTTCTTCTTCCCCTGAAGCTTTTTTCCCCTTTTTTTAAAATTTAAATTGGAAACAAGCTTCTTTTCCATGTAAATCCCAGTTCCCTCTCCTCCCCCCCCACCCTGACTCCCACTGACTTCCTATACTATTCCCTTTCTGCTCCCCAGGGATGGTGAGGCCTTTCATGGGAGAACTTCATATCATTTGGAGCAGGCCCTAGGCCCACCCCTGTGTGTCTAGGCTGAGAAAGTATCCCTCTATGTGGAGTGGGCTCCCAAAGTCCATTCATGTACTAAGGATAAATACTAATCCACTACCAGAGGTCCCATAGATTAACCAGACCTCCAAACTAACATCCTACTTCAGGGGGTCTAGAACAGTCCTATGCTGGTCTCCCAGCTATCAGTCTGGGGCCCAAGAGCAACCCCTTGTTCAGGTCAGCTGTTTCTGTGAATTTCTCCAGCCTGGTCTTGACCCCATTGCTCATCACTCCTCCCTCTCTGCAACTGGATTCCAGAGTTCAGCTCAGTGTTTAGCTGTGACTGTCTGCCTCTGTTTCCATCAGCCACTGGATGAAGGCTCTAGGATGGCATATAAGGTAGTCATCAATCTCATTATCAGGAAAGGGCATTTAAGGTAGCCTCTCAACTACTGCTTAGATTGTTAGTTGGGGTCAACCTTGTAGATCTCTGGACATTTCCCTAGTGCCAGATTTCTCGTTAAACCTATAATGGCTCTCTATGATGGTATCTGTCCTCTATTCTTCCCCTGACTGGATCTTCCTGCTCTCTCCTGTCCTCATCTCCCCTCCTTTTCTCCCCTTCTCTTTCTTCTAACTCCCTTTCCCCTCTCCCCATGCTCCCATTTAGCTCAGAAGATCTTGTCCTTTCCCCTTCTCCTGGGGATCATGTATGTCTCTCTTAGGGTTCCTCCTTGTTTCCTGGCTTCTCTGGTGGTGTGGAGTGTAGGCTGGCACTCCTTTGTTCTATGTCTAATATCCATATATGAGTGAGTACATATGATGTTTGTCTTTTTGTGACTGGGTTACCTCACTCAGCATGGTATTTTTTTTCTAGTTCTATCCATTTGCCTGTGTATTTCAAGATTCCATTGTTTTTTCTGCTGAGTAGTACTCCATTGTGTAAATGTACCACATTTTCTCTATCCACTCTTCAGTTGACTGGCATGTAGGTTGCTTCCAGATTGTAGAAGCTGTAGGGCGAAACTTAGGATTCTGCCATTAGCCACATGGCACTCTAGAGACCATATGTGGTAACAAAAGGGCCACTAACCACACCCACTTTTGGCATGACTAGAGACAGGGCAGTGAGCTTTGCCACTAGCCAGGCCCACTTTTGGGTGTGGCTAGAGGCTTGTGTGGAGGAAGGAATAAAAGACCAAGCAGCAGAGCAGAGCCTCTTGACCTCTTTATGGCTTCCGGTTCGGTAGCGGGGAAACTACTTGACTCATCTGGGTTGCCCATTTTCTCTTGTGAGTAATTTCTACAATAAACAGTTGCCTATACCCTCAACAAGTGTGCCGTTTATCGTTGCAGTGTCAAGAAGCTTTTAAGATAAATGGTTTGCTTCCAAAATTTCATTCCCCGACTTCTTTCTGTTTATCTAAGAAGTACTTTCCTACCCTCAGTGTATGTGTTTCCTTCTTATATGCTTCACTCAGCAGTTCAGCTCATCTTAGTTCACACCAGCAGATTGTTAGTTTCTAGAAACTGTTGTGTTAGTTGTTAAATATAATAATGAAAAAAGTAAAACAAAAATTACAATTAATGGTTAAAACTGGAACTTCCTAGCAAAGTGCTTCTCTTAATATTGTACTATAAGATAATGTTTCTGAGACAATGTTTTGTACTATTAGAGATGCTTGTAAACAGGGTTCAAGACTACAGAAGGGTGTGTCACTCATACCTGCTCAACTCTGTGTCATATTGCCATGTTGTCTGGCTGGAAGTTGCCATGGTGGTTGTACCTACACCCTAAACATAGCAAAGCCCATAATGATAATGGTAATCATGATTTGTTCTGATAACTGATTGTGAAGTAAATGACAATTTCTCATAACCACAGAGGGTCTTATTCTTTCTCAAATATTAAAATGTACAACCCCCCTTTTCAGTCTGCATTTACTCTAGACTGCAAGGCAGAAAGTGTTCGTAGTCCCCGTGGCTTCTGAAATTCAGTAATGAAAATCCAGTTGCTTCTCAGCTTTCCTCTCTGTTTAGTTTCCTTCAGACTGATATATCAGAAGTCTCCCTCTTATATCTTTCTTCCCCTTATAAAACATTCTCACCATGATCTCCAATTCTGTTTCCTTTGTCCTTGTGGAATTGAACTTTTTCTTCTAAAAAATAATGCTGTTGCAGTGACATTTGGAAAGAAACAGGAATCTATGTGTCTGTTTTATCTCTCATCCTTAACAATCTACCATTGTGAACTGAGAGAAGCTGACTCTGGTGAAACACGGCGGGAGTCCCTTACTCCTTCTGTGAGACCACTGAATGTTTATCATCTGTAACTTTGGAATGAAATCATGTAGTATGCTAAAATGATAGGGTTTCAACTTCAGAAAGCACAATACAAATGGTTTAAATTATCAAAAGATAGTCTGGAACCAATCTCAGGGGAGTGTGCGTCTGTGCCCAGGCTGTTACCATACAACCCACCAATGAGTGGTCCAAACAACATAAACTTACATTCATATGCATCGTTCTGGAGGTGAGAGGTCCAACATGAATTTGGTAGCCAAGTCAGTGTCTGACAAGGGTCCTTCTCTCAGCTTATACCTTGATGGACACCTTACTTCTCTGACTTCACATGATGGGAGGCAGGGAGACAGGCTATTTTTCATATAAGAAAGCTAATTCTACTCTATGAGGATTCCACTCTGGTAACTTTATTTAACCTTTAAAATGTTCTAAGTTGCATTTTGTGTGTGTGTGTGTGCACATGAATGTGGGCCTGTCTGAGCCACAGCACATGTTTGTAGGTCAGAGGACAAGTACAGGCATAAGTTCTTTCATCATAATACTTCTAGGGGCAAAACTCAGGTCATCATGCAGGGAGGCAAGTGTCTATACCTGCTGAGCTATCACATTTAATCTTATTTACATCCTTCAAAGACCCAACTTCAAATACAATCACATGGGTTATGTCAAAGTTTTGAGCTCCAACATATAAATTCTGAGAGACAAACATTTAGTCCCTAACAAGAAAAGTTTCCTAAACTCCCTTTGTGCTTCAAGGGGTAGATCAGGCTATGAACAGCCAGAAATTTCTCTATGGCTAAAACCTAAACATCTTTGTGGCTACCATAGTCTCATGTCGAAATAAAAAGCATTTTGTATCTGTGAAGATGGTCACAGAATCCAGAGAAAATGAACTCCGCACTATTTGTGTACAGTCCCATGAGTCTGGACATTTGGGTTTAGACCAATCTCTGGAGTGGGGGTAGAGCAGAGTAGTTCTTGACACACTGGTTCTGTCTTCTTTTTGGAATCTCACTTGTCAACATGATTTGAATATCAAATCTACCTCACCTTTCTCTGTCTGTTTCTTTGTCATTGTCCCCCAAAGATATGAAAGTTTCCTGACCCACTAAGAGTTAGTACATGGCTTATAGTAGAGAAGCATTTCACTTAAGGGAAACATACACACTAAGTACAAGTACGGACTACCTAATCTAAGGGTCAAGTTGCAGGACCTATGGACCAAGAGAAAATTTGCAATTTATTAGATGTAACATATTTGGAGAATGTATAATTTGACATGGGGGAGAGATACTCTAGTTTTCAAAGTCAGCAGCGAGCAGAACACAAAGTGTTCATTTGGGTAGCTGAGCATAGTTTCTTAAGCACTGTCATATCTGATGCATTAGATCTTTGAAATTTTTTCCAAAATATTCCCCCACAAATGTCAAGGGTCTAGAGCATCTACCTATTGCTGGGATTGACCTGTATTTGTAACCTCCTAATATTTCCCTATTTTCTTATTCAATCAAATATGCTAAAGAACTCATGGTGAGGCAAACAACATGCATGGAATTGTACTTTCAGTGTGCATATCATTAAAAGTGTCAGTAAGACTACCAAGATGAGCCATGTATTGGAGAATGGTGGATACTGAAGTCATCCACTGTTGGGCTATTAATTTGTGTCTTGAGGTCCAGTAGTAACCCGACTGATGCATTTGTAATACAACTCCTACACATAAGGCATGGGAAAATCATGGAGGAAAGGGTAGAAAGATTCCAAGAGCCAAAAGCCCAGGATGCCTGTTTCTAGTCTCTCCCCATCATAACAAGGGAGACACATAAATAAAATCTCAACAGTATGGTTGCCTAAATAAAACCATGAGGACACCACCAGCTGATAGGTCAACACACATAGGAAATATTCCCCATATTGCCACCCCTAGATGAAGAGCTACATGAGATCAATGGCTACTGAGAGAGGGAGAATTGGTAGCCTCTAGGCATGAACTCTGCATAAAAATGCCTGATCAGTATATGTGTACATATGGACAATACTAAATGTTTCATTAGTGTGTGTGTGTGTGTGTGTGTGTGTGCGTGCACAGACATATGTATATACATATAACAATACTAAAAAATAAACCATTAATTTAGAGGGCATTGGAAGAGGAGAGATGAACTAGCAGTGAAGATATGAAGTTCATTTAAAAAGTTTTCAAAACAAAAGTTTTTAAAAATGTCAGTACTCTGGGGACAAGGAAGACATCCTGTCAAACATGCAGAGAAAACAGCATATTCTAACAACAGCCTCATTCTGAGTATTATGTACCAGAGTGTCTGATGTATAGCGAGCATATAAGTTTAACAATATAAATGACTTCCTCATTAACTTTACTCCACACAGCACTGGGTTAAAAATACCTCAATATAGGTCATCTAGCTCCACTTAGTACTAAGCTGTTTCCCTCAGGGTGAATGTTTGAAGTTAGGAAGACTATTTTCCCAGAGGCTGAAGAAAATAGATTGTAGTTAGCATCCCAAGAGAGTCTACAAGTACTTCCTTAGCATTTAGTAGCTGAAAGCTTCTATATGGGCCTGTGAAAAGTATAATAGTCATTGTGTAAAGTTTTAGCACAGCCTACTTAATTAATTTATTTCCATTATTAAATCTAAGGAAAAATACCAACATTGCTGCCATGCTATTTATTAAAATGATGTAACTACAATAAAATAGTTATGGATATTCTGGTATCTAAGGCAATGAAAATTTACTATCAGCACTTACAATGTGCCAGAGGATATTTTTTTCTTCCTTTATAATATAATGACTCCTTCAATAAATTCCCCGCCACTGACCCTCATTTCAGCGTAACTTTAGGAATATGAATGGGGAAAGTCTCAGTGAAGAACCATTTTAGGTCGGAATGTAAGGCAGAAGTGCCAGAGATAAGGACTCCTGTGCAGTGAACATCTTCTTCAGGGGAAAAAAGTCACGCAGGAGTTACAGGCAAGACCCCACTGATGGTGCCTCACACCAAGAGCTCTAGAAGAAAAACAACACCTGTGTGAGGGCCTAAGCCAGACCATCTGTTCCCTTACATGTTGGTCACTGGCAAGTTTTGCCCTGGAGAGACAGATATTTCTAGATCCTTCTAGTTTTCTCCTAAACAGCCAGAAAACAAAGGGAAATTCAGCAGAGGTGAGTGGAAGAAGAAAAGTGGGGACGGGTAGTCAGAAAAGAGCAGAAGGAGCCAAGTGGAGCAGAGTGGGGATTCTTTAAATGTTGTGCTTGAGGTTGGCCTGGCAATTTAAAAAGTGGAGAGTGTAAAGATGTGTTTGGATTATTGGATTTCATTTTCTAAATATCTCAAATGTTAAGTCCAAGCCCTAGCATAATGATGCCCTCCTTTTCCAGAACTGGGAGAGGCTAGGAGCAGCTGATGACACAGGCCTCTGTCTTCTCACACTGTGTCCTCCCCACATATAGGAAACCACCCTGGGAAGTGGGCATGTTCCATTCCCAGAATACAGACTCATTCTATAGTGTATAGAATGAACCTTGTGTAATACAAGGGTTCTTGTCTGAATCTTAATATTAAAATGGTGGCAAATAAGAAGCTGGGACATTATTGCCGTAAGCCCTGAATCTATTTAAAGCCCAGCTCATCTGGTTGCAATAGGTATGGACGGCTTTTTACTACCCACTCCCAATCCAGGCTTTCACCTACTCAGTACCTCAGGGACATAAAAAAAAGTGAGAGGATGGGTAAATAGAAGGCCCATTCCAAGGAAATTAGACAAAGGGCCTCATTTAATGCAATCACCCTATGAGAAAAGTTCAGTTGTCACACTTTTTTCAAAGCCAGATCTGAGAATGTAAGTCATTTGGCTACAAACATACACAAAGCAAAGAGTGACTTGCTGCATTCAAACATAGGCAGGCCACAGACATGCCTATGCCCCTCCTAGCCATGTGAGGCACAACTGTTAATGATATTTCACAAAAGTAGAAGTTGTTATCAGAAAGATGACAACTCACTCAAGTTCAGCAAGGAAGATAGTAAGAGCTTAATGCAGATCAAATCGCCTGAAAGCTCACATCAGGGACAGAAGCTGACCTCATCCTAGCTTACTTGTGGAGATGAAGAGGAGAGACCTCAAGGCACTTTCTCAAGACACACGGCAGAATCCAACAGAGAATCAGAGCACTGACAGTTGAGACACTAACAGCCTTCAGGAAGAAGGCAGTGGCCTCTGTCCCTTCTAGCCTGTCAACTTTCCAAAGGATTAGTGCAGAACTCAACCAAAGTTCTGCTTCCACCAGAGGGATAAGCTGGATCAAACATTCCTGAGAGATAAGCTGCTCTACAGGAGGTAGGCAGTGCAGGACTGAGAGAAAGAAAGAAAGCTTTGAACAGAAAGGAAAACCCTATGGAAGGGAGATAAAAGATGAGTCAAAGGAAGTAGAGTTGAGAACTAGTCTGTCAGATGGGCCTCAAACTCTCAGATACCACCAGCACTAAGATACTAGAAACAGCAATTCAGGCTACAGTCTACATGCTTCCTTGGGAATAAACCTTGGTCCCTAGTATGTCATAAATAAGATACCTAGCCAGCATTATATACCATCATGATATGTACAATGACCAACATGGATAATGTCCAAGCAGAGACCACTCAGAATCTAACAACAGTGACACTCCATTCAGAATGAAAACAGTCAGGAAAGGACAACCAGGAGGGATGCCAGGGCACTTATGGAACACTGGGCAGAAAAGGGCAGAGAGAGCAGACTCCTAGTCTTGAGGGAGTTAAGCTACTGAAAGGGCTACAAGATAGGTGGGACTAGGAGAGGTGGAAGATTTTGGGAAACGTAGGCACAGTGAGTCAAGATGTAGGATGCAATGGGACTAACATGACTCTGGACATTTCCCTGGTAAGATAAGATCATGTGGAAAAACTTAGATTGATAGAAATGGGTTAAAAATTAAGTCAGGGCTAGCCAATAAGAAGCCCTAGACATTGACCAACATATTCATAGTTATAATGTCTTGTGTGTTATTTGGGGGCTCTGAGGCAGCTGCAAAACCAGCCGAGAACACTGTAACAACTTGCTTAAAGTAACATAGCATGAGATGGTAAAATATAAGATTTCAAGTAAGAGGCTTTCTTCCAGAGACTTGATTCTTGCCTAGTGTTGTCCTTTGCCCTCCTCCCTCAACTCCATCTTATCAATGAGAAATGAAAGATAGAGAAAAGTGAAAGATGCTGATGTTACTGGTAACAAAATTCACATCTGAATTCAGGTTTCTCTGGCTCCAGAGTTCAAATATGAAAGTACCATGCTTTACACACACACACACTCACACACATACACACACACACACACACACACACACACCGATGTAAGACTAGCAGCAACTTCATCTTCAGGAACAAAATTGTGTCTGAGAAAAGTCTCAGACAGAAGTCCATGGACAAAGGGTGTGCAGGAGTTCATTTCTGTATCCTCAAATTTAGACAGTCGGGAATTACACAGAATACTGGATCGTTTTTACGTCTACATCATTTCTTCTGTCACCATTCTCCTTCTCCTCTATTAGTTTACCTCTCAAGCCATTGTAATTTTCTTTTTTTTAAATGGCCTACTGAAGCTGGGGAGATGGCTCAGCAGTTACCAGTGTTTGCTGTTTTTCTAGAAGGCCCATGTTCACTTCCTAGCACCCAAGTTGGGAGGCTGACAACTCCAGGTCCAGGAGATCCGATGCTCTCTTGTGGTATCCGGTATCCTCCACATCCGTCCCTCCCTCTTCCTCTCCTCCCACCCACTCACACACACGAGTCTTTAAAGGGTCCACTAAAGAGGGACTGCTGAGACCTGGGAAGGTGGAGGGATGTAAGCACACAAGGATACATACACATCATCAGTCAATGCCTATGGAAATATCACAGTAGATCTAAGTAATTTGTACAACTCATTTTGTTTAGGGGTGTGCATTCATACTTGTGTTCTCCACCTTATTTTTTGAGACAGTGTCTCTCACCAATTCTGGAGCTCACTAATTTAACTAGATTGTCTAGCCAATGAGTTTCAGAGATCTGCCTGTTTTCTCCCTTCTCGGTATTTGGGTCACGGAACCATGCTGCTGTGCCTGGCTTTTACATGGTTGCTGAGGATCTGAAGACACATCATCATGGCGTAGTGGTTTGGGTTTCTGAGCACTAGGTTCCCCAGTTGGTGTGCTATGTGGAAGGCTGCTGGAGTAAGTTGCTGGTGGTGAGATTTGAGAATGTATAGCTTACCCTACTTCCATTTCCCTCTCTGTTTATTGAATGTGGATGGAGATGAGACCTCTCAGTGTCCCACTCTGGCTACCTTCTGCCATGCTATTAGAAAATCTCCCTCAGGAACTATAAACCTCTTCCTTCTATAAGGAATTTTATCAAAGCCATAGACAGGTAACGAACACATATTGAACTTCACTGAGCCATCTTTCTTGCACCCATTGTGTTAATTATTATTATGATTAGGAAGAGCAAAATAATCTATTAATAATTTTAGTAAATGAGATATTGTTGTCTGCTTCCAATGACTGTAATCGCACATACAAATCCCTTACAGAAAGGTAGCATGAAAAACTAGGGAAAAGCAAATTGTAGCATCTACCATGGTTAATAACATGGCATTTCTATTTCTGAAATAAAGGTGAAAGTAATACAATCCTTTGACTCTGCCAAAGGTCCTCAATTTCCTTTTCCTGGAACCATCTGCCTTTAGTAAAACAAAGGACCGTGTTTCTACTTCAAATGTTGATGCCCTTAGTTTGTTTTAGAGCCTTGATTTCTTAAGATGTACCTGGCACCTATGTGTATTGTTGGCATGGGTGTAAACCCAGAAATTCTAAGGCAGAGAGCAAGGTGACTCTTTGATGAGGACTGTGCTCCCTCAGTTGTCTCACCTTAGAACACAGGGTTTGACCAAAGGCAGCAAACCCGAGCGTGCTTGGCTGCTGTCAAACAATTTCCTAGTAGCTGTGCTGAAAATAACTTGAAATCTCAGCTAACTATAAAGTTTCCCTCGGTAAATAAGACAGAAGTAAAATTGGAACTAATAATTTTAAATGAAATTGCTTATTTTATTCCTGAAAGCAACTAAAGAAATGGGGAATCAAAATCTACTCTAGCTGTGCTCAAGTAAATAGAGCCACTGGCTGGAACCTGAGGAAGTGTGCATTACAGGCGCTTAGGTACTTGATAACAAGCCTTTTCATCAAAACATTTTGGGACCTAAAAAAGGAAAACAGAGACTATTAGAAAACTGCCCCTACATCTGCAACAAAAGTGAATTAAAAATGGTTGCAAAATATGAGAAATCAGATGGTGGTGTAAAGCGTAAGGGAACTGTTCACAGGAGGCACTAAGGGACTGGGGAGATGACTCAGTGAGCAGACTGCTTGCTGCCTAAGTGTGAGAACCAGAATAAAAAAGGGAGGGATGGAGGGAGAAACGGAACAAGAAGGGAACGAGAAGGGAAGGAAGCATGAAGGAAGGGAGGGAAGAGAGGGAGGAAGGGTGGGAGAATGGAAGGGAGGAAGAGCAGGAGGGAGGGAGGGAAGGAGGGAGGGAGGGAGGAAAGGAGGAACGGAGGGAGGAAGAAAAGAAAAAAGGAGGGAGGGAGGAAGGGAAAGAGAGGGAGGGAGGGAGGGAGGGAAGGAGGAAGGGAGGGAGGGGAAGGAAAGAGGAAGAAAGGAACTAAGTACCACCATGTGTGCCTGTGGCTGTATTCTCAGTGTAGGGAAGCAGGAATGAGAGGACCACAGAGCAGGGGCTTGATGACCATCACAGATACCCAGTCAATGAACAACTTCAGTGAAAGACCTTGCCTCAAAAAAACAAGGCAAAAATCCATTAAGGAAGAAACCTGGTATTAAACTCTGATCTATACACACACACACACACACACACACAATATTAAAAGAACTATTACTTTCAAGGGCAAACTCTGATTCATAATATGAAGAAAAGATGACTTAACTACATGGCCATCCTTAACACTAGTATACAGATATGTAGTAAGAGAAGTGTATTTAGATCTGGGTTCAGGTTTAGATTTGATTTGTGCACAACACTCTGACAAAGATATTTAATACCTCAGAGCTTCAAGTGCTTCATAAGTTAACTGTGCATAAATAGAACTTGAGACAGAAAAAAGAAAAATGTAAATATTAATTGTTATTATAAACTATCTGGTCTGTAAATGATTATATATGTGAATTCAAAATGAAAATCCCTAAAAACTAAAATCTGGAATATATGCAGGAAATTCACTTGGTCATATAATCTAACCGGAACTGACCACAGAGCTTTTTGTAGATTTTTTTAATCTCACTACTTACATAAATAACCATTTTTCTGTATTAGTAGAGTAAAGCCTTATATAGAACAATACATTTAACAGTCGCTGGTTGTAAGAATCTATTCTATATACATCTTTTATGCTCTCCTTCAAGATCTGAGGAATGGAAGGAACTAGTTTCCAAAACTAGGGACCAAATGTTTCATATAAGGGTGTTAAACCAATATTTTGTTACAAATTGTAACTGTTTGGCATACATTTTAGTATGGGGAATTTCTACTCATAGTTTACAACCACACATTTTACACACACACACACACACACACACACGCATGCATGCACGCACACACATGCTCACACATGCACGCAAATGATCCATGCAAAATAAAAACATAGACACCACTGCCATTCCATTTTGTTTTCTAATGCTTGTGTCTTTGCATGTGTTTGTGATGTTATGCTGACATAACACCTTGTCCCCTTGTAGTTTATCATCTAGATCAAAGGAGAAAATCATCAGTCATTGTTCACCATACCCCTACTATGTATCAGGCAACATTCTGGGGTCATCATCAACACAAGTGAACTTACACAAAACTCCAAGACAGACAAAAAGCAGGAAATAAATCAATCATCTCAAGTAATAATGTCCTGTGAGGAAACCAAAGTAAGGTGACAACATAGCACATGTGTGAGACACAAGTGACCCAGTGATCCTGTTCAAATATATTGTATTTGATGAGGTTGCATGGGGATTCGTGGGTGTATATACATAGATACATGAGAAATTAATACAAGAAAAAATAATTAACAAGAGAGTTAATTACTAAAATTTCATTAATTATTTAATTACTGAAACAGTGTTAGGCTCAGATGACTTCTGGGCCACAGGTGTCCCAAAAGCAAGCCCACTTCTATCTGGTGTGAGCAGAAAAGAACCCTTGGGCATGTAAAAAGGATTTGGTCCTGTTGTGGGGAAGGAGGGGCATGCGGGGCTTAGCACAGCACTACCACAAGATGCTTCTCACTCTGAACCTCTGCTCCTTTGCTGCAGCTCTGCCTTCCTTGTCTTCCACAGCACGGAGGACACAGCGGCCCCGTTCTTGCTAACTTCCCATCCTGTTATGTCAGGAGTTCTCAAGCTGTAGGCCAGGTCAGAATCATCTAGAGGGTTGTTGGGACCTCAAAGTTTTGTCCCTTTCCTGGGTTTCTGAGCCAGTGTGTTTGAGGAAATAGCTGAGAATCTCCATTTTAACAATTATAAGATTTTACTGACAATGCCAGTCCAGGGCCTCCACTATGAACTCAGTAATTTTGTCTATGTATGCATAGAACCTATTTTCACTGGGTTATGCAGATAAATAAACCACACAGGAGTCATGTCAACCTGCATGATTACTTGCGGTGCATTTTCCAAAACTCTGTTGTCCAGCGTGGATTTTTATGAAACTGGTCTATAACATTCATACATACATATATACATACATATACATACATACATACATATGTTTAATTTTGAATTCCTAATTACTGTGGGATCATATGTTAACAAAAACTAGTCCCCACATGCAAAAGTCATATGCTTTTTCTAATTTAAATAAGAAATCTGAATTTAGCTATTGGAGTTCATGACTTCAAACCACTTGTGCAACTGAAGGTTGAATCTGCAGTTTACAGAAAACATTTAGCATAGTTGACTATCTCTGAAAGCCTCCTTTCTAGAGCATTTGTGAACCCATAGTTATTTCTGTGTCCTGTTTTACACTGAGGTATACGTAAATACCATTTTGTACAATCTCTATTGCCCTTCCTTCCCCAACCAACTCACTAAAGATAATGAAAATCCTCAATTGCCACAGCCTTCCAAGATGATCAGAGCTAAGAAAGAGCTATGTTTAGGAAAGGGTTATTATTTGGTTCTAGGGTCACTAAAGAAGCAGCATTTCTGGAGGGGAGGAGAGAAGAAAGGAAACAATTTAGCATGGTAAGATCCTAGGATGAAAGTGTCTAGACTACAATTATGGCAAATTGACTTGCAGGAGTTCTCTACCCCAGGAGAGGGGCTCTCCAGATGATACCCATAGGATTGGGCATAGACATTCAATGATTGGTAATCTGTAAAGAAACACCTGTGGGTTATGCTGGAGACAGAAGGGCCCCATCAGGATTACTCAGCTACTCATTAGCTAAGTAAAGAGAAGGGTCAGGTGATGAGAGCCTAAAGAGCACAGCATGGCAGGGAAAGGGGGCAATGGAACACACAAGTTACATAAAACTAAAAGTGGTAACAAATAGGACCCATAGCGTCTCCTCCCTAGAAAAGTTGCAATCTGTGCCTGGGGATGAAGGAAGTAAAAGGCCATGAACTAGGCCCATCATTAGGTCAGAGGCACAGTAGGATTTTCTGGCAACCGCTGTAGTAGGCAGAAAGCAGAGCCCTCAGATCCCCAGGGAAGAAAGAAAAGGAACCATATGCTGTCACTCCCTGGGAACCTCTAGCCCTTTTTAGACTTCCTACTGAGAGGATTACACTGAATGAAGCCAGGAGATGGTTCCTCTGTCAAGTGTTACTCAGGGTCCTGAGACAACACTATAACTGCGGCTACAGTCCTAACCTTCACGGCCTTCGCTTGTTCTTCTAAGGTTGGCCATGTCACTGTCAATCTGGTGCTCAGGCCCGGCTGATACTCTCTGTTGACACCACCCAATGTTCTACCAGGCCTGACTGTACGTGCTCAAAGCTGGAAGGGCACTCCCACAAAGGCTCAGGCTATGGCACTGGATCCTGGCACCAGCGATCCTGCCCGGTGCTATAGTCTACCTCTAGTCATTTAGCATGTGGGTCTTGGGAGCCCAAAGAAGCTGCATAACCCACCTCAATCCCCAGGTCTTCCATCTGTTCCATATGTGGGGCAAGGACCTGTAAGCATCTGCATTTTGGATTCACTTGACTTGGGCAGCCAGGTGATGACTTACAGGTGCTGAAGCTCCTTTGGTGTTCAGTGTGTCGGTTATCAATTCCAGGTTTCATCCAAGCAATAAATGAAGGCTGTGAGCAGCAGCAACACTTTTCATTAGTGAAAAGTTGGACAACTTGGTCAGCTGTCTAGCGCTGGGCATATCCAGCAGTCTCTCAAATGCAGACAACGGTGGCTCCTGGCCACCTGTGGCTTCAGTATGGCCAGCACTGCCCCTGGACCCACTTAGTCAGGAGCAGAAATTGTTACCAGTTCTGCCCTGCCAGCTTTACTTCCACTCTTGTCTGAGATTAGCTGGGCACCCGGACTCAGACATTGTGGATCCTAGACCAGGTAGCGTGGGCATCGGATGAGCAGAACAGGGCAGCTCTGCCACCTCCTGCAGCTCCTAGGAGCTTTTCCTGATGAGTCCCTGGAGGATTGTCTAGGCACCTTCTATCTCTGAAATCCCTTTTGTAAGTCCCTAGTTAATCCTCAAGATAAGATTACTCTTCACTCTCTCAAACGGTACCTACACAATAAGGAATAGCACTGACAGTGCCACCTCATTTCACTGCTGAATAGGCAACAGATCTGGCAGCATTCCCAACTGGCTTGTAACCCGGAAGCCTTTGCAGCAGGCAGGCCTGACTGGCATCCAAGCCAGGGCGTCTCACTGCAAGCCAAATCTTTAGTGAAACAAAGTGGAGTCAGCTGTAGCCATCTTAAATCAGAGTTTTGTCCCACTGGGGTCAGCACCAGCTGCTCTAGAGACCAAAGACTTCCTCATCTGCCTTCAGCCCCAAATGGGAAGTCATTAGGATTCTTCCTAAAGATCAGCTCTTCCCTAAAGAGAATTTTAATCAAAACTGACTTTATTCATGAAATCACCACCTCGGGCATAACTGAAAAACTGAACTCTCATCCTTCGCTTCAAGCTCACTGAAATTCTTTTTGTCTTATATTTCTCCCATGCATGCTTGCTCATTCCCTTCATAATTCAAAGCTCTCTTCTCTCCTTGCCTCTCTCATTTCACAAAGAGTTCCATGATCACCCCTGTATTCACCTCACGGATTGGTAAATATCCTAAACATGTTGACTCTCTTTTCCCCTTCATACTCTCCATAATAGAATATACACGGGGACCAAAAGGGCAAGCTGGGAAGTAGCTTCAAGAAGATACCCACATTAGGGCTGAAAATGTGGCTCAATGTTTATGAACATGTATCGCTCCTGCAGAGGTCTTGAGTTCAATTCCCAGATCTCATGTCTGGTGGCACCCAAAGGCCTCTACAAACAACTCCTAGGGATCTGAAAGCCTCTTCTGACTTCCACAAGTACCTGCACTCGTATGCATATACACCACACAGACACATAATTAAGCATACACCAGCGTGGAAGTAAATAGAAACTAATGGACACTGTAGATGCTGTAAACCATACTGTCTGCTTACTATAGTACCTCAAGATAAATAGATCTCAATAAAGCAGCCCTGAACACAGAATTTGGGTTCTGGCAACATTGTGCAGCCAAATAAATTATTTAACCTCTCTCTCTAATCATATGTTCCTTTTGTTGCCTCTAATGCGGAGTGAATATTCTCTACCTATCACAAATGTTAGCCCAAAATGTATCTTAATGCCTGAAACAGTACCTGTTCTCTACGCACCTGCTTGAAAGTAGGATTTCTGTGACTGTTCATCAAGTCATTATCACATTAACTCATCAGATATAGTCATGAACTAAAGTCTCCAAACTTGGCATTATTCTAAAACCAATCAGAAAATAGACCAGCCAAATCTTCTAACCCTAATAGGATATAGAGTTTAGTGTAATTATATCTATCTGGGGTCCAACTACATCCTTAACGTACTAAACTGCATTGAATAAATGTATTCATATAACCATTCAAGTAAATTGGCATCCTTTTCAAAATAATGTTAATCTATATGAAACTTACACAAAAAGCAAGTTGATAAGGACAGGAAGCAGATCAATGGTTGCCTGGGGATGAAGACAAAGATAGAGACTAAGCAAACTCCAAGAAGTTCTGGGAGGTACTGGAGTGTTATAATGATGGACTGTGGTGGTAGTTACATGGCCCTCTACATTTAGTGGTGATTCCCTGTGCAAATATGCTGGGTGAGTTTTATGGTATGTAAATTATATCTCAATAAAGCTGTAGGAAATCTTTCTTGCACTACACGACGCATTTCAAAGCGAACTAGTATTTTTATCTTTATTCTAAAGCTTTCCATTATCAGCTCATCATCATGACTGTCAAGAATCCATCCGAGATCATTAATGTATTCCTCCACAGGCTAACAGGGTTGTTATTGCTGCTTTTACCCACAATCATATTGTTTTTGAAAAGACATCTTGAGATGGAGAATCAAGGTCATTAATAGAAAACATTTATGAGCTAAGATTATGTTCTGCGCCTGAGAGCTTCTCCATCTGGACAGTAAATACTTGAGTTGGGAATAAATGGTTTTCAAATAGAAATCCATTATCAGTGAATAACTTCCAGGCAAATATTTCAGAAAATAGCAGGGCCATTTTGCTCTAAATACTTTTGATGGATGCAATCAAATCATTAAGGCAGGGGTCCCTCAAAACTGACTCCAGAACAGCACACCGTGTCTATATTTGCAATGACCTAGGTGCTTAAACAAATTTCAGAGCAAAAGTATTGTAAATTCTCATGAATGAATCTGAAAATGATGATCACTAATTATTCTGAATCTTTACTGAGAGTTTTCCTTTGAAGTAATGAAACTTTTCAACATAATTTACAACTTCGCTTACAGACACACCACAATTCAACCTTTGTCAATCTATCTTGGACTTCTCTGTAGACCTAGAATGGTTTGCTGAATGAGATGAGCAGCACAGGTATGGGCTTCAAACTTGCCTGTATTCATGCTTTCTTGCCTGTGGTTAATCCACAACTGAGGCAGTCACAGTGGATTTCTGCTGTCATTCCATCTTTCTCTGAGTCACAACCCCCCCAAAAAACACACTTGAATTGTACTGAGCTCACTCTGCTCCAAAAATCTCTTACTGGAGCAGTATTTAAATCTCATGCCCTGACACTTAGCTTAGAGATTTTCCTACTCTTTTATGAAAAATAGTTTAACGAAGTCCACATATCAACAATAGTAGTATAGTAATACTATTGTACTCAGTAGTAACTGATTATGAAATCTACTGTGTTAAGGCAACATGTATATCGTCTCTCATTCTAGTGTATATTACAATCTTCATTCATAATGAGGAAAGGGAAGCAGAGACAAACACAGTATCACAGATGGAGGTGGAGGTGAAAGACCAATTGAATTAGAGAGTACATTCCTATCTATTACAGCTGCTGTGTTTTGAGCCTATCTACTAGTAATTTCTGTGAGTGCACTGATGAACCACAGGGTTCAAAGAATTCTCAAAGCAATGCATGCATGTATTAAGATGTACATGGTGTGGAAGAGCCTGGACAACTCCTGGATTTACAGTGTAATCAGATAAGAACTATTGTGTTGGGGAATTATATTGTCTCACCTCTGATCCTTAATGTCCTTGTCTGTAAACTGAAGGTGATCAGCCCCCTTTTACTCACTTGGATACTATTGAACATAAATTACATCATATGCATATTAATTTTATAACTAGTAAGCATAAATTGACATTAAATATTATTCTTGTCACAAAGTCTGTAGCTACTTGATCACGCGGGCCTTCCAAAAACATGACCTCAGACATTCACAGAAACATATGATCAAGTGAGATTTTAAAAAGAGGCTTTCTTAAAAATATGATTGAGTACTAAAAGGTTTTATCCTGAAAGGAAGAGACGCTAAGGGAAGATATGCAAACAAAAATCAACCTTTAAAATTCCTGCCTTATTTTGGTTAACATTGAAAAAGGCACCTAATTAAAAAGTATTTCATCATTAGTTTGATGGTCCCTAGTATCTCATAATATTAAGATCTTTGCGAATCTTTGGATATTCAAAATTAGCAAGCTATTATTCTAAGCTTGACAGGATTTTGTTAGTGAGAGTGTTAGCTGTGTCTGCAAAAGAGAATTAAGAATTTGAAAAGATTCTCCTGTAGCTGCTATTAATTTCCTATTTGTATTTCTTAGCAATAAATCCCCTTGCTTCTCTAGGTTAACCAGTTGAGGAGGTTTTATGCTGCAGAGCCTGGGACAGGCATTTAGTAAGCCAAAGGACAAGCATGATTCCTTGCAAAGATAATTCACAGTCACAGATGATTCAAATTACTAGGGGCATCTCAAGACACTGCAACCTCCGAGATCTGAAAAAGAACTGAATTGCTTTCAGAGATCAGGTGGATGGCACAAACATGGGCAGTCTCGTGGAATGACAGGTGCTGTGACGGGCACTGGTTTTCCACAAAGTTTAGCCAAAGCACCTAAATTCAGACATCTGCCAATCATTTTCCTGGTTGAAGCTAGTATTCCTACAAGCTGTATAGTCCCCAGTAGCTTGAGTCAATAATTTCCAAATTTCTAGATTTAAAAAGTTAAGTATCTGAGGAACAAGAACACTGAAAAGCTTTCTCTTATCCATTACCAGACAAAGAATTTGCTCTGGGTCAGCCCCATATTGAGCTCCAAGTACACAGCACAGAAAAAGAGAGAAACAAGTCTTGTTTCGGTGGAATTTTTGTCATGTTGTGTGGAATGCATGAGATCCAAACGGGAGCTAAAATATAAACCTTAAGCCCTGATGGGCCTAGGGAAGAAAAGGGCAGCACTGTAAAGCCAAATAGTAAAAACTATAAACACGACTCCATCTCAGCTAGTCAGGACTAATTCATGTTGGAAAGTCCCCTAGAAACAGCAGTATTTAAAGCACATTTTCTCAAAACACCAATGTTTAGGTATCAAATGGTTTCTGGGAGAAAAGCAGAAACCTTCAAGCTAACACTTCCTGCCCTTAGTTCCTTAATACAGTTTGACAGATGATTGAACAAATTAGCAACTAGAAACATATCCATGGAACCAAGTATTATCAATGTAAAGAATCTGAAAGTTCTTGAGAATCTTTCTAATAACACTCAATTAAAGAGGCTAAATTCTGAGTGGAAAATAAGGAAATGAATCACTAGCAAATTGAGGAGCTGTTTCTTTAAAACATGAATTTATTTTAACAGGGCCAGGCAAAGGTTGCTTTAAAACAAAAGGAAAGGGGAGCTGAGCTTGAACAAGCGTAGTTTTGAAAATTATGTTGTTTCCCTTCACCGTGATAAAACAACGGGCTGAACTATGAATGCGAGTGAAAGGGCAGAGAGAAAAGCTGTCATCAGTGATTTAAAAACTCACTAGCAAGAGTTCACCTAGATAATATTTAATAACCTCTAAGTCCATCTAGCTGAGAAATCTGCTCTTGCCACAACAAATAAATGTATGGTTGAGTCATTTCCCATCCATCACTCTGGCAGTAACCCTTGGCGATCACTAAGATGGAATACTGCTCTAGCATCTACTGTGGCAGACAATGGCATGGCACAGGACCTCGAGAGTGACACCCAAGGGTAAGACAAGCCACAGGAAGTACCACATGAGAAGAGTCATCTCCTCAGAGATGAGTGGTGTTTTCATTGTGCACTTTAGAATAAAAGTCCCAGCAACATGGTGGTTCAATCAGCATGCCTCACTTGGCTATTAAAGTAGTTCAACCTTTGCCCTTCTAATTTCTTTATTTCTTAATGTGTAGACTCTTTACCTAGGTTACTCTAAATGCTTGCAATTATAGATGGAATATAATTTATGATGGAAATAATTAACTATTCCTCAAATATTATCATTTTTAACTATTCCTCAAATATTATCATTATAATTAACTATTCCTCAAATATTATCATGTTCAAAAATCATGTTACAATTACTCATAAACACATAAATGTCCAAAAGCCCACATCTAATGCTTCCAAGTGTCTAAATTTCCCTCTTTAATTTAACTATTATATTTTTAAAGGACATGGGCTATACTCTTTTGCAGGTAGCTATCAGAAAGAAAGTATAGTTTTATGATAGTTATTCCCCAACATAGGTCAAAACCATGAATAGTGAAACACTCTGGTGCCTAAGCAGTCTAACAAAAAGCAAAGATGATGAATTAGGAAGTGTGAGTTATCAAAAGATGGGCCATTCATGGCTAACTTGTTTTTCTTACATCCTATAGCTTACATCCCTTCCTATGAAGACCATCTCAAAATTCTGCCATCTAGGCCAATATAATTTCTGTTCTGGGAACTAGCCACCACTTAGTTTCTTAGTTTCCTTTATACTCAGTAAGAGAACAGAAGTCTCCTTGCTAAATTATGCTAAAACACGTAGAAAGCAGAGTCAGACAAATTATGCTTTTTATGTCATATTTTTCCTTTTATGAAGAACAAAAAATTTGCAGTGCTGTTTTGAAGAAAAGAAAAATGACTACTTTTGATCAAGGCTACAAATATTTTTAAAAGTCATAGAATGGATTCTTACACAATATTTCTGATGCTTTTAAGGTGTATACCAAGAAACACTGCTCATCCAGTCAGTGGTCTTAACACTGCAATTCTATAAAGCTGGGTATCACATGAATGACAACTCAGAACTATCTGGTCACTTTGTGTCCTTCCATCTACTCTGGGAGAAAGACTCCTCCAACACTACAGAACTGGAAATGTTCTATTCAGTTGACGCCATTGCTGAAAATAAAGATATACTCCAATGAATGGATCTGCCAGCCCCAAACCTTCCTTTAATTATCCATGTGTCTTTGAGCTTACTTTTTGAAGCCTTGGTGTGGTTAGACAGTTCCAAAATAAGAGAGTAGCAATTACCCACGATGAAGAACATGATTCACACTGAGTCCCATGCTCCTGTTTGCATGTTTCCTTATTTTCTCTCCTCCCACTGGCACAACGAGTTGCCATCACAGGCTTAACAAAACAGCACCTGCCGATTTCCAACACTTCAAGTACCCTGTTCCAGCAGCACACGTCTCTAGTCCAGGCCATCTTTTCTTTCTTACAGTAATATACAAGTGTGCTTCAGGAAAGTGTGTCCTGGGCAGACACAATGTGTGGTTGTGCTTCTTGTCAGTGTGTGTCAGCCACCTGCAGACACAGTACTGTATGGCCAACCTACCCCTTTACCCATCTGTAACAATAGCTCCTTAGGGACAAAACAAAGAATGCCCACTTTCTTTCTTAAGTGTCCTTTTCCTTCTCCCTTAGTCCAGACTTAGAAGCATTGTCAAAATTGTAATTTATTCATAAAGTTGGACTATTAGGAGGATGCATTGTGTATCTAGAAGATGTTTTTCCTCTCACACAATCTCATTATTCCTTGCATCCGATCTGGTGAAATTGTGATATTGCTGTAATACATTTGTTTCATAAACAGCAAAAGTATCTTTTCACTTAGCAGTGGCAAATTTGTCATCATTGACATTCAATACAATTAACAAATTAAACTGAGTAGCAGAAAATGCAATTGTTTAGTGTAAAAGAAGAAACACAGTGTTGTTTCTATAGAGCAGATATGGACTGAGAGAAAATGAAACTGAAGTTTCTAACAACAAAACCTCACATCTGTTTTAAAAACATTAAAATTCTAGGGAGGGGGAATCATGTAAACTACTTATGCTTTGGTTGCACATAAGAAACTCTGTGTTTATGGATAAATTAATTATCAATTGCATCTGTCTTGCAGCAGGTGTGATGAAGCTTGGATTGCATTTGTGATCTTTAGGTTGGCAAAAGTCATTGACAATACTGTTTTTTATGCAGGTGAAAGTCATATAGGCCTGCTCTAAATTGCCACTGGTAACTTTGCTCTTCTAACTCGACCCAGCTTTGTACACAATCAAAAAGAACTTGGACATAGATAGCTTTTGCAGAGTCCAAGCACCAAACTATGCTCTCCACGATTCATTTAAGTACTAACAGCAGTGAGTGAACGCATGTTCGCAGTCATGTTTCTTTATTGCTGCTGTGTTGTATTATTTCATTATTTATTCCTCTGCTCCTTCCCATTTAGTCCTAATGTCCAAATGCAGCATTCACAATAAAAACGCTTCTTTTCCTTATGGATAACTTTTCTGTGTAATTAATATCCCTAAGCCTCTGGGGAGTCTTATTCCACCTACTCTGTTCTAACATAAGATCTGTCCACATTGTTATGTTTATGCGAAGGGGAAGAGAAACAAAAAAGCTCCTCAGATGTAAGAAGATGTTTTTTTACCAAAAGGCATTTGCAATTATATTAGCTATTTTCATTGCTTACATAAAGCGCAATAGTGCTTGATTCTCACCTGAGAAGATAATGATTGAATTGCAAATGTGAACATATACCTATTGGAGACCATTACCAACACCTTGAGGAGTTTCACCTGGGAAATGGAAGCAAGAAAGAAATGCAGAGCTAGCCACAGGGACAGTGATGACTTCAGAGCACTGGGCATAGGGATTCTTCATATCTCCCAAGACCCCATGCTACAGGGGTACCTGAGACTTCTCCTTTACCAGAAGTTGCCCACATCTGGTCTCTCAGACCAAACTGTCTGGAAAGGGGGCTGAGAGGTTGATTTGCTTGTTCTGCTTTCGTTGAAACCTCCTTGGAAAGTACTTCTCAGCCGGAGCTCAAGCTGTTTGCCTTAAAAGGATAAAATATCTGTAAGGGGGAAAAAAAAGCTAGCTGGCTGCAGAGGCATCTCATACCAGACAGAAATGCTGCAAGCCCTGCCCTGCTCTTCCAAGTGGGACATGTCTTTGTTTCACCTCCATCAATTTCAAATTTCATAGCATCAGCTGGGATTCAAGGAAACGGTCTCTCCTGCTGGCAAAGCCACTGCCCCCAGCACAAGCGGAAAACAAACTTGGGGTGATGACTGACCCTAATATGTATCCTGTGACTGGCCAGGACTTGTGGCTGGCTGGAAGGAGGAAACTGTTTACCAGTTGAATAGAGTGGCTGAGGCCTTTGTGTGGCCAGAACTATAGTAGGCAACCTCAGAATCAGAGTGAAAGGGACAGTCCAGCTGTGATGGGTGACACACGGGTGGAGCTGCCTCATCCATCTAGGAGCAGCATCTCTCCAAGAGGATGGGAAGTAATCTGTAGCATGAGGAGCCGGGTGGGCTAGTGAAGAGGTTCTCAACTCAGAATGAAGATGAGAGGCATCTCTGGATTAAAATATGTAACTACCTATGAGCCCAACCCCAGAGCGGCTGAATCAATCTTATTAGTGGCATCCAGCAAAGATGGGTTTAAAATATTCCTCGGCAGTTTTCTAATGAACAATCATGGTTGAAAAAAACAGGGCTATGGGGAGCATTGCATACTTACTCCGGAGCATAAACAATATGACACACGCTTACAATCTACAAAGAATAAAACCCATCACTGCTTTTGCAAGCTAATAAAGATTTTAGCCCATAGAGGTATCCAACTCTTTAGACTTATCCTGGTCCTCTATTTGCTGTCATACATACACACAACATGTCCTGTCATCTTCTTATCACAGTGGCTCCCAAGTTTTGTTTCACATTGTAACTACCATAGGAATCACTTGAAATAGTCTGATTTTAATTCATTGGTGGTAAAACTTAGGTAATGAGATTTTTAAAGTTCCCCAGGTGATTCTAATGTACAATCATGTTGGAGGAAAGTCCTACCTAATTTCTTCAACTTCTCCGAAGGTTTTTCTGCTTTCTCCCTGATTATGAATGCACAGACTCTTTCCCCAGAACAACCTATATGTTATTCATAGGCTCTGCAGTTACCCAATCCCTGTAAGTTTTGAGGCAGTATAAGAAGTAAAGAACTATAAGAGCTTAAAAAGGCTCCAGCAGCTCAAATTCTGGCTTAGTTTTTCACTAGGTGTATGCCGTTGGACATGAGCCTTACTTTCTAGTAGTCTGGGTGTTCTGTTCCTCAGGCTGGGAAATGGGAATAATCTAGGATATTCCTTACAGTAGTATTGAAATCCACAATGCAAGGGAAGGGAAGATTGCTTAGTAAATAAAGCACTTGCTGGGAAAGCATAAGGACTTATGTTTGAATCCCAGCATTCACTTAAAAGCCAAGTGTGGCACTGTCCTTGTCACTACAGTAGTAGTGCAGAGACAAAAAGATTAGCCCCAACAGTGAGCCACAGGCTCCTTGACTGACTCTGTTTCAATAATAGTAGCAGCAGCAGCAGCAGCAGCAATGAAGAATAGCAATTACGGAAGACACAGCATCAACAACTGGCTTCCATACATGCCTATGCTGTGAGAACACTCACACACGATATGCACATACATTTATTCAACACATGCAGACTCTCTCTCTCTCTCTCTCTTTCTCTCCCTCTCTCACTAACACACACACACACACACACTCACAAGGGGAAAAGACAGGATGCAAGTTAAGCAAAGGAAAGATAGTTGCCACAGAGTTAGTGTCCCATGAAAATTTGGAGGGTAGAGGTGGTGATGATGATGATGACAGGCAATGTCATTCTTGACCTACTATTTTAGCACAGCTACATGCTGGCATACTTCCTTTTTCTCCCCTAACTGAAGCCTGCAGACAAGCCCCCAATCCCTCCCTGACATTAGATTAAGCGATGCTTCAAAGGGGAAATACAAAGCATTGGAAACAGACATTGGTCTGAAGAGAAACATCTGCATTATTTTATGACAATATCTAAGTGGACCTTCTCAAGACAGGCAAGCTTTCAATGTGGTCCTCGTCAGTTTTTGCCCACAAAGGACTACCTGTCTTGCAAACTCTGCTCCAGCATTGGGGGGCATATTTATATGTCCAGAAAGATATTGCTACTTCCAAACTTCTGGAAAATATAACATAACTTCAACAATGCTCCACATCCCAAAATGCCTTCTCCCCACTCTGCTCTCCTGCTTATTTATATGAATAACTAGGATCATAAAATTCCACTCCCAAACAAGACACTTCTAAGAGTGCAGTATGCTTAGTCCCACCTTGTGTTAAACATCTGCTTTGTGTAGCTGCAGCTTTTGTGCTATTGTTTATATTTAAATGTCATTTGGGGAAGGAGAGCATTCCCTGATCTTACCAACAAAATTGTACTTAGAGAGTTTGAACAGGCTGTACAGATTTAATTCTCAAAAACAAAAAAAAATATCTTTAAGGAGATAGCAAAGAAGGCATTCACTACAAAGGATGGTGGGAGGGACTAGAGCTGGTGTCAGAAAGCTGTGTGTGAGGAAGTAGAGAGGGACTGTCACAGGAGGGGTGGCAAAGAACACCAGCTCAACAATTCAGATTAGGATTCAAAATGCCACAGATGTGATTGCATAATAAGCTGTTGAGCATGCTGGTAAGTGCTGCTTTCAGCATGTGAGTGCTTGTCACATTGTCTTGTGTTCCCAGTGCCAGGAAGGTTCAAGTCAGAGGGCCTGGGATCCTAGCCTTAATTCCAGTTCCTTGGGATGGGCAGCAGCACCTAGGGTAGAGATAGCAGAAAGAGCAGCAGCCTGGTGTTCAAATATGGTTGCTAGGATACCATGGAGACCCTCCATTGCTAGGCAGACAGGATAAAAAAAAATGTGCCCATGTGCCTTATAACCTGCAAACAGCAACAATGAAAACATTGCATGTCTTATACTACCCTTTTCTAACAAAAATTCAAACCAACTCTTTAATGAAACACTAAATGGTGAGGTCTTGGAAATGCAACCCAGTAGAGCAAGGAAGATGGTCATTTATATTCCCAGGAAGTCCCTAGAGCTACTTTATTTAAGGCTTGGATTTTCATTATACATCCCATTTTAGGGGCAAGCAACTTGACTGTACTTCCAAGCACCATGACAGGATATTTAGCAACATGATCCCATATAATATTACAAAGGCTTTGCACAACTTTTTTTCTTTGCATAGCCTGTAATGTCAAATGAATGCTCAAACTTAACTGGAAACTATTATAATAACCTTAGGTCAGAATTTAACACCCCCACGGAAACAGGGAAGATGGATTTCAATAACTAACAAGATTTCATTCTCATGCTTATCAGTCTGCCCAGGTATGTGAGGAATCTGCAGAGCTGGCTTATGGCATATAACTCAACTATTTTCAGTAGTGCTCAGAAAGGTATTTGGTTTCTTTAAGAGTGGACTTGGGTTTCCTTAAGAATTTTCATCATCTGTTTTTTGGTTAAGGTTAAAGATTCTAAACTAGTTAGTGTAGTTATGGTGGAAGGTTAGAACCATAGTCTGATATTCAGAGTTTCAGCACTAACTAGCCCTGGTGAAACACACACACACACACACACACACACACACACACACACACACACACGCACTGCACACTTGAGCACACATGGTTCATGATCATTCTAAGAAAAGCATAAGTTCTTCTTGATCCACTCTATAAAATCATAGAAACTGAGCTTTGGTTCCCTTCACAGCACTCTGAGAAAGTCACTGGTTGCCACCATTCTCGGGCTGTGCCCTGTCTCTCCTGATGGCTTGAACTATAACAACTCATCCTTCCCTTCACATCATGCAGTGCTTAAATCATGGCAGTCTCACCAGCACTACTACAGCACAAGACCCTGTACTTTGGGGTAGTTCCTAATACCAGGCATCTTAATAGGAGTTACAGAATGTACCAGCTGCTCTGCCTTTTACCTTGCCCAGATATCTAAAGGTTTACTTGTATAGTATTGTTGGGTCTCTTGTTAACTCTGTAATGGCAAGGCTTATGTTCCTTACAAGAATTTCCATGAGGAAGGTATTACAGACAGGTATTGAACTGACTTGCAAGGCTTATTAGAAAGTACCTTCACAGAAATCTATGTTCTAGTATCAGGCTGTGTATAGTCACACCAGAATTCCATGATTTCCATGACTTGCTTCAGAATTAAACACATAGCATCCAGGGAAACACTGTTTCGCTTGGAATATAATATCAAGGTTCAGAAGATCACATAGCATCTTTTAAATTTTAACTCCTACCTAAAAATAGGAATAAATGTATTTCATTTCTATCTCCAATTCTTCCAAAGTATTTCACAATCACAAAGTGAAACAGAACAGAACATGTCATCATTCTCTGAAGTGAAGCCACCTCAGGGGTAAACACAACAGCTTTACACAAACACACAGACATTAACAAGTTTTGATAGGAACTCAAGTTGAGGTAGTCCAACTGAAATGACATGGAAGGCTGTGACAACAAAACAGAAAAGACTTGGGAACAGTGAGTGCATCCTTAGGAATTAAATGCCACGAAATAAAATTATTTTAGAAGTTCAAGTGACCCATCAGGTTGCCTGATTTCACAAACTGGATGACTGGGTTTATTTGTTTCACTGTTAGGGAGCTTTTGCTCAATGTATTTGGGACATAGAATCTAGTGGTTTTGCATTTTTAAGTAGTTCATTGACAGCAGTATAATACAGATTCCAATTTGCTATATCAATTCTTCCCCCACATTCATAAATAACCTACGAAGGATTTAAAGGTTACATCTATACAGATTATGAAAGACCAACACCCCCACTCCACCTCACAGGCATAGAAGTATCCTCCCCTGTGATGGAATCCAACAGAGGCTTTCTTCCAATTCTCACCTTAGAGAGAAAATCCCAAGGAAAAACTGTTAAGATGATACAAAGTTATGGGGCTACTTTAAATTTTGTACCGCTTTTTATTCTCAAATGATCAATGGTTACTAAGAAAAAAGAAGTTCTAAAATACTGTAATTCTCAAAAGTTAGCCTCAGTAAGGGAACACTAGAAGATATGTTCGTTCCATTCATCAGTTGGTCATTAACTACACCTACTGGAAAGATAACCAAAAACAAAGAAATAAATTCGAGTCTACTTAGATAGTTTCCCTTCAATCTTAACTTAATCTTTAAGAAAGTGATTAAATTTAAGTTGCGCTAAAGATTAAAGATATAAACACTTGTTGCCAGTAAGTCTGAATAATAAAAAGAATCAAACAAAATACAATGAAATGCAAAAAAAATGTTTTTAGGGTGTCACACTTTAGTAGTTCTATGTGGAGCTGTCTTGTACAGTCACTCAAATGGCATACGATAGTAACTATTTTGCATACAATATAGTTCTTTTCCCCTAAGAAGGGTACACTACCACTCAAGGCAATTTTATTCCAGTTTTCTTTATGTAACTGTGAAAAAAAGAACAGATGTTTTTCCAAAATTATTTAAACTTGGAAGACATCTTATCTATTTTCTCCAATCCCTCAGAATTAGAAAATTCACATGGCAATACCACCTCAACAATGGAGTCCTGAAAGTTATCAAATGAGGACCAGAGTTCAAAGCATGTTCAACATATACAATGTTTGTCCTACAGTGATACTACAAAGAATGTGCTTTCCTAGTGTTATTTTCTCTGTGGACTTTTATAAAAACATCAGTGTCCCCTGACATACACCGAGAGTCGTCTAAACATATCACATTCTACAGTTCAGTCCTGCTGCCTGGATTTCTTTAGACTTTCTCAAATAGAATGCTTAAGTAGAGTTATCAGCTGGATTGATCATACTCTATCTAAAAGCCTATTAAAATAGTCTTTTCATAAGAGCAGTTTGTTCTTAGTAACTCCAAAGTCCTGCAGATATGAAAATGACAATCCTATAGACTGTTTAAAGATACAAAATGCTGTTTCTGAGTTACATTTTCATTATGCAAAACTTGGCCCGGGAGAGATGGCCATGTACCTTGTTAGCTGAAACAGGCGAACATGCCAGTGACTGCAAATTAATTTACCAAAGAAAGCTCCAATGGATTCAGATCACTCAGTTACTGAGACAAATTGAAATCAGCTGATCTACGATGGTAACTTGGTAAGGCTGGGATTTCAAAAATATTTATCCTATCCGTATCAACTCTCCCCTACTCCACAGAATTCAAACTCCGTCAGCTAAGCCTTCAAATGATTCATGGGAGTCAACATGTATAGACTGGGCTTGTAAGTTTTCAAAAAGTGTATGTAGTATATACTCACAACACCCCCATCCAAGAAATAGAAGTAGAAATAACCAAATCTTTACTATCTCCTCATGAATTCCCTGTATTTAGGAAGTAAAGGTTTCCCAGGGACCTTCTGTTATTATGTAACACGTGTCATCCAGCCGTGTTATGTAGTTAAGAGCAGGACAACAGAATCCTCGGCTTTACCAATTATGTCATTACTATTAATTAAAATGCCATTCAGATGGTGTTCTGGTTCTGTTGCCGTCCTGTCCCTGCTGCTCGCTCTCCATATGGACTCTGGGGTTGAGTGTTGTGTAACAAGTTTCATTCAGTGTTCCCATCCAAGTTATGAATCCTACTGACATCAGAGCCACACTGCTCTGTAACATGCTAGAAAAGCGGCTGAGTGGCTGAGACCTGAGTATGAGGCACAGCATGGTCCACACGGGAAATAGCGTGGGCTTGACCACACTGGCCCTGAAAATACATGAGCCCTCTAGGGAAATGTTTATTAGTAATCATGTGAGAATTCTTTTAGAAAAACAAGTCATAGTCTCTCTCGGATATTAAGAAAACATTTCTTTTTAAGAATCAACAGACTAGGCTTCCATTTATGGATTGCAAATGTCATCCAACTCAAATTTTAAAAAAATCTTCTCTTATACATGTATATTGAATTATTCTTTTACACTTTGATGGTGACAGAACATCAGGTTTGAACGGTACCAGCGTGAAGTGCCGGCGGCATGTAGGAAAATCCAGGAGAGCCACAAGAGCGTGGAAAGTCAGGGTAATATCAACGCATTTCATTTCAGTCTGATGAGCCTGCGGTTAGGATTTTCCGGCTGGCCAGGTTGGCTGGGGCTTTGGGAAAAATGGGGTTCTGATTCCTCCATTCAACAGTCACTCACACACACCGTCAGACACACACCTGGGGCGCGTCCAAACTCTATGTACAGTAGGTGGCATATATGAACGTAGATGTATATTTTAAAAATACCTTGGCATCTGACAAAGACACGGATGTGCAAGGAGTCTGGCCCTGAGAAACGTGCACAGCCCCTCAAGAAGTGCCGTGAAAATGAGACATTTCTGAGGATGAGGACAGACATGGCAAACGGGAGGGGCAGGGGCCGACAGACAATACAGAGACCCGCAGCTCCCCACCGCCAGAGCGACACATGGACCCAGGCGCGTAACCCTGCTTACTGTGGGCTCTTGGGGTAGAAGGGCAGGGTCACGTGGCTGAGATCCTGGATGTCGAAGGCGGTGGGCTCCGCGGAGATCGCCTGGCGCTTGGTGCGCGGTTCACCCTGCAAGGTACTGGCGCTCTGCTTCTGCGCCTGCTGGGTGGCGGGCCGGATCACCGAGCGGTACTTGTCCAGTTCGTTCTGCAGCTTCTGGATCAGTTCGTCCTTCTGATCCAACTCCAGCTCCAGCTCATCGATGAGAGCATCCCGCTGCCTCAGCTCCTCGATCTTCTCCTGGAGCGCATACTGTAAATCCCGCAGGGTGCCCATGCTCCTCCGGGCTGCCGGGGGCTCCTTCCTGCCGCTGCTCCGCGTCTTGGGGCTTCCTCCCCTCTCGTATCAACTTTCCCTAAAGTCGCCGCTGCCTTGCGAGTGCAAAAGCTTCCTTCGACTTGAGACCAAAGCCAAACCTGGCTTCTGAGCATGCCCAGTCCGCCGCTCCAGCCACCGAGAGTTTCAGTGTGCAGATTCCACTTCTCCGGGCTTAGAGATGAGCAAAACAGGTCCAGCCCAGGATGAACCTGAAAGGCGGTGGGCGCCGCGGTGCCTGGGGGAGCAGAACCTGGAGGCGCAGTGACCCGCGGGCGGGAGGAGGGGACCTGGGCTTGGAGGAGGTGGCTGCTCAGCTAGGGTCACCAGAGCAGGGTGCTAAAGGAAGCCAGCGATGTGTGTGGGGAGCCTGATAAAGCTCGGGGGCGCTGGGGCTGTGCGGGCGGAGCAAGGCTGGAGCGCTACTTTGGAGGTGGAGAGGTGGGAGGGAAAGGACCGGGAGCAAACTGGAGAGGCATAAGCGGGCTCTGGCTCCAGAATGTGGAGCTAGGCAGCAAGGACTATGTATGCTAACAGCTCTGACTTCTGGAGGGATTGTGACCGCAGCCTCTCAAGGAAAGCGTTGTAACTGAGCTCTGGCTTCCCTCAAGCCACCCTTTCCACCTGGAGCGCCTCATACAGGTGTCTAAAGCTTGTAAAGAAACTTGCCTTCTCCGAACGTGAGAGCTAAGGTGCCTGGGAGGGATTCCCCTGGCATCTAGGAAGGTTAGGGGTGGGGTGTCTGACTTCCCCCAACCAAGCCTCCCACTCTCCTAGTCTCCCATTTTCTGCACTGGTCAAACTCAGATGAATGCAATCTTCTAGGAGCAAAGGCCAAATCCCAAACGAATTCGGGCCGCAGAAGGCCTCTCAGCTGCTCCCTGGTCCCTGCCATTTGTGCTAGCATCAGTTACTGAATGGTTCACTAGAGGCCTGGCTTCTTCCGTTTGCTGGATTTGGTGGAGTGGGTGGGGGCTTAAAAATCACAGCGGAGTTCCAAAACATTCTTGCAGAAAGGGAACCATATCTTTTAAATGCTACTTCAGTGGCAGCCCTGCAGTTAATGAGGGATCTTTGCCAACTTTGGAGAAGAGGTAAAATCGAAAACTGATGGGAAAACTACAGGAGCTATAATTGCACTGTACCCTCCTCTCTCTCTCTCTCTCTCTCTCTCTCTCTCTCTCTCTCTCTCTCTCTCTCTCTCTCTCTCTCTCTCTCTCCACACACACACAGGCCCTCTCAGTGGGGGCTAAAATTTTGGAAAGGAGGGGGGCAATCTATCAGTCCAAGAGTTGGTCTTTCATCTTGGGAACACTTATTTAGAACGCCCAAAATATTTATTTAATGCTTATATAAGTGTCTGATAGTTAATTAAACCTTCATCAGTTCTTCCAAATTTACAGTTTTTTTTAAATTAGGAGCTTTAATTTACTGTTCTTCCACACTCTTTGTTATAATTCTCAGTGTTCTATCTGTCCACCCTTTAACACTTAAACAAAAGAGATGGAAAATACATTAAAACCAAATTGCAGTACACAACTACTGCCTGGAATCTCAGATTAGCCAAGGACACAAATCTATCTTTTTTTAAAAAATTGCTCACTTGTTCCCTTAAGCACATGGCTTTCTGCATCTGAGCTTTACAAAACAGGAAAAAGAAAAACTAGGCACTGGCATATCAACAAGCTTTTACTTTTTCTTTTCTTTCCTTTTCTTCCTTCCTTCTTTCCTTCCTTTCTTTCTTATTTTCAAGTATGCTTTTTGGTAATTAGAGGCACAAATAAAAGGAGTATGAAACTCTACACATTTTCCACAAAGACTGTGATTTAATTCTCTCTATAGATGACATCATGTTCATTCTTTCCAGCAGGAAGCTTTGAAGTACATTTGCTTCAGAATGCGATATAAAAAGTCCACAGGACATGAAACATTTTCAAAAGATAGCAGTAAATAAGAGTTCTGAATTGCTGCTGTTTTCCTTAAAAGTCAACTGAGTGGAAGTACTGTGACGTCTTATGATGAATGGTATCCTTGAGCAGCATTCTTCTGGGACAATCTCCTCTTCCCAGGCAAAAGTCCAGCTTTAGTTAACCTGTGGGAACACTCTTCTTCCCTGGGAAAAATGTTTCATGCTATTTTTTCTTATAGATTTATTTTGGGGGTTAAAATGCCAGAAGTTTACATCTAAAAATGTATAAGAAGCAATAGATAAGAAAACTGTATTTTCAGTCATTCTTGAGGATTAAATGAGGTTACTTAATGTCTTACCGCAGAAGAGAGGGAACATACTGCCTTGCTTGTAAAAAACCTTGTCTATGTGAAAAAGAAGGGAAGAAAAAAGTAGTGAATTGCTCCCTACCCCACAAAAAGTATGTATAAAACATCACATAAGCCATAAAATAATCAGGATTTTTATCAAAATGAGGTTTTTCAATGCTAAACTGTATACTTTTCCTAAGTAAGAGAACTACCCACAAACTATAGCATGAATGCTGGTCACAGTCTCATTTAAAATAAAATTCTCAAAATTCAAAAAGTATTCCATGATGGATCTGACTTTAGAAATCAGGGGTCTGCTGCAAGAAACACAAAGAAAGTAAACAGTTGAAAAGAGCTGCTGATTTCAAATGACTTGACTTTGAAAAGGGCTCAAGGCACAGGATATATTGTTACATTTGCCTTTATTACAGAGAATATTGAATTTCTCCCAAGACCTTTATAACTTTGTGCAAAACTTAGAATTCAGAGATTTTCTCTGTAACAAGTAAGATCATGATAAATATTATAAACTGATTTTTTTAGGAATTGCATATACCATGGTGCACATGACATGGACGAGCAACAGACAACTCACAGGTGTTATTTCTTTCCTTTCACTACAGGAGTCCTGGGGGTTTGAACTCAGTTCCTTTGGCTTAGCATGTGTCTTTACCCACTAACACATCTCGCTGACCCTCAAATGAATGTTTTAATTAACTTGTTCAAGCATGGTTTTGGCTAGTTGTTTAGATTGTAAGTGATAAGGTTTTGTTTTGTTTTGGTATTGTTCTTGACCAATGCTAGGAAGAAATTTTATTTGAAATACCAAGGTCCTGAAAATTATTTTTCAAGAGATTAACTATTTTTATTCTGCATCCATAGTAAATATTTAAAAATATTTTTTTTAAAAATTGCGTTCATTTGTGTTTGTGACTCTCAGTATGCACACATGAATGCAGAGATTCTCACTGGTCAGAAGAAGCTGCCCTGAAGCTAGACCTTAAGATGGTGGTGAACTGGCCTATAAAGGTGTCTCTTTTGGTTTATTGCTTTTTTGGAAACAATCAACATTGGTTTCCTATGAATTAAGCACAATAATTTGAGCACTCACTCTTTTATTTCCTCATAGAATTAAATTTGTCTTATGATTGCTTTGGGGAGAGATAGTTGATTATAAAGAATCTACATTAGGGGCTAGGGAGATGACTCAGAGGTTAAGTTCAGTGGCTGCTCTTCCAGGGGACATGGGCTCAATTTTCAACAACACACAGTAGCTTGCAATGATCTGAGGCCCTCTTCTATCCTCCATGAGTACCAGCCATGTACACAGTATACTCACATACATGCAGGCAAAACACACACAGGCATAAAATTAAACTAAATTAAAATTGAAATAAAAATTTTAGTATATATCTAAATAGCTATAAGCAACAATTCTAATGGTTGAACTGTTTTAAATTAATGTTATTTCAAATAGTAAGTTCTGCATGGAAAAGAGAAGAAGAGAAAAAAAAAGGCATTGATGGTTTAAAAAAAAAAAAAACCTTCTTCCTTCAGTGACTTGGAAAGCCATAGTGCATTGCATTGAAATTGCTAATGTGCTTAGCACTTAATACTGAATTAGTGTCATGCCTGATATTAGCTAAAATGTATCCTCATAGTCGACGGCTCAAAATGGTGGTAAGTTATTGTTGGACCTTAGGCTAGAGCAGTCTTTATTAAAACCCAGGCACTAAAAGAATGAATGTTCTTTATGTACTCATTAGTAAGCTGTACATTTCTAATGCCAAAAGGAGAAGATTTTAAGAGGAAAAGGACTGTGTTCTTCACAAATGGAAATCATAAAATGGATAAAACATAATTTAAAATACTTTTTTAAGTCAAGTACTTGCTTGTAATCCCAGTACTTGGGAGATAGGGCACAAGGACCTTTTGTTCTGAACTAACTTGGAATACATAGTGAAATGATCTCCAAAAAGTCAAAAGTTCATTCACAGAAACACCTTTTATAATTTTTTCAAATTATTTGTTCTATTGTTTTTCTGTGCATGAGTGTTTTCCTGCATATATAGAAATTTGTATGAGTACCACATGCATGTACAATGCCCACAGAAGTCTGAAAAGGACCTGAGATCCCTTGGAACTGGGGGTATGGTTGTGAGCCACAGTGTGGGAACTGAGAACCAGCCCAAATCCTCTGCAAGTGCTCTAAATCTCTGAGCCATCTCTCCAGGCCTGCCTTGCAACATCCAAATGTCTCCCATTCGGGGTTAATGAATTACAACCTCCATTCCACTTCAGTGGTTCTGGCATATGAAATCTACATAGTTTCCTGATTTAAAGTATTAATATTTTCCACAAAATATTCTAAAATATTTCCTGTTAGTCCTTAATGGGCAGTGCCCATGTGTAATTCCATGAGGGCCTGTTACCTTGCTGGAAAATCTGAACTTTAAATTTTGTGTTTCATCAAACATCCCAGTAGGATGAAGTTCTTTATAACTAGTAGTGAACTTTGTTTTGCTCTTTAAAATAAGAATTTTAGCTGTCCATATTATGAGTTTAGAGGCTGTTAGAAAAGTGTTTAAAATGTTACAATTTTGAAAACTCTGAGAATCCCTGTGGTACTGACTAATTGTCCCAGAATCTCAAAAAGCAACATGTCAGGAACTGGAAAACAAAGGGAAACTTCTTTGTTTTTTACTATATGATTGCAACTCTAAATTATGTCATGATGATGAATAAACATATCTCTTGCTTTTAAATTTTAAGAAAGCAGGTTTGATATCAAGTGACCTGAGAGAGCATAACTCTGTGGTTAGTATTTTCCCTTTGTTATTGTTTTTGTTTTAAATTGTCCTTAATGGCTGGCAGGAATTGGCTAGCTTTCTTCTGGATGTCTTGACAGTCTAAATTTAAAGTAAAGAAAATCTACTTTTTACTAGTGAACCCATTGCCATTATTAAGGTAGGAAAGTACTGAAGATGGACAGTAGGAAATAAAATAGACCAGTGAATTAATATTTGATCAGCACATAAAATGACTGAATTAAGCCAAGAGAATTTCCTGCAATTGTGAAAGAGGAAATTGAGGAAGAATGGTCGCAGACAAAACAGACTTAGAAACTCCAAAGCTATTTTCACTCTCATTAACTTAACAGATAGGCAAGCATCCCTTCACTTTAGATTAAGGAAACTTTTATATTGTGACTTTCATACAATCATCTCAGATGCATGTTCATAAATTCATGTTTCTATTGAGAAGCAAATGAAGCACTAACCTGTGAGAATAAATGGACATCATTCCATTTCAGAGGCAAGATAAATACCTGATACTTAAGAGAGTGTCACTCTTGGAACAGGGTAGAAGCTCCAGGCTAGATCTCATACGACGTGTGAATTTGCAACTATAAAATTACCAGTTACCTACCCTAACGACACATTTAGAAAATATATTCAATAACTACTTTCTGATCTGGTTTGTATCTTGAAGACCTCAATTTGGCAAAGCACAGACTTTTAATCTGGTATATGAAGAATGCTCATAAAATCAATGTCTCAGATGTACAAGGCAGACGTGTACACATCTACTAAAGGCAGGGTTGAAAACATGGCTCAGCTATTAAGGTACTTTCCAGACACGCATGGAAATCCAAGTTTGGATCTCCAGCACCTATATCCGTGGAAAACTGCACGGGCCAGTCATCACTGCATGGGGCAGGTGAGGACAAAAGGATCCCTGGGACTTGCTATCCAATTGGTCTTGTGCAATCTTTATCCAGTCTGTGAGCCTTAGGCTAATTGAGACATCGTGTCTTAAAAAATAAGGTGGATGGCCAGGCAGTTGTGATAAATGCTTTTCATCCCAGCACTCCAGAGGCAGAGGCAGGCAGATCTCTGTGAGTTTGAGGCTAGCCTGGTCTACAGAGCGAGATCCAGGACAGCTAGGAATGCCACACAGAGAAACAAAAGCAAAAGCAAAACCACAAACAAGCAAACAAAAAAAGATGGAAGATGATAGAGGCAATAGAGGAAGACACTCCTTGTCTAATACTAGCCTCCACATACAAGCACACACACCCACACACAAACCTACACTCAGCCATGAGCACAGGCACATGTGTATTATTCCTCTCACACATAAAGAATACCCCAAACAGCAATCTGCACTGCCTAGCTTCAGTGTGCCAAAAGAATAAACAAGAGGGTTTTTTCACTCTTTTGTGTTTTTGCAGTATGTTCTGTGTCTGTCTTGAATCATTTCATTACACAAGAATGTTTTTCCTCAAAGATCAGACTAAGGAAGTTAATGTGGAAAATTCATCCAAGTTTTCCATAGAATATAATGCAGTCAAAATTTAATCTTCCTCACGAACGCATCGATGTTGACTACCCACCCATTTTAAGTGGAAATGATGACCAGTGAAGCTTCAAAACACTTGCTAGGGAAAAAGAGAACTCTGAGAAATGTGTGTGTTTACACCTCTGCACTGATATGAATCTGCCTCTGTGGGCAACAGAAGGATCCTCTCAGAAGGCAGGCAGATGCCCAATTTAATAGTATTCTGTATTCACTGTGTGGTTTCATTTACTGACACTCTCACACACAAGACCAGGAGGTTGAGGCAGGAGGATCCAGAGTTCAGTCTGTTCTTGGCTAGACATTTCCTCAAAGTTAAAACAAAAAATGGCAGCAACATCTGCTGTGATCAGACACCCCACAACTCCACTCCATCTTGAAGAAAAGGGGGTGTTTTCAGTCTTTATTAATAATGTTTATCATGGGGTTTTTATCCAGAATGAGCATCAAGATTGCTCAGCTCACCATCCTAGTTTCTATTCTGGACAAACCCAAAGGCAAGGGAATGAGAAAATTCACCCAAGTCAAGTCTGGAGCCAGACCCAATTCTCAGCACAGTGAAGGTTTTATGTTTGATTTTTAAAGAAATTGGTGAATTGTATTTAATTACATATTTATTCCCATTTCTTGCAAATAATCCTAGTGATGATCTTGGTGGTACTCAAAATAATTAGTACTTTAAATAATTATTTGAGATAGGCTGACCTGGAACCCACTGTGTAGCCAAGACTGCCCTTAAACACTTGGTCTTCCTGCCTCTGCCTTCTCAGCGCTAGGGTTACAAGAGTGGGCCACTGAAGCAGGCTTGAATATGACAGTTTCAACTGACTGACCTGTGACACACTCATCAAAGGTGTTCTATCTTAACAAAATTTTTACAAAAATTCATTTATCTTATGTGTTTCTGTACATTATTTTAGCACATTTAGGCATATAGTGTCTTTTCATCTGTATTATGATTTGGGTACCCCTTAATTATCATTAGTGGTATATGGGTGACTAACCACCATCTTCTCATGCTATATGAAAGTAAAATATATTCTTTCATCATATTTATTTAATAATTGGTTCCATACAAAGTGATAGGCTTCATTATGACAATTTTATAGATATGTATAATTCATTATATTTTGTTCTCATCCATTCCCTTCACTAACTACTGTCCCCCATGATGACTGTTCCTCTGCAGCTGGTTGTCTTCTCTGCTATAGTCCAGCTTTCTAATTTCTTTTCTTTTTTGTTTATTTTTTTGTTTTGTTTTGTTTTTGTTTTTCAAGACAGGGTTTCTCTGTGGCTTTGGGCTGTCCTGGAACTAGCTCTTGTAGACCAGCTGGTCTCAAACTCACAGAGATCTGCCTGCCTCTGCCTCCTGAGTGCTGGGATTAAAGGCATGCGTCACCCACCACTGCTTGGCCTTAGCTTTCTAATTTCTTGTCACACACATTCATGACTCTATTTCCATCACCTACTTTAAGATCTCTTACTCCCCTCTATGATCTGCTTCCTAGTTTCATATCTCTCTCTCCTGCATATACTACAGAGACACACACACACACACAAGCATGTGTGAGCACAATGTGAAACACACACACACATACATATAATAGGTTCCACATAAGAAAAACATGTAGTATGTGGTGATATATTATTTATGGTTTATTAAAGATTGCCTGAGGATTTAGAAAGCAAAGTCAGCCACAAGCCATAGAAGCCAGGAACACACCTTTAATCCCAGCAGCCAGAAGCTAGGAGGTGGTGGCATTCAGGATTAAGGGGTAAACAGATCTCTCTGAATTCAAGATTACCCAGGTACACATGAGATTGAATCAGTGTAAAAGAGTAACAGATCGCATGACTTTAATCTCAGCACTAGAGGGGTATAAAAGATAGAAGAGTCTTCAGTATTCAGTATGAGGCATTCATTCTCCAACCACACTGAGGAAAGGTTACAGTCTAAGACTTGGTGAGAGCTCCTGGAGACAGGATTCAGCCCATTCAGCCTGAGTTAGAGGTGAGAATCTAGTGGCTGGTTGCTTTGCTCTTCTGATATTCATCTTGAAGCTTGAACCCCGATATCAGTCTGGTTATTTTATTTATTCATGTCTTTCTTAGTCTTGTTTATTCACACAATATACAATTCATCCATTTTTCTGCAAAGGTCATAATTTAATTTTTCTTTTTGGCTATGTAAAATTCAGTTCAGTTTATGTACTGCATTTGCTTATTCATTCTGTTAGTGCAATGCCACTCTTATTTTACCTAATCTGTTAATAGGCATCTAAGCTGGATGTTGTGGAAAAGTACAGCTGTAAGCATGAATGCTTATAGTATATATGTGGTATCATGTGTCAGAACACTTTGGGTATATACTGAGTGGTGGTATAGCTGGGCCATATGATATCTCTGTTTTAATTTTTTTGAGAACCCTCACCAGGCCTTGGTGGTGCACACCTTTAATTCCAGCACTCGAGAGGCAGAGAGAGGCAGATCTCTGTGAGTTTGAGGCCAGCCTGGTCTACAGAGAAAGTGCCAGGAGAGGCTCCAAAGATTACAGAGAAACCCTGTCTCAAAAAAATCAAAAAAAAGTGAGAAAGAGAGAGAGAGAGAGAGAGAGAGAGAGAGAGAGAGAGAGAGAGAGAGAGAGAACCTTCTATAGTTATTTCCACAGTGGTTGCACACATTTTCACCTCCACCAACAGTGAGTAAGTGTCTCTATCTCCCTATGCCAGTATTTCTTGTTATTTGCTTCATTTTATGTTAGCCATTCTGACTGGTATAAAAGGAATCTTCAGCTTTGGTTTGCATTTCTCTGAGAACATCAAACAATGTATAAGTACTTATTGAACATTGTATTTCTTCTTTGGTGAATTTTTTATGTGCTCACATGCTTGTTTATTGACTGGGTAATGGTTTTGGTGAAACAAATGTTGCAGTTCTTAATATATCCTAGATATTTATCTGTCTAATATATACTTGACAATGTTTTTTAACTATTCTGTAGATGGTATCTTCACTTTGTGGCAGTTTCTTCGGCTTCACAGAAGCCTTTTAATTTCATATAATTACATGAAGTCTTGGGATTATTTTCGGTTGAGGCAGTGTTTGTAGTGGTGCTGACTTTTTACTTGGCCTTTCTAGCATTACCACACACAGAAGCTTGATTTGGTTCACATGAAAATCCTATCTTACTTCTCTTAGTAAATAAAAGTCATTGGGGATAATTTATATCACTTCTGTTGGGGATAACTTACATCATTTCAATCTGATATAGAAAATAAAATATTTTTAAAGTCTTTGAAAAGTCTACCCAGGTCTCTAATTACAGGGAGCTTTTTGTGCTACTATGTGACTCCATGTGATGATAAAAAAAAATTGCAGTGTATGTCTGTGCCTGTGTCCCAGACTGTGCTTGACAGACACACCCACGACACTGTGGAGAGAAAGGGAAAGCTGCTGTACTGACTATTCTACATTCTGGTAAAAGCTGATTGGCAAAGGAGGCAGACACACACAAATTATTTATACTTCACCCTCTTTGGCAAAGATATTAACAGGGAAGAGGCATCCCAATGACTTTTTACTCCTCGTTAGATACAGCTCAACCCTCTGCCCACTACAAAGGCTTTAAAGTCATTGAAATATAAAAGATAATTATTGCAAGAAAAATCAAGTTTGTCTCAAACATCTAAGAAACGGATTGTAGCACCCTGGAAGCTCTCTGTGAAGGCATCAAGAACTCCTAATTCACATGTTATGAGTTGATTGATGCCCTGCAATCATATGACTGATAGTGAGTCATTAATATTTTTAAAGAACTATTTTTAAATATATGAAAATGATGTTCACCAAAAAGAACACAGTAAATGAATATTTCAGATCTAATGTGAAATCTCATGATTTGCATTCCTATGCTGACTGTGTAAAAGTTCACTGAGTTGTTTTTATAAACTTTGAGTCTCGTTAGTTTGGGCATGTAATGTTTCTACTTATGAGTAAATTTTCCTATAATAAAGTTTGTAAAATTAAAACATTTTTCAAAGTGTATTAAACCACCCAGGTTCCATAAAACTCAACTGTCAAAAAGACAGACAACCAAGTACAAACTCTAAGCACCTCCCCTGCTTCTGAGATTCCTTGTGGCTTCTGGATGTATAGCAGTGTCTGCAATCAGAGCATGAAGTCCTGGTCCCACCAACACCACTAAGTACCAACATCCCCTCTTACAGCCACAATTTCCTCAATAGATAGCCACAGCCAGTTTCATGACAGAAAAACAGGAGTTGTACTGCCATTCAAGCTACTATCAAATGATATCTGTTTAAAATGAGGCTGTGTTAAGAATAGATTCAATCCCAGCTGGGATTAACATATGAAGCAGGCTTCTTTCAAATTTAAATTTAAAAAATTAAAAAAATAATAGATTAAAGGAAAAATTACCATGATATCAAAATTAAGAGAGTAATTGGTTAACAATTAATTATATAATCCTTATATTGTCCCTTTTGGGTTTCAAGTGCCCAAGCACTGAGCAATTTCATCTTAGTATTTCCATGTTTTTCAATGGTAATTCTCTTCTCTCCCAAGAAACACCTTCTTTTGATTCAATACCTCAATAATTTCATTCTTCAGGTCTCACTTTAGATAGTTATTCCTATAATTCTTCCGAATCATTCCATGATATTTCCCCTACCGTTGCACTTACCGTGACACATGAGCATGTAGTGTGGATATTTGTTCAATAAGTAACTTCTCCTATTAGACTGAAAATGCCTGAAAGCAAGGATCTCTACCTATTTTGTTCACCAACATCTAGCATGAGATCCTATCTATGTATTTGTCAATTGCACTGAGAAAATAAAGAAAAGAATAAATTAATGAAAATCAATATCATCTACCAAGAAAGGTGGGTAAAGAGACAATTCTTCTGTTATATGGTGAAATGTATGATAAATGATATATATCAAAGGCTGAATAATAAACCACATATATTAGGGCCTTAGTTTATTTCTTTTTCAGAATAAAAAGCTCAGACATCACATGTTGAACTACAGAACTAGCTGCTTAAGATATGTATATAACTGTGGTTTCTTCTTTTTGCCTTGGAATTTTTCTAGAAAATAATGCTTCTCTATATCCAACCATTTCTCCAGATTACAGCAAGACAACTCTCTACCACACTGAATCGCCGTGATCTCATATTTCTTGTTAGGCTAATGGCACACTGCCTTTGTGGTCTACTGGCACCTTCATGGCTTAGTCATTGATCAATACCAATCTTATTTCTTCCACAGTTGCAGGTTCACCTTCAAAGGCTATGTAGGAGTTAGCCTCATTGAGTAGTGCTTCTTAACATGAACCACTTTCCAAAACTATTATGTCATATGATATTGTTTTGGAATCAGGGACTTCCCATTAACAGACTAGTTACATCAGTGATCAGTAACCAACCCATGTGTCCCATGGGATCATTTCATTTATAGCAACTTTGGAAGTTCATTTATAGCAACTTTGGAAGTTCAGAAGGAAGAAAGATTCCAAGCAAACATATATACAAGAAGCAAATGTATCTCTCTAAATATTTTTTCATTCCCCATCAGTTTTTAAAATACAGAGGAGAGGGGTCTGTCTCTTATCAGATTTATTCCTCCCAATAAAATAATAATATTACCACCATTATCAACTGAACATTGATGCCTTCGAATGTTGGTGATACCTCTAGAGCTGTAACACTGTGTTAAATAGCCATTCAATTTAATCAAACGACAATTATATGCTGTGCGGACGTTAAACAAGCAGTATTTCCTAGGTCAAAAGTTTTCTGTTCATCTTTAAAAGTGGGAAAGAGGCTGATAAAATTCTTCAGTTTTACTATAATTATCTATAAGAGAGAAATCTTGGGACAAGCCTTAAAGGCTTTGATACTTAAACCCCACATGTCTCTATAATGAAGCTAAAATACACACGTATGTATTTGCCTTACTGTTTAAGTGGTAATGTCAGTTTTTGATTTGCAAGTGTAAGAAACTTCTGGATCATTGGAAAAACCTGAGTGGAAACAAACAGTTGAATATAAGAATCTCTTAGCATCATATACTTTCGCTGCATATTCTTTTTTAAAGCAACATTTGAAGGGGGAATACATATGAATAATAATATTTAGTTGCTATGAAGAAAATTATCTTATGAATCTACAGCATCTATACTTTCCTCCTACACAGAAAACACATTTTTTCATTTTTAATTATTGTTTAATTTCTAATTAAGATATGTCACTTTTAAAGTACAAAATTAAAGTATTACATGATTTTAAAATGTACATTTATTTACACAGTTCATTTTTAAATACACTTCCACAAAAAGTATATAGCGAACAACACGTTCTTCACATTTTTGTTAGTCATTAAATAGCTAATTTCTAACAGGCAAAATACAGAACTAAGGTACAATTGCACCCTCTACTGTCCAAATTTTCTATTCCACATCAAGCAAATCCCTACATATTTGTTTAAAATGTTGATCAAATAAGGAATAGACAAATCAAAATAGTTTCCTTTGACATTATTGGGAATGTGCTGAAAAACTTAAGATAGAGCTCCTAAATTTCCTTCAGTGGTGCAATAAAAATGCCATTTATATAGTTAGCTGTGACTAGATAATGTAGCTCAAAGTACTGTCACTTTACAACCTTACTGATGATACTAACCATCTTTTAAGCATTGGTCCAAACAGAGAAAGACCTCAATTTATTCAAGTCAAAAACTGAATACTTTACTAAGTTTGCCCACTTTTTTTTCAATTAAATATCAGGAAAAAAACTGATTAGTCTCTAAAACTATACTTTAGAAAGCTGGGGTTTAGTTCCTTTTATTATTCTCAATATTTAATATACCTAAATCTAGGATAATAGCCTATCTGCATTTTCTCTTAAACCCTAGACTTTTTATTCAAAGTAAGTAATTATCCAGATTTTTTATTAATTTTTTTATTTTTAAGTTTAAATTTAGATTAGAAACATAGTTGGTTCACAAGTCAGTTCCAGGTCCCTCTGGCTTTCCCTCCCCTCCTCCCATGCCCTCCCCACAACTCCCCCATTATCCACTCCTTTCCCCAGGGAGGGTGAGGCCCTCCATGGGAGTGTCCATAGTCTGTCATTTCATCCAGGGCAGGGCCTAGACCCTCCCCACAAGATTTCAGGGTGAGAGTTCATCTCACATTGTTGGATATTATCCAGATTTTATCAAGGTTGTTTCTCTAGTAATGGATCTCTGTTAATGAGCCACACACACTCACCAAGTAAAAACAAAAGATGTACAATGAGTCAAAGTGAGGCACTGGAAAACTGGCAAATAACAAGGCATTGGAGGGTCAATATCACAAAGAACCGGGAGCTGAAAGGCATTGGAGGGTCAATATCACAAAGAACCGGGAGCTGACAGGTGAGCTGAGTGGACTCAGTTCCCACTGAGTACCATTCACCATTCACAGAAACTCAGAACACTAGAAATAACTGTATACATATTAGGGTCTGAACCACTGAGATGCTGAGCATTGTCCCTAAAGGGCGAATACAGGGACAAATGATAGCTCCAATGCTTTAAGGGTCCTAAAAGTTGACTCCTAAAAATCCTGTCCCTATTAGACTGGCCTCTCTAGATCTCCCTGTATCTGCTCAGTGCATACTTGTGTCAAGATGAAGCACCCCACTGTTCCTGCCTGTCAAAAGAAAGAGTAGATCCTCCAGAAGAAAAGGGACAGTGTCCAGATTCAACCCATCTCTGTGATTTTTTCACAAGCAAGGAAGGTTCAGTCAAACCAGTCACACATTCAGCTCTATTGCCAGAAACAGACAAACAAACATTCCCAATAGAGGCAGTGTTAGAGGAACTGAGATTAGAACCTGTCTAAGTTTTAAAGCCATTGTGAAAACCATGTTTGAAAGGTGAGAGTTAGTTTTAGTGGATAAAAGGACATTATGAAAAAATTAAATTGGAATTTTAGAACTGGTAAAAGAAAAGCAACTGTTATAGAGTTCAGCAGTAGAAAACTGGATAGGTAAATTAGAAGAGGAGTCCAAAGCAAATTACTATACCAAATGGAGAGCCGGAACAACTGTGGTGATATACTTCTGTAATCCCAGTACTCAGGAGGCTGAAGTAAAAGGATTAGTATGAGTTGAAAACAGCCTGTGCTACATGGTGGATTCCAGGTTAGTCTTGGCTACTTGATAAGATTTTTATCTCAAAAATAAATATGTAAATAGAAAAAATACTTCAGAAACAGAATTTTAAAAAGGAATATGAAAGGTAGTGTCATAGGAAATGGCTAACCTACATATAATTAGAGTACCAAAATAAACTGAACAAAAAAGAGCAGGGAGAAGTCAAAACCTGAAGGATTCACTACTAGGGATGCTCCAAAACATGTTAAAAATTGTAAGTACAGATCAAACACTGTAAGCCACTAGTACTGTAAATACAAAACACAGGCATGTACATGTTCACACACAGACGGGGTGAGGTTGGGAGACAGGGGAGTGGCAGGCCTAAGGAGAAGGGTAGAGACAGATACAAAAAGACAGAGACTACTTACTATCAAAGAGAGAGAAAACTCCTAACAGACAGAAGAAAATACCCATTAACTTCAGTGAAGCAACAATGAAATGATAGCTACCTTTTTGAGTAAAAGAATGGACGCTGTAAGGTGATTGACTAGAACCCTCAAAGAGTTGACAGAACTGAAACTCCCAGGGATCTGCATATGACAAGACTAGGGCTTGACAACAAAATCAAATTCTTTTCCCAAAAGTAAACCTAGAGAATCTGTTAGCAAACCAACAACACTAACAGAGACACTAGGGGACATTCCTTGGGTAGAAAGAACACTGGCATACAAGAAAGCATGTGATTTAAGGGGGGAAAAGTATCCGAGAAAGACAAAGATAGGCTAAATCTGTATAAGTTTATCAGTACACGGGACAATAGTAACACTTTACAACAGTAATCTAAGAAACAATACCGAGTGTTACCTGCTCATTGCACTCTGTAAGTAATAAAATTGGTATTTTATTTCTACTTTTACTAATTTTGTGATTTAATACAAGATGTACACAAAGCATATGTAATGACAAATGGAGAGAAAGCTGACTGTTCAAGACAGATTATTAATTAAAAGGGAAGAAAATAAGAAAGAAAAACAACATTAAAACAAGTAGCACAAATCACTATACTACATCCAAGTCTAAGTATTGGTAAAACTACTGTAAATAGATGAAATACTAGACAAAAGCTGATTGAATTAAAATTTACTACCTATCATTCAAGATAGAATATTTTAAGGAATTAGGAAGATGTGGAGTTAAAAGTGGGGGAGACATAACCAAATAAAAACCCAAGGAAAACTGGTGTGCTGCAAACACAAGGATGAATTTATGTTATTTTATTTTGTTTTGTTTTTAAATTTAAATTAGAAACAAAGTTCCTTCACATGTCAATTCCAGGTCTCTCTCCCTTTCCCTCCCCTCCTCCTATGCCCTCCCACCAACCCCCCCAATATCCCCTCATCTCCCCAGGAGGGTGAGGCCCTCTATGGGGGTGTCCATAGTCTGTCATTTCATCCAGAGCAGGGCCTAGACCCTCCCCATAAGGAGGAATTTAAGTGAAAAAAAAATCCTCACTAGATATCAAGAGAGAGATTTCAGAATAATACATATATTGGTTTAATGTAAAATAATTAAAATACACATTAGATATGCTGGATAACAGCCTTAAAATATAAAGGAAAATTTTGTACTACTAGGAATAGACAGACATGTGTCATCTTATTAGATTATAATTAAACTCTTGGAATAACTGATGAAACTAACAGACAGAAACATATCCATGGTGTAGACGATTCAAGCCTTATACAGAACAGATGACCTAACTTAAACATTAGAACTTTGCATCCCCATAATGTAGAACATGCCACTTTCTTCAAAATACATAGGCAATATTTAAAATTTAAAATTGTATGCTAAGCCATAAAACAGGTATCACAAATTTTAAAGGACTGAGATAATGTCTTCTTGTAGAAGAATTAAACAATAAATCAGTAATAATGTTTATCTAAATGGACACAAAATGATATACAGAGTTGATTCATACTTTCAGAGTCTTTAAAATTTGGATCATTAAGAAATATAACTTATAGGAACACACAGGCACACAATCTGAAACAAAACTTACACTTCATCGCAAAATGCTTGATTCCACCTATAAATTTGGCATCACAAAAAGAAATAGATTCCCACAATATCATTTCTGTTTATCATTTAATTAAGGTTCTGAATCTCAGAACAAAATAAGAAAAATAAAAGTGCTTAAATATTAGAAAATAGTACATAAATGTATACCTAGCACTACAGATGAACCACTAAGTGAATTTGTTTGGCAAGGTGAGTAAATGCAGAGCTAATACTTTAGAGTTTAAAATCATATTTATGTGCCAAACGCAAGCAAAGAGCAGTAGCAGTATACGGATAAACAAATCCATCAATACATTAGAGTGCCCTGATCTGTGCATACACATGTCATTTAATCTACAACCATCATGACACTATATAAGTAAAATCTTTTCAATAAACAGTGCTTCACCAACTAAATATATAGATTTTATAAAATAAATCTTGGGTCTTCATATCATCTACAAAATTCAGTACATGTAAATTATAGATGTAAATATGAGAGATAAAATAGTAAATCTTTTGAGGCATAACACAGGAAAGTGTATTCACTAGCTTAGAGTAAGGACACCTGAAGCAAGAAACAAATGGCATTTATTCTAAGGGGGAAAAGCCAGTCAGGGTGAATATGTATCTTTATGCATACGACATACAACACCAAGCTGAACTCTATTGTAGCCTACAGATTTAAGGTCATGAGAATATGGCAATAGATTTAAATACACTCATTCAAATATCTTTTGAAAGAAAATATTGGTATTGCCGGAGGCTTGCTCATATGCCACCTAAAGATATATGAGAAATCTTTGTAATTTCTTTTTTCCAGAGTTTGGTTTTATTTTGCAGTACAGAAAATCATTTGGAGCCATTTTGAAACAGACATCATTGAAATCAAGGCTCTGTCAAATCAATACTGCATTGCAGCTTGGCCATTGAAGAGACTATACCTAGGATAAAAGGTGCTTCTATAATTTTACCTGCTTAACATAAGGTTCCTTTCCCCTTCTCAGCAATTATAGGAAGTTAAAATACTGCATACTGGATTCCTCCAAACAACTCCGTAAGTCTAAACTTTGGCTAGAAGTTACACCCACATAAACAAAATATGTGGCTACTATTTGGGCCCTGCTTTAATACTTGACATAACAAAATAGAGAAAACTCTGAATATTTTCCCAAACCAAAGGATTCAATTTGGAGTCCCAATATCAGGATAGCACAAATTATATAGATCTAGCTCTTGAGCAGAGGCAACACAATTGCAAAGGCTACACTGATTAAAAGATACAAGAAATGTATCAAGCTCTCTATCAATATCAGTATTTGTTTAGAACAGCTCCTTCACTTTAAAAAAGCTGCTCTGGTTACATTAAACAGAAACAACCAATTCTGACTAGCCATTCCATGAAAACAAGTTAATACATGATATTCTAAAGTGAAGGGACGGAGTATTCACTGGTATAGCACTCTTCAATCTCCATTTTGATCATAAAAGGGGGCTTGCAATATTGATTTCATATAATATACGTTATTTGCCAAATTTTAAGTTTGTCATAATTATATAATATGTACTGCTGTTAGTCTTCTCCATAAATGTCATTCTTCTTGTGCTTTATTTCTTCAAAGTCAAACTTGGATACTGTCATCCTCTTATAGATATCTTTAATGCCATCTCTGTAATTTCTAGTTTACTTTTCTAATTTAAATCTCCTCTAACCACCTCGAATGCCCATTCCTGATAATGAACTTGATGTCTATAACCATCCGGGCGCCTTCATCCAGTGATTAATGGAAGCAGAGGCAAACACACAATTAAGCACTGAACTGAATCCAAGGAAACCAGTGACAGAGAGAGGAGTGATGAGCAAATTGGCAAAGAATGGGCTGGCAAAACCAGCAGAGACAGCTGATCTGAACAGGGGAGAGCTCTTGGGCCCCAGACCGACAGCCGGGAGGCCAGCATGGGACTGATCTGGACCCCCCCAAATGTGAGTGTCAGCGAGAAGGCCTGGGCAACCTATGGGGCCCTGAGCAGTGGATCAGTGTCTATCCCTGGAATACAAACAGTCATCGTGTGCCCATAGCACAAAGAGGGATGCTCTCTCAGCCTGGACTCTTAGGGGAGTGCCTGGACCCTACCCAGAGTGAAATGACAGACTCTAGATATCCCCTATGTGGAAGGAATTGGCAATAGGGTGGGAGGCTGGGGGGGGAAGGGGAGTGCGGGAAGAGGGGAGGGAGAGGGAACTGGGATTGACATGTAAAACAAGCTATTTAAAATTAAAATAAAAATGATAAAAGAAAAAATCTCCTCTAAAAATAATTTATATTTTAAAAGAAAAAATGATCACCAACAGTAATACCAGGAGTCAAAAGGCAAAGTTCAAAGTAGGAGGAAATAATTTTACATATGTTCAATTTGCAAAAGGCTTGTTACATAGAGAATATATGTGGAAATCTCCAAACTCAGAACTAAGGCAATTCTGTAGATCAGTCAGTTGAATAATTGAATAGATATTTCATAAAAGATGAAATTTTGTTTGTGAACATGAAAAATTATTCATTCCTCTAATCATTGGCGAAATATAAACTAAAACCACAATTTACATACTTATCAAAATGGCTAAGAATGAAAAGTTCACAGCAAATATTGACTTATTAACAATGAGACTGTGTGCCTGACAAGAAGGGGTGCAGTTAGAATAACCCCTTGCGAAGTCTTAGGAGACACGATATACTTAATTTAGTATCCAGAAATCTTATATCCTATAAACTCAAATCCAAAGGATATACTAAAGATAATTACAAATATATTGTTACCAAACAAAGCGTGTGAAAATGGTTGAAGCAGCATGATTCATAGTACCTTTAATAGAGAACAACACAAATGTTCACCAACATAAGAAAACACACACATGTGTTTATATATAATAAAATGCAAATGACAAGACAAACTAATGAATATTGCCATAAACAAACTCACAAACAATACTCAGTGGAATGAAGCAAGCATAAATGAGTATATACTGAATGGATAAAATGTAGCTGACCATCAGGCGATGAGAGGAGAGGGCCTTCTGGGTACTGTCAAAGTTCTGCGTCCTGATCCAAGTTTCAGCTATACTGGTGTGTATTTAAATATTAACTAATAGAAATACTTTCCACTTCATGACCTTTTATCAGATATCTTACAGTTTACTAAGAATACTTAAAAGAAAAGCCTCATTTGTTTTATCAAGTGACAATTGTCCAATACTACTGAATTTTATTTTGTATAGCTACCAAGTCTATGAACAGGTCATAACAGTGAAAGGTTGCAAAAAGATAAAATAGGATCTGGGTATGCAGAAGAGAGAGATTTTTATAGAGTTTGGAATAGTATATTTTAACAAGGTGTAAAGCAAGCCGACATGGAATAAAGGGTTCATTTTAATTAGATGGGAGCTACAGAGAGCAGAGAAGGGAGTAGGTAGAAGATATCTTGGAAGACAAACAAAAGTGTTGGGCAAACTGACTGACCCAGGCTATGTACAATTAGGGTTAGAAAGGATTCTAAATTCTGATAAGAAGTGCCCATGACCAAAAATGTGTTTTAGGAAAATTAATCCCCTGGCATGGTGTTGAATGAACTGGAGATTACATAGTGAAGTCAAAGGCAGGCCTGGAAGAGAGCACAGTACTGAATGTGTAATCAAGCTATGAGATTGGTGTGGAAAAGGGAAAAGATAGTCAAAGATAACTCTTGAGAATATTCACTCTTCGATAGCTACTTTAATTTGCTCCCAAAAGTAAACATTTTGCAAGTAATCATTTTGAAACTGCTGTGTAAGTGTGTGTGAAATGTAAACAGAGAGCAAACACCTGGATCCTAGGAAGCTCTTAAAGTTATCTCTTCCTGATGAGAACCAGTCCTTGGCTTCTCTTCCAATTACATCCTGCCTAGCCCTGGCTGGACAACTGCTGCCCTTTGTAAGCTCAGTAGCCTGTGTCCATACTCAATACCCAAGACCTTTCCTTTTGGCCTCTAAGAAACTGTGCTCAGTGACAGCACAGTAGGTGCTAACTATATGACACATGAGTCGGTCAGTTAAGAATTCCTGTCCCACCAGCATTTTAGAAAAGGACTTTTATTGGACCATGATGTGGCACAGAATTAAGAGGAGAGAAAAGGGAGAAATGAAAGAAGATAAGTGAGTGGAATTGTCACCAAAATGTAATTGGAAATAGGACGGAGAAAGGAAAATAACAGTTTTAGTATGTAAAAAGCAAGAAATTTGAGGAAGAAAATGAAATTTGTAAATCAACTCCTTTGCAATGTTTTTTGTTTTTTGTTTTTTGTTTTTTTTTTGGTTTTTCGAGCCAGGGTTTCTCTGTGGCTTTGGAGGCTGTCCTGGAACTCACTTTGTAGACCAGGCTGGCCTCGAACTCACAGAGATCCGCCTGCTTCTGCCTCCCAAGTGCTGGGATTAAAGGCGTGCGCCACCAACGCCCGGCCCTCCTTTGCAATGTTTTAAAAATCAAAACAGAATATGTTTAATGACTTTCTGGTTGTTGACTCGTCTATCTATCACTGCCTTAAAATACTAGACCATGACAATTCTACATTGATAAAAATTACAGTGCATCCAGTGCCCTGGAGGAATTACAGTGGTATATGTGGTAATTTGAATGAAATTGGCTCCCAGAGAGGTTCACATGTTTGAATGCTTGGCCCCAAGTTAGGAAAACTGTCTGGAAAGAATTAGGAGTTATGTCCTTGTTGGAAGAGGTATGTCACTGGGGTAGACTTTGAGGGTTCAAAAACCAGTGCCAGACCCAGTCTCTCTCTGTCTGCTGCCTGTGGATCTGGATATAAACCTCTGAGCTACTTCTCCAGCACCATGCCTGTATGTTCCCATTCATGATCATGAACTGACCCCCTAAAACTGCCAGCATGACACCAGCCATATGCTTTATTTTGCAAGAATTTCCTCTATCATGATGTCTCTTCACAGCAATAAAACAGTGACTATGAAAATCACTTAATAGAAGGAGGACGAGTCGTTATTTGCATTTCAAATCAATTCAAAAAAAGGATCAGTCATGCCCCACTTCTCCAACTCTGATTTTGAAGAGCATTTAGTCAGGAAATGTGGAAAGGAAGAACTCTAGGAAATTCAAGCCAAAACCAGCATGGAGGACTAATGAACCCTCAGTTGGCAGTGCACACCATGGGGCAATGAATGCTGCTTCTGAGAACCCCCTAAATCAGAAGAGTGGGACAATGAGACAGCTGGACATGATCCAGGGTGCAAAGAGAAATAAAGGAAGTAAACTAAGTTATGATCCAGGGTGCAGGGAGAAATAAAGGAAATCACAATTGCAACTGTATTGAAAAATATTTTATTTATCAAATGCTTGCTAGTATAGTATACTCCATTATACCTATGGGTGTAAAATACAGTCCCAACTGCTTTCCATAAATAATCCCAAGGCTCATAAATTTGTGAACTTGTCAATTGTGTATTATCCTCATTTGGAAGGTGAGAAAAGTGAGATGTATAATATTTAAGTCATCTGCTAAAGGCCACATAGTGAATTCAAATCCTGGACCTCAAACCTAGGAATGTTTGAGTCCAGACCATTGCATTCATAGTTATAATATGATGCTTCAATATTTCAGTGTTCACACAGTTGTAGTTTTGGAGAATAAAACCTCAGTATCCAGTCTGAGCACATTTGGATATGCCTATCAGCCAAACTCATTCTTCCATTGATGTCAAACCATCATTTTCTCAGGGTGTTATACACATGTAAAATTATAATGCCAGTCACCATAATGTGGATTTATTCACTTTTAATACACTAAAGCTCTAGAGCCAACTCCCTTAGGTTACAACATCTATTCACGGCATAAATTAACTAATACACATAACACACACACACACACACATTCACCATCAACCCCTCTGACAATACTTAATTTTCTGTTAAACCAGGTATTGAACATAAGACAAGTTTGGAGTTATAATCACTTTAAGGAACTTATTTTTGTTTTTATTCTTCTACTTATAGTTTCATAACTCTAATTTTTTCTTTTATTTTTGACATTATAATACATTTACTTCATTTTTTCCTTTCCTTCTCATCCTTCCCAGCCCTCTTTTATAGACCTCTTGGTTCTCTTACAAATTCATGACCTCTTTTTTCACTATTTGGTGGTGGTGGTGGTAGTGGTGTGTGTGTGTGTGTGTGTGTGTGTGTGTGTGTGTGTGTGTGTGTGTATCATATTCCTAAACACAACCTTCTCAGTCTGTATAATGTTACTTGTATGTACATTTTCAGGGATAACCATTCAGGACTGGTTAACCAATTGGTATTCTCTTCCCTAAGGAAAAGTACTTCTTCCACTCTCAGTATTGCTTAGTTTCCTGTAGTTCTTTCTGTAGAGCTGAGTCTTCGTGAGCTTTCTCCCATCCACTTCGGCAGGACTATTGTTGCTGTCTTGTCCAGCTCATATTTAGGCAGTCATGTTAGTGAGACTTTATGAGAGCAGCTCCTGAAAGCACTAGGAAACACAACCTCACAGCAAGTTCCCTGGTCTTCTGGCTCTTAATTTTTCTACCTCCTCTTCCTCAATGTTCCCTGAGCCTTAGGGACTGAGGAATTTTATAAATGAACCACTGGGACTGGGTTCTACAATTCTGCATTTTGACTGGTTGTGATTCTCTGTAGCGATCTCTGTTGCAAAGAGAAGTTTCCTGATGAGGGGTGAGGACTAGATTTTTCTGTGGGTGTAAGGACAAATACTGAGCATATAGTTAAGGATTATGTTGGTTTAGTAAAGTGGTGATTTTACATTCTTCTCCAAGATCCATGACTGCACTAGCCCTGGGTAATTAATGAGGTTTCCAGTACAGGATATGATTTCCCTCTTGTTGAGGTAGTCCAACTAGAGACTTGTTGATTACCACCAAGGTATGTGTGCCACTATTGCATGCTTAGGGTTATCATGTTCTGATGGTTTTTGTTCTGATTCATAGGCTTCTAAGTTGGATAGGACTGTTGGGTTCTTCCCTCCTTTGGAAACTTGCATGACACATTCTGGTACCATGAAAGTGAGTCATCAGGGAGGAGGCACTTGGATGCCTTCTATGTGATTGTATTTCAAAAACAACATAGGAACATGTTCTCCAAAGACAGAATTCTCTGTGAGAATTTTTTCTATGAAAACTTAGTGAAGACATGTGTTTGCATGTATGTTGTGGTGTGTGTGTGTGTGTGTGTGTGTGTGTGTGTGTGTTTGGTTTAGTCTAACACAAGGGACTGTCTCAAAGCCAGAACTTGGTAAAATGTTATGGCTCAAAATAAAACAGAAAGGTATTTCCTACTACACAAAAGAGAACTTTTCTATGAAAAAAAAATTGGTTTCAGGAGTCATAGAACTACTTAGTTACATCATTTTACAGTACTCAGTTTTGAAAACTGTAAGTTGGACTCAACCTAAAGCAAAACACACTAGAGCAGCAGCTAAAAATAACCATTTCACTGAGAGGCTGAGAACAGTCAGTTGCCAATCCACAAATCCACAAACCACCAACTTTCCTAAATTTCAGTTCTACAATGTCTCAGAAGTTAAAAAAAATCCTGAATGTCATCATGTTGTGTGGCCCTCTGATTATAAAACTTAAGGTGAACTTTAGCATAGTTTATCCCTTAAGGTAACAAGATGTCAGTGCTACCTTTATAAAATAAAGTGAGTTTTTCATTATTTGGAAAAGTTGAAGTATTATCAGATTGTTGTTATATGGAAAGCCTCTACATGGTCATATTAGTGATAACTGGGGGGGGGGAGATGAAGAGCATGTGCCTCTAAAGATCTGACTGGTTCAGGATACACAAAAAAATGGCTTTGCCAGGGACAGAGATTACTAGAAGGAACTAACCACGAAGAACACACAATCTCCAATTTTCCAGAATGAATGCAGTGCCAAAATATGTGTCTTACAGCCACATGATGTGCCACTAACTTTTTATATGTAGACCTATCATAGCACATACCTAGTATTACAAGGACACAGAAATTACTATCTGGAATTAGGAGTTGGCTTTACAATGCAGTAGGGAACAATTAACTAAAAGTGACATTTTTACGATTTTTAAAACAGCGTCTACGAGTTATTCATACAAGTCATCCAAAGTCTGTCAGCCTGAAAGACTGAAATGTCATCTACCTTTACCACACAAGTTGAAAAAACACTGGAAAATTACCTGAATTGGTGATAGATCTCTCATCACAGGTAGAGACATCAAAATTGAACACAGACAGAACAGTCAAGTATTCAGTGATAAAAGTGATTTTCAGAAAGAGCTATTTTCTAGGTTTTGGGCCACTGTGATTATTTATACTAGACAGAGGTATGTGTGTGTTACACCTTAGCAATGTGGACTGTGGAATGTGAGCTAGGGCTAAAGCTGGGTGAATCAAGACAAATGGGCACATTTGCATTCTGAATAATTTTTTCTGAATTCAGTGCTTTATTTGGAAAACTTTCTATGGAAAGCTTCTGAGTAAATAAAATGGCAAAAAGAAGAATGTGTGCACATCTGTTTATGTGTTCAAGAAAAGAACATTGAAACGGGTCGCTGTCCGTGGGAAAGCCTGCACAGTGCAATCTGGCACACCAAGCACACTCTGGTTATTAATAAGAAAATTCCAGAGCAGATTGTTGCAGGAGAGGTTTGATTTTTCCAAAAATACTATCTCTGGTCATATTTTTACATTTGATTTACTACCCTTGGTGCAGAAAAGAAATAAAATGCCTGGAACCCAACACTGACCATTCGCACTGGAACTCTGGAAAAAGAAATCTAAATCTATTCATTGAGATGTTTTTAGAACGAACATAATTTTTTAGATGGATTTGTTGTCTTTTATTTTTATCATATTATTAACTCCATATGTATTTTGCTATTAACCATTTCCAATACTTCAAGTCAGCATAATTCACTGTTTCCTGTTTTTTTTTTACCAACAATAGTAACTCATTTAAGTAACCATTTTCCTGTAGCAAATGTTTTCATATCATTGAATTTACTCATGTGAGTCAGTGTTAATACTACCTTGAGGTCATCTTATCCCTAGATGGATTTCTCTTAGCCCTCAAGAATGTGCTAACTGCAAAGTTAGAATGTGGATTAAGTAGTGTTTGTTTTTCATGTAAAATGTCAAGGACTGATCAATTTTGAGGAATTTCAAAGAAAAGACACTTCGTATTTAGAACTGAAGGGCTCACCAAAGAAATTTAAATACTCTTAAAATTGTAAACAGTATACATTAAAACGAACAAAGGGTCAAGACCATGCTAGGAAAACCCACAGAAAGACTTGACCTGAGCAAGTGGGAACTCATGGACCTCAGTCTGACAGCTGGGGAACCAGTACAGGTCCAAACCAGGCCCCCTGAACGCAGGTGTCAGCTAGGAGCACTGGAAAGTCTATGGGGCCTCTGACACTGGAACCAGGATGTATCCCTAGTGCACAAAAGGACTATGCAAATCATTTCCCATGGAGGGATACTCTCTTAGCCTAGATACACAGGGGAAGGCCTAGGCCCTGCCCCAAATGACTTGACAGATATTAATGGTCCCACATGGAAGGCCTCCCACTCCCTGGGAAGTGGATGGGTCATGGGATGTGGGAGTCATTGGGGATATGGGAGGATGGCAGGGAGAGGGAACTGGGATTGGTATGTAAAATAAGATTGTTTCTAATTTAAATAAAATTTATATACTTATTAAAAATAAATTTTAAAAGATATAAACAAACAAAAAACTGTAAGTTCTGAGATGATTAAATAATGACAATATGATTGTTGTGTATGAAGGTAGAGAGAATATTTTAAATGAAATAATGAGCTAACTGATCTTTAGCAAATACCTTAAGAATATACAATAGGAAGGCATCCACATCAATAAATGGTGCTAATAAAACTAGGCATCCTAACTTAGGTTATGGTCTCCTGCTGTAGACAAACATCAAAACAAGATGAACTAAAGACTTAAATATAAAACAATGAGAGCATTATATCCTACTTTGCTTTCTCTTTCTACAATAAACACCATGACCAAAAGCAACTATGCGGGGGGGTAAGGTTTCCTTGATATTATAGCTTACAGTGTATCATAAAGGAAAGTCAGGGCAGAAACTCAAGCAGAAGCAGAGTCTAGGAGCATAGAGGAAGCCAAGGAGGAATGCTGATTAAGACCATGGTTCTTTCAACTTGTTTTCTTAGATCTCCCAGGATCACCTGCCAAGGCATGGCACTGTCCATGGTGGCCTGGGCTCTCTCACATCCATTACTCATCAAGAAAGCACCTCCACAAACATGCCCAGAGTTCTATCTGATGGAGGCAACTCCTCAGTTGTGATCTCTTCTCAAGTATATCCAGGTTTGTGTCAAGCTGACAAACAAATCAAGCAGCGTGCCTTAGAAGAATATATAAGGGAAAACTCTAACAATGGCCTTGGCGGTACTTTCTTGGATAGGACATTAAAAGCAGCAGGGGAGCAAAACCAGACAAATAGAATTGCATGATAAAAGAACCTCTGCCCAATACAGAAAACAATCAACAGGTGAAACAGTAAGCTATTGAAATAGGACAAATTGTTTGCAAACCATACATCTGGTAAGAAGTTTTTGTCTGAAGCACATAAAAAACTCTCACAGGGCAAGGGCAGAAAAATGAACATATAATTTTTAAATGTATGAAAGATTCAAATAGACCTTTCTCCAAGGCAAATAAACAAATGTCTAACAGGTTCATGAGGAATATGTTCAATGTCACTAACCAGAAAGGAAATCCAAATGAATATTTCATCCCTATTAAAATGGTTATTATTGATATGAAGACAAACGTCAATCATTTGAAGAAAGGTTTATACTGTTGGTAGAAGTATAAATTTTATACCCTTTCTACTGTTGCTAGAAATAAAAACTTCTGTTGCCACTATGGAAAACAGGATGGGATCTCTCAAAAAATTAAAATAACAATATCACCACACACAGCTAGAATGATGGTTCAGTGAGTAAAATACTGAATCCCCAGACTCCAGGTATCTCCACAGTCTGTAACCCTAGTATGGTAGGAGAAGGTATCAAAGGCAGGAGGATCTCAGAGACTCACTGGCCTATCAGTGTAACTGAACCAGCAAGTTCAGGGTTCAGTGAAAGATACTGCCTCAAAATCCAAGGTAGAAAATGAATAAGGAAGACAATGGACATAGATCTGTGTCCTTTAACGTGCACACACAAGCAAGTGCACCTACATACATATATACTCTATATATACCATATATAAATCTTATGTCTGTGTGTAAAACTAGTGGGATAGAAGTTAGAATCTCAAAAAAATTGCTACATAGCCATTTTAACTGCACTGTTAGTCTAACATGAAATGTGTGGAAGCAGTTTAAATGCTCTTGGGTGGACAACTGAGTAAAGAAAAAAATCTATACAAGCAATAGGGGACATCTACCAGCCACAACATGAACAAACCTAGAGAAGATGATGCTGCATGATCTATGCCACAGAATGTAAAATACTCCATGATCTTAGCTGCAGAAAGAGTCTAAATTAGTCAGATCCTTAGGGACTGGGGTGAGAATTGTAGTTGCCAGGGCTGAGAGGAAAGATTAATAAAAAGACATCAACCAGAGAACACAAAATATCAGTTATGAAAGATGAATAGAACTACCTTATTGTATTATACCTGTCATTAATAAAACTGTATTCTATAATATGTGTTTACTAAAAGCATCAATATTCTATTTAGAATCATTAACAATAAGACAAAGTGAGTAATGAATATATGTATATTTGCAGAAGAGGACTTTTAGAAGGGAGACAATTCCATGCTTGAGATTAAACACAAAAGAATATGGACGAGTGAGATCAGTTCGACTGAAGGATGATCCCCTCATGCGTTGAATTTAAAGACAGGCTAAGAAACTGAATCTCTCCATCCAATTCAATAAATGCAGATAGATGTGTCTGCCTGAACCCTAACTTTATGAGTGCATTACTATGTGTTCAGCGCAGACTACCCCTGCCTTACAGATGGTGATTTGGGGATTTAAATGCTCTTAGAATAGAATTACACTATTAAAAATAGAGATTTAAGTAGCATGAATTCTAGTTGGTCTTAATATTAAAAACCCAAAGACAAATATTGGGGTTATGCAATCGGGTGCAGTCTGCGGTTTGGTGGATCAACCCTTTGTTCTGAGCATTGGTAGAGGTGAGAACTTTATAGTGGCTGGCCGCTTTGCTTCTCTGATCTTCACCTTTGTCCCCAATATGTTTCTGGGTGTTTATTATTCAGGCTACATACTTAACTATATTGAAAGAAATAATGCACACAAAATCTATTAGCAATTGCAATAAAAATTATTTTGTACTCTGTGGGGAAGAGAGTTTAGAACCTTATGCTGTTAGCCGTGGTAATGGTAAAACAGGCATCTAAATATATTTCTATGCAGTAGTAAAGAACTTGAAAGTTAAACTCTGACCATCTGGAAATTTAATATTTACACTAAATTAGATAAGTAATGCAAGAAATAAATGTAAGTAAATGAGCACTGTTCTCAAGAGCAGAGAAATAAAAGCGTAGCATAAATGAAGAGAATAGTTGCCCAGACCAAGTGGCATGACCCAAATATTCTGCACTAAAAATTAGGTTTCGCTATTGGCTGGAAGGACGCATGATTTAGGAGGCTACACACTGTTCCTCACACATCAGGGACAGTTATGAACATTGATGCATGCACATTCCTAAGTGGGATACTCCCAAATACACCAATCCTTGCTTCATACACATGACAAAAACCACATTGCCCTATCTGCTGGAACTCAGACGTGGTCACATAGTTTCACTTGGTTGATAATAAAATGGGTAGCGATAGCTTGTGATAGTTTGGGGCAGGGGCATTAAACTGTTAGGCTACTGTTAGACACCATAGCCTTCCTTCTGTCAGCTCTACTTCATTACCAAAGCCACACCAATCCTATAACAGGTAAATAGTATGTCTTTACTTTAGGGTAAAGCCACTGAGAGCTTTGGGTTATACTCACACCCAAACTTTCCTTACTAACTTATAAGTAGGGCATGGTAATAGCATAAAGACACAAAAATAAATAAATATAAAATATCAATACAGTCCATCTTTTTGTTTTGTTTTGTTTGTTTGTTTTTTTGCTCAAGTATCCTCTGGCAAGTACACATATTCAACTAAGGTAAACTATCCATGCTGGCCACCTGCTTAGCAGCAATGCCTACTGCTCTTGGAAAGCAGTGACTATGTCTGATAGATTATCTGTGCTTTTAACACATTGAACAGAAAACTAGATCTCAGCCTAAGTAATCATTTTCCCACAGAAATGTCCACATCAGAGTACCACCCACCTTTTTTTGGGGGGGTGGTTTCAAGATAAGGTTTCTCTGTGTAGCTTTGGAACCTGTCCTGGAACTAGCTCTTGTCGACCATGCTGGTCTCCAACTCACAGAGATCCTCCTGCCTCTGCCTCCTAAGTACTGGGATTAAAGATGTGTGCCACCACCATCTGACCCGTGTACCCTTTGAGGCTACATGTTGGTTTGATGCTCAGATTGTTCAAACAAGATTTACTTAAAGAGACCTGAGACACTGTTAAAGAAATAAATGATAAGGACCAACTGACATTTGGTCCCAGAGGTGAATGAGGATGGTGAAAATGGAGGAAAATGGGAAAGCATGATAACTTTTCTAAAAGATCCAGCAATTTCTAGGATGATAAAACACTTGCCACATCTGCTATCAATAATACCACCTTTTTCTTTCTTTCAGAAAATTATAATGTGTAATATTTTGTGTTAAACCTGTTAACTCTAAAATATTATTCTATTCTTTTGAAATGTTAACAACAAACAAATCCATAAATCTTATTTAGTAAATTAATACAACAGTGCATCCTACCCAGCCATCTTTCTAGAAAATGGACCCAAGGTACCTATCTCCTAATCCAATCCAGTGGCCAGACATCATGGATTTCATTGCATATACAAGACAGTGAACAGTTTGTAAGAATTTACTTTCTCAAGAACCCCATGAATATAGATAAGGAAACAGCATCACAGAGTTTCACTAACTGGCCCTGAGATCAGAGTAAGTGAGAGGGTTTGGAAGAAGCCCAGCTCTGTGCATTGCTCCACTTCTCTCTCATTGTGTATGAGCATATTCCAGATCACGGTCCCTTGGGCTGTCACCTTCAGATAACCCCAGCCAGCTAAAAGATCAAGTGTCCACCAAGAAGGACAAATCCTACACTCCATAGAAGAAAAACTATTTTTTCCTTAACTATGTTCTGCACTTAAACATCCTGGTCCATTTTCTTAGGAACAATATCACCTTTCTGTCCCATTCCATCAATAATGTCAGGAAAAGAACATTAGTATTTCTCATTGAGTTCTGAACACCTGACTCATCCCAGGAGCATCTGTCTGATGAGGCAGCTGCTGACATTTCCAAGGAAAGTATATTCCAAGCATGCTCCAGGATGAGAGCTGCCATCCAGAGGCACAAATCACCCAACAGGAAAAAAGCATCTAACATTCCTAGAAACCCTATTCCTTGTGTCTGCCAAACCCTACCCTGCCTAATAGTGGTTTACCTGTCAGCCAGGGTTGACACATGTACTATACCCAAGGGCTTTGACTGACCCAAATCCCATAGGTTGAATGCAGAAACCTTCTTTTTACCTCCTTTTGCCAGTTTGACAGGCTCTCAGTGCGTAATGAACCTTGCAGCTGCATCTGCTTAAGACCTGTGGTCTTCTTGCCAACATGATAGCTCAAATCCGCAGACTGGATATGGGCTGAAAACTTTACAATCTTTCATTTTCCCCAGGAAAGATTTAACTCCAACTCCTTGACGAAAGCCTGATTTTTAGCCTGATATAATCCTGAGCCTTTTTTTGAAGTCCACTGAAAACTTGCATCTGACACTATCTATCACAAAACACTTCAACAGTGTGACAACATGGTCTTCTCAGACTCCCCTTGGAGGGTAGCTTCTCATCACGTGAGACAATAGGAGAGGGGCTGGAATTTCAGATTGGAAATTTCTGTCATCAGGTTTCACTGACGAAAGACAGCCCTTAAAGCAAGTCAACAAAATGTCTGAAACAGACTTGATCGTTCATCAGTCATTAAATCCACTACTGGCAAAAGTAAAGCCCAGACTTTAGATCTTAATCTAACCAAATTCCCTTTGTGAATCATCAAGACACTTGGACAGGTATTTATTTTCCCATGATCTTCTACTCTGCAAACTTGCTAGCTTTGGAAGTTGCATTTCTTAGGATAGACATAGATCTTGGTGTCTCCATTGTCAGTCAAGATGAAGCTGAATGTCTGCCTCTCCATACATGGCTCAGTTCTAGCTTCATTTCAGGGCTTATGTGGCCATGTGGTGACTACAACATTTCATCATCATGGAGACTCATTCAAGCCTTCAGTGTGAAAGAAATTAAACTATAAATTTTGGGGTAATTTAGAATAATTCATTAAATCATAAATATATTACTCCACAAGGAAATGATTAACTCAACTCGGCATATTGGTTTAATGGAAACTATGACTCCCTTATAACTATAAATTATATAACACTGTAAAAAATTTTCACTTTGCACTATTAAGTTTAAAAAGGAGAAACACCGATTTTTATAGAGATTATTAATACAACTGTGTAAATATGTGAACATGGACAAGGTAAAAAAAACCATGGAAATTAAAAATAGTTCCACTCTGTGCTATTTATAATTTTAAAATATTTCCATCACAGTAATTAAAAATGAGGATGGGGTATATGTGTATAGAGTAAATAAAATATCACTTAATAATATTCAATCTGGTGTTCAGATTTCTAGTAAAGTCTAGTGTGATTGCTATATATTCTAGTATATTTGATCACAGCTGTAGATTTTGCCACTTATTGTAAAAAGACGTAAAAGTTGAGTAAAAGAAAATATTTGAAAGTGTTTTTAAGATATAGTTTTCTCCCAATAGTAAGAATATCTCTTTTTAAAAATAACACACTTCTCTGCCACTAAATAAACTCACTAAAATGTCAAAGAATGGGCTAATAATTTTCTCAAGTGTTTTTTGGAAGCAAGTCAGCTAAGTCTGCATCCAGACATGTGGTTTTTGAGACTCAAAAAAAATGATGTAACATGCAGGGACTCAAACTCAGTCCAGCATCCAAAGATTCTCCTTGAGATGAAACAACTTAGGAATTTTTTCAGAGTTATGACTTTAGAAGAGGGGAGTGTGCTCAAGAGTAATCATACCAGAAGTTCTCCCAGCCCATCCCCATGCTGTCCAATAATTCTCCTGGTGCTATTCCCACTCAACATTCACTAGCTTGTTCAGTGGCCAGGACACACACAAAACTCTAGTAACACTAATAATGCTTCTCATCTCTCTTATATATTTAAAACTGTGCTCTAAAAATGTGTAGGACAAGAAACTGCTGGGAAAATGAATTAGAACATTTATGAAGGACAGTGCTGAATACCACAAGCTAGTGACCTGAGGACTGAGAGAATTTGTAATTGTGTGCCTACAAATTTAGTAGTTTCCTTTAGCAGGAAGAAGTGTTTTTGTTAAAGCCTATAAGTAGAAGTAGGCCTGGATATTCCATAGTGCCAACAGATAACTTGTTAACAGACAAAAACACAACACATACACACAACATACAGACATAAAGTTTTTTCTGGTCTTAATTTAAGGTAAGGGTCTTTAAAGAAGAAGGACAGAAAAAGTATAATATCTTCAGGTCAGGGAGAACTGCCACAGAACAGTGACTTCAGGACATGACAGAGTCTTGGTACTCATGAACTCCCAGAAGCCATGTTGCCTGCACAAGACCAGTACAAGATTAATCTCACCAACCTTCCAGCATGGAACATTCAAGAGTCACAAGGCTCCATCCCTAACTGAGGAGCTATTGACAGTTGATGGCTACTGAAAGAGACACTATCATTTTTCTTTGGGGATGTAACTTCTGGTGGGTTGCTCATGTTTAGGAGGATAGTCCTAAATTCATGTACATTTGAACAGCAGTAATTGAACTCCTCTTTATGAAAAAAGAGGAGGAAGAAAAAAAGAAGCAAGCAAGAGAGAAAAGGAAAGAGAACGTGGGGCATGAAAGAAGTTTCTAGAAGAGTTGGGAGATGGATATGATAAAAATATATTATGTTCATGCATGGGATTCACCAGAGAAGCTTCATCTAGTAACTGATTGAAACGGATGCAGAGACCCACAGACAAACATTAGTCTGAGCTCAGGGAACCCTGCAGACAAGAGGGAGGAAGGACTGTAGGAGGCAGAGGGGTCAAGGACACAGCCTAAACAACTAACCTGGTTTATAAGAACTCACAGGGTCTGATCCAACATTCAGGGAGCCTACATATTACAGACCTAGGCCCTCTACATATATATGGAAGTTGTGTAGTTTGGTCTACTTGTGGGACTCCTAAAAATGGGAGCAGGAGCTGCCCATAATGCTTTGGTTGGCTCTTGGAAACCTATTCCTCATAGAGGCTGGTCTTGTCCAACCTTAATACAAGGGGAGGTGCTTAGTCTTACTACAGTTTGATATGCTGTGCTTGGTTGATACTCATGGGAGGTTTACCCCCTTTCTGAACAGAAACAGAAGAGGAATGAATGGAGGGGGTAGGGGACGAAGGCAGGAAATAGGGGGACAGGATGGAGGGGAAACTGCTGTCAGGATGCAAAACAAATAAGTAAATACAATTTTAAACTAAAAAAAACAGTAAAGTCAACAATTATAATTTATGTTCATAAATTTCTGACCAAGTCAAAAAGAAATTGAGGTTAAAAGTTATTCCCAATGCTAGGGAGTGCTAGGCTTAGTGACTGATTCCTGACATCTTAGCACGTTCCTAATTCAAACCCAGACTATGCTGCAAAGGGGGAACCTGACACCTGCCCCCCCACAAAGAAAAATATAACAATAGGAAGTTACTTCATTAATGTTAAAGTGCTGGTATATTTATTTTAAGTAATTTCCTCTGAACATAATTTATAACATCAATAAAGATATTTTAGTTTAGATGTACTTTAAACTTTTATAAATGGCTTAACTGGATTTATTTCCCTATATTCGTGGAGTATTTTGGTTTTTAAAATTTTATTTTATTTTTAAATGCACATATATGTGTAGGGTTGGGTGGGCACGTACATGTATGAATGCAGGAGTCTGCAGAGTCCTAAAAATGTTGCCAGAGCTTCTGGAACTTGAGTTACCTGTAGTTGTGAGCCCCTGTGTGAAGGTGCTGGGAAGTGAACTCAGGTCCTCTGCAATTCCAGTACATGATCTTACCTGCTCAGCCATCTCCCTTGGCCCCAGCACTAATGTTTTTATTTTGTACATTCTAAATTAATCTGCAAGTCATACCTATCCAAAGCACACCTAAGCAATCATAGAAATAGATTCCCTGTTAAACAAGTAACTGAAAGTCATTTCCTCATTCACCAGAGTATTCCTTTTCCTAATATTGAGACTGCAGGAAGGGGTCTCAGGTTAATTACCTTCCTCCTCCCTTGACTATTCCTGATTTCTTTGGTTTCTAGAAAGACTACATCAATGCAAAAATGTCCCTCACACACGCCAATTACTTTATAAATTTTCTTTTTCCTCCCCTGCTATCGCATGCCAGACATGGATTAAGAATCTCTTTAAACATGTTGCAAGCTTGGAATTGGTTGCTTGAATATAATTCAGAATCCCAGATAAGAGTACACACACCCAGTACTTAATCACCTCATAGACAAACAGAGGTTCTGTGTTTCTCCCCATTGCTTCCAAGAATTTGATTCTAAAGGTCACAAGGAAGAAATGAAGCCCTTGATGGGAAAAAAGGGGGGAAGGATGAGTCAACTGAGAGTCACCTACTCCCTTTCCCATATTATCCTTTCCTGTCCTCCGACTAGCTGCCCCAGCTGCTCCCCAATGTTCCCCATCACAGGCAAGTTTCACACCCTTCCTTCTGGACCCTGTCCTAGGCAAGGTCTAGCTCTAGACTGCTAATCATATCCATATCCTGGGGACCCCAGTTGCACCCTATGACTGGCAGGAACACCTTTGACTTGGCCACATAATACACAGAGCACTGTTTCTGAACCAAACAGACTTGTAAACTAAAGTTACAGTGGTAAAAATAGGACCTCTGTTGTTTTTTTATATATAGAATTAGGAGTCTGAGAAGGAACTAAACAAAGAAGTAGATGAGCCTATGCATGTGGGTGCTATAGAGTAGTAACACTTGTGGTTAAAAAAAAAAGAGAGAGAGAGCACACATGAAGGGGGAAGGGTCAGACAGAATGTGCCAATGTCCACAGCAGTGTTTTTGACTTAGAAAAATGATTCGTAATATAGCCAAAAATTCAAGAATAAACATAAGATGATTTGTACAGGTCAGTTAACCTTACTATAAATGTGTGACACTAGAAATACTTCTGATTTAGTTATTGGGGGCCAGGAGTGGGGGATGGTTGAGATTTGTTGAGCATTCATAATCCAAGTATCCAAAACCAAACTGCTCCAAAAATATAAAGGTTTGAGTATCATGGCTGCATTCTGAAAGTGTTAGGTTTGGGACAATTTGGATTTCCAAATTGTGACTGCTCAATATCTATTATACTATTTTAGATGGAGTTTCAGAAAAATAAGGAATTACATGAATAGGTATATATTTTGCATATTATCTTATAAAACAAAGAAGTCTACCAAAAAGTTTGCAGGGCAATTTATTGCTTTGTTACACAAGAAAGAAATGCATGCACAAAACAATAAAAATATTAATGGTGAGTGCTGGATAGCAGGGTTATAAGTGGGCTCATTTTTAAAACTTGTCTATAGCTTCAAAATAATATACACAAAGAATGCCATACAGTTAGTTTGCAACTTATTACAGGTATATTTAGTTTGAAATATATTTTAGAGGAGCCAGAGAGATGGCTCAGTGGATAAGAAAGCATAGTCGACCCTTCCAGAGGACTGGAGCTCAGTTCCCAATACTGATATCATTGGGCAGCTCAGAGTAGCCTGCAACTTCAGCTCCAGGGAATCTGATACCCTCTTCTGGCCTTCTGAGACACCTGCAATAATGTGCACACACACACACAAGTAAAGATAAAATAAATCTTAATATCTATGCATTTTAGAAATTTTCCTGAGCAAGTCACATTTATCAATGTCTACTATGCATAAGGAATGGTACTGTATGTGAGGGCTCCAGAGCTTAAAGGGAGCATCCTTGTTCTTAAACAGTCAAGCACTGGTGTGATGCAGACAGGCAGGTGAAAATTATAAAACCACAGTATTGATAGTTCTTGTCTGCTCACAAGCTATCATTATCAGGAAAAGAATCGTCAATGACAAGGCAGTAATATCTACAAAGCACACTTCTCACATAATTATCAAACAACTCTATAAATCAACTGGCATTATCAGGACTGATTTATAGATACAAAGGAAACAGATATAGCAAGCAGGGCATAAGGTTGCCCTACTCACAGATGAGGATTCAAGCTCACACCTCTGAACAGAGAATCCAAGCTCCTGATCATTATACTTTGTTGTTTGTCTATTATTATATTACCAATCTCTATTCTATTCCCACCATGCTTGAGCAATGTCCTGAAGGAGTCTCCACTAGAACACATGAGAGATGGGTCACTCATGCCCAAATGAATGCTCCGGAGAACAGGGTCATTTCTAAAACTCTGTGTTCCACAATCAGATTATTTTTATTGTTTTTGGGTTTTTTTTTATTTTTTACGAGACAGGGTTTCTCTGTTTTGGAGGCTGTCGGTCTAGCCTGGCCTCGAACTCACAGAGATCCGCCTGCCTCTGCCTCCCGAGTGCTGGGATTAAAGGCGTGCGCCACCAACGCCCGGCGCAGATTATTTTTAAAAACATATTTTCTTCTAAAAACAATTAAACACATGGTCAGGAGAGATCTGAATAACTAAGGATTTCAATCTATATTTACACAGTAATTTTATGTATAAATTTTAAAGATGTGTTAAGTAGATAATAATATATTTTTTGTATTTGTTTAGAAACAGTTAGAAATCCAGAAATAATTTTATTTATTATGTACAATATTTAGATTTTTTAAACCTGGGCTACATTTTGTTGGGACACCATATCAAATCAACTTAATAAATTATGGACAATTGTTATTGACTGACTGTACAAATTAAGGCTTAATTTAAAAGAAGACATATGGGTAGTTATAGGCTTCCAGATATGACAGAATTGCTGGGGCAGAATGCAAAGCACATGATAATATTCTGTCTGTCTCATATTTAGATTAACATAAATCACCAACAAACTACTTATTATTCATTGCCTGTGGAATAATGATATCAGCTCATTTCCATTAATCCCTGTCCTGATGTACTTTCAACTTCACTACTGTTCAAAATTAGAGAGGGAAATGACCACATTTTCAAATCCAGATGAAAAAGTAAGTGGAGGCTATGGAAATACATGATGGGCCATAAACTCTAAGTTCACAAATAATTCTTGCTGCATAATAAAAATATTTAAAGTCAATTAAATGTGATTTCTTACACATTCCACTTAATAATAATCGTATTTCTGTTCTTCCATTTAATTTGCAATCATTGTGTTGACACTTTTCATTCCCTCTGGTGTGAAGTAATGCTATTTCCTCCAGAAGAGCCAAGGTGAAGTGAAGAGTAGGGGAACTTCAAAAGATTTAAGTCAAAATGGACAACAATGATAGTAGGAAGAATAAAAACAAAGGAATGAACTTGAAATGATAGCATCACTGAAGATGTAGTAGGATGGAATGTTCACCTATAATGAGTTACAGCATGATTTCCTCCTTCCTCCTTGTGCTCAATTAGATTAGTATAAAAATGGCTTAATTTACTCAGTCAGTACTGCTTTCCATAGATGAATTTTTTCTGCAGGAACTTTCATTACTAGAATTTAGGGTCATACCTGCTTGGGAGCTGGAATTTAAACAATTCTCACATTGAAATGTATGCAGACAGCTGTGTAGTAGCCTCAGCACATGTCTAGAGAGAAATTCCCATTGTCTGAATTATCCATCTCAAAGGCCATATTGGCCTATCATAAAGGAAAAACCAAACCAGTGAGGAAAAGGTCACACATCCTGGAGTGAGAATGATGTCAAATCCCATGAATTACTGAGAACCCAGAAGCTGTCTGTCTTTATACCACACTTGACTGAGCAAAAATGTTAGGATGAGGCTGGTGCCCTCAATACAGTGCATATCTGCTGTTTAGTATCTTAAAGATAAACATTTTTTCATGGGAGTTCCCTTCACAAAGATACTGTGGTGTGAGCTCTGATCATTCAAAGGAAGAACAGCAGATGCAAAGGGAGATGTTTGGTGGGGGGGTGTATGCAGGAGGCTGAGAAATCTAGACAGACGAGAGCAAGATTTTTGACAGTCATGAACATGGAATAATGCATAAAAGAAGTTAAGGAACAGAAGAAGAAAACAGAGCAGTTTTGGAGATGGGCTGGAAATAAGATGCTTCAGACTGAGGACATATGTATACCTATCTACACACACACACACAGACACAGACACACACACACACACACACACACACACATACCCTAAGGACTTGTGCCATGGATTACATGGAACATGCATGTTTATTTTTGCTCTCACTGGAAATAAAAATCTATTAAATTGAAAATACATAAATGTGTTGTAAAGTTGGAAAGAAGAGTGATGAATATGATCAAAGCATCAAATGAAATTCCCAAATGATTCATGAAAATGCTACATTAAACATCAAGACGCTAAAGATCTGAAAGAGAAGAGGTGAGTGGTGTCCTCAGCAGGGTTTTAGGAGGAAATTCAGAGCTGAGAATGCCCACAGCAAACACCAGCAAAGGACGATGCCAAGGGGCAGCAGCTGGACAGGCATCAGAAGGGAACTGCGGACAGCAGTTGGGACTGGACCACTGCATCCTGTACCTCTCCTCAGACCCAGACACACTGGAGCTGCTTCAGGATGCTTGGGTATTCTCAGCACACACTGAACAGCTCAAAAATTTCTCATGAGAACCCAGCTACTCCACTCTACATCAGGGAAGCCCCCCCACCTTTTATGTTTTTTCCCATTAAACATTCAATCAGCGTTGAAAGAAATATTTCATATGAATAATATTCTATATTGCTTTCTAACCTTTATCACAGACTTTTAAACAAGTACTCAGACATTACTGTTCAATTTAAAAAAATACTGAAAAACACAGGATACAAAGCACATTTAAGGTAGTCTCTCCACTATTGCTTAGTTTGCCAGTTGAAATGCCCATCCCTGATAATGAGATTGATGACTACTTTATATGCCACCCTAGAACCTTCATCAATTGACTGATGGAAGCAGAGGCAGACACCCACAGCTAAACATTGAACTGAACTCCTGGAACCCAGTGCCAGAGAGAGAGGAATGATGAGCAAAGGAGTCGAGACTGGACTGGTGAAAACCACAGAAATTGATGACCTGAACAAGTGGGAGCTCTTGGACCCCCAACTGATGGCAGGGAGGCCAGCATAGGACTGATCCAGAACCCCTGAATGTGATTTCAGTGAGGAGGCCTGGACAATCTATGGGGCTTTAGGCAGTAGACCAGTATTTATCCCTGCCATACAAATGGACTTTGAGTGTCCTTCCTACAGTGAAGGATGCTCTCTCAGTCTGGACTCTTGGGGAAGGGCCTAGGCTCTGCCCTGAACAAAATGACAGACTCTGGATATCCCCATGGAGGGCCTCACCCTCCCTGGGGAATGAAGTGGGGTTTGGGTCGGGGAAGTGGGGGGGAGAGGGAGCTGGGATTGACATCTTGTTGCTAATTTAAATTAAAAATTATTTTAAAAAAGATCCCAAAGCACACATTTTCCTGACTAACATCACTGCAAAATAAACACTATCTCTTTGGGAGCTCTTGGTTTATGGACATCTTACAGCATCCATTGAAAATCTGCCATCTCTTTCTGATGGAGACTTGGTCTATGGCCAAAGTTTATGAAATGAAATTTGTATCCTCAAGAAACTTTTAACTTAGTTAAGTAAATCAACCTTGACACAAAATTAGCAATTAGAGATAGTGCATTTTCAAACGGCATAAATTTCCCTTCAGATATCAGTGCTCTAGAGGATTAATTCCAATAAGCTTTGGTTCCAATCTACCAGCTAAAAGTTTGTTAGATATACTAAGGAATTCTGAAGAGGAAATGTATACAGTTCATCAATGAATACTTTTGAAAATGCAAATAGATTGCAGTGAGCTTCCATGAATAATATGTGGGGATGTGGTTGGCAATCAGAGTGCTTCTCCAGAGTAGATTCAAACTATCAACAATAGATGGAATGAAGACAGGGGAGGTCTGCTTGAAACAGACTTTCTTCTATTATGGAATATAAATTGAATTGCACCAGAAAATAGCTTGTGTCATAAAGAATGTAAGCAAAATTTAAAGGACCAGTGGTCTTTGAGGAGAAAACTACCTGATCCTTTGAATCAATGTCTTCTCTGGTTTATGATGTCACTTTGAATCCTGCAATTCCTCACTGTAGCAGGTGAAAAGGAGCAGAGATAGCATTCATGTGTTTAGACCCTCAGAATGCTTTTAAATACAGAAAAGAAAAAAAGGTGTTATTATTTTTGAAAACTGAAATATTTTGGGAGAAACAATTTATGGATAACTTATCCTAAGAGTTTCGATTAAAATGGTATATACTGTTTTGCATTTTGCACTGCCCTGGGTCGGGGGTGGGGTGTCAGCTCCCAGCAGCACAGGACTCAAAGGGAAGCCACAGAGTCCAGACATGCTAGACATTTTTATCTGGGAGGGTTAAGGGAAAAAGACACTCACAGTCTCTCTTGATGGTGTCCTTCGTTATTCTTCTACATTCTTCATTCTGTGTTCTAGATTCTGTTATATTATCTCTGTCCAGAAAGGCCCCTTGTGTCTCTTCAGATGTTTCCTTCTCCTTCCAACTCTCTTGATGTTCTCCTTATAATTATTTCATTCTTGATGTTTGCCTTCTAATCCTATCTTTATTTTTGATATTTTCCTTCTAACTCCCTCATTCTTACTGTTTTCCTTCTAGCCCGTTTTAACTCTCTCTAACTCTCTCTCTATTCTTCCCTTTACAGTTTATATACCCCAGCAAAATCTTTCAAGCACTATATAATTCACAGTGTGGTTACTTTCAAGTGAATAAATACAAATGAGAAGCAGCATGTTTTCCATATCTCTTACATGATTAAACATTTTACGTGTTACAGGTGAAAAACAAATTATCCCAAGAACCCATGTACATCCATACCCAAGCAACTTGTTATAGATTAACCATGTAGGCAAGTAAGATATTCTTCTCAGTCCGGTTTTGCAGTTACAAAGAAAGGGTCAAAAACTTGATCACTTATCTTGAAAGGTAACCTTATAAGGAATCATAAAGAAATCACAAATCTAAACTTTTATACATGAAAAACAATCAGTCAACTCTTAAATCTTTAGGGTGTACAGCCACTCATCAACAGTTTGATATATATATATATATATATATATATATATATATATATATATATAAAGAGACTGAGGAGACTGAGGGCAGAAATGGGTATAAGGAATTAACAATCACCTTTGCTCATCAACCAATCCTAGCAAGAAAAGTACATCAACTAGTAATAATTGGGCTGCTTTGTTCTTGTTCTCTGACCTTTAAAAAATCTTCATTCAAATATTCTTGGGTTTTTCACTTCAAAGTTTCAGAAAGATGGAACTATCAAACATGAAAAAGCACAGAAAAAGCAAAAGACATTCTGGACTCTGTGGTCTCAGGGCTTTCCTATCAGAGACTCACCCATCAGGGAGTTACTTCCTGGTAGGCTGACATTTGCTACTCTTCTGACATGGCCACTGACAATTGTTATTGTTTTGACTTAAATATAAATTGTGTAAATACAGCATTCAATTTCCTATATTCCCAACAAAGTAGTTGAGTAATTTACTCTGATAGAAGAGACACCATGGAAAACACTGCATTAACTATACAAATAAATATAAAAGCATTAACTACATGGGAGACACCATCCTATTTAATCTTTAAAACTGATGTAGAAGATACAATGTCACATTTATCAAGCTCTCCATTGAACACATAAGAAGTTCCATTATTTGCTTCAAATTGCACAACCATCAGGTATCAGAACCCAGCACTCATGCTCCTCAATCTGTATATCTTATGCATTACATCGAAACCTTTCCATTTGATACACAAGAAAATTTAGAAAATGGAAGGGGGTGCTTATTTCAAATAAACCGACAGATCAAGTGTCTGTACTACAGGTGGGACCAACACCCAGTGCTTCAAATGGACAGTTTTTGCAGTGCTTGCTCCTGGAAGTTGATTCCAGTAAGCACTTCTGATGCCTCTCTACTAATGTAGACAGCAAGGGGGCACAAGTTAAATATCCTATGACACTAAGGAGCTGATTTCTTTCAAAACAGTGATAGGTTAATGACATGGGCTGTTAAACACTGGGTGCTGAAGACCTTTATCCACTGCACACCAGTGATCCAAGACCAGGCCTCTTTCCAAAACCACTTTCCAAAGTCCTTGGTTATAATGACTTCATCTCAATGATGCCAAACGAATAAATACTTGTGTGATGGTGCTGGGTGGCACATGTTGGCACATTCCCATAATCCTCATCACCTCCCTCTTATTGAATTATTGTTAGAAAGTTTGAAGCTTCATTTTTTCTAGCTATTATTTTGAAGAAATTTGCCCAAAATAAAATGACAGTGACAGCTTAGGCCTGTTGGTAACCATGTTCTATAAATCTAATAAATGACCCTAAGTTTGAAATAGCAAAATGACTCTATGTGGTATCTTTCCATGCCCAGTAAGCTGCCAGTGCATGAAGAGAGAAGATAGAATGTTTTCCTGAGTTTCACACCAAGATAGCTGTTGATCACCTATTGATGATTGTACATTCAAACTAAATAAATAGAACAATACCTACAAGGCTTAGAAGCACAATTAAGTTTGGTAAGGCAGATTAAATTAGGAGGCTTGTTAATATAGAAGTTGATGTTACATACGAACTCATCTGGAACTGGAAATAGTTGCAAAAATTAGACCATTTCCACGGACCTTGTCTATTTTTTCCAGCCCTGCAGTGAATGGCAGTTCCTTCCTATTGCCAGAAAGCTTAAATCTAAGAGGCTTTGGTGCTCTCTGACAGTTTTTTACAGGGCATCTCAACCCTTTGTTTTCCCACTTGGCCTTTTCCTTTCCATTGTCTGAATTGTTCTTACTCTCTGTGCTTCTCTGACTCCCCTGCTTCCAGCAATAAGATTAAGCAGATTATTGTAATTTTGTTGTTGTTGTTTCCCTACTATCCTGTCAAGCTCATTATTTGCTAAAATTCTAGGCTTTTGTTGAAAACACAGCCAAATCCAATCAACAGATAGTTCCTGGCAGACTCACATGCTAGCAGGCACATGGAAAACTACATCCCTCCTATGCCATGGTCCTGGTTTTTTACCAAAGTCACTGAATGAAGAATAGAAGGAGGACAAGGAGAACTAGAAGGAGAAGGAGAAGGAAGAAGATGAGGGAGGAGGGAAGGATCTGATTATGCTCTCTGATATCTGTCTGGTTTCATACCTGAAGGTGAGGAGAAAAATAAGTTGGTATTTCCTCAAAGACATTTCTCCTTTGGACTGTCTGTATTTTAATAAATTACTATATCTGATTTTTTAAAAAGAGCTCCCTACCCCCTTTTAAAGAAGGAATATGGGGTACCAGAGGTATTTGTTATCTCAAATATTCATCAGTTTCATCTTTCCAGTTTTGAATAACAGAAATAAGGTCAGTGGAATAAAACTGCCTCACAAGAGAAAAGATCTCCCATCTTGACTTTCCCAGCCCAGCCTTGCTGTGTGTTTACCTGTGATAAAAGCCTAGCTTTTGTCTTGCAGTATCTACCAGAGAGAAATCAACTGTGAGTAGCTGATTTCAACCAGGGGATTCGTGCTTTTCAGTCTGACAATTTTCAGAATGAATGACTGACAGAATGAGTTGACAATGAGAATAATTAAGGAGTTCCATTCCTGAATTGCATATAAGAGCCAAAAAAATCAGAACAAAATACCCTGGAAATAAATAATCATTTTGCACTAGGCATGAGACCATTTTGAATTAGTTGATATAATGGCTTTTAATAGATTTCAGAGTCCTCCCTTTCCTAGTTGTAACAGGAAGTCTTAATACTTTCTCAGTTGTAATAAATATGGAAGGTGGTATATTTAAAATGTCCACCTGGCCTCTGTCACACACAGGCACTTAATAAGTGATAGCCTTCTCCTTTCTGCGTTCTCGAAGATGTTATTGAACACACTAGTAGCTACTGTGGTAATGGTACTGTTAGGATAAGCTGCACCTTTAAGTTAGTGAAAGATGGTCATAAGGTTATTCACAGTTGGTTTGTTTGATCTGCAAAGATAAAAATATGTCACATGGGCCTGAGAGAGATGGCTCCGATGTTAAGAGTACTGGCTGCTCTTCCAGAGGGCCCAGGTTTGAGTCTGAGTGCCTACATGGCGACTTATAATTTGTCTGTTACTCCTGTTCCAATGTACTTAACACACTCTTTTGGCCTCTGTGAGTACTGTATGCACAGGCAGAAGATAATTACAGGCAGGCAAAAGACTCATATGCATAAACAATTTTAAAGATTGTTTAAAGGTACCATAGACCCCAGGCATCATGACACAAAGTTGTGACTTTGTATGTTCATCCCACTCACTAACTGCGTGACATTTCACTTGGATGCAGCCTTGCCTTCAAAGAAGACTTGCTAGACCATTCAGCTGGGGCTTATGATGGTACTGATTTTAGAATCTATTCTGAACAGTTTCAGCTGTTCATCTACCTCTAGACCAGTGCTTTCTCAACCTTCCTAATGCTGCAACCCTTGAATGCAGTTTCTCATGTTACAGTGATCCCCGGTCACAAAATTATTTTCATAGCTACCTCATAACCGTAATTTTTCCAGTGTTATGAATTGTAATGTAAATATTTTTGGAGGGAGATGGTTGAAAAAGGGGGTTGAGACCAACAGGTTGAGAGGCACTGCTCTAGATGATCTAAGAATTTAAACTTAGAGAAATTGAAATTATTTGTAATTCTGTGTCATTTCCACCTATGTGGACTTGGTGGAAGAGCACAGTACATTCATTGCCTTCTGTATTCATTTCCTAAGACTTGTATAATGAAGTATATAGACTGAGTGGGCTTTAAAAAAATCCTGTTGCCTCAGTTCAGAATGCTTAAGGTCCAAGTTCAAACTATTCTCAGAGACGGAGGTGGGGTGAGAATGTGTCCTGTGAATTTAGTATTTTGGGGGAGGTAGGAGGGGGGAAGAATCCGTCCTGTGAATCTCCTCTGGCTTCTGGGGTTTTAGTGTCAATCTGGAACTTAAACATGTCACACCAAACCCCACTTTCATGTTCACATAAACGTCTTTCCATGTGAAGTCTGTGTTCAGATTTCTTCCTTTTCATAAGAACACAAATGATGTCAGGGATAAAGGGCCACCCTCCTTCAGTCTGACGCATCCTCCTTGAACTACTTACACTTTCAATCAACCTGTTTCTAAATAAGGCCACAGTCTAAAATGCACAGAGGAAGGAGGTAGGACCTCAAATACAAATTCCAGAGGTCACATCCTATAAATGAAGGCAACTGAGAATCAGAAAATTTTATCCATATTTTCTTTTGTTTAGACAATTAAAGATGCCTGAAAAGTCAACGACATCTATAATTTTAGTGGTTTTGGCCAGGTGACAAAAGAGAGGTAGCTGAACTAAGATCCCGTTGTTCTACTGTTGACAGTGGCACATGAATGTGTTTTCTGGGAACCAAACTTGGATTCAATCAAGATCACAAGAAAAGAAATACTAGCACAGGGTCTGGGCATGACAGAGGAAGAGACCCACCTTCAGGGATACTTAAAGAACTTCTCAACAAGGTGCCTCTTTGGGCTCTTGACAGTTGTTCCAAACATAGTTAGCTTTGGTTGTCCATGTTAACACCACAACTGATTAGGGAAGATCTTTACCCTGATCCAACAGAACTGAATAGAGGAAAACATGACTAACAAAGAAAAGGGCAGATGTGAATCTTTTCCCAGGCCAGATAGAGCATGGAATGGGGGAACGGGGGCATTTTAAACTTTTGGGGAAATCTTAACTATTTAACAGGGAGCCATCCTCACAATTCAAGGAAATGTAGTGTCAGCAAGAGATTTCATACAAGAAAGAGGAAGAACAGGTCTATGGAGACAGTTTATGAAGCAGCAGTGAAAGGGAAGAGATTTTGCCAGAAAGCTCTATTATCTAGGTGTCTGAGGACAGCCCGGAAGCATGCAGAATATCAGTATTGATAGCAGTATACTCTTCTTTTTCAGATCACTTCATCTCTCAATCTGAATTTCTTTATTTAAAGGGTCTGTGCTGGGGCTGGCTAGATGGCTCAGTGGATAAAATGCTTGCCCAACAAGTATGCAGATCCAAAGACAAGCTGAAGGGGCTTGCCCAGAGGGTAGAGACAAGAGCAGGCAGGCTCACTGGGCCAGCCCAAGCTACAAGCTCCTGGTTTAGCAAAAGACCCTGCTTCAGAAAATCAAGAGGAGGGCAACTAAGGAAAGCACAGAATGTCAACCTGAGGCTACCACACAAACACATGCACGTGCATTCGTACACACCCAAACATGACCGCATACATGCAGATACGTGTACACTCATGGATTCACAACAGCCACGAGTGCTCTATCATAAAGTCATCACAAAAATTAAATAATTAAATGTAGATCTTAGTACAAGTTAAATACAGGTCATGCCATGGGCAGGACACAGTTCTCACCCAAGGTGTAGACAAGGGAAAGTAATAAAAGTATGTCCTAGTTAACTTTGATCTCCAACAGTGGTGAGACAGTGTGATAAGCTATCACATGGGCCTCTGTAGGAAAGCCTATTGATGACTCACTCAATCACAACATCTTGTGAGTCATGGACTGTGACCACCAGGGGCCGACCGTGGTTCAGATTTAGCAGCGTTTCCTCCATGTGTTGATACAGATGCTGCATGCTGGGGTATCTGGTTGCTTGGACACACGAAGTTCTGACAGGGAGGTTGTATCTGAGAATGGGACTGTTAAAAATTTAAGGCCACCCCTTACCCTAATGCAGTGAGAATGACAGTGACAATTAAAGTACCGAAAATGTTTCAGCACTCCAAATATATTGTTGAAAGTACGTGATGTTTCCTGGAAATCTTTGCGATATCAGAGGCTCTGCCAGTTCTGAATGTTCTTGGCAAAATGCTAGAGTGGAAACTGTTTTGTGCTATGTGGCTTACTTTTTTGTTTGTTTTCCTCAGAGCACACCAGGGTTATCTAAACTCTAAAGACATTCTGCTAGGAACCAGAGAAGAACTCTGGCTTCCATTCAAATCAGACGCAACTACGAAGTGCAGTAAAATTGAGGATCCAGAGAAAATTCCCATGTTGTACATTATTTGTTTTGAGTTTTAATCTGCCTTCTGTGTAAGTGATTAAAAGACACAGGGTAGGATTTACTGAAAACCATCTCTGTGGATTTATCCAGTAACAGATTGCAGGATGATAATGGGACATAGGTCACAAATTCTTGTGCTTTTCTGAGATTCGTCTCCACTTTCAGAGGCTTGACCTTTGATACATTACTGTACCAGACTTTTCAGGGCTTTGCTGCATTTGTGCATGCCACTGTGAAAACGGCTACAGCTCTCTTAGGTTTCTACATAGAGGCTGTAGATAGACAACACGCATTAAAAGCATGGTGTTCCAGCTGCATTGGGTGGGGGTGGGGGGCATGGTCAATTTAGACCACTCTTCTGTGTTTCATATGCTTTTTAGACTTGCAGAGCACCAGGGTAAAGAGTGGGTAAAGCACCACCTGTGTTAGCACAAGAACCTGAATTTGAGTCTTCATTACCCGCATGGAAAGCTGGGCATGGATACCGGTGCCTATGTCCCCAGCACTGGAGGGTCCTAGAAGCAAGTCCTCCAGCCAGACAGACAGACAGATACAGTGGGCTTCAGTTCAGTGTGAGATCTTATCTCAAGGTAATCAGGGGTAAGATGATAGAGGAAGACACATGTTCCCCTTTCCCACCTCCCCATATGTGCACACAGGCACGTGCACCTGCAGTCTTGCAAGTGCCCCATGCACACACAACAAACAAATAACCCTTCTCATCAGTAATTAGAATCCTTCAGTACTAGTCCTCAGTTTACAGGCTGAATATGAGAGAGGGGCCCAGGCCTAATGTATTCCATGTTTGCTAATATCTAACTAGCTACCCAACAGAAGGGCTGCTCAAATCCAGAAATGCCTAAGTTGTTAAGACACATCTGCATTTATGAGCCAACTCACACTAGATGAAACAGGCTTTGTATTTTCAGTTGATGGATAATAGGAAGTTAGATAAAGAGAATAAGAAATCATTGTGCTTTCTCTATGACACACAATCTGCCACATGTAGTAAAGATGAAAGACTTCTCCAGCCAAAACAATTGACTAATCTGGCAAGGGTTTGTCTTCCCTCTTGGGAAAGTGGATACGAAATAATAACTGAAGATAAAACAGTGATGAAGAGACACACTGAACTATTAAATAGAGTGGCTCCTAGACTTTGCATCAAGTTCTAGAGAATGTTTTACATGGTGAGGTTTTCTATGGGAACCAAGAGTAAGGTTGCTGTTTGGCAAATTGTGAAGGAGGTATAGGTTCTCAGGTAGACCTGGTTCTCTGGGTTTTTTTCTATTTTGTTAGACTCCGTTTGGAAACTCCAACCCTAAGGTAATTTTGTTCTCATCAGATTATTCCAAACTCTATTTTCTTCATTCTACATTAGTGTTTACTCACTTTCCAGGACTCTGCAAATAACAGGACTCATTTTAATAACACTGATCTTGATTAAATGAACTAAATGGAGAGAGAGACTTCAGTAAAAATGCACACACACACACACACACACACACACACACACACCACTTAGAGACACAAGAAACACAACTAACTCAAGACAAAACCCTCGCAGCCTCATATTTCCTAATGCCAATGCAACTTCTAAGACGGCCTCAGAAACACAGCTCATTTTTCATACTTTTAGACAAAGTGGCACTGACATTCCTCCACTGAGAGATGCCATCTAAGACTTTTGCATGCTCTAACTGAGCTCCCCGACAGGGACCACACTAGGGGGAAAGGCCAACAACATCAAGACATTTCTTCACCACTCACAGCCGAGGGAGGAGTGAGCAGGTAGAATTAACTGGCTGGTGGAATTCATAACAACAACCTACAACTGACAATAAAAGGACAAAGTTAAGAAACAATACAGATTTGTGAGAAAAAAGTAAAACTGTTTCTTCAGTTATTGACTTTTGTTTGATTTAATGCAGTCATAGATCACTATTGCATACCGAAATCTTAATGTAAGAGGGACTTGTTAAATCTTTTTAATGATGTTTTTAAGAACCTAAGAAAAAATTTTATATATATATATATATATATATATATATATAAAGTTTGAGAAATGACATCTTAGAATCCACATAGGGTTTTCTTGTTACCAGTGATAAGCTGGGCATCGAAGTTCCTTGTGTCAGACACTGCAGAAAGAAGGCTTCTTCCTGGGAATTAGCAATGTTGAAGTTTGAGGATGCAGGACTGTGAACATAGATGTCACTACCCTAAAGGGGGGACACTGAGTCCTTCTTCCACAGGAAGATTTTTAATTGTAAAAGCAAGTGGAGGAGACCTGGGAATGACTGCTTTAGAGAAAGAAACCCTTATTAAAGGAAACAGAAAGAGCTGTGGACACAGAAGAATGAAAATAACTTCCCAATGACCCCAAAGTTCTCCTCACCTCTGAACATCAGTGGCCAGTGAGTGAGTACATGAAGCCCCAGGATTGTTACAGAATATTTCCTTACACGGTGTAAAGATGTGTCACTGCGATTGGTTAAAGTTAAATAAAGAGCTGAATGACCAATAGTTTGGCAGGAGAGGATGGGTGGGAATTCTGGGGAGAGTAAGGAAGAGGAGAAGGCATGTAGCAGACACCAAGGAGACACTGAAATGGTCAGATAAACAATACAGAATAGAGATACTGTATGAGCCATGTGGCAAAACACAGATTAAAATATAAAAGCAGGTTAATTTAAGTTATAAGAGGTAGTGGGACAAGCCTAAGCTAATGGCCAACCTTTCACAATTAATAGTAAATCTTGTGTGGATATTTGGGGGCTGGCAGTCCAAAGATAGTCAACAAGAAAAGGTTACTACATGGGATAAACATGGTGCTACTTGTCCTGCCCTTGGGAGGAAAGAAATAAATAAATGTTGTTGCACTAAAATAATACCAAGGACAAGTTTCAAAACTTATGGAAATGCGTAAGGAAAGCAAGGTCCTTCGAATAAGATCCTGTAGAGAGAACTGCTGTTTATGAAACCCCAACCACACACACTAGGATTTTCTTTTCTCATTTTAATAACATCTTGCAAGATTTTGGGGGGTACATTTTGCTCATAATTCCAGTTGGATGTTTACTGTTGGAAAAGTCAATCATATTTTACAATTGCCTTGGTTTTGTATTTGAAATCTTTAGCATCTATTCTCTTGTCTTTGTATAACCTTTTATGGTCTATGGCACCCAAATTAAGAGTTTTGTTGGGTATCATACACTGGATGATCCCTAGTATATTACCTAGTAGTAGCAGTGAAGTGACAGCTCAAACATTAACTTCAGACCAATTACTCTGTGTTCATTTCAGTCTCATAATTTGACACTATACAGAAGTTCCTGGTAACACTTAGTACCTGAAGGCTCATCTAACTTATATTGTGTTAATAATATTGATCCAGAGAGATGAAGAAAATTAATATGGAGGAAAATCTGGATAAATCACCTGATCTCCTGAGTGATCTATTTTTGTTCGAATCCTGTCTATACTTCCAGGGCAATCACAGGAAAACATAGCCTTCATGCTCGGAGTTGCTGACAATCCTGGTGACTAAAATTGACTGAAACTGGAGTTGATCTGGGACGCAGGATCTCAGTGTCTTCCAATTAAGAGAATCTTTGAAAAAGCTGTGAATATTGCCAAGAGACACCTTTGAGCTATTCTGAGGACAGGGTTCACTCCGAGGTGCTGAGAGCTATTATTAAATTTCAGGGTTTTTTTTATATTTTCACAGTTGTCAGAAATAACATTTTTATAACCATTTAGCCCTATTCTATGAGGGCAGGGGTAGTATCTATTTTATTCACTTGTGTATTCTGAACATAAGGAACAAAGCCTAGGACACTAGAAGCTTATACAATGAGTAAATGGATTTGTTGACATGTTGTGAGCAGATCTCTCTTAGAGACCCCGCGGTCAATTTTATGTTGGTTGTATTGTTTTAGAACTAGAAAATGAACTGCTAGGTAAATAACAAGTTTATTTTGAGGAGCTATCTACCTGTTTTTCACAGTTTCTAAACCGTAGTACATTCTCTTTACATGGCGAGAGGCAACTCCTTCCATCGCTGCAATAATTCTTATCATCTTTTTGTTTGTGTTGTCATGGTGTGGTTTTGTCATCAGCCATTCTCATGGGGTTGTGATGCTATCTCATTATCATTTGTCATTACATTTCTGTAATTGTGAGCGATGTTAAACATCTTTGCATAGGTATGTCAATCATACATATTAAATATGTCCGTACAAGTCATTTGCCCACTTAAATGTGCTGCCATTCCTGTTTTAAGAGTACTGTATATATGTTGGGTAGTAATACATGGTTTGCAAATATTTTCTCTCATTCTGTTTGTCTGGGTACTTTGTTATTCTTGTCTTTTGCTTGCATCTTTTTTTTTACTTTCATAAAGTATAATTGATCATTTTTTCCTTTGATTCTTAGGTTTTCAATGGCATAAATAAGAAATCATGACCAACCCCAAAATTAGGAAGTTAGAAAGCTGTGAATCCTTGGTTTTGTAATTTTGGTAATAAATTCTGTTTCTGACCATGTAACTCTTGCCTCCTACTGGCAACTAGAGTAATGAAAAAAATCATAATTACACAACCTTTTAACTCACAGCTGAAATGACAAGAAAAAAAAGATTCTAGATCATTAATTCCCAACTTTTTCACCATCAACACTCCATTTTAAAATATTTGAATATCATTATTTAACAGGGTTTCATGCTATAAAACATATTTCCTAGGTTACACTTTTTTTCCTATGTCAGTAATCAAATAAATCATAAGAACCAATCACAGTTTCTGATGTGGAAGAAAAAAACCAGATCAGTAAATTGAAATTGTAGTGCCAGTCAAATGTCATAGCAGATTTATATTTGTATTCCCATCCAATGTATGGATTAAAACTATTAACTGAAATTATTTGTAGAGCCTTATTATCTAGTATCCACAGGACTACCAAGTTGGAATTCATTTCTCTGAATTATGTATTAATAACAATTTTCAAAAAGGTCGGGCCTGGTATCTGAGGTTATAGTCTCATATGTAAAGATTTGGAGCTAGGATATACAAATAAGAGAACAATACAGTTTGTCTTTCTGTGTCCCAGTGATCTCACTCTCTATAACAAAAATCCTGGTTCCATCCTTTTACCGAAAAATGTCACAGTTTTATTTTTCTTTAGAGCTGAATAGTATTCCACAGTGTGTAAGTACCATCTTTTCATAATGCACTCATCAGCTGAAAGGCAGTTAGTTAGGTTGTCTCCATTTCCTGAGTGTTGTGAGTAGGTTCGCAGGATGAACCATATGGTGGATCTATGTTTAGCTTTTTAAGATTTTCCATAGTGGCTGCACCAGTTTGCACTCCCAACCAGTATTAGTTGTCAACGTTTTTCTTGATTTTAGTCATTCTGACTGGGATAAGATGGAATCTCAGAGTTGTTTTAATTTGCATTCCCCTAAGGACGATGAACACCTTTTGAGATATTTCTTAGCCATTTCATTTTTTATACCTATGCATCATTTTTATTACGTGTTAGTTGGTTAAACAAAACCCAATGTAACTGGAGTTTAGACACAAGTTACACTTGGTAATGAGTATTCACAAGACAAACATCCACTGTGGACCTGCCCGTCTCCCACCCCCCACCCTGCTCCTTTTCTTTCCTTTCCTTTTCTTTTTTTTGCAGTTTCAGGGTTTCAGGGCTCACACTGAGGTATTTGATTACTCTGGAGTTGATTTTTGTGCAAGGTGATAAATACGTGTTTTATTTTATTCTACATGTGGACACCCAGTTTTCCCAGAACCATTTGCTGAACATGTTCTTTTTGCTGGTAAGTTATCTTGACATGTCTGTCTAATATCAGATGGCTGTATTCAAACACATGTATGTTTAAGTCCTCTGTTGTTCCATTGCTTCCATACCTGATCTGTGCTGACACAATGTCGCTTTTATTACTATGACCTGTACTCAGAGGTCTGGAATGAGAATTCCCCAAGCTTTGTTCTCTTTGCCCCAGATTGCTTTGGGTCGTCGTGATTCCATATGAATTTTATTTTTTATTTCAATGAAGAAGGAAATAAGGATTTTGATACATTTTCTTTGTAGAGGTCTTTAACCTCCTTGATTATATTTATTCATCATACATACATACATACATATATACATACATACATGGGAATGAGGGGGTTCTATGATCTTTCTCAGTGTATCTGTTGTTGATATATAGAAAGGCTAATGATTTTTGTTTAGTTGATGTATACTGCTACTTTGTTAAAATTGGAAATTTATAGGAAAGTAAAAAGGGACAAGGTGAGGAGAGAAGGATCTTTAGAGAGGGAAATAGTAGGATTCGGTGGCTAAAAGGACGGACATGGGAAAAGCATCGTCTGGGGAACTTACCAGGTAGGGAGGGTAATGCAGAGGGAGAAAGAGAGAGAGCGTATAAATAGCATGAAGAAAGTTTGAAAATTTATAGAGAATCATATTATTTTATGTTCGCTTAAAATCACATATATATGGAGATATAGAGAGTTTAAATAAAGTTAAGGCACATGGGTGACAATGTTTCTCCCAAAAGCTGGAGACTACAAACACCCCCATGTCAGATGTGAGAAACCTCCCTTCTAGTTATTGGCTGGGTTAAAACAAGAACAACAATCTGGGCTATTGCCATTGCCCTTGATTGCTTCCCAAAATCATAAGTCCCTATTCTATTGCTGAAGACCCTTGAGAAGGGCTTGGAAGCATCAACGTGGATATGACCCAGAAGCCTCTTCTAGCTTTCATAGGACCAGAAGATGCTCTGTAAGCTGCAGAGAGAGAGACAGAGACAGAGACAGAGAGAGAGAGAGAGTGAGAGAGAAGCAATCTATAGTCCTACTCAGCTTTGTTATCTATGAATCAGAAACCATGATCAATATAGTAATATGTCCCCAAAGGCGCAGTAGTAGTGGCGCTTATATTTTGGGGGAAATCAACAGCTATTTAATTGTACTTGTGACCCACTCAACAGAAAGAAGTCCATGCCTTGCATGAAAACCTACTCAACTACCTATGGCTGTTGAGGCTCTGGGCTCTAGAAGAGAACCTACAACTGCCACTTCCCTAAACCAGTATGATTTCTACATTTCAAATATGTATCCTTATTACTCACAGATGAGTGTACATCTTACTCCACATCAAAAAGATTCTTTTTGTAGTGGACAGAGACCACTACAGAAAGCTTCAACTGGCCAAAATGCAGAGAACAATGAACAATGGGATGCCCATTCCTAGTAGATATGTCTACAACATAACCCTTACACCCAAGACTCAGGCAACATTTCAGAAGTGGGAGTGGAAACATTGTAAGAGACAGGAGAATAGCAAGTTTGTTATGAGTTTATCTTCTATATCAACAGGAGGTTCTTCCCATATTGTTCCAACAATATAGTAGCCTACAAGACTGAGCAATAACAGCACCAGATGATATCACAACAAAGATGAGGAAAATCTCACAAGGCCCAGTCCCTGGATGAAGAGCTGCAAACAATGCCTTCTAAGAGAAGGAAAACAGTCTTCACCAGTGACTATCCCCTTGGTAGTTTATCCAGTCCCTAAATACATACACATATTCATAACACTAAAGGGACTTAGCAGGTTGTATTTATAAATTTGTGTATATGTATACAAATAACAATTAAAGAATAAGAAGTCATGACTTTGAAACAGAGTAAGGAGGACAAAGGAGGAGGTGTAAAATTTAATAAGTATAGTACTCATATATTAAATCCTCAAAAATAAATGAATTATATAAGATCAATTCTGACTGTATCCTCGGTGTTAAGGAAGTAAGCACAATGACCTGAGACTCAGACACAAGTTCATATTCTTCAATTTCTGTGTCCTCATTTAAAAAACAAACAAAAAACAGATTGATTCCCCTTAATAGGCAGTATACTCAATGGTTAAGTGTTTGAGCTCTAGATAATATTTGAGTTTGAATCCTGATCTCAGTGTCACTGAACCACTCAAAAGCCATCCCAACCAAAGTGCCAAAAATCCACAAGGAGATCAAAATCTTTCAAACAAAAAGAAGATACTTCATGCAGCTGAAAAACATAAAACTTGTCACAGACTTTGTGTCAAAAAACAATGCAAGACAGAACACAATAAAATAGTGACTTTAAAGGAAGAAGGTTTAAAAAAAAAAAGAACACAAGCTAGAACTCTACAGCCAACACAATACCCTTCAACAGTGAAGGGGAAACAAGGACAGTTCCCACACACAGTTAATCACATCTCTCAGGATTGTTAAAGAAACCAAATGTCTTGATACACTGAAAGTATTCTAAATAATGCTTGATAGAAAGTGAGTGTGACAGGTATATATTAAAAACTAATTAAGAAAATAAGCAAGAAATGCTTTTCCAATCCTGTTTAAAAATGATAACACTTACAATAAAAACACTGTAAAGGGTCACAGACTCAGGTCCCCAGGAAGCAGCAGAGGTCAGTGTAACTGTTTTAGAATGGTGTCATTCCAATAATATGCCCTTTGAACTAGAAGACAAACTCAGAAAGTTTGAAGTGATTTCATTAAGAGTATCTCATGCTGCAGTTCATTAATAAGTCTCTTACATATATTATCTCACTTGAATTATAACATGGATTGAATTATTTAACTTTTTCATACATTACTAATGATTACTGAAAAATTCTCTCTGAGAAAGGTCTTGGCTAGGGGATTTGGGTGGAACAAAAACATGACACTTTTCAAGCTGCTTGCGAGTAGAATCTAATCTAGAAACAGTGAAAATAATAAGAAAAAGAATAATAATAGTAACAATAATAATAAAAACAATAATGATAATAAAGGAATATTTCCTAAATGACAGTATTGAATTCTCAGCTCTGTGATACAATAGGAATGCAAAGAAGAGCTCATTCTGGGGACAAAAGCAGGCTTATCTAAGTAACAGAAAAAATAAAGAGTCTGGCTTGTGTGTTTTCATTTGAACAGACTGAATCTCAGTTTTCTCAGATATAAACGGGTTATAACACTGCCTTCCTTACTGATCTGTAGTTAGTACTAATAAAACAAACCATATAAAACTATAATAGCTTATAGTAGTACAATATGTAAATATTGACAAAGTCTGTTACCAGCTGGCCACAGACACCTTTGGGAGATGGTAGTTATAAGAGGGGGAAATAACGTAACATTTTAAATTTATAACAGAAATGGTGAGGCTTGAAGTGATGTTGTATTTAGCCACTCTAACCTGAAATGTGTACAGTATTCCCATCAAAAAAGGGTAATCTTACTCAGTCATAGTAGTAAAGATTCAATCATGGTAACAGGGGAAAAGGCAAGACAGAGCCACTGACAGAGAAGAGGATCAAGAAAGAAAAGGTTTTAAAATTTTTAGATAAAACACAATGGGAAAACATTTCCTATCATGCAACATGTTAACATTGTAATCCTTGAACAAAAACAGAAGATGGGATGTTACAGTTAGGATTCACTTGACAAACACAATTCATTCTGTTAAGCATATCTGTTCAGTGACTGCTGGGTTGTAGTTAACTATTTTCTGAATTCTTGAAGTTCTACAAGCACACGTGAAGGCATATGTGTCATGCATTGGTCTCCCAGGATTGTCTCCCTCAAAGTATTGTGTCTGTCTCTCCTTCCTTTCAGCAAAGCTTTCCTCAACATGCTTCTGTCCCAGTATTTATCAGTGCCTCTAAAAGACTCAAGAGAGCTTCCTCTAACCACATCTGTTCAACAACTGTCCCTGGCTAAGTATTGTTTCCCCAAGACAAGCCCAGAATATAGAAGATACTCTTTAATTATTTACTGAACTATTGTGACACAAAATAAGACTGATCTTGGGGTCTAGGGAGGCCTGCTTGAGTTCAGAGTTAATGAGGATCTCTGTTTACAAATCTGTGATTAGAATGGTTAATTAACAAAGATATAAAATGCTCAATATACTACAGTCTCTGAATACAGATACTATATTCCACAGGGTAGGTATTAAATCAATATTTGATAAAGATACAGCGAGCACCGATGCCCAGCTCCCTGGGTGCCTGTAAGAACAGTTTAACTGCAATCTGGGCATTTTCTCATAAGGAAGACATTATTGGACTTAAAAACTTTCCCAAGAAAAGAAGCAATGAAAGCATTTTCTTATTTGAAATGAAATTTAATGTATCCCAAAGACTCTGTTCTGTTGCAATATGGGTGTGACCTTCCTTGGGCGAGTTAGAAATGATCTGACACTATATTTACTACACATGGTTGTGAATTTCTGAGAGTTTCTATCAAATGGTCATCAAAGACACGTCTGCACTAAGAAACAGAAGCTTCAGGCTTGCTCTGTGTTGCTTGAAAAACAGGAAGCAAAAGAGCCAAATATTCCAGCCCAGGGTTTGTTTATTTTTAACTCAGGATCACATGTAAGTCTCAGAGTCAGAACTCCAGGATCAAAGGAGCAAGTCTGAGGTCACACACCAACTTTCCCAGGCCTTCGGGTCTTTAGCCTCCACTGACCTTCTTAATATGTGGATAAGAGCAAAGTGACCGGGTGTCACCCGAACATCCCGCCTCTTCATTGACAGGCAGAGTCCACAGAGATTCAAAGACTGGATATTTTTCTCTCTTGAGATAAATTTTCCCTACAAAAGCCCTATTATATAAGCTGGATTTGATTACTATCATTACTACCTTAAGGGATAATTATCCTTCCCACCAGGCTACTATAGACAACTAGTTCATAAAAATAAAGATAGCATCAGCTTCCACTGGCTGACATGATGAGAAAGTGATAGCATCCTCTGAGGCATGAGCAAAATGAAAGAGAAGCAAGCCACACACAGCAGTAACTCCTGGAAGGAGGAACGTTTTGTTCCATCAACAGGGATCAGTAGACGTAAAGCCCTGGCCACTTCTAGCAGGCAGTGGTGCAGAAAACACCAGAGCAAAGCTCAGAGCACCCAGGAAGAAAGGAAGTCACAGTACCTAGCACGTAGCCATAAAGAACCTCAATAGCACAAATTTTCCATGTGCATGGCCAAAAGAAATTAAGCTTCTTCACGGTTTCACAGTGCTTAGAGATATAGCTAAAGCACCCTTTGTATTCTGAGGTTCCAGACACACATGCTACAAGACTCAGGTTTTTGTCATTATCCAAGTAGCACTCTCTGCACAGGTGAGAGCCATTAACAAACATGATTTAAACAAATATTGCTCAACCATTGAGTAGCCTCTCCATGTTCTTGTCAATGACCCAAGTCATCCAAAGGAGGATTTGGAGAGAACAAAAGGTTTAGCATTTATAATTGAATCCATTTGTTAGAGATGTTATATTTATCATGTGAAGATAAACAACTATACCCATTTTCTTGGGTTCACACTGATTTTGGTTTAGGATTTTTCTACAGCCAAGAAGTCCCTCTATGGCTTAATCTTCTTAGGATAAAGTCCAAACGATCTCCACAGCCAGTGGTGGGCAATGGGAAGCAACTAATGTCCACAAAGAAGAGTCCAAGTCTAGCACTTTCCATATGTAACATGTTGGATTCTCACAATCACTTGAAGAGGCATTTGCTTATAGTAACTCATTTTGCAAGTAAAAGAAAAATTTAAAGGAAATTAGTTGAGCCTAGGCTCTCTGGATCCTTGGAATATGATTTTGACTATGCTTAATTTCCGTATGCCTGGGACACTTTTCACATCGGTATTAATTATTGGCACAAACAGACACAGGGTAAATAACTACTTGCTGAATGAGTGAATGGGTTCTTAAACATGCTATAAGTGTGTACTTTAATTCTGAATGTTAGTGTTAACTTCTCAACCACAGTGCATACAGATATGGATGGTACAATGCCTCTCTTTCTGTCTCCCTGTCTCTCTCTCTCTGTCTCCCTCTCTCTGTCTCTCTGTGTCTCCCTCTCTTTGTCTCTCTCTCTGTCTCTCTGTCTCCCTGTCTCTGTCTCTCTGTGTCTCCCTCTCTCTGTCTCTCTCTGTCTCTGTATCTCTCTCTGTCTCTCTCTCTGTCTGTCTCTCTGTCTCTGTCTCTCTGTGTCTCTCTCTCTTCATTGCAACCATCTGTCTTTACACTGCCTCCAGGAATCATGCAAAATCGGCGAAATACCTTTGCTCAAATATAGAAATACTATAACTGTCACTTTTTCTCTTATCACAAGGAAACCATCGTGTATCTTGCACTTTTCTTGCACATCATCAAAAACACTTTATTAAATAAAATTTGATTAAAAACAAAGCAAACACAGCACTTAAACATTTGAACGCATTGGTGGAATCGGTAAAGAGCACCAACTTTTAGTAACCATGCCTCCTAATTGATTCACAGATGGCCTACAGATTCACTCCAAAATGCTTCTTTTAAATAATTCTATGAGGTCATTTCTAATTACAAAGTTCACTTCAAGTTTCATAGGGAAATTTTTGTTTATTAACTCACCATTTAAAATATTTGCATTCATCTCAATGGTCTCAGTTGTGGATGGATTTGTCTGGGACCCTGGGAATAATTAGTAGTGTCTGGAGACGTTTTGGTTACTGACATTTCATAGGTAGAATCCAAGATGCTAACAAACATTCCACAATGTCCAAGGCAACACACCCACTTACACACTCACAGGAATTATCTCACCCCAAATATCCAGTTCCCAGTTATAAATTTACCCAATGACTTCCAATGGGAGCTGTGCTGCCCCCTTGTGGGAATTTGTAAGATTGGGGTTGTCTTTTGGATATCTGCTTCCTAAAATCCACTGAATTCTGTACACTAGTGAATTATTCCACAATCGACACAACTTCAAATACACCAGGGGCATTCAGGCAGGAAGAAAACTTACGCATAACCATCTAAGCCTAAAACTTAAATCCCTTTTACATGTAAATGATGTGTTTATTTTTGCATGGGCTTAAATTGCCTTAAATCAGCTGGGAATGCAGCTACCATGTAACTTGAGAGACATGAGCTCTTTATTTTGCTAGAAACTTTACAGATACATGGTAACTACTTTAGAAAATGGAGCAACTTGGCAGGGATAACATCAGTGACCAACAATATAGTAGCTAAGACTCAAGGTGAGTTTCAAAGATTCTGTCCCACTAATACATAAAATGATGTCATCAAAAGAAGCAAGCATTTTCTGTCTTCAGTTCAACTTACTGCCTGCTTCTTTTTTGTGATAATTTCCAACCTATATACTATTGCATGTACCATTTTATTATGTATCATTTCTCATTGCTTTCTATATTATACTTAAAGTGCTATGTACCCATGTATACATTTGAACAATTATATATGCAGATAAGTTACCCACTGGAAATTATGTGTTATGAAGGGAAAGTGTTGCATCTATTGGGCTGTCAATCACTGCTCTTGCCAATCTTTTGGAATCTCAGTTCTTTTGTCCTAACAAAATATCCAACCCTCATAGCATCTGTCCTTCTACAAATGTAAGAGAGATGTCCTTTACATCAGCACCCAAAGAAGTGGCATTAATCCAATATGAAACAGAGCCAAAGAGTGGAATTCCCTGCTCTTCACGTGTACCATGGAACTCCACATCTGTCTTTAAAACAACTTGACACAAAAGAAAGCCCATGGAAACTCCTACAACATCAATAACCTTTCCTGATTGGAGCTACCTTTGCTGGCCCTCCCTTTCACTCCTATAAATATGTGGGCATTTTCAATAAAGCTTTTATAAAATAAAACAGCTAGTAGATCTTTAGAGCAAAGAGAAAGAAATGTTTGAAAAAATCTGATAGCAGACAGACTGGAGTAAATAAAGACAAAACAAAGACAATGGTAGCAAGAATCTGTGCTCTGATAGATTCTTTTTACCAAGGAACTTCAAGGAGACGATACTGGACAGTGCGTTATAAATACCATCTGTCATCATGGAGAACAAATCTATTCTTGGAAATCCAGGCACATTTTTAGGCACAGCTTGATCAGTATTACTATTTGGTGAGGGGTTAGAGAGATGGCTAAAGCACCTGTTTCACAAGCTCTAGGGCCTGAGTTCAGATCCTCGGCAGCCACGTAACATGCACTGACAGGCATGAAGGTAACCAGCCCTAGGAAGGCAGACAGGTAGAGGCCAAGGGCTCATGACCCAGACCCTTTAGCTGAAGTAATGTATTCCAAGTAAAATGAGAGACCGTATCCCCAAAAGTAAAGTGCAGAACAATAGAAGAAAACACCAGAGTTACCTTTGTTCTTCATACACACATAAGCAGTTGCAACACAACACATATACAACCATACATGCACATACAGAAAGAGTTAGCTGGATCTAGAGGCGTAGGCCTATCACCCCAGCTTCTCCAAAGGCTGTGATAGGAAAGATCACAAGTTCAAGGCCTACCTGGGGAACTTAGTGGTATCGTGTCTCAAAAAATAAATAAATAAAAGAAAGAAAGAAAGTGGTGTAGCTCAGTTACAAAACACTAGGCCCTGGGTTGAAGACCCAGTACTATTAAAGTAATGGATTAATTAATTTAATTTTATGCACTTCCCCAAAATATATACATACTATCACAATTTTAATCACATTCTCAAATGATATCTCTTCTATTCCCATATTATCCCAACTAAAATTCCATCTGAATCACTTCTCCAATTCGGGAATAAACCCAAATCCTTGTCCAGAACATGAGTATGGGAACTACAAGAGTAGTGACTATCATTTACTTCCTGCTTACTTTGGGTTCTTAGCACAGTTCCAGTCTGGAGGAGGGCACTCTTACCGACTTTACAGAGCCAAAGCTAGCTTGAAGACATTGAGCAATATGACTAATCTAAGCAAGCAGAAACTTGAAATCCAGGTTTTTGTAATTCCATAGCTCCATCTCTTAGCCTCTGCATGCATGCATGTATATTGCCTAGAAGGGAAAAGACAGTAGAATGCGTCCTCCAGGCTTTCGTACACAATGAGTATATTTTATGATGCAAGCCTTATTGATGTCGCTTTAACACATTGATTCCTGGTGGTTACTGGTTGTCTCACAAGCCAGTTGTCTTCATGCAGATGCTGTATCATTCAAGCAAAATAAATTTGAAAATACATGTTTGTTTGGTTCAGAGAGCCTATAGTCACAGAGCAGGCCCTAACACAGCTGAATCTGTCAGCTTATCTACGAGCCTCTAGAATTCTTTCCTAGAAGGACAAGTTTGTAAGAAACTATGCTGAGAGGGACGGAGTGTAAAATGTGTGCAGAGGAACAGACTCTTCCATGGATGGGAATAAAAAACCTAAATATGGCCAATGCCAGAGAGCCATCTGTGACTCCCAAAATGATTTCTAAAACAGGGTCAGAAGTATTCCAACGAGCAGAAGTAAATCCAAGTGTGGGCTGAGAAATATGGGAAGGACACACATGGGTCCATTCCTGGCAAAGAGTTAAAAGTACCTTATATATTTGGCCAGTGAGGTCAGAAAGAGCAAACACTAACAGTGAGAGCTGCACTTACTGAATGACTACACTGTACAAGGCACTACATCCTTCACATGCATGAGCTCACTGGAGCCTGTCAGCAACCGTGGGAGGCTTCTTAACTGAAGAGGCTGAGGCTCTGGATGTGCTTTGTATGACAACATTGGACTAAGAGCAAAGAATGTCTTTTGATCTCCAAAATGCTTCATATGCCTTTCTACATATTAACTGACCAAACTGCCCTGGGAGAAACAAAATCTAAAATAATATTTGTTCACATGAAAAAATTCAAATATAACCTAAGAATCAAACAAGCAAACAAAAAACAAAAAACCTAGTCTCTCTTCATGTAGAGATACTGGAATGTTCTGTGACAGCGTTCTTCCCCCTGACTGTCAGGTATGAAGACGGGATCCACTGTTCTATGGGGACTGCAAGGCCCCTCAGTTCTGTCTTCACGTCTGTAATGCAACTGGCAATGCAAGGGATGCTTGAACAAAGGTAATGAAGTAACAGAAGGACGATGCTGGAAAATAAGGAACCAAGCTTGTGTAACTGCCCACGCTGTAGCTACAGTCATGTTACAGATGTATAGGATACACTCACACTCCAAGCAAACCCTCCAACCTGTCCATGTCCCTGAATCTGACCCTAGTGGTCCACTCAGAGTCCCTGTTTTACCATTACCCCTCATGGCAATGTGCGATAATGCTTTCCTGGCATCATCAAGAAGCAGCTTTTCTGAGAAGCCCAAATAAACGATCTTCTACAGCTGGAGGTGTCCACCTGAGGGATGAGCACTCCGTGTCATTTGGGTCACTAAGCCAGATCATATGTTTATGTTTTACATTGGACTGGAACATGGTTACAGCACCTTACCTTGTCATTTCTACTTGACCTGTTTTTTATTTTACAGGTCACTGCTTATATAAAGGGGGTGGTGGTGTATGCTACATAAGGAACTTGGTATGTAATCCCAGTTCCAGTCACTGACAAGCATCTGTGGTTGGCAAACCAGAATCTTTCAGAACATCTAGATCTTCAATTTGTTTGTTAAACTATTTTGTTTTGTTAATTAAAAAAAAAAGAGTGAACAGGATAATTTCTAAAATCCTTTCCAAGCAGAAGCTTCTAGAAGCAACTAGTTGGAAAACCTCTCAGTCCCTGGAAAGGTTTTATTGCACAACTGCTAGGGATTTTACTGGAAGTTCATGGCCTTCATCTTCCAACAGTCCACAAACAGCCACAAACAAGGCTTATAGGAAATAAGCATATATATACACTTTTGCAAAGATGTCAAAATTAACCTCAAGAAGATGAAGTAATTTGTCTAAAATCACACAGTCCATATGTGAGAGGAATCTTCAAGTCTGTGAACATCAAGACCATTAGTGTATTGATCACTATCCACTCCTGGGTTAGGCTGTTAAAAATTTCTCCTCTGTCTACCCTTCCAAAGTTTCTTTTTCTTGCTTCTGTCTCTTATAGGACACAGGATATGACTCAGTGGGTAATGGCATAATAGCACTTGCCGCCAAGGCTATCAACTTAACGCTGGGACACAAATGATTGCAGAAGAGCACTAATGCCTACAAATTGTCCTCTGACCCCCAACACATACACCATGTTTGCTGACACATGACACACACACACAAACTAAATTAAAAATTGAAGCTTATCATTGAATATCTTTAATATGATTGGATTAAGATGCTAGCAAACATACCTTTCAGCAAATCTAGTTCAATATCTGAACAATCACAGACAGAGAGAAAGAGAGAGAGGGGGGAGGAGGGGGCAGCGGGAGGGCAGGCTGTGATGGAAATGCTAGCCTATAAAAAGTAAACTGCGCTCAGTGACTCCAATACCATATATGTCCAAATCTTCCCACCAGTCTGAAAAAAAATGTAGCTGAGAGACTTGGAATTTTTTATTTTCCCAAGTGGGAGAGCAAGTTCCTCTTAGTCCTTCAAGTATCACAATTTTATTCTGATACAAAGAAAACAAACCGTTGTGATTCCTGCAGAATGCCTTTGCTATAAGAACAGCAGATACATGCAATGTCAGCCTTGCTTTCAAAGTCATGCCTTGGGGATTTTTCCTTAATTTATAAAAGCACACAGAAAGGCACCAATGCAATGTGGATTCATGAATCTGAAAAACAAAGGGGCATGTGAATGTTGCTTCAAGAGGAGTATGTTCTTACAACTATAACTCAAGTAGAAAAATGCATCAGACCTTCCCCATGATTTTACAATATTTATATAATTGGTGTCTTTTTAGAAAACTGTCTTAATGTGTAAAGGTTAAATTTGTTGATTTGCCTTGTTTCTTTGGAATAGACAAGATATAGACCATTTCTATTACACACCAAGTATATATACTGCCATATGAATTTAAAGATTTGAACTAAAATTTTAGTTTCTGACTTGCCACTCTCACTTTCTGGCATTCATCCCATCTATAAATAAATTTCTTCTCAAAAGCTGCCCACAAGAATATTAGTTTCACCATTGGTACTCCTTGCATCAACAACAAAAAATAAAAATCAAATAAATAGAAACTATCAATTGAGTTGAGGTATGTGAATAGAAGGGGCAACATATGGATATGAAAAAGATTGATATGAACTCAACTGGCAAAAAGCCTAGATACTATAATTAATCACAAGAATAATAGTTTACGAAGGAAACAAGCAAACAATACACAACTCCAAACCAGAGAGCTCTCTTTCTACATAAAGGTTTGCACAAACACATTTAATTTCAACACTGGCTCTCTACTGTAGGACAAAGAGGAAAGACTAAGGAGATTAATTGTGTATATTTCTAATGTCTGACAACTAGCATGCTTTGTTTGTACAGTTGAAGCAAGCAAGGAAACAGACAAATCCAAAGATCATAACCAACAGATTTGAGGCGTAGCCTTTGCCCATAGTCATCAAGAAGGCACAATGACATTCTTGGAATAGTAAGTATGATACAGCACTACACAAAAGAGATTGCGTTTGCCCTCCAATGCCTTTAATATCTGAGTGGCCACAGTGTTGCCAACCTACCCTATCTTAAGTACACTGCCTTCCTAGTATCCTAAACACAGATAACCAGACACTTTCAAGGCAGGATACCTCAAACCCTGCTGTTACACTTCAGGAATTTGCTTTGCAGAGATAACAAGGGGAAAGATCTGGGTGGAGAGATGGGGGTAGGGATGTAAATGCCTGCATGCTGTTTGCTGCTTGAGGTTCTCTTCACTGTGTATATCAGACAGGGAAATTTCTGCTAGACCATGCCACACCAGGAAGAAAGCCCTCCATTGGATCTGCACTTCATTCTCTCTGCAACCCAGGCTTTCAAAAAGTTTCTGTCTCTAACCTAGGAACAATATAAATTACTGACCTAAGGAATATTTTGGTATATTGACAGTTGCAAATATAAGTTTATCATATAATTCTAAAACACACTTTTTACAAGAGCAGTTTGTTGTCGATTAGGGCATCAAAATGTTCATCATTTTAAAGTTTTTTGTTTTTTTCTTATTCTCCTTCTTGCTGCTTTAAGAAACATCCAACACAATAGTGAGGAAGGTGGCCAATTAAAAAGACTTTTAAAAGCATCAATTATAAACTATGTTGTTTTTACCAAAAGCACAACCTCACCAAGACAGACCAAATTAAAAGGAAAAATGTCAGCCAGCAGCAGCAATATTCAGGCCCTTGGGGGGTTCGCATGACAAGAGGCCACAGAGTGAATGAAATAGCCTTTTACATGAAGGTTGAGTAACACTTTTTCAAGGGAATATTGATTCAAAAACTTACACACTGCTAGACATGACCCACATGGCATCCTTCAGTAGCAGGCAGGAAAACCTATGCCCAGTTCTTTTTTACCCCAGACTGAGAATCATTCTATACTCAGGACATCTCAGAAAATATTCTGTTGCTTTTTCTTTTTGAAATATTAAACACCCCGACTGTTTACTAGATTATTACTTAATTATAGAATTATCAAGGAAATGGAAGCATCTGCTTGAATTGCCTAAGTTTTCTTATAATAATTTTCTTTTTGGTTTTCCAGGGGAGATGTGTGTGTGCGTGCGTGCGTGCGTGCGTGCGTGTGTGTGTGTGTGTGTGTGTGTGTGTGTGTGTGTGTGTTGGGGGAGGGGAATTCTATTTAGTGCCTCACATATCCATACATTTTAGACCAGCCTTAATTGTCCATTATTCCTCCCCACTTCCACTCTTCCTTGAAATCTGAACCCAGAGGCTGACCCATAGGAGTATAGACATTTCCTTCAGGTGACATTAAGGTTCATAGAACTCTCCATGGATGCCATCCTGTTTGTCTTTTCTTCTAGACAAACACAGAAGAATAATTCACTCAGCATTTTAAACACATTCCCTCCAATCATCACTGCTTAGAAAAACATAGGTCAATATGTAGTTCATCACACATTTTCCAAACATGAATCCTATTATTAAGAAAGTTATGTCTTAGGGAATAGATTTTAATATTTACCTAAAGGTATTTCTACACGGCCAGTTGATTCCAGTTACTAAATATTATACTTCTGCTGCCATCTTGTGGGGAGAGTTGAATTAGCTCTCTCATTATCCTTTATCCTTCCCAAGTCTTTTCTTATCTTTGTTTCTGCTTCACAGCCTTTAAAAGCATACTTACACTGAAGCCTGAAGACCTCCCTCTCTTACAATGGTGAGCAGATGACCTGAAGCATTCTCTAGAATAAATAATGGCATTGTAAATTTTTTCCTGCATCTAACACATTTCCTTTTTTCACCTTACCCATCCTCCTTTCATGCTTACCCACCCTCCAAAACAAAAACTAGTCCTGGAATTGACCCAGCATAGTGGACCTAACCCAGAAAACAGATCCCCAAGACCCAGGCTGGAGGTGAATAGGCATCCAGCCTCCGTTATTATTTCTGTAATTTGCTGTTTGCAAATTTATGATCAGCTGTGGAGTAAAAATTATAAATCTGAAGGGAAGTCAGATGTTTTTCACGGGTCGTGTTAATGAAAGTCTTAACTAAACTAACTTAAAGAAGATATTGCATAAAAGCTAACAATTCTAATTCTGTGTCCCCAGTTCAATTCCTCTGACACTGTTGAGAAACAACTATGTAAAATATCTGAAGATGGGTACAGGGAGAACCTTATTAGATAGAATCCTCTAAAATATGGTATGAGCAAGCAAAACAACAAATATGAAAACAATGTTTCATTTACTGTAAGGGAAAAGGCTTTAAAATAATATTTCTTAAATCCCTGTGTGGCCATATCTATGTTATACGCAATTTGCACTTCTCTACCTTAAAGAACTCTGTTACATCTTAAAACTCAGCTTATTTTAATCTATGTGGCTACGCAACATGGGTCCCATGCATTAGTCAAATGTTTTCTCCCACCATTTATTACACTCTAACTATTAACACAAAATAAGTTCACTTGTGCACACATAGAAACATTCCTATGCCACTGATAATATGATCATCCCATCTTGTGGACTCTGCTGTGAAGGCTAAGTGCTAAGTTGAGCCTAGGGAAATAATGCCTTTGTTTATAAATAAGAAGCTTAGCGAGTCACAGAGTCAAGAAGCTGACTTTTCAGAACTCTAGATCAGATGCGGGGCTCTTAGACATTTTTTTCTGCAGTGACTCATAAGACAGATGATATCCCCATGTGTAACATACTCCTGTAAAAAAGACAAGACCATCTGTGGATTATGTGTAATTTCCTGCCATACATTTGTAAGCCTTCCCATCTAGAAAGCTGATTGGAACTAGAGTGAATGACTTTCCCTGGGGAAAGGCCTGGGAATGCACTCAGCCTTGTTTTTAAGAAGCAAATAATTCATGAATTTTGATTTAAAAAAACAGTCATTTATTCATTTTAACCTTACAGTCGATGTAATACATGACATTTTCTTCTGACGCTGCGGTTGAAATCTGCTGGGGTAAGAGAGGATAACAGGGTGACTATTTTAGAGTCATCTTAGTTTCTAAAAGGACTTGCCATTGAATGTGAAGTGCTTTTGCCCTGGAAGACACAAGGTTCTTTCACTTGGTTTTAATATATTCAAGATATACCTTTTCTCTGAAAGGCAGCTCATGGGAGGGAGAAACATGGTAAATTGCCGGTTGTAGTTGGTTGGAATTTTTCCTGTAAACAGACCTGGTTTCTTCACAAGGGTTTACAGCCTAAGATATAAAAGAATTTTCTATTTTCAACATCTCTGGCACATGTAAACAAGTCCTTTGGTGACTGTGTAACACATGAAATGAGTTCCATCCACACTGTGTGGGCAATAGGAGGCATCAGGAAAAACACTAACATTTACCCAAAGGCTTTTGAGTTGCTTGTCAGACAATCATAGCACCATATCATTGAATAAACAAACCCAGGAATATTTGTGAAAGGCAAACATACAAATATTTTTAGGAGCCCTGGAGGGTTTTATAATGGTATTTTTGTAGCATTTTGAGGTCTGGGTGCTCAAAGGAAGACAAATCCAGAAATTTAAAATATATTTGAAGCACTGGCTAAATTAGACTGTATACAAAAGAGAGTCTTAATTTGCAACAAGTGCAATGGGGGAATTTAGTAACTGTAGTTGTATCGATGCTATCACAACTTAAAAAGTCAGGCTAATTTCTACTCAAGTAAATTACAATAGATACCTTATACTGTGCTGGTTTGTTTGTCTTTCAAATAAACACTGACATGAAATCAGCAGTTTTGTTGCCACCTTGACACTAATATGTCATACTCATAAAAAAGAAAATCAACCCAAATTAAATACCAGGATAACAAATTAACTACTAATAGTAGAGTCCCAAGAATAAATCAAATAAATATGCACCAAGGAAAGAATTAACATACAACCAGTGCTTTAGGCAGGACAAATTTCAGATATTAGTTTGAAACTTTCTCATTAATATAAGTTCTGCATTTTGTGCTTTTCTAAGGCAATATAGGTTTTCATTCTATTCATTCACAAAACAAAATTAAAATGCTTACAATACATTAAACACAGGATGTACCAAAGTTTGTGCTCTATGCATAATCTCTACTGTTTTCTGTGGATATGATTAGCCATTCCACAAAAGTAATCTATTGTTACAGAAGGAAAATATTAAAACGAGAAGGAGAGTTCTACCATTCATTGCTTTTAAATCCACATAAGAGTATAAATGTCTTTTAAGGACCCACCAGTTTCCCATTGAACAACTATTTTGAAGCATTGCAAATCTTCATAATAAATAATTTTTAATTTATGAAACTCAAATTACACATACACACATTGCACACTCATGCACACACAGACCTGAGAATACATAAACAACTTTTAAAATACAGTAATCTTTCAAACAAGTACTCTTTGCTCCATGTCTCTGTTCTGAGACTTTTGCAAGCAGACAGATCTGGTAGGGCTCAAAAATGTCAAGCTAGAAGCTAAAACTACAGATCCAAAAGAGAGAGACCCACAGCTCAGGAAGAGTCAAGAACAAAGAAAGGGATGAGAAAATGGAGCAGTTGATAAAGAAGGAATGACAAACATTGATTCTTGTATCTGGTGCTGGATGACAGCATAGGAATATGTGACCAATAGCACACTAAAACATTTGAGAATCTACAAGGTACCTTGAACTGCCTTATAATAACAGATGTAAAGAGGAAGCCATCTTTCCTATAAGAACTTATTTGAGATAAGCTAGACATGAAGTTTTATAATAGCAACTACTACATTAAATGTATATCAGATATGTAATGCAATCAACAGGTAATTTGGTATGTCTGCATACAAATTGTACTCTGTACATCTGCTTTCATGAATATACATGTGTGTGTCTCTGTGTGTACATATGTGTTTTTCATTGTATTTTCTTTTGTCCTCTTTTCTCATCAGTGAACCAACAGCACAACACATCAACAAAGACAGAGTCAAGGTCAATATTCCTTTCCTACAGTTCCCAAGCTTCTGATCTTTCACTTTTGTGAAACAGGATATGCTATCCCTGGTTTATCTCAGAGCTCACAGTAACTTCCAAAACCTACAAGAAACCTTGATAATGTCTGGCTCTGAACCCTGATAAGGAAACTCTCAATGAGAAACAAAAATAATTATCCATACCCTGTGCAGCTATGAAATCACCTAGAAATCTTATCAAAAGATTTAGTGCATTCTCAGCATCTCTCCTCAGTAATGTCACCAGCCCATGACCACAGTCAGGAAGGAGAAAGAAGAAAGGACAGCTCTTGTTTTTTCAGGTCTGGTTGAAATTGCTTTGTGAGGGTCAACTTTCTAGTGGATACATGGTCTTGTTTCCAGAACTAGAACTGAGCTCAAAGAAATGTCTCTTAAATAGATATAAATTAACCACATGCCAAAGATACCAATTTGGCATCTCTGGTACAGATGAACAACCAAGAAAACTACATTTTCCTTCTATTTCTACTTTTTGAGATGCCTTAAAAAGCATGTCCACAAGGATTTGCTCAGTTTTCTCATCACTAAACCAGGGAACTACCCCTCTCATGCACAGCTTAGGCTGAAAGTCCGTGTGACATGCTGATGCTCAGACTTGCCCTTTTCAATGACATATGGCAAGACAGGGGTGTTCATCAGCTGTCCTGCAGAAAAATCTTGCCCTGTGCCATTAGCTTACATTCTCTTAAATTACTACCAAAAAAATTATTCAGCTGATTCAACTAAATCAATGTTCTCTACCCAAGGCTGTTGTGAGGCTATTACAATGTTAATCAGAAGCATATTCAAAAGTTAATATATTGATCATTCACTTTGATTACAGCTATGTGAAGATGTAAAACGTTTGGCACATGCCACCCTCCTCACCTACCCAGTAAATGCAAAGGGAATCCAAAGGATGCAAGAGTAATTCTAATGCCTTTCACAATATTATTATCCATCATCCCCACCTGGAACATGACACTGAGATACAGAAGCCAGCAGAAGAGGAAGGGGAAAGGTTGCTAAGTAACAGTCCTACAAAAGGAGGGCTGCCTGAGGACTTCCCAGCTAAGCAGACCCATACAAGGTACATAAGAGGGTTGTAAGAGTCCACTGGTTCCTTTCTAAAGAGGTCAGTTTAGCACCTGGTGGGTCCTTTCTACCCAGTGAGAAATACTCGCCTGTTACTGAGATTGAACCAGCCCTGGTCTGGGGCTCTACAGTACATCTATTATGTGGACTCTGAGAACTAGAAGGTTTGTGTTTGAAACTGCTTGTAATGGTACTTAGGTGGAGTCTATAACCAAGTCACTAGATTTGAAGCATCAAATTACTGAGAAGGGCAGGTACCCTTTAGATGTGCTAAGGTATAACAGTGACTTGCTGCAGTAGGCCCTGTTTCTAGCACAGTGTTGAGATGACAAAGATAAGCTGTCTTTATTGTTGCTTTTGTAATTGTTTCAAAACTCTGTGTATTTTCAATATGAGCAATGGGTGAGTAACTGGTGTTAGTCCCAGAATACAGCCAGAACACATTTTATTGAAGTTGTTTATGTCAAAATGAGGCCTTGCCTCTTGACTGAGTCTGAAGGCCAAATTACATCTGACTCAGCTCATAGATGCAGAAGGCAAGGGTTTTCTGGGCCATCCAGTCCCAAGTATCTATGCTGCCATGGAAGTTTGAGTTCCAGCTGATCAACTGGCATCATTGGAAGCAAGGGATTCAAGACAAAAATAGCTCCAGCCACTTTGGAATACTGTCTGCTCTTATTCTGGGAACTAGTTAATATTGATTCTAGCCCATGCTCAAGCTAATTTAAAACTTGTGTGCAGTCCCTTGTGAATACACTAGTTGATGAAGCAGCCAAAATAAGGAACTCATGTGTGTATGAAAATTTTGGGAAAAGAATTGAGAGGAATTGGAAATTCTGGATGTGAAGTATATGCATACAGGGAATCCAGTTCAGAGGAATCTATGGGAAATACTTGGAGTTCTTTGGCAAAAAGGAAGTATTTAAAACATAAATTTAAAATATCATCGCCATCATCTGAAAGAGCCTGCAGTTTTCAATGATAATCACTTGATCCCTACAGAGAATTTCTTAAGGGGTCTGTAAATGAGAACTGCAATAAGTCAGATGTTTTCTTTTTAAACATGAGCATCATACTGTTCACTTGATACTTAAGCTTTAGAGCTTAGATCTTCCTCTTCCCTGGTATAATTTTCATCTAAGCATTCCTTAGATACTTGGATCATTCTTAATGGAGAACAAGCATTATATCCTCTGTGGACACATGGAAATCTGGATAATTGGACCTAGTTGATTACAGCAGCAGATAATTTCTCCCATTTCCTTCCACTACAATAAAAGCTTAAGATATGTTTTGCCACCTACTATGTAAATTATTTTTAGATTACAGACTCTCTCTAAAGCCTAAATTATAGGAAAACCGTCTTTTAGTTTTCCCTCCCCCCAAATTTCTAATTCTAACTAAAATTATTTTCTTTTTAGTATGAAACTGGAGTGTCCTAATAACATTTGAAATGAATCGTCAGCACTGATAACCATCACTCCAATTGTAACTGAATATTAGCATTGCAATAAAGCCTTCTGTTTCAGTGACAGCATGTCACTGGACATGGATGGACTGTCTGCTTCCTAAACCCGAATACACAGGATACAGGAAACATTCTTTTATCTGAAAACGTTTTGTTTGTTATTAACCCTCATCGTTTAGAAATGTCTTTCTAAGTGTTTTTTTTCCTCTTAGTTAAACCAAAGTGTGTTGCAGTTGAGAATTTAGTCCTGTCTCTTTAAGTGTGTGCCTAATTCCAATGGATAGAATGCCCATATATTATACCTGTCAAATTCTTTAAATGCTAATGAGTCACCTCACTGAAAATAAACTGCAGGCTTTCTTTTGAAAACTTAAAAGTCCTCACAAGTTGGAGAACGTTTGCCTCAGTTCAGTGTAAATCAGGACAAAGAGGAAGTAGAAAGTAATCCAGACACTGGTTCAAAACACAAATAAATGTGCCCTTAAACCCTATCATGCATGAGCCCACTCTTGCGATGATGAAAGTTCCTACTTCAGTAAGAAAACACTGCGGTGGGAATGGGGTGGGGGAGGGGTCAAAAGGGGAGATAGTTCATAGGAGACGTAAACCATTTCCTCTTCATAGATACAAAAACTTTGCATTCTTTGAGAATGCCTGTCTAGGGGGTAAAGTCTCTGTAAGCGGGTTTTCTCCGGTCCTCTCCAGACCCTGGTGAGAATTTCCTCTCTTCTGTGAAGCCATACTGTTACTCTAAGGGGCACAGCCCAGACACGAACTCTGAAATTTCAAAAATGCGATAAAGCTCGAAGCGGCAGCCCTGGGAGGCAAGCAGCTGCCTGGTGACCGCTGATGAAGTGGCTTCTTAAGGAGGTGGGCAGATTGATTCCAGCTGCCGAGCGCCAGGCAGGGCAGCGGCCGCGGAATGCACAGCCAGGCGGAGGCAGGACTGTAGCAGCTTCCCAAGCTCGGGCCAGGCCAAAGACTAACTCGGCAGTTTCTGCCCAAGTGGGAGGGGCTTGGCCTCGTTCCAGGCAATAGAAACTTCCAAGGCAGTCTGGGCCAAAAGGTACCAGTGTCACTTCAAGAGTGGAAGGTGACTCAGGGTATCTGGAAGCTGTCTGAGATCCCTGTTCAGAAGAGTCCGCGTTTCCTAAGTGGTATCCTTCCTGGGGATTCCTGTTCGGTTACCCCCACCCGCTCCCAGCTCTGGATCTTCTGACAGTTTCGACCCCCTTGTTGTCTGTTTTGGTTGCCCACCCTGTGATCAATACTCTAGAGAGTCGGTACAGTACAGGGGAGGTGCAGGAACATGGAGGCTTGGAACTGGCCCAGAGGGGACCTATGATAAGGCTTGCTCTTTAGAAGGGCTAGCCTCAAAGCAAGAAGCAAGAGAACTCTGCGTGTGTGTGTGTGTGTGTGTGTGTGTGTGTGTGTGTGTGTGTGTGTGTGTGTGTGTGTGTGTGTGTGTGTTGGGGGCTGGGGAGTTTAGTAGTCTCCCGAGAGCCCCAAAGTCAGACACCAAGTGATCTAAGAAGAGGGAAAGGGTAAGAGGTAGGCGGGCATGAAGGCACGCCTAATGGAATATTCAATATCCTGAGAAATGCACTTTCGGCCCTGCACTTCCAGAGACTAAAAGCCAGTAATGGGCTTTGGAGTCTGCACTTCCTCTCCCTAATGTCCACAGGGCTTTAACGCTGCAGCCGGATCGATCTGCCTTCTCCGAGAAGGCGGTGTGTGGAGTGCAAAACCTTCCTACTGTGGCCAAAATCCACCCAGCCTCTTCTGAACACCCTGAAGATACTACACAACTTGGAAATGGAAGACTCTGGCTCTTAATGCCAGGGAGGAAGACAGGGAGAAGCGAGGTGTCGCCTAGAGAAAGCATTCCCTCCCTTGGCTCCCTATACCAACTTTTCCTGGAAGGGGTTGACATTGAAGCAAACAGACATGCTGTTCCCCTTGCACTAGACTGAGCAGTTGTTCCTAACCTGCTTCACGTGCAAGGAGACTCAACCACCACCAACCCCAGGACAACTGAGAGTGGAACTTCTGGAAGGAACAGAAGCAGAGCAAATGAGCACCCAGAGGTGGGGTTTGGTGGCCTTCTCTTGATGACATCACAGCTCCCCCTGAAAGTGACCCTGTGAATAACCCTTCCCTCCCAATCCCTTGCTGAAGGCTGGATCTATGGGGTGGAGATCAGACCCCAGTCCGCCCCAACCCGGCCAGAGCCCTCTTGGCAGATCTCACTGTATCCAGACAAACTCTGTCTCTAAACTGAACTCCGACCCCAGCAAGCCACAGGTCACTCCGCGGCCTGGGTCTAAGGGTCGCCTCTGGGAAATTTCCCAGTCCGGGGACGGTCAGGGTTCAGTTCCAGTGTGGGCGCCCAGGGAGGCAGCAACCCGCGCTGTCAAGCGCAAGGTAGCAAACTTTCCGCGGTCCCTCTCCCCACCCCCACGCCACAGGGGTGCGTCTCCACGAAGAGCTCGCCTTTCCCAGCCCGCCAGAGACAACCACAGCACGTGATGCGCAGAAACAAAAATAAACACTTCCCCTTCCCGGACCGCCACGGCGAGCAGGGGGCGCCCTGCGCTATCCCGGAGTCGCACACCCCACACCCCACCCCTGCCGCCCCTAAGGCAGTCCCCACGGGCACCGGGAGAATGTGGCCCCTGCCCCGCGACGCCCTACTCCTACCTCTCGGATTTGGTGAACTTCCGGAACGCCTGGCGCAGGTCGTGGAAGGACCTGTAAGTCTGCGGCTCGGCGGAGATGCCCTGTGCCCGGGTGGTCCGCGGGCCGATGTGGGTGGAGGGCACCGGCAGCACGGATTGGCATTTGTGAAGCTTCCTCTTCAGCTCCTGGATCTCTTCCTCCTTCTCTGACAGCCGCTTCTCCAGCTCTTTGATCCTCTCCTCCTTGAGCAGGAGAATCTTCGCAAAGTCTTCCTCCAGTTCACTCATTTTTATGGTTAAGCCAGATCCCCCCCTTTGGAAACTTTTCCTCCAGCGGCACGCCGGCGGCTGGGACGGCAGAGGAGCGCAGCGCAGGGAGCCGGGGACTAGGGCGCTCAGCCCGGAACACGGAGTGTGGCCCCGCTCCTGCAATTGCTTCTGCTGAATGGACTAGAAGCTCAGAGGGGACGGTGAGGCGATGAGGCGTCTAAAAGGAAGGAGAGGAGAGGCAGAGTGCTAATCCCTAGCGTCTCTGGGGAATAGGTGATTATCTTTCATTGAGAAACCAATTAGAGCCGCCCTTCCTCCCCTGAGACCCCCCTCCCTCGTCCCCCTTTCCCAGTCGCTTGGTGAGAATAAGGGAGCGCGCCACCCCACCGAGAGCCTGGTTTCTAGGAGGGCTGGACCAGAGAGCCTGAGCTTACTCCATCACTCAGTCACTCTTCTAGGCTATATGGTACCAAAAGAAGGGAGTGGGATGGGGTGCTTTATGACACTTGATGCCTGAAATAGCTACAATTACCATGTGATCTCTTGAGGATGACGCAGTGCTTGTAACTGGATCCTGAGAGAGAGAGAGAGAGAGAGAGAGAGAGAGAGAGAGAGAGAGAGAGAGAGATCATAAATATTAAATTGCCTTTAGACAACCTAAAGAAACCCATCTTTGTTTTCGCCATTTCCTTCTTTTCTGCTTGGCATGCCTGGATGTGGTCATGAGAGAAGGTGCATGTGTGTGCATCTCTTCTCACTGTCAAGCTCTGAGATTGAGACCTTCATTAATAAGAATGACCAACAGGGCAACAGCAATACTAGTAATTCCGAGTTTTGGTAGCACATAACTTCACTGGAAATTGTGGACTAAACAGTTGGAGGGGAAGTTGAATGAGCATATCATGATGAGCCAAGTGATTATGGAAAACGCAAGGCCATGCGTTGATTGTGAACAGTTTAAAGTCTGGATTTTATTTTATCTGCTCCAGTTAAATATTGTATATTGAGCACCCAAATATCATCTTTCATGGCTCTGAAGTGGCTACTGCAGCTGCTGAACTGCTGGCTCACCCTCCCAGTTGAATTTGAAAACTGCAACCTTATTCATCTTTGTTTCTCCCTTATCTGAGCATCCATCATCTAGCCAATGCTAACGGAATTATTATAGCCCTTTGATCCCGAGTATTTAGTAATTACTACACTTTAAAGATACCCAGTGTACACCACAGACAGCATGTTTTATTTTTAAAAAAGCATTGTTCTCCGTTTATTTGGTGAATGGGGGAATTCTTTCAGGTAATGAACAACAAGTTAACAAATTTTAGCAGATGCAACTAAAACAGAGTTTCTCTTAACTAGTAAACACTTTCCTTTAAAAAGGAAAAACAGTGTGTGTTTTACTTTAAAAATTAAGTAAATAAGTATACTATCTGGTCTGAAACAATGCATGAAAGGAAAACAATCATGTGCTTTGGCTTTTAAATAAACCCTAAAATATATTTTCTCTCCTATTACCTAGTGCTAGCTGTACTCACTGATTACATTAAGTTAGAATCATTAAGCACAACATCTGGGTTTCTTAAGGGAAACAAATACCTCTACCCAGGCTCAGCTGTCTGTGGTGGTGATGATGGTTGTTTTCCTGTCTCCTCCTGTGTGAAAACGGAATCTGCCACAATCTGTTTTTTAGAAATACTCAAAATCATGGGTATTTTAAAAAAACTACTCCATGCAAAACAACAACAACAAAAAAACCTTTTATCATGTTTAAAAGTCTAGGGCACAGTTTCAACATTGCCTATTGAAAGGACCATTTAAGCCAGGATGCCATATGTATGTCAGAACTCCAAACCAACCACTTTCCTCCTAAATTAAACTTATTTTTAAGTGAGTCCCTTTTAGTTTAAGTAATGGTGATGCATGGAGAAATAAACAGTCTTGTTCATTAGCTGAAAACTGTGTGATTTAGATCATAAGGGAAGCCTGATAAGACGACCTAACCCAATGACCTTACACTCTACAGGGGAAGATGGAAGACTGCAAAGTCCAAGGCCAGTATAGAAGTCTGAGTTCAAGACTGGGATGCCATGGTGTTGGGTTCTGCACCAGTTGGACATGGTGGCATTCCAGTGGCCCAGCTGTGAGATGTGGCATTACCCTTGTTTCTTCTAAATCTGCAGCAGCACTTCTGTTGGAGCAGAAGTAGTAATGAAACTTTTTTTTTTAATGAAAGGTGAAGGTCGCCATCTAGTGCCCTGAGAAAAAATTTACTAAAAACGATCTTAGTCACAATGAAGTTGCAGTTATTTCCTTAAATGCCTATAGCAATGTTTACATGTTCCGTGGTCAAGAATAGTAGAAAATGTGAAGATCATGTTTTTAAAATTATCTTTTATAGCCACTAAATAATAATAAAAAGGATGCTAAACATTTTTAAAGATTATTGTTGTTATTGGTTTTTTTAAGACAGAGTTTTTCTCTGTAGCCCTGGCTGTTCTAGAACTCACTCTGTAGCCCAGGATGGTTTTGAACTCAGAGATACACCTACTCCTGCCTCCCAAATGCTGGGATTAAAGTTGTGTGCCACCAGTGCCCAGCTCTCATTTTTAAGCGTGTGTGTGTGTGTGTGCGCGCGCGCGCGTGCGTGTGTGTGCGTGCGTGCGTGCGTCGTGTGTGTGTGTGTGTGTGCGCGCGCGCGCGTGCGCGCGCACGGGGGGTACCCAAGGAGGCCTGAAAAGTGCAGTGGGCCTCCCGGAGCTGGAGTTGTAGGGGTAGTGAGCCAACAGACACAAATGCTGGTAACTGAACTCAGGTCCTCTGGAAGAGTAGTAGGTACTGAACCTACTGAGAGATGGATCATCTCTCTTAGCCCTCAGGGTTTATAATGCATGCCAGCACAGAGCTAAGCCTGAGCATGCTAATTTTAATCCCTATAGTGACTCTGGAAGCTAACTCCTTACTCCATTCCATTTTAGACATGGATTTACTGATTTTTGCACAGATTAGGTGATTTTCCTTGGTAGCACTGTCTCGTTTTGCCATGGACCATGTGAATCCCAGTGCAGTGTGCTTCTACATGAAATACATAGCGAGGTGGATGTATGCCTCTATGAAGACAGGGAGAAACAGAACTAAAGTGCACAAGTGGACTTTTGGAGCCCATTGCCTATTGAGGGATACTGTTGTAGCCCACATGCACGAAAGAGGGCCTAGGCCCTCCCCCAAATGATGTGACAGACTTTGATGACCCCCCTGTGGAAGGCCTCACTATACTTGGGGAGTGGGTGGGGGTGGGCTGGGGAGGTCTGTGAGGGGCATGGAAGAATGGGTGGATGAGAGAATGTAAAATAAGATTATTTCTAAAAGAAAAAAGAAAAAATTTCTTTGATTATGGGAACACAGTAAGCTTAAAATCTTATATGATTCCAAAGAAATCCCTAAGATCCAAGTTCTAACAATCAGCTGTCTTACTGAAGTTTTTCTCCTTGTGACACTTTAGGATTACATTTTATATACAATGCCAAATATTTTTATCTAAAAAAGAATATCCACTGTCAAATGTTATAGTCATGGTTTGCCCCTCTTTTTTCCCCTTTCATATAGAACATTTTCCTAAAGAAACTAAAGTGTTACAGGCATGTTATAGTAGTTTTCATGATATTCCTATCTTTTAATCTAGGTCAATATCACAGGAGCCATTATTATCTACTTACAACTTTAAAAGGTAACTAAAGGTGAGTCTGCTTCAGTGTCTCTATCTTCTAGAAAGAGATAGTATCAGTGACAGTAAGGGTCCAGACCAAAGAAAATGATCAGGTACCTATTTATGGGGCCAGTAAGAATGGCCATACAAGACAAGAAACCAAGGCTGAGAAAGTAAAAATCAAGGCAGGGGTCCCACCTTTGAAATGGGGTGAGAGTCAATACACTATCTCTCTGCTTACTCTGCCACTACATCAAAACACTTCTTATAGTGATAGAAATGGCAGTGTTTTTGAAAGAATGCTATGACACCATTGGTAAACCAAAATGAAAACATCCACATTCATGTTTCTGTTCAGTCGTTACTAAAGCTGGGTGCTTAAGGAAGAGCCATGGCCTTCTCCTTCTGATCCCCAGCAGGTCTGCAGATATCTGTTCTCATTCTGACCTTATAGACCATGTTCATCCTATGACTTCCACAGGGTTTAAAACTCGGAAAGAAGGACAAATTCTGGTATGTCCTGTGCCATAAGGAAAAAAGTATACTCATTTGACAATTAGAAACTAAGTTATATTCAGTTTATTCTCTGTTGTACTAAATTTTCCCTTAAGCATCTATTTTACTTGAATCAGCTATGTTCTGGTGACCAAGAAGTGTGACCATCCCTAACTCAAAAATGTAAGCTTATTAAGTCCAGATTCACACCAGCATCCTCATTAAAAAAAACACATAAAACATAAGGATAGCTAATTAAATGTTGGCTTCATTTTTAAACCTTCTAAATTTAAATTTATCACATTACATTTATTGAATTTACATAAAGAATCATAATAGCTTTGCTTTTTGAAAGAAAAGTCTTCCTCCACAGAAAAGTGTACATAAATCATTTTTCACAATGTAAAATAGTTTTTTATCTGTTCAGCAGCTTATAACAGAAGAGCCATTGTCTTCTTTATATGCTGTATCTGTGCATATGTTTTAAAAATAAGCCATCTTAAAATTTGGAAATATAATACTTAAACATGAAACCATGATACTTAATACATTGCAGAGCTCTAATTCTATAGATTGTTAGAGTCTTGGACGTAGAATATGAAGACAGGGCTACCATGTGACTTTAAGCTATTAATTATTTCCTCATGAGCTTCAAGAATACAAACTATATATATATATGCATATATATTTCTTTTACACCTAAATCCTCAAGGTTATTTGTCTTTTATCACTTAATTGTAACCCACAACACACACACACACACACACACACACACACACACAGGTGTTGAGGACCTTTGGTTTAAATGACTGTGGCAGTACTCATACTGTCTCCATACCCCTGCTACACATATGCCATCTCTCAGTTATTCAATTAAAAACTAATCTGCACACGTGTGACAGTTGTGTAACATGATCTTTTGGGGGACTCTTAACAGTGAGAGAAGGGCATGTCTCTGACTCTTTTGCTGGCTTTTGGAACCCTATTCGTCATACTGGTTGCACTGCCCAGCCTTAATACAAAGTGATGTGCCTAATCTTGATATGCCATGTTTTGTCAATATCCATGGGAGAGCTGCCCTCTTCTAAATAGAAACTGAGGAAGAATAGATGGGGAGGGAGCAGAGGAAAGGTGGTGGGGAGGGACTGGGAGTAGAGGAGGAAGGGGAAACTGTGGTCAGGATGAAAAATAAATACATTAATTAATTGATTAATTAAAAATAATACTCAAAGCAGGGCTGTGAAGGCTTGTTAAAGCTATAATTGACATCACAATATTTTGCCTTTAAAACAAAACAATTATTTGGGTGAGCCTGATCTAATCCAGTTTCTCTAGTTCATTCAAAGTAAATTTTTTGTGAACTCTGAGGATAAAGCAGACACATGGCAAGGAATGTAGCAAACAGGGAGCAAGGACTTTCTAGTCTACAAGGAAGAGACTCTTGCCTCAACCTCTTGTGCTGAAAAGAGGATCTGTACTCCTTGTGAGAAAGCATCAGAAATGACAAATGACACTAGAATTTTAACCCTTTGAGGAGCCATGCTGAACCCAGACTCCTCACTTCCACACCTGTGATATCATCAGTAGATGCTAATCTGAGTCTCTACAATTTATAGTATTTGCAAGGTGATGAGATAAAACTGCGAAACAATTCAACCATCATTTAATAAGAAGCCAATTACAAATGCAAGAAATCATTTTTCCAACCTTGGAGCCTGGCTTCCCCCAAAGCATCATTTTCTGTAACACTATTTTATTTTAAGTGTATACTTGAGTATGTAAAATATTACTATAAATTATCACTGAATAAGAAATATTAGGGACAGTACAAATAGCCTTTTGAACAACTCTCTTCTATAAATGGACTTTATGTTTAAGGTTGTATCTTATTGTAACCAGTGTGTAAATCCTGCCAGCCCTGGGCTCCAGGAAGGACTGAAGCCATTCATTTGTTTGATTGGCTACAAAGTAGAAGTGTTGCAGTAATTTACCTTGTTGGTAGATTAACTCTGTAATCTTGTGCCAATTAGTAGTGAACCAAGCTTTAGCTGTCCTGTCCATAAAATATCAAGAAGTGTCTTATGTGGTATTGCTTATTTCCAATACAAGATTTGGAATACATTTAAATATAATCTTGGTTCATGAATTGAAAGTGTTGCCATAGTCACATACAAAAATCAAATACTCCCATATAAATGATCTTTCAGGTTCCTACACTGATGTCAATCCTTTGAGAAGAGCCGGGAGAGAGAGGAAGACTACAAACCTTTTTCTGAGTTAGATGTGGTTTGGATTGTTTGGGGTTTTTTTAATGAGGAAAATGAACTCTCTTGCTTATATCATGTAAAAAATGAATTATTCTTAGTATAGAAAGTTTGTTCACAATATAAAATCCTGAAGCACAAAAGGTTATATAGCAAGAAGCAAGTGTTTCTTTCATCTGGCTTCCTGAGTCCCTCTCTAAGGAAGCAGTTGCTCCCTGGCACTTTGCATTGTGAATCACTGGTGAAAAATTCTAATAGTAAAACTGCACATTTTTACTAAACATGTACCCATGAAGAGAAGACATCTAATGCCTTGCATGGATTTTAGCCTGTAACCTAACTAAACACTGTTATGTCCTAATTTTCAGAACTGCTATTCAAATCCAGCCTGCCACACTATCCCTCTTTATGATAAAATGTTCAGTAAGAAAACAATGACCTTGCTGCATTTAAAGAGTGCGGGCCCTTTATCCACCTCAGCTCCATTTATACTCTCCTCTTTCCCTTTAAATAAGTGAAGTACTTCTTACTGGACTTGGTAGGCTTAACCTCAGAACAGTTTGATATTTTAAGGGTACAAGACAAATGTTACCAGCTGTGCATACTTCTAAGAATTGAGAAAATAAACTCTACTCCTTAATCCTCTTTACCTGCTCTTTAATAATGGAGACATTCATTCTATGCTCACTGCTGGTTATTTCAAATGAGCAGTTTCCATGCACAAAGCAGAACGACCCATTGCTAGGCATAAGGCATCTTGACAGTCTCTTGATTTTTATCACGGTCACAAATTATCTTTAATCTCTAATCTGACTGCACACCTGTTTAGTTGTTGCTTTATTATTTAAAGTTCATTGAGGCCATGTCTACGTGTAAGTAACTTTGTTAGAATATCTACGCATTTACTACAAAATGATTTATAACTTACTTTTACATCTACCAAAAGTATTTCCCCAGAACCTACAATGTTCCTTTCTGGAGATGCAAAAAGCTCCCATATTTACAGATGGTGCTTTCAAGGGTCCATTCTCAGTCTGTAAATGGAAAAGTGAAGAAGAATTTGGATGTTTCCCATAATAATGTTCAGGTCTTACACCAGTTCCAGTGGAAAGTTGCTCCATGAATCAAGAAAAGCGCGCTATCAGCATTCTGCTCCCTCTCCAATGCAGTCTTGTCAGCCTCTCCCAACCCCCACACACACATACCCAGTCTGCAGAGAGTAGAGAGGTGGCAGAGAGACAGAATATTGACCTAGGAAGACACTGTCCCCACCACCCTTCATTCAAGACTCCCTCTAATAAAGAAAGATCACTTTACACTGTAATCAAGCAGACATGACTCAGCCTGTGGCTAAAATCATCAGCAAGAAACTCTACCAGGAGTACCTAAGGATGATTTAAGTTGGTGCCGGGTGTATTGTGTAAGGTCTGCCATGTGTACATGCATGTATTTTGATGACTTTTAAATTTCTCATAACTCCTTTCTCTATTTCGGGTACATCAGTTAAAATTAACCTTCGTCCTTTAAAAACCTCCACTCAGAGCTGTCAAATATTTTTATGTGAAGCACAGAGGCAGAGTAAGGAAGAAGCATTGTAAATGCCATGGTTGCTGAGGGCAGTAACTATCCATCGAGGGCTGGCAGCTTCTGTCCCTCCAGTCAGACCCATCTAGCTTTCTGGGCAAATGTCAAATTAGCATTCTAGGAAAGATACAGGAGCAGAGCCATTTATTTTAACAATCCTTTTCATTAACAATGTCATGGAACTAGCATTCTTGCCTTGAAAGAGAAATTAAAATAAATATTTGTGGTATCTGAGCAGATGTGCTTCAGTTCATTCATCCGGCAGATTATTTTTTGTTCACTGCTGTATAGCTCGCAGATGCTCTTCTAGACACGGGAGGGGCTGAGGTGAGAAAGATAGTGCATCTGACCCCAGTGAACTAACTCATGAGAGTTCAGGGGGAGTCACTCAGTGCTACTCAAATCTGTAAGCAAATGACTGCAATAAAAGCAAAGGCATATTCCCCATGTGCTATGTTATTACAGGGGATGGAGACAGAAAAGCAATAGGCCATGTGCACAATTCTTTACCACTGTGTGTATGCACACAGTGGGGTGGAGGTAGAGTCTTAGTTTCCTAAAACTTCATTTGTAAAAGCAATTCACAGAAAGCCCAAGGCAATAGGAAACCTATTGGGCGCATGGTCGCCTTTGTTAAACAAAGGATTATCTTGATAAACAAAGAACTAGCTGAATATCTATGACTTTACATTTTAGCGTAACCTTTCATAACCCTCTGAGGAGAGGTTTCCGTGTGTACGTTCTCTGACAAGCAGGGGACAGTGTGATGGTAGGGGTGGCATGGGTAGGACAAAGGCAAGACACCTGTCAGCAAGCACCAGTGCCTCCAGAATATCAAGTGTTTCATCATAAGAGACCTTGATTTAACCAAATGCCAAAACTGAGAAAAAATATCTGGAAGCAGGCAAGTATTAACTATGGTATCAATAATGCGATACTCTAGTCTTACTGTATTCTTTTCTTTTCATTTCTCCTGTAAAAGCTACATGCTCTTGGCTATAAAAATCTATTCTCTCTGAAAATCAGGTTAAAATAGTTATATTGATTAAATCAAAAAATACCTTGGCACAACTAAGCTTCCAGATTTAAATGTGTGCTGGGCTAATAGGAATTTATATAAAGACCTACATGACCATTGCTCTACTTTTAGGGAACAAGGAGTCTATTTTTATTACATAGAAATTAAAAAATTTTTATAGAGATAAAATTAATGAACATTTGATACATCATATAATAGACAATGCATGTGAGCATGTAACTAACATAGAGTGAACAGATTCATTCAAGTGTTACAATGGAAGAAACATTTACTCACATGTAAATGTTTGGAAGAGTTATGGAAAATTAGAGAGAGGTTGTAATCACAAAAATACTAAACAGTTTTATGAACAAAAATGATTTCCATCCCCAAAGTAATTCTTTTATAATTATAATCTAAAAATAGTGTAAATTTCTTGGGAAGTAATTGCTTTTTCCCATATAGATTTATGTGTGAGTTAAATATAATTTCAGCTGCAAAACAGAAGTGAATTGATTTTAAAATTCATATGAAATAGACATTGCATAACTGTGAAAAATACTTGAAAAACAAAAAAACTGTAACTCTTGTCCTACCAGGTATCAAATGTATAATTGTGCTATAATAATTAAGCCAAAACTATGAGCAAAAATAAGTAAACTAGTTAATGAAGGGAACATGTAGCCTAGAAAGAAATCCATAGCTATATGGAAACATAGTTGATATAAAAACTAGCATGATTGAATGAGAAACATGCTAACTAATTAAGGAAAATAGATATGTGATGTTTCTTTTGAGATATAATGTTTATCTTTATGTATAATATGCTTACATGGGTAATGTTTTCCTCTTTTATAACTGTAATAAAATACACAACATGAAATTTACCATTTAAACCATTTTTCAGTACGATTCAGTGGCAACAAGTGTAACCTGTAGCTCTGCAACTACCACCACTAGTGTCCAGGTGTCCAGAGGTTTCAGGACTCTTCCACCATGCTCTAATACCCTAGCCCAGGCATAAAAGCATTGGCACTAACTCATGACAGACACACAGACACCTCTAAAGCAGTGAGCCAAAATATACCAGTCCTCTTTCCAAGCCAATGATCTCAGGTATTTGCTGCAATAAACAAGAGACATCTAACCTACATAAATACACACCTGAAATTATAGCCACAGTCAGCAAACCAAGTCATAGATACTTAGGAATAATTAGGAACTTGCATTTTTAATATGTAAATATCACAAATTGACTGAACTTAACTAGTGAAGACTATTTTAAAAGAGCTAAAATAATTCCTTCTTTGTCCTTCATCCTCCAAAAATTCTACATCCACATGGTCATGGAGCTAGTGATAATGTCCCTGTTGACTCTCACTGTCACACAGAGATGTGCTGTATCATGTTATTTTCCATGTTTACTAGTTTTCACTAATACCTGGGCTGCTGGATGGCAGCCTACATGTGAAGCACACAGTTTAATGGATTTTAGAAGCAGTAGAATTTAATTTCCTTTACACGCAAAAGCATCCTAACATTCTAGAGAGAGCCGTGTATGTGTGTGTTCATATGACTACATTATTTAAACAATTGGAACTAGTGTAGCATTCATCAGTATAGAACGGAATTTGATCAATTTCACAAGCACTGGCATTTTCAACCACAGGACTCTATTGTTGGAGGCAGTGCTGTACATGGTAGGGATTTTAGTGGGCTCTACTCACTGGTTGCTAGTTACAGCCCTGTCTTCAATTACTACAACCCAAAGTATCTCCAGGCACTACCAAGTGACAATTGCCACTGCACAGATATAGAGTAAACTGGGTTGATATTCACATCCACAAATAGATGTTAAGAACTAATCATTGAAATTAATTATTATTTGGAGCATTGCCAAACACTGTTTTATCTGTGTTTTAAAGTGTTTACATACCCTTACAATAAGCATATAGACATGGAAGAAAAGTAGTTTATGTCACACCAGACCTTTACAGGGACAAAACCAAGTCATAGATACTTAGGAATCCCTGCTGTTCTTGTCTAACAGTGTTTAAGGGAACTGTACTGGACAATTTAGGTCCTTACACTTTGATTTCAATTGAAGTTCATTGTTAGAGAAGAGAGCAAACAAATAATTAGTGAGCCATTTCCATCAACTTTGATGTAAATGTTGCCATTCAATGACTATATGAAGGCATTTGCATTTTCTTAAACTCTATTTGAGAATTTGAAAGGGTATTACCAAGTCTAGTGTGAATCTGCCTCTCATCTTCCTAAGCTACCTTTTCTACTTTGCCTTCTGTTACAGTGATAAAACACCATGGCCAAAAGCAACTTGGAGAAGAAAAGGCTTACTTGATTTATAGGATACAGTCCATTATCGTGAAGAACTAAAACCCGAAGTCAGAAACTGAAGTAGAGATCTTGGAAGAACACTTCTTACTGGCTGATTTCCTCTGACTGGCTCATCCAGAGTCCACTGGACCAAGGGTGGCACCACCTGTCCACAGTGGGCTGGACCCATCAACTTCAATCAGCAATCAAGAAAGGGCCCCACAGACCTACCTACTGGCTAATCTATTGAAGCATTTCCTCAACTGAAGTTCCTCTTCCCAGATTTGCCAAGTTGACAACATGACGAACCAGGACAACATCCTTTAAAGATTATCTTCCACAGATTTCAGGGTTTTCTTGGTATTTTGTTTTTTGTTTGTATCTTAACATGACTGTTGTAGAAGTGCTACATATTCAATTTATAATTTAACTTCTCTCAAATAAATTCATTTGCTTTAAATCAACATAAATTATGACATTTGTAGAGACTTGATAATGATTTCAACTTATAATTCTCTAAGTAAAAGGAGTATTTAGCCAGTTATTTAGTATTTGGTCATGTATTTTCAGATTTAATGACATAGCTTAATGGATGGTGCTTAAATTTTTTGATTTATTTAGTAGTGAGTAAAATTATATGACTTCTCTGAAAAATAGAGTTTACATTGCATTTATAATCAATTCCAATTAAAGTAAAATATACAACTAATTATAGAAATATTTATGATGGGAAATCTAATAGCAGTGAGTCCTTAGTTTTATTGTAATGCATGGCTTGACTTTTAAAATAAAGTAACCTTTTATTTTAATTATTAAATAATATTATAACATCAGCATCATCCCATGTTACCAATGAGTGTTATTAATAGATACTCATAACATCCTTAGAACTCCCTAAATTATCACAACTCAGCTATTGTAATATAGACAAGAGCCATGTGTGCTTAGAGTCTCCAACTTCTCATATCTGAAGAAACAACAGAAGTACCTTCATCATTCATTCAGCCATTATTAAAATTAAATGTTAGGAGTACAGGTAACTTCAAAACAGTAGTTGAATATGGTGTTTAATTGAAGTAACATTAGATTTTTTCAATGTATTTATATATATATATAAGTATATATATATATATATATATATATATATATATGGTATTTTCCTGTAGTCTAAACTGACCAGGGAATCACTGTATAGCTCAAGCTGGACTTGTTCATCTTAACCTCCCACATATTGGAGTAAAAAGTGTGTGACACTAATTACTGAGCTTCTAAGTAGAATTATCACAGTAAATCTTTTCAGAAACATGTGAACATACACTACCATTTTGGAAATGTGTCCCTGTGATAGATTTAAAGTATCTATTATAACTTCCTTCTCACGGGCACACTTTGGGAAAATTTTCCCTCATGTTGACTGTGGGCTTAAGGTGTAACTTGCATTGGTCAATGAGACATTAACAAATGTGAAAGAGCTGGGCCTTTAAAAATGTATTCATGTATTTGGGACTCGACCATTTTCACTGCCATGGAGAAAACTGTAATCACTATGAGGAGAACCAGTCTACTATGGTCTGCTGGATGATAAGTGGGACATGACCCAGTTATCTCTATTGTCTTTGCAAACAGGCAGCCAGTCACCACACATGGGAGTGAGGTCATCAACCCCTCAGTGCCTGTTTTATGCACATGAACCCCATCAATGCCTCTTGGAACTGAAATGCAGCCCAGGAGAGTTGAACTAAAGCTGATGACCCATAGAATTATAAACATAATTGGTGTTGTTTAATGCCACTCAGTTCAGTTCAGGAGTGGTTTGTTATACAGTAGAAGCTAATTGCCAGCATCCCTGGCAGGGGAATATTCATAATTTAAAATGTAGCCAGTGTTTTAAATTTCTATTCCTAAATAAAAATACTAGTTTACTAGTAAGATATTATCAAGAGGATTAAATTATTAATACAACTAATGAATTGAAACTGTTCCTATTTGGTTTCACCCCATAATAAACATTGGACAATAGCATTGATGTATGAAAATAGAAACCTCCAGAAACAGTAACACAAAAGCTTTTCCTTTTGTGCTTAAACTGAGTAGCAGAGAATTTTCTGTATTATGCTTATTTATTCATTTATATACTTTTTAGTTTAAGACTGTCTCTTTTTTACATAGCCCACTCTGGCCCCAAAATTAAACTCACTGTATAGCTAATGATGAATTTCTGACCCCTCTGCTTCTGAATGCTGGCATTACAGACTTGTTCCATCATGCCCAAACTTTATGTGGTATTGGGGACAAAAAGAAAGGCATCACACCTGCTAAGCAAGCACTCTACCAACTTAGCTACAAGCCTAGTCCTCTGTACTATGTTTAACGATTCTGAGGTCATGAGCAATTTTGATAGTGAGTAGGAAGCACAGGCATGCTGTGTGGTCACAAACCTCACAATAGATTAGACTGACACATGGAATATTTGCATCCAAAATGCTATTCATTATTTACTTTGCATTGCCCATCTCTACAGAGCTCAGAGTTTCCCGATTCTTGATAACCATTTAAACAATTTTAATTCAAGCTGTAAAACTGTCATGTAAATACAATGATGCATAATTCTTCCCACTGAAAATATGGACTTTGTTTAGAAGAGGGTATCCAAGGACATTCCCCTTCCCATCTAGTTCTACTTGAACAGCCAGGCAGGCCAGCACAGAAAGCAGTGGTTATCACCACAAGAACTAACAGCCAGCAAGAAGGCTCAAGATGATGCATGCTGACTTCGGGTTGATCTCTCAGACCACACCACCTGGGGGGAATGTGTGTATAGTCAATGGGTTGGCCAGAGCCAAGGCAATAAACACCTGGTAGAAACAACACAAAATCAAATCTGATATGTCTGCTTTGAAGAGATGCCTGTTCTAACATCCAGTATCCCATTGTCTTTCTTCTTTTACTATTATAAACATCTTGAAGAAAGTTCTTATGGTAGGCCATTTGCAGAAAAGTCCATAAGCATCCACTTACCATAGCCTAGCCATGCTACATTGGGAAAGCCCCTTTCCCATTGGCTTAGTTAGAGGGATAAAAGCAAATGTGATAAATGTAGTATAAGCTACAACTTAATATATATTCAAACATTTGAGGCTTGACTCCTATGTGTGAAACTCTTGTATTCTCTCAAAGTTCTAAAACATATCTTTAATATATCTTCTATAATCATTATATGTTCATTGTGTGTCAGATATTATGCTAGCATTGTATATGAATTTGTTTATCAGGTTTAACTTTATAGTCACTCTAAGGTAGGTTGCATGGCCATTGCAGAGATTTAACAAGTGAATTTTTAAGAGGTATCTTAACTTATTCCAGGTTATTCTGTAATTGTGAGACAGAGCCAGATTTTGAAGCCCAGGCCTTTATAACTGCAATTAGCAATATGCTTGCCCATCATGCACTGTACTTCCTGCTGTGGACTTCCTGTGCATGCACAATAATGTGATAATGCAACAGACTTAGAAAAAGATCCATGTATCAGCATCTTAGCATTCTGACATTGAGGAACTTGCTTATCCTCATTGGGCTCTTGTAAAATGGGTGGTCTTCAGGTTGCTAGAGAGACAGGGATGACTTACTCAAAATAGTGTAATAGATCAGGGTTTAGCCAACAAAGGACAGGGCTTAGTGCAGGGGAAATAGCGCACACAGTGAAGCACACTGAGTCTGTAAATAGCTTACTATTATCCCCCCTCAAGTGATGGGGATGGTAGAGCACTTAAGAGGACCCTAGTCTGAACCACACAAAGCACAATGAAGGGTAAGGAAAGGCTTATCTAAGCTCACATCCCTGCATATATTTTTCACCCTGATCTCCCACCAGGGGTTCAATTGGCAAACCTTCATAAACCAGAGGGAAGGGAGCCCTCTGACAGTTGTTGTGAGTCAGCCTCCTGAGGCTGATGGTGAGTGGTAAAGTGTTGAGAATGGGAATTAACGAGTTAATGGAAATGGTGGGTCACATGTTGAAACAACAGTAATACCAACTTGTAGAACTTACCTATGATTAAACCAGTCAATGAATGTAAAATACTGCAAGTAGTCGCCCACTAGTGAGCATTAGATACTATTACTTCATCATTCCCATAGTGTTCCAAGAACTAGAAGCACGATTGTACCCTGAGGACACTTATCATCCAGCCATCCTCAGATGGTGTCAACTGAGTAGAGCTCTCAGCAGGGAACACATTTCTAACTGAAGTTGAAATTCAATCTTGTCTAGAAAAGCCTGACCAACTAGTGCACAGGAGAGGTTGTTTGTTATAGTAGCTCTTGGGCTCTTGTTGACAAACACTCTGCAGTTCAAAGGAGGAGATCGCCTGGTCCCAGAGCCAAGTCAGTCCCAAATGAACACACAGGAGGCTATATTAATTATAAAGCTGTTGGCCATTTGCTATGGTTTCTTAATGACTAGGTCTGACTTAATTACAAACCCATAATTACTAATATATATTGTTGTGAGGTCTTATCTTACCAAGAATGCCAGACTTGCACCCACTCCTCCCGGGATCATATGGCGACCCTCTACTCTTGACTACACTTCCAAGAATTCTCCTCAACTCCTAGTCCCACCTATCTTGCTTCCCTCTTGGCCAAACAGTGCTTTATTTATCAACCAATAAGACAACATATACACAGAAGGACTTCCCCCAACAAAGATAGAATGGGATGTGGCATTTACCAGGACAGCTCATCTCCTGCTTCAGTTCTCAAGAACTTTAGACTGAGGCTGGAAAGATGGCTTAGTGGCTAAGAGTACCTGTTGCTCTTGTAGAGGACCAGGGTTTGGTTCCCAGAACCCAGGTGATGGCTTGCAACCACCAGTAACTCCAATTCTAGGTGATCTCACAGACTCTTCGAACCTTCTCATGCACCAGCCATGTACAGGGTATACATACACACATGCAAACAAAAGTCAGGTACATAAAATAAATAAATATAGAAACATTTTCAAAGAGAGCTTTGGTCTGAGTCTTATATGATAAAGCCTGGGAAGGTGTAAGGAAGAAAAACTGAAACCTCAGAGGTGCTGAAGGTTCAAGAGCAACTAGAGGAAAACGGCATTCCTCCTGGTTCTGTAAAGTTATTCTGCCATGTTTTGGCCCTGGCAGCAGTGATCCTAGAAAGCCATGGTGGGAGTTAGGCCCATAACATCTGGTTTCCCTGTCAGGTGGAAACGGGAGAGGAATTGCCAGTGTAGGTCCTGATTCAAATCTTGGAGAAAAGAATACAGTGCTAAGACTGAAGCAATGTGATAACAAACTGGACACACTGATGAATTCCAACCAATTCAGGAAAAGTTGGGAGAGCAAGTCTGCTGTAAGATTCTAGAGCAAGAAACCAGGAAAACCTGGTGCATAAGGATCACAATAACAAATAATAGATATTCCTCATACTGTGTTGCCTTGCCAGCCTTAATAGGAGGGGAGGTACACAGACTTCCTGCAACTTGATATGTCATGTTTGGTTAATATCCATGGGGAGCGCTGCCCTTTTCTAAACAGATACAGAGGAAGAATGGATTGAGGGGCTAGAGGGGAGGTCCAGGGGGGGATTGAGAAGAGAGAAGGGAGGAGAAATTGCAAGCCAGGATGTAAATAATAGTTATTATTATTATAAAATCATTTTAAAAGGAAAAAAGAATCCACAAATATAAAATGAAGTAGTTTGGCTTTAAACCAAACAATGAGTAAAATACTATAGGAATCTACGACTGAAGCAATCGTCTTCAGTGTTACTGGGACTGAGACAAGCAAGATTCCTCAGTGAAGGAGACTTTGAACTGAATATCAGAGAAACAGTGACTTGAACATAGACACAAAGACATAGGCAGTGCCTTTGAAATCAGGAGATGAAGACCCTTAGATGGAAGGAATGTTCTTACAAAACTGCAGAATTATATAGAATGAATTTGAGGAAGAGCAAGCAATTTAGTATGACTGCCAGAAGTCCTTGAAAACCTGGCTTGGGTATATGGTTTTCATTCCAAAAGTAACAGAATCATTTAGAGAGAGAAAATGATATAAGAGAATCTATGAGTTACACACACACACACACACACACACACACACACACACATACACACAAGACACTACCAAAGCAAGGGTATATTCCCCAGGATTTTCTTTAACATCTTTCTAATAGTAAATAAATTCACATGATTTTTTTAAATTGCCAAATATTTTTATTGTTCACATTACAGTAATAGTTACCATCTACTTAGTTTTGGACTCAGAGACTTATGTCCTCTTTTAACCTTTCCAATGGCCATATGGACTAGATAATATTTTGATTATGCATGTGTTTATATGTGATATATATGTACGTGTGCACTGTGTCTACATGTGTGGCCAAAAGTCAAGGTCAGGTTTCCTCCTCAGCTACTTTCTACCTCACTTTCTAAGATCCAGTGTTTTACTGGAGTTGGACTTCAGAAATTTAGACAGGTTGCCTGTTTCTGTTTTCCCATGTACCACTGTACCCTGCTTTGTATGTGGGTGCTAAAGATGCAAATTCAGGTCTTAAGTTAGAGCAGCAAGCAATTTACCAACTAAACTGTCTCCCTAGGTCTAGTTATTATATTCAAGTTACAAGTAAAGAAACTACAAATAAAGAGAGATGTAGTCCAAACTCCAAACACATGGAGTCAGGTTTTGAGCCTAAGTCATTTGCACCTTAATCACAATAATACAAAATAATTATATTATAAAAGTTCTGGCACAGAAACAATTGTTTCAGAAGAGACTAGACTCCACAATTAAAAAAAATTTAACCTGTGGAGTAGTTTGAAAATTAACCCTTAAAATAGCTGTCATTGTTAGCAAATGTTAAAAACAACTCCAAGGGCTGGAGGGATGGCTCATCAGTAAAGAGTACCTGTTGCTCTGGCAAAGGACCTGGGTTTGGTTTGCATCACCAATATGGCAGTTTACAACTGTAAATAAAGTTCCAAGGAATTCCTCACCCTTTTCCAGGTTCTGGGGAAATTATATGCACTGCTGCGAATTTACACAGATCTTCCATGGACAAACGCTGCAGTCAAGGAACCTCTAGTATATTTCTAACATTATCAGCATCATTATTGCACTGGGTGCATGATGGATGCATGGCTGCTAGATTCCTCTACACCTGTTCCCCCTGCATAGGACTCCCAGTTCTGCTGCTGTCACTGCAAGACCCTTGCTGACTGTTTCTTCGGCTTCTACCTTGGTCTCTCAAGACCCCCCATCAAGGATCAGTGGGGACATCAGCTTTACAAAACTTGAGTCATTCTCCCATTCCTATCTTCAGGGAGATAGAGAGAAGACGCATCCACTCCCCTCAGCTTGAATACTGTATGTGCATGCGACTTTTGTATAGATGGAGATATTTCCTATGTGTTGACTCATATGAAGGTTGGAAGTCCCAAGTTCTTCAGTTACCAAGTTGGAGGTATTAGGATCTGAATTTAACAAAACCAAATACTTACAAGGCATGGTTGTCAGCTTCAGTATGAGGGCTTGAGAATCAGGACCAGCAGTGGGTGAAGTCTAGGTTCCAGGGTAGGTGAAGGCTGATGTTCCAGCTCAGGGCAGCAAGCCAAAGTGCCTCTTACTCAGCCTTTGTCCTATTGCCTGGATGAAGCCCACCCACTTTGGGAGGGAGGGTTGTTTTACTCAGCCTAGCAACTCAAGTACTAACCTCAGCAATATATACATAGACCATCTCATTCCTTTTATGGTACCCACCCTGGTCCACTTCTTTTGACACATAATTTAAGCATCATGATGGGCCAGGAGTACTTATTTTGAGGCTACTCATCAAAATTTCTGATTCACCCAAACATAAATATCCTACACCTTTATTATATTTTCCCCCAGAGAAATTCTTTATATCTAAGGTATATGTGTGAATTCACCTGGGTTTTTTGTTTGTGGTTTTTGTTTATTTTGGATGAAGGGCTGTGGGTTCTAGCTTCTCCATTCCTCAAATGCCTCATTCTGACTATTAGATCACCTGGCTCCATAGTTGTAACTGAGACATGCATTCTAATGCATCTTCAGGACTTGCTACCGGCTCACCACTCTGCCTTTCATTTTGTTCTCTTGCCTTTGCAGTTGGCTGTCTCTTGAGTTAAAATAGACAAGAAATATTGTCTTGTGTTCAGAATCTATTCTTTTTTTCTGTCTCTGTCTCTCTGTCTCTCTCCCTGTGTCTCTCTCTGTCTCTCTATCTCTCTGTGTCTCGCCCCCCACACACACCACATGCAAAGTGAGATAAGTTCAAGTGCTTGTATATGTTCATGTGTACAGAGGCCAAAGGTCAAACTCAGGTGTCATTCTTCAGGGACTACCTACCTTAGTGTATGAGAATGGATCTCTCACAGCAACCTGGGGCTCACAAATTAAATGAGAATACCTGGTCAATGAGCTCCAGGGATCTTCCAGTTTCTGCCTCCCCAGAACTGGGATTTCTGGCACATGCTACCATACTCACCTCTACCAAACTCAAGTCCTCATGCTTACACAGCAACCACTCCACCTACTGAGCTATTTCCCCAGCCCTCTTCGAAGGATTTTCTGTATAAGGGAAGCAAAGTTCATCATCACTGGATTTTATTGTTAGAAATCTACACCAAACATTTGTGAAAACCGTTTTTTTTATAGCTAAGGCAATTGATAGTGATATCTGATTTTTTCATTTAAAATGTTTACTTTTTAAATGAATTTATGTATTGGAATGAAAAAATGTCAAGAGGGTAACACCTGAAACAGACACAGTATTCAAGTACTCCATCTGGCACATGCTGGGTTTACAGCCAGCACCTGGTATGTAAACAGAACAAAACAGCCCCCAACTGACTAAACAGGACACATGGTTCTAGGAAGATGTCAGAGGCACCTTTATATTCAGAAAGAATCAGGAAGGTTAAATGACTTGCTAATGATCACATGGTTGGTGAGGAGCAAAATTAAAAGTTAGGCCTTCTTTTAACTCAACACTTCTAGTACAGTGTTATTTTCCTTTCGCAGTGAGGCAAACAACTATTAAAGTGAAATGAATTAATACAGTGTTAAGGAAGGAAATAAGGAAATTTTTCCTTACTTCTGTTTGCACTTACAGTTCTAAATTTGGAGAATTAAAAACACATTTTGAAATCTATTTAAGAGTCATGTTTAATAAACAGAACGTGAACGTCTGAGGTTGTATGTTCTGTTAAGTTTGATTATACTCAGGAAAAAAAAAACAGACCGTAGATTCATCAAAAGAGAGATACAAGGTCTTGAGGGACTATTTAAAAATGTAACAAAAACTATACACATTGCCTTTGACCCAGTAATACTAACACTTGGAACCAATCCTAAAATGCAACTAAGATTGATTTGTTCAAGATCCTAATAAATGATTCATTACAAAGCTATCCAAAGTCTTTGAAGCATAGATACAATGACCAATGGAGAGTCAAATATATTACATATATTTATAATGGAATGCCACATGAAGACTTTATTTTTTTCTATTTTTTTATTTAAGTTAGAAACAAGCTTGTTTTACATGTCAATCCCAGTTTCTTTTCCCTCTCCTCCTCCCCTGCCCCCCACTGATGCCCTATCCTATCCACTTTCTGCTCCCCAGGGAGGGAGAGGCCTTCTATGGGGGATCTTCAACTTGAAGACTTTAACATCAGCTGTAGTAAAAACAATTAATGAAACTTGAAACTGTTAATTTAATTAATATTAAATATTTAGATGCATAAGGTTTGGTAGTGCAAGTGCATATATTTTGTAAATACTTAAAATGAAGTGTAGGAAACAATAGATTATCCTTTCTTCATAGGTGAAAGTTATTACAACAACTTTGAAAATAGTTTAGTGATTCTAAAAAACAAAAAGAGAAACTGGAATGTAATTCAAGTTTCCTGGCATATACCCTAGAGGTTGACTTTTACCAATAAAAGCAACCATATACTTTGAAAGTCAATTATTAAGCTGCAAGTTGTGTTTCACAAAATAGGCCAGTTTGCTAACACAGAAAAGAACACTGTTATCCTGTGATTTATGTGTGTGTGAGTGTGTGTGTGTGTGTGTGTGTGTGTGCATGTGTATGTGTGTTTGTATGTGTGTGTTTCCAATATGTAAAAGACAATAACTTGACCCCTGGTGACAGTTACCATCTTATTTTTGACAACACCTGGTTAATTTGCAAGTATTCAGCAATCATCCACTTCAAAAAGCACATTCACCCTCCCTGAGGAGTGGATTGGGGTGGGGTTAGGAGATGGTGGGGGAATGGGACAACTGGGATTAGTATGTAAAATAAGATTGTTTTTATTTAAATAAAAAATAATTTAAAATAGAAAAGAAAACACAGCCTCAGTGAAGAACAGCATGCATCCTCAGTTTTATAAAGAACAAGGACAAAAGTATTTATAACTAACATTGTAAGTCTGATGGCTGCCAACTTAAAACCTTCCCAATAACATCAAGAAGAAAGTGGAGCTATTCCCTCCTAGTCAGTCTTCTTATCACCGCATGAGAAGCTGTGGCTTCTGCAATAAGACAAGGAAATTAAAAGTGTATTAATTGCCAAAGAGAAACAAAAGTCCTTGTTCACAAGTTACACAGTAATCCAGAAAAAAAAATTCAAACTAACAACACTTTTGGATCTAAACTGGAAGCTATTTGCCATTTACAGTAAGGTTGTAGTATACAAGTTAATTTAGAAAGAAAATCAATCATTCTTTGAAATATAAGAAATGGATAAGTAGAATTTGAAAGTAAAGGCATGTTACCATTTATATTAGCCCCCTCCAGAATGTAATGATTCCAGATGTAACATATATATAAAGAAAACTACAAAATTCCAATAAAAGCTGTTACAGTAGAATCACACACCTATAAAGCCAGCACTTAGAAGGCTAAGGGGAGGAATAACTAGATTACACAACGATGCAAAACTACAAAGTGCATGGATGATCAAAATCAAGAAAAATCTAGATGCCATGGGTATGTAATGACCTTTTGGATACAATTAGCATACAATAGATAAAGCAAATAATAAACTAAATTCCATTTAAAATCAAAAACATATGTTCTGGTAAAGAGCATAAGGAGACAGACACAGACTAGAAGGACAATTCAAAGCATATATGGCAAATGACTATCATCAATAATATAGAAATATAAAACATTCCTCTTTTGAAGACAGGGTTCCATTGTAGCCCTGGCTGGTCTAGAACTTGCTATGTAGACCAGGTTATCCTTGAACTCACAGAGATCTCCCTGCCCCTGCCTCCCAAGGGCTGGGATTAAAGATGTGTGCCACCACACCTAATTGAAACTTATACAAACCTCTCAGAATTCAATAATAGGAAAATAAGCAACCTGAGAGAAAATTGAACAACAGTCTGAACAGGTACCTAACTAAAAAGGATACAAGGTCAGCAAACACACATGATAAAAGCCTTTCAACATCATAGGACAGTAGGCATTTCAGAATAAAACAATGCATTCTGGGGGGGGCAGTGACTCAGTGGCAAAACATTACCTAGCATATGCAAGGCCTTCAATTCCCAGAGCCATTAAATGACAATAGCTATGTGATTTACAATTACACATCTACCAAGATGACCAAAATCCCAAACACTGACAACTTCAAGTAGCAGCAGAGCTTCATAGCAAGAGAAACACTTGTTCATTGTTGATGACAATACGAAATTATTTAGCTATCCTAGAACAAGCTGAATCCAGAATAGCCATAGAAAGACAAATGTAGTGATACTTTGTTTATGATCTAAAAAATAAAGTTTGCCTGAAGATCAGAGTGCAAAGGTAGCCACATTAGTCAGTCATACAGTCCAGGCAGTGGTGTCATACACCTTTAATCCCAGCAGCCACACTAGCTAGCCATAGAGGCTGGGCAGTGGTAGCACAGGCCTTTAATACCAGCACTAGAGAGGAATATAAGATGGAAGGAAACAGGAGTCAGTCAGTTTGAAGTCTTGCTGAGGACAGGATCTCCCCACTTTTGTGTGAGCCTTTGTAGAGATGAGAACTCTAGTGGTTGGCTGCTTTGCTTTTCTGGTCTTCAGATTGAATCCCAATATCTGTATCTGGGTTTTATTATTTGTGCTACATCCAAACATACTTACATACACTCCAATAACTTCAAGTCTCCATTGTTACTCAAATTGAACAATAAAACATACTCAAGGAGTCCAGGGAAGCAGCTGTTCCGGCAGCGGCATCAGGTACAACAGGCCCTGCTTCTGGGCCTGTGTTCCAGTGCCTGGGGATCACCTGGGAAATGCACAGAGCTTCCAATCCCAGCAGGAGCCAAACACCCCAGACTCCTGGACTTTTCTCCCACCAACAAGACCAGGAAACCAGAGGAGCCAGGGAGACCAGGGGAGCAGCTGTTCCAGCCGCAGGATCAGGTACAACAGGATCCAGCAAAGGGTCCAGGGGACCAGGTGGGAGGCTAACCGCCTCTGATCCATGTTCTTCTTCTCCACCCACGGAACCAGAACGAGGACAAGGAGTAGAAGAAACACCAGATTATTGGACTTGCTAGCACCCACCAAAAGGGAACTCTGGTCCCTAGACCAGTAAGGGGCTCTTTCTGCACCCACTAGAAGAAGAGATGGGAAAGAGACAATACAAAAACACACTCAGCAACAGAAAAACAAATATGACACCACCAGATTCTAGAGACTCCACACCAGCAAGACTCCAACATTCCAATGCAAACGAAGCAAAAGAGAATGACCTTAAAACCACCTTCATGAAAATGATAGAGGCCCTAAAAGAGGATATAGGAAAATCCCTCAAAGAAATGGAAGAAAAAACAAACCAAAAAATGCAAGAATTGGAAGAAAAAACAAACCAAAAAAGGCAGGAAATGGAAGAAGAAACAAAGCAAAAAATGCAAGAAATGGAAGAAAAAAACAAAGCAAAAAGTGAAAGAAATGGAAGAAGAAACAAACCAAAAAAGGCAGGAAATAGAAGAAGAAACAAAGCAAAAACTGCAAGAAATGGAAGAAAAAGCAAACCAAAAAATGGAAAAAAATGGAAGAAAGAGCAAACCAAAAAATTCATAAAAGGCAACAAATGGACGAAAAGATAAACCGAAAATTGCAAGAAGCAATGCAAACACTGCGAGGGTTGAAAACTGAAATAGAGACAATAAAAAAAACAATCTGAAGAAAGACAGGAAATAGAAAAGCTGGGCAAACAGTCAGGTACTTCTGATACAAGCATTACCAACAGAATAGAAGACATGGAAGAGAGAATCTCAAGTGTTGAAGATACACTAGGAGAAATGGATTCATCAACCAAAGAAAACCTTAAGTCCAACAAATCCTTAACACAAAACATCCAGGAAATATGGGACACCATGAAAAGACCAAACCTAAGAATAATAGTATAGAAGAAGGAGAAGAAAACCACCTCAAAGGGGCAGAAAATATATTCAGCAAAATCATAGAAGAAAACTTTCCCAACCTTAAGAAAGACATGTCAATGAAGGTACAAGAAGCTTACAGAACACCAAATAGAGTGGACGACAAAATAAAGTCCCCTTGCCACATAATAATCAAGACCCCAAATATACAGAATAAAGAAAGAATAATAAGAGCAGCTAAGGAAAAAGGCCAAGTAACATATAAAGGCAGACCTATCAGAATTACACCTGAATTCTCCATGGAAACTCTGAAAGCCAGAAGGTCCTGGATAGATATTCTACCAACACTAAGAGACCATGGATGCCAGCCCAGACTACTATACCCGGCAAATCTCTCAATCACTATAGATGGAGAAAACAAGATATTCCATGACAAAACTAGATTCAAGCAATATGTATCCACTAACCCAGCCCTACAGGAAGTTTTGGAAGGAAAACTCCAACCCAAGAAAGCTAACTATAACCAGAAAAACATAGGCATTAGAGAATCCCTCTCTACCAACAGCCAAAAGAACAAAGGGGTGAAATTCCACACATAATTCCACCAACAACAACCATTGCAAATTGAAGAAGGATGAGCAATCAATGGTCATTAATATCCCTCAACATTAATGGCCTTAACTCACCCATAAAAAGACACAGACTAGCAGAATGGATTCGAAGACAGAACCCTTCTTTTTTCTGCTGCATACAAGAAACACACCTCACCCTCAAAGACAGACATTACCTGAGAGTTAAAGGTTGGGAAAAATTTTTTCAATCAAATGGACCCAAGAAACAAGCAGGGGTAGCAATCCTAATATCTAACAAAGTAGACTTTAAAATAAAATCAATCAAAAGAGATGAAGGAGGTCATTACATACTCATTACAGGTGAAATCCACCAAGATAAAGTGTCTGTCCTTAACATCTATGCCCCAAATACAAAGGCATCCGCATTCGTAAAAGAAACATTATTAGAACTTAAATCACATATAAAGCCCCACACAGTTATAGTGGGAGATTTCAACACACCACTCTCACCACTAGACAGGAATACCAGACAGAAACTCAACAAAGAAGCAAAGGGTCTAATAGAAGTAATGACCCAACTGGGATTAACAAATATCTATAGAACATTTCATCCACATAAAAAAGAATATACCTTCTTCGCACCACCACATGGAACCTTCTCAAAAATCGACCACATACTTGGCAACATATCAAACCTCAGCAGTTACAAAAAAATTGGAATAACTCCCTGCATCTTATCAGACCACCATGCTTTAAAATTAGAATTCAACAACAACACAAATTGCAGAAAACCTACAAACTCATGGAAATTGAATAATGCTCAACTGCACCATTCCTGGGTCAAAGAAGAAATAAAAAAAAGAAATTAAAGACTTCCTCGAATTCAATGAGAATGAAGACACAACATACCCAATCCTATGGGACACTTTGAAAGCAGTGCTACGGGGGGAAGTTCATAGCACTAAGTGCCCACATGAAGGAACTGGAGAATAGTTATACTAGGGAATTAACAGCACAGCTGAAAGCTCTAGAACACAAAGAAGGAAACTCCCCCAGGAGGAGTAGACACCAGGAAATAATCAAATTGAGGGCTGAAATCAATAAAGTAGAAACTAGGAAAACAATACAAAGAATCAATGCAACGAAGAGTTGGTTCTTTGAGAAAATCAACAAGATAGACAAACCTTTGTCCAAACTTACCAAACAGCAGAGTGAACATGCAAATTAACAAAATCAGAAATGAAAAGGGGGACATAACAACAGACTCTGAGGAAATCCAGAGAATCATTAGGTCATACTTTGAAAACCTGTACTCCATAAAATTCGAAAATGTAAAGGAAATGGACGACTTCCTGGATAGCTATCAGTTGCCAAAACTAAATCAAGAACAGATAAGCAATTTAAATAGACCTATAACCCCTATGGAAATAGAAGCTGTCATCAAAAGTCTCCCAACCAAAAAAAAGTCCAGGTCCAGAGGGCCTCAGTGCAGAATTCTACCAGAAATTCAAAGAACAGCTTATACCAATTCTTCTCAAAGTATTCCACACAATAGAAGCAGAAGGGTCTTTGCCAAACTCTTTCTATGAGGCTTCAATAACCTTGATCCCCAAGCCACACCAAGACACAACTAAGAAAGAGAATTTCAGACCAATATCCCTCATGAACATTGATGCAAAAATACTAAATAAAATACTGGCAAATCGAAGCAGCTGTTCCTCCAGCAGCATCAGGTAAACAGGCCGGCTTCCAGGCCTGTGTTTCAGTGCTTGCCGATCGCCTGGGAACTGCACAGAGCTCCCAATCCCAGCGGGAGCCAAGCACCCCAGACTCCAGATCTTCTCTCCCACCAATGAGAACAGGAAATGAGAGGAGGCTGGGAGTCCAGGAAAGCAGCTGTTCCTCCAGCAGCATCAGGTAAACAGGTCAGCTTCCTGGCCTGTGTTCCAGTGCCTGCAGATCGCCTGGGAACTGCACAGAGCTCCCAATCCCAGCGGGAGCCAAGCACCCCAGACTCCAGATCTTCTCTCCCACCAACGAGAACAGGAAATCAGAGGAGGCTGGAAGTCTAGGGAAGCAGCTGTTCCTCCAGCAGCATCAGGTAAACAGGCCTGCTTCCCGGCCTGTGTTCCAGTGCCTGCAGATCGCCTGGGAACTGCACAGAGCTCCCAATCCTGGCGGGAGCCAACCACCCCAGACTCCAGATCTTCTCTCCCACCAACGAGACCAGGAAACCAGAGGAGCCAGGGAGACCAGGGGAGTAGCTGTTCTGGATCAGGTACAACAGGACCCAGCATAGTGTCCAGGGGACCAGGTAGGAGGCTAAGGGCCCCAGATTCCTGTTCTTCTTCTCCACCCACGGGACCAGCATTTGGACAAGGAATAGAAGAACCACCAGATTATTGGACTTGCTAGCACCCACCAAAAGGGAACTCTGGTCCCCAGACCAGTAAGGGGCTCTTTCTGCACCCACTAGAAGAAGAGATGGGAAAGAGACAATACAAAAACACACTCAGCAACAGAAAAACAAATATGACACCACCAGATTCTAGAGACTCCACACCAGCAAGACCCCAACATTCCAATGCAAACGAAGCAGAAGAGAATGACCTCAAAAGCACTTTCATGAAAATGATAGAGGCCCTAAAAGAGGATATAGGAAAATCCCTCAAAGAAATGGAAGAAAAAACAAACCAAAAAATGCAAGAATTGGAAGAAAAAACAAACCAAAAAAGGCAGGAAATGGAAGAAGAAATGAAGCAAAAAATGCAAGAAATGGAAGAAAAAACAAAGCAAAAAATGCAAGAATTGGAAGAAGAAACATACCAAAAAAGGCAGGAAATGGAAGAAGAAACAAAGCAAAAAATGCAAGAAATGGTAGAAAAAAACAAAGCAAAAAATGAAAAAAAAATGGAAGAAGAAACAAACCAAAAAAGGCAGGAAATGGAAGAAGAAACAAAGCACAAAATGTGAGAAATGGAACAAAAAGCAAACCAAAAAATGCAAGAAATGGAAGAAAGAACAAACCAAAAAATTCATAAAAGGCAACAAACGGACGAAAGATAAACAAAAATTGCAAGAAGCAATGCAAACACTGCAAGGGTTGAAAACTGAAAGAGACATAAAAAAAAAGACAATCTGAAGAAAGGCAGAAAATAGAAAAGCTGGACAAACCATCAGGCACTACCAATACAAGCATTACCAACAGAATAGAAGAGATGGAAGAGAGAATCTCAAGTGTTGAAGATACACTAGGAGAAATGGATTTATCAACCAAAGAAAACCTTAAATCCAACAAATCCTTAACACAAAACATCCAGGAAATATGGGACATCATGAAAAGACCAAACCTAAGAATAATAGGTATAGAAGAAGGAGAAGAAATCCACCTCAAAGGGGCAGAAGGCATATTCAACAAAATCATAGAAGAAAACTTTCCCAACCTTAAGAAAGACATGCCAATGAAGGTACAAGAAACTTACAGAACACCAAATAGAGTGGACCACAAAAAAAATCCCCTCACCACATAATAATCAAGACCCCAAACATACAGAATAAAGAAAGAATATTAAGAGCAGCTAAGGAAAAAGGCCAAGTAGCATATAAAGGCAGACCTATCAGAATTACACCTGATTTCTCTATGGAAACTCTGAAAGCCAGAAGGTCCTGGATAGATATTCTACCTACACTAATAGACCATGGATGCCAGCCCAGACTACTATACCCGGCAAAGCTCTCAATCACTATAGACGGAGAAAACAAGATATTCCATGACAAAACTAGATTCAAGCAATATGTGTCCACTAACCCAGCCCTACAGAAAATTTTGGAAGGAAAACTCCAACCCAAGGAAGCTAACTACAACCAGAAAAACATAAGCATTAGAGAATCCCTCTCTACCAACAGCCAAAAGAACAAAGGGGTGAAATTCCACACATAATTCCACCAACAACAACCATCGCAAATCGAAGAAGGATGAGCAATCAATGGTCATTAATATCCCTCAATATTAATGGCCTTAACTCACCCATAAAAAGACACAGACTAGCAGAATGGATTCGAAGACAGAACCCTTCTTTTTTCTGCTGCATACAAGAAACACACCTCACCCTCAAAGACAGACATTACCTGAGAGTTAAAGGTTGGGAAAAAAATGTTCAATCAAATGGACCCAAGAAACAAGCAGGGGTAGCAATCCTAATATCTAACAAAGTAGACTCTAAAATAAAATCAATCAAAAGAGATGAAGGAGGTCATTTCACACTCATCACAGGCGAAATCCACCAAGATGAAGTGTCTATCCTGAACATCTATGCCCCAAATACAAAGGCATCCACATTCGTTAAAGAAACATTATTAGAACTTAAATCTCATCTAAAGCCCCACACAGTTATAGTGGGAGATTTCAACACACCACTCTCACCACTAGACAGGAATACCAGACAGAAACTCAACAAAGAAGCAACGGATCTAATAGAAGTAATGACCCAACTGGGATTAACAGATATCTGTAGAAGATTTCATCCACATAAAAAAGAATATACCTTCTTCTCACCACCACATGGAACCTTCTCAAAAATCGACCACATACTTGGCAACATATCAAACCTCAGCAGTTACAAAAAAATTGGAATAACTCCCAGCATCTTATCAGACCACCAGGCTTTAAAATTAGAATTCAACAACAACACAAATTGCAGAAAACCTATAAACTCATGGAAATTGAATAATGCTCAACTGCACCATTCCTGGGTCAAAGAGGAAATAAAAAAAGTAATTAAAGACTTCCTCGAATTCAATGAGAATGAAGACACAACATACCCAAACCTATGGGACACTTTGAAAGCAGTGCTACGGGGGAAGTTCATAGCACTAAGTGCTCACATGAAGAAACAGGAGAACAGTTATACCAGAGAATTAACATCACAGCTGAAAGCTCTAGAACACAAAGAAGGAAACTCCCCCAGGAGGAGTAGACGCCAGGAAATAATCAAATTGAGGGCTGAAATCAATAAAGTAGAAACCAGGAAAACAATACAAAGAATCAATGCAATGAAGAGTTGGTTCTTTGAGAAAATCAACAAGATAGACAAACCTTTGTCCAAACTTACCAAACAGCAGAGAGTGAACAAGCAAATTAACAAAATCAGAAATGAAAAGGGGGACATAACAACAGACTCTGAGGAAATCCAGAGAATCATTAGGTCATACTTTGAAAACCTGTACTCCACAAAATTCGAAAATTTAAAGGAAATGAATATCTTCCTGGACAGCTATCAGTTGCCAAAACTAAATCAAGAACAGATAAGCAATTTAAATAGACCTATAACCCCTATGGAAATAGAAGCTGTCATCAAAAGTCTCCCAACCAAAAAAAGTCCAGGTCCAGAGGGCCTCAGTGCAGAATTCTACCAGAAATTCAAAGAACAGCTTATACCAATTCTTCTCAAAGTGTTCCACACAATAGAAGCAGAAGGGTCTTTGCCAAATTCTTTCTATGAGGCTTTAATAACCTTGATCCCCAAACCACACAAAGATACAACTAAGAAAGAGAACTTCAGACCAATATCCCTCATGAACATTGATGCAAAAAAACTCAATAAAATACTGGCAAATCGGATCCAAGAACACATCAAAACAATCATTCACCACGATCAAGTAGGTTTCATCCCAGGGATGCAGGGATGGTTGAACATACGAAAATCCATCAACGTAATCCACCATATAAACAAGCTGAAAAACAAAAATCACATGATCATCTCACTAGATGCTGAAAAAGCCTTTGACAAAATCCAACACCCCTTCATGATAAAGGTCTTGGAGAGATCTGGGATAACAGGGACATACTTAAACATAATAAAAGCTATATACAGTAAACCAACAGCCAACATCAAACTAAATGGACAGAAACTCAATGCAATTCCTCTAAAATCAGGAACAAAACAAGGCTGTCCACTCTCTCCATACCTTTTCAACATGGTACTTGAAGTTCTAGCCATTGCCATACGACAACAAAGGGGGGATCAAGGGGATACAAATTGGGAAGGAAGAGGTCAAATTTTCACTGTTTGCAGACGATATGATAGTTTACATCAATGACCCAAAGAACTCTACCAGGGAACTCTTACAGCTGATTACCACCTTCAACAAAGTGGCAGGCTACAAGATCAACTCAAGAAAATCAGTAGCCCTACTATATACAAATGATAAAAGGGCTGAAAAAGAAATCAGAGAAACATCACCCTTTACAATTGCCACAAACAACATAAAATACCTTGGGGTAACGCTAACCAAACAAGTGAAAGACCTGTATCGTAAGAACTTTGAATCTTTAAAGAAAGAAATTAAAGAAGCCCTCAGAAAATGGAAAGATCTCCCATGCTCTTGGAGAGGTAGGATCAATGTAGTAAAAATGGCAATCTTGCCAAAAACATTATACAGATTCAATGCAATCCCCATTAAAATCCCAGCACAATTCTTCACAGACCTCGAAAGAACAATAATCAATTTTGTATGGAAAAACAAAAGACCCAAGGTAGCCAAAACAACCCTGTTCAACAAGGCAATGTCCGGAGGCATCACCATCCCTGACCTCAAGCTCTATTATAGAGCTGTAGTCCTGAAAACAACTTGGCATTGGCACAAAAATTGACAGGTAGACCAATGGAATCGAATTGAAAACCCGGATATTAACCCACACACGTATGAACATCTGATCTTTGACAAAGAAGCTAAAAATATACAATGGAATAAAGAAAGCATCTTCAACAAATGGTGCTGGCATAACTGGAGGCTGGCATGTAGAAGAATGCGGATCGATCCATGTTTATCACCATGCACAAAACTTAAGTCCAAATGGATCAAAGTCCTCAACATAAATCCAGCCACACTGAACCTCTTAGAATAGAAAGTGGGTGGTACCCTTGAACGAATTGGTACAGGAGACAGCTTCCTGAACATAACACCACTAGCACAGACAGTGAGATCAACAATTAATAAATAGGACCTCCTGAAACTGAGAACCTTCTGTAAGACAAAGGACACAGTCAGCAAAACAAAAAGGCAGCCCTCAGAATGGGAAAAAATATTCACTCATCCCACATCTGACAGAGGGTTGATCTCCAAAATTTACAAAGAACTCAAGAAGCAAGTCTCCAATACACCAAAGGATCCAATAAAAAGTGGTCTGCAGAACTAAATAAAGAAGTTTCAATAGAGGAGTCTAGAATGGCTGAGAGACACTTGCGAAAGTGCTCAACATCCTTAGCCATCTGGGAAAAGCAAATCAAAACAACTCTGAGATACCATCTCACTCCTGTCAGAATGGCTAAAATCAAAAACACCAATGACAATTTATGCTGCAGAGGATTGGTGAAAGGGAACACCCCTCATTGCTGGTGGGAGTGCCAACTGGTTCAGCCACTTTGGAAATCAGTATGGAGATTCCTCAGAAAAATGGAAATGAGCATACCACAAGGCCCAGCAACTCCACTCTTAGGCATATATCCAAAAGGTGCCCATTCATACAACAAGGATGTCTGTTCCGCTATGTTCATAGCAGCATTATTTGTAATAGCCAGAACTTGGAAGCAACCTAGATGCCCCTCAACCGAAGAGTGGATAGAGAAAATGTGGTACATTTACACAATGGAGTACTATTCAGCAGAAAAAAACAATGGAATCCTGAGATTTGCAGGCAAATGGACGACACTAGAAGAAACCATCCTGAGTGAGGTAACCCAGTCACAAAAAGAGAAACATGGCATGTACTCTCTCATATATGGATTTTAGACATAGATCTGGGAAGTGCCAGCCTACAATCCCATGGCCAGAGAGTCTGGGAAACTGAAACTTCATTCAGTGGCTGATGGAAGAAGAGGCAGACTCTCAAGGTCAAGTACTGAGCTGAACTCAAGAAAGCCAGTAACAGAGAGGGAGGACTGATGATCAAAGGGATTAAGACTGGGCTGGTTTAACCCCCAGAAACAGCTGACCTGACAAAGGTTAACTCTTGAATCCCAAGCATCAACCTGGAAATCCAGCATGGGACTGATCAAAGCCCCCTGAATGTGGGTGTTAGTGAGGAGGCCTAGGTAATCTTTTGAGCCTTGGGCAGTAGATTACTACTCATCCGGAGTATACACATGGACTTTGGACTCCCATCCAACAATGTGAGATGCACTCTCACCCTGAACTCTTGGGGGAGGGTCTAGGCCCTGCCCTGTATGAAATGACAGACTATGGACACCCCCATGGAGGACCTCATGCTCCCTGGGGAAATGAGGGGATAATGGGGGGTTGGGGGAGGGCACAGGAGGAGGGGAGGGAAAGGGAGAGGGACCTAGAACTGACTTGTGAAGCAACCTTGTTTCTAATCTAAATTTAAACTGAAAAAAAACATACTCAAAAATGTGTACATAGATGCTTATAGATTTTTTCATAATTGTCCTAAACTTGGAAACAACCAGTGTATCTTTTAGCAGAAGTAATTCGTATATCAACCAAACAACAGAATATTATTAAAGACTAAAAGAGATGAACAATTGAGTCACAAAATCCACGTGGGGGAAGGTGAAACACACTTTATGAAATAAGCTAAATCGATCTAAACATGTTGCATGCTGTATGACTCCAACTCTGTTACATTCTGGAAATGAAGGAAAAAGAAGACCAGGGTGCCTGGAAGTTAAACAGGAGGGATGTTGGTAAATGATGTACAGATGATTCTGGGAGCCATGAAACTCTTCCATATGTGAGTAAAATGATAAATTTGTCAAAAGTAACTGAATGAACATATAAAGATTGAATCCCAACATGAATTATGGGCTTTAATGATAGATAAAGATGTATCAGTGTAGGTCTATCAAGTATATCAAATTCCCTACTCCAGTGAGGATATCTCTTAGCAAGGGAGAACCTACATGTGTGCAAACAAAGACTTATGGAAACTCTGAATGAGGTGTTATTTCATCTCCTGATGTATTTGCTGTAAACCTAAAGTTGCTCTAAAACAGTTTAATAATTTTTTAAAAATCACATTGAATGTGCTGCGTATAGCTTAAACAAAGTTTACATACAGAGTATTTAGCCACTATGTACTCATTGCTTACATAAATATTTTCCTTTACATTTTTCAAGACTCATCTTCCTCTATAAAAACCCCTTCCATTCTTCCATTCTTCCATTCAACATCTTCAACATTTGAAGTCTGACATCTGTAATCCATGGGAAGGAAATATGTCTTTGAAAACTTCTGGTTATCAGGTTTTCACATAGAATGTTTTAATTCTATGTGATATTAAAGAGTGTAAACTTCTAGATGTACACCTCAGCCATTAATAGTGCTACTGGTCTTGAAGAGGACCTGAGTTTGGTTCCTAGCATCCTTGTTGCAGAGCTCACAACTGCTTGCAGTTCCAATTCCATGATATCTGACTCTCTCTTCTGGCCTCTGTAGGCACTCACTGGAAGGTACATACACACAGAGTTGCACATATATAAAAGTAATAATATATCTCCTTTTAAAAATTTAAGATGTTCCATGAGAGAGGAAGCTACTTTTCCCAGTGTTTGCTGTCATTTTTAAGCAGTTTAACATATTTTCAGAAAGTGAAGAATAGCCTTAACCATTGCTGCAATTGGTTTAAGACAATATATAGAAACCATTCAAACACATGTGTGGAAAGAAACTTAACCTTGGAAATAATAGTGTCAAAAATAAAAAATCGACTCTCACTATACAAAGGGAATAATACCACATCACTGTACTTGACCATGGTATTTCATGTCTACATAAATATTTATGTATGCAATTTAAACCTCGAGTTCCTCCATACACACCCACACCCACACACACCTTATTTTCTGTGACAAGTAATCTCTATGGGGGACTAAATTTTCGAGGAGTACACACAGCTGTTAGGTGTCACAGATATAATAAACCACAAATGTCTATTTGAAGGCAACATTTCTGAAAAAGGCTCACCACCTCATCTGTAATAAGTCTCAGACAGAGCCTTTAGATCATTATAATTAGATTTAACAGCCAAATAAAACTAAGAGAGTTAAGCCTGACAACTGAAGGTCATGTTCAAAGTGGGAGGGAGGGCAGAGAAAACATGTATGTGAAAGAGTGTGTCTATAAAAACACCCCTTGCCCTCTAGTATCTCAACACACACAGTTCATAGTCAGTGCCATTACATTCCTACAGAGGTCCCAGCAAAATCAGCTTCAGGTTGGAACAGTCTCATGCCAGGAAGAAAAATCACAGCCAGTGGGCTTTCGTAAATATCTACAAATCAGAATAGTCTTCAAACATTTGTAGGTAATACACAGCTTCCTTTTGAGAGCCTATGTTTTCAACAAATCAAAGATGTAATGTGCACAGCTATTAATGAACCCAAACTGTGAATCATGCAAAAATTAAAGATAAATTTAATTAATTTTTAACTTGGCTTTGTCATGATATTTCCATATCATTTATGTTATAGTACTTTTTTTATTTGTCCACTACTCCTGGAATTAGTCCTTTTCCTTTCCTTAAGTAATTATCCTTCTATAGAGAGAAGAGAGAGAGGGAGGGAAGGCTGGAGGGAGGGAGGCAGGGAGGCAGGGAGGGGCAGAGGGAGGCAGAAAGAGAGAGTATGCAACAGCCGTGAACAATATTCATCTTTTTGCTGATGTATTCTGTTTAACATTCTGATCTCTACTTCACATACTCACCTCTCTCTCTCTCTCTCTCTCTCTCTCTCTCTCTCTCTCTCTCTCTCTCTCTCTCTCTCTCTCTCTCTCTGAAAGTGAGTCCTCTGAGGAGAGACTGTTTGAGTACGGAAGGGCAGGAGAGAAAGACTGATAATTTTGAAGAAAGAATATTTCTCAGGCAGCTAATGAAATATTGAAAGAGATGATGTTTATAAAAGTCTATAATATGCAAGTAACAAAGGTAATGTATTTTTCTTTAAATTTTTTGACATAAATGTACACTTGAAGTAAAATTATAAGAGTAGCAGATACAAAGATTTCTGTGTATCTCCAACACAGATTAGCTAAATGTTAAAATTTTGCTTTATTTGCTTTTGTGTATTGTCTCAATGTGTGTTATATATCAATGTATATATACACACACTGAGGCATTGTTATCCCCCAGGGTTTGAAATGAAGTTTAAGTATATATAATACCTCTGATAGCTTAGTTGGGATTCCCTAAAGATACCTACACTGTTTGAGATAGTCACAATACATATCACAACAGGAAATTAATATTGAAGCAATGTCATTATCTAAGATATAAACTTCATTCTATGCTTTCCAACTGTCCAATTAAGACCTTTAAGTGAATAAAAGTTTCCAGGCCATAAGTTTTATCTAGTTAAATTTCCCTTACTCTGGGATGGTTCCTTAGTTATTGTGTTTCATGACATTGGTATTTTTAAAGGGCACAAGCCAGACAATTTGGTCCTGTCTGATGTTTCTTCAGGACTGGGATCAGGCTTATACTTCTGGCAGGAATTAAGATGTTGTTTGTCTTGGTCCATTATATTAGGAAACCGCTGATGTCAATTAGTTTCATTAATGATATTACTTTGACCATGTGGCAAAGCAAAAGATTGCAGGGTTTCTCTACTATAGAGTGACCATTGTCTTTCTGTAATAAATATGGATCTTGTAGGGCGGTATGGTGCTATTTTAATGTGTTGATTTTAAATGCAAGAAATTATAAAGTAAGTGCTTTGCCTGCTTTTGTTCTTATTAATATAGTACAAGCTGGCAAAACCCTGATTCTCTTAAAGACTGAAAATACCCATTGTATTTGGTAAGCCTGTGTGTTTAAAATAATATTCAATTACTATATATCTATTCTATCTAAAAAAACAAATATTGTCTCATCGTTCTATGTTAATAGCTGCCTGATGAAAGATAAAAACAATTTCTACTTTTATAAACATCCTAATTGTTTTTTGAAACTAAACCCCTACTTATCAGAACAATTCATATGGCAACAGATTATAATTCAATGTAAGGCAATGTCTGTTTTTATTCTCCAAGAAATGTTTATTTTTGACAAAAATGCCTCCTGGCATTCCTTATCCTACAAAAAGGAATACATTTAATCTAATTTAACAGAAAAAAATCAAGATTGGTGAAATTCCAAGATGATTCTAATTGGGCAAAGTAGCAAAGCATTTGTTTATTGGCATGGCTACAGATGGATTTCTCAGAAATCCTGCTACCTAAAAGAAGAAATCTATGAGTTTGGCAGTGATTGCTCTGACTGCTCCTTTGAGGATGGGTTAAAAAGGGACAAGGAAACAGAATGGCAGCATAAAAAGAGACAATTGCAGTACTACAGAAAATATATGGCAGTTGCATCGAGTTGAGATCCAAGTGGGAAAATGAATCAGCAGGAAATGATGATAATGTGGACATGAGGAGAACAACACAGGGAGACATTGGGCTAGCTCCCTGAATTACACTGGGTTTATGGTGTGGATGAGCTGCCATGAGGGGAAGACTGGGAAACTGAATCAGTTTTATATACATTGCTTCCAAGATGTCCTTGCAGCATCCTCTTAGATCCACCCAATGAGAGTTTAGATGCACATGTGTGGAGCACAGAAGGGAGGTCAAGGTGGTTGGACTCACAACTGAGCAAGTGCTGTCCTAGGCTTACATCAGTCTGGCACTGTTTTTTATTTAGCCTCAACAAACACTCACAACCACCATGTACAACAGATGAGGGAGGACATCAGCCAGTGTTTCAGCAAGGTCATACTCTTGAGACAGCAGAGTCAAGCCGGCTGTAATAATACCTTAGGCAGCTGTGAAGGTATTCTGAGTACGTTTTCTCATTTATATAATGCTTTGATGATTAAAACCCAAGTCATACACTCAACATTCTCAAACATTACCTGATGTTTGACTGTCCTGGACAGCTGTCTATCTGCCTGCACTAGCCTCTTCTTCTACAGATGATGAGTGCCTATACCCATCACATTCTCTCTGCTACTCCAGTAGCTTCCTGTCCCCACTCTCACTGTGTTGGTTAGACAGAACCTGTTTTGCTGTTGAACCTTACTTTGCTGTTCAAAGTAAGGATGTGTGGCAGTTGAGTCAAAGTTGAACCAAAGTTTTAACCCCAGATTTATGAGTGTAGTTAAAGACTGCATCTTAAAATCAGGCATGGTGGCACAAGTCTTTAATCCCAGCACTCATAAGGCAGAGGCAGGTGGCTCTCTGTGAGTTTGAGGTCAGCCTGGTCTATATGGTACATTTCAGGACAGCCAGAACTACATGGTGAGACCTTGTCTTGAAAATACAAATCAAAAAAAGTGCATCTTGGTACATGTTTTCTACAGAAGAGAGGGGATCCTATTCTATACTGTGGGGGGGGGGGGCGAAACCATTAAAAGGAGAGGCCAGATGGGGCCAGAACACAGGGAGGAACAGGTATAAGAAGGATGAGTGTCCTGCAGTATGGCTCCTGAGTTAGATTCACTTTCTGATTTTCTGGGTCTATGCTATCCCGGGCACATATCATTCACTAAATCTGAGCAGAGTCTCAGCTGCTTGCCCTCACCAGAGCTGACCTGCTAACCTTACTGCTGACTGACCAAACTATCAGCAGTGAAACCCCCCCAAAGCCTTCAATATGGCACTTTTCCCTGGGTTGATGGGACAACTATTGACAAAATGGTGATATGAGAGCTATTGCTATTATGAAAAGCACAGTGCTTTGATTTACTGGAACACATGCCCCAGTTTGGATTTGCTTTCTACTTATAGTGTTCCTTCTGAAATGACCATCTATGACTTTAAAGAATACTTTTCCACCCACACAGTATCTTGCACAGACGTCTTCCTTCTGAGCAAATGGCATGCATCTTGTAAACATGTGGCCGATGCTTATAGAATTCATTGCTGTGACTAGACCACCATCATCCAAAGCTGATTAGTTTGTCAGAATGTAATTTTGTGAAGTCTGTTCTCTCCTTCCACCCTTATGAAAATGCTAGTGGTTAGACTCGGGTCATCAGGCTGGTGTGACCAGACAGCAAAAGCTTTTCCCTACTGAGCCGTCTCATAGGCCTTGGAGTATCTTTTTGAAGATTCACTTGCAATGTCAATTAAGTGGGAATTTCCAGAGCTGAGGCAAAGATCACCAGAAGGCTTTACACAATTTGAGTTGACATCCAATATATGACGATCTAAGGACCAGTCAAGAACAATAGTGCCTTCAATATCAAGGGCTTTCCTTCCTGCCCTTGCAATCACTCTCTGCTGGTCTAGAGGTCTTAACTCCAAACTGTGCAATGATTTCACCTGAAACCAGCAGTCATAATAAAATGAAATTGAGACTTTGGGCCCAGTGTGATGGTGTGTGCTAATGATACCAGCAAAAGAATTATGAGATTGAGGCCAGCCTGTGATACATGTGGAGTTTTGGATGAGCCTAAGTAGAACAATACCATAAGATAGAGGGATTGTGGGGTGAGGAAAAATAGAAAGAGGAGGAAGGCAAATCATCGTAACTAGTTGCTGTGGATTCTTCATGTGTCTAGATTAATAGAACCAGGAGAAAGCTACTATTCTGACTGAGGTAATTCCTAATTACCAAGGGGAAATTAGGCTTCTACTACACAACATAGGCAAGGAAGAATCTATATGCCATATAAGAGGGTCTATAAGGTGTTTTTTCCTTGTAGTGTATCCCTTGACTAAAATCAATGTGGAACAGACACAGTTCAGGCCCTCCAGAGGTAAAGTATGCCTCTGTTTGGATTGGAACCACAAACAACTGAAGTGCATGGTACAAGCAAATGTAATACGGAATGTATAACAAGAGAATGTAGTTACTATGTAAACAACAGCTACAATCAATTACAGGGATAAGGACTGCTAGTGTCATACATATCTCACCTTTATTTTACTATGAATATGTTTGTGGGTGTACATATGCAGTATCTCTACATGCATAAATACTTTTCTATCTTTCTTATCTTCTTATTATATAAATGAGATGTTCTGAGAGTTAGCTGGACATTTTTTTTGCTTAAACTACAGAATATCATGTGCAGTGAATGTTCCACAACTAAAAACTAACCAAACAATACTGAATGATGGTTAATATGTGGATCAAATGGAATGCATACTTACATTAGTGATGGAATGGAAAATGGTACTTATGAGGGAGTTTGGCAATCACAAATACTTACCATATGATCCACCAGTCCAACTTTTAGTTATTTATCCTACAGATATAAGAATGTACGTTAACCAAAACAAGTTTCCATGTAAGTATTTATGGTGTGGTAGTATTCCTAATCAGCCATGTGTGGAACAACTCAAATGTTCAGGAGGTCAATGGATAGATACATAAAGTGGACTAGTACTCAAGAAATAAAAAGGAATGGACCACACTGACTCACTCAGCAATGTGAATGAAACTCATACATTATAAATATTAAAATATATAGGAGTAAAAATGCCACTATTGCCTTACTCCACTTATACAACTTTGGCATAAATGCAAAAACCCCATAAATTAATCACCACTAAGTGGTACTAGGACCAGGGCTGGCCAAGCAGCAGTGTGAGAAGACTAGAAGATGATTTTAATTGTCTGTCCTGGGCATGGAGATGGCTCTGTAGGTTTGTCAAACTCACCAATAACTTCAACCAATTGTAAGTGTATTTTAATGCACTTTTAGAGTATTCATTAAAAGGTTATTAATCCACATTGTGTTTAAGAAACCTCTGCTATAAAGAATGAAAGAGATCCATCAATCCGCAGAGTCTTGACATCTTGGTGGAGCCTTTTGCTCCACCACTAAGATCTTAATAAGGGTAATGCCAGTGATGATGGAGAGAAGTGGATGATTCTGAGAAACATGGTATTATAAAATTGCCTGAAAATGAGAAAAGAGAGACAATACTCAACGTTTTTTATGTGAGTGTGTATTGTTGTTCACTTAGAGGTGATTCATATGGTGAAACTGAATGAAAGGAAGATCTTAGGGGGCAGTAGCTCAGTATGGAGTGCAGTAAGATTTGCAGTGTGACTATGTATGGGCAGACATTTATATGACAGAATGGCTAAACTACAATGCTGTGTTCTGACCTAGTCCTCATGCTGAAGTGACTTCACACACAATCATTTTATGACTGGCATTTCTAGGAATCCAAAGTGGGTCATTAAAAATGCAAAGTCTGTCTTCTCCATTCAAACTATTCCTCCTGGAGACATTTCCAGTTTGGAACCTGGAGCCTTTGCACATTAATTTGTTGTCTGCACAAAGGTGCAAAACCGATGACTGGAGTCAGAATAACAAGGGTAATTACTTAGCTCCCCAGAGTGGCTTGGATCTCTCTTTAGCTCATGCCAGTTAGCGAATCCACTGAGAGCAGCCTCCTCGGCTAAGGGGGAATTAAAAAGCAGAATAGGACAGATGCTCTCAGAAGTCCTTGAAAGCCTTTCTTTAATGACAGGGCTATGGTACTCTTAATTTTACAGCTCAGGGGCAAAGAGGAAGAAAAACCTGCCACTTGTCATGTAATATTTCTCAGTAGGCTTAATTATATTTACGGTTGTTAATACTTAAAATTAATGGTTTGAACGTTATTCTCATTAGTACTGGAAGAGGTGATACCAGGCCTGGCCTGCAGAGTTAGAGCATTTCTTTTCCATCTCTCACAAAAAGGCAAAAATGAGTCAGGAAAGTGAGGGGCTCTCAAGGCCTCAGACAATACTTATTATTGGGGAGCTTGGAGTTCCTTTGATTACTTTGCATGTATAGGTTTAATTTTCAAAAGCACACATTCTTTAAGAAACACATGCCTGCTATTTCTGCTTCTTTCCCTATCCTTGACATGATACTGGATTTATATTCAAATGAATTTTAAAAGTTTCTCAGCTATGCTTGACCTGAGTAAATATTGAGGCATCTCTCTTCTCTGTGTCATCTGTTTCTAGCATACTGTGCCTCTCACTCCAACACACACACCAACCTCTTCTATTTTGTGTCTCTTTACTTTCTCACCAACTATCAAAAAATAGGGGTTCCTGCTAGAAAGGATAGGAGATTAGAGGCAGGTGGATCTTGGAGTTCCAGGCTAGCCAAGGCTATCTAGACAGATCCTGTCCCTAAACCCCAAATAAGTAAGTAAGTAAGTAAATAAATAAATAAATGTATGTTAGAAGTGGGTTAAATTTCTATGGCAAGTGTTTCCAAAAGTCTCAGAGAACCACTAGATCCTGAGACTCTGAGTGCGCCTGAATGTAAGGAAATGGTGGTTTTCTTGATCTTTAGAAGTATTGTCTGTTCATCATGGGTGCCTAGAACATGAGAGGGATCAATATCTCATGCATAGAGGCTATAAGGAGGGAGAAGAGGTACACTACAAACACTGGGGTGATACCTGCTCTCTAGCTAGGTGCTTGTTGATTTCTAAGAGGATGGATAGTTACAGTAGCTGTTTGGTAAGTTCATCATGAAACAAACTCTTAAATAGTTTAATGAGTCACACAATATGAACAGAGACATTCTGTGGCCAAGATAACTAAATCTATATCTTCCTTCATTGACTGAATAACTAATGCTTCAAAGACACAAGGGACTGGTCAGTACATGGCTTTAGGAGGGAGAGAGGGGAGGGAGGAAGAGAGAGAGAGAAAAAGAGAGAGACAGAGAGACAGAGAGAGAGAGAGAGAGAGAGAGAGAGAGAGAGAGAGAGAGAGAGAGAGAGAGAGAGAGAATGGTTGAGTAGAAGTTAGTCACATAGACTTGAAGCCTGGAGAGGTAGAGAGGGCATTTCAGGCAACTAGAACTAGGCAAAGGGTAATAGGAAACTCAAGTAGTTCATGATTTTTATAGCTTGATATTACAAAGAGGAGTCATGAATGGAGAATGAAAGATAAACAGGTCTTGCTTCCTATGTTCAAAAGCTAGGGTCCTATACTGAAAGACATATATTGGTGATACCAGCCCAGTGACTGTGGCTGCCTGGAGGTCCAAGGGCTTAAGAAGATAGGAAGAGTGGTATACACTATCCAAGTATGTTAATACAACTCGACCTATTTTTCTGGATCTTGAAACTGTATGTCATGCTCACAGCATTAACTGTGTCTGCTGTTTCTGACAATCACATTCAGTAGGGCTGAGATATGCAGATTTGGCCAACACCGTTGTTCTCACTGCTTGCTTAATAATAATAGGTAAAAGGTTCCGCTGACCCAGTCTTAATCCTCCCAACCCAGTGTGGCCCACAAATTAATGAGTCTCCCAAAGGCTGCTTTGAAGTTCATCTCCCATTAACAAATCACATTACCAACCTAACCACAACCTCAATGCATTCTAATTCAGGCCATATAGTTTCTACTCCTCATTTCTCCTCTTTTCTATGGTTTCTTTGGGTCCTCTTGAGATTTAAAGTCAAGGTACGATTTCCACTTGTATATGTTGAAAAAACTAGCTAAGTTTAGAAAGAGAAACATTCCTATTATCATTTCTCATTCCCTTCCCTAATATGGGATGTCCTTCTGTATGCTGCGAATATGTGTTGCTTTTATTGGTTGATAAAATGCAAATAGACTAAATATCATAACTGTAATTCTTTCTTGATAACTGTTTTGCTATATGTAATTTTACTATGTTAAAATTAAAATGTTCCTTTGTAAAGTATACAGAAAAGGGGAGATGTGGGATGTCCTGTATGCTGTGAATATGTGTTGCTTTTATTGGTTTGATGAATTAAGCTGTTTTGACCAATGGCCATGAAAAATATAGCTAGACAGGAAATCCAAACAAAGATACAGAGAAAGAGTAGATGGAGTCGGGGACATCCCATGTAGCCTCCAAAGGGGTAACATGCTGGAGCATCACTGGTAAGTCACAGCCTCGTGGCAATACACAGATTAACAGAAACAGATTAATTTATGAGAGCTAGCTAGCAGTGTGTCTGAGCCATTGGCCAAACAATTATAATTGATATATCAGTCTCTGAGTAATTATTTCATAAGTGGCTGTGGTGGTCCAGTGGGTGGGAAAGAAACCAGTCCAGTGGCACGAGATGTGACAGAGAAAAACCTCAAACTACACTTCCCCCTTCCAGTGAGCCTCCTTTTCTTCCCAAATATTTCCTCTTCTTCTCCAAGATAATTTTTTCTTGAGGATCCAATGAATTTTATCAGAGTTGCTTACAGGAGTATAGATAAGAGTTTCTTTATATGGTCATGAGTGACTTGCCAATTAAAATCTCTCCCTCCTGCAGAAACCATTAACTGCCTACAGAAACCATGGGATGTGGGTTCATGAGAGTCCCTTCTTCCTTCATGACAGGATATTAATGGACACAGTCTTATGCAGGTCTTGAAAAGATAATGACAATTTCTGTGAGCATGAGAATACAATGGTCATGTTATCCCTGGAAGATAGCACTCAACAGAACTCTACCCACCATCCTCCAGCTCTTACATCCTTCCTGCCTACTTTCCACAATGTTTTATGAGTTTTGGAGGTGTTGTTAGAGACTTCTCACTTGTGGCTAGGGATTAAACAGTAACTTACTCTTGGCACTTTCATCAGTTATCAATCTCTGTAGTAACTGCTAACCACTGCAAAAAAAGGAGTTTCTCTCACCACAGCTGGCTGTAGTGCTGATCTATTCAGATAAATGTAGTTGTTTAGAGACGATTTAGTGGAGCTTCACAGATCTTTTGGCATTTTTCTATTTCATCTGGATACTCTTGCTCTTCCAGTAGTCTTCTGGAGTTCATCTTCTCATTGTCTCCATTTCATACCCAGAGATTAGTACACATCATACTACATTGCCTTTTATCCTAAGACATTTTTCCACAACATTTTGCTAGCTGTACACTTCAAGTGTCAGTTTCTCACATTACAGAGAAAAAGAAAAGGGAACAGAGACAAAGAATTCACTTCCAACATTACTGTTGGGCCTAAAAAGATCCAGACTCAAGGCCTAGTGGAACTTCCTAAGCTTGGCTAGAGTTTGGAGACTTGTCTTTGGCCTATCACTTGCGCATAGTGAACTTTTGACTCGGCATACCTGTCTCTTCCCAGCTATTGCTAACATGGTGGAATATTATTGGCCCTTATACTTCACCCCATCCTGAGGTCCCCACCCACTTTCTCAACCCTATATAAGTACCTGCATAAGGCATAGGGATGACATTTATTTTTACATACCAACTTTGCAAAGCCTGTGGCTAAGCCTAAAGTTGATGTGTCTGAGAGGATGAAGAGGAGCACAGGACCAGATCTTATGAGGAAATTGAGAGAGACTTGAGATCCACCAGGAAAATAGATGGCACCTGAGTGGGCTTAATGGCAAAATTTCAGGGAAAGCATAAGCAGAGAGAAGGAAGAGGAATAAGTGTGAAATCACAGAATTTGGAACACAAGATGAATTCAGATCATGCATGGTGGCATAGAAGGGAAAGACATAGACAAGAGCAAAATTAACATAAAATTCTATGCTTAAATAGAATTTTAAAAAGCAGGATAAACACTATAGAAAAATCAAGATATGTTAGTACAGAAAATAATAAAAATATAACAGGGACATCAGGTTATTAATTTTTGGTCATAATATAGTAAGTTGACAAGTGAATGGGAAACAAAGAAAATCAGAAAAGTCATGAATTAGAAACATGCCATACACACACATGTACACAGTAAGAGGAAAGAGAAAGAGACAGAGATGAAGCAGGAGCTGGAGATAGTGATATAGATAAAGAGTACATACCATCATCATTAACATTCAAAACATCTTCAAAAGGATGAAGGTAACAGACTCTTAAGTCATAATGATTTTGTCTCTTTTTTGCCTTTAGTTCATCTGTGATATTTATTCCATCTGAGAGTGGATATGTGTATATTTAATATTAACTTTTCAACTTCATAAATTATAATTCAACCTGATATCTAATTCTTACTAGCTTGTGATCAGCTTACCAGAGTCACAATACAGTATGTAAAGAAATTGGGCAATTATCTCAGATATGATCCCGAAAGCCCACATTCTACACAAATGAGACATCTGTGAAGAATGGAAACTGTTCCTCCTTTTACCAAGTGTGGCTTTAATTCTTCCACACCTACCGAGAAGATACTAAATAGAGGTAGTTTGATCAAGAATCTTATAAAGATGTAGGAGAAATGGGAATAACCTCACCCAGACTCTTAAGATTGACTCCATCCTTTTCTCTTGGCCAAAATCCTCTCCCTTGGGGATCTCCAGGCAGTTATATTTAAGACTTCAATTAACAGGTTGGGGTAGTTTGAATAAAAATGTCCCCCATAGGCTTAGGTATTTGAATATTTGGTCCCAAGTTAGTGGCACTGTTTTGGTAGATGATGGGAGGTGAACATCACTGTGAGTGGGTTGCAGATTTTACTGCCCCTCCCCATTCACAGTTTACCGTTGGTTTCTTGTTTGCAGGGTAATGTGAGCTCTCAGCTTCCTGCACTAGACCCTTGTTGCCACGCCTCCACTATGGACTCTCCAGCTAAAACCCTAAGACTCTCCTTTAAGTTGCTTTGGTTGTGGTGCTTTTATCACAGTCACAGAAAAGTAACTAATAAGAGATATTAAACAGAGAACCTGTCTATTAAAGGGATTTGTGAAAAGCACTGTAATAAAGTGGGGCCAGTCCTATAAATCAATCAATCACATGCAAACATTATAGGTCATACTATGTTCATTCATGATGTCAGAGTAACATCATCATCTGTGATAATAAGCAGTATGTTAATTATGCCAACTGAAGAAATATGTGGGAAATAAAATGCTCTAAGTATTTACTTGAATTCAACCATTCATCTTTTAAGTAGCTTACTAGTAGAATATAGGACATTTTTTCATTGAAAAATAACAAATACTTTATCATAAAGTTTTTTAAAGAAAATGATGGTTATCTGAAATTCAACAAATATAAATATATTGGCCTTGGAATGCACACACATATTCTTGCAGGCACACTCCAGTGTGTGTGTGTGTGTGTGTGTGTGTGTTTTCCAAGACCAATAGCTTGTCTTCTTTGCATTTTACTTTCTATCTTCTCCTAGAGAAGAAACAAACACTGACAGCAACTGATGCCAGGTCTTTGAACTAGTGTGAGGCAGACAAGTTTTATGAGGAAGCTGCTCATGATTTCCTCTGATACAACTTTTCCACTCAGATGTTTTATGACAACTGCGGTCTCTATGGACTAACAAACTATACAAAGACTGATTTTTAAAATAGGACTCCCTTAGCACAAAATCAGAGTAGTCTGATAATAAAACCATTTGCATGTAATGAGCCAACTCTAAAAGTTGCTGAAGTCAGAGCACGGAACATGGAAAGGACTCATGGTTCCATCCTGGGATGCCAAACTGAGGCTCTCCCTCTCTCTCTCTCTCTCTCTCTCTCTCTCTCTCTCTCTCTCTCTCTCTCTCTCTCTCTCTCTCTCTGTGTGTGTGTGTGTGTGTGTGTGTGTGTGTGTGTGTGTGTTAAGATAAGGTCTCCCTGTGTAACCCAATCTCACTTTTAATTCACTTTGTAGCCCACTGTGGCCTAGAATGCATGATAGTCCAACTTAAGCTTTTCAAGTAATGGGACTTGAAGGCTATATCAGCACATCTAACAAGTCTAATTTTTGATGTTGTCAAAGAGACATGTTGGTATTTTTCTCTACTACCAACACCGAAAATTTTAAAAACATTATAGTTTAAATAAAGGATATAATAATAATAATCAGATTTTACTAAGTTTTTACTTATCAAGTGGTCATCTGCTCTTGTTCTGAGTCCATGGGCAACAGGTATAAGCACACATGCAGGCCAAACACTCATATACATTAACCATCTTATACCTGTCAGAACAACTAAGATCAGAAACACTAATGACAGTTTATGCTGGGGAGGATGTGGAGAAAGGGGAACACTCCTCCATTGCTGGTGGGAGTGCAATCTTGCTTTGGAAATCCATATGGTAGTTTCTCAGAAAACTGCGACTCAGTCTACCTCATGACCCAGCAATTCCACTGTTGGGCATATACCCAAATGATGCACATCCACACAACAAGAACATCTGTTCCACTATATTCATAGCAGCATTATTTATAACAGCCAGAACCTAGAAACAACCTAAATGCTCCTCAACCGAAGAATGAATAAACAAAACATGGAACACTTATATAATGGAGTGCTACTCAGCAGAAAAAAAAACAAACAAAAAATGACATCTTGAAATTCACAGGACAATGGAATTAGAAGAAACCATTCTAAGTGAGGTAACCCAGACACAGAATGACAAACGTGGTATATACTCACTCATAAGTGGATATTAGACATAGAGCAAAGGATAACCAGCCTATAATCCACAACCCGAAAGAAGCTAGGAAACAAGGAAGACCCTAAGAGAAACATATATGGCCCCCAAGAAGGGTAAAGGGACAAGACCTCCTGAGTAATTTGGGAGCATGGATGGAGAGGGAGGGAGGAAGAGAGAGAGGAGGGGAGAAGGTATGGAGAGAAGACATGAGGGATCAGGAAGATTGAGTTGGGGCAAGCACAGAGAAGGAGAGCAAGGAAAGAGATACCTTAATGGAGGGAGCCATTATGGGGTTAATGAGAAACCTGGCACTAAGTAAATCTCCAGGAATCCACATGGATGACCCAACTAAGAATCTAAGCAATAGTGGAAACATTACCTTAAATAATCATCACATATAATGAGATTGATGACGACCTTAAATGGCATCATATAACTTGCATCCAATAGTTGATGGAAGCAGAAACAGATTCTTCACAGCTAACCACTGAGATGAACTCTTGTAATCCAGTTGTTGAGAGGGAGAAGTGATGAACAAAGGGATGAAGACCATGTTGGGGAAACTCACCTGAGCAAGTTGGAGCTCATGGACTCCAGACTGACAGCTGAGAAACTTGCATAAGACCAAACTGGGCTACCTGAATGTGGGTGACAGTTGTGGGGCTTGGGCAGTCTATAGCACTGCTGGTAGTGGAACCAGTATTTATCCTTAGTGCATGAACTGGCTTTTTGGAGCCCATTCCCCATGGAGGAATACATTGCTCAGCCTGGATACATGGGGAAAGGCCTTGGTCCTGCCTCAAATGATGTGACAGACTTTGATGATTGTCCCTGGTAGGCCTCACCTTCTCTGAGGAGTGGATAAGGGATGGGATGGGGAGATGATGGGAGGGAATAGGAGGATGGGAGGGAGAGGGAACTGGAATTGGTATTTAAGATAAGATTGTTTTTTAAAATTAAAAAAGCCCACAAAGATTAATCAAACAATAAATAAAGAAAAGAGCAGAAAACATTCACATTTACTAGTACCAAACTTCTTTTTTTTTGTTTTTGTTTTTGTTTTCACAGAGATCCTTTATTAAAGCAGGGAAGAAAAGTTAAAGTGACTGCTTTCCGACTCAGGCAGAAAAACAGCAGCAAATGACCTTGCAGGTGTCATTTTTAAGAGGAGAAGAAGGGGAGGTCTGTGTTAGAATGGGCTAGGATGTGGTGCTAAAGGAGACAGAGAATGAGAGAGAAGAGGAAGGGGGCAAGGGGAAGGGCTGGGGTGTTTGTCCAGAGGTACTAAACCAAACTTCTAATCATGGCAATGTTTCTTGATCTGATGATCTGATGCTTTATTACCAAGTTTTAAGATTGTTTGAACCTGTACTCAAGACTTACAGGAAAGCAACAAGGAAGGCACTAAACAAGGAAAGAGCCAGCAGTGATATGTTAAGATTTTAAAAATCATGGTATTTTGTAGGTATTATACCTGCATATATGTATGTCTGTGTTCCATACAGAGGCCAGAAAAGAGTGTTGCATCCCCTGGGTCTGGAGTTATAGTAGGTTGCAAGCTGTCATATGGATGATTGGAATTGACCTGGGTCCTCTGCAAGGGTGGCGAGTGCTCTTATCCTTTGAATCATCTCTCCAGTCCCTGAAGATGGTTTTGAAAAAGACTCCATACATGAGAAACAGAGGGTTCTAATAAAGACCATGCTATATCCACTCCATGTTGCAGAGTCACACATCAGGGCCATAGTTCTCTTATGACACTGTATTTCTGATGATGAGGACCCCTGAGTTTAGGGTTTGGGCCAAGAACACAAAATGTGGGAGCAATGAAAGCAACCTTCACACCAGGTAGTCTGACTCTACAGCCTTCACTCTTATACACAACCATGTGGGCACATATGCAGTAAATCCAGGAAATAATGAGAGGCCATGCTCTAGGAACTGAGCAAAGGGCCTACTCTCTAAGAAGAGCAATAACCTACTGATTTTTGCCACGACAAAGATAACAATTTGGAGGATACGGGCACATGAGGAGATAAAGTTATTACCATGTGGGGGCTCACAGGTTTTCTCACCCCTGATGTCAAATGAGAGCAAAGACAGTGAAGTGAATTCCTACAAGACACACTATCTGAGAACCATCCTCGTTATAGGACTTGAATGTCACACAGAAAATGTAATGTGGGAGCAATGTGCATCATAAAAGCAGAACATTTAGATTAGGAATTGACATGGTGGAAAAGTCAATGGAAAATCTGGGATCAGGAAGAAAGATTAAACTAGATGACCACACAATTTATAGTCCAAACATAGGCATCTTTGAGTGGAAAAAGACAGTTAATGATTAGGATGAGGCAATGGGTAACGGGTACAAGGGTTTGCCATTTGATCACTAGTTGTTCTGGTCATACTCTGGTGTTAGCCCTGCCTGTTGAGATTAGGAAATAAGATCTGTCCCAGGCTCAGACTTGCTAGAGAATTCAAGAGGGTGGGGGTCTGATAAGAGTGTATTGCACAAAGTGTCTGGGTCCTGTTTGAAAGAGATAAGATCACGATCATGATGGCCCATGTTCCTTTAAATGTAAAATGACTCCAGAGCTAGTGGGTCACAGTTTCTGAGTTTTACTTTAGTTCCTACATAAAAGAATCAACACAATACATGTGGACATAATCAGAAGGGGCTGGTAGAGACAGAGAGGATGAAATCCATGTGAAACAAACTTGGGAAAACAAAAGCTCTTGGGAAGACCCAAACACAGAGAGCAAGCCAGCAGCTTAAGCTGCAAGATGCTCAGGTTGCCACTGCAGCCAGTTTTCTGGGAGAACAAATGCCCAAATACGAATGGTGAGACTGATCATCAAGGACCTATGTTTATACAAACTTATAAACAGCCATGTAGTTTCGCTTTACACAGGAGGGAAACATCATTCAGAGAATGAAAGCTTGTTTAGAATGCAAAATAACTCTGCAATCCAGGTTGTCCTCCTCCTCCCCAACCCTGAGCAGCAGGGACTTGGGGGTGCATATCACTCTCTTTTCTCCCTGAGGCAGGGGATGTCTCTGGCAGCGAGTGGCTTTCTTTTCTAAGGGTTCTCTTCTTCTGTAGGTCTGGTATTCAACATCTTTGAGGCTGAAAATCCAATTTATTCCTTCACACATACCCCATCCACTGGAGAGCTTGTGCTGGGAAGAATATTTGTGTCAGCAAGTCTCATGTGCTTCTCATTAATGTGCAGAACAGCTCTACTTAGAGCAAATGCCTAGTCCTTGACCAGTAGCTATGATGGAGGTTATGGGGTCACAGCAAGTAGGGTGTGGCTACCCGTGGAACTGGGTTACTTCAGCTTCTCAATATCCTACGACTCTGTGGCTACTCCTTTTGTTCTTTTTCAAGTTTGTGTCCCTCTGACCAGTCATTAAAGTCAGAGTTTCCTTGAGGTTGAGGGCCAGGCCTTGTGCTTTTTTCCAAATGTTCTCCCTCCTTATAATCTCTATCGTGTCCATTGCTGCAGTTCCTGAGTGTGTTTTTTTTTTTTGCAAGCATGGACCAATGGTATTCAAACATAATCATTATGCATAGAACTCCCCTTTGAATTCCGGGTCAAAGTCATTCAGTTGCAAAGGTCATCATCTTATGAAGCCATTATTGACATGTCCTTCTACTTGCAGCTTATTTTCAAACTACCTTCTTACTGCCTCAGTCTCACTTTCTCAGCATATCTTAAGGCCATTTCTTCTACTCTTACAGCTAAAACCCCACTTCACACTACAATTATTACTCTCTCAGTCACTGAAACAGTCTACACACTATCCCTTGTCTAATTTTGCTTCTTTTCAATCCATTTCCAACACTACAGTTATAGTGAAGTTTATAAAAGTCTGCCCTTGTGCTTACACACTCTGGGATCTCCTGGCCTGGGGACTGCAGGCAGGTCAACTCATCTCTCGGCCCCACCCAGTGGACCAAGCAAACACAAGTCTTCTGACATCTCTGTACTAGTCCTGCTCCCACCCACCGGGAGAAGGAGTGCCTCAGACCTGCCTGCACCCACCGTGAGACCCATCAAAGTACTGGACCTCCTTGCACCCACAGGAAGAGAACCTTGAACACATACCTACCAGGAGAAGAAAAGATCCCACCTACACACACTGGAAAAAGGGATAGGAAGATGACAATATAAAAATAAATTCAACAACAGAAAAAACAACATGATGCCAACAGAGTCTAGGGACTCTACACCAGCAAGACATGAACATCCCAACACAGATGAAGCAGAAGAGAACAGTCTTAAAAACAACTTCATGAAGATGATAGAGACCCTAAAAGAGGAAATGAGAAAGAAATGGAAGAAAATACAAACCAAAAATTGCCAGAAACAATTCAAACAGTGCAAGGTTTGAAAGCTGAAATAGAGACAATAAAAAAACCACACATCCTGAGGGAATGCTGAAATTAGAAAAGATGGGTAAACGATCAGGAACTACAGATGCAAGTATAACCAACAGAATACAAGAGATACAAGAGAGAATCTCAGGCTTTGAAGATACACTAGGAGAAATAGATTCGTCAACCAAAGAAAATCTTAAGTCCAACAAATCCCTAACACAGAATATCCAGGAAATATGAGACACCGTGAAAATGCCAAACCTAAAAATAATAGGGATAGAAGAAGATGAAGAAACCCAACTCAAAGGTGTAGAAAACATATTCAACAAAATCCTAGAAGAAAACTTTCCCAACCTAAAAAAAAAAAAGACCTGGCAATGAAAGTACAAGAAGGCTATAGAACACCAAATGACTAATGATCATTAGTCATTTGCATTAAGACTGGGCAGGTTTAACCCCCAGAAACAGCTGACCTGACAAGGGTTAGCTCTTGAATCCCAGACTGATGCCTGGGAACCTAGCATGAAACTGATCAAGACCCCCTGAATGTAGGTGTGAGTGAGGAGGCCTAGGTAATCTATTGAGCCTTGGATAGTAGATCAGTATTTATCCCGGGTATACAAATGGACTTTGGAATCCCATCCAACAATGAGAGATGCACTCTCACCCTAAACTCTTGGGGGAGGGTCTAGGCCCTGCCCTGGATGAAATGACAGACTATGGACACCCCCATGGAGGGCCTCACCCTCCCTGGGGAAATGAAGGGATATTGGGGGGGTTGGTGGGAGGGAATGGGAGGAGGGGAGGGAAACGGAGAGGGACCTGGAATTGACATGTGAAGCAACCTTGTTTCTAATTTAAATTTAAAATTAAAAATATATAAAAAAGAACACCAAATAGAGTAGACCACAAAAAAGTCCCCTCAACACATAATAATCAAAACACAAAACATACAGAATAAAGAAAGAATATTAAGAGCAGCAAAGGAAAAAGGCCAAGTAACACATAAAGACAAACCTATCAGAATTATACACCTGACTTCTCCATGGAAACTCTGAAAGCCAGAAGGTCCTGGGTAGATATTCTACAAACACTAAGAGACCACGGATGCCAGCCCAGACTACTATACCCAGCAAGGCTTTCAATCACTACAGATGGAGAAAACAAGATATTCCATGACAAAATCATATTTAAACAGTAAATATTCACTAATCCAGCCCTACAGAAAGTACTGGATGGAAAACTCCAACCTAAGGAAGCTAATTACACTCACAAAAACATAGGCAATAGATAATCCCACTTTATCAAAATCCAAAAGAAAAAGCAGGGCAAATCCACACACAATACCACCAACAACAACAAATTAAAACCAGACAAGAATTAACACACAAGGGTCCTTAATTTCCCTCAATATTAATGTTTTTAACTTGCCTATAAAAAGACACAGGCTAACAGAATAGATCCGTAGAAAGAATCCATCCTTCTGCTGCATACAAAAACACAGATATTACCTCAGAATAAAGGGTTGGAATAAGATTTTCCAATCAAATGGACCTAAGAAACAAGCTGGTGTAGCTATCCTAGTATAGAACAAATTAGAATTTAAACTAAAATCAATCAAAAGAGATGAAGAAGATCAATTTATATTTATCACAGGAAAATCTATCAGGAAGAAGTCTCAGTTCTGAACGTCTATGCCCCAAATACAAAGGCACCCACGCATGTTCATAAAAGAAACATTACAAAAACTCAAATCACACATAAAACCTTACATACTTGTAATGGGAGACTTCACACCCCACTCTCACCACTAGACAGGACCAGACAGAAACTTAACAAAGAAACAAAGGAACTAACATAAGTTATGATCTAAATGGGTTTAACAGACATCCTTCTTCTCAGTGTCACATGGAACCTTCTCTAAGATTGACGACATACTCCGCAACATAGTAAACCTTAACAGGTACAAAAAATTTGGAATAGCCCCCTGTATCTTATTAGACCACATGCTTTAAAGTTATAATTCAACAACAACACAAGTTGCAGAAACCCTACAAACTCATGGAAATTGAACAATGTGCAATAGCACCATTCCTGGGTCGAAGAAGAATTAAAGAAATAAATTAAAGACTTTGTAGAATCCAATGAAAATGTAGATGCAACATACCCAAATTTATGGGACACTTTGAAACAGTACTAAGAGGAAAGTTCATAGCACTAAGTCCCACATGAAGTAACTGGAGAGTAGTCACACTAGAGAATTAACAGCACAACTGAAAGCTCTAGAACAAAAAGAAGCAAACTCACCCCCAGAGGACTAGACACTAGGAAATAACCAAACTGAGGGCTGAAATCAATAAAGTAGAAACAAAGAAAACAATACAAAGGATCAATGTAACAAAGAGTTGATTCTTGGAGAAAAATCACCAAGATAGACAAGCCTTTATCCAAACTAACTAAAAGGCAGAGAGACAACATGCAAATTATCAAAATCAGAAATGAAAAGGGGGCCATAACAATGGACACTGAGGAAATCCAGAAATGTTCAGGTCATACTTTGAAAACCTGTACTCCACAAAATTCGAAAATTTAAAGGAAATGGGCAATTTTCTGGATAGATATCATTATTTTCTTGATATAACCTCATTAATAATTATAAATAAAAAACACCACAAGATAAAACAATGCTATATTACATTTTCATTTCTCATAATAAAAAACACTAGAATGAGAACATTCAATGTTGGTTTAAGTATTCACGAAATTGCCGCTTGTGTAACCTATCCAGTAACAGAAAAACACTGTTCAATAATTATCCGGCCAATCTAGAATTGAAAGTGTGCACATTTCAAATAATTGCACATTTCACTTTCTAAAAAACTAAATAAATAATTGAAAAAATATAAAAAGTATTAATATTTATTATGAAATTTTCAATAATGTTTGTAACAGTACAATTCAAAGACAAACTAATATAACTAAGTTAAATAATTCATTGGATAAATCTATTTTGTATAAAATTGAACATTTAGTATCATAAAAATGTGTATGATTTGTTGGATAAAATATATATTTTGCAAAAAAAGAAATACACACACACATATGTCCAGCCCAGCCTCGAACTCACAGATATCCGCCTACCTCTGCCTCCCGAGTGCTGGGATTAAAGGCATGCACCACCACCACCCAGCTTATTTGGTATTTTTCAAAAGTTTATATCTACCTAGCAGTAAATGCTTATGAATGTGCACTAACATGTCTCAAGAAAAACTACCCCAAATAGTAATGGCTACTTCTGTGCAATGAGATTGAGTGATTGCCACCTCTGTTCTTTTCTACACTACTTTTTACAAGTAAGACTATTCTTATGATAGAATTGGAAGCAGTTGTAAAACGAATATAGTAGTTTTAAAATCACAGTGCTAAGTTATTTTTGCATTTGCTTTGAGCTCTATCCTACTACTTCAGTTAACATGATAACTCTAACACTCCATCTAGTGTTATGAATGTGAGATGTCTTTAAAAAGAGTCTCAAGTATCCCTATTTACAATTCTGGAGGCAAATAAAACAAATACTTCTTTTAAAAGAGACTGAGAATTCTTGTGCAAATCTTGGTCAAAGGCTGACAGAGCTCATAGCTCAACCTATACTTTCAGTTCAGTAATAGGAAGTTGAAATGATCATGAAATTATATTCAAGAACCCAGTGGTTAGATATATAAACAGGTAAAAAGAGGTTTTAACTCTCTAGCTACATCCTTACCACAAAATACACATGTACCCCTCTATATTACTGTCAGTGCCACCATCATATACACACGTCAAGAAGCAACCAATTTCTTCCAAATGTTACAGAAACAGAATGTTCTATCAGAAGGTCCAGACAAAGCCTTCATAAGGCAAAAACAGTAAATATCAGACTTATCTGTGTCACCCACCAACTCTTATTCAAGGACATTTGATGCCCAGTGTAGAGTGTAACTTCAGGATCATTTGGGAAAAGCTTAGTCAGTTTAATTAAAGTGAAGCCAGACATCAACCAAGCAAATATACATATTGTATGACCAGTTACTCTATGCTTGATCACTAAAGGTATCTTTAAAATAGCTATCCAAGCTGTTAGGAACAACAGTCTTTCATGGTAACTCGGCTGACTAGAAGATTGATAAGAGACTTTCTCAGTTTGAAACCATGCATCAATTACTTTCAAACTCTTCTACCCTGTGAGTAATCAGTTGATTTCTGGAAGTTTATCCTGAAGAAATATTATACCATTCTCACTATATATGCAAAACAGACATATCAGAAACCACCTAAATTACCAAACATTAAAGTTGATTAAGAAACATAAAGAAATGTCCATGTAATAGAACATTGTGTAGTTCTATAAAATGATCCATTGAAGTCTTCATAATAGACTTTTGCAAATACCCATGATCTCAATAAAGGATAAGAAATTATTGAACTTGTTTTTTTCTGTCTATGATCATAAGGAAAATGTAGGAACTCTTCTGTAATTAAAGAAATCACAAGGCTTTCAACCTGTCCTCTCAGTGACTCCACTGAACAGCAGGAATGGGTTGGAAGGGTGCTAAGCCATGATTCACAGAATTGCCGGAAGCAAGTCCCTAACACCCATAGGAAGTTGGTAGAACCTGGACATAACTGAAGCAAATTAAACCTATGGTACTCAGAATAAGGCAATATTAGACAAGTTTTCAAAATATGGTGATGGCCTATCTGTCATCTACCTACATATCCAGGTGGTATCACTTGCGCAAATCCTCACTTCCAGATTTTTAAGCATTTAATGCATTGACTGACCAAGTCTTGTTTCCTCCTTTATAAAAAGTGCAGGCTGCCAACCATATACTGACTCTTTTCATCCTCAACCATCTTGCATTGGCCCTTCTGTGCCTGTATTGATTAGAATTATACATGTCTTTGCCAAAGAACAAAGGAATGGTCCCATTTGTGGTGGAAATTGGCTCTCCAGACCCCAGTCAACCAGAAAGCTGAGCTAAATGGAAAACATTAAAGTTTGTCTTCCCAGCAGAAAATCTTTTGATCACTTCTTGTAGTTCCCTTACCCATAAACCGCAGCTTCACCTGACCCAGCTTAATGAAGATAGCATATCCATCCATAGCATCCACATTCATTACAGACTGAATATGATCTATATAGTAGCTATGCAGGGGTAGGACAGAGAAGAAGCATTACTCAGAGGTGAAGTCCTTTATGGGCCTACAGAATACCATGGAGAAAGCAATAGGTATTAATAGGCAAATAAAACAGCAGCATCAAGAGAACAAATGAGAGTTGTGAGAAAGCTGGGGATGGAGGACATGCAGGGGGAAGCTCTATAACATTAGTAAATATACAAGACGGGGAAATTGTTGACTGAGAAAAGACTGGGGAAACAGTGCATCCAATGACCATTATGATTTGAGACAGAAAAGAACCAATGTATCCCAGTTAGGAAAAGTCGGACAGAACGCTGAGAAGTGGTCTCTAATAATAGGACTCAGAGATGGGGTCGTGGACACTGGATATATGGAACCAGACTATGGTTGTAGTCTTTGTCCAAAAATTAGAGATTCATTCTGAAATCTCTCCCCCCATTGTTTCCCTTCCTTATGGAAGAGTCGGAGGATAGAGAAGTTTGTTGCAAAGATTGTCTTCTGGGCATTTCATGGCCATTGTACTCACTGTAGCTGTGAAATCACACAAAGACTTGAATGACATTGAGCTATCATCATTTTGTTGGGAGAGGGTAAAGGGCTTATGAGATCCTTTTGACAGTTGATGATGTCTGAGTTAGAGTGTGTCACTTTCTTCACTGGGATAAGCACTGATAAGTTGTCCATGCCCATGCAAATAACCTTCCAGCCATTCTAATGCAAGTAACCTAAATTAAACCCAGTGGATTGCACCAGAAAAGCACCTGGAATCAGGGGGAGGATTTCATGAGAAGAAAAAGTATTTCAGTGGGAAGAGGATAAAAGATGGTAGTATGAGGTTAAAATGAATAAAATTCATTATATACGTGTACGAAACTGCCAAAGAATAAATATTTTAAGCTAAAGAAAAGGATATATTGTTTAAAAAGCATCAAGTTATATGTTATCTTTGTAAAATGAATAGGTTTAGGTCGGCAGTGGTGGAGTACACCTTTAATCCCAGCACTTGGGAGGGAGAGGCAGGTGGATCTCTGTGAGTTCGAGACCAGTCTACAAGGGCTAGTTCCAGGACAGCCTCCAAAGCTACAGAGAAACTCTGTCTCAAAAAAACAAACAAAAAAACCCCAAAACAACAGAATAGGGTTAGTTAAATGAACACTGAAGTTTATTTCAGCTATGAACTTGTTCATTTCACATGGTCCACTGTTTATTTATGCTTTAGTCAATAGACTATTAGGCAGAATCTCAAGGATCTATTGTGATCAGCAATCTACTGGCCCTTACAAACGGTTGAGGCTGCTCACCAATGTATGTCTTCATAAGAACTCAACAAAATGAAGTAGTGAACAATGGAATGAATCTATGATTGCAAATGCTTCTTGCTGTTTTCTCAACATATAATGCTATTCAGTCAAATGCAAGGGGAGTTTCAGCCATAAAACTAATGCTTCATACACAAAGACATATTTGAGACAATGTTGATATCAGTCAAGTATTCCCAGCTCCTTTCTCTAGTTATAGACTTTTATTTTAGCAAAATAGGTTCTACTGAGAAAGAATAAAATCTTTAGCCTCTTATGTCACTTGGTAAAATGTGCTTTGCAGCTTGTATGATTACTCTTGTTTTCATTTTAGCTCCAGCTAAGTCTTTTTGTATGGTTTTTCAAAGAGCTCAGTGCTTCTCTTTCTGTTTATTTCTACCTTATTTAGTAATGTTTCATTTTGCTTGGGAATATCAAAAGTAAGATAGCAGAAGCATTCAGCTCAGAAGAAAATAATTAAACTTTGCTACAGAAGTCACCCTAACAGAAAAAATCACCACCTGTCTATTTTAAAGAATTTTCTTGCCACCAAACTCAATAGAATTCATTCAGAACATGAAATGTGATCTATGCAGACAACACATTGAGTTTGGTAAGACAACATTTCATTTCTTCCTGTAGAGTGAGCTCATTATATATCTCAAACAAGAACTCAGGATTTGAGACTTGAATGGAAGGCAAAATAATTTTCTTCTATTTTTAATTTTGTCTTAGTGGTTGGTTCCTTTTCATTGCTTTTGTTTGGTAAGGAAGAAAAACTATTTTCTATCTGTTAAAGAATCTGAAAGCTAAAGTTCAGAAAGCAGTGACTTTTTCAGATGTAATGAAAAATGGAGAAATATATTGGATGTAATGAAAATGGCATTTCTCTTTAGAAGATGGGTGATATTTCAAAATGTATGAAGGACTTCAAACATGAAGAGGGCACAGCAAAGCATGCTGCCTACTGATCTCCAAACTTTTATCATTTTTTTCTGTCTGGTTGTTGGGGTTTTAAATTTTCTTTTCTTTGCTTGCCCCCCCTCTCTCTGTGTGTATATGAGAGAGAGAGAGAGAGAGAGAGAGAGAGAGAGAGAGAGAGAGAGAGAGAGAGAGAGAGAGAGAGAGAGAAAGTTAATTTTAAAAGGTAGTCTCTGTGGAAAGAATAGCAACAGATGACACCATTGTAGTGGTGAAAACCAGCTACCTGTGATGGATCATGGTATTGTTAATAGTGTGGATCCTCAAGTTACCCAGCCAATCCACCATTCTCTTGTGTACGTTATTTAGGCTTTGGTACCCCTTAGTCAGGTCTCTGCTTCTGAATCCTTGAGAAATATGTCTAGTAATCACCTATCTTAGAGGATTGCTGTGTCAGCTGAAATGATAATCACACAGTTTGTCAGATGAGTACTCACATAGTATATAATTAATATTTGTAGCCATGTCATATATGTCTAAGACGGTGCCTACCACCATAAATGACAAGTTTTAATGGAATGCGTAATATCACATGGGATCTAGAATTAAATGCAAATACGGAAACACTTGAAATCCAGTGCTTTTGGAAAGATGATATAGAATTGTGATTGTGAAATTAAAAATTCAATATTTCAAGGTGAAATTTTCTATCATCAATATTGCATGGTTCTTCTAAACATTAGCATGTAACCTAGTGATATATTAAATCTGCACACACTTATTTTACTTTCATGCCTTAAGTATATTTGAGTTTGATGAAGCCCATGCAGCTGGCCTTCTCTCTGTTATACCATTAAAACACAATATTTCAGGAACATAAATATTCTTTTATCAGAAAAGTCATCACCCCTGTAATGGTCTTTTACCCATGCCAGAAGAAAAACAAATTTCTTATTTTAGAAGTGGGTAAATGATGGGAGCTGAAGAGTCTGTAATATATAATTTAATAATAATGACCTCATGTACATCTATATATAGGAAAATAACCTGAGTTTGTAAACCAGTAAGCATATAACTCAAGTCTACTAAAGTAGCATGTTGGGGGTATGTTATTGGTTCTTAAGACCAAGATAGATCCTAGGGCATTAAACACTAGCTGAAAAATAATAACATAAATTGAAATATGAGGTGAAAAATTTATAAATGTGATATCATTTTATTTTTTTAAAGCTTGGTAACCTAAAAGTGGGCTATGGATTAAGCAAATTACACCCACCAAAAAGAAAACAAATAGAAAAATAAAGATGTCTGAGCAGGTAATACATACACACACAAAAGAAATATAATCAACACATGAGTTAATTTTATCCTCAGTCATTATTTTAAAAATCCCTAAGAAATTCTTCATATAGAATAGGCAAACATCTGCTGGGAGGTGGTGGCACATGCCTTTAAACCCAGCACTCAGGAGGCAGAGGCAGGTGGATCTCTGTGAGTTTGAGGCTGGGCTGGATCGACAGCCTCCAAAACAATACAGAGAAACCCTGTCTCGTAAAAAACAAAAACAAAAAAAAAACCAACAAAAAACAAAAACAAAAAAACAGAATAGGCAAACATCTAACATCTAAGATATGGAGAACTTCCATTCACTGGTGGTGAGAACACAAAAATGTCAATAGAGCACAAACTCTCGTAGGAAAAAATCTTCCATCTAGTCATTCCACTATTAGAGACTTCAGCTAGTTTAAGTCATTTTAACTTAATGTAGGGAGATATATTCACAGGTTTTGAAGTACATCATAGCCAAAACAAAGCTTTGAAAATAACAAAAATTACTAAGATGTTTTTGTTAAACAGATTTGAGATGAAAAACCCAAGAAGACAATCTAAAGTTTTAGAAAGGCACATAGTTGAATACAGAACTAGTCAAGGACAGGAAGCAGGAACAAAGTACCCCAGTTATCATTGGCTAACATAATTTTCTTGCTGGGATTGGTTGATGACCAAAGGTAATGATTAATTCCTTATGCCCACTTCTGCCATCCATCTCCTGATATAGAAAAAAAATAAAGAGCAGATATGTACCCTAGAGATTTAAAGTAGAGCTGACTGGTCCTTTAAGGGGGGGTTGGGGGGAGGGTACGGGAGGAGGGGAGGGAAAGGGAGAGGGACCTGGAACTGACTTGTGAAGCAACCTTGTTTCTTATCTAAATTTAAACTGGAAAATAAAATAAAAAATAGCATATATTTGGTGAAAATAATAAAGTATAAAATAATTTTAAAAAGTCGAGGTTTGTGATTCCTATAAGATTCCTTATAAGATTACCTTTAAAGATAAGTAATAAAGTAATTGTCAGTTTCTGTGTAACTGCAAAATGTAGCCTTCCATTAAAAGACCTAACTAGCTTGCTTGCCTACACAGTTCATCTATAACAAGTTGCTTGGGCATGAATGTATGTGGGCCCTTGGATAATTTGTTTTTCACCTATAAAACATAAAATATTTAATCATGTAAAGCAGATGAAAAACATGTTTTCACCTGTATTCATTATAATCATTCACTCAAAAATTAGAATGTCCTTGATAGAGGGAGCCATTATGGGGTTAAAGAGAAACATAGTACTAGGGAAATCCCCAGGAATCCACAAAAATGACTCCAACTAAGAATCTAAGCAATAGTGGAGAGGCTGCCTTAAATGACCTTACCCTATAATGAGATTGATGACTACCTTAATGCTATCATAGATCCTTCATCCAGTAGCTGATGGAAACAAAAGCAGAGCTTCACAGCTAAGCACAGAGCCAAACTCCTGGATCAAGTTGCAGAAAGGAAGGAGTGATGAGCAAAGGGGTCAAGACCATGCTGGGGAAACCCACAGAAACAGCTGACCTGACCAAGTGGGATCTCACTGACCACAGACAGACACCTGGGAACCTGCATAAGACCTAACTAGGCCCCCTGAATGTGGGTGTCAGTTTGGGGGGCTTGGGCAGTCTATGGGGCCACAAGCAATGGAACCAGTATTTATCCCTAGCGCATGAACTGACTTTTTGGAGTCTATTCCCTATGCTCAGCCTAGATACATGAGGGAGGGCTTCAGGCTTACCCCAAATGATGGGACAGACTTTGATGATCCCCCATGTGAGGCCTTGACCGCTCTGAGGAGTGGATGGAGGCAATGGGAGGACAGAAGGAAGAGGGAACTGGAATCTGTATGTAAAATAAGATTGCTTAAAAAAACAGAAGAAAATTACAATGTAATCACATTATAATTCCTATATTACCTGAAAAACATTGCTGGAGTATATAAACTGTAGAAAAATATAGTAGAGAGAGGACAGAGAATAAAGAAGAAAGCCATCACAAAAGCGTGTGAGTGTCTTTTCCTTAAACCCTGTCTTTTCCCTAAATCCCCTTAGATAGAAAAGTCTTCGCTTAGGCAGATTCCATCCAAAGCTCTGTGCTGCTGGAGGCAGCCTCTCCTCTCCCAGACATCAGTAGATTGCTATTGGTTTTAGGCTACCAGATAGATAGATAGATAGATAGATAGATAGATAGATAGATAGATAGATAGATTAGAGCTGGTTCTATAAATTAAGGTCTATCTATCTATGCAGTGTACTGTTGCACACTGAGGGTGGGAGATTCAGAGAGGAAAACTATCTTTGTGTAGAACTTAAGCTACCTGGAACAAACACCTAGTTTATATTAAGCTATCTATTTTAATCAAAGGGTTCCCACAATAATTAGTTAGCTCTGTGAAGGAAAGGTATCTGAAAGTCAGTTGTAATGCCGTCATTTTAAATACCCATGCAAATGTGATAATGTTCAAAGTGCTTCCTCACAGGATTGTACACTTTGGATGAATTCTAATGGTTGATCATAGAAAGCTTGCTCTCTCTCTCTCTCTCTCTCTCTCTCTCTCTCACCATCTCTCTCTCTCTTCCCCTCTCTCTTTCTCTCTCTGAAATAATACATCCCATTTGTAGGTGGGAACACTGTAGTGACAACTGACATTGTGGTGTGCTCCTCTGCCACCAGTTGAGAAATGGACCCAGACATATAGCCTGTTGAGACAAATACTGTTCCCCAATCCTCCTCTGCATTCACCATCCTATTTTCTGGGGATAAGGACTAAATTGCAATTTAGTAAGGAAGAAAAGGGAGGGAAATAATTCCAGACTCTTAGGACATTCAATCAATGTCTTTGAATAAATAAATGTCTGAGTTTTCCTGTCAGCTACTGGAAAACTTCCAAGACATTTAGGATCAGCATACTTGTGGGAACACCAGACCTTGAGCAGAGACCCACTTCCCCTTCTGCCTGGGAGTAGGCAGCTGTAAGACAATGTTTAGTAAAAAACATGTTTACTAAAAATGATACAATAAGTTCCTGGGAAAGGCCTTCCCACGGAAACCGCCCTGACCTCGACCTTGTCCAGAGACTAACCGCACCTTCAAAAACCCACACACAACCACCTCTTCTGCCACGCCCAGATCAGTTTTCTGGGGTCAGAGGAGAACCAGCCAGGGTAGAGGAGAGAGCAGAAGCTTCTCTGGTGGGAGCTTTTCTTAGGAAGTTTTTCTTGAACCTTTTTGGAGCCTGTTAAAAGTTCTCTTTATATCATTGAACGAGTCTCTGTGTTTTCAATACCCGACACCCTCCGCACGTTCTCGGACACAGGCCGCGCAGCAGACGTGACAATTGGAGGTTCCACTGAGATGTGAAAGCAAGGTAAGTGGATGGGGTTGTCCCTTTTGCCAGCCAGGGACAGATGGGGGAAAATAGGAAAAAAATGATGGGAAATAGTCCCTGGAAGTTTAAATTACAGTATCACATAAAAAAGTTACTTGGGGAACAGGGGACTATAACCATGGAAGGCTTTCTAAAATGGATTGAACGTGCAAGTCCATGGTTCATTATTGGGGGAGGCTTAAATGTCCCAGATTGGGAGGATGTTCGCCATGATTTTCAGAGAGCCGGTTGTGGTGGCACACGCTGGTAGGATTTGCTGAAGGAGGCAGAGGCAGGAGGATCACGAGTTAAGAAAAGAAAAGAAAAAAAAAAGGGTAAAATAAGAAATAAAATAAAAAATCTCCAGTCTTTCGCCTGATCCACTGAGGTCAGGAAAGTAAAGGGGAACTGAGAGATCTAAAAGGCTGGCCAGTAAGGCTATGCGGATGTGTTACAAAGGGGTCCCAAGCTAGGGGTACTGGATTAAATCTCCAGGCCTTCGCCTGACCCAGGTCAGGAAAGTAAGGGGACCCTGAGAGATCACCCTAGGTTGGAGGGTGGATTGGATTAAATCTCCAGGCCTTCGCCTGACACCAAGGTCAGGAAAGAAAGGGGAACCTGAGAGATCACCCTAAGTTAGAGGGTGGATTGGATTAAATCTCCAGGCCTTCGCCTGACACCAAGGTCAAGAAAGAAAGGGGAACCTGAGAGATCACCCTCAGTTGGAGGATGGATTAAAAGTGGGTGAATTGAAAATTGGTAACGGTTAATAAAGGAGGTACTGGTATTAAGTAAAAGAAAAAGACAAAGGTATATGGAATGGAAATTTTTGTTTACATTTAAGTTCTAGTTTGTGAGTCATCTCTAAAAACTTTTGGCCAAAAGCCTGGCCTCTCCACCTTGCATCTACAGAGTTACAAGGAGTAGGTACAGCTGTACCCCATGACTGTAGCTCAAATGGAGGAATGATAAAGAACATACAGGACTTTTTAACCCTTTTAGTTCAAGGATTGGCTGGAGTTGTTCTTTTACATAGATTTCAATTAAGGGAGTTTCATTGCAACAGACTAATCATGACCTAGGGAAAAAGGATGACTGAAAGATGCATGTATGTTCTGAATGTATGGTGTGGCCACACCGGTATGTATGAAATGTGCTTGTGAATGTGTGAGTGTGAACTGCTTATATGATTAAAAGGATACTTAAATCCCTTCAAAAATAGTTAAGAAGCTACCTAGATTGCTTTAAATATAGCCAAAAGGAACATCCAGCCAGTCTGTTAATGTTTTAATTAAAAAAAATTTTAAGATACAAATGAGGCCTTGTCAGCTAGTGAGAGCTCTACAGGTTAGATTGGGAAAGACTGCTCACAGACTTCAAATAATTTTCAAAAGTTATTTGGACACAGTATAGTTTACAATCTTTGAGTGATTTTCAGAAGTTTTTGGGAAATATTTAATGGATATGTCCTTTTTAATGGGCATCTACAAATAATCTAAGTAGTAATCCCAATTTACCTAGATAGTCAACCAAGGAGGGTAGACAAATCCTTCTACTGTTATGGTCCAGCTTCAACAGTTCAAAAAAGAAAAAAAATTTTTAGAAAATAAAAAAGGGGGAATAATGCCCCCAGTCCCCACATGACTCATCAAATAATACAGTCCTCATTTAAAAATTTTATAATGTGAATGCCAGTGAGCTTCAGACAGATTCTGGCATGATGGAACTTGAGCAACCATTGCTCAGGTCAAATGGAGACATCCATGAACTAGACAGTGGAGAAGACCCTAATTTGGGGTCGAGGGCATGTTTATGTTTTCTTGTAGGAAAAGAATAAAGCTTCAGCAGCTGTCAGACCAATTAGTGAGATGCATGGAGCAGAGAAAAACTGGACCTGAGACCATGGGAGCCTACCTAAGCCAGTTTGAGTGAGATCTCCTAAATCAGTGTTCCTGACCCTTGATGTCATCGAATCTAGAGCCCAAGAAAGAAAGAAAACAGTCAGTTCGAGATTTCCAGTTTCTCAACAGACCTGCTGCATTAACCTTCCGGACCCGTGAGTTTTCATCATGAAGCTAACAGAGAAAAAAGGACCCATTTAAAATATTTGGACATTGGTATGGACTACGAGTGACAAAAGCCTCTTTTCAGTATTTGAACAGGACATGGTCACTTGAAATATCAGACTTGATGGTTCCTGTTTCTGGAATCACGACTAGGCCAGTGTATTTTTCTGGAGCAATGCAACTTGTCCTAATGCGACAACTATTGTTCATATTTTTCATAATGCTACATGTGTAACATCAATGATTATGCCCAATGTATCTGTACAAGTGCACTTTCTAAATGCTTTCCTGAGCAGATCTTGAAACGGTTGTAAACTTTATCAAATTGTAAATATAAATCACATGCGGGTTACCCTTGTAACAGAATGTAAATCACGTGCATGTTACCCTTGTAACAGATGAAGGCTGGTAGAATGTTATGGCCCAGATCTGGTGATGGGTATGGTGATGGAGAGGCGCTATGTCGATGGGGGTCCTGGAAATGGTGGCAGTGGCAGTAGGCATTCTGGCTTTATGCCGAGCTCAAACGTGCCTTGTTCCAGAGACAAGAGATCCATAACCAAGTATTGCTTAGCTTAGCCCATGGCAATCCCGATAGCCATGAAGGTTGGTTACAGATGATTTAAGGTTGGGGTATCTCCGATGACGGGCAACCTGTGGGGAAGACCCCTCCCACCTAAAACAGGGGTTCAAGGTCCCCCAAAGACGGGAAAGGGAGGGTGACCCTACTTGACCTAAGCCAGGAGTGCCTCATTTGAAAATAAAAAGGGGTGAATTGTGGGAACACCAGACCTTGAGCAGAGACCCACTTCCCCTTCTGCCTGGGAGTAGGCAGCTGTAAGACAATGTTTAGTAAAAAACATGTTTACTAAAAATGATACAATAAGTTCCTGGGAAAGGCCTTCCCACGGAAACCGCCCTGACCTCGACCTTGTCCAGAGACTAACCGCACCTTCAAAAACCCACACACAACCACCTCTTCTGCCACGCCCAGATCAGTTTTCTGGGGTCAGAGGAGAACCAGCCAGGGTAGAGGAGAGAGCAGAAGCTTCTCTGGTGGGAGCTTTTCTTAGGAAGTTTTTCTTGAACCTTTTTGGAGCCTGTTAAAAGTTCTCTTTATATCATTGAACGAGTCTCTGTGTTTTCAATACCCGACACCCTCCGCACGTTCTCGGACACAGGCCGCGCAGCAGACGTGACACATACTTCCAAAGGCTCCTCAGCTGGGCTGAGATCCTGGAATCAGTTCCAGAAATCCAGTAGTCAGTGTACCCTTCTTCAACTCATTTTCTTATGTGTTTGTTTGTACTTCCTGAGATCAACTCTTAGCAGGCTCTCAGAACCTCACTCTTCTTGTATGAAGAGGCTCTAGATATACAGGCCACAGTATTGGATCTGGCAAAGAATAGATGCTCTATAGACATCATTAGACTAAATTTCCAGGCCTCTCAGTGTGCCCCATCACCTGTGAAGAGGGGAATCCAACAGACAAATTCATATAACTCTTCTATAACTGAATTTTCTGGTGCATTGCTTGTTCTAGAAGTCAAGACAAACTTGTCTTTGGCAAGAGTCAAAGAAACTATCAGGAGAGGCATATATTGAAAAAAATGGGGAGTTTTCCAAAGAAAATAGAAAGGAATTTGTCTCAGAGTTTCTATTGCTGAGAAGAGACACCATGATCACAGGAATTCTTATAAAGGAAAACATTCAATTTAGGTGGTGGCTTACAGTTTAGAGGTTCAGTCCATTATCATCCTGGCAGGGAGCATGATTGTGTGCAGGCAGACACAGTGCTGGCTACATCTTGATCAGAAGGCAACAAGAAGTGAACTGTGTCACTGTGAGTATCTTGAGCATATGAGAACCCAAAGCCTGGCCCCAGAGTGACACACTTCCTCCAACAAGGCCATACCTGCTAATAGTGCCATCTCTTTTGGGGTCATTTTCTTTCAAACCATTACATTCCACTGTCTGACCCAACAAGCCTGTAACAATATCATAACACAAAATGCATTTAGTCCAATTCAAAAGTCCCCATAGTCTATCATAGTCCCAAACTAATTTAAAATCTAAAGTTTAAAGTTTCTTTGGCCGATATCTTAACTATAATCAACTATAAAAAGTAAAATCAGTGTCTGTGCTACTGGTGTTATGTTCAGAAGCTGTCTCCTGACAATTAATAAATGGGACCTCCTGAAACTGAGGAGCTTCTGCAGAGCAAAGGACACAGCCAACAAAACAAAATGACAACCCACGAATGGGAAAAGATATTCACAAACCCCACATCTGACAGAGGGCTGGTCTCCAAAATTTACAAAGAACTCAAGAAGAAAGTTCCCAGAACACCAAAGGATCCAATTAAAAAATGGGGTATAGAACTAAACAGAGAATTCTCAACAGAGGAGTCCAAAATGGCCAAGAGACACTTGAGAAAGTGCTCAACATCTTTAGCCATTAGGGAAATGCAAATCAAAACAATTCTGAGATACCATCTCACTCATGTCAGAATGGCTAAAATCAACAACACTAATGACAGTTTATGCTGGAGAGGATGTGGAGAAAGGGGTACATTCCTCCACTGCTGGTGGGAATGCCAACCTGTGCAGTCACTTTGGAGATCAGTATAGAGATTCCTCAGAAAAATGGAAATCAGTCTACCACAAGATCCAGCAATTCCACTCTTAGGCATATACCCAAAAGATGTACCCTCATACAATAAGGACATCTGCTCAACTATGTTAATAGCAGCATTATTTGTAATAGACAGAACCTGGAAAGAACATAGATGCCCCTCAACTGAAGAGTGGATAGAGAAAATGTGGTACATTTACACAATGGAGTACTACTCAACAGAAAAAAAACGGAATCTTGAAATTTACAGGCAAATGGATGGCACTGGAAGAAACCATCCTGAGTGAGTTAACCCAGTAACAAAAAGACAAGCATGGTATGTACTCAATCATATATGGATTTTAGACATGGAGCAGGGCATTCCCAGCCCACAATCCCACCACCAGAGAGTCTGTGGTGCAGGGAGGACCCTAAGAGATATATGTATGGTAACCCAGAGAAGGGTTAGAGGATGTTATCTCCTAATTGGATTGGGGGGGTAAGGTGGAAGGAGATGGAAGAAAGAGAGGGAGAGAAGAGGAGGGGAGAGGACGACATGGGAGAGCAGGAAGATTGAGCCAGGGTAAGAATAGAGGAGAAAAGGATGGGAGATACCATAAAAGAGGGAGCCAGTATAAGTTGGAGGAGAGATCTGGTACTAGTGGGATCTTCACAGATCTACAAGAATGACACCAACTGGCATTAAGGCTACCCTAAATGCCCTCCCATGATAATGAGAATGATGGCTACCATTTTTTGCCATCCTAAAACTCTCATCCAGTGGCTGATGGAGGCAGAGGCAGACACCCACAGCTGTGAACCAAAGTGAACTCCTGGAACCCAGTTGCAAAGAAGAGTGATAACCAAAGGAATCAAGATCAGGCTGGCAAAACCCACAGAGGCAGCTGACCTAAACCAGGGGGAACACATGTACCCCAGACTGAAAACTGAGGGGCCAGCATGGGACTGATCCAGACACCCTCCCACCTAACCTGGGTGACACAGAGGAGGCCTTGGCAATCTGTGGGACCTGGGAGAGTAGAGCAGTATTTATTCCTGGCATACTGAAGGACTCTGGGAACCCATACCACGTGGAGGGATGCTCTCTCAGCCTGGACACATGGGGAAGAACCTAGTCCCTACCTGGGATGATGTGACAGACTGAAAATCCCTCATGGAAGCCCTTGCCCTTCCTGGAGGGAGGATAGAGTGAGGGTGAGGGGCTGGGAGGCTTGGTGGGTGGGGGAGAAGGGGAAAGAGAGGGAACTGAAAGTGACATACATAAAAAGTTAAATAAATATATATATATGACAGTAAAATAAAAAAATAGATCACACACTTCCAACATATAATGAATATGTATTACCATTACAAAATATAGGGAAGGGAGCATAGTGAGAAAATACTGCAAAACCAAAAACAAGCTGGGCAAACTCCAAACTCCACATCTCCATGTCTGATCTCCAACTCTTTGTTCAGCTTTGCTGACTACAGCACACTTATTTCTCCTGGGATGTTTCCCTGTTATCAGCTCTTTTCAGAAGCTACTCCATGACACTGGTAGCTCTAACATGGTGGGTTCTCTAATGCAATCTAGGCCTCACCTTCATAGCTTCACACAATGGCTCTATTAGGTCTCCAGTGTCTGGCCTCAACAGCTTTCCTTACTCTGAGGGACAAATTTCATAGCCCCTTTCTTCTATCCTTAACTCCAGAGCCAAATGGCCAAAGCTGCCAAGTTCTGCTACTTACTAGGGCTGGAACGTGAATCCCTTGTTCAATTATTTTCACCAGCTTTCTGTCCTCCACTGCTTAAGCTTGGCTGTTACGAAACTTGTTCTCTCGACCAGGCTGGCCTCAAACTTAGAGATCTACCTGCCTCTGCCTTCCACGTGCTAAGATTAAATGCATGCACCACCACACCCAGCTATAGCTTTTCTTAGTTCCTTTTCACAAGTTGAAAACTTAGCTGGGTGAGATCTTGCCCTGAGGTCACCATTGCCTTTATTCCATTTCTTAATCTGTTTATTTCACTGAACACAGGATATATCTCTATTCCACCTCCTGGTGCTTCTTTTCTCAATCTGTAAATTTAGTATTTTATTTGCTCAGTTTGCTTTTTTCATTATAAATCTTCATTAGAGTCACCACTAATAGCCATACAACAGAGTCTACACCAGGCTGTTTTGAGACTTCCTCTGCCAACAGAATTAGTCCATAACTCTTCACATTATCCTCAGGCAGACTCTGAACAAGAGCAAAAGGAAGCTACATTCTTCACCAACATATCACAAGAAGATCTCTAGGCGACATTAAAACTCTACTTCTCTGGAATCTCTTGAGGTATTCCACCCACAGTTCATCAAATTATGTTCAGCACCACTGTCTTCCATGAACTAGCATGGCCCATTAAGCAATTCTTAAAGCATCCCATTGCTTTCCTAACCCAAACTGCCAAAGTCAATATTATTCCAAACAAAAACATGGTCTGACCTATCACAACAATGTCCCACTCCTAGCGCCAACTTCTGTCTTTGTTAGGGTTTCTATTGCTATGAAGAGACACCATGACCATGGCATCTCTTACACAGAAAACATTTAATTGTGGTGGTGGCTTATGGTTCAAAGGTTCAATCCATTATCACCATGGTGAGAGCATGGCAGTGTGCAGGAAGACATGATGCTGGCTACATCTTAACCAGAACTCAGCAAGAAGTAAATTGTGTCACTGGAAGTAGTTGAGCAAAAGGGAACTCAAAGCTCGCCTCCACAGTGACACACCCTCCAACAAAGCCATGTCTCCTAACAATGTCACTCCTTTTGGGGGCCATTTTCTTCAAACAACCACAGCATTCCAGAAAATAAAGGTAACATATGCAAAGGTCTGATTCCCAGAGAAAATGTTTGGTATTCCATAATAGAAAAGGGGTTGTTTAAGACAGATAGGTTCAAGACTGTAAAATGAGAATCAAATTAATGTGAAAATCAATGTAAAGTTGCCTAACACTATGCCTCACTTCTGTTTTATCCAACATATCACTAATAAGTGAACTTTTCCTGTAAAGGACTGGATAAAAATTTGAGGTTTTCTAGGCTGATATAATATAATGACTCAGGGGATGAAAGTAGTCTCAGACAAAATATAAATAAATAGAGGTGTTCGGTTTGAATAAAACTTATAAAAATTGTATAAGGTCTGCATTTGGCTAAGTAATTCTATTATCAATTGAGCAGTGGTTCTCTACTGGGTCATGACCCATTTGGAGATCCAATGATCCTCAGCCCAGTGATAATGACTGGAGTATCAGCCCATGGCACTTGCAATGGCATGAATCTCACCATGGCTGTGCTGTGTTTATACAGAGGATGTGTGGCACACTGAACCTATGTGTTTAAAAGGATGGTGTGACACCCAAAGAAGGGCATGAAAAAATACAGCTTTTGGCTTTCATTACATTTCCTGAAAGTATAAAAGTAAATGTGGAAAACAAAAAAGAAAACTAAATCTATCCCAATCCTCACAGTTACACGGTCACATAAAATTAAATGAACTCATAGGTAGGAAATGGAAACAAATTAAATATCCTTAAGCTGATGAATGAATAACAAAAATGTGTGCATACATACAACAGAATTCTATTCATCCACAAAGAAAAAGAAATCATGCATGTTGCATGTAAATGAATAGAACTAGAACATACTACAACTAGTATGATGACCCAGATCCTGAAAGACAAACATCACACATTTGGTTAGTTTAGAACCCTAGTTTTCAGTCTTTAGATGTGAGCATATAAGCCAGAATAATTGCAGAAATCAGGCAGAAGGGAAGGATGCTCTAGAGAGGGGAACAGCAGGGCTCAGGTCCTGTGAAGGGAGGACTGGGAAAATTAGGAGAGGGGCTTTAATTGAGGAGGAAAGAAGGAAGACGATATAGAAGGAGATGGAGGGGATAGATAAATAACACTAAGGATATCGAAAAAAGACAGGAAATAATATTTAGGTTACCAAAATTGTTTATAAAATTTAATTTTATGCATACATATGTTTATACATATATAAACTTATATTGCATATGTATTTATGTACATAATAAATACTTACTTAGTTTAAATGAACTTGACTGTGCTGTGTAAATATATAATTCTCCCTCAAAAAGCCATAGACTATCTCACAAAAATCCCAGAACTAAGCTTGAGAATTTCAAGTTGTTGATAAAGGAAGTCCAAGAGATGCCCCTAAACAATATAGGCTCTTGCTCTTAACTTTGGTTCCCTACCAAGAATTTAAAGGTAAAACCATATTACTGGCACGTCACACACTTAGGAACTGAGCTGGAACCGACGTAGAAGCCTCCCTCCTGAAGATTTGTTCTCATAATACCAGAAGATGCTGCACACGTTGCCAAAGGAGAAAAGCAATGACTAGTCCTATTGAACTGTAAAGTCTGAACCACAGCAAAGGCCCACATGGCAAGGTACCCACAAAGGTGTAATAGTGACAATTATAATTTGGGAGTAGCCAAGAGTTTTCTAAATTGACTTAAGATCAACTCAATAGGAGGGAATTCATGACTGATACTATCAACTTAGCCAACTACCTATGACTGGTGAAACTAAAACCTAAATCAGAATCTACTGCTGCCAGTGTTATTCCTAATTATTGTAAATACTAAACCTATCTCTGATGCCTCCTCAAAGAAGCATATTTGTTTACAGCAGCAGAACTATACTACTACAGAAAGTCACAAGTGGCCAGAATACAGAGAATAATTGACTATGGAATGCTGAACTCGAACTGATACCTCTACAATACAGACCCTACACCAAAAGCTCGGAGAACATCATGGATGAAGGGACAGAAAGATCTGAAAGTCACAGACCCAAGATATCTGCTATTGAGATTGTATCTTCTGTATAGGGCAAGGAAGTTACATTAATTTAACTTTGACAACACCAATCAACATGTAAACTAATAATATGGAGTGAAGAGAGTAAGCACTTCTGGCAACTAATGACCCCTGAGAGAAGGAGAATCATGTTGTGTGGTGTTTTCACTGTTTTGGCTTTTGGGGGGGGGGCACCACCCAGCTGCCAAGTAAATCACACACATGGGGCCTTATTTTTAGTCATGAATGCTTGGCCTAAGCTCGGCTTGTTTCTTGCCAGCTTTTCTTTTCTTTTTTTTTGGGGGGGGGGGGTTTATAAGACAGCATTTCTCTGTATTGTTTTGGAGGCTGTCAGACCAGCCCGGCCTCGAACTCACAGAGATCCGTCTGCCTCTGCCTCCCGAGTGCTGAGATTAAAGGTGTGCGCCACCACCGCCCTGTGCCAGCTTTTCTTAATGTAAATTAACCTGTCTATCTTTTGCCTCTGGGCTTCCTTTCTTTCCTTCTTACTCTATGTCTTGCTGTGTAGTTGGGTGGCTGCCCCTAAAGTCCTCCTTCCCTTGTTCTCTCGTTGTTTTTCCTTTTCCTCATTTCTCCTATTTATCCTCTCTGCCTGCCAGCCCTGCCTATCCTCACTCCTGCCTCACTATTGGCCATTCAATCCACATATATGTGTGGGGGGGGAGTATATGCATATGTGTAACAATTGAATAAAAAAGATAGAAAAAACAAATGCATTATCCAGGCTATAAGCATACACATTCTTTTTTTAATTTTGTGATTTCTGGGTCTAGTAAAAAGGCTAACAGTAAAGAGATATAGAGGCTTAAGACCTTAAGATGGGTTATATACTCTGTGGAGATCACAGACAGGACCACTAGTCTCATCGTCAACCTTCAGAATAATAGAAATGAATCTCTGTGCAATGATGGTGAGTGAAATGAGAACCAGGAAACACCCGAGACTGAAAATTTTTAATAATTCTTTTTTATTTTATGTACATTGGTGTTTTGCCTGTATGTATTTCTAGTTACAGACAGTTGGGAGCTGCCATGTGGGTGCTGGGAATTGAACCCAGGTCCTCTGGAACAGTGCTCTCAACCTCTAAACCATCTCTCCAGCCCCCGAGGCTGAAAACTATTTTGTTTGTCTGAGATTATGAAGTTGAGAATAGAGTGAGGAATTACTGATCACAACTCGGGGTTTTCTCTTTAATGACATCCAACTATAAGAGAAATGGAGGCAAAACTAAGTAGTTCTGGATTTAAATCTGCCGCTTTCACTAGAAAGCATTTGGGCATGGTGGCAGACGCCAGTGCAATCACAGCACCTGTGAGGCTAAGGGCAGAAGGAACAGAAATTCAAAACCAGCTTGGGCTACAGAGTGAAACCCTTTCTCGAGGATTAAAGGAATCAGGGTAATGTCTTATTTAGTAGGTACAACGTCTGTTGCAGTAGAGGTGGCACAATAATAATGGGGAAATGACCTGAAGATGTAGCTTATTGTCTACACATTCCTGAATGAACCAATATAAAGTATCTATTTGCACTCAGTTTGGATCTTTCCAGGTCCCAGTTCCTTTGAACTAGAATCTGTATTCCAAAAAATTCACATTACACGCTATAGTGCAGCATTTAGGGTGACCAGACTTTGTAATAGCAAAACCAAGACAATCTCAGACAACTGGAGCACTTAGTCACGTTAACCGTTCACTGCTGATTAAAGGGAAAACAGTAACATGCCCACAGACAGAGTTGTATTTCCCTTGCAGACTGATCCTTTAGCTTGATTTCATACTAGAGAACAGAGACAAAGCTTGGATGAAGGCAAGAGGAAAAAACATACCTGGATCCCTGATAGTTTTCTAAGTCCAGTGATCCCCATAAACCAGATGCAATTTTATCCTGTCAGCTATATGAAACACTGCTGCATGGAGTGAACTGCTGGAATGGTTCAGAAGTAGAGTACACGATAAGCATGCATGAGATCCTGGGTTCCAGCCCTAGCACTGTACAAATGAGCACATATGCGAAAAGGTAACAAAATACAAATGCTACCTGTATAACATCTTGAGTTTTTGTCTCTGCCAATTAAATGCATGTTACTTTCTAATATTCAAAACTAAAATCTTATATTAGTGTTTATATATATACATATATATACACTTTCTGAATAATTTTCAAAAATTTAATCACATGCCCTTCTCATGGTGGGTCACTAGTATTGTATTGGCACCAAGGGAAGAATTATTAATAGTTTCTGGAGCAGTGGCAAGGTCTATTAATGCTCCAGAAAGCAGCACGCTAATGGAAAGTGCTGCCTAGTTTCCAATTTTCTTGGTTAATGAGCACATTTCATTCTTAGGCCAACAATGGACTGGCTCAGATTCCCTGATGCTGGAATAGTTCTGATCTAAGTACTATCTTTGTCTGTTTTGAAATCACAGCACAAATAAAGGCTTATATTTCCAGGCCTTAAAACAGATTTGAAAACTAAAATTATACAAAGAACAATTTTAAAATAGTTATTTTCAAGGTCCTAATTCAAGGGTATGGCAATTAGCAATCTGTTGCAGGTTAATAAGAAAGACAATGAAAAAAGCATCAGGGAACATGTGAGTTTTGAACTGTATCATACAATAAGGTCTTCCTGTCCTCAGTCAACCCTGGAATGGGTTGATACTCACCCACCTTCATCTTCCTCACTGGATTTGAAGATAGACAAGTCTATGTCATAAATACAGAAGAACAAGTCTGGATAGGAGAGTTGCCCCCTGTCTAAAAATGTAATGAAAGCCATGCCACTTGTAAATAATAACCAGTCTTGAATCTCACCACTCCCCTTTATGTTCCAAGCCTAGTCTACAAGAGTCATCTCTCATGTTTAGAGCAATTGCCTCTTAACTACCCCCTCTTCATTCTCTCATATTTCCCTATGTCATCACCAATACAACCAACCAGTGTCATTTGGAAAGGAGATAGAGTCATCCTTGGTTTAAAACACTGACTTCCCATGGTGTTCTTGAAACACAATCCTGACTCCTCGTGGTGATTCTTATAAAGCTCTGTATAATTTTGTTTTCACTGTGGTCATTACCTGTCTCCCTCACTAATATAAGGTTCATGGGGCTGAAATTTTGTCTTCGTAGACACTGCTTTGACCCATGGTTCCTATGACACTGTAAGTCTAAGAAGGAATAAGAGAACAATTGAATGAATGAAGAAAGACACAAAGCACATCTGGGTTCAAATGATTGCTCTTCCACTGCTAAGCTACACTATTTTCAGTAAGTTATTTAATTCCTTCAGGCCCGAATTGTCTTCATTCTAAGCTAAGTATCACTGTTCCTTCAAAAGTCTCTTGAGGAATAATAAGATTAGATTGTAGAATTCCCCTAAGATAGTTGCCTACACAGTAGGTATTCAGCATATTTTTCCTCCTCAGTCAGTTCTTCTTCAGTCAGGAAAACCAGAATTAGGTAACCACAGAGCCTGAGAAGTCATTAGGATAACTGTTATTTCATGAGTGACAGTGAACCACGGAGCCTGAGAAGTCATCAGAGTAGCTGTTGTGTCATGAGTGATAGAGGACCAGAGAGACCAAGAAGTCATCAGGATATTTGTTATGTCATGGGTGCTCCCATTCCTCCAAATGCAGGCATTCTGTCATAGTTTTCCTCCCCCTGTGTATGTTTTTAAAATGTAAACATTCCAGAAAGAAAACGTTCACCTTCATTTGAGTAAACTCACATTTAAAATTAGTTTTCTGTCGTGGGAGACCCTGTAGAGGGCATAGGAAGCAGAAAGCAGCCTGTCCATGAGCAGCTTCACAGGTAAATGAACAGTTTATCTATTTTAAAATAACATTCTAAAATAGAAGTCATGGCTCATTCGTCAGAGGTGAAAGGCCTGCCTTGACAAGAAAGATATATCTGAAAGACTGGCATAGAGCAGGGACAGCCTTGTTGCTATCTAATCACTGGGTACTCGTGCTGGGAAATCCCAAGTGGCTTAACAAGAAACAATCTGGGAATCATTTCATGAGATCCACGGAGGAGTGTATTAAGATGAAGTACTCCATGCCTATGATGTGCAGCAGACTTTCTTTTGGGCCACCAACCAGTTCCCAAATCATATCATAGAGACTTAATAATAGTTATGAATGTTTGGCATTATCTTAGGCTTGTCCTACTAGCTCTTGTAACTTAATCTGTTTTTCTTCATCTACATTTTGCCTCGGGCTTTTTACCTTTCTTTACTTCTGTATGCCCTACTCTGTGTCTGGCTGACTGGTGGCTGCCTGGCTGGCCCCAGCCTCTCCCTCCCTTTCTCCTATTTTCTGACTCCAGCCAAGAATTCTCCTCCTACCTAGTCTCTCTGTCCACAATCCCCGCCTATCCCTTTACTGCCTAGCTATTGGCCATTCAGCTTTTTATTAGACCAATCAGGTACTTCGGCAGGCAAGGCAGCACATCTTTGCATCATTAAACAAATGCAGTATAAACAAATGTAACACACCCATATACAGTTAAAGTAATATTCTGCAACATAAACAAATGTAACACATCTTTACACAGTAATATTCCACAACACTGATGCTGGTTCCTTTCATTTCCCATCACCTTGAAACACTTTCCAATTTTGGTCTCTGCTGGTACCTCAGATTCTATAATCTAAAAAAAATGCCAGGGTTCTATGATTGAGGAGATAAAAGAGCATGGGAAATTCCCCAGAAGCCTAATAGTTTGTAGTCCTATAACACTGGGCATTTCCAAAGACCACCTTGCTATACATTTAATCTTCCTTGATGGCAGGCTTCCTCAATCCAACCCTCTAGCCCAGAGAGACTTGAATTGAAATTCCTTGTGGAGATCAATTAAACCCTATCAATTTATAAGACATATTCTTTTTAGGATGCCAAAACATATTTTAATAGTGTATCACATCGAAGTCTGTGCCGTCACACAGAAGGTTGTCAGTTATCAGCTTGGTTTAGCTAAGGTTTGGCAAAGCTTCTGGTTCCTGTTTTATATGCTTCCCCATGTCATTTTAAATACACAATCCAGAAAACCTATAAGAATAACCTTTGAATAGACTAAATTCTATATTTCTCACGAAACAGAATGCAATTCTCACTCACTGATGTTTGAATTCCATTCAGAATTGTCTTCTTACAGAAGATCTGGGCTGCTGCTATTTCTTAGAGAAAATTATCTAAATCGGGGAGGGAGGGAGCACTGACCTGGAATCTAAACGGTGTCCTAAATTCTGTACTAGTAATTTTAGAATCATAATTTTAGAACATGTAATTGCACTAAGCAGCTAATAATACTACTAAAACTTGTTGCTATCTGTTCTCAGCCTAGATTAAAGGTTTTATAAGCAGAGAACACAACAGCTTTATAAAAAATCATGCATTAATATGCCTCACCCAGGATAATTTGAACTAACCCTGTCTTGAGGACCACTCTGCCTTCTCTACACACTAAAGGTAGCAGAAATGCAAATCATACTCAAACCTTTTTTACCTATTTAATGGTTAGGAAAGAGCAGTTTAAGTGGAAAGCCCTTGGCCTGTAGTTTAACATTTTATAAAGTTCTTCCTTGCTGTTCAAATTCCATATGAGGAAGAGGAAAAGACATGTTTAGTGATTTGAGTGAGAATGGCCCCACATAGGCTCATATATTTGAATGCTTGGTTGGCTACGGAACTGTTTGGGCAGAATTACAAGGCGTGGTTTTGCTGGAGTACATGTATTACTAGAGATGGGCTTCAAGATTTCAAAAGCCCATTCCAGACCAGTCTAACTCACTCTGAGCCTCCTACCTGTGTATCAGGAGATAAACACTCAGCTACTTCCCCAAGGTTATGACTGCCAGTTGTGATTCTCCCCCACCATGATGACTATAGCCTCACCTTCTGAAACTGTAAGCAAGCCCCTAATTAGATGCTTTATTTCAAAAATTGTCTTAGTCATAGAGCTTCCTCAGTGCAATAGAACAGCGACAAAAGGCATGAGACAGCTTCTGGGTTTATTCAAAGGTCTTCTAGGACTTTCTGTGATGTATCAATGTCAAGGAGGCCATATTTATTATTTCCTCTAGTTTCAGTTAATCATTTGAAAATTATTGAGTGTTTGCTGGAGGCCAGTCACTATGTTAGGCTCTTTGATTCTACTCCTATATTCAAGACAATAGTTTATAGTCTTGCTTTCCCTTTGTCCAGAATGATGACATCATCATCATTGACATTTGGAATCCATCAACCTGATTTCCCCTTTCTGGGCTTTGTTCCCCCAAAATCTTTTTTCTATAATATATCTTAAAAATAAGAAACATCTAGGGCTTGAGAGGTGGTTCAGTGATTAAGACCATTGGCTACTCTTGCAAAGGACTTAAGTTTGGTTCTCTGTACCCACATAGCAGTTTAAAAAAACCATCTATGACTAGAGTTCCAAGGGATCTGGCTCCCTCTGGCATACACATGGTTGATAGACAAGACATAACAGGCATGAAAAACACCCATACACATAAAAGAAAAATAAATCTGTTTTTTAAGAAGTAGCATCTATGCGAATGAATACACGACTAACTTCCCCTCTCCCTCTATTTTCCTTCACACATAAGTTACCCATTTCCATAGACCGAGAATCTACTCTTCCAGAATACTACCCTTTTCAGTGATCCTCACTCTCAAAAGGACCCTGGAAAAAGATAAAATTTAGCACAGGACAGGAGGTCTACAACAATAAACATCAAGTTTTCAGGCATTTGGCCCCCCAGTGAACTGTGTCTCTTATGGTTACAAGGAATAGAAACAAACTAACGTGACAAAAAATTAGGATTAATGACATGAATGTAAGTATTTCCTGGACCAATGACTTAAAAATAATGAATGGGCATCAGTGAAAGATATATATGTACGTGGTGTGTGTACCTGTATGTGCCTACAGATGTGTTTACATGTTTGTGTGCATATGGAGGCCAGAGGTCAAAGTCAGGTATTTGATCTATTTTTTCCACCTGAGTTTTTGAGGCAGGGTCTCTCACTGAGCGTGGAACTCACCAGTCTAGCAAGGATCCTCCTGCATCTGCCTTCCCAGCCCTGGGATTGCAGGTGCACATGCTCTGCATTCAGATTATATGTGGACTCTGGAAATCCAAATTTAGACCCTTATGCTTGGTAAGCAAGCACTTTATCTAATAAACCATTTTCCCAGCCTGAATAAGTGGTATTTTCTTTATAAATAAAATTAATCAAAAGCAGTTGTTCATTTCTCTAATCCTCTCCCCCTGGTTTCTAATTTCTACTTCTGAGTTTAGTTGATTTTCCTTTCTCGGCCAATGACTCTTCTAATTCAACTCACTCTGTAGCCAACATCCAAACTCTTTATCATAAAATGTTAATACCTAGCCCATTGCCAACTGGTGCTAACTTGGTTCCTCAGCAAATATGAACAAGGAAGAAAAATGGGGAGTGGTTGTAAATCAGACTTTGGTTGGTTTGGCAAATCTTCTTAAGCCAAGCCATAATGTTTTCTGACTGACTGGCTGACCAATGAATGGGTATATTATGATCAAGATCTTTTTCCTGATTCAATCATCAGAGCCAGGGGAACACCAAGGCACCTAAATGTTCAAGGATATCTATATGGTTCTGAATAGAAGAGTAACTTTAAAATTTTTGTGCCTATATTTACTCTTTCTTAATAGATAAAGCAATATGCTATTTTGAATATTATTAACCATAGTTACCCAAAATGGACTTTTCTAAGCTAACTGTACTTTGTACTCCTTAACCAACCTCTTTCTAGGAACTACTCATCTATTCCCCACAACTATGAGACCAGCTCCTTTAAATCCTACATGTGAATGAAAGATCTTTAGCCAACCCAGCCACTGAGTCTATACCATAAAATATCTGAATATCTTTATAAAGCATGGCTAGTTTTTTCTCTCCTTTCCTCTTCAATTATGTTTTCTCACTTCAAATCCATTTCCATCACTCACTTACTTGCCTCCCACATGTCTATTATTCACCTTCCGTTCAGAACCTCGGTTGTCAAACCTGAATAACTACTGAAACAAAATGAAATTCACGGAGATCTGCTTGTGACTGCAACTGCCCACTTAGATAGCAATCATGATAAGAGGTGCTCATGAGATCCCCATCTGCCTAGTACTTTGTAGCTGGAACCCTGAGTACCATAGAGACAAGTAGGCAAAAAGGATGGGTACTTACAATTGCTCTTCACAATGCATCCAGAAAGGAGCCAAGGGCTCCAGATTGTCCCCCTTCAACTCACAAGATTGGATCACCCTTGCCTCACAAAACAATTGTTTCTTTTCTGTGGATGCATTGTCTCTTTAAAACTCTCTCTTCTATCTGTCTCTATCTCTTAGTCTCTGTCTCTCTCTCACACACACATAAACAACACACACAGAGAAAATTATGTAGACTCCAGGCCAGAGTCCTTGTGTGTGTGCTGTGTGAATATACATGTGTATTGTGCTTTATGTTATGCATACACGTGTGTGTTCAAGTATGCATGCCTGGAGGATAGAGGTTGACCTTCAGTATCTTCTTATCTTATTTTTCCCCCCTTATTTTCTGAGACAGAATTTCTCCCTGTAGCTCACCAATTTGTGTGGGCAGGCTGGCTTGCAGACCCTTAGGATCCTCCACTGTCTACCCAACCAGAACTAGAAGTACAGGCACATGCCACAGCATCTGGCTTTTCATTTGAGTGTTAGGAGTCTGAATTCAAGGTCGTTGTGATTGCTGAGAAAATACTTCACTGACTGAGCAATCTTCTAAGTCCCCAGAGTCCTGACATTTTTACCTACTAAATTACAAGTCCAGTAGTCATTTTATAAAACTGTATTGATTGTGGAATTCCATTATTTGTAGGAAAAAGTGTTTATCCTTACTGAAAAGCCACACTACCTGTAAAACTGGTGTCAGCTATAGAAGAATCAGTCAGAGCTAGCCCTTTGAGATGGAAGTGGTTTTAGGATAACAGAAAGGAGATTGTATAAAGGGAACTTCAAGAAGTCAGACTTTAAAATAGAACACTGAGAGGCTGGAATAGTACAGCAAGAAAGGCACTGGGATAAACACTAAACATCTCTTGCCTTCATACTTCAGCTAGAAGAAGCTACATCTATAGTGTGTATATGCAACAGTGGTCTGTCATTTAAATACCCCTCCTTTTAAAACTAATCTGCCTATCACTCTTTTCCTATCCTGAGAAATCAAAGTAGAAGAAGGTGACTAATAACTGGGTAACAGATTGCTCATATACAGACCTTTGAATCTCAATGTTGAGAAAGAATACTCTAAAGTTAGTGATGGAAAAGCTACTATAGCAGTTCTGGCTTTCTAAGTAGACCATCTCTGCAATGAGAGCCTGGACAAGAATCCCTCAATGCCTCACCTCTCCTGGATCTTCTTGTGTTTAGAGCCTATTTTTCCAACTTTCTAATAACTTCTGGCGACTATCCAGAATACATTTCAAATGTTTTTTCTTCCAGTTTTGATTCATTGGAGTCTATTATCACAACCAAGAAACCAGATTTTTATAGAGTTGAAATATTGATTCTTGAAAAATGTGTCAGGAATTCAGATGTCATGCAGATTTGTGAAAATAAATTCAAATGATGGCTAGTGCTCACAAAGAATATATAAACATTTCCAATATCCCTGTTACCATCCAAGAATGTGCTGAGGAACCAATCCCAGCCTCCATGGAGCAGGATCAAGTGTCTTGGCTACCTCTCTTATGTGCACAGGACCCCTAAAGACTTTAGAACAAGCAGCCATTCATGACTTTAGAAAGTGCTCTTGTTTACATGAAATACTAGAGGTAATGAAGAACCAGCCTGCCTCCATCTTAGGCTTTAAAACTACCTTATAGTAAAGACAAACTAGGTTCATTCCTGTTTATGATTAAACCTCTGTTTCTCAAGGACTGGGCTATGCTGCCTTACCTGTAACCTTCGCTACAAATGGTTCTACTGACTATTCCAGGAATGGCAACTAGGTGGTTGTTTCAAAAGTTGTTTATGACCATTTTGCAAACCTACCTTTGTTATAAACCAGTTGTCATGGCTATCTTGTTATGACTACCTGTTTTTATGCCCACCTTGCAACCATATTTCAGGAAGTCATTAGGATTAACTGGTTATGATGTTCTGCTCCTGTAACGCCATCTATTTAGTCTGCCAAATCCCCCATTTGGAAATCCCTACCCCTGAGATATAAAAGCCTTGTCTTTCTCACACCCCATGTTGATCTCTCAAACCCCATCTTAGGGAGGCAGCCATGTACACAAATGAAGAAGCTTGCTTTAATTAATTTGGCCATGATGATTTGGGTTGGTTATCTTTCTCTTCCAGTCTTTGAGATTAACAGTAACAGAGCTAGGATGTATCAAAATTCAGACACATTTTCTAGATTGATTAAGTCTTCACCAAACCATTATTTAATTCTGTTTTTACCCTCAAAATTTATGCTAAAACATTAATAGCATTACCAAAATGAAAAACTAATGTCTGCTTGAGTAAATCGGTGAAGGAGAATGAATGAGGCAGCCTGTTACTCATGGAGACTTGAGGGAATTAGAGCCAGAACAATTGGCTTGAAGACTAATACAAGATCTATAGTCTGAGTTCACAGATATCCTGACCCAAACATTTATTTAAAATCTTTCAATCTAAGTAGATAGTCTTTCGTTTATCCTATTGTATCTGCATCTGTGTGCCTATGAAGTAACTATCAAAGATTGAGACTCATGAAAATATGATTATTCCATGAAGGGAAGAGTAACCAAGCAGGCAGGTCCACAAATGTATTGAAAGGAAAAGCTTGACTCTACAGCAAACCAACTCTCCACTTCCTGCTTCTGACCAAGCAGTTGGAAGTCCTAGAAAGAAACGGGGACATTAGACAATAGAATTCAAAGCAGCATTCTACTAGAATGGCCATCACAGCAGAGAACAAATTCCTACTTTCATGCCAGTTACACCTGGGCTGTGATCCTGTTCCTCAGTCCCACCTCTTACTATGGTCCACCTTGGGTAGGAGGGGTGAAACTAAATAATTGACAGTTTATACCTGAGAAGAGACAAGGGCCAGAGTGAAACAGGAAGGAATTTTAAATCAGTCACAGGAAAGGACTTTTCCATAGTGCTACTGACGACAGAGGTCACTCTGAGTGGCTCACACTTGCCTGTATCAGGTACTTTTGTTGGTGCCACAGTAGAACACCATGGCCAAGCATGACTTTATGAAGGAAAGAGTTTATTTTGTCTTGCAGTCCCAGAAAGTCCCTACTAGTGGGGAAGACATGGTGGCACACAGCTGAAACAGGAAGCTGAGAGATCATACACACACAGAGCAGAGAAAGTAAACTGGAAGTGGTATGAGTCTATGAACTCTCAACGCCCTTGCCAGTGACTGATTTCCTCCCAGTGGGCCACTCATCCTAAGCAGTCCATGGCCTCCTTAAACAGTGCCACCAAGTGGAGACCAAGTGTTCAGACACCTGGGCTGATGAGGGACAGTTCTCATTCAAATCATCACACTTGCTGAGGAACATTTGGCCAAAAGAGCAGAGCCTCTAAACACATCCTAATCACCTGTTGATTCCATGTGACATATGAGGTAAGAGTCTAATGTGAAGGCTTGTCAGGGCTTTGCCCAGAAGATGGTAAAGATGCTGACTGAATCTAACCTCCATCCTCTCCACAGGAACTGTATGTACTCTAAGTGGACAGTACAGCAGATATGGGAAGAGATGGAGCTCAAATTCAGAGGGTAAGCTAAGAACAATTGCTTCATCTAAACCTAAGGGACTTGGTGGCTGACCTTGCTCCAACCACATGAGCCACAAAGCCAGGCACCCTTTATCTCTAGACTCTGCAACTTCGCTCCAGATGTTGTATTAGATAGTGGCTCACTTCCTCCTAAGAGAACTTCTGAATGCTATGGACCCTTTAAAAGCTTGCTTACTCAATATCTTTGGTTTTTTTGACCCACTTCTAGGTGTGCAAAAACCCAGTTGCTTTTTGGAAGCACTAAGATAAGGAAAATAAATCCTAGAAATGATTCTTGGCCTATCTGACATAGGATCAGCACAGCAGAATACAATGTAAAGTGCTCAAAGCTACTCAAGTCATTCTCCCTTTACTGGGGAGTGATGAATAGACACTTCCTGCAGAGAGAGGGAGAAGGAAACATACCCTCCCTGCCCGTATGTCTACACTCCTTATGTTGTCATTATAGGCTGGCTGCCTCCCAGGCTACCTGACTTCATCAGAACCTAAATTTGTAACTGACCTCTTTTCACATCGCTGCTGCAGTCAGCTACTGTAAATCTAGTGCTCTGAGGGGTGGGGTGTGAAACAAGTTCAGCCTATTCTGTTTCTCACATGCAAACTTTGTGAATGGTGGCCAGTTCTCGTAATTACTTTCCTAGATGGTAATGGCCTATGATGGGAACACAAAGGAAGACTACAAGAGAGTCAAGCAAAGAAAACAAGATCCTTTTCTATGATAAAAGTCTTCAGAACTATGCCATGCCAGATTCTTGCTAGGGAGACAATAGGCTAAGAAAAACCAGAAAACATTGAACGAACCTAATCCCTTTCAACACTGTTTCTGTCTGGTCTAATGGTTTGCACTACACTGCCATCCCAGTTATGGATTTCCTGAGGGGCCACAGTGTTCTGTGCAGAAGCAGCCTGATGCTGCCAGTACTATCTGGTTACCATTTGCTAAGTGCAGATGCTATCATGACTTCTCTACTCCTGAAGCCCCTATGAAAGAGCTTCCTCAGCATTTGGGCCCACATCTGTGTTATGCTATCGCCAAACAGATGTCCAAGTACACTCTTCTTTGAAATACAACTCCATCTTCTTTGCTTTGGCTGATGCTGCTGTTTTATAACTTTCTTTATTTCATTGATTTTGTTTTGTTTTTTGAGACAGGATTTCTCTGTGTAGCCCTGGCTATCCTGGAATTCGCTCTGTAGACCAGGCTGACCTTGAACTCACAGAGATCCACCTGCCTCTGCCTCCCAAGTTCTGGGATTAAAGGCGTGCACCACCACTCCCTGGCACATTTTAACTTTTTATTTAATGTTGTAAGTTTACATGGTAAATATTTAAGCAGTATGAAATGTACCTGTATCCTGGGACTGGGGGAGTGGGGGGAGAGCTCTACAGGCTCCAAACAGTTGTAGTGTCTATTCAAAATAAAGTTATATATTTTGTAGCTTTCTGCACTTAACCTTTGTCACCTAACATGTCAGAGGCACACATTAATAGATATTCCTTGTCATTCTTAGCAGCTTTATAATATTCCATTATAAAATAACTCCGCCAGAATTTTATTAATTTAATTTAATTAATTAAGTTTTGTTAGTACAATCTCTTTGTTACCAAAATGGTTCCTGTTTTAGCTTTATTCAGTAAAGAAAAAGAAGGAGGAGGACGAGGGAGAGGAGGAGAAGGAGAAAGAGGAAGAGGAGGAGGAGGAGGAGGAAGAGGAAGAAGAAGAAGAAGAAGAAGAAGAAGAAGAAGAAGAAGAAGAAGAAGAAGAAGAAGAAGAAGAAGAAGAAGAAGAAGAAGAAGAAGAAGAAGAAAATTTACAATGATGCTAATTGTTCACTTGCCATAGAAAAGGAACTGTAAAATTGTAGGTGTTTTGAGATTCATATAACTGATCAACATCTGGATGCAGTATAAATTTTGTATGACAGCAGCATCGAAGTTGTGTGTAATTTTTGCTTTGACAAAATTACTGAGTACAAAATCAGATCTATGATGCCAGCCGATGAAAAGCCCACTTCCCAAGAACTTCCTGACCCCTGATTGGCCCACTAGTTGAATGTATGCTTGCATGGCTTACACTAATTTTTCTAGAACCTGCCTTAAGGATCTGTACAAGGCTGTAAGCACCCTGAAGCTGGCTCCCAGATGTTCTGTCTCCATGGTCTCTCTAGTGCCTGAAAAGGAGCTTTTTACATAATAGACACCAAATAGGTATTGACTCTGTTAGTTTCACTTTTATATGATGGACAATCAGCTAATAAAATTCCTCCTGTGTGAATAAACCAGCCTCCGCAGCATCCGATTAAGTATGACCTGAATTTGGAATCTGTCCATGAGATACAATTTCTGATGGTTTTGCAAGTTTAATGGCTGTTCTTGTGTCATTAAAATCAGTAAGAATAGCATATAGCAGTGGGCTGAAGCCCTAACTTATTCTCTTCCCATCTTTACCAGGTAATATAAACACACTGATGTTACAGTCCAAACACAACCTTATAAAAAATGGAATCTACAAATATGAAACACAAAATCTTACACTATCCTAAACACATGCTGTCTGCTACTATCTCTTTGCCTGTGTGTGTGTGTTGTATGTTTATGTAGTGTGTATGTGTGTGCTTGTGTGTGTATGTGATGTGTGTTTGTATATGTGTGTGGTGTATGTGTTTGTGTGTGTGTGTGGTGTATGTATTTGTGTGTTGTGTATGTATGTGTGTGTGCACATGCGTGTGCATGCACGTGTACCTATAATGAAGGGTCTGTTACTTTATCACAGATGCTTATCTCACTTGACAGGCATAATTGGTTCTTTACAAAAAGCAGTGCCAAGTGCTAGGAAATGCTTCAGTCTGTGTGTATTGCTTGCCAAAAAGTCCTGAAGCCCTCGGAAGGTGCCAGAGCATGTAGGTTTTAAGTTGAATGGTATACATAATTTCTCATTTGAAATTTTAAATCTAATAATGTTGAAATCAATGCCAAAGGTGTCATTTTTCCTTGATATAAAGAAATTTTTCTGTTATTTTCCCTGGAGAAACGCAACACTCCAAGTCAGCTTTGCCATACATTAATCTTGGTCTCTTTGGCTCTCCATCGGTAGTCACTGAATTCCAGTTTTGCTGGTCCCTTCGGGCTTCTAACTTCTCTATTTATTCTCAGCAGTTCTTTGACTTTGATATGTTTCCTAGTCACCTATGAAGCTTGCTTTAAAAGATCCATTTGTCTTATTCTTATAGTGGTGATCAGCACTTTCTCTCACACAGCTTTGACATCACTTGGGAGCTTGTTAGGAAACTGCAAACTCAGTCCAGTCTCACTGAATCTGCACATCCAGCAACCTCCCAGGAAGACTCATGACTTTCAGGCTGGAGCCACACTGAGATCTGCCCTCTTCTTTGTATCTATGTGTTTGTCTCCTTGATTCCCTTCCTCCTAATGCACCATCAGCCTGTCCCCTCCACCCCACTCCCCATCCCCAGTCATTTTCCTTTGTTCCTCTTCCTTCCCTATGCCTGAAACATATGAGGAGTGAGTCAAACAAAACCATCAAATGTATGTAGTCTTCAGTAAAATAGACAACAATAACAACAACAAAACCAACACAGGAAAACAAAGAAACAAACAAACCCAGCAACTGGCCTTGGTTGTTTGAATGAAAACAGTCCCTGTTTGAATACTTGGTCCCCAATTGAAACTGTTTGGGAAGAATTAGGAGGTCTGGCCTTGTTGCAGGAGGTATGCTGTTACTGGGTACAAGCTCTGAGATTTCAAAAACCCAACCCATCCCCCCTTAGTTCCCTCTGGCTCTTGCTTGTGGATCAAGATGTGAGCTGGAGCTCAGCTACTGCTCTAGGGCATGACTGCTTGATGCTGTGCTGTCACAGGCATGGTCTGTAACCCCTTAAACCACAAGTCCCAAATTAAATTCTTTACTTTACAGGTTGTCTTGGTCATGGTGTTTTGTTTTGTTTTGTTTGTTTTTCCACAGGAATTGAAAAGTAACTAACACATCGAGATAAGTTATTTAATAAACAGAAGAATAAGGAGGTGGGTGCTGTTTGGATTGCAATTATTCCTAAGCATTTCTGGTAGGGAAATTCATCTACAACAATCAGCCATGGAAGTAGCTACTGACTAGGAAGGGAGATCAGATCTCTAATGCTGAGTTTCCTCCACCATTAGACCATGAAGGAAAGCAACGTGGCAGGAATGAACCTGTGCTCAGCACAGCAGCAAGCCACAGCAGAGTCCTCAAGAGGTGCTCACAACACCCTGAATATAGATGAGAAGCCCCCCAATTTCACAAATGAGAAGGTGAAGTTCTAGAAATTACAAGACCAGTCTTGCAGGAACTTAGACATAAGCTGAAATTGCTCTAATTCTTCTGGTTGTTTTACATTACCTAGAATTATTTTTCATTTTGTCTGATACTGAGCACAGCCTTAAAAGAGATAAAATCATTCATGAAGTCCTTCTCTGGACACAGATGCAGAAGAATGTTTCAAGTTCAAAGGATGGGGGAAATTGCAACTTAATTCTTTACTAAACAACTTTTTTCCAAAAACAAAAAACAAAAGAAAGAAAACAACAAAAAATAACTCTGTGCCATGAAGTCCTTAGGTTAGTCAGACATTTGAACTCAGAGGAACTGTGCAAGGCAGGTCTTGCTGGAATGTGTGTGCCTGTAATCCATGTTTTGCTGGACTGTCGTCCCTTGCAGTGAACCAATCCACAGTAACTGCATTTAAGGCAGAGCTCATATTCCAAACTGGTGAACATCTCTGGATTAGCCTGTAAAGTCAGCTGGCTACATCTGCCCATGTTGCTGAACTGTGTGGAGTTAATGAATCAGGAGTAATTTATGCATCGAGGCTGAAAGATTTTCAGCAACAGAAATACAAAAGTGTTGTAGTTGGTTAAATCCAATACAATCTGGGAGACATGTCCAACCTTATACTGACTTCCTCTCCAACTGTCTCTCCTCAGGATTAGGCAGATAAGTGCTACCCTTTGTGCTAAGCATATTTTCATTTGTGTGGTTGGTCACAGCCTACATGTGGTATGTGAGCCTTCATGTCTCTTTGTATGTTCTGTCAAATAACAAAATAAAGTGATTTTCCCTTCCCTCCTGCCTTAGTTAGGGTTTCTATTGCTGTGATGAAACACCATGACCCCTATAATGAGATTGAAGACTACTTTATATGCCATCACAGAGCCTTCATCCAGTAGCTAATGGAAGTAGAAACAGACATTCATACCCAAGCACTGAGCCGAACTCCTGGAATCAAGCTGTAGAGAGGGAGGAGTGATGAGCAAAAGGGTCAAGACTATGCTAGGGAAACCCACAGAACAAGCTGACCTGAGCAAGTGGGAGCTCACTGACCCCACATTGATAATTGGGGAACCAACATAAGCCCAAAACAGGCCCCCTGAACATGGGGGACTTGGACAGTCTATAGGGCCGCTGGCAGTGGAACTAGTATTTATCTCTAGTGCTTTGGGAGCCCATTCCCTATGGAGGGATACTCTCTCAGCCTAGATACATGAGGGAGAGTCTAGGTCTTTCCCCAAGTGATAGACTTTGATGATCCCCCATGGGAGGCCTCACCTTCCCTGAGGAGTAGATGGGGAATGGGATGGGGAGATGGTGGGGAAATGGGAGGACTGGAGTGAAAGGGAACTGGGATTGGTATATAAAACAAGATTGCTTTTGATTTAAGTAAAATTTAATTTAAAAAAAGAAAATGCCTTGCAGTGTATCTTATGGAACCATTTTTTTAAATTGGAGTTCCCTTCTCTCACTGACTCCAGATAGTGTCAAGTTGACATAAAACTATCTAGAATACCTCCTTACTGATATTTTTTCTGGAAAATGAAACCATATCATTATTAGTCATGTTTGTCTTCAATAATCTAGCTAACACCCACAGTATACTTATATGTCAGACAATGGATGAATTGCTTTTTATAATTTTATTAATTAATCCTGAAATACTCTATTTTAGAACGACAGATATTATACATTAAAACTTTGAAAATCTGAATGATGTATAACTTGGTGGTAGGGAACTTACCTGGCATGTGCTAGGCCCTGAGTTTATTCCCTAGGACTGCAAAAGGAATACACACACACACACACACACACACACACACACACACACACACACGTATATATTTCACCAGGGAGAAGTAGAATTCAAATAATCATGAAATCTATCCTGAGAGCCCAAATGCTCAGCCTCTGCACTCCACCCTCCTCTCCAGGCTCTTAACATTGTTACTGCCATCAGGATCCCAGTGTGCTCTAATTGTGAATACAGGTCTACAATCTAAAGCCAATTTTCAAGGTTGCTTATTCGTGTTTTTTGTGTCCTTCTCAAATCAAACCTTCTGTTAGCTCTGGTTATTGAGCTTCTTTCTATGACCCAATTCCCTCAAACTGATGATGCTTCTAAACTTGTTTCTCTTCCTGTGGACTGGAGCTCCTGTTTTGATGATCCACGTGAAAGCATCCTCTGTGCTTCCTACTCACACCGAACTTTAACTCTACCAGTGTGAGAGCCTCCTAGATGCTTGCACTACAAAGAACTGGCAAAATAGGAAAGGGGGCTTAGAAAGAGCCTTGGGCTTTTGCTGTTGGGAGGGAAGTTAATGATTGATGGTTATGGTGGTCCAGGTAGTAACAGACAATAGGAAAACATAGGCCAACTGTTCCTGATATCATTTTCTCCTAAAGCCAGACAACACTTAACTACATACGAAGACATAGAGCCAAGCTGTGTTCTTTTGGTACTTAGTTCAGTAGAAAATCATGCAAGGTGAGATGAATGAATGCAAAGTAAGGACCAGGAAAAAATAAGGGGTAAGAAGACAGTGTACTTAACCATGGTTCTCCCAGGGTGGAGGAATGGGTGAGCAGAGTCCATTTGTCCAATCCTCAAAACCCTGCTCCCTACATAGTAGGTGCATTCTGTAGCCAATGACTCTCACTGCATTCTCCATCCCATACTGGATCAGCAGAGATGTGCAGAAAGTCCTCCACAGCTGTCTTTCTGGAGCCAACTCTGCACCAGCACAGGAAATTTGGTTTCATTTGGTCGGAGTCTCACTACCAACCAATCTATTTAGCTGCACAGTTTTAAACAGTGAATTTTATAGTTGTGCAAACATACTGTGATTATATTACTCTTTTATAGGCATTCTTCTATTGAAAAATGTATTATCTTTAAACCAATTAAAAACAAACATGAATATATAATATACACACACACATATATATATGTATATATATACATATAAACAAACACACATGTACACACATGTGTACACACACAGACCTCCATAGCATCAGGAACATCACTTCTGCCTCTTCTGCCTTCATATCATGTCCCATGTGAAGGCCAACAGAGATGCTGTAGTTTATATCTAAAATGTCTGAAGGCCTATGATGCTGAATGAAGCTTGGTTCCCAGCCTATGGGACTATTGGTATATTTATGTGAAAGACAAGAAGAGATAATGTGGATTCTATGGAAGTGGAATGCAGCAAGAAGTTTCCTCACGTGGGTGTACCCTCAAGAGTGGATATGGGGCCTCAATTCCTCCCTCTCTCCCTTTGCTTCAGCTGTGCCCTCTGCCATGCACGGCCAATATATTGTGCTATCATAACACCAAAGTGACAAGGGCACATGAATGTGAACTGAATCTTTTGAAACCATGAACCAAAACAAACCCTTTTCCTTAACAAAGTTGATTATGTGGGGGTGTTTGTTCACAGTGACAGAAGGCAGATTAACACACCTGGACCTGCAATCTCCTACAGGAAACCTGCAGGAGAGCCTGCCTGAGGCTGCTGTCCAGGTAGAATGTCATGGTCATTAAAATAATGGCAAAGAGCAGTCTTAATAAATCCCCCTGTTGTTTGTATCATAACCAATATATGTGATGTAGAGTCATGGTGCTTGGCTTTAAATGACTGCTGGGCACAGCTCATTTTTACCAGTGTCTCCTCAAGCCCACCAAGTATCAAACTGTAAAATCACAATGGCTAAGAAGTCATTTGCCAATGGGAATTTTCATAGGCCCTTTTGATCTTCGTGACCCACTGTTGGACACTGTTAGTGTGCTGCTGACCCAGTGTCGTATGACTGCTTTGACGTGGCTTTCCCCCACTGTCCCCTACCATTTCAAAACAGTGCATCTCTTTTTTTCCAAAATTTACTAAAACTCATTCAAAGAAAGAAAGAAAAGCATGATAAGAGGAACATTATGTGAAAATGTCTCCTTAAGAAGTTCCCTGATACCCAAGGAAGGTTTTCCTGTGGACTTATGTTAATTTCAGTAAAGATAACAGACAATGATTCATATGTGTAAAAACATGATAATGCAACCCAGTATTTAGTGTACTAAAAAATTAATTAAAAAGTTAAGTGCAAATATTTCAGTGAGAGGTGAGAGGGACGGAAAGGGAGATTAAAGCAGTGCATAAATTAAAGGCCCAGGGATCTACATTTTCTAACAGTACTAGAAGAAAATAACAGATTTGTTAACTAGATTTTTTAAAAGTTGTTCATATTACAAAAACTAGTATCTATTTTTGAGTGTATTGAGCTCTTAAATTAGCGCATTTTTAAAAATTGACACAAGGGCTCAGCAGTTAAAAGTGCTTCCTGAGCAAGCAATAGTATCAAAGCCCAGTTCCTGGATCCCACAGGGAAGGAGAGAAGCAACTCCCAAAAACCTGTTCCCTGACCTCCACATGTGTGCTACTGTGAGCACTCGAGTGCACATGTGTGCATTCTCTCTCTCTCTCTCTCTCTCTCTCTCTCTCTCTCTCTCTCTCTCTCTCTCTCTCTCTGTATGTCTTTCTCTCTCTTACACACACAGACACATACCCCCACACACACACAATAATATAAAAACATTTTAAACTATAAAGATTGCCTAAAGACAATCAGTATTCTTTAACATGGGTGACATTGAAACCCCTAAATTTGAGAGCATTCATTACCAAGAGCAGTGAGTGACTGTCAGAAAGAACAATGATGGACAGAAGCAAGATCTCCAACTTGGGTGAAAAAAATAAAGACCCTCAGAACTCCCATTGGTTGCCATGGATTTTACATGTAGTCTGGACTTCATATAAATTCTCATTTACTCCTCAATGTGTGACAATAAAATGTTATTCCAATATTCCGGGCAAGCCAAATGCAACTGGAGGTGTGTATGGAGAGAGGAATAAGTGTGTTTTTAGTTAACTGAACACTAGATGGCTGTAGTTACAAAACCAATACTTTTTCAAAATTCTAACATCCTGTCCCAAACTACTCTGAAAACAGACTGATTCTCACTCAACCAAACTATTATCTCCCAAAGCCTTGCAGACATTAAGAAAACCATGGAAATAGTGGAGAAACTACCTTAAATGTCCCTCCCTGATAATGAGTACGACTATTTCCTTATATGCCATCCTAGAACCTTCAACCAATGACACCCACAGCTAAACACTGAACTGAATTCCTGGAACCCAGTGACAGAGAGGGAAGACTGATGAGCAAAGGGGTCAAGACTGGACTTGTTTAACCCCCAGAAACAGCTGACCTGAACAAGGGGGATGTCTTGGACCCCAGCCTGATGCCTGGGAGGCTAGCATGGGACTGATCTAGACCTCCTAAATGTGGGTGTCAGTGAGGCGGCCTAGGCAACCTATGGGAACTTGAGTAGTAGATTAGTATTTATTCCTGGCATACAAATGGACTTTGGGTGCTCATCACACAATGAGAGATACTTTCTCATCCTGGAATCTTGGGGGAGGGCCTAGGCCCTGTCCTGGATGAGATGACAGACTATGGATACCCTCCCTAGGGAAAGGAGTGGAAATTGGGGGGGTTGGTAGGATGACATGGGAGGAAGGGAAGAAGAGGAGAGAGGCACCTGGGATTGACAACCTTGTTTCTAATTTAAATTTAAAAATAAAAACTAAAAAGACTTTTAAAAAATCCAGACTATATATATATATATATATATATATATATATATATATATATATATATGCAATTTGAAGACTCTTCTGAAAGTCTGATAGCTAGAATTAGGTGTTTATCCCATAAATATACTAAGTTATTTCTAACCTAAATGTTACATTGACACTCCTGGAAGGGACCACGGGCCACACATAACCTGATACATCATTAGTTTACTCTCCACTTGTACAGTAATGTGTCCTTTTCAAGCTACTGTCACACATCCCAATTCATTAGATAAATTATTAACAATAATCTGTGAGGAAGATGACTTTTTCCCATTAAAGCCAAGACACTGAGACTCTGAGAAGGGACAGAAACATTATATAGCCCCCAAGTCTGGACTGCAATCCCAAGTCCTAACTCTGTGATCTGGGTCCTTTCTATGTAAATAATCAAGGACATAAACTAACCTCCTTCCCCTCATAGTGTATTTGACACATCACTCCCATTTAGAATGCTCACTTCTAGTTAATTATATACCCACCCACCTCTCAAACATTAAAAAACTCCTAGAAAGCTAAGACCAGTGAAGGAAGATTTCACTGAGACATGACAGGGAGAATAGTATGCTGGTAGGGAAGGAAACTTCTTATATTCACAGCTGGCAACCTTTGAGTTTTTTATTAGTTTTTAGGTTTTCCAAAGCTTTTATGCTTTATTTTTGCCAGTGAAAACACAATCAATAACTTTTAGTTTAAGCACAATAAGATAGTAAGAGCAGACTTTAAAAAGCATGAACCAAATAAGTGCCACACAAGTGACTAGGGACAGCCACTACATAAGGAAGTTATCCGATTCATTCCACCTCTTTGAGACCCTTCCTCTGTGAGTACCAACATCTCATAACACAGACTCACCATCAGCAATGTGGCAGTTCTTCTCAAAGATCACAAGTGTCCCTCCCTCAGTTCCCAGATTCTTTCTATGCCTCAATACCTCCATATTTGACTGAACCTCATGTCTCTCATCCCCAGTGCCAACACTTTCACCTCAGCTATCATCACCTCTCACCCCCTCTCTGAATGGTTTTTATCACTTTTGTCTCTGAAACCCACAATGTGAAGTATTTGAATAAATGTGTGAACAGAATAATTCTAAAACAGTTGGAAGGGGCTATCCAAGTTTGATTTCTGTTGCCATAATAATCTACCTAGAAAAAGCAACTTAGGGTTGGGAAGAAAGGGTTCATTTTATCTCACAATTCCAGGTTACTGTTGATCATAGCAGGGAAGTCAAGACAGATGGTTTAGACAGCTAGTCGTATTACACTCACCACCATGAGCAGAATGAAATGAGCAAATGCACAATCGGTTGCTCAGCTAGCTTTCTCTAATCTTACATGGTCCACAGCTTCAAACCAAGCGATGCTGCCACCTGCTATCAAGGTGGGTCTTGCACATCAATTACAGCAGTCGAGACGATCTCACAGAGACACCACCATGGACCAGCCTGATCTAGACAGTCCCTCAGATTCTAGGTTGTGCCCAGTTGACAATTTAAACAATGGGGAAGAGTGTGTAGTGGGTAATGTTTTTCCATGGTAATTTTTCTTTACCCCGTACTCACAATATGAACAGGAACTTCCCTTGCAACAGAATATCATTGGAAATTTATAAAACTATTACATATAACCTCTAATAAGCTTTCACCAACTCCTTTTCCCTTTGGGGCTCACAATTGGCTCCAGTTGTCATTTGAATGTGCTCAGTTAACTCCAGCTCAGACTTCACCTGCGCCGTTTCCACCGACTAGAAAGTTTCTTCATTCCTTGTATTCTAGAGTTTTCCTGCATTACCTTAGTTACCCATCCCTACCCTGCATTTGGTTCTTATGACTTGTGCTGTTTAGCATGCTTTGTTTCTCTTTCACAACATTTATTATACCATTGGGGTATTCCTTTACATGTACAACCTCTTTCTGGTCTGTTAACCATGAAACCCCTAAAATCCAGTTCAATGGTTTGCAAATTTTAAAAACTTGTGGTCAATGAAAAAAATTAAATCATAATCCAATCACATATGCTTATATGGCAGGCACATTTCCTATCTGAGAAATTTCCCTAAGTCATCACTTCTCATTTTAAATAGTTGTCACCTGCATAAGATGAAAAAGAAAGTTCTCATAGACACTACTTACTCTTCCTTTTGGAATGTTTGGTACAATATCAGTTCCATAGTCTATTAATAGACTGCCCTCTCTCTGCATCTCTGTGTCTCTGTATCTATCTGTCTTGTTTCTATCTCTGTGCATGTGTGTGTATGTGTGTGTTTGTGTGTGCACATGTGTGTTTGGTGTGCATTCAAGTTCATGCAAACATGTGTGGAGACCATAGGTCAACATCAAAGTGCCTTTCTCTATAACTCTCTCCAATATTTTTGGAGACAGGATCTCTCACTGAACATGGAGTTCACTGATTGGCTAGAGTAGCTGGCTAGTGAACTCTGGGGCTCTACCTACTCCCTCTTCCCAACTACTAGAATTACAGACATATACTCAGTTTTCTACAAAGGCCCTAGGGACCCAAACTCAGTTTTTCGTGATTGCACAACAGGCACCTCACTGTTTGAGCCATCTACCCATCTCTGACATTAAACAGTTACCTTATCACGAACTCTCTTAAGAAAAAGTAGTCTCCAGTAGTTTGTAGGATAAACTAGTGGGAAACTGGTATTTTCTAGGCACTATTTAAACAGGGGCTGTTTTTATGAAATAAAGGTAAGTATTGTCATGATGAGGAGAGTGGACTTCCACGGTTAGACTGATGGAATTAAGGTCCTGAGTTGATTCCACTCTGATCTGCTGGATTCTTTGTGCCATCACTACTGATGTACCATGAGTGACTAGCCCTCATAAAAGTCTGCTTGTCTGCTTGTCACTCTATTTCTGGTCAATAAATCCCTACTATTATAATAAAATGGTTTGGAAAAGAATGATCATAACTTAACAATGCTGTCAAATTCATTATTACCACCAGCCCTCCTGAGTAACATGTGGATTACAGTTTGACATGAGCATATCCTGATCTGTGAAATGTCAGGACCTATTAAAGAAGACACTGAACTTTTATGTGAATCTATTATAAACTGAATGCTTGCTTTCTCCCTAAAATTCATGTTAAAACCCTAACCATGATGACATTTGGAAATAGGCTCTTTTGAAGATAGCTAGATTAGAGTGGGTCATGAGGGCAGGGCGTTGGACAGTGTACATGTCTTTATTTGAAAATATGTCTAGCCAATGAGACAGTCAGCTAGTAAAGGCACCTGCCAACACACGTGATTTCTTCTGTTCCATCCCCATGACTCACACAACAAAAAGAGAGAATCAACTTCCCTTAAGTTGCCTTCTGACCTCCACACTCACACTACGCATGCATATTCCCCCACACATACAAAAATGGAAAGAAAATAAAATACTTTTTAAATATCTATCAGTCAGGTGTGGTGGTACACACCTTTAATCTGAGCACTCAGGAGACATAAGCAGGCGAAGCTCTGTGAGTTTGAGGCCAGCCTGGTCTACAAAGTCGGTTCCAGGACAGCCAGGACTGTTACACAGAGAAACTCTGTCTCAAAATGCAAAACAAAACAAACAAAATCTCTCCCTTCATGGTCACATACCAAGAAAAGTCATGTAAAGAAAGGAAACTCTATTGGCACCTGGTTATGTAATTCCAGCCTCTAGACCCCTGAGAAAGTGTCATATTCTGTTACAGAAACCTGGACTAGGATGTTAATCAAAACTGATCCTCCCTTACTCACACTGAATCCACTTGGATACATCTAACCACTTGCTGCTGTAAAAGTGACGTGCATTCCAGGAGAAATCATACTTTGAATTTAAATTTGGATCTTTTCCTAGTGCTATGTCACAGGATACTCTCCAGTGATGCTGGCCAGTGGCAGCAGGCCACAGCTCCCCATCAGTGTATAGTCAGAGTCTGGGAAACAGACTCTGTTTGCTACTTACTGTTCAACTGTGACATTCCATGAGTTAGTCATACGAAGTGCATTTTTAACTCAATATACTTTCGACTAAGAAAGGGTTTGTTAAGAAATAACTGCACGTTGGCTGGTCTCTGTCTCTCTCTTCGCCCTCCCTCCCTCCCTCTTTCCCTCCCTCCCTCTCTTTTTCTCTCCTGTTCTTGTTATGCTTTGCTGTTTCCACCAATTGTCTAAGGGGCCCTGCTTTCCTTTTTTCAAAGTTTTTAATCCTCACTTAGCACTGCCCAGGCTCCTACCACAGGATCAGGATCCCCTGCTGCCAGAACCTTCAGTCTCATAATATCAAGAACTCTTTGTGGGATCAGACTCATAGTAAAAATTCCTCACTCATTTAGGAGCCAGACAAGCCCAGATGGAGCTTCTCCTGGGAAAACCAAGAAGGTTCTTGGTGGGCAAATCCATTCCCTAGAAGAAATAAATAGAGATGTCTAGCAAGGAAGCAAGGAATGCTACCTCTACTTACAATTCCAGGGCAAGTCAATAATTCCAGACAGGTTTTGTTAGGGCAGTTATGTACTCATTGGAAAAGAAAATACAAGTCAGTCAAGGCTTCCTGATAGAATAAATGAAGCTGTAAGCAGAATGAACACTGCAATAGATCATCAGCCCTCTCCTCTCCAATCACAGGCAAGCCTCAGCTGTGTCATCCCTTGCTTGTTTCCTGTTTTTCTAAGAGAAAAAAATATGTCCTACGTTGGTTTGTGGGAAATTAGACTTCTCTTACTTGACCCGAAGGCAAGGGAAAGTATCCTTTAGTTCCATTTTCACAGCCTATGTTTTATAAGCCTTAAAACTAGGGAAGGGTTTGTTGTTTTTATCTTGTAAATAGGGTTTTTTGTTGTTATTGTTGTGGGTTTTTTTAATCCCTTGAGGTTTCTTATATAGACTGGTGCCCATGCTGGATAGTTTAACTGCAGAGTTTATATATTTTAAAAATACAAATTATCTATTCTTTAAGAAACGCAGTTACTACTGAGATTCCCAGCAAAAAACAACAGCACGGGCTCCTACTGAAGAGCCGCCCCCCACCTCTTCAGATCTGAATGAGCAGCTTCTGTGAAATGTTTACCCCAGCCTACACTGGACTAAATTCAGCTACTTGTTTATAAAAACACTTTGTGTGTTTTGTGTTTGTAAGCCAGCATTAATCTACATACTTGACCTAAAACTCTATACTTTATTCCATGTAAAACAGTCATAGAAAAAGTGTGACACAACAGAATAGTCTCCTAAATTACCTTACCCATTATATTACTTTGACAGAAGATAAATAATGTGACCACATAAAGAAAATCTTAGTTTCCTAAAACGGAGTGAATCCTGCATTTAAATTATGTCCATAAGCTAGGTCCAAAAGAGAATTGACTACAATGAGAAACACATTTTCGTTTTGTAAATAAGAGAAGAGGACAATCTTGTAGCTTCTGTTTAGGCCATAGTGACCCAGTTACCTGGTCAAAGGGCTGCATGGATGCAAGAGACAGGGTGAGTTAAAGTTTAACCCCAGGGAATTGTAAACCAAACCTAAAGCCACTGAACCTTTGGAGTTTGATACGATGATTAGACTATAACCAAAGTGGCACGCTGAATTCGCCATAATCAAGGAAACTTTTTCCGGGTGGGGAACCTCAAAAATTGCTCAGGTATGGTCCATGCTTTTTGTATTTTCAATTCTGTGTTGTGGTATCTGTGAGAATGCATGAAAACAACTTGTGCTCTTTACTATCCCTGAGTCTAAGCCAGAGAATTGTCATTTGCTTTTCTATTAATGAAACCAACTGAGAAACAAAACAATGTATTGGAATGATCCCATAATCTCAAGCTGAGATGAATGTCATGGTTTACTCCTTGATATGCTTCCAAAGCTTATGGAAAGTGGAGTAATAATTGTGGGTTCATGAGTGGGGCTCCTGTGCAACAACCCTTACCTCCATCCAGATTATCTGGAGTCAGGGAGAGCTGTGTTTTACTGTCTGTCCTTGTCCCTAGGACCTGGGAACAAGAATGTAATTAACAAAAGACATAGTTTAACATCTCTAGAAGATTTTTTTAGTTCTGTGTATCAGTCCTAATTCCTGTCATACATTAGACCCTGTCTATTCAATTAACTACTGTATGCTACCACCCTAAGAAAAGAATTGGGACGAATTCTTGCTGTGTCTTCTGCCACTAACCTGCTTGCCAAAACAGCAACCTAAGCTGTTTGCTTTTAATTCTAGCAAGAAAAGAAAACAAAGACCATTATGGAAAACTGACGTTTTGAGTGTGTTAACTCTCAACCTAGAAGGATCGCTTTCATAGACTGAGCAAACACAGCACAGCCCACGTATTTTTACATTACTATTTCTGTCACCCCTGAGGGATAGCTAACCACCCATGTATGATGGTTTTAAGGGGGGCATAGATTAGGGCATTCTGTTCTATCAGAATCTCACCTCTCTGACTAAAGCACTGTTGTTTCACCATGATTAGAGTAGGTACCACAGAGAGGCCCCGATAAACACATGACTGTCCCAGTGACAGTTACAGAGGTGACTCTTCAAGGAGACAAGAACTGAGAATCATTTATGCATCCCAAGAGATTAACATTTTATAAACCAAATATTGATAAACTTCCAGTGTAAGGAGCATCAAATGAGTCAGTTAGTCTAGCTTGAAACACTAATATCCTAAGCAGCGTACAGTGAGAAGGTAAATCTGTAATAAAAGGAAAATCGCTTACTTATCCAAGCAATTAGGGATTCCCCTGCCAATACATAGAAGCAGATATTTCTTGTTTATTTTTCAGGCCATTTCTAAAGTAATATTGGTACTTCCCCATTTAAAAAACATATATGTCTTTCTGTTCTGTTTTGCTGTGTGTTAAGTATAAGGGGAAGAGAAAATACAGTTGGAAAGAAGTTGTTTTAAGTGACATTCACAGAATTATATGTATACAAAATTGTGAGTAGCCATTTTAAACTAGGCTAATGACAAATTATTCAGTGATGTTCTAAGTATTAACATTACCAGCACTACACTTCAGGAACAGAAGGGACCATAAACATGTGTCTCCATAGTCAATCAAATATGCTGAGTAAGTGATGTTAGACAATTAAACACAGCTCTTCTTAGTATTTGGGTGCTCTTCAATATATCAATAATATTTATTAAGTATAAGATAATCAAGTACATTTCTAAGCACTCTCTATAAATTTAATCTCAAGTTATTCCTAGAATACCCCACTATTATTATTACACTGTTACTAGATACTTTACTGTTATTAGATTGAGGTGTAGACAAATTATTTAACAGGCTCAATGTTGAAAGCAAATGGCATAGCCAGGTGACCCAGCCAGGTAGTCTAATTCCAGAGCACACGTGCACACTGCGCTCAATCATTGAGATTTACTATGTGCACATGGGTGTTTATTGTTGCAGTTAGCCAAAAGAACAGGTAATGCAGTTTCATAACCTTACTGATTAAGAGAACTTCTTCCAGGAGCATTTGTCTACCAATGTCTCTCCAACATTATACTCCTCAGGCTACAGGCTAAGAACAGACCACTTTTAAAGCCCATGTCTAGTATTCTAGATGACCAGTGTCAAGTGAAATCATTGAGTTAAGATTGATCTTAGTCAGAACTTCCAAGAATTCATATGCTTTTATTGTCTTCCACTAAACAAAGCCATGCCCAAATTAGAGTTTTTAAAATTAATTACAGCAAGAATGTCAGACTCTTCTGCAGACATAACCAGGCTGCAATGTTAACTCCACTCATCTCTGGCTTATGAAGCTGTGACATTATTTGACTTCTCAAGAGTTCAGAGTCTTTAGATAAGAAACAGATATATAATCTACCTGTAGAACTTTGTAAAGACTGATAAGCAGAGTGCTGGTGTTTCCGAACAAGTTGACCCCCTTGTTCTATTTTCCATTTTTCCAGAAAAACTTAAACTGTCCAAACTTACCACCCACTAGCTTTCTCAAAACAATTGCATTAAAATAGAAAATTATATAAATAAATCCATTGATTACAAAAGCCACTGCACTTCTTGAGAACATATAAACACACACACACACATGCACGCACACACACACACACACACACACAACTACAAACTGGATAACTGAAACTATTTCTCAGAACTACTACTGAAAACTCAACATGTTTTTATTAACACCCATAGTTTCAGGTTCAGACACTGGGTGTGATAGCCTCATTACACAGACAGCTGGTCTAAAACCTATTTCAGTAACATTTGAAAACACTGGCATCCCTTAGGACACAGGGTAATACTTTGGGTACTATTGCCCAATGGCTTTCATTACCACATGTGTCTCTACATGACTCAGTAAGCACAAACAAGACAGTATTGATCAACAGAAGATAAGCTTCGTTTTATCTTATCCATAGACACAGTAACCAGGCTTCTCTCAAGTGCAATTCTAACAGTCCAAACTCCCCCAGAAAAGGGAGTTGGGAAAGACGCCTCATCCCTGCAGTGATAGTCCATATTCACCATCTAAATCCCATCTGCTCCTTAGCTTAAAACTGCAAATCTAGTCATTAACAAATATTTACCACCAAAGGGATCAGGAAAGTTGATTTTTATCATTTTAAGCCATCAATCCTACTCCACACATTACTTAAAATTTTTTATTACATCATTTTCCCCTTCCATTTCCACCTTCCATGTCATCCAAAGTACCACTCACTGCTCTCTCTCAAATTCATGACCTATAATTTTTAATTGTTAATATGTGTGTGTGTGTGTGTGTGTATAAAGAGAGAAAAGAGACAGATGATGGAGATAGATAAATATTCCTAAGTGTATAAATACAACCCACTCAGACAAACCCTATAATGTTACTTATATAAATTCATGACTAACCATTTTAATTTAATACATCAAAGTTTTGTATTGGATATTTTGGATGGATCCAATTAAAAGGCTAAAATATAGTCATACCTTGGTAATTGGTTCAGGGGGTTGGGCTCAGGACCTCTGTGCTACCCAAATCCTCATGTACTATAGTTCCATATGTAAAAACAGTGCAGTGTTTGCATATAACTTGTACACATTCTTTTACATACGCTAAACTATCTCTGGGCTACATCCTGTCCCTTGCACATTGTAAACACTATTAAAGAGTTTCTTGCTGCATTGTTTATGTTGCTAGAGATAAATGCCTGTTTTTGTTCAATACATATGCATTTCTTGCAAATATTTTTAATCTATAGTTAACTGAATCTATGGGGAACCCACAAATTCTGAGGTCCACCTACATGTCCTTTTGTAAAAATTATTGCCTTCACTAACCTGTGCTAACACCTTAGCTCCCTAATCTGATATTTTGAAGGACATCTAAGCTAAGCTTTTTTTCTGTGGGTTTATGGAGGAAATTTTATGTGTATCAGTATTAACAATGTGAACATGCTCCAGGCTTCCCTCTTCCAGTGGGGGGGTGGTTTTCTAGTGATATTAAGAGGAAAGAGTCATAAAGATACGAAAACTCCCTGGACTTGCGGAGTGTTCTGCACTAGTAAATAATATGTCTAATGGGAATTATCACATGACAGTTTAACCAAACTGAATGTCTAAATAAGCAAACTGATTATATTTCTATAAAATCCCACTTCCAATTAGGTAGTAATGACTTTACTTCCTACACCAACTAGGAAATAATTATTGGTTAAGATGCTCAATTGATTTAAAGAACACTATGTCTGAGTATGGGAGTTATATACTGTAGTACCTTATTCCCACAGCAGATTCTAGTTTATAAATGTATTTAAGAGCCAGAAATATGGTTCAGTAGGTAAAGGCATTCACTGTGTAAGCCTGCACCCCAAGTTCAATTCCCAGAACACATAATGGAAAGCAAAAACTCAAGTCCCCAAATTTCTCCTCAGGCATGTCTCCCACCCCTGCCTGTCCTGATAGTCTTTTTGTCCCAATCGAGTCACTTTGCTTGGTTTGTGACCCACTGAGCTTTTATGATGGGGGAGTTGGGAAATAACCTTTGGAGTCTCATGGTCTCAGCAATGGATCCATAACTGAAAATAATGGTCCCCACTCTCCCAGAATATATCAGTTCAGAAGTAAAGGGTTGGACTCTATGAGCCTCTTCTCGATCTAGTGCTGGATACTGGCAAGGCCTGTTTTATAAAGGTCTAGTGCAGGTAACTGTAGCTGCTGTGGATTCATGATTACCATGCCATATCATTTCTAGAGAACGGCATATCACAGTTATTACCCCTATCCTATGGCTCCTACATTCTGCTGATGCACTCTTCCACAATGATCCCTGAGCCGTAATTGGAGTAATATAAATGTTGTATTTAGGAGTGAGCCTTCCGCCATCACTTATTTTCAGAATCTTCGGCATTCCTGGGTTTCATCATTCACTGCCATTCATGGAAAAGACAGACTTCTTTTATTAGGACAGTGGTTCTCAACCTTCTTAATACTGTGACCCTTTAATATAATTCCTCATGCTGTGGTATCCCCAACCATAAAAATCATTTTCATGACTGCAATTTTGCTCCTGTTATGAATTGTAATGTAAATATCTAATATACAGAATATCTGGTGTTCAAATCCTGTAGAAAGGTCATTCAACCTCAAAGGGGTTGGGACCCACAGGTTGAGAACCACTGCATTAGGACCAAGAATAGCATGTATAAAAGGCAGTTTGACACTGTCTATTTAGCTAAAGATCACTAGTATTTTGGCCCCTAGGGACTATGCTCTCTCTAGACATGATAGTGGCTTTTGATTTTATTTTTTTTAACCAAGTTTACAGAACCGAGCATGAGTTCCCTGTTATGGAGCAGGCCTCAAATTACAACCTGGGAGTGCTTGGTTATCCTTGTAACCGTCATGTCACTATTGTATATGTGAGCATATTTTTCTTGATAGGTTGGTATGGTAGTTCATTAAGTAGACAATGGAGTAAGACCAATAATGGGTTATCTCCCCTGTAGTCTAAGAAACAGTTCCTGGCACCTTCAAGCTATCCAGCAGAGTGAAAACATCTAGTTCAGTTCCATCTTGCTTTTTCTATATTTTATTTTAATTTTAATTTTTGTTTTTAAATTTAAATTAGAAACAAGGTTGCTTCACATGTCAATCCCAGCTCCTTCTCTCTCCCCACCTCCCACCCCCTCCCACCAACACCCCATCCTCCCTCCCCCAATCCCCACTCATTTCCCCAGGAAGGGTGAGGCCCTCCATGGGGAGTATCCATAGTCTGTCATTTCATCCAGGGCAGAGCCTAGGCCCTCCCCTTTTTCTATATCTTAAAACCAAGGTCATTAGCAACAGAGTCTTAGCATCTAGTTCTGGTATACAATCAAAATAAAAGAAAGGAAAGTACTGTCTGTGCAGACTTCTAGGGGCTCCCTAAATAGCAATTCCTTAAAAACTAACCCACATTGTTGCTTAGAGAGTCCTACTGCATCTACAAGCAGCAGTAAAAGCATTTTAAAAATATTGCATATAGAAGAGTTTAAATGAGTTTGGTATCAAATTTCTTCATGCACACTTTATTGTGTTCTGGTTATGGTAACTGAGACTGGATTTATCATTCTATGCATTCAAAATAAAGAGAACTTCATCTGTTCATGCAGAATAGTACTGACCTCTAGGTCTTCAGCTGTTCTAGTAAACATCGACTGACTATCAATAAAACAATAAAGTAAGAACACACCAATGTGAATGAAAGCCCAGTCCCAAAGAGGCCCCTGAAGAAAGCAGTCTTGAAACAAAGTGAACCATTACAGAACTGTGGGATAGCACAAGGAAGAAATGTGGAAGCAGACAATCATAAAATCTTCTAGCAGACTGTTGGGAGACTATGAAGCATTACAGACAGATGCAATTGTTTTTCTGTTTCTAGTAGTGTTAGTAATCGTCCGGCTATCTGTTTTATTGGGCTTCTGCATAGCACTTATTCACTGGGCTTGGACCGTTATCACGAAGCAAACAGGCTTATTAGATGTACTCAAACCATATTGTTTCTGGAAGTCCGAAATCTAAATCCAATACCACAGGGAATGAACTGTGTTGCCAGAAAAATCTCCTAATCTTTTCTGGAGCTGCCCCACCCACCCACACATTGCCAGCAGAGTGCAGACAGTTACTCCTAACCAATTACAACTGGCAAGCTGTAATTAGGAGAATAGTGGCATTAATAATAACATTCTCCTATGGCTCTTCCCACATGCTAGGCACTTTGGTGAACTGGCTTAATCCCTCTGTAAAATAGTTATCATTTTTCCAATAAGAAACTAAGACTTAGGGACATGGAGAAACACAAAGAAGTCACACCACATGCATCAGCTTGCAAACCAAGGGCAGATGGGTGATTCTGAAAAGTATTGTAGCTTGGAATGGGAAGAACATTGAGATCTCTTGACAGAGAAAAACTAAGTGAATGCCCCATGAATAGAAAACGTCTTTTTAAAAACAGTGAGGATCAAAGTACAAAACTCTAGCCTTCAAATGGGCCATTGCTTTGTATTACCACCTACCGTACATACTTCTAATTCCACTTATTCTCTGCAAATTCTGGAAGACAGGCTAATAGGACCTTCAGTGTTAACAGGAGCCATCTCATCACTATGATCAGATTCATAGAAGACAGAGACTCGGTTAAAGGAGACCCAGTTGTGACTTAGAGACAAAGAGACTCCACTCACAGAAGTGTGTGTGTGTGTGTGTGTGTGTGTGTGTGTGTGTGTTGTATATAAAGGTACTGTTAACACAGTGGCAGGATCAGCCACAGAGCCATCACTGAAAACATGGCATAATTGTTAGACATTCTGGTAGTGTCTGGAAGAAGATGACAAAGATCTCCTAGGAGAACATGCCCTTTTTGCAGTAGGAAGAGTAAGTGGCCCCATGCCTGCACATGGAGTCCTGGATGAGACCACATTCACTTGTGATTTTCCATAGAAACTCAGATGTTACCAAGTATGAGCTCCATTGACCCAAATAGAGTATTTAGCAAAAGAATAAATTTTCTGCCAGATGTTTTTCTGGAGAAACAAATTAGTTGGGAGGCAGAGTGTGGGTTGTAGCACACAAATCCTAAACAGAAATGAGACTGTCAAAGCTATGTAGGAATGGTAATTAGGAAAGGGAAAGTTGGATAGTGGAGAAGGAAGACCTGGAGGAGAAGGTGGAATGATGGACTTGAAGCAGGTGTCTGTGTGAAGAGTTGACTTAGTAAATAATTCTTGTTTGTCAAGGGTATATCACATATACCAGACATTGAGCCCAGCATGTCCCTCACTCTCTCACGATAACAAACACATGTGTCAGGTACAGTCACCTGAACTGGAGTCACCCTGAGAATGCTATTATGTAGTCCTTTAAGAAACCATAGTGGGAAAAATGTATAGCCACTTGTGGGCTAGACTGATCTCCTGAATTTGATGTCCATATCCTGCAAGGTTGCAGAATGTAACAGACTCTTGATAATTGTCCTCTAATTCTACACCCATACCATAAGAAATGTACACCTTGTATACACACACACACACACACACACACACACACTAAATAAATTAAAATTCAAAACACTATAATGGAGCTAGAGAAATAGCTCAGTTAAGAGCACTGGCTGTTCTTCCCAACGACCCAGGTTCAATTTCCAGCAGCTCACAATCATCTGTGACATTGGTTCCAGATGATCCAATACCCTCTTCTGGCCTGTGCAAATATACATGCAGGAAAAATACCCATCAACATTAAATTTAAAAACCTACAATATCTACAAACTCATTGTTGTTTGCCTTTCTGAAATAATACATAAAATAAAGTGTGTTCTATACTAATCATTCATTATCTCAGAATTTCAAAATATTAAAGTCCAGTAATACATAGAGTTGACATTTCAGAGGGAAATGCTATGTTAAAACAGAAAGTTCTAGAGTGAGACTGCTTAGACTCTTATCCTGGTCCACTCATCTGACTTTGTGCCAATTACTTAACTTCTACTAAAAGCAAGATTTTTGCAAAGGAGAACAAAAATTATATATGAACTGTGTAAGACAATACCAAGCAAGTGTGAGCCAGCCTTAGATATTAAAGCCATAACTTTTAGAAATCAATGCTTTAATGCTTAGGAGAGACGGGCCACGGGATGGAATGCTGAGAATCATTTTTAGGATGGAATAAGGAGGTTGAGAAACTTACAGAATCCTCTCCACCAGCTTGCAAATGTGAGCTTGTAGCTACCTCTCCCATTTCAGTGGCAGTTTTCCCAAGGGATAAATGCTCTCTCCCACTGACATTACTTCTGGATTTTTGGACATAGAATGACTTGAAGGATCTTGGGTAGTAATTAAAGCAAACAAAGTAGAAGGATGAATCTTTACACTAGAGTACAAACCTCGCAGGCTTTGCCATCTACGTGGTTACAAACAGAGAAACAAACCCACCGGGCAACCAAAGCCTCTTATAAAACTTCAAGTGTCTGTTGAAACAGATGGCTGTTAGTCATAAGTCTGACAATAATGCAGGCATCAAATGTGTTATCCTGCCCCCAAATCAGTCCCCGGCACCAGCACAGAAACTTCATGAAGTACATACCACAGAAGGGAAAACTAAGTGTAGAAGATGGGCTGGGAGAGGGCTAAGCCAGGACTGCATGGAAAGAATTACAGACCAGTACCCACCAAGGGAAACCAAGAAAATGCTTCCTTCTCTGTGGGACAATGTGGTGCCATTCTGCCACCAGGAATTCCAGCAGTTTGTCTTGTTCCAATAGTTCGAAACATGGTCTTGAGCAATCTTTATTCTGTCCCAGCTCCACATTAATTAGCAGCTGACCATTCTTGTAAACAAGCACAAGAGACTGATCCCCCTTTTGTAAATGTTATGTGGGTGTCTCTATGCTAGGCTCACCCCTGAAGAAGTTGGGGTTACTATGTAACATATATATGAAACTGTTTCCAGAGTTTGCAAACTGAGATTAAATAATCATATTTTTTCTAAAGTTTCTCATTTTCCTAAAAACTGTATACTTATTAACTATGGTCAACTAGTGGCTTCCTATAGGCAGGAAAATGATTCCATTTTTTAAATTTCTGACACATAGTACGCTGTTAGGTGTGCATATGCACACACACACACACACACACACACACTCGCGCGTGCGCGCATGCGCACGCACACACCATGAATCGGGATAACACCTGAGCATAACTAACTCCAAACAGGAGTCTGTTCTTTTTTCAAAGGTCCCCACTATCTCGTAAGTGTTGTCAGTTGGATCTTTTGCGGTTACACTCCCGTGACTAGAACGGACCAGATAGAGCAATTAATAGTACGAGGATAAGGTCTTAAAGCAAGTAATGGAAGTCACAGATAAAGAATTCACTCAGGCTAGGCATGGTCACTGTTTGATCAGTTGAGTAAGGTGATGTTTCTGAGAGTAAGATGAATTTGGAGGAGGCTGAGGTTCAGCGTTGTGAATGGCACTTGCTAACCTTTAAGAACACAGTTAAATCTCAAAGTCCTGTTTTGAGATGTACAGAAGCTAGTGCTTCCTCTTCTTGTCTCTCCTTGTACAATTTAGTTTTGAGTTAAATCCCAGGGACTTAAAGGGCTTCTCTCTGATATCTAAAGGAAGTTTCAAACAGATAAGCGGTGAGATGTCTTTGAAGCAGATAAAGCCTGTCTCTATAATACCTATTTAATGAGACTATGATTTAAGAAGTGTTTCCACTGGACCACAGATTACACACTTTTAAACAGAATTTTAAATAAAAATAGATTAATTTTATTACCTAAGGTTTATTTATCCTCAAACAAAAAAAGTTCTACCCTTATCAGGACTGCTTTTCACAAATGACAATCAATTGCCAACATGGTTATGTTTAATTGTTCTCAAGAGTTCTGGTAACTTTTTGGAATTATATTGTTTATTATTCCTGATTTTGATACTGTAAAATTTTTAAATAAAAATTAGAAAATTAACGCCTTGATTTAGAACAAATTGTGTACATATATTCATTCTCATATTTGTTATCTTTCTCTGTAGATATTTTATTACTACACTAATTCCTCAGTATGTTGGTTTAGTTAGCTCAAGTTACTCCAGGTAAGACTCCAAATGAATCCAAATCAGATGGTGTATAAATCTTAAGCAATCAGTAGCAAGCAATAAGCAAAGTATTAATGGCCCAAAACCTTGCTGCAAAAAAAGTAAGTTTCCTTAGAAACTTTTGTCTCCCAGCAGTGCTCACCCAAAATAAAATACAAAATTAGATAGAACGAGTAACTTATTAGCCATGAGAATCAGCAGAGGAGTTTGAGCAAGAGTAAGAAGCAGGGCAATGAAGAAGAGTTACAAGCACAACTGACAGCAGAGGAAAAAACCCACTCTCAAAAAGCAGTCATGTCTGGTGTCGTGCAAAGGTCCTGTGGTTGTGGTGACCCAACATTGTACTACTGCATCAGGGATTTGGTCCCTAGTTGACTTCCTTCTATCTCATTTTCTATAGTCTAAAAGAGCTCAGGAGCCATGGAAGAAAACCAATTCTAACTGAAGAATAAAAATAAATACAAAGCCATATTACATTCTGCCAAATGATATACCCCAGGGTAAACCATGAAAATCTGCTAGAATCTGAATGAGAAATGGTCAGTGTCTACAGAGGGCTGAAAATGACCTGACCGTGTGTTCACAGAGCAAAGGCAGTACGCTTGGTCCATGTGCATCATCACACAATCTACTATGGCCTAGTCAAAGGAATTAATACAATAGCACATTTTCAGTCCAGATCAAATTACATAATGCTGTAGTTGAAGAAGCTCATGCGTCCCTGTGGAGGAGAGGGGACACTCACAGTATTGTCCTTTCTGGATTTCCTCACATCCTGTGTTCTTCATAACAATACTCTGAAGGAAGCAGGGTAGACTTTATGCTCTCATCTACCCTCACTCACTTCTTTTATACAGAAAAAAAAATCAGTAATTAAAGGCACATGCTCTGAGCCTCCAGACATTTAGATTAAGATGATTTGTCTATTACTTGTCGCCCAGGGCATCTTGGGTGTATCAGCTAACTTCCCTCTTCCTGGGCTTACTCCTTTCTGTCCTAATCACAGAAATGTTAACACCTACTTCACAGAGTTCTTATAGGGATCAAGTAAATCTTGTTTAAACATGAAACATGGAAGGCAACACGTGTTTAGTGTGTGTTAGATTTATTTATTATTTTTACTTAACATTTAAAATTTTACCACCTAACAGCCAAAAAGAAGTAATTTAGTGTTTTAACTTCTGCACCAAAGATCATCATGTATGAATTACAAGTTTTTAAATTATCTTTATTCCTTTTGACCCATTGTTCCCTTAGTTCATCTGTCCACTCATTTGTGAGTCTCTTTCTGTTAATGATTTAAAAGTATTCTTGGCATTTTACAAATATCATTTGTGTCTACTATTTATATGTCAATCATTTTATTTTAGTCTCTGCTGAGGTTACTTTGCAATTACATGCACTTTTGATTTTTATGTAGTTAAATCTGCCAGTCTTTTTGTTGTGGATTTTTACATTTACTTTAAAAGACCTTCCATGCCACAAGAGTAGAATGTTCTCTGTGTTCTAGTAGTTATGTAATGTCTTTAAAGGTTATCTCCTTAGTCTTCTTAGAACTTGGGCATAGGTTATGAGGTAATAGTCCAACTTTATCTCTTTCTCAAATTGTCCACGACCTCCCGTGATCTGAAACAACACCTATTAGCAAATACCAATCTAAACAGAACTATGACTCAAGGCTTTTGATTCTGTGCCATTGATTTCCCTTCATAGGATTGTTTCTTACTGTTGGTTAGGCTGGATCCAGATCATTCCATGTGTTCAATACAACTTGTGACATTTACTTTGTGTTTCTTACACCCAGAAGAATTATGGAGTTGAGTTCTCAAACTGTAAAATAATACAACCTAAATTGGAGTAACAATACATTAAAAAATAAGGAAGAACAGATTTCATTGAATAATAAACTTTTTACTTGTCTGAAATTTTTAGGGCTTTCTGTTGGATTTTATTATTTTTATGTAATTTCAGGCATTTCTCCTATGCTTATTTTTCTTATTTCTCTTTATTGGTGAGTTTTTCTCCTAGCATCTTGTTTGTGTTCTTAGAGAAAGAACATGTCTACCTTCCCTTGCAGTGTACTTTGAATAGCTGCAATCCAATTTTATAGAACTGATATACTTGTTCTGAATAAGAAGGTATGCAAGACTGCTCTAATGTGACACATTTGCTGTGTCTTTACCACCGCAAGGATTTTGGGCTCTACTCCGCACTCATGAAAAGCTTCCTTACTGGTTATTGGTTTATCTAAAACTTTAATTTATCCTTGGAACAATTTTATAAAGGAAATCATACTTTTCTAAGTAAATACCCATTGTATCTATATTTTTCAAATTACTAGAAGATATATTCTCATTTTTGAGAAGTCTCTAGCTTGTACCAATGGACTTTCCTCTCATTATAAGAATTCACTTCTCTTTACCTGGATGACCAGCAGCATTCCTGGAAATTCATTTTTTCCATAATCTTTTACTCTAGTGTCAAGTCTGTAGAATTTTGCCTTTTTAATTCTATTTTATCTATTAATCCATTACGATTCATCCTAGCTTCTTCCCTTGAATGATTATTTGCAGTGATTTTTGTTTTAAGCAAATTTTTAGATTAAAATTTTGACCCAATTTTATAATGAAAATTACATTTCCCCAAGTGTTCATATACTAAAAACTTTGAATTTTTTGTATTTTAAATTTTAGATGCCATACATCACAGAAAGGTAAAAACAGTCAAATAAGCAGAATGACTAAAATAAAATAAATCATTTCCCTACCACCCAGTTTAGCCAGTTAGCCTATTATAATCAAAGTTCTTTAGGATTATAATTTTAACACACAACTGTTTTTCATGAGCTTTCAACTATATTTTTCCTTAAATCTACCTCAGTGGTACCTCTTTTTTCTAAACAATCAACCTGATCTGTACCATTGGTCATTCAAATATCTCTTCATCACTGGGTATTTGGGTAATGTCTAAGCTTCCTTACAACACTAATACACTCTGTGAGAAATGAAAAACACATTATAATGGACTTACAGACTTTCCTGAAACAAAGAAAAGCACAATGTACTAATTGTTGAAGCATTTTGAAGGAACTCAGCATTACACATCCAGAACTACATCTCCCCCACATTGGACAATGACTGGCATGGACACCAACCAATGAGAAATTCACAAAAGGTGGCTGAGGGACAGAAAAGGAATATCAGATGAGTATCTGTCAAATGCCAGCCCTATGACTGGCTCTTACATCCATTACCCTGTCTATTCCTATCTATTCAATTATTTTGTTGTTGCAGTCATTTTATTTTTTAAACCTTCCAGTTAAGTATCAATGGTCTTATACTATATTTTTTAAAAAAGAAAACTTGAATTCAGAAAGTTAAAATCATGGTGGAAGAACAGAAATTAAAATTGCCTTTGTGTTCTCAAACAATATGGAATTCACTTCTGAGAAGGTTTTGTTCATTACAAGTGCAATTGACATGATCCCTAAAACAACTTTAATTTTTTTGTCTTGAGATTATCTAGGCACAAACTAAAGAATCATACATTAACTGATATCTTAATAACAGGGAAATTATTCCCATAAATTTACTGATAATTTTTGTAAATAATAAGGTGACATATAAAGACTTTAAAAAGTGCTTTTGAGTTTTCTAAGTTAAAATATAATTATATCATTTTCCATTTCCTTTTCCTCCCTCCAATCCTTCCCAGTACCTCTATTTACTCTCTCTCCAAATGCATGGCCTCTATTTCTTTAATCTGCATAATCATGGCCACAACCTTTTGTGTGCATATATGAATATGTATGTGTATATGAATATTCCCTATTAGCTTTTCTATGGTTCATGATGTATACTCAAATGAACTATTGCTTTCATTTGTAAACATTTTTCTAGGTTTAATTTTGGAACTAATTTACACTTGTTTTTATTGAACAATGCAAGGCAATATTTACTTTGCATCATCAAGAATGTGCAGGGACTTTTATCACAAACCCTTCATTTCAGTACAATCTGGAACTCTGTGATATTCTCAGGAGATACTTTAAAAGGCTAAATTTCTTGCTTCAACCATTTGTGTATGTCTCAGTTTTAGCATGCAAGATTGGGTCACAGAGAACATTAAAGAAAGATGCATGTAGCTTAGACACATCTAAACAGCAAGTAAAACCTTCCTCAACTTCAAATGCACAAGGGGTCCTGCTCAGTGAGAAGGACCCCTTGCCACTATTGACCAGGTCATAAATTGTCTTTCTCCCCATTCAGTTTCCTCATCCAACCTCTTCCAAAGCATCAAATAAGTGGATGACACAGTAACTATGGCAACAGAACTACTCTTTCTAAATTGCTAAAGGCAGGACTGTATAGAGGAAGTCAATACTTGTTGACCTTTTCATAAAAGGTGAGGATAAGTCTTTCATTTAACTTTTAATAAAGATGCCCACTGACATCCACTGTCTGCGTCCCTCTTCTGTACTCTGCCTGTAATCTCTGCTTTCATTTTCCAAGCTCTTGCTTCTTTGCTTGTAAACATGTCTCCCTCCCATGTGCTTTTTCAGCCTTTGTCTCATGTCTTGACCGACTTCTGGTTTTGAGAGACTTTAGAAAGAAAAGTAAAGTCTGCTCCCCTATTCCTTCTGTCTCCCTAGTCTCCACTGTAGGTTCTACCAGGACAATAAAATCTAAGGAACAATCCCCACTTTCAAGTCTGTCCTTATTTTCCTCTGTAACTTGCTATTCTTTGTGGCACCAAAATTTTATTATCAAATAGATTTCTTCTTTCTGTAATGGGTTAGAGTTATGACTGCATTAATAGCATGTATTGCTACTCAAGAGGTAAAAATTTGGAAAAGTCAACATTTTCCCCACACCTTTCCTTCTCTTCCTCCTCCCTCCCTCCACCGTCTCTGACACAAGTCCCACTAACACCAGAGACCTTGTGGCCAGCCTGTAACTCTGACCCCTCCCAGCAGTGAACTCTGAATGAACTGTATTAAGCAATCCAGCTAGATGATATGAGGCCTATTCCAAACCTCCCTCAACTTTGAGGGAAGCAGAAATCTTTTTTTTTTAGTTTCTGAATTAAATTAGGAACAAGATTGTTTACATGTCAATCCCAGTTCCCTCTCCCTTCCCTCCTCCCCTGCCTCCCATTACCCCTTGTCCCTTCCCATCCCTGTTCTGCTCCCCAGAGAAGGTGGGACCTTCCATAGCGGATCTTCAAAGTCTGTCATGTCATTTGAAGCAGGGCCTAGGCCCTCCCCCATGTGTCTAGGCTGAGAGAGCATCCCTCTATGTGGAATGGGCTCCCAAAGTCCATTCCTATACTATGGATAAATACTGATCTACTAGCAGAGGTCCCATCGATTGCGTGGGTGTCATTTAGGAAGCCTGGGAAGCAGAAATCTTGAACCACAATTCCTAGGTTCTGCTAGATCCAATGGAAATGGATAAAGCAGACGTAAAGCAATAAATTCTTAGAGAACAAAACATTTCCAGTTTTAATTACTTTGCACTTGAGAAATATTTATTCTTATCTGTCATAAATACTACATGTACAGAAACAATCAAAAATCAATTTCTCACATAAAATTTTTCTAGGGTAGAACTACAAAACGTTACTCAAAATAATGAGAACTAGTAATTACTAGGATATTTGATATATATGTTCACTTTATTTCTGATTGAGCACAAATCACTATAATCTATAAAATATTCATCCCAAGTCTTCTGTTTATTTCTTAAATGTCTATTGAACACTTGGCATAACATCAAGTGTTTGGGGCAGGCTACAAGTACAAGATGGCGCTTTCATTTGGCAATTTGAGACTTCAGTGAGCATGATATTTAAGGGAACATTACAGCACTGTGTATGGCAATACAGGGCTGTACAAGCTTTCCTGAGAGCACTTAGGAGAGGGTTCCTAATGTTACCTAGGAAGATTGTCAAAGAAGACAGCACAGAGCAAATGGCTTTCAACCAAATCTAGATGGAATCAACAAGGTCATTGAAGTTGGAAGACAAGGGAAGGGAAAGTTGTAAGCAGTGAACCTGGAAATCTAAAGAAACATACTGGTATGTCATGCTGATGACATGAGACTTATGTACCACATGGTATGCATACATATCTATATATTCATCTATATGTAGAGATATAATAGCCAACATTGTGTGAGTATTAAATGTCAGAGACCATTTTGAGCATTTGATATTTCTCTAAATGTTTAATCCTCAGAAGATTAAATAAGAAATACCACTATCCTAATTTCACATATAGTCATTGAGGCTCAAAGGGCTTCTCCTAGCATAGAAGCAGAAGAGCAAAGGGGGATACCTTCTATTTCTTTTAACATGGGGTCTTCTTATGTGGCCCAAACTAGCCTTGAACTCATGATTCTCATTGCTGCAGCCCCTTGTCCAATAGGCTTGTAATACAGATATGACTACCACACTCAGGACAGGAAGCCCATTTATTCAGTAGGCAATATACATTTGAGTCAACAGATTCATTGCTAAGAAAAAATAATCCTAGGGAATGTGGGGACATTGATCAGAGACCCTTAAATGGTAGCTGGGCATTTTTATCATTGTCTCCCCTCACTATATTTGTCAAAGGAAGATTTTCCAGGGAGTCTGTCCTATAAGCTTCTATTGAAACATGTCACCACCTAGATACCTGGGGAAAGGGAGCTGCATTTGAAAAAGAGCCTCCACCAGATTGTCCTGTGGGCATGTGTGTGAGGTCCTTTCTTGATTGCCAGTCTACTATGGGAAGTACCATCCCTAAGCAGGTGGACCTGTACTGTATAAAAAAGGCTAGCTAAGCAGGATTCAGTGGACAAGCTAGATAAACAGGAAACAGCACCCTTCCATGGTTTCTGCTTAAGTTCCTGCTCTGAACTCTCCAAATCAGTAGTTCTCAGTCTGTGGGTTGCAACCCCATTGAGAGTTACATATTAGAAATCCTGCATATCAAATAGTTACACTATGATTCATAACAGTAACAAAATTATAGTTATGAGGTAGCAATGAAATAATTTTATGATTGGGAGTAACCACAACATGAGGAACTGTATTAAAGGGTCACAGGATTAGGAAAGTTGAGAAGCACTGTTCTAAATGATGGACTGTAACCTGTAAGTTGAAATAAATACCTTTTCTCTCCTAAGTCACTTTTGGTCATGGTGTTTATCACAGGAACAGAAAATAAACTAGGGCAAGGGCTTCCTGGAATTACTCAGCTAACCCTCCATCTCACAGCTGTTCTCCATTATGACTTATTAGCAGGAATATTAAATCACATTGAATCACATATGCTAGACCCAAGCAAAACACATCGGGAGTGTTTTCTCATTCATCTTTACTACAGCCTACTCCTTATCACAATTCACAAGTGAAAAGCCCGAGTGGGCATGTAAATGTATGATTCTTCCCAGAATGCTACTTGTGACCCTCTTCTGTCAACATCCATTTTTATCTCACTCTTCTCTTTATCCGAACTAAGTAACAGCACTATCCCACAAAGCCATGTAAGCTTTCATAGCAGAGCTTGAGAGTTGAGAGTAGAGGTGCCTGGCAATTGCATTGCCTCTCCTGCCTTCTCTGACAGATGCTATGATCCTGTGCCTAGTGATACTCTAGCTGGCACAGCGCTTTTCCAAAGCCATGTTACTCTCATTAAACCCAGCGTGACTGTGGGGTATCATTTCTGCAGTGGAGACATAGTCAAGAAGCTTGCTGGAGACAACAGGGAAAAGCAGAACGAGATCAGAAAGGTTCCTCTCAGATCTGTGTTCCTGCCTAGTGAGCCTTGAACAGCTGGCTTCCCCCATTCTCAGAACTCTTTACTTAGCTTCCAAACCACCTCAGCCCCTGGTTCTCTTACCATTATACTGTTTCATCTAGGTCTCCTTTGATGAGTCTTCCTTATTTCTTGGCTTCTAGAAGTTAGTTACCTAGAGATGCCCCTTAGGTATACCTCCTCTACCAAGTCCTCACATGAGCTCATCCAGTTTCAAAATTAAACCCTGTCATACATCAGCCCCAAGTCAGCTCCCAGTGGAAACTTCCTTGAAATTCAGACTGGGATATCTGTCTTTCTGCCAATCAAATTGATAAAGGCACTGATAAAATCAGTCCCCATAACTGGGCCTCTACTTCTTCCACAAACTTCCTCAACTCTATTCTCCTTTTGTCTTTCTTTTTGTTTTGTTTTCTTTTGGGTTTGGGTTGGTTTTGTTTGGGAGTTCTCATGTTTAAACCTAAGATTTCACACATATTAATCAAGTACTAAAAATGTCACTAAAATACACCCAATCCTTAAAGAGCCTTTAGTTGCAAATTGTGACTTTCATTCTGATATACTGATGGCCAGTGATTTGAGATTTAGACATAATAAAGGACTTCTCAAAACTTCATAGTGAACGCCAATGGGCTGAGAGGCTTTTGTGATGTCAAAATTCCTTTTAAAACTGTTAGTAATTATTAACCAAAATTCAAGGTAGTTTTTTTTTTAAAAAAAAAAGCAAAGTCATCATGTAATCATGAACTATTACCTTCTTGATGGAAATAATGAAGTTTAGAAAAGGAAAAACTACAACTTGGCCAACAGACTGTAGACTTTGCCTTCATAGCTATTAAGGCACATAGAAATAACTTTATCAGATCCTCCGTGTCCTTCCTGGTCTCCAGGATAAGCAAGGCACAAAGGGAGGATCTGAGAGCTTCCTGATTAAATAGCAACTTTAGTAACATTTAGCAAATTTAGTAACATTTACAAAGAAACTAATACAAAATGTAACACTTGTAATAGTTTCTTTATAAATCTTTTTTATTATCATTTTTTATTTTAATTTTAAACAGCTTGTCCTACATGTCAATCCCAGCTCCCTCTCCCTCCCCTCCTCCCGCACTCCCCTTCCCCCTCCTCCCACCCTACTGCAAAATCCCTCCACATAGGGGATATCTAGAGTCTGTCATTTCACTCTGGGTAGGGTCCAGGCACTCCCCTAAGAGTCCAGGCTGAGAGAGCATCCCTCTTTGTGCTATAGGCACACGATAACTGTTTGTATTCCAGGGATAGACACTGATCCACAGCTCAGGGCCCCATAGGTTGCCCAGGCCTTCTCGCTGACACTCACATTTGGGGGGGTCCAGATCAGTCCCATGCTGGTCTCCCCACTGTTGGTCTGGGGTCCAAGAGCTCTCCCCCCGCTCAGATCAGCCATCTCTGCTGGTCTTGCCAGCCCAGTCTTTGCCAATTTGCTCATCACTCCTCTCTCTCTCTGTCACTGGGTTCCTTGGGTTCAGTTCAGTGATTGTGTGTTTGCCTCTGCTTCCATCAGTCACAGGATGAAGGCTCCCGAATGGTTATAGACATCAAGTTCATTATCAGAAATGGGCATTCGAAGTGGTCTCTCCACTATTGCTTAGCTTGCCAATTGGTGTTATCCCTTTAGATCACTTGAGGTCACTCTGGTGCCTGATCTGTCTTCTATCCCATGATTCCCTCTTCCCCCTATTCTACCCCCACCCACTCAACTTCCTGTTCCCCCATGACCAACTCTCTTCCTCTTCACCCCCTCTCTTCTTCCCAGCTCCCACTCCCCACCCCCACCCCTCGCCGTGTTCCCCATCCATTCAGAGGTAAATTTTCAAAATCGTTTTTATAGTTTTTGTTTATGTTTAAGATTACTACATAGCAATTTCTACAGCTGTGCCGACCAACAGTTTGACCAATATTTTACTATCCATAGAAACTATGTAGTCTAATTGTGGTAGTAAAGCCACATGACCTAACCTGAGTTGCCACTTAATCTCAAATCACAACTATAGTGTAAAAGACTATAATTTCCTAACCAAGATAGAAAATCAAGATTAGAAACAAGGGCAGAACCTTTGGATAGACGTTTCAACAGGTAAAGGCACTTGTTGCCAAGTCTAACTTCTGAGTTCAATCCTCAGGACCCAGATGGTGGAAGGAGAGAATTGACTTCTGAAGGTTGTCCTCTGACCTCTGTGTGTGCTTTGTGTATGTATGTATGTATGTATGTACGTAAACACACACACACACACACACAATTAATTAATTGATAAAATTATTTTTTGATAAAATTCTTAAAAAACAAATAACACTATTGTAAAATAAATAGGCAAATGTCTCTGGAAATACATATGCCATCTGGGGTAGATTAATAAAGGTCAACCTCAGAATTTTGGCCTCCTACCTTAGCACACTTGGTTTAGTGTCAGCCTCTTCTTCTGAAATCTGCACATTCTCATTCTTTCTTTCTTCCTCCCTACCTCCGTGTGTGTGTGTGTGTGTGTGTGTGTGTGTGTGTGTGTGTGTGTGATACACAGGTGCATAATGCGCAGTATACACTTAAGGCCAGAGGAAGACATCAGGCACCCTGCTCCACCACTCTCCACCTCATTTTCTTGAAACAGGGTCTTTTGCTGAGCCCAGAGCTAGGCTGGAGGCAAACAAGCTCCAGAGATGCCACCATGGTGCTAGGGTTGCAAACTTTGTACATGGTTCAGGGAACTTGAACTTGAACTCAGGTTTTCATGCCTGAGCACCAAGCAGTCTTACTGCTAGGCTGTCTCCCTTCACATCCTTTTAATTGACATGAACTAAATTTGTTCATATATTTAGCAACGTGTTAAGGTAATTGAACCAAGAACGAGTAGACTATGTTTTAGAGAATGGGTAACCTTCAGTTTTTATTTCTAAAGGTTTATATTATATATAATTTTAAATTATATATAATTTTAAAAGAGCATAATTTTAAATACATTTGGCAAGGCTTGTTTGAATGAAGCTCATAGTAGATATAACCTTGATGATTCATTTATAGGCCTATCCTAAATATGCCCTTCACATGAAGGGCAATTGAGGACTTGGCTATAGCAATTTACTTAATTTATCTTAAATTTGGTTTCAGTGAGCAACCCTAATTAACCTGATTTTTTGCTGATAATCACTGTCAATGGAATCAAATCACAAATCCGGGGATGGATTGAGCGGCACCCAGAAGGAAGCAGCCCTCCGCGCACTGGTCCAGCGCACGGGATATAGCTTGGTACAGGTAGGAACTTCTTGTGATGTCTTCTGAGACTCAACACTGAATTCAGAGTCCTGGAAACACTAGTGTCCCTTGATGTAGAATGCCAGAAGCCCCTGTATATCTTTCACAGAGCTGTCTTTTCAGCTCTGAAGGTGAACTTGTAGATGAAGTTCTTTCTCCCCTGGATTATACACTCAACCTTAACTTGTGACTTGAAAATAGAACCATTATCCATAGCAATAGAGTTTTGAAAGAATATTTTAAAATATGAAAAGACAGTTAGAACCCCCAGTTCTTAGTAAGGATGAGCTTAACTAATATTATAGGAATTGGTAGAAAACAAATGTCCTTGAAGATGAAGGAAGGCTCCAAGATGTGGCTTCCAAGAAGGTAACATTTTGTCAGACTAGCTTTACAGCTTGTCCAGTCTAGGGCATATAACAACAACCTCTGTCCATGTTGGTCCTTTTGAAAAAACAAAACAGAGGCCACGAAAAAAGCTAATTATTAGGAGTTATTTATATATGATTATTATCAGTGTGATAACTTCTCTTATGGAAGTTATGCTACATTAAAGAGCAGGTTGGTATTAGATACATAAAAAACATCCCATTAGAATACACAATGCCTCTTTTGTAGTAAGACAATGTGAATCCATCAACTATTGGTTTGTCACCTACATACTTTTCCAAAGAACTCAAATACACCTATCATTATCAACACAAATGGTACATCTAAGTAGGGATAAAATATGCCAATTCTGCTTTTTATTAGCTGTTCTATTGTTATATTATTGGAAATGCCCAAGGTTTACTTATACTAACACTATAAATCATAAATGCATTGTTATACATGATACAATGCCTCAGGTATTTATATTTTTCATCCCAATAAAGCGTGCTAGTCAGGCTTTTTAAATATTTCATGAGGTTTTGTTATTCCATAGGTGACTTTTTGAAGTTTCAGTAAGTCAAGAGAGACACTGAGATATTTGCTATAGTATTTACCAAAAGCTGACCTATTTTAGAATCAATGAACTGTAAATGCTTTTAATCTCTAAAAATGAATGGATAATTTAAATATTTATGTATCTTTCCACTACACTAAAACAATCACTGATAATTCTAAAAAATTCAGTCCATAAAACAAATATATTTAATGTCTTTCACATATCTTCAAGCACAGTGAGCTGTAAAGATGGTCTTTCTTTTTTAAAACAATGTTTTTCTTCATTTTATTGATAAATTCTTCCATAAATATTTTAAAATCAAGTGAATATATGCATATACGTATACATATACATATAATATGTGTATACATATATCTCCATCTATCCTCAGGCCTGAAACTTTTATTCAGAGATTCAGGGATTCCACAGTGGAAAAGCATTTGAACACTTATAAAACCTATTATTCAATCTTTAGGCATATAAGGGTAGTCTACCTCTCTGGTGGTATAGAACATGATAGAAGTATGTAAAAATCTGTCAAAAACACCATAGAATACCTGGCTATCACAAACCTAAGTAGATGAAAGTAAGGAAATGCTTAAATAAATTATGACTGCATAGCCACTTTCTTCAACAAAAAAAAATGTAAGGGGAAACTCCTACATCATAAACTGCCCATTCAACTTTACTCATGATAGTTTAGTAATATTCAGGTAATAAGAGCTTCCTTGTGAAAATGCTGAGTTTTCAGTCAAATGTAATTATGTAGAGTCAACCTTCTGGTCCCATCCTATACACATAAGAGTGGGAAAGAACTTCTGTTTTCTGGTCTATTCCTTGCTCTTTAACTGCCAGCTCTCACTTGGCCTTGAAGCAGCACAACGGCTAAAGCAAAAGAGGGTTATACTGGACCGGTTCTGACCCAAGGATCTGAGGACTTGAAGCTGTAGTGACCCTCTGTAAGATCACAGACACAGCCCAGTTTCACTGCCTGAGGACCCTCCTCTGGCCACACTTTTCTTTCTCTTTTTATAATTTTATTAATTTTACACTATAAAATTTGCATATAAATACCAATTCCCTCTCCCTCCCACACTCCCGTGCATCCCACTGACCCCCCCAATCCACCCCCACCCAATCCTCAAGGACTTTTCTTGACCTAGGCTTCCTTCCATATTCATTTAGATAGCAACCACCTCTTGAGAAGATGGAAGATAAACCATGATAGCCATTTTAGAGATAAATATATCTAGGCGTTCAAAAACTCTTGTTGGAACCTAAACGTCACAGCACTACTTAAATATGTTTTCATAGCAGAATGATTATTGGATCTGAATTTCTCCAAAAATGTGGAAACAAGTTTCCTAATTGCTGGAGACCTTAATTTTCCCCTACACTCTTAGCCTTGATTTTGTAATCTGTATCATCTGAGTGTACTCATGGCCAGCTAACTGGACAATTTAGGTGAAAGACTAGACCTGTGTATCAATACAAAACCTCAGGCCCTATGATTTGGGAAAATCTCCTTCGTCTTCCTAATACTTCAGCATTCCTCTGCTAGAATAAAGGAATGACTGATACCAAAAAAGTCAGAAGATAGCATCAGTTTTGTGTTGTTGTTTGTTTTAAATCTCTGGACAAAAATGAAGATTTTGGTTAACTTCTGACTTAAAGGAACTGCTTTTCTGTCTTTCCAGTGTGGTATCAAATTCAAAACAGAAGTAACAGGTTTGTATTCTCTTATCACCAGCAGGAAAAACACAGTTATCAAAAATAGAATTTTACAAGTTATTTAATAACATAAGCTAGCCCTTAATGTGGCGACTGATTCAACAACATGTGCTTATAAGGATTAAGAGCATAAGTTGTAACATTTCTTTTTATATAACTGAATATTCTTGGATAGTTGTGCCTGAACAATTCATCAAAGTTCTTTGGGGACTAAGAAACTCAATGCCACATCCTTAAAAAGAAAGATTTAAATAATTGTTATTTCTAAAAATTATATAAATCTAACAAGTTAGACTTTAAGCTCCATAGCAGCACTACGTGATGTAGAAATATTTGGAAATTGTGCTACAGTGTTACAGTGTTACAGTGTAAACAGTCTTCGCCTCTCCCTGGTGAGGTTATTTGAGGGTTTTTTTCCTTCTATTTTTCTACTCCTAGTTATATTTCCTAGATTTCTAAAGCCAACAAATAATGTTTTGAGGAGAGTCAAAGCAAAAAAACTCTTATAATGTGGAAAAGTGTCTACATCTTAACATTTAGTTTTAAAACCTAAATGTTTCAATTAACAGTTTAAGAAATTATGTATATGTGAACTGGAAAATAAAAATACTTTCTTTGCTTAAGTACACTTTTTCATGCTTGATATTTTCTTTATTTTCCAATATTTCCACAGTGACTGTGAATTATTTCAGGGAGGAAAGTATCCTAAAGTAGAAAAAAACTACATTAATTACTCAATTAGAAAAATTGGACAATTTTCATAGAGAGAATTTCACTATCTCATCTGGATGGTGGGCACCTGGAATCATTGGGAAAATCTTTTTTTTAATATTTGTTTCATACTGATAGAGTCCAAACGTTCTCTTCATAGTTAGACTGCCCTAGGATTACACACCATAGAGTGGCAGACAATGACCCACCAGTCAAGTGTGCCAGTAGCCTGTATCTAAATTCAGTGTTGTATGCAAACAGGTTTTATATTTCAAAGGGTTAATTGTTAAAAAGCCTAAAATGTCCACTATCTGGCATGTTTTCTGATCTCAAATGGCAACCTTAATCTAAAACCCTGTTCCGTAAACTAATCCACAATTTTAAGGACATTTTCCAACATAAAAAAAATGATATTTCCAAAGATAGTAGTGAAGAAGGAGGAAGAGAAGGATAAAGAGAAGAAGGAGAAGAAGAAATAAAGGAAGACCGTTACTACTCATACAGTATGGAGAAGATTTGCTGTAGAGATAAGGGAGAGAGCAAATGGAAGAGTCCAGGTGGACCGTGGCTGGCAGACTAAACTGCACTACGAAAGGAGAGGGGAAAGGAAAGCAAGAGAGGAACTACTGAGAAGCCAGGAGTTGCCTGGCCCAAGAGGCCAAGAGGGGAAAAGAGTAAACAGACTGGCAGAGCCAAAATATAGGGAAGAGCCAGAGGGAAGGGTCCTGCATACCACTTCCTGGGCTAGAGAAGATTAGGGTGGGGGCAGGTACACCAGCCATACCCTGTAACAGGTAGGGACTGGAGAATGCTGGGAGAACCTGGCAGCCAGGTCTGCTTTGGTGTGTTAAATAGACACCCAGTCAACCATTTGTCCTGGAAAGGAGATACAGCCCTCTTTATTTCCCCCATCCATGCTAACTCAAGCACCTAGCCTTTCTCCAGCTCCTACTGATGTATTGATTGACTCCACAAGGAGTACTGTAGTTCCCACCTTTGTGAAGATTATTCTCATTGGAAAACAGAAAACAAGCAAGAAAAGCAGCGGCAATCAAAGATTATCAGTGCCTTGTATTTGAATCATAAACCAGGTTTCTTGACAGAAGCAGGTTCCCTTCTTCAGACAAGATGTCACTATTAAGGACATGGGAGCAAGCAAACCTCTCAAAAAGCTGCTGGCAGAGGTAACAACACCTCAAACAAAATATGAATCAAATGTGTAACACCTTTGGGAAGTGAAGACATTTGCTTCAAAGAATGCCACATTTAAAATGATGTAAGTCAGCTCTCATTTCCCTTTAACCTGGCACGAGTCTCGTTATTGCAACAATCCCCTATCTTTACTTCTTACCCTTAAACTTTACATGTTGACTGTCTGATTAGGAGGGTTTCCGTGGAATTATATGCTTTTATTCTAGTATCCAATAACATTAGGCAAATATTTATATATATATACACATGCATATAAATACATATATACATATATATGCTGTTAAGTAAAAAGCATGGCATATGTCAACATAAGTCTGATTTGGATACCAATTCCCTCTGAAAGTAACCCAACCTAAGTTAACAATCCTCCTTTTAGAAATATCAACCTGTCAAAGGTTGGGCAAAAAGAGGATCCTGAAAGAGCACCAACGGAAGAGCAATGCTTGAGATACAAGAGAATCAGTTGTGCTTAGCATCAGAAATCTTACAAGCCAGGATAGAATAAAACTATATAATAGAGTCAAAGTTCTGAAGGAATAAACTGCTAGCCAAGACGAATGCTGTGTCCAGTTAAAGCAGCCTTCAGACAGAGGTGTCACGAGTTTCCCAAAGAGAAGCAGACAGAAGTCATCCTTATCAAGCTTCTCTTAGAAGAAATGTTAAAGGGAGATCCTAAGGATAAAAAAAGATCCTGAAGAGTAATATGAAAACTGCTGATGGAAAAAAACTAACTGGCAAACACCCAAGCTAATTCATAAGACTCTAGAAGATTAATCCATCTCTAGTTCTACAAAAATAGTAATGGTCCTACTGAGAGCAATAATAACAATAATATTAGCAATGAGAAATATGTAACACCAAGGTATAAATAGTAACATCAACAATTACCTTTTAAAAACACGATCACAGTCATTGGTTAAAAATAATATGTTAAATATATAGAGTTGTTTCTATGAGCCTCTAGCTAATCACTAAGTAAAACCTCATTTCATGAAACTGGAGAGATAGATGATGGCTCAATGCTTAAGAACACTAAAATTTGATTCCCAGCACCCAAATGGTGGCTAACAAGCATCTATAACTCCAGTTCCAGAGCATCTAATGCCCATTTCTGGACTCTCTGGGTACCAGGCACACATGTGTTACACTGACATTCATACAATAAAAGACCCATATACATAGGGTATTTGAGAAGTACACATAAAATTAAAATTAATCTTTTTAAAAACTCATTACACAGCATGCAGGAGATAGAGGAGGTGGATCTCTGAGTTCAAGGCCAACCTGATCTACAGAGTGAGTTCCAGGACAGCAAGGGCTACACAAAGAAAACCTGTCTCAAAAACAAAACAAACAAAAAATTACCCTTATTGCAGATACATTTAAAAACAAATGAAAATACTCTACTAGAGATATACTACTTAACCAAACAGGAGACAGTAAAAGAAGGAATGAATAAGTAATTTACCATGTAACTAAATAGAGGTAATAGGTCTTTAAAAATCAATAATTAACTTGGGTATAAATGAACTGAGTTTTCAGCTAAAAGACAATCCAGATTGAAAAAAAAGAAAACAAGACCCAACACTATACTGATAGCAGAGATTCATGTCACCTGAAGGGTGTATACGAACTGAAGTAAAACAACAGGAAGATGTCCACACACACGGCGCATGAAGAAGATATAAGACGTTGCACAGACACCTGATAACATACACGTGAAATCAGAAACTGTAAAAGAAGACAAAGGTCATCAAATAATGATAAAAAGAGTTCAGTTCAGCAACAGGCTGCAAAGATCAACGTAGGGACCACAGAAGTGACTAGTTTCCTTCACCTACACTGGCTCAGAAAGAGACAGGCAGAAAAATCAGAGTAGCATTGACCTAGTCTTTTCCATCACTGCACATACGCCCTAAAGACAAAGATAGAAACTGGCCTTCAGGATAAAACATAGCTTCTTGGTCCTTTCTTTTCTGTTGTATGTGCATACCACCCCCTCCTTCCTGGGCTATCCAAGGACTTGGACCACCTGTGTCAGTTCTATGAACCCATACTCGGACAAGTCGATTTCTTGGAGACAGAAACTTCTTCACACTTGTCTCTGTAGCCATTCACAGGCCAATTTTATTTCAAAGCTCAAAGGAGACTTGCTTCTTCTACAGTGTGGAAGCCTCCAAATGAAGGGACAGTCCTGTGAGTCCAACATCTGTGGGAACTCCATCACCCCAGGAAATGCATGTGTTCCTGATGCTGTTTCCAAATAACAATAAATCGCTCTTTAAATCCCCTAATAGAAACTTAGCACAAGAGATCTTCAGCAGAAGGAACCACATCAGCATAATCTAGGCGTTGTGGTGCTGTCCCTCAGACTGGAAGCACAGAGGTGCTCAATTTCATCAACTTAAAAATTAGTATGACCTAATCGTTCAGAGACACAGACAGGGGTTTTTTACTTTGGACTTTGCTTTCAGACAATTACAAGAATTTCCTAAGTGTTATTCATTTCAAAAAGTATCCTTTGAATATACATAACTTTATCATTGATCAAAAATGAAAGCAAACGTATTTCTGGGCGGATGTGCTTGCATTGCATCAATAATTAAATCTTGACTGAAAATTAGGTACTGCAAGGCACAGAGCATTATTAATGGCTTTGAGAATTGATTGATATTTTGATTTTGTAATCACCAATGCTGAGAATGCCTCATCATAAACACACATAGTACAAAACAGCAGAGATCAGGGCCATTTCAGAAATGACTGGAAACTGTGTCCCAAAATAAAGCCAAAATTCATCTAGTGATTATTTTATGAAACATGATAAGTCAGCAACTCAATCAGAAAATTTTAAAATCAAGCATTCTAACACAATAAAATCCAAAGATACACTAACTTAATGCTCGCATGCTGAGAGATGAGGGTAAGGAAACAGTGTCATTTCCCATAATTAAACCATTATGTTTCTGCCAAACAAGACATTTTTGCATAAGTAAAAACACAATAATTTGTAACATATGATAGTTTTGAATCTGAGCCCAGGTGTATTGGGTAGCACTCGGTGGCATTGAGTGCATGATGACACGCACAATGGGCAGAGCACATGCCTTGTGTTTACAAACAAGGCCGCAGCAAAGTTTCAGGATGCAACACAGGCAAGACCTCCCAGGAACAGGGTTCATCGTGCACTTAATTTTGAATTCATTTTTGGTCGTTGGGTGTTGAGAAATTGTTTGTTGATGCCAAATCTTTCAGTACTCCATGTTTATTGACACAACCCCACATGAAAATCACTATCTTCCGTTTATACACAGAGGCTACTGGTTAAATTATAGATGGTAAAATCCCAAAACACATGACTGGGTCTGCCAAGTCCCTCACCAGTTTATATCTAGAATACAACAGGCACCTAGATATTGGAGCAATATATCAAGATACATGTCCAGAACTATGGGTGGGCAGAGCACAACAGTCCTGTGTTTTTCCCCATAAAATGAGAATATGGGACAACAATGTATGATCCAAGGAGAACAATGTTGTGACTAAAAGCATGGCCTTAGGATTCACTTGTGTCTCTGTTATTAATACTATATGCATGAGTTTAGGTGCATTCTGTGTCTGGGTTACCTCATTCACACATGAGGAAGACTGTGTGAGTTAATGCATTCGTAGACTGGCTCAGTGATGGCAAACTGTTGTTTTGCTGCCATTATTTTTATGTGCAAATAACAGGAGTCAATTCTGGCTAGTAAAACCGAAATATCTTATGTTAAAAAGAGTACTATATCTTTAAAATTTTGTATTTGCCCCTACTCCCAACTCCCTCTCAAATTCATGGTCTCTTCCTCTTTATTATTGTTACATGCATACTTACGAGCAACTCTAAATGAACTCAGTATGTTATGTATTACATATATACATTATTATATTATATATGTATACATTACATATATATCATGCATTGCTCATATATGTACATGTATTGAAATTTCACAAGGCTCCATGCCTAGATGCTGATGAAAGTTTGGATTCTGAGAACCAGGTTAAGAGAAAATTTTTATGAATGAAACATAAAATCACATCACAGATTTATAACGATGAGAAAATGTCACTCACCACCACCAAGTGCTCATTACTCAAGTTTGAACTATTACAAATTTTATACCAGAACTCCGTTTTATTACTACTAAAAACCACAACCATCCAAGCTGCAAGGAAAGCTAGAAAAGCAAACAGCTGCATTTTTGAAGCCTTCAGAAGGTAGACTTTCCCAATGCACAATAGGTTCTGATGCACCGTGGACAAAATAAACAATTTGTTTTCAGCATTAATTCTAAGATTTATTGCTCAGAATGACCTATGAAACTGTTATCTGGTTTTACCCAAGGTAAAGAAGATGGTAGCCATAATTTCATCATGAAGAACTTGAAATATCTGTGGGGGAGGGAATTCTAAACACTCTTGGCATAAGCTAAGTTACTAGGCAGCCTCAACATGCAATACCTAAAAAAGAAACAGGATTCATAGCTATGACTGAGTTTTCAGTTTTTAATTAGACAGTTTAAAGTTTTCTACCTATTTATGTGGGTGCTGAAACAGAAAAGGGTTTGAAAAGATGGCTGTAAAGAGTAAAAGTTCCCAGAGTTTGATAAACATCCTCTCACATTAAAAAAGATCTCTAAGAAAGTATTTCTAGTCTTTTTCTAGACTATTAATATGTTTGTGTTACTGAGGAGAACGAGGTCCTGAAGGCATCAGCCAGAAGAGAACGGCACAGATTTAGTCTGGCTTTCCCTATTTTAAACTCCTCAGCTACAAAAATAGGGCCTGAAATACCAGTCCACTGTCCTTGCAGAGTGATGGACAGCTATTCTGACCTTGTGACTAATGCCCAGCGCCTGCCTCAAATTGCTCGGGACTTCTGCGGGTGCATTCCAAGCCTAGTGGGTGGTTCCCAGGGCAAATGTTACCCATTGCTTGAACTTCAGGGCATCTCTAGACTGGTTGGACTCTGCAATCCCAAAAGCTATTATCGGGTACTTTTTTCATATGCTTATGGAAACCATAAAAACACAATTAATAAGCTTCTAAACCACTTAAGCAAATGGAGCTCTCACAGCTATAGCATACATATTATTATTTTCAGCAACTACATCGATGAAGACAATAGAAATGAACCTTTAAAAGGTCACTCTGTTCATTGCTTATTTATTTTCAATTCAAAGGAAACTCATGTAATCAAAGATTCTAGAAGAGCCACTTGTTATGGGATAGGCGTTTGATTCCCTCAATCTGAGGGGTAAAAATATTGGGCAAATTTATGCTGTGTATTCTAACAATTAGATATAAAAATCTGAAATGTACAAGAAAGAATATAGGAGGGATAGCCATCACCCAAATGGCAAGATTTGGCCCAGGGAGGGAATTGTATACAGAGAGAATATGCCCTTCTTTATACAATCAGTGTGAAATATGTTCTCCCCAAAATGTTGTGTAAATGAATGGAAAGAGTGTTAAGTGAGGCAGGGCACTTTCTGATTAATGGTAGAACAGACATATTTATAAGTTGAGTTTAACATCTGTGTTGGTGGTAAGTCCCTAGGCTCTCCAGCATCAAGGCTGTAATATGTAGGCATTAAGCTAATGAACTCAGGCTGACTTCCTGTGTTCAAAGCTTGGCTTCTCTGCATAGTAACCTTATGACCTCAGCAAATTACTCTGGGACCTTGTATCTTCTGCAAAATGGAACAGCGATAGTTGCTGCGACACAACACTGCTTTGGGGCTAGAACGCTCTGTAGCACTCAGAAGCTGACATCCAGGTACTAGCTAGAAAACCAGAAAATAAAACTTTGAGCATCTTCCCGATGTCAAATTGACATGCTTAGAACACACTCGGTTGAGGTACCTCATTCTTGGCGGGCAGTTTGCTGTTGTTTTATGAAGATAAAAATATGTAATCTCTTTGTTTTGTTGGTGATATCAAAGTTTTGCTGCTAGATAACTCCTTAAGAATAAAGGGTAATCGGTTTTCCTTTTTTATTTTATTTAAACTAGAAACAAGCTTGTTTGGCATGTCAATCCCAGCTCTCTCACCCTCCCCTCCTCAAAAAGAAAACTGATAACAAAACCTGGAGAGGATGGGGTTGCAAGCTTCACTCACTGTTGATGGGATTGTAAACTGGTGCAGCCACTGTGGAAATCAGTGTGGACAATTCTATAAAAGCTAAAAATAAATATACCATATGACCCAGTTTTAAAAAAACAGAACACAGGGTAATAAATTACAAACATTCTATAGGAGAAACTCTAAAGATTTAGTAAGATGAAATATGCCCAATGGCTTGAAGAAAAAAGTAACCAGGGCAATACATTTAAACAACATCATATAAATTAACTCAGAACAGAAAGGTGAATCTGACCACAAACATCTTTTAAATACTGTAATTTAAAAAAAAGCATTAGAGCAAACTCTGAGAAAATAATTGAAAACTGGGGCTGGAGAGATGGCTAAGAGGTTAAGAGCACTGACTGCTCTTCCAGAGGACCCAGCTTCAATTCCCAGCATCCACGTGGCAGCTCACAACTGTCTATAACTCCTGTTCCAGGGTGTACAAACACCCTTATACAGACATTCATGCAGGCAAAAGGGCATTTCTCATCACATAAAAATAAATAAATCACTTTTTAAAAATAACTGAAAACTGAAGCTGGTATAGACAGGGCCTAGAAGTGATCTTACAAGTAGCTTTATTTTTTAAACAAGAAGCAGCCACTTCACAAAATGATGTCTTTAAACTAAAACATACCTTTCAAAAGCATACACAGAAAAAATTTGTGAAGGCAAAATAAACTTTCTGCCAGAAATTACTTTTGAGGATGATGGGAGTGATACACTGGAGCATAATATGTATATTATGATTGCTACACAACCCTACGCGTCCTGGCACAAAACTACCTAATATATTAGTGGTGACTTTTATAATGAATGTCATCATTTGGGACCTTTAATAGTCACAATAAAATGTAATGATCTGGCATCTAACAATGCTGAAGTGCATTGTGGCTTGTTTATCTTCCTCCAACAAATGAACTTCAGCAGACCAGCAGCAGCAGACTGTGCCCATACTTTGGTCTTTAACCTCTAGGATAACAGGTAGTTGGCACTGAAGGAAAATACCAGTGTCATTTGTCTCTGAAAAGAACACCTTTTAGATCTGAGAGAAATAGAGAAGTTAGTGCTCTTTGAACTGAGAACATCATTGCCCCACCACGTAAAAAGGCATTAGGAAACATCTTACTATGCTGTCTTTAGAAATAGACTTAAATCTTCCAGCAGCTGCATCCCTCAAATTAGTCAATTGACATCTCCAAATGTTAATCTTCATGTTTTTCTATTTAGATGGTCTCTATATTGCTTGGCTTATGAAAGAGGGAAGAAAGGAATCAATAGCAGCTGAGTATTGACAGCTTACCCTTATAGGCTAAGGACCAAGGACCAACCTTGCCTATTTGATGCAGGTTACCCTCTGGGCAAAGGCGGTTGTTACACCTACTTTGCACATGAGAAAAGTGAGGTGTTGAGAGGTTCAGTTATTTTTCTAAAGTCCCACAGCTAGTGAGTAATGAATGGAGTCAATACTCTCCAGGTCTAAGTGTGCTGCCATGACACACGAACATAAAGTTAAATCAGAGCCCAGATCTCAGGGACAGTCAGAGCACAAAATGACTGCCTTTGGGACATTTATACAACAGTAGGACAACCTATTTCCATAGTCATTAAGAAACTGGGACTGAGTTAGATATTTTACTACAGTAAGATAAAATGACAAAAATAATTACTTAAAACAAAAGACAAGACATAAAGACAAACTTTGTTTCTTTGTTTAGACCTGGAGTGGATTTTGGATCACTTCGCTGTATTAGTGTGCATACTCTCACTCTAAAACATTGTACCTGATGAGAAATTGTGGAAAGACATCCTTGGATAACTTCTTGCATTGTTCAGCACTTTACACGTGTCAGTCATGTTTATCTTGAGCAAGCCTTTGAGGCAAAGACGTGTTAAGATTCGCATAGGCATAGACAAGTCTTTAATTCTCATCTTCTACAAATCAACTACTATTACTTGACAATGATGTATTTCCTAAAGTAGTCCTTAACTAAAATGATTTTTAATAAGGAAAACAAGCTAAAGATTTTGATGTTTTCTTCTCTCCCTCGTGCATCATCTTCCCTGGACACACAGGAAAATGGACAAAGAAAATATGGTGGTCCTCCACCAGGCTGGGATACTGCACCCCCAGAAAGAGGCTGCGAGATTTTTATTGGAAAACTTCCCCGGGACCTTTTTGAGGATGAACTCATACCATTGTGTGAAAAAGTGAGTCCAAAATAAATTTTTTCTTTCAGGATAAAAGTATTATTCTCTTTAGTTTGCTTTTACTATTTTTCAACTATTTACGAAGCTCTGTGTAAAATGTATGTATACAATGTGTGTATTTATGTTCATGTGTGTGTGTGGATAAAGGCAACACAACATATGTGTGGAGGTCAGAAGATAGTCTTCACCTTTATTTTGTTTGAGTCAGGGTCTCTCATTGTTAACTACTGCATAATCAAGGTTAGCTAGCTTATGGGCTCCCAAATTTCTCCTGCCCTGGCCTCCCAGCTCGCTGTAGGGCAATTACAGATATATTCTACTGCATCTGGCTTCACGTGGGTCTTCATGCTCATAGGGCAAGCACTTCCCTCACTGCACCATCTCCCCAGTTTGATGATTCACTTCCACATCCCTCAGATCACATATGGACAGCATTAAAATCTTCCCATCCATTAATGATTGTGCCCTTATTATCAGTGCCTTTGCCCAGCTGTTTTCCCTGTTGAACTGATAACTTGAACAGCCATGGCTGACAACTCTCTAATTTCATATCTCTTTTCCCATCTCTTGGCATCTGAATCACTCTAAATTCAATTTATCTAACAATACAGAACAGTATAGCAATTGTCAAACATAAGATACTTCTCCAACTTGACATCTTAATCTGTCTTTATAAAGTGCAGCATTTCATATAAGAAATTATGCATGCTTGTCATGGCTTAAATTTGTGCCTTTACACATTTATTCAAATAAAATTTTCTTCTGCAAGTAGACTTGATTGAGTGAGGTTATCTTATTTCGTGCATTGAACAGATTAAGAACATGGTTATTCAATGTCCTTTCATGATTACTAAAGAAAACATTTCCTTCATTCCAAATAGCATTTTGATACCATTCTCAAAATTTTAGAAAAAATGCAATCTTAAAGTTAATTTTAATACTTTGACAGGTGTATTTAGCACATTTAACATGAGAATTTGGCTCTTCCCCTAAATTACGAAAATCAATTGTCATGATTTGCAGCCCATGGTTTAAAGTCACTGGTTTTATACACAGAATCTCAGAGAGCATACCAAAAATCTTGTGCATCTTTTTATTCTTAACATGAAAAGGAGAATGGGTGACACATGAAACAGAAAACAAGTTCACTCTTTCACCAAGAATAAATAGATGTTCCTCAGTGAGTTCTTTGGAGTTGAGTAGAATGAGGCTAAGCAGAGGGCAGCCAAGAACTGAAGGAATGAGCAGGCTGACGGGCATCTCCTCCCACATACCTACTATGTATTTGAACCACCCCGTTTCCAAAAGTTAGGGGTAATGAACTGCTTAGCTTGGATTAGCTCAAGATAGTTGGAGTACAGGAGAAGGAGATTAAGGGCAAGCAGAAGGAAGACAGAATGGACGGAAAGCAAGTGTTCTTTTGCTGTGAAGTTCTGATTTCCTGTCACTTGTATGAGGCTAGCATTCCTTTTCAACCTAGAAACTGCTAAAATAAGAGACCTCCCTATGAGATACATTATATTCATTCTGACATCATGGCAGTGGGGAAAAGACAGCCAGGAAGTTAGTTTAGCATGTCCCCAGAGAGTATCCTTGTTTCCTGTCAGTGGCAGACTGTAACCAAGTAAAGGTCAATCCACAGAGACATTAGAAGACAACTCAGAAGGCCTGGGTGACTCTAGCAAGAAAATGTACTACTGATGACAAATGGATTTTGGGATCCCTAAGACATTACATAAATCTCCAGATAGTTGTATGACAAAGGTCATTTGCTCAGCCAAAAGCACATTTCATTAGCTGGGGCTGAAATGCTATTTGTCTATATTTTCTTTATTTAACTTGACTTTTCCCAAGAGTTAGATAACTAATCTGAAGCCACCATAAAAGTATGCAAGCCATCCCCCATGGATACAAATGCCAAACATGGTAGGAGACAGTTCAGTAAACATCTTGTGTGTGCCTGTGTGTGCACGTGTGTGTGTGTGTGTGTGTGTGTGTGTGTGTACCCACATGTGCATTTGGAGTATAAATCTGTAAATAGGAATGTTTTGTTTCTATTTATTACAGATTGGTAAAATTTATGAAATGAGAATGATGATGGATTTTAATGGCAACAACAGAGGCTTTGCATTTGTAACATTCTCAAATAAGCAGGAAGCCAAGAATGCAATCAAGCAACTTAATAATTATGAAATTAGGTAAGTTCCTCATCTTCTAGACTCAAACTGAATCCAGAAATTCACCTGAATCTGTTTCCTATCAAATTTATTTAATTGAGTATGTGCACAAGCTAGCAAAATTCGAAATAAAATGCTAGACTTTCCTTGGTGGAAATGATCTGGCTAAACATTAATCTCATTACTGTGTGAGATATCAAAGTTCACAGAGATAAAGTTCATTAGTTAACTAATTTCATTAATACATACTGAATACTGCTCAAGAGATTAGAAATACATCAAGGTATTCGCTGTTTCCATAGAACACAAACACAGAAGATTAAATAAAGAAGTTGAAAACATAAAAACAAGGAGGGATAAGTTATGTGAAGAAAATGCTACTTGAATTTGGCTGTTTTAATAAAATACTGTCTGAGAAAGTAAAATTTGATCTGATATTTGGATGAAAAATTCAGTCAAGACAATCAAGCCCAAACAAGGTTACTAATGGGAAAAAAAGCAAACAAATAGAAAGTACAAAATTCCTAAAATGAAAACAAATTTGATGTTGGGTATGTTTGAAAGACAGTAAGAAAACTCCAGAAGGGGAAAGAGAAAAGATGGTTAAAGTCAGTATAGTTGGAGAACATCAGCCCTGCTGAAGAATCAGAATTTACTAACATAAAGACCTGGAAGTAGAAAAGAATTTTAATTAGCTTTATGTGTTTTGAAGCGTTGTTATGGCTGTTGGGTAGACAGCGAACCACAGTTGAGCCAGGGCTGAAGTATGTTCTAGACCTAGATGAGGAATGACAACGACTCGAGGAGGGATCACAAGCAAGAGTAACAGAAAGGGTTAAGAACTAGACATACTGGGGAATCTGGAAGAGGGGAACATCATGACTGGATACGGGTGTGAGTACACCCAGTATTGGGGATATAACATGGGATTTGGGTTCAAGTATCTGTGAGAGTGGGTGACCATTGGGATAGAGACTAGGGGGAAAGCAGGAAGCATATGAAATGTTCCATTTGAGGTGCTTGACCTTAAAGATGCACATTAGATATCCCAGGCAAGACATAGGGTGACTGTATGAGAGTAGAAGCAGGAGAAGAGTCACAGTAAGAGCATTTATTTTGTTTTCTATTTTTTATCTAAATTAGAAACAAGCTTCTTTTACATGTCAATCCGAGGTCCCTATCCCTCCCCTCCTCCCCTGCCCCCCACCAACCCCCTATCCCCATCCCCTTTGTGCTCCCCAGGGAGGGTAAAGTCTTCCATGGGGGAATCTTCAAAGTCTGTCACATCATTTGGAGTTGGGCCTAGACCCTACCCCATGTGTCTAGGCTGAGAGAGTATCCCTCTGCGTGGAGTGGGCTCCCAAATCCATTTGTGTACTAGAAATAAATACTGATCCACAACCAGAGGCCCCATAGAGTAACCATACCTCCAAACTCACATCCTCATTCAGGGGGGTCTGAAAGAGCAGTGACAGTATTTCTATGGCATTTAAAACCATGGGGCCACAGGAAGGCTTCAGGACATAACTGGTGCTATAGATAATCTGTTTTTATAAAACCGTCTGGTTTCTGAACTTCACTTGAGACAAAACAATAAATCCTTTCTTAAAGGATGCCCCAGGCCACCTGAGAGGACCAGTGAAAAAGCAAATCTTTAGGTCAACCAAGCTTCACTTAAGGGTCAGCTAGTCAATCCTAAGATTGGATTCTGGAACAGTCTGAGAGAAAGCACAAATATGCCTTCCCTCCCACACATACTGCTACAAACCCAAAAGAAATCTGCGTGATGTAAAGACTGTATTCACAATCAGGAGACCTAGACTGTTTTTCCCTTTGGTGAAAGCCTTTACCTTCTCAGAACCTCACTTTCATCCTTGCACTTGGGCACATAACACAGAGATGTTCCAAACATCATACAAAAATAATATACATTAACAAACGTGAAAAGAGCTATGCAAACCTATAATTTAACCTTGCTTTCTAATATCAGAATTTAAAAAATCATATTATGATGAATTCACAAATAAAAGCATTCAGGCATTCAGAGGGCTGGAGAGATAGCTCAGTGGTTAAAGAGCACCTGATGTTCTTGCAGAGGACCTGGGTTCAGTTCCCAGCACTTATATGGAGAATAACAAATGCCTGCAACTCCAAATCCAGGGGATCTGACTTTGTCTTGTGGCCTCATATGCATCAAGCACAAATATGACACATACATACATGCAGGTACTCACACATACACATAAAGCTAAATAAGCAAACATTTTTAAAACAAATTAAAAGCTGTACCATTTAAAAAATAGTTCAGCTAGATTAAGGTAGCCCCTCAAACAGAATTCATGTCCTAGTTACATGATTTCAGGGATGGCAAGATTCCTGTCCGTTGGTCTTCTGTGAAATATGGACATAATATCAGTAAGGGCTAGCCCAAAGTGCCTTTTGAGTTGAAATGCACATGGAATTGGTTGTGTAGGAGACTGATAGCTTGGGGTATCTATTCAACCCATGGCTACCCACTGGGGCCAGCCAATACTACTAAAAATAGAGACGGTTTGAAAAATAAATATCATCACACTACTGGGATGACTGTTCATTAACAGTCTCCTCTTGAATCTCACTGTCTTTTCTATAAAACTCACAGGATGTCATAAAAATAAACTAAGATAAGGTACTTAAATCTATGCACCTCAAAGGACCAGGTGCTCTGTAAGATAACTGGCAATTGCAGTAGTGGAAAGTGGGGCAGAAAGAAATATGATAAAGAATTTGGAAAGGGAACGTGGCCAGGATCACAGGCCAATCCCCGACTGGAAGCCAGAAGCGAGGTAAAGGAACAGAGAACCTTTACAAATTAGGAGGTAGGATAAAGTCAACATGAACTAGTCAGGAAGAGACCTCGAGCTTACTTCACAACCTCCACTCTGCCTTCATCAGTCTGCTGGAGAGAAAACCTTTCTTCCAGAAAGGAACAAGAACCTATACTCTGCTGTCAGCCACTGTTTCTCAGGGGATGAATGAGGCTATTACCCAGAAAAGATCCACGGTTATCACATCATCTTCCTCCCCATCAAATATTCACGGAGCATCCTCTGAATGCCTGGCTCCTGGAGACATTAAAGTCATGTCCTAAGCTTGTGAGAAATTGCATTTTGTCTTCAGGCAATTCTGGGAAAGGATGTTGGCCAGTCACACAGTTTAAACATTCTAGACTCCTCCTGTTAGCAACTGATACCAGAACAGCCCACAAACCATCAAAAATATGATCTCTAAATAAGTGAGAGATGTATTTATGCTTTCTTAAATAAAATTTAAAATACACATAACTAGGGTTAAAGATGTCACTCATTTGCTAGAGCCCACCCAGCATGCACAAAGCCTGAATTTTAATCCAGGGACCACAGAAACCAGTATGGTGGTATACAATTGCAATCCCAGCACTTGAGTAATAGAGGCAGAAGAATTGGAAGTTCAAGGTCATAGTTGGTTATATAGTGAGTTTGGGATTAACCTGAGCTTCTGCTTAAACAAAATAGAATGGAATAATAAAATTTAAAAAAGTAATATGATTTTATGAACCCCATTCCTGCCCAAGACACCACATTCTGTGGGAAATATGGGCAGAGTGAGATGGGTTTGTTGGTTCTGACTCCTGCCCTTGGCTTGTCTGCAAAGGATAAGCAATAGCCAGACGGTGACCCCTGACAATCAAGAGTCACTGGTTCCAAGAAAAGCAGGCTGGTCTCCCACTTGCCTAGAGAAGACCTTTCCCTCATGACAAATAAGGGGTTTTTGTTAAGGATACCCCACTGTTTTCAGTAATTCGAGTTACTTATAAACCCACAGCCTAATATTTAACACATAGAAAACATCAAAACAACAAATAATATAAAAGTTAAAACTATTCATCCACACTGGGCATAGTGGTGCATGTCTTTAATCCCAGAACTAAGGAGGCAGAGGCAGGCAGATCTCAGTGAGTTCAAGGCTAGCCTGGTCTACAAAGCAAGTTCCAGGACAGTCAGAGCTGTTATACAGAGAACCCCTGTCTTGAAAATAAAAAATTCATCCATAACCCTGGTGCTTAAGATGTTATGTTGATACTTGATTGTCTTTCCAGATTTTCTACATATTTTTAAACAGAATGGTACCACATATTTATTCTTATATTCTTTATTTTTAAAAAACTGAGCAGTGTGATGTAGAGTGCTTCATAACTGTCAAACACATTTCCATGTTGTTATTGTTAATGGCTGCAAAGAATCCTTGAGCATGAAAGCCCATCTTCCCTTTACTATAGGTTCTCAGTCAGAAGCAACAATGTCCACCCTCAAAAGACACTTAGAAAGGAGAAGACATTTTTGGATGACTTGGCAATTTTTCATCATCACTGAGGGATCAAATGCCAGGGGTCAGGGTCTTAGAGATGGTTCAGCAGTTTGGAGCACTGCTGCTCTTGTTGAAGATCTGATTTAGATCCCAGCACCCATATGGTGGTTAACAACTGTCTGAAACACCAGTCCCAGGAGATCCAAAACCCTCTTCTGATACACACACATAGGTGTGGGCAAAATACTCATACACATAAAACTAGAAAAGTAGTTTTAAAAAGCCAGGGATAATGTACTATGGTGCTCAATAAGGCAATGTCCAGGCACAAGAAAGTATCATCTCACCAAAGCTCCCTCAGAACATGCCTATGCTGGGAGACACTGCTCATTTACAGTTTGGATGCTTTAATTGATGGTGACCATCTTCATACCCATGGCTTGGGCCTCACTTCTGTTTTGAGGGTTTATTTCAGAGGAGCACTGTTTAGTCTTTAGTCAGCTATCCATGCCAGCGAAGGTACCCTCCCTCTATCTTACTAATAGGCAATGCCACAAAGTAGAATAAAGAGAGGCCCAAGGGCCAATTTTACCTCTCACAATCAATAATACTCTTAACCAAATCACTTCATTTCTTGGAATCTCGAGTCCATTGTCTCTAAAACAGAAGTCACAACTATGTTGCTCATCCTTCAGGCTCTTTTGTATGGGACAACTAAGCTAACATAGGAAAATCATCTGTTACAGACAAGACACTATTTCTATTTTATTTACTGTGTGTGTGTGTGTATGTGTGTGTGTGTGTGTGTGTGTGTGTGTGTGTGTGTGTACCCTGAGTGTGGAGGTCAAAGGACAGCTTATGGAAATTTGTTCTAGCCTGCCACCATTGAGTCCAGAGATCGAATTCAGATCAACAGGCTTATTAACATGCACCTTTACCCACTGAACTATCTTGCTGGTTCTTTTCAATTTTGTTTTTATCGGGGGTGGGGGTTAATAGTAATCATATCAGAACAGCTTCTCAGTCAGGTGACAATATACATGAATCATGAGGCGTGGCAAACCCCAGTGGCACAGGGTAAGTAGAAGTGAGGAACAGGGCCTAGTATAGCAGCCTTGGAACTGGGATATTGGGAAATGGTGAGAATGGTGAACCCACATCCCATCTTTCTTTAAAAGTTCAGAGGTCAGAATTGCGTTTGCAGGTCAGTGTCTAAATCTATGAGGCACTGGAAGGTCCCGGTTTCAAGCCACCAGAAAAGAAGGGGGCAAGCAAGGGTGTTAGTCTGTTTTGAAACATCCTCAGACCTCTAAAGAAAACAGTCTTTGAAAGTGGTACTCATTCGTAACCTCTGCCACCACCCTCCATTACACGGGCATTCTCACCTACGAAAACTCCCTTTTTCCTCATAGGAATGGGCGTCTGCTAGGAGTCTGTGCCAGTGTGGACAACTGCCGATTGTTTGTGGGAGGAATCCCCAAAACCAAAAAGAGAGAAGAAATCTTATCAGAGATGAAAAAGGTCACAGAAGGGGTCGTTGACGTCATCGTCTACCCAAGCGCGGCAGATAAAACCAAAAACCGGGGATTTGCCTTTGTGGAATATGAGAGTCACCGCGCAGCCGCCATGGCTAGGAGGAGGCTGCTGCCAGGTGAGCATCCCTCTGAGCTAGCTGTGCTGTGCTCCGTGCAGACCACTGTCCTCCAGTGCTCCGTGCAGACCACTGTCCTCCAGTGCTCCGTGCAGACGGCTGTCCTCCACGTGCAGTATTTGAGCTTCCTTGCTAGGCTGCCTTTAAAGCCCTTCATCTTGCTCATTTTTCTCACAGTTGTCTTAGTTCCCTAAAGTTTTCCCAAATGTGCTTTGGAAAGTTACACACCAGTACATCAGGAGAACTTTGATCAGTAGTCATCCTACAGAGAATACTCAGTGAATAATCTTGGTAAGATTAAACAAATCTGAAAAAAATTAACAGAAAAAAGAAAGTAAAAATTTAAAAAGGGAAAAAAGATTAAACGAATTCATCACGGATATAGTGGCATGTAGATTAAATGTACAGGCTGGTTAGATGTTCAACCTATCACAATGTAGGCAAGCAGCAGCCTGTAGTACACCATCCCAAGGACAACTGGTAGGCATGCCATCAATGTGTTTCCCAACTTCTAAAACATTGCCATAGCACTGGAGAAAAAACAAACATTCTTCTTAGATACCTCTGCTAGGTGCTCCATCCACACGAGTGGGCACCTACATCAATTCTTGAGTTTAATAACCCGACAACACTGCCTAAGTCAGACAAATGCAGGCAAATATTCAAAGGTCCTTGGTTCACTAAAATATTCACTAAAATGTGCAGTCAGGTGCTAACATGAATTCCTGTTAATGGAATTATATCTAGAGCAGTGGCTCTCAATCTTCCTAATGCTGCAACCCTTTAATACAGTTCTTCATGCTACAGTGATCCCCCAACCGTAAAATTATTTCATTGGCATATCCTAACTATAATTTTGCTACTGCTATGAATTGTGATGTAAATGTCTGATATGCGCCCCTTAGAGGGTTGCAACCCACAGGTTGAGAACTACTGATCTAGAATGGCATTATGGTTCACTCTTCTTATGAAAACTATGAGAGTCACCAGATTGAGAAAAACAACAAAACTCTGGATTTATTTTGCCCTTATACAGTTTTTCTTGATTGTGCTTTTTCTTTAAAGTGCTGTTTGTTGACTGAACTGAGTGAGCTATGTAGAATCCAGCATTCTACCACTTAGCTATGTCCTAGCCCTATATACACACCTTTTTAAATTAATATACAAGGCATTAGGTATCAGTGTGGCGTTTTCAGAGTGTTTTATTAGGTTCCCCTTCCCCCAGTCTTCTTTTTCTCTATCTCCTCTGGTCCCCCTCACACCCTCCCCTAGCCTTTTGCCTACTTTTACACCACAAGTGTCCCTTTGCCCTCCTCATCCTCCTCAGAACTTTTTTGTAACCTTTTTGGTCTCTCTCTCTCTCTCTCTCTCTCTCTCTCTCTCTCTCTCTCTCTCTCTCTCTCTCTCTCTCTCTCTCTCTTTAGGTTTTCAAACTCGACCCACATTTACATCTATTTACAGACTCTTGCATACACATTTCAGGCTAGGATCTACATGTGAGAGAAAACACAGTTTGTGTCTTTCTGAGTGTGGGTCCCCCTATTTAATACCATACTTTCCAGATAGCGTCTCTGTTGCTGTGACAAAATACTGTCCAAAACCAACTGGGGGAGGAAAGGGTTCATTTGGCTCAAAGGTTCTACACAGTCCATCAAAGACAGGAACTTAGAGGCAGAAATGGAAACGGGAAATCTCAGAGGAACACTATTTACTGGCCTGCTTGCTAGCTAATGTCCACCTACCTTTTTTATATAACCCAGGACCACATGCCCAGGGGTGGCACCCCACCCACAGGGAGCTAGATCCTCCCCTATCAACTAGTAATCAAGAAAATTCTCCCTAGACATTCCCATGGGCCATGTGATAAACACAATTTCTTAACTGAGATATCCTCTTCTCAAGTGTCAGTAGTTTCTGTCAAGTTGACCAAACTAAACAGCATACAGATCCATGCATTATTCTATAAATTTCCTAATTTCCTTTTTCTTTACAGCTGAATAAAATTCCATTGCACAGATGTATCATACTTTCATTGTCAGTTCATCTATTGATGAACATCTAGGTGGTTCTTGTTCCTTAATATCATGAATAGAGCAGTAATAAACATGCCAATATCTCCAGTAGAATATGGAGTACTTTTTATATATGCCTAGGAGTGCTGTAGCAGAATAACACTGTAGTTCTCTCTTACATTTTTTGAGAAATCACCATACTAACTTCTACGACTATCTAGTTAGCATTCCCATTAGCAGTGGATAACGATTCTTCTTCCCCCATGGTAGCCAGCATTCACTGTCAGATGTCTTGATGTTAGCTATTCCGGTGCTATCTTTTCTGGTACGAGGGATATTGAGCACTTTTAAAAGTACTTATTGGTCATTTCTTTGTTGTCTTATTTTGTTTTTTTTTTTTCTTCTGAAAACTGTCTCTGTTCATTAGCACTTTTGCTGACTGGCAGTTTTGGGGAGTGTTCAGTTTTTTTCAGTTTTCTTTACAAATTCTGAATATTAGCCGCCTTTCTGGTGTTTGGCTAGAAATGATTTTTACCATCCCCATCCCAGGGGCTGCCTTCTTGCTCTGCTGATAGTTTCGTCTGCCACGCAGAAACTTCTCCCTTGCTGATTCTTGGGGCCAGTGACTGAGCCATTGGAGCTCTGTTCAGAAAGTCCCTTCTGAGGAGTATTCCCTATGTTTTCCACCAGCAGTTTCAGGCTTCAAATTAAGGTCCTTTGATCCACTTTGAGTTTTTTGTTTGTTTGGCTGGTTGGTTGGTTGTTATTTTTTTAAAACAAAGGTATGGATCTAATTTTATTCTTCTGGATATCCAGTTTTTCTAGCACTACTTGCTGAAAGGCTGGCTTGCTTTTCTTTTTTTTTTTCTTTTCCCCCACTGCATGTTTTTGACACCTTTGTCAACTGCTAGGTGCCAATGGGTTTGTCAGTTTATTTCTGGGTCCTGAGTTCCTGAATATACTCTTAAATAAGAAACAAAACAGGAGTAGGTTTAGTTCTTTAGAAGCTTTCAACATTTAGATGCTAGCTTCCGAGTTGAGAAAGATTGTGTAAGATCTATAAACTAATGAATCTATCAAAGTGATGAATCTTTTCCGTGTTGCAGCTTTCCCATAGTGCACTAGCCAGTGACCAAGGCTCACAGAGAGAGTGTCCGTAGCCTCTTAATATTTCCTATTTTATTTAATTTTTTTCCTCTAATGAAAAGTCTTCTTACATCATCTCTTCATACCTTGTTTCCTCAGCCAGGCAGATCTTTTTAGTTTCATCTGACTCTGTTTGCCTCTGTTTACTTTATTACCAGCGCCTTTTGGAATCATTTCCAAAAGAAAAACCATTGCTCAGACCAATGTGAAGGAGCGTTTATCCTGTGTGATCTTCTGGTAGTTTTATAGTTTCAGGTCTGACGTGTAGGTCTTTATTCCATTTGAGTTAGTATTTCTTTTTTTTATTTATTTGTTTTATGTCTATGGGGGGGGTCTTGCCTGCATGTATACCTGTGTATAGAGTGAGTGCCTGGTGCCTGTGGAGGCTGGAAGAGGGTGCTGGATCCATTCCGACTGGACTTAGAAGACAGCTGTGAGCCACCCTGTAGGTTTTGAGAACTGAAAGCGGGCCTTCTAGAAGGGCAGCAAATGTCATTTTTCCAGCCCTGGCTTACTATTTTTATATGGCTTAGAATAAAGGCCTGGTATCTACTTGGGGATTAGGATACCCACTAATTTTGTGGGGGTTTTTTTGATAATTACAATTTTTTCAAGACAGGGTTTCTCTGTGTAGCTTTATAGACAAGGCTGGCCTCAAGCTCACAGATATCCACCTGCCTCTGCCTCCCAAGTACTGGGATTAAAGGCATGTGCCACCATTGCCCAGCTTCATTACATGTTTTATTTTTTGCCATTGTAAGTTTTTATTATACATTTAAGTTAGAAACAAGCTTGCTTCCTATGTCAGTCCCAGCTCCCTCTCTCTCCCCTCCAAGCCCACTCCCCCCAGACCCCTCAGACCCCCCACCCAATCCCCTCTCCACAGCCTGGTCTCAAACTTGAGCTCCTCTTGCCTCAGCCTCACAAGCACCATTATGCCCAATGCTCCCTGTGCTACTTATTTAAAAAGATGATACTTTCTGTGTTGCATGCCCTTGGCACCTATGTCAAAGATCATCATTTGTTTTTAAGGAATAAAAGGATGGACATTCGCTTTCCCTGTCAAATTCTGTGCGCTCTGAAAGATACAGCTTGCTCCCAATCAATGAATGGGTAGGAGGGGAATAGATTTCCCATAAAATTTGGAAATTGAGTTGATTTCTCATCCTTATCCCATCACTTCAACATGGAACCTCCAGGAATATGGTTGGAGAGAAGTAATAAAGGGAAATTCCTCTGTCAAGTGATCCATTTTGAAGCTGTAAAACTGGGTGTCACCCCTCCTTTCACAAGGTCATGACAAGAAAGAGCTAAAAGGCTCATGTGAAACACACAATATAGTGAGAAACATTCAGTAAGTTACCACTGTAGGAGTACAGAAATGTGTGCTGACTTGAACTACAACTACTCTTTGAAGAGAAGTTAAACTTCTTATCATCAACTTTTCCTTAGTCTTCTCTGAATAAGGATTTTTAAAAGTATGTTATCTGTGAGATCCCAAATTGCCCATGTTCAGACAGAGTATGTGGAAGGAACACAGTTAGTCTGAGCCCTGGATGGAGTATGAGTGACAGAGAACAAAGAATGCTTGGTCTTACCCAAGCATTTGTATGTATCTCATTGGTGGTCTCTGGCTAATAGACAATATAGTTCATCTACTGAGGATGCTGTCCCAATGACCTCTTAATGCTTCATGGAGTCAGACTTTGTGTCTGGGCACTAAATCCACTCTGTTCTTCCCTTTTATTATCTCACCTTAAAAATTACCCCCCTCCTTTTAAAAGCTGTCCTGAGAGTCCAGTGTGCCCACCACTTCCTCACATCTTCTCCATTTCAAACCACATCCTACTTCTCTTTACATTCAATCATTATGATAAGCCACTAGTCACACAGAAGCCTCTTCTATCCAACTCTTGCATTATTTGAATGTCTTAAAATCAATAATAATCTTTTTTAGTGGTCTTAGTCATTTAAGACCTTAACAGTCTGTTCAATTTAAAAGACCATCAGTGTGAGCTGAGATGATGTCGTGATTTCTAAATAATTAATCATTCTTATGATCATTGTCAATAGGAAGAATTCAGTTATGGGGACATCCTATTGCAGTAGACTGGGCAGAGCCAGAAGTCGAAGTTGATGAAGACACGATGTCTTCAGTGAAAATCCTTTACGTAAGGAACCTCATGCTGTCTACCTCAGAAGAGATGATTGAAAAAGAATTCAACAGTATTAAACCAGGTAGGACACATATGTAATTACTTCTTCAAAGTGTACTTTAAAAGCAGTTGGGCCAAAGGCCATTTCCCACAACATTAAAGAGAACATCTTTTATTAAGTCCCTTCTCTTAATTGGTTGCATATTGTTCAATTATTTTTCCATTTTGGGATCAGAAAGGGACATATGGTACTACAGTATTTAGGAATATTATGATTTACATTACCTCTGTGGTTATTTAATGAGTACATATTACTCCTGCTAAACCAAACTCTGTGAGTTTTTCTCCCTTTAGTTAGCTCCTCTGTCCCCAGACCTTCAGACTAAGAACTAAGTAAATATTTACTATGTTAGTGATACCTGCCTCTTTCTGGATGTCTCACCAACACAAGGTTTCCCAACCTCTTTGCTACTGAAATTTTGGAACAAATCATCCTTGGTGATAAATATTGGTCCGGTAGATTTCAAGGTATTGAGCAAAATGCAAGGTCCATTCCTACCACATGCCAGCTATAACAACCTACCCCAGATAACAGCCCAAAGTATCTCCAGTCATTTCCATCAGTGTGCCTGAGAACATGCTCAGTCACTCCAGCCTGTGTTTATTATAGAAACATCTTCCCACAACTGAGAATTTCTTGGGCTTCTGGCAAGTTCTATAGGATTCTGACAAGTGTGGGCAGTGGTTCTGTTATGTTAAGCCTCTGGCAGTCTTCGCATTCTCAGATTGTCCCTTTCTAACAATAAGTGAATACAGTGTTACATGTATAAAAGGAGGATAGGCTTATGGTTTGCTCTGCAGATAATTGGCAGTGATAACATTTTTTTCTTTTAAAGACTTATCAAACATTTATCTTCCTTCAGCCTCAAGAAGTCTTCCTTTCCTGATATTTAGTATCATGGTGTGGCTACATACCAACAGCTGTGAATCCATAACTAATACAGAAACTGCAAAGACAAATCCACTAGAATTAGAGTGGGTGTGTTTGCATCACATGCCATCTATTCATCATAATAACCCTAGCATGGAGTTTCCTTCATGGTGTCTATTATTTTCTACACACAAAAACCAGAGCCCAGAGTAGTTAAATAGTCACACAGCTAGCAGCTGGAAGATCCCAGATTTAACAGCTCTATGAACCCCCACACCCGTGCTCATTCCATTCACTTATTCATTCGTGCAGCTGCTGCTCCTTCAGTAGCTCCAACATGCCATGCACTGTGGGAGGAATTAACAGATGTGAGCTGTGCATGGAAGGAATTTACAGAAAAGTGATAGCTAAGTCATCCTACTCTTGGAATAAAGAGAAAAGTCGTGTTTAAGAGAAGTCACATATAGAAGAGTGCTGGAAGTCAATGGAGTATGTTTCATTCATTCTGGAAAACAAATGACAATCATCACAAAAACCCGGGCCCATCAATATTTTGTTCTCATGAAGTCTAGATTGTCATTCTATGAAATCTGATTCCTTAAACTGTTAAGCAGTAACAGACTCACCTAAGGACTGCTAAAATCACAGGTTGCTTACCCATCTGGTTAAGTCTACACATTTGTATTTCTTAAATTCCCAGGTGAAGCTGATGCTAATGGGTTGGGGACTACCCCTTGAGTCTGTTTTTCTAATTCCTGTGTTCAGAGCACAGACCTAGTTCTTTGCTGATGCGACTACCCATGGGAAATGATTGCAAGCCCCAAGGAGGAGTGTGTTAAAGTGAGGTATATGGCCATTGCTATTGCACAGAAGCTAGTCTTTGACAATATAACCATGAATATGCAGGCTCTTGTTTGGTCTCTAACCATGGCTAGGTCTGGTTAATTCTTAGACAGGAGAAATCGACATTGTCTTATTCAAACCCCTACATTCTAATTGACTTTCTGTGCTCAGAGGTTCACAAAGGAAGTTTTCCATAAGCAGAGGTGTCTGAATATTACTCCTCCAAAACAGGCATAATGATTGAAACATTAGCAAGAATTTCAGAACACCCATACCCATTATCAACATAAATGCTACATGATTAATGTGAGTTCTGGGAGCATATGGAAATGGACTGATAATACTTTGGTTCTATGTGTATTTACTGAAAGACTGACTCTTGTATCCTTGGCACTAGGCAAGAGGTAAGTGGAGGTGATATTTTTTGTAGCTAAAGAAAACATATTTTCCCCCTCAGAAAACTATAGCTAGATCAGGGGAGCAGAGTGGAATGAAGGATGAAGGTCATCCTGGCTAACTCCTTTCTTCTCATTACCAAGACAAGCCATGGAATGTAGCCATTGTCATCACTCCATGCCACAGAAAAAGAATGAAGAGACAGACCTAGAAGCTCAGTTAATTATACGTCCTGGGCTTTGTGGGCTCATGTGCCTTTATTTAATTTTCCCAGTCTAGCCAGATAATTTTGCTCGTATAATGATTGTCATAAGAAGCCAAGAGCTGACTACTTAGGGAAGAGAGAAGCAAATGACTGCAATATTTTAAATGTTAGACTTAGATTATTCACCACCCATTGTTCCAAAGGAAAGTAATTCATAGTCATTGGACCATGCAGTAGAATGCCAGCGCTAAATGCCTTAGTGACCTTAAGTCTGAGAGAAGTGTACTTTGATAGGGAGAGGATTTTCTTCTCTTCCTCTTCTTCCTGAAAATAGTGTGACATCACAAGGGCCCAGGGAACTATGGGTAAGTGAAGAAAACCTAGATGCTTAAAAGACACCCAGGTTAGTGTAAGTTGAAAGGTAACCAGCATGCTCAAGTGGTAGTGAAACAAGTTTCCACTTAAGCAACAACTAAAGAAAAAGTTTGTTTTGAAAACCAAGTCATCAACTACAACTAAAAGAGAGCATCCAGCATCTTGGTGTAACTACTTTTTTTTTCACATATTACCATCAACACGCTCAGCAGTCTTTCACATAAAAATGGGGTATGCTGCTTTCTGGATGTTTTTACATGATAAACTAAATTAAAATGACTAATATTTATAAAACTATGTCAATTAAGATGTTTTCATTTGGGGGGCTGGAGAGATGTTTTAGTGATAAAAGCTTGCACTGCTCTTGGAAAAGATACCTGTGCTCACAGGCCCATAACTACAGACACATATACACATATGCATGCAACTAAAAATAGAATAAATGTGCAAAATATTTACATTCTCTCCATCCCTGAAGAAACTATTTCTAGCAGTCTGATCTTCACCTTTCCAGGTGTACAGGAATTTGTGTGTGGGTTGAGATATCTAGAACAGACATTTATATCTTATCCTTTTATAAATTTTAGAAACAGACAATATCATGTGGATCCTTCCATGTGAGTACATGGAAGTCTACTCTGGTCTAAAGACTAAATGGAGTTTGTATAAATGCATCACATATAAGATGACCAAAAACAGGATTCAAGTCAATTTAATAACACTTTGCCTTTAGAGAGTGTTATCTTTTATATTCCATCACACGCAAAAAGATACCATTCTTACCCTTCGTTGTCTTATAATCTAGGTATTAGAAGACATAATTCATAACTATTTCTAATTAATAAGATTATAAGTATTTTATGGCAAACAAAGGCTCATGCTGACTACACAGAATTTTAAACTGTGACACACAAAATAGCCTCACGAGGTGCTTACACACTTGGAAGCTAATCACATTCGCTGTCTCGAGTTTGTTAATGGTGTTGCTGTCGTTGTATCTACAGGCGCCGTGGAACGAGTGAAGAAGATACGAGACTATGCCTTTGTGCATTTCAGTAACCGAGAAGATGCAGTTGAAGCTATGAAAACTTTAAATGGCAAGGTAATATAGGAGAAAAGAAAATATGTACAGATTCCATGCAAGCTTGGTATGGACATGCTATACCAAAGGCTAATCTCAGGAGACCAGCTTACCCCAGCTTTGCCCATCTCTGACAGCTATCTTTTGGGGATGCACAAAAGAAAAATAACAGAAAAGGATAAAGAGAACAAACTGATGACTAAGTGGCAAATCCTAACTCATTTTTTTTCTGACTTGGACAAATCACCGGCCCTCAATGTTCTTAGGAACAGGGGATTAAAGTTTTTCAAGATGTTTCCTCATCCCTGTTACTGTTCTGTTGCTGTGAGGAAGGCAACTCTTATAAAAGAAAGCATTTAACTGGGGTCTTGTTTATAGTTTCAGAAGTGAGTTCATTATCATCATGGCAGGGAACATGCAGCAGGCAGGCAGGTGTGGTCCTGGGGAAGAAGCTGAGAGCTTTATATCCTGATCTGCAGTCATCAGGCAGAGAGAAACACTGATCCTGGCATTGGCTTTTCATTCCTCAAAGCCACTCCTAGTGACCTGCCTCCTCCAACAAAGTCACAGCTCCCAATCCTTCCAAACAGTTCACTGAGACCAAGCATGAAAGCACATGAGCTTGTGGGGGGCATTCTCATTCAATCCACCATATCCCCCAAGTTCCAATTATCTCTAACTGCTGCACTTTATAATGCAGTAATTTATGACATTGACCAGGAAAAAATAAAGTCAGCCTTCAGTATTTGATCTTTCCAACATGGAGGCTTAGAATCCTTCTCTTTGCCAAGAGTGGTATCTGAGAGAAAATCAACTTCTGTACTCCGTGTGTTCATTTGTCAATAGAAACCTGTATAATGTTACATCAATCCAATCAACACAAAAAAACTTTCTATGGGTCACTGATCTGCTAGTAGTGTTCTGAATGCAAACTAATCAAACAAAATAGCCTCCAAAACAATACAGAGAAACCCTGTCTCATAAAACCAAAAAAAAAAAGATGCTTGACAAAGAGCTGAGAGTCTAGAGAACTAAGACAGGGCTATAAACACTTCTGCAAAGTAGCACGTTCAATGTTATTAGAAATCATTTAAAAGTAGAAAGTTCAAATGAAGAAACTGGTCATCAACATTCAGATCATGGATGAGGACATTCTGTGCTAAAGAATCTAAGAAAATTGGATGCACTTTCAAAAGGCAAATTATAGTCAGACAAGTCTGTATGGCAGAATTTGAGAAGATCCAGAGAACATCTGAGTTTGGTGAGAGCAGAATGCACCAGAGACTACTGTGCCCACTGAGTCTTCTCAGTCCAGGTTCAGGTAAATGATGGGTGCCAAGGAATTCACTCCAGAAATGTGAGGAAAAGAGATGCAAAAATGCAGTGTCAGATGCTAGAACTCACAGAATTCTGACAGTAAAGGCACAGGAGAAGGAGCTGGAGAGTCAGTAGAATACTGAAATGACATAGAACTGTGGAGAACAGGTCCCTTTGATGGGGACATTGATCTAGAGTCATACCACCCTGAGGCTTTATATAAAATGTCTTTGGTCAGGAAATACAGTGGGCCCAAGATGACCTCTCAGAGATAGTGTCAGGAAAACACACCCTAAATCCATTGTTCTCTCATTCCCTATCATTTTACCCAGAGTTCCTTGTTGCCCAAATCCAATGACAATGCTGAGGGCCAAGGAGTCCTGAAGAGTAATCACCAGAGCAGAGTGCAGGCTGGACATGGGTGGGGATTGGATCTGGAGGAGATGAACAAGGCTTCATAGCACAGATTCCTTCAGACTCAGGGAAGACTGGGGCATGTGCAGCCTTAGGGACTATCAACATCTTAAGTCCTCTAGGGAAGAAAGTGGTAACTCCTAAGTATTAAAACAAAACATCAAAAAAACTATAAAGTAAAATCAATTCATATTTAAATGTACCTATGGCCAGAAATATTAGTTTTTATTGATTACCATGTTAGTGTCATAAAATATTACTACCTCAAAAATGATTCATAAGCTAGCTTTTCCTTAGGAAACATGCCTAAATGTACAGTTTCTATCGAGAAGGCCCAGCAATCACAAACCTAATACTAAATAATATACTAGAATACTTCCTGTGGAAAACTGTTCAAGATACTACCACTTTTGTTTTTGTTTTGTTTTTCTTTGTTTGCAAGGAAGGGAGGCTTTATTTTGGCTCAAAGTTTAAGAGACAGTCCATCGTGGTGGGGAAGGCATGGGGATGGGACAGTCAAATTCTATTCTGAATTACTGGCATCCACTGCAACAGTCTCTAAACCAGAACTAACTGTAATTCAAGCGATCATATTACATTTCCATGTTTTAATAAGCATATACTGAACCTTAGTGAATCTACAGATAAATATTAACAAATGGGTAATTAAAAATGCTTTTCCCCATAACAAAATTTTAAACTGCTTATATAGTTATCAATAATCTTGAATGCATTGCTCTCTTCCAAAGTAGCTCAAGCCAAGAAGAGGAGCTTGGGGTGGCTGGTCACTTTGTGTCCAGTGAGGAAGTTTGGTTATTATTTGTACATAAACATTTCTATAGCAATGTTAACAAACATGTAGCTAATTATGCATTTAATAAATATTACTAGTAAATACTCATAACTGCTGTTTAGGCATAATATAAAAATAATTTTTGTATGCTTCTTAGTATACCTATGGGTATTTATATTCATTAGACAAACTGAGAATTTGAATGTCTATTGTAAAGTATTGATCATTTTATAATTCAAGGAGATCAGTGAAATGGCACAGGCTGGCTAACAAGATGGCTCAGAGGGTAAAGGTGCTTGTATCAAGTCTAGTGGTCTGATTTCAATCCCCAAGACTCACAGGGCTAACAAAGAGAATTCTCTGTTCCCCGGATATACAAAAGTTTCTTTTATTTTCATTTTTAATTATTTGTTTATTTATTTTAGTTTTGTTGAAACAGAAAGTTACCTCTATGTGGTTCTGGGTGCCCTAAAACTCACTCTATAGATCAGGCTGGCCTCGAATTCATAGAGACCCTCCTGCCTGCCTCCATAGTGCTAGGATTAGAGGTATATGCCACCTGCCTGGCTCCTGCAATAATTCCTAAGGGCATGTTTTAAGTTGTACCTGACTTGAGGGTTCTCAGTCTCCCTTTCACCTATATCCCCACCCGTGCTGCCACTGGTCATTAGCTCCCAGTTTTCAGGAAGGCAAACATTTGCTTTATAAGTACAATGCAACAGTTTAGTAGATTCCTCTTCCTTGAGTAGGATCTACCTAGGCTCCTCTCCCTCCCCAGGAAATTCTCACCTATTGTGTAGCTGTTCTAATGAGCCATTTGGAAAGGCCTGACAGGGCTTCATCACATTAGTGTTGACAAATGATAAAATATCTTTAATGGCTTCCATCACCTTCATTTGATTGTACTGTGTAATTTGTTTTCTACCCATAAAGATCACCAACTTCTTCTATTTATGTAACTATGTAATTTTAAAACATAAAACATACATGATAGAAATTATTGAATAATTTTATGTCTCACTGATTGTCTTTATATTATAAATTCAGTAGTCAATATAGCATTGTTAAACCTGTTGTCATCTTGTGCAATTCCCAACAAAACCAATCAGAGAATAGTCAGCTGATACAGAAGCATGAACCTAATTAAGAGACAAAAACATGAAGAATTGCAAGTCAGTGGAAATACAGCAAATGTAGATGTGCTGTATGACCCTGAGTTGTCAAAATGGCTTCTCAGTTTGCCTTTTCCTTGCTGTCTATAACAGGTGCTAGATGGTTCACCAATTGAAGTAACCTTGGCCAAGCCAGTGGACAAGGACAGTTATGTTAGGTACACCCGGGGCACAGGTGCTAGGAACACCATGATGCAAGGAGAATACACGTACCCTCTGGGCCATATTTATGACCCCACCACAGCCTATCTTGGAGCTCCTGTCTTCTATACCCCCCAAGCCTATGCAGCCATTCCAAGTCTTCATATCCCAGCCACCAAAGGACATCTCAGCAACAGAGCCCTCATCCGGGCCCCTTCTGTCAGAGGTAATGCTATTTAGTGCTGGTTTTACCATAACTCCTAAATCTCAAATGATTGATAAACTATATAGTTCAAGTGAACTATAAACTATAGCTCCAGTAGCCTTAGACAGATTGGATGGATTCACTGGGAGAAAAAGACTAGAAAACTGTTTGTTAAAAATCAAATATGTCAGTATCTCTTATTTTATAGGAATCTATTTTTTTCACATTACAACTGGTTATTGAAAAATACTTGTCAGGAATTGGTATGAATGAGTCTATACAAATTAGATCCATAAAATATGCACAGAATACAACCTAGTGCCACACTCTTTGCTTCTTGCTGTCTATTAGACTCCCGTCTGGCACAAACATGTACCTGATTAGACTGATCATAGAACTTTTAAGGGAGAGAAGCATGCCCTAGTGGAAACCGCCTCAAACAGCAAAATCAGTTGAAGGCATATATGTACTTGATGGTGGCTTGATGAACATCACCTTTGTATGCCAATCACAAATTAACATCCATATGTTTCATATACATGAGGTGTTCTCATCTGAACAACTCTCCCAGATATGTGTGTTATACCTTTGTTATGCCATGTGTTTGTCTATATGTTGGTGACAAGGGCTTACTATACATTTCAGACTGGTCTTGAACTCACAATGTCTGCCTCTGCCTCCCAAGAACCGTAATGGCAGGTGTGTACCACATCTGGCTGTGTGTGATGAAATCGAAAAAAAACCAAACTATTAAGAAAATTTATGTTTCTTTAGTATATAAGAAACTGAATAAATCCAAAATAGATTTCACTGCCAAACCAGAAATATTGCATGTTTGAATTCTCTGTTTGAACAGGTTTCTGAGCTCAGTAAATTCAAGCTCAGTAAATTCACAGACATGCATATATATGTGTATGTATACATATATATGAAGCTAGTTTTTCTCTGTCTTGTGGTATCTTTCACTGTAGTTTTTCTTGATTATGGCTAACATCATCTGAATCCCAATCCTTTTTTCCGCATATGACAGAAATCTGGAAAATAGGAACAAATGATGTATTTAAATCAACTCTTGAGTATAACTTAGAAGAGGCCCATCCAAATTACTATGGAAACAATTACCTACTGTGTTGCATTCTTTTTCAGGGAAAAACGAATTGAGCATTTTAAGACCTCTTCAATGGACTTAAAAGTTCTACGCTCACAATACAATGACCCCTACCAAAATTGCAATGTAAAAGTAATAATCAAGGTTTTATTCAAAATACTTTCTATATATTATAACAAATTATGCCACTGAAACATTATGCATATGAATAATACATCATTAATTAAACTGTATATCGTACATATTATCAACCAGTTGTGATGTAGAAAAAAACAAACTCCATTCCAAGGGAAAATAATATATAGCCTTAACAAAAAAAAGTAATCAATGAATTATATTTATGGATGAAGAGTGATCAACTTAATGGTTTATTCTTTTATGTCACCAACAGGAAATCAATATAGCAATGTGGCAAAACAAAAATCAAAAGGAATCTATGTGTGAAACTCAATGGAAATGTAAGCCCCACATCGACAATGTATAACAGAGAGAACAGTGAACTTAAAAAAGAAAAAAAATGTTTTCTACATGTTTTTCTGATAACTCACTGGGATATAATAATCAAATTCATTCTGGCTTACTGGCAGAATGGCAGTAATAGTCTATACCAAACTAACTATAATTTAAGTGGCCATATTATGTTGGGATGTTTTAATAAGATCATATTGAACCTTAGTGTATCTCCCCAAAAAAAACATTAACAAAAGGATAACTAAAATGCTTTTCTCTCTGACAAAGTTTTAAATGGCTTGTATATTTCTCAGTCTCCTGGAAGGGACTGTTTTCTTCCCAAGGAGGTTTAAGAAAGTGAGAGTCTACAGTGAGCCTTACCTGATGTTGAGTTTCATTGCATTAGAATCTTCGGTTATCTGTTTATCCTCAGGGCAGTAATCAAAATGACTTGGGCTAACTTTTTCATTACAGTAAGATTCAGGGTGATTTTCTGGTGGTTTGATTCGGTTTAATGCCTTCTTACATTCCTAGAAATTTACATGAATGTCCCTGTAGGGGCTGCGGGAGTGAGAGGACTGGGCAGTCGTGGGTATTTGGCATACACAGGCCTGGGTCGTGGATACCAGGTCAAAGGAGACAAGCGAGAAGACAAACTCTATGACCTTCTACCTGGGATGGAACTCACCCCGATGAATCCTGTCTCTTTAAAACCACAAGGAATTAAACTTGCTCCTCAGGTAGGTAATATCACTCCAGAGGTACTTACATTGGACCAGGAACCATCCTTCAAATGATCTCTGCTTGGGCTGCTGTTCTGTGACAATCAGCTTAACACACTCAGGAGGGATGCCGAGACTGCTGCCACTCTGGCACTGAAAGGACTTTCATTTAGTTTACCAGCAAAATGCAAAACAAACAGACAAAAAATTTTTTTAAAAATAATGTCAACCAGAATCTTAAATGAAAATAAAATGAAATGAAAACCATAGCTCAAAATAAATGCTTATTAAAACTTGTTGGTCAACAACCAAAGAGAAGGAATCATAGCTGGGAACATTGTGTAGACTGTTTAGGGCTTTTTTGGGGGAACATGGCATTAAAATAACAACAGTGGATGCCAACGTGGATGGGGAAAAGTTCCCTGTACCTCAGCCTCCTCAAAGAACTATAGGCAATCAAGTAAAGCTGGAAGGAGGAGAAGTAGCCTTTCCCAGGGAAGAAAACACCAATTTGATTGTCCAGTGCCAGTCAGCCCTGAAAACACACATGCAAGTTATTTAGAAATATATATGTATACACACACGCACACACACACACACACACACACACATATATATATATAGTTAATGAAAAAAGAGGCCATGAATTTGAAGAAGAGTAGGGAGGACCATGTAGAAGGCTTTGGATGGAGGAAAAGGAAGAGAGAAATGTTATCATTATATTAAAATCTCAAAGATTAAAAAAGGTGAACATTCCACCATGAAGCCTACATAAACCCTTACTATAAACTGCCAACAGTTATATAAAGTCTTCTACAATGCTTGTCATAGGGCAGTGTCGTGATGGTAACTGCTTTTTGCGTTCATTTAATTGTCTCTGTTTCTATGGTTGTTTTATTAGTGGAAACCAAGAGTTATAAAGGTTCCAATAGGGGAACTAAATGCCATGCTTGAAAATTAAAACAAAACAGACCTGGTCCCTGCTAAGCCAAGGTTATCCCATTGGTGTACATCATGTGCTGCTTCTCCTGAAGACATTTTAGCTGATTGGCTAGAGTTACAGTCTGTGGCTGCAGAGGGAAAGCCTCTGCCCTCAGGAGGAAGGTAGAACTACAGCTTGAAAGAAAGAGCCTCAGGCTGCAGGCAAGGGGAAAAGATGGTGTCTAAGAGCTTGACCTGAGAATCGAAGAGTAGGTTGATGGTGTTTTTCTTTCATGCACCTTTACATAATGCTTCTTCAAACTCTACTCAGGCATTAAGAAAGCAATAAATAGAAGAACGTCTATTGCAAGAATTATTTGTTTAAAAAATAGAATTTCTTGGGCTTCTCCGGTGTACCGTGAATAGGAGACACTAGAGATGCTAAAAATAATATAACAGTGGGATAATAGGGACACATAAACAGATAATTACAATGAAATCAGGTATCATGGTGAAAAAAAGTTATTCTGAGCAAAATGATCTGCTTATACACTGAACCAGGGTAAGAAGTTGGCCATAATGAGAAGCATTTAACTAATTTTGTCTCTGAATTTTTACGTATATAGTTGAAAAATCAAAGACCATGCCACCCTAGCCACTGTGGCTGGAGACTAACACCCACAACAGAGATAGGAATCTCCAGCCAGTAGACAGGGTTCAAACCTGCCCTGCCCAGCCGGCAGCTGCAGAGGTCACACCCCTCAGTGTGTTTGCTCAACTGGCATGAATGGGTAGACAAGTTGATCTATCCCCAAAAGTTACCTGACTATTGCTTGGGAACCTCAGCAAATATTCTATAAGCAACAGATAATGCCACCAAGTGCATTTTAATAACGGGGAAAAATTAAGCACAATCTTAAAATTAATAAACTAGAAATGTCATGGCAGAAAGAAGCCATGAAAACAATGAGCTAAGGATCTCCGGAGATCAGGGAGGCGTTGTTCTCTCTGTAGACCAGGCTGGCCTCGATCTCACAGAGATCTGCATGCCTCTGACTCCCAAGTGCTGGGATTAAAGGCGTGCACCACCAACGCCCAGCAGCATCATCCTATTGTTGTGTTGCACCATTTTCTTGATACTGAACCTGCTTGTGAACAGAGCACCAGGACCTTAGCTCCACCAAGACTGGCTTCAGGGTAAAGAAAACATGAGTCTTTTGAGAAAACATTCAGTTTTGTGTGATTACAGCAGGAAAACTAAACATGCAGATGGATAATAAAAATGGATCGTCGTAAATAGCTAAAAGTGGCACACTGCCAAGTAAATTTTTAAAAATGACCACTGTGGACACCTATTAGTGCTTATTATTAAATGCTGATGCAGGGGCTGGAAAGATGGCTCAGTGGTTAAGAACAATTGCAGCTCTTGTGAAGGGCGCAAGTCGGGTTCCTGAACCCCACATAGTGGCTCACTACTGTCTGAAACTCCAGTTCCAGATATTTGGGCCTCTGAAGGCACCATGTATGTGAGTAAAACACTCATATACATAAAATAAAATAAAAAATAAATGAAATAAGGTGAGAACATAAAATTTTAGAAACTTTTCAAAATCAAAAATTCTTTTTTTAAAAATGTGAGGTTAAAAACCCTATGACAAATGGCACAAAGTAAAAACACAATCTCTGGTTAACTTCCCTAAGCCACTTTGAACAAGTGCCTGGGATGAGGGGAGGAGAAAAGGAAGAAGGAGCTGGGATTGACATGTGAAACAAGATTGTTTCTAACCTAAATTTTTTTTTAAAAAAGAGCCTGGGTAGGGAGATAATATGCAAATCCATCTACACAGTGCTATGGCACCAATTTCTTAAGAACTGGAAAACACGAAAAATTATTAAGTTCTTAGTAAGTGTGTATATGTGTGACATGCATGTATAATGGAATAAACTGAAACTATTGGAGCAAATGGTGTGTAAATGATTTTATGAACTACAATAGACATTTATGGTTTCAATGGAGTTCAGATTGAGTTCAACTTAAATTTTATGAGTCATTAAACCACATGACATTTTCTCTTTTCTATTAGTTGAAACTGAAGATCAGAACTCGGAGACTAAAAGAGAAGTAATGCAAATATGGCATTTGAGGGAGAAATCTTTTCTTTTTACTCTTGTAGATACTGGAAGAAATCTGTCAGAAAAATAACTGGGGACAGCCAGTGTACCAGCTGCATTCTGCCATTGGACAAGACCAAAGACAGTTATTCCTATACAAAGTAACTATCCCAGCGTTGGCCAGCCAGAATCCTGCAATGTGGGTACCTTTTCCAAGCTCCTAGTACTTGAGATTTTAGAATGAGGTTAGCCTGTGTGTTGAGTGTATTTGATCATCACTCGAATGGCATACTCAAGTCTGCTGCCTACTCCTTTGTAATTGAATGAAATAGCAACATGCTCATCTACCTGACTATTAGATGCCATCTAAAAGCCCCAAAGTTTCATACAGCAGGAAGACTGTAGGATAACTGACTAAGGGAGCACCAGGGCTGGGTAGAGATCTAAGGGGAACAGAGGACTATAACAGGTTCCTTGCTGCAGCATTTAGGTTGACACAAGTTACCCTCATGGAGTTGCCATTTACTACATAACCCTCTGACCCACCTTTTAAATTTTATATCAAAGATCTGATCTTTTAGTGGATATCATCTTCTGAATTTTACATCCAGGCTGCATTTATGTATTTTAGGGACCACTCATACCTCAGAAGAGTCATAAAGCAAAAATTACAAATGTTCCCCAAGAATGTCATGGACTACCAAGGTGCTAGATCAATTCCCAAATACTCCCGTGTATGTGTATAAGTAGAAATTTGACAGTAAACAGAAGGGGGAAAATACATGGAATCCCATCATCCAATCAGCTTTAAGAGCTAAAATCTCCTTTGATTTTTTAAACCTGACTGGGTACTTACATTTGTGAATAATTAACATGATTGGCTGCGTTTTCCAGACACGCTTTCACACCTCCGAAGCTAAGCGCCTATGTGGATGAAGCAAAGACATATGCGGCAGAGCACACTCTCCAGACCCTAGGCATCCCCACAGAAGGAGGTGACACCGGGACCGCAGCTGCCGCCGCCACACCCGCCACTGTGTTCCCAGGTACTGGGGAGGGGGTCAGTTATGCCAGAACCTGGAGGTTGCAGAGTACCTGGGAATCCTTTCTTTTAGGAACCTCACCTACAATAACTCTGATTAGCACCATCTGGGACCAGAGCAGAGATGAGGAAACTGAACAGCCTAAGCCAGTTCCCATCTGCCTCTGCTTAAAGCAGATGTGTGACCCTGAAAAAGTCAACACTCCAGAGTCTGGGTTGGTGCAGATTGGGTTTTTTTTTCCTCTTATTAAGAGACTTGGGTATTATTATTAACTGGTACTTAGCAGTTCTTGCCATGAGCTGGGTACTCACCGAAGTGCTTAGCAAAGTATATATTTCCCCAGTGACCCTCATGGCACTTTACAGTTGTGTGAGAACATAATCCCTTTATTTACAGATACAGAAGCGTGGGACTGGGAAGGGTAGGCAACTTGGCGGCTATTGGTTAACCTTTAGTTGTTGTTTGGAGTTTGTTTCAACTTTTTATGTTTTGTTTGTGTCTATATGACTGTACGTACATGTTTGTGTTTGTATGTATGTATGTTTATGGAGGCCAGAGGACAGGGTCAGCTGCTTTCCTCTACAACATTCTACCTCTCTAGATAGATAGATAGATAGATAGATAGATAGATAGATAGATAGATAGATAGATAGATAGATAGAGATAGAGATAGAGATATATCTTTTGGGGTTTTCTTGGCAGCATTACTCTGTATTGTTTTGGAGGCTGTCCTAGAACTCACTCTGTAGACCAGGCTGGCCTTGAACTCACAGAGATCCGCCTGCTTCTGCCCCCAAAGTGCTGGGATTAAAGGCATATGCCACCAACTCCCAGCCCTACCTCTTTTTTTTTAAATAAAGATTTACTTGGACGTGTGTGTGTGTGTGTGTGTGTGTGTGTGTGTGTGTGTGTGTGTTTACATTGTTTTTACATTGTGTTTACATGGGTGCAGGTTCTTCAAGAGGCCAGAGGTGTTAGGTCCCTGAAGTCGCAGCTGGATACCCAGCATGGGTGCTTGCAAATCAAAGTCTGACCCACTGTGAGAGCAGTATGCACTCAACCACAGAGTCTTTTCTCTGACCTCTCTACCTCATCTCTTGAGGCAGTCTTTCCCTGAAAGACTGGTGTTACCAGAGAAATTGAGGTTCCCATTAAGGGTTATTAGTCTGTTTAATGTAAGAATTTAGAAATGGATTCAAAAGAAAGCTTGAGGACATTCACTTTCGATATTAAGATGGATGGATAGATAGATAGACAGACAGACAGACGACAGACAGACAGACAGACAGACAATAGGTAAGGAAGCTGTAAATCTGGACAGCTTCCCAAAGGGATATAGGGAAAAAGGAAAGTAAGCCATGCAGTTTGCTCTAGAGGGCCACATGCAGCCACTTGGCAAAGGCAATGGGGGCTGGGAGACTTCTGCATAAAACGGGTGAGAAAGTTCAGAGTGTCAGGGAAAGCATAATTAGCATTTATCCAAAAATAGAAAGAAAGGTATCCTTTTCATTGGTTAAATTAGATAGCTTCCACAGTTCTCCATGTATCCATATAAGGCTACCCCATTAGTTACTGAACTTTTAAAACTGGTGTTTTAATATTACAACAATGTTTTGTGCCAATTTCAAAGACTTTTTATAGTGTGATTTGTGTTACTTTTCTAAAGTAAACCAAAAGTGTAATTCTCAGGGTTTGTGTGATGAGGGATCTTTTATGCATCTGTAATAGACAATAATAAACCAGGTTGCAGTTTTAAACAAAAAAATCTTTTTTAAAAATTACTTGTTTTATGGTAATGATTAAGACACCCTAAAAACAGTACAGTATCTCCTCTACTAGAATAACCTGACTCTATTTATTCACCTTGTATGAAAGTCTTTACTTTTTATTTTATTATTTATTATTTATTTTTTTTGAAACATGGTCTCTCTCTGTAGCCCTGGCTGTCCAAGAACTCTCTATGTAGGCCAGGCTGCCTCAAATTCACAGAGATCCTACTACCATTGTCCCAACTTCCTTGGCATGTTGGGATTAAAGGCATGAACCACCATGCCCTGACATTTTTAATATTTTAAGAGTGATATTTTAGGACAGTTTAGTGTTCAGCACACCCATAGAATCCACCCACCATTCCTGTGCCCTGCAAACTCCTTGACAACCTACCTCTCATGTATACATTTCTGTATATACATCCATGGGAAAGTTCTGTATTGCTGGCCAGCAACATAAGGTACCTTTCTGTTCTTTGACCCTCTCTCTGATGTCTCTATTTGCTGATGTGCAGAAAGTTGGTTCCCTCTGGAGAATGTCATCTATAATTTTCCAATTTTATTCCAGTTGCATAGTGTTTGCCTTTAGTCCCAGCACTCAAGAGGCAGAGACAGGTGGATATCTATGAGGTCCAGACTAGCCTGGTCTACCTGTGAGTTCCAGGATAGCTAACAAGAGCTACAAAGAAAGATCCTGTGTCAAAAACCTAAAATAGCAAAATCAAAATAAACCAAACAAAACCCACCAATGCTATTCTACACGAGTCAACAGACTGTGTTTTCTCAGAGCACATTTTCATCATACATATCATTTGTTTTAAGAAATATGCTAATTCTTCATACCACAAAAGAAAAGAATGTGCCAAAAAGGGAGGAAATCTGAATTCCTTTCAAAAAAAGTTCTCTGCCTCCTCCTCCAGGATATGCTGTCCCCAGTGCCACCGCCCCTGTGTCTGCAGCCCAACTCAAGCAAGCAGTGACACTCGGACAAGACTTGGCAGCATATACAGCTTATGAGGTCTACCCTACATTTGCAGTGACTACCCGAGGAGATGCATACGGAGCCTTCTGAAGATCCCTTTCTCCTAAGAATAAGACTTACAGAATGCTCAGTAGAAGCTGTGAACCTCTAACTAGATCCCTCATGATCATAAGTCATACCTTCCCCCAAAACAATGTCTTTCCTGAGACTGTGTGACTTATTCATCATATTACTCATGAAATGTGAATATTATTCTCTAATGGAAGTAAATGTCAAGAAGCCTTTTGCTTAAAAGAAATGCAAAGAGCCAGTGACAGCAAAAGTTGTTCTTCCAAGGATCCTATGTGTCTCAGGAAGGTGATAAAACCCTACCAAATTGGCATAAGCTCTCTTAGTACCAGGAGCTGGGGCCAGGCAGAGCAAAGCAGTCAAGTCAGTAGTAAGGCAGACAGGAAAACTCCTGTCTTAGTCATGGTTTACCACTACTTCGTCACTCACAAAATCAAAAGAGACCATAAAAAAGCAGGAGGCTTTGTAAGAGGTATTCAGCATTGCCTACAGTGTAGGGTAATCCCAAGCCTCATGAAAACTGTCTAAAATGTTATAGATTCCATTGTCACTTTTGATCTGAAATTTTTCTCCCCTCATTGTGTCTTAGATCAGCATCTAAGCCTCTGGGAACTTTTTAGAAATCAATATAATGTGTTTCAGATATGCTTGAGACAAATCTAAGCCCTGTATTTATTCAACACATTAAGCCACTGTTTTTCTATCCCACCAAAATCACAGAAATCGTGCCAGCACTAAGTACTGGAGTGAAAAATGACTTTTTCTTGTCTGGAAATCCGACTTGTTCATACTATTTGCTTTCATCTCAGACTCATTTTGCTAAACACAAACACTGGTAAAGTAAACCAGATCTACAAAGTATGCTATATTTTCATCATCAGATATTGGCCAAAAAGTCCTTTCAAATACAAAGGTGAGCTTGTTTTGCTTTTCTCACTCTGTAGCTTAGGCTGGCCTTCAACCTGTGTTCCTCCTTTCTCAAGCACCATTGTGTTGGGATTGCTGATATACAACACCACACCCAGCTCCAAACAGTCATATGAACTTTAGGTAAGCTTTGAATTCTCTACACAGTTCATATGAAGTCCACTAAGAATCATTGCCCTCCCCTTCTTTTGATCTTCTTTCAATATGTGTAGGGAACTTTACCATGGCTGAGTCCTTTTATTGTGAAACTATTCCAGGAAAGCCTTACACCTATCATGGTTGCATAGAGACCATCTCTTCAGAGTCCAGTAAAAGTGTTACTTGTCAAAATGTTCCTGAGTATTCAGAGCATCTGATAGTGATGGGGGGTGGGTGCTATAGCCACAAATGGAGGTTATAAGGATGTGACACTTGATACAGATTATGGATGTTCAAAACAGAAAGTCAAAATCCACTACTGAATATAGCCACTACTCCCAGTTTAGTAGTGATTTAGGAGACATAACACTAGAATTCCTGTTAAAAAATAAATAAAGAGGTGGCCCACATGAAAATCTGTAGAACTGAAGGGCAAACAAACACAAAGGTGTAGAAAATATTGTCAACTCTTTAATGGAATTCTGGAACCTAAATCAGGCTGGTTCCAATGAAAGCCAGAGAAATGTCAATCATAGTTGAATGTCTCATAACCCTCATTTTTTAGGAATTCCAGCTGGACATCTAAAGTTGAGACCCTCCAGCTGGAAGGCTCTGGATTTTCTGATTTACAATTTCTTCCTTGAGGCATCATGATGCTGAGTGCAGGAACTCCTAAACTTAGCAACACATCCAAAAATACCTGGAGAACTTTCAATAAACTAAGGTCAAGGTTATACGCCAATTACGTGAGTGTCATGGAGTGGGGACCTGATGTCAGTGCCTTGTATAGATTCCTGGACTTCAATATGCAACTTGTCGTGGAGACTATAGACTCATTGCAGATCTCCCCTGCTTCTTTCATTTATAATTCAACCTTCACCAAATACAAAATGCATATACATTGTCTTTGTTAAAACCAACAGCTATATAGTTGTCACAACAGTTCGAGTTTGAATGAAATTCATATTGGCTTCAAACTAATTCTTGAGCCAACCTCTAAAAAGAAAAAAGAAAATTGAATGTCTTAAAGTAATTCTTATATCCAAATTTACACTCACCACAGGCCTGCTTTTATTCTCGGAGAGAGTAATTGCATTTGTCCTCTGGGAAGGCAAATTTCTCCTCAGACTGAAAAAGCATTCCAAATTCTACCTGCAAAAGTTCTGCATTCCTTTAACATCTTCAAAACAAACAGCAAAGGGTATATACTACATGTCTTTTCAAGGTAAATAGAGGCGCTAATGCAGTGGAAGATTGAGATTCATTTAAAAGGAAAAGAGAAGGGCTTAATACAGATAAGGAGACATTAAAAAGATTAACAATTCCAAACACTACAAAAAAATGAAAGTGTCCAGAAAATTACCAGTGGGACAATGCACAGTTACTTTTGAGAAAAACTGCAATTGTTCCTAACCTGTGCTTCCCTGGGGCTGATCTGTATACTATGGAGTGAACCAATGAAACAGCTTTTGGGGCAGGGAGTGATGAATTTTTACTTTGTTTTAGTAATATATACAGAAGACTTTGAATTCATTATAATATATTCATAGAAAGTTATCAGTGTGTCACCACTGTGATAGGCCAAGTTTTTGTGTAATTGTTTGAATCTACAGAGAAAACAAATTGTCATCTTGAGTGGAGGTGTTGCTATTGGATTTCAGTTTATTTGTTTTCTTTTCTTCCTTTTTATTTTTAACATTTTTAGGACAGACTCTCCCGATACAGCTCAGGATGAACTCAAACTCTTCAACCTCCTCTTTGCCTCTCAAGCACTGGGATCAAAGGCTTGCTCCACCAAGCCTCCTGCCACAAAGATAAGCTTTGAAAAGAGCAAGTGTCAAACCAAAAACTAGTTTTGCATAATGTTTATACTTTAAATTTAGAAAATTAGCACTAACAGCATCTGCCCTTTTGACTCCTAATCCATTTTCCTGTTTCTTCCCCTCATACTTCTTAGTTCTTCATAGGAAAACATAAAATCAGCAGGCCAACCAAATAAAACCAACAAAAGACCCTGAACAATCATTTAGAATCATCTAACAAATTAGTACTTGGTTTTTTAAAGTCCAGTTATCAATAGTGTGTTGATAAAAATCCCTGCTTGATGTTACTTGGAATAGAGAAAATGGAACCAGGTGAAATTGGGTCTCACTTTTGTCATCTGTCAGCTGTCCATTTTCAAATGGCTGTTCTTCCATCCCACACCCTAAGTAAATCAAGAGGAGCACCTGCTACTTCAGCAAACAAAATTGTCCTAAATGACTTAAGGTGTGTCCAGAAGCCAACTCAAGATCATGCCAAACAGCACTGCTCAAAATGTTGCTGGCAAACTACCTCAAATAACCAAGTAATAAAAAATATCTAACAAGGAGAGCCATAAGTTACTACCTAAAATTAGTTTCTATTTCAAGGGTTTTTAAAAATTCTTTCAGTCACATAGAACAGCAAAAATGCTTTATCTATAATTTTCAATTTAATTTTCAGTACATTTTACATGACTCTTAGAATTCTGTCTTGGTCAACTGAGCCATGACTAAAATCTATGTTGTCAGGGAGATACACCAGGTTATCATTAATGTGGAGAATTGGCACATTTTGTATTGTTTGAGTAGATTTTATATATTATTTATATGTATATGAGATAAAATTTGAATTTAAAATCAGAGTGGTAGACAGGTTTAATGGAAAAGGAGGTATCAAGAAACAGCCCATAGGAGAGGAAGTCACAAGAACATTTGGGGGACTGATGAGTATTTCTCCGGATCAGGGATTAGCAACGTCTCTCTAAGAGTAAGAGTAAAATCCTATTGGACAGGACAGTGCCCCCCTGTGACTGTGAACCCCACGGAGACAGTGTCCCCTCTTAATTTCAAATATCTCCCCACAGAAGCACCCTCCCCCACTTATGCTTTGTGGGTTGCTATGTTGGTTGGGTTTGGCAGTCTTCAGACTAGGACATCCTGCTCTTCTAGTGCGGGGGGCGGGGTGGGGAATACACCTTGAATTCGCTGGCTCGGCTGCTGATTGGTGCAGGACCACAGCCAGCTGAAGGAAGGCATCACCTCTCTGCCAAGTCGTTTGAGAGCTGCCCTCCCTCTAGGGGTCCCTCTCACCAACTTGATTCTGAGCTCCATTTTTCTCTGGCTCTCCCTGGGCCGTGGACCTGAGTCCCCCTTCATTTGGCAGAACCGGTACAATCTAAGCCAGACTGGGGTGGGGGGGTAGGCAAGATAAAAGATGGCCGTTGGGAATGTTTGCTTACCCCGCCAAGATTGGCACAGCACAGAAGAATCTGGGAGCTTGTGCTGGTTCTCTTTTCTTCAGTTAAGCTAGTTATAGCTCAGACTAGAAAGAGTTTCTCGTGTAAATGTTTCCATGTTGCCTTTTCTCTTCTGCCTCACGAATGTTCCCAAACCCAACTTCCTTTGTAGTGAACTTCACTCTTCCTGTTGCTCTTCAACTTCCTCACCCAAACTTCTCGCCTTCTCCCGTACAAAGCCTTCATCATTTTTTAGTAGCATCAACTGGTTATGTTCCTTGTCATGAAATTCCCGCCCCTCCAGTTATTGCCTTTACTAATGTTGAGAATTGTACAAGCCGTAGTGACTGACATGCCTGTTCATTCATGACAGAATGTGCCTTCCTCTACTGTGATCTTTGTTTACTACGCACCCATTCTTTGCCCCAAAACAATGAGTGCAAACACGAGTGTTTCTGCTCCTCTCTGCAGTGGGAGCACAATCCAGGGGCACATTGTACACTGTCAAAGCTTAACATGACTGGATCAGACGGTTGCTTTTGCCACTTGCTCAGACTCCCCCCCCCAAAAAGCAACTCTACCCTTAACTGTTACATCTCCAGCACTCCCACCCAACATGAGCAGTGATTGGCTTTTGTTTTTTTAATCAAATGGGTTTTCAAGTATTTCTTCCCAGAAAAAAATACCAAAACCTGTACAAAAGTAGAAAGCAAAGGTTTAGTTAACTACAGCCGTAAGGAATGTATACAATGATGTAGGGGCTCATCAGTCAGCACTGGGCTTATTTACTTGAAAACATTTTGGTTATTAAGTATTTCTGTTTTCTATGTATGCTTATGTTTATAAAATTCAGAACACTGTTTAACATGACATTTCTTCATGTTTTGGTAGTAAATGATTTGCAGCACAGTATTCATACCTTTTGCAAATACACGATTTTATTTTGAAACTTGTTGTTTCCTATTATAATTCCTAGGAGATATTTGAAAGCTCAGATTACAAATATGTCTATTTAAATCAATCATCATTATCTTGGTTTAGATATTTAATCACTTCCATGTAGAAACCTCTATTTTAAACGAATTTTTGGGGCTGCAATATAGTCAGATATTATTATTATCTCTTATCTTGTAATGAAAAGGAAGCTTTAAGCAAACTGTACTTCCATTTTCCAGGTGTTAACAATCTCTTGCGTCTTTTCATTTTATTGCTATTTATATGGCTTTATCTAGAGTTCCAACAGAAAGACAAATAAAAAACAGTATTAAAGAGTGTGCATAAAGCACTTATTTTTGTACTTTGAGTACAATGTTTTATAGAGCTAAAGGATCTAACCAATATAGTAAAAATTATGTCATTCTTTTACTGGGAAAATGATCATTGCTTTGGAAAATACAAATAAATATACTGGTCATTTTAGGATAAGAAATCAAATGAAATGAGAAATGATGCGATTTTGTGGGATTTTGAGATGGTGATATGTTTTAATTGAGTTTTTCAGTTCCATAATAAAGTTTTAGAAATTATCAATGCTAATGTTTTTCTTTCCTGAAAACTAAAATTTTATTTCTTCAGAAGGTATCCAAATATAAATGGCACATAATCACAATGTACACTTGGTTAGTTCTCAGCACTCCAAGTTTATGTCATTTCCTTATTGTACACCTCTGGAAGCATATATCATATTCCAGTCAACTAAGAAAGTGAAAGAAATACCCAGAATCTCAAAATAGAGAGAAAGACTTCAGACAGGTTAGTGTGCACTGAACTCAAATGTTTACCCAGAGCCATCTGCTAATCCTTAGTGAAAAGGAAAAATTCATCAGTAAACTGTCCCCTGGAAACAAATTCTGTCTGTTGATCTTTGAGCTAAAAATGGTTCCTGTTTGTATATGACTTAGTAAAGAATGTTTTCTTTTCCTCTTCTTTTTATTTTTTCAACAAATCAAAAAAAGCTGTTTAGGAAAAAGAAAAAGATAAAAAGCAAGAATTTGTGACTGTATGATCATACACAAAGAGCAAAACCTAAAATTTTGCCTGTCCTTCTGAGGAAATTGGGGCTTTGGGGGCTTTTAGTCTCCTTAATAAAAGAGACTAGAGATGGGACAGAGAGATGCCCAGTGGCAACAAAAGGGAAAACAATGGGAAAGGGAGTTAAAAATCCTAGCAAATGCCAGGAGAAGGAAGGTGGAGAGAAAGTCATATCTTCTGAGTTGGTTCAAGAGAATAGGCAGGACATCTGTGGAGATCATGATGTAACCACATGACTATAGCAGGGAGGAGTGCAGTGAGCCCTGCCTACTGGCATTCATAACAGCACAAAAGATCCTATTGAGTATATCCTGTGCCTGGTAGCTTAACTTTAACAGTAAAATGTGGCGAAAATAACCATGTATCACTTCCAAGCTTGGGTTACAGAGGATTATAATTTCCCATCTTGCTAGTATTTCTTGCTTTCTCTCTGTGAGGAAGAAAACTGCCATGACATCACTATACAGAGCAAAGTTTCAAGTGGCAAGGAACTTATAACAGTCTAAAGCCAAGAACCCGAAAAGCAGAGTGTCACCAGCAACCATGTAACAGAGCTTGGGCACAGCACCCTTAGCTGAGCCCTTGAAAGGAGTGCAGGCATTGAGAGCAGCTGGTGAGAGCCTCTGAAGCAGAGGACAGAGCAAGCTGTGCCTGGCTCTTGCCTCATAGAAAATGAAATTACAAATATCATTAGAAGTTGCATTTTCTGAAAATTTTATTATGAACCCATAAACTGGCACAACCAACACAAATTGTAAAATGACGATGAGTCCAAATATATTTGTCACCTGAGAATCACACCAACAGGCAAGTAATACAGCAGTGAAAGTGATAACATTCCAGTTGACTGAAATGTACCAATCAACTGAGTGTCTTGGAGGCCATTTCAGCTTTCCAATGTATAAAGCCTTGCTGCTGATGGATGCAGGAGGACACAACCCGCCTCCAAGATGAAGACCAAAGAAATAGCTACACCTGATGAGGTGGGTGCTCAAGAATGTAAGGGACGAGTGAAGAAAAGGGGTAAGGGGTGGGGAGGAAGGGAAAGAGAAGGGGTGTAGTGTGTAGCCTTCCCCACCATCTGCCGGCCCTGCCATAGTTGCAGTCCCCAAATAACACACAGGATGCTATATTAATTATAAAGCTGTTGGCCATTTGTTTGTTTCTTACTGGCTAGTTCTGACTTAAGTATTTAACCCATAATTGTTAATCTAAGTATTTCTCTTACCAGAGAAAAGGGTCAGGACCTCTTTCTCCTCTGGTGGGCTACATTGTGTCTGCCTGTGTCTCTCTTTCCCAGAATCCTCCTCAACTCCTAGTCCCACCTATCTTGCTTCCCTATTGGCCAACAGTGCTTTATTGGCATATACACAGGACTTCCCCATCATCTCCTCTTTTCTGTCAATAAAAAGAAAGGTTTTAACTTTAAAATAGTCAAATTATATAAAACAGAACAGTTATCAAGTAAGAACATAGTTACAATATTTTGTTCATTAACATTTAGTAAGATTTAAAGAAAATATCATCTATCCTATCTTTGTGAGTCTAAAGTCTTATATGTAACTTATCTTTTATCATAACTAAGGAAAACTATAACCTCAACTACCTGTCTTCAACTCTATCAAAGACCACAGAAGGATAGTACATAAACACTAGAATTGACAGAGACATCTCGCTACCTGGACAGTCACCAGAAGTTCCTCTGTAACAAATAAAATACAATAAATCAACTTTTTAATTTATAAATATGGGTGATGCTTGAGAAATGATACCCAAGGCTTGTTCCCTGGGTATCACATTCCTCACCCTGCTTAACCATGATGTTTTGTCTTCACCATGAATCAATCTCTGTCTCTCTGTCTCTGTCTGTCTCTGTTTGTCTCTGTCTGTCTCTGTCTGTCTCTGTCTGTCTCTGTGTCTGTCTCTGTCTCTGTCTCTGTCTCTGTCTCTCTCTCTCTCTCTCTCTCACTTCTGCATACCATTCCTGTCCAAGTTTGACATTGCAACAAGCCTTTGTTATTTACATAATTTCAGACAACACACAATTGAGTCTTACATATACAAACACACACACACACCCTGCTTTTGTCTTTATTGTACTCCAAAAAATAAATAAGCTATCATTAACAAACCTACTTACAGCTTATTTTAAGTACCAGTCTCCTAAACTGAATACAGATGTCCTGGTTTGAGTGACTGGCCAAATATTTTAAGTCACAATTTACTTCTATTCTCACTGTATTTTTCCATTTTTTCAGTAAGTTCATATCTGTCTTTGCCTCTGTATAATTTGCCAAACATGAAATTTTCTGGCTACGTTTTACCAAAAGTTTTGGTGGTTAGTATAATTTACAGCATCCTGGCAGGTGTGTCCTATCTGAGACCCAGAGGCTACAAGCAGAATAGCTAGGAAGACCAACACAAAACCTAAACTTACTTATAGCATTATGGTTGGTCTTCCCCCCTCCAGTGTGTGTGGGGGGGGGCACTGTACCCACATGCACATGTGTGAGACTCAGTTGTGTGGTTCTCCAGCTGGAAATTTGTAGATAACAACGGCATGTCCACAATGTCAAAGTTTGGGCAGGGCCGGTAGGAGGAATAAAAGAGAAGGAGAAAATAATTCATAATGGAAACAAAGAATCGTAGAAAAGCAATGAGGGGACTAGATGGCCCCAGAGCCAAAGATGAAGGTGAAGAAAGAAAGAAAAATTAATATAAGGAACAAAGCGCACAGGGAATGAAACCTGGCTCCAAAGCAGAGCCAACCAGGTGACCGGATCCAGCGCAGCTGCAAAGTGAGTTTGAACACCCCAAAGCATATGTCCATGTCCCAGACACCATAGGGACTCCTTGTAGGGAATAAAAGAGGTTGTGGAGACAGAGATTTTGGCCATCTTAGAAGTTATGAAGACTGACTTTTTTTGTTTCAGCCTCTCTAGAATAACAGGGTTAGCTGCTGGAGACTTTTGTTTTTGATCATCCTCACAGATGGGAGATCAGTCAAAATAATAGTAATAATAATACTAACTGTAGAAAATTTGTTTTTTCTTTTGTGTTTGTGCACTGAAGCCTGCTCCTCCAGCACTCAAGGCTTGCCTCAGCAGAACTCGAGTTGGCCTTTTGCTTCTCATGCTGCCCCACGGAGTGGCCTGAGATAGCTTTGGGACCAGTCAGAATTGATTTTTTTCTGCCAATCACTATTTTCTTAGGGAGAAATTATAGTCTCTGCTTCTGTTTCCCCCTCACTCATGGATAAATTCCCCTCATAGAGCTATCATGGGGTTGACTTGGATTGTGTACTCACCATATTGCCTGATATGGAATGCACCAAGTTAATAAATGTCATCACTATTACAAAACTCTACACATAGCACCCAGTAGGCGTCTTCTCTCTAAGAACATGTAGAGCTCAGGCTCCTAGACTCATAGTTAAGTGACCACAGCTCCTCTCCTCCATTGATGAGGACAGAAAACTGCAATGGGCAGTGTGGTTATAATCAGTGTTAAGATTTACACAAAGGCAGTGATTTCCAGGGAGCTCTCTTCCTTTATCACAATTGCAATTTGACCTGAGAGTGACTTGAGTAGGTGGAAACGGGTCCTCCTGAAGAAAAACCCAAGGAACTCCTTAGAGCCAGATAGTGTGGAAGAGGGAGAATCCATGGGAAAAACTAAACACAGCTAAAATATGGGACTTTATAAAATCTGGAAAACAGAAACAAATTCCCCAAGAATGACAGAAAGCTGCTTGGTTTGGGGTTGGGAAGCAGAAAAACATAGAAAGAACCAGAGCAAACAGGTCTAAGTGATAGGTATGTGTAGGAGGAAGTCTGATGCCGCCATTAAACATGTGACTTACTAAGTCTATGCCGCCATTAAACATGTGACTTACTAGAGGCGCATACAGATGAGGTAATAAAAGGGCGGTTTACCACACCGCTAACCACACCCACTTTAGGCAGGACTAAAGACGTATACGGCTGGACGTAAAGATGTATACGTACGTAGGCGGAACTACGTCACTAGCCAAGCCCACTTTTGGGCATGGCTAGGGGGCGTTACGGGGGAAGGCATAAAAGACAGCGCACAGGAAGTCTCGCTCCCTTTTTCCTGGAGTTCGGCTTCCAGTCCAGTCGCTAGCTGAGATCTGCTGGGCTTCTCTGGGTTTGGTAACTTGTGAGTAATTTTCTACATAAAATACTTAGCGTTACTTTCAGTAATTGTGTGTCGCGTATCGTTACAGCGTCCGTTGAAGCCCACAGGTATGCTCATTGTCTTTTTTGCTTTTGAATTGTACTTTTTTTAATTTGTACATGTCTAAGTGTTTTGCCTGCGTGCATGTATGTGCCCTTGTGTGTGCCTAAGGATGGTTAAAAGCCACCATGTGGGTTCTGGGAACCAAACCCAAGTCTTCTACAAGAACAGCAATTGCTCTTAACCACTGAACTGTCTCTCCAGTCCCATGCTCATTTCTTGATTGTGGTGACATTTTCATATTTACCAAGTCAAAACCTATCAATTTATATAACTTAAGTATGTAAAGCATATGCATATATCAGTTACACCTCAGTAAAGTCACTCTTTTTTCTTTTTTATTATATTAAATTTTTATTTTATTATTTTAATTTTAAATAGCTTGCTTCACATGTCAATCCCAGTTCCCTCTCCCTCCCCTCCTCCCACACCCTCCACCATCTCCCCCCAGCCTCCCACCCTGTCGCCACTTCCTTCCACATAGGGGATATCTAGAGTCTGTCATTTCACTCAGGGCAGGGTCCAAGCACTCCCCTAAGAGTCCAGGCTGAGAGAGCATTCCTCTTTGTGTTATGGACACACGAAGTCCGTTTGTATGCCAGGGATAAACACTGATCCACTGCCCAGGGCCCCATAGGTTGCCCAGGCCTCCTCACTGACTCTCACACTCAGGGGGTCTGGATCAGTCCCATGCTGGCCTACCAGCTGAGTAAAGCCACTCTTAAGCTAAACACATCAGTATCATGGGGTCCTCAGTAAAGCTACTCTTAAGCAAAACACATTGGTATCATGTAGTCTAGTCATTCCATTCTTAGATACTGACTCAAGAGAAACAAAAGCACATCTACCTACAGAGACACACGCACAAATGCTCACAGCAGCTCTATTTTCAATGGCCAACAACCAAAATAAGCTCAAGCATCCATCAACGGGTAAACGATCAGGCTAGTCAGCTGTGATATATTCAAACACTAGAGGGCTTCTCAGCAATGAACAGTGTGCAAACTTGTGTAAGAGAAAGCAGATTAACGACTGCTTGAGGGGGAGAGGCCTGGGGAAGAATTACAGATGCCAGGATGAATATTCCTTTCTTCTTTTCTCCATCTCTCCATCCTTGCCTGATTCCATTCCTCCCCTCCCTTGCTGCTTCTTTTTTTTTTTTTTTGATACAAGGTTTTATGTAACCCAATTTGGCTTTGAACTCACTGCATAAACCAACCACAGCTCAATCTTAGAAAAACCCTGCTGCCTCAGCCTCCCAAGTACTGGAATTACAAGCATGCATCTCCACACCCAGCTGCACTAAGAAACTTTTTAGTGTGGTGAGATCAGTACATCATCTTACTGTGATGATTTTGTGGCAATGAACCTCTCTCAAAACTTACCAAGGTATAGAACATTATGTGTACCTTATTATGTATCAATAATACCTCTATATAAAAACTACCAAAGACTAGAAATGAAATAGGAACATTATCAGAGCAATCAGAAAAACTAAGGAAGAAAGAGTCCAGTGCTCTGGGTACAAAAAAAATGACTAGTCCAACTAAATTGCTTTGTAGCCATCCACCAGTCCTTTTCCATGCTTGGACCAATTTTCTGGTACTGTGGTGTGATATGGTCAGGAGTGATGCCGTCTAATACTATATAGCTTCAGAGAAGCAATGCTAGTGTTCAGAACATCAACTTTTTCCAAAGAAGGCATTAATGAGACTACCAGTGAACTCCTCGGGAAGTTTCAAAATTTCTATTGACTGAAAGGCTAATATAACACACTTGAAGCACTTCCTGGTCCCCAAGGAAAGTAGTCCCTTCTGTACAAGTTGTGTGGCTCTCAAAATATGTGTCTCAGTTAGCAAACTGTTAAAAAAAGCAACCTGAGTAATTCTTGTCTTGGTAGCTACCTGCATTCTTCTTTTCTAATGACAACATTACCAGAGGAGGCCAAATTGGAGAGAGAATTATGGTCTCTGGCCCAATCTTTCCCACATAGCAGTGGGGTATAGGCAATATGTTATTATGTCCTCCATTCAGCAGCTACAATGATTTAAATTGTGTGTGCAAGCACACACATACATGTACTCATATTAGACCTCATTAGTTCTCAGAGGGAACTCTTGGCTTGCTTTTTCTGGTAAGAGCTGGGATAAATCATGACCCCTGACTTGGCTTGGCTTGCTGATTTCCTGTTAGAGCTTGTAGACTTCCTCATTAGGCTAATGTGTCTCTGCTAAGTGCATTGGGAATCATATTCCAATGGCCAACCACAGTCTCATTCCCAACTAAGTTGATGCAACTAAATATTCATGAACTACAACACCCAAGATGGGGCTGGAGTGAAGAAGAAAAGCTTCTGTGGCTGTGATTAGATGGAGTTTAGACAAAGGCAGAGCTGGATGATAATTCTTCTCATTCACTTCATTGTACCTCACTGCGACGTTTTTATACATATATATCATTATTGCTTTTATGCATTTCCCACAGCCCTCCCTTCTCCCCATTGCCGTTCCTCTTCTTCCACCCAAAGAGTCTGCTTTCGTAATCCACAAGTTCCATTACCCTCTCAATTTTATTTGCCCTTTATATTTCTTTCTTCCTCAGAGTATCCTTCCTATCTATATAACCTAAACACAGTGCACACACAAATGCACTCGTGCACACACACAAGTATGCATTTAAATCCAGATTCATCATATGAGATAAAGTATGTAATATTTGTCATTCTAGGACTGGCTCATTCTGCTTAGTATAATGATCTGTACTATGAAATAATAAAAGTATGCAAAAAAGCCAATAAGACAAAGTCAAAATATTACTTTCGGGTGAGCCCCCTGCCTGCCCACACCATGGAGTCCTGTGGCTTGCACTGCACTTGCGTTGTCTGTCTGGTTCCGCACACGTTTCACTGTCCCATCACTCCTGAGAATTTCTGAAGCTCCTCTTCTCTTTCTTTGCAATAGCATCTGTGTTTCCTCATCTAGACACGTTTTACTCTCCAAAGTACACACAGGCAGCTTTGCATTCTTCATTGTGTTTCTAAGTCTTCAAAATTTATTTTTAGAGATTTATTTAGTTGGTTTTTTTAATTATGTGAGAGACGCTATGTACATGTGATTGCTAGGGTTCACAGAGGCCAGAGGGGTTGGATGCTCCTGCATCTGTAGCTCTAGGTGGTTGTGAGCTGCCTAATGCGGGTGCTGGACACCAAACTCAGGTCGCTCTGGAAGAGGAGTGCATGCTCTTAAACACTGAGCCATTTCTCTAGCTCCTGCTAGAAAGCTCTCAATAGCGCATGATCTCAGTGCCTCTGTCATGCTTTGCTCCGTGCCACAGACTGACTGAAAGGTCAAGTAACCCGAGTTCTAGCCCCAGTCTTATTGTCTTCTCATCAAAGTGTGAAAAATGCCTGGTGGTTGGGCTCTTTCTCTGTGACGTAAGATCAAGGGCTCCCACACTCCAGCTTTAAGGTGGGTCACACAAGGAGTGGGCATTCCAGCAGGAATCCCAAGTGTAGGGCCTAACAGGGTCAACTATGGTCAGACTGAAGAATACATCTTTTGTCAGAACACATTTAAGTTTAATTCAAACAAAGGCAAATAAAACAGGTGCGAAATAAAACCTTTCAACAGCCTGCTACTTTTCAAACTGGGCCTCAAAGATCGCTATGGTTCATGTCCTAAAGGCCTGTGACTGTCAAAACTCTGTGTATAGGAGAGTTTATCTACAATAACTTAGATCAAGTGTGACATCCAGTGGCCTATTTAGCTAATGACACTTAGTCTGGAGAATTCTGAGGTCTTTTGTCATTTGATCTTTTTTTATATATAATTCATTTATTCTTTTAAGTTTCATTTTACATTCCAACCTCAGTTTTCCTTCCCTTCCCTCCTCCTGTCCCCCCTCACCTGCGTCCCCACTCCACCCCCAATTCACTCCTCCTCATGCTTAAGGGCTCCCATGATGAGTCAACAAAGTCTGACACAAGAGGTTGGGGCAAGGCCAAGCCCCTCTCCCATGAATTAAGGCTGAGCATGGCATCCCACCATAGGAAATGAGCTCCAACAAGCTAACTCACGTACCAGGATTGTATTGTGGTCCTACTGCCACTAAGCATGGCATCTCACTCCAACAAGCTAGCTCATGTACCAGGTTTGTATCATGGTTCTACTATAAGGGGCCCCTCAGATAGTCCAAGCTTCACAACTTCAAATAGTCCTCCTTCACATATGGAGAGCCTGGTTTGATCCCCTGGAGTCTCCACAGCTGTCGGTCTAGAGTTCTTGAGTTTCCACGAGCTTTGTTCAGCTGTAGATTTCTCTATCATGATCTTGACCTCCCTTGCTCCCTCTCTTCGACTTTTGAATCTTGCTATAGGATTTCAGTCAATTGGAGAAAATTAACCAACACTGACAAGGATCTTTCTGCTTGTTAACAGGCACAACAAGAGGACATTTCCTTACTAATTTTATCCACATGTCACAGTCCTGCAAACCAACAGTATTACCCACTATTACAGAGAAACAGAAAGTCAAGGCTAACTAGCTTACTCATTTACTAACCTGCAATTTTTTTTTTTTGGTTTTCGAGACAGGGTTTCTCTGAATTGTTTTGGAGACTGTCCTGGAACTCACTCTGTAGACCAGGCTGGCCTCGAACTCACAGAGATCCGCCTGCCTCTGCCTCCCAAGTGCTGGGATTAAAGGCGTGCGCCACCAACCCCCAGCAAATTTTTATTCAACAAAATCTGACTACTACACCATGTGATGTGTGCCACTCTGGGATTTCACTACCTCTGTTCCCAAGTTCCTGTTTTATCAATGTAGAAATGACACTTAGAAAGATTAAATAATACCAAATACTAAAGAATTATTTAAGGTTGGAACCCATGGTCAGAAGTTCCCTTCAATATAGTTCCTCATGTTATAGTGACACCCAACCATAAAATTATTTTCATTGCTACTTGAAAACTGCAATTTTGCTACTACGAATTATAATATAAATATTTGATTTATCTTGATATGAATATGTGACCCCTGTGAAAGGGTGGATCGACCCCAAAAGGGGTGGCAACCCACAGGTCGAGAACTACTGCCCTAGAAATACCCTTAAATTCCAGGCGAGGTCTCTCAGACTTCAACTGTGGTCACAAACACCCTTTGCCTTGCTTCAAAGAAAGAGTACAATTACCAGTAAGCCTCCATTCTTGGAACTGGGAGAGTAGAAATGAGCACATTGCTTTAAAAAATGGCAACAGAAACAAAAAAACTAATATTTAATATATGTGTGTATGTGTACACACACAAACACACACACACACACACACACAGTCTTGAATGGGCAGATAGTACCAATTAGCTAGGAGACAAAACATTTGAAAGCTTTTAAATTCCAAAGGTTTTGCCCTATATATCCTGGAGTAATAATTAATGGTCACAGTGATAGCCCTGTGGTCATTAAGGAAGATTACATTATTCTTTAAGTTCTATGTTTAATTAGATAAAGACATACTTAATGTAATTTAGGATGGCTTAAAATGGAAGATAATGAGAGAGAATATCTCAGTATAATTAAATAGCTTGTCTTGAAGCCTGGCTTGGGTTTGCCACAACTAAATCTTTGAGTCTAATCAATAGACTTGTCAAAAGACCATCTCCTGTCTGGCCAGCTCTACCATTATTCATGGGCTTAGACACAATTCTGGACCCAGAAAGCTGTCTTTAATGCACACTGCCTAATTTTCCCCCAAGAAAACACGGCATCCCTATTAATTCAACAGCAGAGCAGAGTCACATTTAAGACGTGACTTATAAGGAATTCAGTTCTTCACTTGTTCCCCAAAACAAACAAGTGAATTCAAACATGAAAATCTTCTCACTCACCCACATGGTGGTAAACATATGCAATCTGATCATAATATTCAGGAACATTCAGGAGGCTAAGGCAGGAAGACAATCAGTTTGAGGCCAGTCTAAGCTATACAGTGAAGAATTAAAGGCCAACCAGAATTACATAATGGAAACCTGGAAAGAGGAAAAGAAAGGGAAGTGGAGGGAAGGGGAGGAGCAGAGGAAAGGATAGGGAAAGATAGAGGGAAAAGGAAAGGAAGGAGGAAGGAAAAGAGGGGGAGGGGAATGAGTACGGAGAAAGGAGAGGAAATAACTACATTTTGGGGAAATTAAGTACCTTACCAAGGATCACATAAATGATAAGTGACACAAGTTTTGATTTCAGTAACAGAGACACCAGAACTGAGAGCTGAGGTCATTAACTACTTGAGTTTCCACAGAGAGGAGACCCCTCACACCTTCTATAAGAGGAAACTGCTAGAGGCAGGCAGATCTCTGTGAGTTCAAGGCCAGTCTGGTCTACACAGCGAGTTTCAGGACAGCCTCCAAAACAATACAGAGAAACCCTGTCTCAAAAAACCAGAGAGAGAGAGAGAGAGAGAGAGAGAGAGAGAGAGAGAGAGAGAGAGAGAGAGAGAGAGAGAGAGAGCCCCAGTAGCTTTAACCCAGCTTTCAGGAGAAGTTCACACTTCCCCCTAGGATTCCCAGGCAAGGAGTAAACACAGCAGAAACATCAGCACCAGCTCATTCTTGATCAACACAGATTCCTTTACCAGGGCAGTTTATTAAGGATCCCTCCGGATTTCATCAGACTGCCTCAAGATGATGTGGTCTAAGAACATTCCTATTCAATCATGCCTCTGTTTTCACAACTACCGTATTACATATCTCCTGAAGTCTTAAAGTTTCCCAACCTGTTTCTTCTTCATTCTATGGGTTTTGTGCCAAGAGACTTTTCTCTTGGCAATTATTGAAAAACACTAATTAATGCAGAACGACTGGAGAAAATGGGCAACATAGAAAGACATGGATGACGTCTTCACTACCCAGTTGCAAGGAGGACCCCAACCCATACAAAATGAGGAGCACAACTCACCCCTTGCATAGTTGGAAACCTAGCTACTGAAGAGTTAACTGCTAACCTGCAAAGATGCCCTGAAGGAAGCAATACTCACAATTTAATGCCTCTGGTAGGTAAAAACTTAAGGGGTCACTTCCTACAAAGATATCAAAGTTGGGCAGCAGTTATGCAGTCATATTAATCTCCAGAGAGAATTATATAAAACAAATGCAGTTGGTAAAGAACTGCAGGATACGTGAGAAAAACCAGAGACCCTCTGGAATAGATAGTGTATCTATGACCATGAGAATGCAGACAAATCTGAAACATCACTGAAAATATATCCTACATCATGGGTCAGTCAGGCTTTCAGGCATTCCTTCTAGGATTATCTGTTCTTACTGACAAAACACATAATCTGTTGTCTCTTCAGGAGGATAAATCTGAAAATGGAATCTCAGAGAACTAAAGTAAATTAAATCTTTCTTTCATGACTAAGAAACCCAAAGCCTTGTGTAGATCTGGGAAGGGATCAGAGGAAATACATCTAATACATTATTCAGAAACTCCCAGGAAGCCCATGGATGCAGACTACGGGTACAAGGATTACCCAGCATGCACAAGGCCCTAAGAGTAGTACGGAATTTTTTTCTAAGAAACAAAATGGGGAAAGAAAAAATGGGAAAGATAAAAGGAGAGGGAGTGAATTTTCAAGAGAATGTCCTGGCTTTCAAAGTGAGCAGATGGACTGCTGAGGAGTGAGACATCAGCCACCTTATGTCATCCATCACTGGCAGGACAAACAAGTTCCAACATTCAGAATGAAGTTGCTTGTTTCTGCAATATGAACATTTGAGTTGTCCCTCCATGGGGACACAGGTAGAACACAGGTCTTATATGACCCTCCTGGTCAGGCATATCTTGTCTTCAACTGCATCAAAACTGAAATGACCTTCTGAGAAGCTGTCCAGTGCTATGGGAACATCGTGGTCTTACAAACCAGGCTTTGTCTTGAATTCCAGCCTACATTTTTAAACTGTACCTTTTGCACAGGGCCCTCCCATTCTCTCAACTCCAGCTCCCTCTGTTGTGAAGTGGAGATAAAATCATAAGGCTGACATGGGGTATAGACCAGGACACATACACAGAACATACAACACCTGCCTGGCATGGGAGGGAGCAGGACTGGAAACGCTTTTTAAAAAATCACCCAAAAACTACTACATCTAAGAGACAGTGAGTTAGAAAAAAGTCACTGAGGTGTCTTGTTGCCCATAGAATGTAATTCCTAGTGTGTGTGTGTGATATCAGTGTCAACAATGCAGGCAATGTCAGTTTGGAAGAAAACTCAACATGTATTGCTTACCTCCCTTCCCCCACGAAGACTCCATCATCTCCTAGATGGCACCCAAATGATATGCTTTAGTTCTGTAATTTGAAAAACACTAGAAGTGGGGTTTTGAGTTTTTAACCTTCATGTCTTTTATTTAAAACACTAATTCTAAGAAAAGAAACAAATGATTTAATGTACATTGACAGCATATATAATCATACCTTATACCGAATCAGAATTAACAGTGAGACCTTATCAGATGGGTTCAATCAAAACATTACCTTGCAAGGAAACTAAATTATGGTATGGGAATGCGTGCTTTTCGATAAAAAGCAAAGACTTCCTAAAACGTCCCCATGTGCATGTCAAAGCCTCGGTACACTTCCTTTCAGGCTCAGTAGATGGCGCTGCAGATCCAACAAAGGGAGTGACAGTGAGCAAAGGCAGGAATCATAGGGTGAATGTTCCTCTTTTCTCAGCCCTTGATCCAGAACAGAGATTCTGTCTACTGTGAGGGAAGCTGTTTATCGTGCTGGAGAAGGACATTGGGTCAAAGAGAGCAAAGTATGGTTTTCTGCCCCTCATAGAAACCCCATATGTATGGCCCAGTAGAAAACCAGAAAAATGTTCTCCGGGATATCCTGGACGGGGAACTGCTGCAAGCTCGGCTCACTCCCCTCGGACTGAGCGACCAGGAGCCTGCTGAGAAAGGCTGCCTATGCCCATTCAGGGCGGAGGGCAGAGGGCAGAGGGCAGAGGTGAGCTCCGGACCCCCATCCTGGCCCCCACTTCCTTCGCTCGCCCTCTCTGGGATCTCCTGGACTGGGAACTGTAGCAAGCTCCACTTGCCCCTAGAGGACCAAAAGACCAGGAGCCTGCTGAGAGAGCCTGACTACTCCTGCCCCACTCAGGGCAGAGGGCAGAGCTCCCACCCACCAGAAGAGGGAGTGCCTGAAACAAATCTGCACCCACTGTGAGACACATCAGTGAATTGGACCTGTTTACACCCACCAGAAGAGAACCTTGGACTCGTACTCACCAGGAAAGGAAGAGACCCCACCTGAACCCACTGAAAGAAGGGATGGGAAGAAGACAATACAAGAACAAATTCAACGACAGAAAAACCAATATGATGCCACCAGAGTCTAGGAACTCTACACCAGCAAGATCTGAACATCACAACACAGATGGGACAGAAGAAAATGACATTAAAAACAACTTCATGAAGATAATAGAGACCCTAAAAGAAGAAATGAGAAAGTCTTTTAAAGAAATGGAAGAAAGGCAAACCAAAAATTACAAGAAACAATTCAAACAGTGCAAGGTTTGAAAGCAGAAATAGAGGCAATTAAAAAAAGAAACCACAGTCTGAAGGAATGCTGGAATTAATAAAGGTGAATAAACGGTCAGGAACAGATGCAAGCATAACCAACAGAATACAGGAGTTAGATGAGAGAATCTCAGGAGCCGAAGATTCACTAGGAGAAATAGAGTCATCGACCAAAGAAAATCCTAAGTCCAACAAATCCCTAACACAAAATATCCAAGAAATATGGGACACTCTAGAAAGGCCAAATCTAAGAATAATTGGGATAGAAGAAGGTGAAGAACCCCAGCTCAAAGGTGCAGAAAATATATTCAACAAAATCATAGAAGAAAACTTTCCCAACCTAAGGAAAGACATGCCAATGAAAGTACAAGAAGCCTAAAGAACACCGAATAGAGTGGACCACAAAAGGAAGTCCCCTCGAAGCATAATAATAAAAACTCCAAACACACAGAATAAAGAATATTAAGAGCAGCAAAGGAAAAAGGCCAAGTAACATACAAAGGCAAATCTACCAGAATCACACCTGAGTTCTCCATAAACTCTAAAAGCCAGAAGTTCCTGGGTAGATATTCTGCCAACACTAATAGACCATGGATGCCAGCCCAGACTACTATACCCAGCAAAGCTTTTAGTCACTATAGATGGAGAAAAGATATTCCACGACAAAATCAGATTTAAATGTTGGGGGAAGTCCTGTGCATTTGTCAATAAAGCACTGCTGGCCAATAGGAAATCAAGATAGGTAGGACTAGGAGTCCAGAAGGACTCTGGGAAGGAGAAAAACAGAGTCAAGATGTAACGCCATGGGGTAGGAAGCCCGAAACTATTCTCTGGTAAGAGAAATACTTAGATTAACAATTATGGGGTAATTACTTAAGTCAGAGCTAGCCAGTAAGAAACAAGCAAGGCCAACAGCTTCATAATTAATATAGCCCCCTGTGTGTTTATTTGGGACTGATGCAGCTCTGGAACCAGACTGGCGGGAAGGCTTCTCTCAAGGAAAAAGCTTCCCTTTACATAATGGTGATCAGGAGTGGGATGATGAATTTCCACATAGAATGACAAAAGCTTTAAAGGAATTTTAGAAACAGAAGAACAGAGAGAAGCACAGATTTTGGTAGCAGCATTTTCTCAGGTGGGCTCTATTTTGCTTGCGACAAGCAGAGACTCACTCGGCGCGCTTAAGGGAGTCTTCCTCAGAAAAAAAAAAAAACAAGGTTCTTTTAAGAGGCTCTGCTAGTGATTAAAAGGTGTGTACGTGTACATACAGCTAGAAGTAGCAGTGACCACATCTCCAAGCCGACAGCTTTTGCTGGATCTCAGCATAGACTGAGCGGTAGCTGGAATCACGCTTACGCCCGACATCTTGGAAAAACTGCAGTTTAAATAGCCACGGTTTTAACAGATAAGACACGTGGCCAGAAAAACATAAAGATTTACAGTAAAGTCAGACTTGGATGAACAAAACCTCTAAAGGATTACAGTGTGTTTAAAAATATACGTAAGATTGAGAGAGAAAAGATGCACATTCATACAACAAGGACATCTGTTCCACTGTATTCATAGCACCATTATTTGTAATACCCAGAACCTGGAAGCAACCTAGACACCCATCAACTGAAGAGTGGATAGAGAAAATGTGGTACATTTACAAAATGGAGTACTACTCAGTGGGGCAGGGGAGGGGGGGAATGGAACCTTGAAATTTGCAGGCAAACAATGGCATTAAAAGAAACCATCCTGAGTGAGGTAACCCAGTCACAAAAAGATAAGCATGGTATGTACTCACTCATATATGGATTCTAGGCATGAAACAGAGAAGTGCCAGCACAATCCTACAGCCAGAGAGTCTGGGAAATAGGGAGGACCCTAAGAAAGATATGCATGGTAACCCAGAGAAGGGGAACAGGACAGAATCTTCTGAGGGGATTGGGAGCATGGGGGGGAGGGGAGACAGACAGGAGGAAACTGGGAGAAAGAGAGGGTGTGAAGAGGAGGGGAGAGGAGGACATGGGGGGGGACAGGAAAGTTGACTCTGGGGAAGAATAGAGGAGAACAGGATTAGAGATACCATAATAGAGGGAGCCATTATAGGTTTGAAGAGAGAGCTGACACTAGTGAGATGTCTAGAGACCTACAAGGATGACACTAACTGGCAATCTAAGCAATAGTGGAGAGGCTGCCTTAAATGCCCTTCCCTATAATGTGACTGACCACTTTGTTGTATGCCATCCTAGAGCCTTTATCCGGTGGCTGAAGGAAGCAGAGGCAGACATCCACAGCTAAACACTGAACTGAACTCCTGGAAACCATTTGCAGAGAGGGAGCAAAGGGGTTAAGACTTGGCGGTTCTCACAGAAATAGCTGACCTGGACAAGGGGGAGCTCATGGACCCTAGACTAATAGCTGAGAGGCCAGAATAGGACTGATCCAGACCCCCTGAACTTGGTGTCAGTAAGGAGACCTAGGCATTCTTTGGAGCCTTGGGCAATAGATCAGCATTTATCCCTGTCATCCAGATGGATTTTGGGAGCCCATTCCACGTGAAAGGATGTTGTCTCTACCTGGACACGTGGGGAAGGGTCCAGGCCCTGTCCCGGATGATATGACAGACTTTAAGAGATCTCCCATGAAGGGCCTCACCCTCCTTGGAGAGTGGAGTGGGGACTGGGGGAGGGGTTAGGGAAGGGTTGAAGGGGGCAGGAGAAGAAGGGAGAGCAAGGGAGCTGAGACTGACACGTGAAGCAAGCTTGTTTCTAATTTAAATTAAAACAAATCCTGGTAAAATAAATAATAACTCAATGTTCCTGGATTATAATGTTCAGTAAACGGTATCTACTGTACTTCAGATTCAGTTGTGTTCTTTAGTCAAGCCCTGAAAGATTTCCAATAATATATATTGTATTTGTTGTCCAAATAAACTGAAAGAAAACAAAAAAGTTACTTTCCTATTTATATGTCTTTGCTCCAACTGTACAATGATAAAGTCAAAAATAAAATTTCACAAAAAATTTATCTATAAAATGTTTCTAATAGTATAAAAGTGGATCCTATACAGGATCTATTAAAATCATACCTCACAGAGGAGTTTATTTACACAATGTCATGGGTAAAGAAGGGCAAGCATAGTCCATGGTTTGGCGACAAACTGACCTGGCCCATGTTGTCCAATCACAGCCACTTTCCTGTTGACCCAAACACCATCTCTCAAACCCTTTGATATACTTCTTCAAGCAGTTACCATATGCCAGTCAACAAAACCACCAAAGATGAAATTTATTTATAATACCTGCCATAGAGTTTACAGGTTTGCAAATCCCAGACAAGACTCAGGGTTGCTAAGAGTCATCCAATGCCCAGCAAGTGGTTTATGCCTTTGTTAGGATTTCCATTGCCATGATAAAGACCACACCAAATGCAAGTTGGGGAAGGAATGAGTTTATTCCCTCTCATACTTCTGCATCACAGTCCATCATCAAAGTAAGTAAGACAGGCTTTTATGTAATTGATATTCTGTGCCAAGTAAAGAGCAATAGATGTCACCATGTCTGCTCAGTGTGCGTGTGGCAATAGTACAAATGGAAGAGTGATCATTTGGGAGTTATCACAAGCCACTATAGCACAGAGAAGCAGTCAGGAAATACATAAGAGCAACCAGAACCATAATCAAATTAGGAATGGTAATTTAATTTTAGCACTACAGACTCATGCATCCCTTTAAATAATTGTTATTTGATTCTTTCTGGTTTGTGGGTTTTTTAGTGTATTAATATTTTTAAATTTATTTATACTTACAGAAAATTATTAAATCAAACAAATTTTTACCTAATTTCTTTCCATATACTTAACAATACTTAATGGGGAGAATGTATCAGGAAATGGGATACTTATGGGATACTTATTAAGACTGTTTCTTCTCCATTTAATTTTCATCTCCATTATCATTCAAGGTTAAGAACCATCAGACTAACCTTAGGTCAGGTGTAGTTGTTGGTGTTTTACGTTTTGACTCTTTGGGCTCTTTACTCTTTTGGGGGACCCTCCATCCAGCTCCCAAATAACACATGGAGGTTTATTATTACTTACAAATGCCCAGTCTTAGCTTGACTTATCTCTAGCCAGCTTTCCTTAACTTATCCTGTCTACCTTTGTCTCTGAGCTTTTAGCATTCTTTATTTCTCTATACCTTACTTTCACTCTTACTCTGTGACTCTCTTAGCAGGCAAATAATCACAGCTTCATAGAGTTAAACAAATGCAGCATAAACAAAAGTAACACACCTTAAACTAATTTTTTATAATGGTCAGAGCTACACTAGAGGCTCTGCAGGTGACTCAGAGCTAGCCATGGACACTGGGGCTTAGGGCCCAAAGACCCAGTCTTTGTGGGAGCTGCCCTGAGTCCTCTGTCTAGATTTACCATACTTGGCAGACAGTTGGTTGGGAATCCATGTTTTCTAGGGTCCTGACTTATTTTTACATATTTTGTACCTCTAGAGATAAGTTGCCTCCCCTGTTCATAAATCTAGTCCACTAAGACAGATGACACATTGAATGAACACCCTTGTGTTTAGAAAGACAAATTTAATATCAAAGGCAAATCAAGGCCTTAGGCATAAGATTTACCAGCCTTTACTACGGCGAACTGTGAAGATGCCATGTAACTCCTACTTAAAGGCTTCCTGCAGAAAATATCAAAATGTAACAAGAGTTGCAGCAGGATTCCCCTTTCCTGAAACCTACTACCTGATTCTCAGCACACAAAAAGACTGGTTTTAATTCATTTTAGTAGCTACTAGACAGAAATAGCTACCCATCGGGTCATGTTTATGCACTGGGGCCACAGTGGTTGGCACAATAGAAGACTCCATAGGTCAAATCAGGAGGGAGCATTGCTAGGAAGGAAATGCACATGACAGACAAAAGGGGAGGGCACTATTTTAGTGGTAAAGCAGGGGACACTCAGCTAAACAGTGAGAAAACAGCAGCATGGCTGTTGGAAAGAGCAAGTCACCTACAGGAGATGGCAAATGTAAACCATTGACAAATTATGGAGAATGGAAAATACCTAAAATATATAGTATACAGCCTACCATTAAAATTGGCAATCTAAATAAAATGACCTAGAAAAAAATAATTTCTTCACAAATTAGCAAGACTAAATAAACCAGTATCTACAGGGAAATAGAGAAAATCACAAAAGTGCTTTCCCATTAATAAAAATAATGAAATAAGACAAATGAAAGTCACCACACCCAGATGGTTTCAGAAAAGAACTTCATGAAATAAGAACAGTCAGTCCTGCTCACCCCTGAGCTCTAAGGCAGTATAGAAAAAAGAAGCAGAGCTTGAAATTTAATAAATACTTTCTATAAGTGAATATAATAGGGTTACCAATACCTAACAAATACTGTAAACACACATACACTCTACAAAACAGAACAATGTATTTGTTCTAGGTACCTTTCTGTTGCTGTGATGAAAAACACCAGACCAAAAAAACTGATAGGAGAAAGGGTTTATTTTAGCTAACAATTCCAGGCTACTGTCCATCAGTGTATTTCTGAAAGCAAATGATGAAACCCTATAAGCACTAGGGGATAAAGGGTGAATTTTTTAAAAAGTCTTTTAGAACTTAAAAGCACTCAATTTTTTCTTTATTTATTCAAAACCCAAGCATAGTGAAATAAAAAGTCACTGTCATAACTTTTCTGTTCTGATAAAATAGCAACCAAAAGCAACTTGGGGAGGAAAGGGTTTGGCTGACTTACACTTGAGCAAGGAAGTCAGAGCAAGAACTGAAACAGACCATGGGGCTTTACTTCCAGGCTCCCTTCCTCTGCCTGCTCAACCTGCTTTCTTATAGCACTCAAGACTACCTGCCCAGAGATGCCACCACCAAGAGTGGGCTTGGCTCTTTCACATCAATCATCAACCAAGAAAATGTCCTACAGACATGCCCACACGTCAGTCTGATGGAGGCAACGCCTTGACTGAGGCACCCTCTTCCCAGGCAAATCTAGTTTGTGTCTAGCTGATGAAAACTAGCCAACACCTCAATTCATGGTCAATAAAAAATTTTAATTTTTCAAAGCATACCATGAGCACAAATGTTAATGTTTTAAGGAACCAAGATTTCCAGTGTAAAACTAATACAAATATAAAATTCAGAGGCATTTGAAGCATCAGGCTCTTCTTCCTGTTTCCTTCTTTCTGTATTATGCACGCATGCCAGTTCCCTCCACTGACAAGACCAGGAGGAAATACCGTGCAGGAGCATGAGGCATTTCCTTTCCCCACAGTGGTCTATATGTTGCTTTTTCTGGGAGACAGAAAAAAACATTTTTGGAGGGAGTGCCTGACTCCATGGTTCACAGAGATCTTTAAAAGGGATGGATCAGACTGACAGCTTCTGAATAGAGTGTCAATCAAGGTTGAAGTGAGAAAACAGATATTGTGTGTCTCTAGCTTTGTGAAATAGAAAATAAACATTTACCAGCAAAGCCTTGTTGGCAAAAAGAAATGAAATCCAATCAAAATTGAAACTGAATCTAATCAAAATTTAAGCTAGGGGTGCTGTCATGGTACCCATCTGTAATCCCATGGTGGTAGTCATATGAGGCTCATAGGTCCAAGGTCATCCTCAGCTATATAGTAACTTCAAAGATAGAATGAGATCCTGTGGGGGAAAAAAGACTAAATAAACAGATAAGGGGCTGATTTTGACTTGAATGATGAAGGGCTTGCATGCTATGCCAGCATGAAGACCACAGTTCAGATTCCCGGAATCCATGTAAAAGCCCGATGAGTATGGCAGGCGCCTGTAACCCTAGTGCTAAAGAATTTTTCCAGGAAGCTGGGAACCTAGACTAGCTGAATTGGCATGTTCCAATTCCTTGAGAGGCCATTCCCCAAGAACCAAAGTGAAGAGTAATCCAGAAGGACACCTGAGGTCAACTTCTGTCTCCAAATTTGTGCATACCCATGCACTGACACTCATGAACATGCCTGCACATCACATGCATATATACACAAAAAAGAAATACAGAAAGAAGAAAGGAAGGAAGGAAGGATGTTTCCTACAAACAGTAAAGACAAGAAAAATAAAGGAAGAAGGAATTTGTCATAGCATGGGGGAAAATACCTAGTAGACAAGACGGTTTTCCTGACAAATGAAGGAGTGAAAGAAGGTGTGAGAACTGCTTTATAGTAAGTTCAACATAAGAGGCAAGTAAAAATGCTGAGCACAAAGTTAGAATGGACTGATTAAATGTAACTAGCACGAAAAGACATCCTTTAGACAATGGTGGCCATTTGGCCATCAACTATGCATTAGATGGAATCAAGGAACATTGAATTTGTCAGACATGAAAGTGACCTTGCAGTTAAGTGAAGAAAATGTCTTTGGTAAAGAAACACTATTTTCAAGAGAAACATCCAGATCAACCTCTCCCCATCCCAGAAAACGGGAAAGAAAAAAAAAAACGAGAACACATCAGGAAATGTACAAAATTCCTAAAGCTGCATGGTGAGGTAGGAAGTCTATCATCACATCAGTTTTTATAGTAGTGCATATTTTTCAAATTTTCTATAAGAAGACAATTCCTAAAAAGCACTTGGTGGTAATCATTTAAAACTAGATTCTTGGCGCTCTGATGGTATCATGGTGAAGCACAGGAAAAATGAGGGAGACCTTAGATTCCTCTGATAAGTGTCATGTCTCCCAACCATGGAGGAATACCTCATTTCTTGCAAGACTCCCTTCTATGCCCAAAGATGACTGCTAAGATGTTATTTACTTAATCCAAAAAAATAAAAAATAATATGCCCTTGAAGATTGGAACACCATCTTCTCGATGGGGTCTCTAAAGCCTTCTCCATTCATAAAAGCAGTTCTTAAAACTTAAAATACTCACCCTAAATGTGATCAGAGTTACTGAAGGAAGAAAAGTTCCTTATTGTCATAGCTCTTTGAAGCATCTTCTAAATATGGGTAAAACCATCTTCTGCCTTCATTTCTCTCTATAAAAGTTGTTAGTGCTATACTCCAACTGATTTGTTTTACTTTTCATGATATGTAAATTAGCTTTGGAAATTGCCAAAGCTCTTGACAGTGATAGGTGACCCTCATAGCTAACCAAAGAAAAATCTTGATGAGGGCGGGGTACATTTCAGGGTTAGAGAGAAGCCTGGTGCCAGGGAAACCTCCAGAAATCTATAAGAATGACCCCAACTAAGACTCCTAGCAATAGTGGAGAGGGAGCCTGAACTGGCTAACTACTATGATCACATTGGTGACTACCCTAATTGTCATCAGAGAGCATTTATCCAGTAACTGATAGGAGCAGATGCAGAGATCCAGAGTCAAGCACGGGGCTGAGGTCTGGGAGTCCTGCTGATGAAAGGGAGGAGGAATTGTATAAGCCAGGATGATTAAGGTCATGACCAGGGAACCCAGAGAGACAGATGAGCTCCTGAGAGCTCATAGTCTCTGGACCAACTGTTAGCGAGACTTCGTGGGACTGACCCTTATAAGCCCTCTACATGTGTGTGACAGTTCTGTAGCTTGGTCTATTTGTAAGACTCCTAGCAGTGAAATCAGGACCTTTCCCTGGTACTTAGCTGGCTTTTGGGAACCTGTTCCCCATACTGGATTACCTCACCCAGCCTTGATACAAGGCAAGAAGCTCGGTCCTGCCTCAACTTGATGTGCCATGCTTTCTTCAAGCCCATGGGAGGCCTGCCCCTTTCTGAATGCAGACAGTGGAGAAATTGACAGGGAGGAGGTAGAGGAGGCAGGGGAGGGAACGGGAAGGAGGAGGGAGAGGAAAGTGTGGTCTGGTATATAAAGTAAATGAAAAAAGGTGTTAAATAATAAATATTTTCCCAAACATTTTCCAAGTATAATTCTTAATTTATTATTAAATGGTCTCTTGAATACTGACAATTTTTGCAGAATATGCATCAAAAATATAGACCTGGAAAAAGTTATTCTATGCATTCTGAAGGAATCACAGTACCCTTGAAATCAGAGTAGGCAAGGCACAACAAGTAAAGAACAGACAGCTGGACAAACAGACTCTCCTCCTAAGCTGGACAAACAGACTCTCCTCCTAAGCCAGACAAACAGACTCTCCTCCTAAGCCGGACAAACAGACTCTCCTCCTAAGCTGGACAAACAGACTCTCCTCCTAAGCCAGACAAACAGACTCTCCTCCTAAGCCAGACAAACAGAGTCTCTTCCTAAGCCGGACAAACAGACTTTCCTCCTAAGCCGGACAAACAGACTCTCCTCCTAAGCCAGACAAACAGACTCTCCTCCTAAGATGGACAAACAGACTCTCCTCCTAAGCCGGACAAACAGACTCTCCTCCTAAGCCGGACAAACAGACTCTCCTCCTAAGCCGGACAAACAGACTCTCCTCCTAAGCCGGACAAACAGACTCTCCTCCTAAGCTGGACAAACAGACTCTCCTAAGCAGTGCTCTCACCAACCCAACCACCACTCACTCTCCACAGCCTTTCTCCAGAGTTTCCTCCACACACTTTGACTCTGTAAAGCTATTTCCAGACAGAGACACCAACAGGGTCTGTGGCTTTAGATGAACTGCTCAGATCAGTTACCTCGTGAGGTTCCTTTATGCCCAGTTAACTATGATTGTATAATGAAGGGACCTGGCTGGTTTTTTCATAGACTGCAAACTAGAAGCACATGGGCTGGAAGAGATTAATTCTACTGAGGAACTATGTTTCTGTGATTTATTTCCATGCAGGGTTGGGAACATAGATACACAACACAATGGCCACTGTGGCATAGTTACCAATGATAGAGACTCCTAGGTAGACTTTTTGAGAAAAGCTTCACTGGGGATAATGGTGGTGGAAAATACATCCTCATATTGTTCTGGGCCATGGGAAATACATTTTAAAGCACACATGGCTTCTAATATGTATTTTATTTTGAGATAAATTATTTTCAAAATGTGTTAAGTCCTTGAGCCTTTACATGTAATAGGGTGTTCTCATCAGGACAGATGTTCTCATAACCCGTGAAAAACCTGATTAGTTCATTCTTCAGCAGTTAACCTCCTTAGAAACACTGTTTGGAAAACAGAGTTACCAAGCCATGCTCTGGGCTCCGTTTGATTTGGTCTACTGTGTTTAAGTACATAAGCCATAAGAAAAAAGTGCAGGCTTGCCTTACCATTGTTGCTTTTAAAACAAGCTTAGTTTTGAAATGAAGACTGACTTTTCTCCTAAAATGCTTACTGCTTTACCTACCTACAATAATATGACTTGACTAACTAACTCAGATCATTTTAAATGAAACTAGTACTTTCAGACATTTCATGTTAGATTATCCTATCTCATTCATTAGATTTTCAGATTAATATTTAAAAATTTTTTGGGGATTCTCTCCTTCCAAATCATAATACTCAGCATAGAAAACATATACTAGATGACTTGAAACTTTGTGATTTTCAAATGTCTCTCCAGAATTTATATTTCTGGTTGACTATTTTATCCTTCAAAGGATCATCTTACACAATCATCTCAACGAGCACAACATGGTGTATTTATGTTTAAATAACTACTCCATAACTCAAAGGAACCATGAGTGGGTGAGCAGCTGATAAAAGAACAGATAAGTGCTTTTAAAACTTCCCCTTTGATGACTACCTTAACATTTTTGTTTTAAATCCTACATTCAAGGCAAAACTTTGTAGTTTGAGGTACATTTACTGGTGAAAACCTTTAAAAATCATTTAGAGTTAATCTTGGGAAGAATAGACATGATCTAACAAGATAAGGACACTTTGAGAAATACAAGGTGTAATCAAAGCACTGTAAGTGACATCCGCATAGTTGGACTCTGGAGGCAACTCCAGAAAAGATCTGAGCATGAACAATAACCCTGAGCCAGGCAGACCCATCCCAAAGTGACTGATTGAAAGGACTAAGATCATTTGAATGCAGGAAAAACTGGCATGCTAATTTTCTGTGTGTATTTTAGCTGGGCTCATATATTTATAGTAAGGATACATTACACTTTGTAAATGCAAGTAGGCAAAAATATATACTAATCTTATTCTAACCTAAAGCAAATTACCTTTTTATTCATCTCTGGAAAATCAAGTATCAATCTAGAGGATTTCTAGAATGTTTCCTAGCATTCTCACTCAATAAGTCTATAAATAAATAGGTTAAACATTGTTCACATATCTTCAGATACTGTCTTTCTGAGATTTCATATTAAAGGGAATTTTCTCTTAAGCAACCACAAAGTCTCAAGTAAAAGCATGCTTTAGGACAAAGACCGCAAGGTGCATGGCTGCCAGAGGAATTCTCTCATACTTATTCTCTCATTCACTAGTAATCTCTCTCTCTCTCTCTCTCTCTCTCTCTCTCTCTCTCTCTCTCTCTCTCTCTCTCTCTCTCTCTCTCTCTCTCTCGCTCTCCCTTCACTTCTTCCCTTCCTCCCTTCCTGTTGAGCATGCATGTGCATAATCATATAAACACTCACATCTGTCCCACTAGCAATAAACTATCTGCACCCCAAGTAGGGACAGTCACAAAAATCAAACTGATAGTTCACATTTGTGTGAAATCACTCTACAATGTACACAGAGGAAAGCAGTTTTTTCAGTATCTGTCAACTTTTCACTAAGTAGTTACAACTTCAAAAGGAGAAGAAATGCCTTCAAATGCAAGTATGACAGCAGGCTTCAGAAGTTCTTGCTTCCGGTTATGTCCAAAATATCTTATTCTGTAGATTCCAGGCTGTGCGGTATCTGGAATATACCATTCAATTGTTGCATTGCTCAGACCCAGTGTTCCCTTGTGCCAATAAAACCTGTTAATAGAAAACAAACAAATAAAAAATACAACATGTTCTTTAGAATGATGGATTTTCATCCAGCACAACCCAGGTCCCCTTCCTACCAGATGACTTCAACCTGCCTATACAAAATTTAATCTGCTGGTATAGTATTCAGTGCATATCTCTTGCCAAAACCTTGCCTGGTGAGTCCACTCTTTGAACATCCTCTCCGGTCCCCATATATGCTGAGTCCCACATCCAGTGCCCCATCCCAATCCTGTCAGTCACATCCCATCTGCCCCCAACCCTCAGACTTTGGCAAGGATGTATACCAGTCCAAGTTCCTCTCCTACTACTAGATTTCACCACACCTGAACCATGGCCAAATACCACACCCAGCAAATCAGTATGGGCCCATAGAATTTGCTCCAAAACAGACCAAATGCTGAAACACGAAATAAATCTTAACAAATTCATAAAACTGAAGTAACTCCATGTTTCCTATCTAACCACAATGCAATAAAACTTAAAATAGATAGCCAACAAATCTCTAGTAATACACAAACTCATAGAGATTAAACAATACTTTACTGACTGACAAATGTATAAAAGAAGAAATGAAGAAAGAAAAATTTAGATACCTGGAACTAATGGAAAATGAAACATAGCACAACAAAAACTTTAAGATATATTTAAAGTATCTAAATTTTTTTAAAAAGCAGAGTCAGACATAGTATTGCACACCTTTAATCCCACCACATGGATTAATGTGAGCTTGAGGCACATGGATCTATGTGAGTTTGAGGCTGGCCTGGTGTACACAGTGAGTTCTTGGACAGCCAGAACTATATAGAGAAATCCTGTTTCATAGAAGCAAAAGAGAAAAAACACACACAAATGACTTAATGATAAACTCAAACATTTGGAAAAAACAGGAAAAAACTCAAACCCATTTAGATGGCAAGAAATAATGAAAACCAGAGCTGAAACTAATTTGAAACAAATTAATACAAACAACAACAAAAAGAATAAACAAAAATCAACAAATCTAAAATGTGATTCTTTGAGAAGATAAACAAGATCAACAGACTCTTGGACCAACTAACTAAAAGGAAGGAAGGAAGGAAGGAAGGAAGGAAGGAAGGAAGGAAGGAAGGAAGGAAGGAAGGAAGGAAGGAAGGAAGAAGGGAGGGAGGGAGGGAGGGCCCAAATTAACAGAATTGGAAATGAACCGAGAAACATTACAATAGCCACCAAAGAAATTCTAAAGAAATACTTTAAAAACTTGTATTCCATTAAGTTAGAAAACATAAAAGAAATATGAACAAATTTCTAGATTCAGTGAACCCAGAAAAATTAAACCAAGAGCTCAACAACTTACACAAATGCAAAACAAATGAAGAGTTTGAAAGAAGAGTAAAAAGCCTTCCAACTTAAAAAAAAAGTTCAGGTTTAGAATTCTCCAAGACTTACAGGCAATCCCTTTCAAACACTTCAGATAAAGAGCACTCCCAGACTCCTCCTAGGCAGTCAGGGTCATGCTAATACCAAAACCAGGTAAAGACACAACAAACAATGAAAACTACAGGCCAATATCCCTGGTGAAGACAGATCTTAAAATCTGCAATAAAACACTTACAAACCAAATATAGAACACATATCCAAAAGATTATCTACCACAATCAAGTTGGCTTTATCCCCAAAATGCAGGAATGATTATATATACACAGCATAAACCAATAAAAACAATCACATAAGTGAACTTAAAAACCAAAGAAAATCACATGATCATCTCAATAAATGCAGAAAACGCACTTGACAAAAATCAACATGCCTTCATGATAAAAGTCCCAGAGAAAGTAGTACTAAAGGGAATACACCTCAGCATAATAAAGGCTACATATGACAAATCCACAGCCAACATCATCCTAATTACACAAAAACTTGAACCAATTCACTGAAATCAGGAATGACACAGGGCTGTTCACTATTCCCACTCCTCTCCAAAATTGTGCTCTACCCACTCACTGGAGCAATAAGGCAAGAGGGGAAAAATAAAAGAGACACAAATGGAAGAAGAAGTCACTCAGCGGTGGTAGCAAACGCCTTTAATCTCAGCACTCAGGAGGCAGAGATAGGTGGATCTCTGTGAGTTCGAGGCCAGCTTGGTCTACAGTGTGAGTTCCAGGACAGTCCCCAAAGCTACAGAGAAACCATGTTCAAAAAAACAAAACAAAACAAAAAGGAGTCAAATTATTCTTTTTGGCATATGATGTGATATTATATGTAAGAGATCTGAAATTTCATCAGAAACAATCTTGAATCACCCAACAATTTCAACAAAGTAGCAGTATACAAATCAGCTTACAAAAATCAATAGCTTTTCTATGCACCAACAATAAACACATTGAAAAAGAGATCACAGACACATTCCCATTCACAATAGCCTCAAGAAAAATAAAATATCTAGGAATAAGCCTAACCAAGCAGATGAAGGACCTCTACAATAAACTCTACCGAATTATGTCAACTCCTTCACCTAGTACAATTTTCAACCAATTTATAAGAAGGCTGATTAGTTTTTAAAGGAATTCCTGTGACTGTGAGGAAAACCAAGTTGATAGAAGATGCAAGGGGCTGTAGCTCAGGGATACAGCACTTTCCTAGTATGTACCAGACTGTAGATTCTACCCCACAAAAATATTAAAATAAAAACCAAATGATGTCAGCCAACATCTCATTGTACCAAATCCTAAGGAAGCCGACACTATGCTGCTTTCAGTCAATAGAATCAAAATGGAGCCTAATAAATCAATTAAATGTGGCAAGAAGGAACCTTGGAAATTTGGTATCATTAATATCATGTCATGTATTAAGAAGTCTTTTAGTGTGTCCTTCTTACATTGCGAAGCAACTGTTTTCAAGACTTCACAGACAAATAATCAATAGACATTTACCTCGTTTCCCAGGAGGCATCATTATACAATATCTGCCAGTCGGCTATAGAGTCCTCATATTTCTCCACAGTGAGGAAGGTTTGATGGGTCTAAAATATAATTAACACTACATCAAGCACAACACAGTTACAGAGAGATCCAGGCAGCACCAGCCCACCCTGGCTACACACCATCTCACCAGTGTCTGATGAGCACATCATTGGGATTTTACCCAAATTCCCAGGCACACCCCTTTATGCAGTGTCTGCAGAAGTTTACTCCCTTTACAAAATACACAAAAGTTTAGGGATTTTAAGGAAGCATAATTATGGTATTCACAGAAAATTTGGAAATTAGGGCTGAGAAGAAATTTAAAATGAAATGAGATTTTAGAAAGACATAAATCAAGATCAAGAGTATAAGTCTCTTCAGTCACCACATGATTGGGGAGAGGAAATGGGACATCTTCCTCTCTCTCTCTCTCTCTCTCTCTCTCTCTCTCTCTCTCTCTCTCTCTCTGTCTGACTCTCTGTGTGTCTGTCTTTCTCTGTCTCTCTGTCTCTCTCTGTGTTTCTGTCTCTCTGTCTCTGTCTCTCTCTGTCTCTCTGTGTCTGTTTCTGTCTGTGTCTGTCTCTCTCTCCCTCTCCCTCTCTTTCTCCCTCTCCCTCTCTGCATCCAGATAACTGAATTAATAGTTACCATGCTTTCCTCAGTCAAAAAGTTAAAAAAAATACACAAATTATTCCTGTCCTAGGGTGCTAAAGACACTTCTACACTATAATAATAGATGCCTAGAAGCCATATCATACACAGGGTGTATTTCTATCCTGGAAGATTACTATAATAAAGCAATTTGTTTCCAACCATGAATAGAGCCTCAAATAAAGCAAAGATTTGCATGATATGACAGGCTAATAAATAAAAAGGCCATAAATCTCCATTACTATCAAGACCTTTATAGAGCCTCCCTGAAAGATAGGGCTACAAGGGTTGTGGAGAAGGGTCAGTCGGTAAGCTGCTTGCTGTAGAAGCGTGAGAACCAATGTTCAGATGCCCAGAAGCCACAGGTGCATGGAAGATGTGCCTATAATCTATCTATCCCTGAAGCTCACTGGCTAGCCACCTTAAGGCACCAAGTTCAATGAGAAGCACTGACTCAAAATTAAAAAAAAGGTAGAGAGCAAATGGTACCCATGTGTATGTACCTACAGCAGTACATGCCCACATCTACATGAACACACACAAATAGGAGTTGTGTCTGCTTTATCTTTATTTACTCTTCACAACTCTTTATCCTTGCTTCTTATAAGCCTCCGCATAACTTTAATAAACAGATTAGTTATTTATATTTATATGTCATTGCTTAAAAGAATTCTCTAATTACTCAACTGCTACAAGACATTTAATAAGGAAGTGTTCATAACCATCGGGACTAAAAATGAGAACTGTTTCTGCACATTGAGGACATGGTGATGTTGTGGGGGCCTTAGATGGAGTAGGAGGGATGAAGGTCTCTAATAACTAGGTCTAGAATACAGGTTGGAATACATGTCTAGGTACCCAAACTTTCATGACAAAATTTGTGACTACTTTTCCTTACTTACCTATCATAATCTCTTGCAGGTACATATTTATTAAAAGTTAATCTCTCTGCTACTGAGTTTACTTATATACAAAGTAAGGTTAATAAAACAAGCTACTGGATAGTAGAGAGGATGTCAGTGAGGAGGCTTCGGCAACCTATGGGGCCTCAGGAAAGTAGATCAGTATTTATCCCTGGCATATGAATGGACTTGGGGAGCCCATTCCACATGGAGGGATGCTCTCTCAGCCTGGATACATGGGGGAGTGCCTAGGCCCTGCCCTGGATGATATGACAGACTTTGGAGATCTCCCATGGAGGGCCTCACCCTCCCTGGGGAGCGGAGAGGGGATGAGGTGGGAGGCTGGGGGGACTGAAGGGGCAGGGGAGGAGGGGAGGGTGAGGAAGCTGGGATTGACATGTGAAGTAAGCTTGTGTTTAATATTTATATTATTAATAAATAATAAGAATGCATATAGTAGTAAATATAAAGCATCTAGCTTAATACTTGGGGACAACAATTGCTCAGCAATTAGGGATAATTATAATATGATGCTTGAAGGTAATAAACAGCACTAGAAATTGTTTGCATCATTTCAGAGAATCCTAAGAGCTCTCATCATGATGCTGTTAGCACTCTGTTCTCCCAGCAGTGGTGATCTGAGTCCTCTGAGGATGTCGGGGACAATACAGTATTTTGATATCTTCAGAAAGTAACATTATGAACACGCAAACGTTCTGGAGGAGCTTGACCACAGGTGCACACGGACTGTTCAAACATTAGAACATTTTCCCAGAACTTACTGTAATAGTACCATAGTGCCACAATTCTATGATAGAGCAATGGCATTTGAATAGATAGAAATGACACAGCTCATCTGGGAGGAAGTTTGTTTTAGATTATAAGTGATTTGGGGCCCTAGGAAGAACAACTCAATATAATGGCTACAGTCACAGTCAGGTGACTAAAAATCACTTTTATAGGCCCACTTTCTTCCAAAAATGTCTTCAAATTATGTTGCGAGTTTGTGGTAGTGGTTGTTACCTTCTTTTATTTTGTTTAGTATTTTTAAAATTTTGTTCATTTTATGTTATTGGGCATATTCCGTGAGGGATGTCATGCATGCCACAGCACACATGTTGAAGTCAGAGGATAGATTGTGGGAGTCAATTCTGTCCTTCCTCGCTGTGGGTTCCTGGGACTGAAGCAGGTTCCTCGGGATTGGTGACAAGCCTCTTCACAAACTGAGTCACTTTACCAACCAGCTTCCTTAGTTTTTGAGACAAATCCTTGCTGTATAGAACAGGCAGGCCTCCAACTATTGGTTATCTAGTCTCCACTTCCCAAGTTCTGTGGTTACAACTGTGAGTCATTGTATCTAGTTTGATTAGATGTTTACAATCAGCACCTGTACCGTTATTGTTTGTGTGGATACAAGGAAATTACAGAAGACTATAGTCATTTAATTTCTAGACATGTTATATACATGTAGGGGGGTTATCATATATATCATAAAAGCAAAGCATAGCACATGTGCTGTGACAAATTATCAACAGTAATTAACTTTAAGAAACAGATTTGTGGGCAGAAAGGCACTTCTGTGTTTAATTTTACTATTTTCCATGCTGTTTGTTTTCATACCAGGCATATACTTCTTACATCATTTTTCTAAGTTAAACATTCTATTGTGTCAACAGGAAGGCGAGCTTTAATGAATCATAAACGATGTATCAACACATAAACTAACACAAAGCACATGGGATAGAACTCTTAAGGCATGTTCCCGCATGGGATCACTCCAAAGCACAAGAGAAAGGTCTAGAGTAGCAACACTGGAAGGGTTCAGAAGGTCCCCGAAAGGGGAGGAAATCGCTCCATCTATTTATTTATTTATTTATTTAGGCCTTTTCAATATGCTAACCAACTTAGTAAGTTCTAAATTTAAATGCGTGAATGAGAATGCCTCTGGATCCATAACTTCTGGAGAAGCAGTGTGGCCCTGCAGGAGTTACTCTACACATGACACTATGAAGGGTCCATCAGTATTCCTGTGTGTTATGCTCCACACCCAATCCCACATTAACTGTACCCATTGAGTATTTTCCCACCTCCCAATATAAAGTATGAAAAGTGGGTATCTTTTTGGATATACGAGATCCTCCTGTAAAATGAAGGAAACCCTTAAAAGTGGATTTAAATTTGGAAGACAATGATGCTCACCTGATTTTCTGCTGAATTCTTTGGGTTAGCGCCTACAAATGTAACTTCAACCACTTCTCCCTGCAAATACAGAGGGCACTTAATTAAATCTAATACAAACCTCTTCACTGTATTCGAATTTGGAACATTATCTACTTTACATTCTAGGATCATAACTGTGTGCATTTCTGTATATATTTTGCTCTGTTTAATTGATTCCCTTTTGAGTTTGTTAGGAATTGGGGTTAAAGAATTTTGTTTTGGCAGATTCAGATATAAATGAAGACTCAGAGCCATAATTTCAATATGATAAAATATTAAAAGGACTTCAAGTTATATTACAGAACCCTATCATGAAAAAAATGTCACATAGGTCACACAGAAATCAGGAGGGAAGCCACACAGTTACAGCCACTCAGTCGTTGACAAAGGTTCAGCCTCAACAATGATATCCAATAGCATAGGAAATAATCCCAGAACTAACAAATGACTTTTCATGAAATTAGAGCACTTCTTCTATACAGCAAAGGAAACCATCAACAGAGTGGAGAAGCATCTCCAGGACACCCCAAATCTTTGCCAAGTATATATCTTAGTTTCTTTTCTGATTCCTACAATAAAATACCCTGACAGAAGCAACTTATGTGAGAAAGGGATTATTCTGGCTCACAGTTCAAAGGTCAAGGCAGCACTGAACTCACTTACTACATTTTCTTAAAGATTTATTTCATTTTTAATTGGGCCTGTGTGTATGGTGTGTGTGTGTGTGTGTGTGTGTGTGTGTGTGTGTGTGTGTGTGTGTGTGTGTGTGTGTGTGTGTGTGTGTGTGTGTGTGTGTGATGTGTGTGTGTGTGTGTGTGTGTGTGTGTGTGTGCGTGTCTGCATGAGTGCTGGTGCTTGCTGAGGCCAGATGCCTCAGCTCCCTCTAGAACTGGAGTTACAGGTGACTATGAGCCACCCAACACCGGTGCTGGGAACCAAACTCATGTCCCTGGGAAGAAGAGTACACACTCTTAAGGGCTGAGTCATTGCTTCAGCCCCTATGTTTCTCCATTTTGTACAGACCTGATCTCCTTTCCAAAAAAAAAAAACGTCCTGCCTACAACTAAGACTGAAACTGTGTCAGACTACTTTCCAAATGCTGATGTAATCAGAGACAAATGTTTCTCTTACCTTTAATCATAGAAATCTCTCTATATAATAAATACCAGTGAATTCAGATTCTTGCCTGTTCAAAGTGCTGAATATAAAAAAGCTGGTTGAGTTCTCAGTCCTAAAGAGGGCATTTATATCATTCCATGTAGGGTTCAGGGAATACCGCAGAAGGTATAGAAAAAATATAATAACCAGGACATGGGTAGGAGGGCTGTGAAATGCTGTTTTCTGGACTTGACATAACCATTAAAATCATGGGCTCACAGCAGTTGCACTGGCCTCACACACGACTGAACCTGTCGAAAGTCAGTCAAGAAATGGGAAGTTTATCATGGGGTCTTACCCATCCCTTCTAAACCAGTGTTCATGAATTCTAGAGATGAGGAGTCATTATCTTCAGACATGTACCCACTGGTGTGCCTAACAGGTTCCATTGTCTAATTCTACATCCATGATCGTGCAGATGGTGCAGAGTAAACCCAGTGGGACATAGAACAAAACAAAAAAGACAAGAACATTGGAAGGGACCTGTAGGGAGGAGGGAGTATCAGCATGAGTGGAGGTGGAGACAAGAGACAGTGGGAGTGAGTAATCCCAATGCATTCCACAGTGCATGAAACGTGCAATAACAAATTTTATCACTTAAACAAAACTTGCATGACTATAAACCTCAATGGCAAATTTTGCTGGGGATTATACCACAGTAGCCTCTCCTAACAGACAATTTAAGTCCTAAAAATAGATACATAAATAAATAAATAGGTTAAAGTCAGAGAAAGAGAAAGAAAAGCTGGATCTTCCAAGATAATTTTCTACAGGCCCATCTCCCAGGTGAGTCTAAATTCTTTCAAGTTTGACAATTAACTCTAGTCATCACAAGATCTAATTATGTATTCATACCTAGGCTCTATAGAAGAAGTCTAGAAATTAAATCCCCAAACAAATCATCTAATCAATAAATGAGCTAATGAATGGAACAGAATGTTCTGAAAAGAACAACAAATGTCCTAGTGATATTTTCTTCAAGAACGCAACATCATCAGCTGTCAGAGAAATGCAGTTTAAGACTACAATGACAATTTATCTTGTGCCTGTTGGACTGGCTACTGTCAACTAAACCAGCAACATCCACTGTTGATGAGGATGGGAGGCAGAGAAACCCTTCTCACCTGGTGTTGGAAATGTACACTAGGCAGCCAATACGTAAGTCAGTACTGAGGCCACTCAGAAACTAAAGCTAGAACTAGGAGATGATCCAGATTTAGCACCCCTCTCTATTGCTGGGATAAAACACTGACCAAGAACTACCTGGAGAAGAAAGAGTGTATTGGGCCTCTACTTCCTCTTCACAGCCCATCAGTGAGGCAATTCAGAGCAGAAACTCAAAGTAGCAACCTGAAGTCAGGAACGGAAGTTGAGACCATGGCGGAGTCAGGCTTGCTCCCCATCTCTTGCTCAGCCTGCTTTCTTATACAATCCAGAACCGCTTGCCCAGGAGTGACCCACCCTCAGTGGGTTTCCTCCATCAATCGTTAATCAAGGAAATGCCCCACAGATACATCCACAGACCAATCTGAGGAGAGGAGGGAAATGCCTCAGTTGAGGCTCCCTCTTCCTAGGTGACTGCAGTTTGTGTCAGCATGACAAAAACTAACCAGCAAAGCATACCAGAAAAAATATTTGCACATGTATGTTTATTACAGGATGATGAACACGAGCTAAGATAGGAAACCATCCAACATACGAATAGGTAAAGAAAATGTAGCACAATAGAACTTTATGCCATTATGAAGGATAATTAAATTGGCAGGAAATGAAATAGAAATGGTGATCACTGAGTTAAAAAAAAAAAAGAGGCAAGACTCAGAAAGACAAAAACTGCATGCTTTGCCTCACATGTAAATACATATATGATATTGTGATGTGATAGTAGCAAAAGAAAGTATGGGGTTTAATATATATATATATATATATATATGCCAGGTTTCTTTGATGACATGTATGTTCTATGACCCTCCCTTCTTTCCACTTCCACCCTCCCTTTGGACCTGTTTTCTCAATTTCTTTGAGTGCTAACAAAAATATTTAAAAAGCAAATTTGTACATCACAGAAACAGACAAAAGTCCTCACCACCAGGCTCCATATCTGTCTAAACTCCATCTAATCACAGTCACAGAGGCTTTTCTTCTTCACTCCATATCTGTCTAAACTCCATCTAATCACAGTCACAGAGGCTTTTCTTCTTCACTCCATATCTGTCTAAACTCCATCTAATCACAGTCACAGAGGCTTTTCTTCTTCACTCCATATCTGTCTAAACTCCATCTAATCACAGTCACAGAGGCTTTTCTTCTTCACTCCATATCTGTCTAAACTCCATCTAATCACAGTCACAGAGGCTTTTCTTCTTCACTCCATATCTGTCTAAACTCCATCTAATCACAGTCACAGAGGCTTTTCTTCTTCACTCCATATCTGTCTAAACTCCATCTAATCACAGTCACAGAGGCTTTTCTTCTTCACTCCATATCTGTCTAAACTCCATCTAATCACAGTCACAGAGGCTTTTCTTCTTCACTCCATATCTGTCTAAACTCCATCTAATCACAGTCACAGAGGCTTTTCTTCTTCACTCCATATCTGTCTAAACTCCATCTAATCACAGTCACAGAGGCTTTTCTTCTTCACTCCATATCTGTCTAAACTCCATCTAATCACAGTCACAGAGGCTTTTCTTCTTCACTCCATATCTGTCTAAACTCCATCTAATCACAGTCACAGAGGCTTTTCTTCTTCACTCCATATCTGTCTAAACTCCATCTAATCACAGTCACAGAGGCTTTTCTTCTTCACTCCATATCTGTCTAAACTCCATCTAATCACAGTCACAGAGGCTTTTCTTCTTCACTCCATATCTGTCTAAACTCCATCTAATCACAGTCACAGAGGCTTTTCTTCTTCACTCCATATCTGTCTAAACTCCATCTAATCACAGTCACAGAGGCTTTTCTTCTTCACTCCAAGCCCAGCTTGGGTGTTGTAGCTCATGAACATTTAGTTGCATCAACTTGGTTGGGGATGAGACTGTGGTTGGCCAATGGAATATGATTCCCAAGTCACTTAGCAGAGACACATTAGTCTAATGAGGAAGTCTACAAGCTCTAACAGGAAATCAGCAAGCCAAGCTAAGGGTCATGATTTATCCCAGCTCTTGCCTGAAAAAGCAAGTTTGAGGAGACTTATGGGAAGGAAGTGAAAGAGCATATAAGAGCAAAATATAATGATAATATATGTGCATGTAAAAATATAAAAATGAAACCTGTGTCTTTGTTTGATAATCAAAATGATATAAAATTCAAAGAAGATGAATATGCATACAAAATATAATACATAATATGTATAGCCTTCAAGTATAAAGGGAACTATGTTGGGGTAAGGAATATGGCTAAAGTGGAAGCAGAGGCGAAGAGAGGGTAATGGGGTTGCCTGTTTTCTCTAGATTTAAACATATATACATAGGAAATGAAAACAGACAGGGACCTTTTTGTGAGAATAAGGAAACCAGAAGAAGGGGCACAGGGGAAGCCAAGCAGAGGAGCAACTATAAGCCCAATACTGTGATATACACTTGGGCTGGCTAGTTTGTCTCCACTTGATGCAAGCTAGAGCCATCTTTGGAAAAGGAAACTTAACCAACAGCTTGTAGGCAGGTCTGTTAGGCAATTTCTTGATTCATGACCTATATGGTAGGCCCTAGCCAACTGTCCATTGTGCCCACCTGGCCAGGTGGTCTTGAGGTGTATAAGAAAAACTGAGCAGGTTAGGAGGAGCAAACAAGTAAGCAGCACTCCTTCGTGTCCTCTGCATCAATTCCTACCTCGGACTCAAGCCCTACCTTTCCTGGATGCTGGACATCAAGCTATAAGATGAAATAAACCCTTTCCTCCCCAAGGTGATTCTGTTCACGGTGTTTTATTACAGCATAGAAACTCTAACTAAGACAACATGGATGAAAATACTCTGATGAGACTCATTATTTCTTATGCAAACTAAAAACTTTAATAAAAAAGTTGGCCAGGAAGAAAAGCCCAAGTCCATTTGCTTTTGCAGCTTGAACGGAGTAAATAATAATCAAAGAATATTCGTTCATATCCTTTGTATAGTTTTCCAGAAAACACAAGAGGAAACACCTCCCTACTCGTGCTTTATAACATTGACACCAGAAGCAGTCAAAACGTTCCCTTGGACATGGGCCTAAACTCCAGAACAGTGTGAGAGCAAAGCAGACAGCACATAGAATAGATAAGTCACCAGAAGCAGCAGACTTTAATATCTGAAAACCAACTAATATAGTAGAGAATATTAATAGACAGAATTAAAGAAAACCACATGGTCACTTAAGTAACACAGAAAAGCACTCACAAAAAATCCCATATCTACTGCCAGGAAAGTCTCTCAGTACACTAAGGATGAAAGAAAACTGTCCTGACCTGATTAAAGTTGTCTCCTGAAATACAGACAAATGTCACATTAAAGCATTAAAGGGCATATTGAGACTGTGCAGTTAAGAGCAATTCTTGTTCTCACAGAAAACTCACTCTTGATGGCTCATGACCACCTATAACTCCAGCTCCAAGATGCTGTAACCCCCTTCTGTCATATATGGGTACCCACACGTATGCAGCATACACTCACACAGACACAGACAAAGAGACAGATACACACACACACACACACACAACACACAAATAAATAAATAAATAAACAAACAAACATGGGAACTCTGAATACTTGTCTCCTAAAATCAGAAACAAGCCATGGCTACCAAGTCTCAGAAATCCTAGTCCAGATTTGTTGTGGTTTAAACAGGATTTGTCCTCCCTCCCACAGTGGTTACTATGTTGAAGGTTGGTATTCCAGGAATTAGAACTGTCCAGAGATGATTGGAGTGTGATGGTACTAATGTTACCAGTGGGCCTATCCATTTTTATATACTATGAACTTATACTGACTGAATCATTAAGGGGTGAGACCTGGTCGAGAAAGTAGGTCACTTAGAGCAGGTCTTTGAAAGCTATTATCTTGTTCCTGGCTAATCCATGTGTTTCTCTATATTTCCCAGACATTGTGAGATGGGAAGATTTCCCTTGTTACACCTTTCCTTCATGATGTCTTACCTCACCATGCATAAACCCAGGTCAATGGAGCCAAGTGACAGATTTGAAACCTCTGAAACCATGAACCAAATAAATCCTCTCCATAGCCATGATACTTAACTCTCACCTCCAACTTGGTAAGATTAGAATCACCAAGGAAACATACATCTGGGATCATTATGAAGCTTCCAGAGGGGGCTAATTGACAATGGATGAGTGGCACTATCCCACAGGCTAGACGACTAGACTTAATAAAAAGGGGGAAAGCAAACAGCACCAGCGTTTGCCTCTCTGTTGTGACAGTGGGGGCAGTGTAACCAACCGCCTCACATACCACTGCCATGGCTTTCCCACCATGGTGGACTGAATTCTCCATTTGTGAGCCAAAAACATACTCTTCCATCCTTGGGCGGTGCTTGTCAGATACCTTGTCACAGCACTGAGAAAATTAACTCATACAACTGCCTTCGGTTGCTCTCTCAGTTGTTTTATTACAGCAATGAGAAGCTAACACTATATTCTAGAACATTTGATGATTAATAAAGCATGACTATGAAACTTAGTCATGGTCCATTAGAAAAAAGAGAAATCTGGACGTGAATAAATAAAGTTATTTCATTTACTGGTTATATAATAAGTGTAGAACTCCCTAAGGAATTCATAACAAAAGAAAATGAACCTTTCAGAATTAATGCATCTTTCAGCAAGGATGCAGAACACAAATTTAACATAAAATGAAGTGATGTGGATCCTGGTTCATTTCTGGGCACTTTTCTACCCCTTGATCTAAAAGACAACTTGGCCCAACTCCTGTGCACAATATCCTGGCTATCTATTTAATAGAAAGAATAATTTGCATTTTAGAAATTCAGTTCAATGTAGTTAACTGCCAGGAGGAAAAGCAGTGTTTCCCATTCCCCTGTCTTTTGCAGAACCTCGGCAGAGACCAAAATAGATGTCAACAGCATCATTGTCACTACAATGTTGTCATCATCATCATTGCTGAAGTAATAATATGGTACCACTAGGACCAGGCAATGATGTCAAGCAACGTCTCTTCTTGAAGCAAATTCCTAAAGCATTTGGAGACTTTCCTGTGAATCTTACCACTCTGTATTCAGGGTTTGCTGGCTGCAGGACATCACCAAAATTTCTTCCTATTGGTGTTCTATCTTGAATATTAGGGATAAGTGTAGCTATCAGGTTTGTGAAGAATGGAGGCTCAGGACCGCTGCTCATGTTGGCTACTGTGTCCTGAAATAGAGAGCATTTGTTAAAGAAATACATAATGCAGATTAAGTGATATTACCCACCCCCACTCCTATCCCAAGAAAAGCCCTCATTAAAGGAGGTTCACATGGATCTACACACAGGTACTCCAAAAAGCTAATATTTAGTGAAATGTGAGGCACCCTTACTAAAATGAGAACCCAGATGTTCATAATTTAATTTTTTGTTATAGGAAAGTTTTTGTTGAAGACAGTTGCTTTGCTTGTCTGACTGGTATAATCCATAGATCAGAAAGCAAACACAAAAGCACACTATTATGGTTAGATTCTGGGCAGCCATTTTTTCACTATGTGGCTTGGAGTAGGGACCTACCAGACACTATAATTTCATGACATGATACTGAAGTTATGTTTTAAAATTTCAGTATTGATTCTCATTAATGTGTTTTTACATATGTGCATGTATATCAGAGGTTAACACCAAATGCCATTCCTATTCAGGTACCACCTACCTTTGTTTTTGTGACAAGTGCCTCTCATTGATTTAGCTAAATAGCTTGTTAGCAAGCCTGGGGGATCCTCCTGTCTCTATCTGTCCAGCACTGAGATTACAAACACACAGTGCAGTACCCAGCTTTTCCATTTAGGTGCTGAAGATCAAACTCGAATCATCATGTTTACAAGCATGAGCCATTTCTCTGTTCCTAAGATGTTACTTTGGTTGGTTGGTTGGTTGGTTGGTTGGTTGGTTGGTTGGTTGGTTGGGAATTTTTTGAAGTGGGTCTTAGCAATGGAACTTGGGCTTACCTAGAACTTGCTACATAGCCCAGGTTGTCCTGAACTCGTGATTCTACTACCCTGGTAGCCCAAGTGCCAAGGTTACAGGCAAGTACCAATATGCTTGGTTAAAACTGTGGGTAATCTTTTACCCAAAATCACCACCAAGGTCCTCTCATAGTATCAAATCTGTGCTAACTAATATAATACATATATCTTTATTTAAAATTTAAGATTAACCTGTATTGTGACTTATACAATGCTTTCCACAAGATTCAAATACTTTAATGGGGACATCAAAAATAATAATCTCATTTTCAATATCCCTTGAAGTATATTTAATGTTCTTTAGCCTTCACATTGGATTGTTAGCTTTTATAGCAGCAAATGGTATTTTCAGAGTGGGGGTAGTATTATCACTGTTACCCTGAAAGCAAGAAGATGGATTGAATATACTCACTTGATTTTCAAGATCACATATTCAGTCTTAAAACAAGTAACTACAATGTAAACCAAAAATCAAGTGTCCACTAAGGACTAGGTCCAAAATCAGAGGAGCACTATGATTTTTAAAATGTTGAGCAAGCAAAGAATGTTCAAGTCCCAGATTATATTGAAATTTCAAATACAATAGGCAGTTTAAGGCAGAGGTATATGAAATCGCTGTAGCTGGTCTACAGCATGTAGGTCTCATCTGTTTCAATCTAGCACATCCACGCCCTTTCTTTAAAGGGTTTATTGTACTTGCTATGCCATAATTTCACAGCTTTTACTATTATAAGGCTATTATGAGGCAAATAATATACTTACAGTTATAAAGCTTACATGTACTATATTCAATCTGTTTATCATTTTAAGCTCTTTGTTCCACTTGTCAACTGATTCTCTGTACCACAACTGCAGTTATATAAAGTAATGTATCCCAAAGGATCTTTCCCAGGCTAAGGAACTTTAAATCAGTTGTAAACATTTCAGAAACACACACATGTGCATGTCAAGGCAATATTAGAGATCAACAGACTTAAGCCTCCATTCATCACAACAATTGATACTATTTTGATCTATCAAGAAATTGTTACTACCATCAAGTAGAAATGCTACTAGTTGCAAGGGTAACATTCCTCTGAAGGGAAGACACATCTCAATTTCAGAGATGTTATAATGAAGAAAATACGCATCTTAAATATTCTGTAACTGCATGGTCTACTCAACTCTGAGAATCTGAAAAGTTAATGCCAGCTATAGTTACAGTGCAGATGGCTACCTACCACCTTCAAGAAATGTTAACCATCTAAAAACATGAAGAAAAATAATATATCCTAATTTTAAATAATAGTTTCATATATATACATATATATGTATTCTGTATGTACATGTATATGAAAGAAAACCACCATTAAATGCTAATGATTGAACTTGAGTTTTGCTGTCAGTAAACTTTGAATAATTTTCTTAGTGATATCAAGTGTTTTCTTTCCTAAAGAAAACTGCATATAATATAAAATTAGTTAAATAACATGTGTGTGTAAGGTTTCTTTCTTGATTCTGTGCCTCCTTATAATGAAGACAATATAGACACAGACACATACACACACAAAGTTGATTACCGTAGCGATTGCCTTAGCAAGGTCTCTGAAGAGCTGGATGTATGCAGACAGAGTGTGTGGTCCATAAATTGTAGATGCTGCCTCATACCGCTGAGCCTGCAGGAAAATCGAGACGAGATACAGACAGTTTTGAATGCATCAATCTACTTATAGAAGTACAACATTTTCATCAAAGTGATGTCTGAACTACTCACATATTTCAATACCAGCAAATCCTCAGTGGTTCTTATGAAAACAAAATGTGAGCATTTTCTGCTAATCCGCCAGAGTACATGGCTGAGTCTGATCCTTGTAAAGGCAGTGGTTTCCTTTTGCTTATGTCATTTAGGCTGCCATTTCTTTTTCTCTGCAAGAAGTTACAGGCTCCCTCCTCTCGTGCTCATGTCTATTGTAAGTTCTCACAATATTAGTTATCTCCCCCAGGCTAAACATCAGGAAAGAAAATGAGGGTAGAAAAGATCCTATTTAATAACTCCTAGATAAGTTGGCTACTAATGGCTCCCTCTGTGGAAGACCTTCTACATCATCACAGAGCTATAAAACAGAGCCAAATGCATCTCAGCATCGCATTGTGAGCTCCCTGCCTTAGGTAACTCTACAGGAACCTCAAGGCCATCAGTGTACAGGGTTCCCGTCACCCCAGAAACAGCAGCTTTCTCTGCAGTATTCTGTGTGCTATCCTTCCAGTATCTCGATAGCTATCAGTTGACAGTCATCTTAGACCCCCTCGTCCTCCCTCATCCTACATTCTGTGTCATTGTACCTTAAATTTTTCTCAAGGTGTTCTGTTTTCCTCTCCACTGGGCCCTACCTCTGTGCAAACCTTCAGTTCTCACTCAGACCTTAACTCTAGTGTGTGATAATTCTGTCTTCACATATGCCCACCCTGTCTTCCCAATGATGTTTCTAAACATATCACAGGATGAATCAAAGAACTCTCTCCAAAACCTTCTTCACAAAGTCAACAATCCACTCTACTGAACAAAGGACTCTTCCTTCCACTAGTCTGCCTCCTACTCTAGCCTTCATCTCACCACCACCACCACCACACTCCATGGACAAAGTTAATTACAGCCAATGAATGTGCTGTATCTATCCCCTCGTTTTTGTGCACATGCCTGCTCTGTATAGAAGACATTCCTAATTTTTTATTTGCTTGACTGACCCTAATGTGTTGTCAAAAACTCAGACAAATGTCTGCTGGTCTTCATCTTTTGTTTTAAGTTTTTATTTTGTTCATTGATTATTGTGTGTGTGTGTGTGCATCTGTGTGTGTGTGTTTGTATGTGCATGTGTGTGTACCATATGCATTTAAGAATCTGAGAAAATCAATAGAAGAGGGCATTAGATACCCTAGAACTGGAGTTATAGCTTGTGAGCATCTGTGTTGGTACTAGGAACGGAACCTGGGTATTTCACCCCTAAGTGCTAACTACTGAGCCATCTCTTTAGGCCCCAGTCTTCATCTTCATCTGCTTTCTCCTCTATCTCTGATGGAAGAAGAAGAATCTTTTCATCATTGCATCTCCAGAAAATGACTATCAAAATGTCTATCATACACATCAATGAATGAGTCAAGAGTAAATTTTGCAGAAACACAGCCCTAGATAAGGAAACAGGCTAGCAGGGGTTCCCAACTTTGCTTGTGCCGTGGACTTCTTTGGAAGTCTATTGAGACCTATGGAACACCTGTCAGAATAATGGTTCTAAGTGCATAAAATAAAATAGTTGACATTGAGCAAAACAAATTAGACAGGAATGGCTTTATCAACTTACAGCAACTAATAATATGTACTTCTTTTTTATACTATCAGATATTAGGATGAAGGTAGACCTATTAACTCCTGTAATTTTCACCTAAGAAAAAGAGTAAAAGATATTTCCCAGTCTGCAAGAACTGTGTGACAAAGTCAGCGGGGCCCTTGAAGTTGCAGGGTTGGTCAGCCCACCAGCTCTTCCCCATCCTCACCACCAGGGAGAGCTCTCAAGTGTTTCCCCAGCTAGTTCACTCTATGTAGCAAGGAGCAAGGGGCAGAGCTAGTTCTCCTGCTTTCATGCCCTCAGAACTGGCTCACCCACACCTATACCACCAGAGGCCAGATCACCTGCACCCCAGTCAGCAGATTCAGCATTACTGTGCTGTCCAGGGGAGGTGCAGGGACTACTTTCCTGAACATGGCAGCTGGTAAAGGGGGAAGGTCAGCTCTCTTATCTGACATGTGGTGGTGAGGGTAATAAAAAAATGCCCCCCAGTTCACCCCTGCCACCTATGGCAGTCGGAAGACTTGCCCCAAAGTTCATAAGAGTGGGAGAACTGTCCCTGCTCCTCATTACCTAAAGCCCTCAGGAAAATGGCCCCGGTGACTCAACTGGGCGACACAGCCCTTTAGCTTTGTCTCAGGCAGCTAGACTGATGGGAAGTTGACTAATACAAATCAGATTTCTAGAAGTTAGAATCCTCAACAAAGCCAACAGAGGGCAGCAGAGCAGAGTCCAATTCTTGTATCACTAAATATTTGCCATGGGTTGCTCTCTGTTCCTGTATGGACTGCCATGATACGCCAAAAGATCTACTCATAATCATTAACTGTGGGACTCTGGGATGTCGTTATATTTAACTAATTACTGTGTTTTTTTAAGTATCTGGATTGCTTTCACAACTATATTTAAAAAGGAAGTAATTACCAGCTCCCTAACTCTGAGTTTTGGGTATTGTTTATTTGTTTGTTTTGCTTTGAATCATATCATAAATAGAGTTATGTGATACTTCAGGATGTACTATGAGGATCGTGTACAGCTACACTTGCAAAGTACTTAGCTGGCGTATTCAGTAAATAGCAGATACAAATCCTACAGAAACTAAACATATAATATGCATTATGGGTAGTTATTTGCATGTCACAACCCAGGTTTATTACCAATGTCCCTGACAAAACAAGTTTCAGGAGAAGGTGGAAGTCAATGAGACTATTATGCTAACATATACTTGGATATAATAAACACCAAACCAAATATAATTTTGGGCTTATTCTCTTTGAATTCTCAGCTAAAACCAAGTCATCTCTCAGAGACATGGCTGAAGAAGTCCAGAAAGAATGTGTAATGAAAAAGCCATGAGAACTTTTTACTTTACCTGATATTCTTCATATGTGGTGATGTAATGTGTGTAAACATTGCATAAACCGGAAACAACAACAGTCATATCCTTCATCCCATAAGATTCAAATTCCTAGGAGGGAAAGTGGAAGACTTATATCTCTGAAGGCTGTTGCTGTCTGAGCTCCACATAAGGTACACATTGCTATGTTAACAAACAGAAGATGTACTTCTTAAGAAAAATCTTCCCAATGACCAAAGCCACCAAGGAAGGCAGAGATGTCAAAGAGTACTTTGGAAATTAGACCCAGTCCCCATTACAGTTGGGCAAATCAATGGCTCTATGAAAACCTTAATAATCACATCAGCAGATATAGACTCTTATTACTAAAAAGAAATTGCCGCAAAAACTATACTGAATTTATAAAATTCCAGCAGATGTTATGAAACCCAAATAACAAAACAGTTATATCATTTTGCAACTATTCTCAATGCATCCTGAATCTGAAGAGAATATAGGGGGGAAACAAAATTCCCCTAACATTATGGTTTCATTTAGACCTTTCATGTGGTGCTAGGCAGTCTCTAGAGAAAATTTACTATTTATTTCATATAAGCATTATCAATATTTTAATCTGGTTATAATGCCCTTACTGACATCTTATATTTACCTTTATCCACTGCTTTCAAGAAATGGAAACTTTAGTCATTTTAGGAAAGAATAATTCAATAGAGTATTTCCTCCTCTTCAAATACAAATGTCCAGGCATTGTATTTCATATTCAAACTTACTTTTTTAACTGCCTCTCGAAATCTTCGTCCCGACATGGTTCTGAGGCAAGAAAATAGAATTATGTAAACATCCTCCCATTTGGAATGTGTGGGAACTATTCAAAAAGGCTTTTAATAGATGCCAAAAAACTTAGCCTAGCTCACCCACAGCAGTAAAATATGTAGGAAGTCGATGGAGTTTTAAAAAAAAGTTTAGCTTTTCCCCTTGGCTGGCCTCTCTTCAAAGCAAATGCTGAATACGACTGGACCAAAGAGGGAAATGAAATCAATGAACAACACTGAGAGAAGAAGGCCATCAAGGGTTGGGGTGTAGCTCAGCTATGGAGTATTTTTCCTGGCAGGTACAAGATCCAGAACTCCACCCCTGGTACCACACACACACACACAAAAAATGACAGCATCATTTTCTATCCCTGGGTTCAACATAATGGGTTAGTTGCATCCTGCATGTAAGAGATCTGGGGCAGAGAGAACTTGCCCTTTCTTTTTTATATTTAATCCTTCAATATAATCTTGAATATCTGCTTACCCAGACCACTTTTATGTGCTAATGATTTAATGGAATGGAACTTATAGGTCAAGGATGGACAACGACCACCAAATGAATGAGAAAGTGAGATGAAGATACACAGATTAATAACGCAGAGTAAGGGTGAAAGGAGTGGCGAGAGTGGTGGTCGTGGAAATGGTGCTGATGCTGGTGCTGATGTAAGAGTGACAGTAGGTGGTTGTTGGGAAAGATGATTTTATGCAGTGTCAATAGAATTGGCATCTCCATTAGAGATTTGAACAGAGGGTTGAAAACCATTAAAAGGCTTGGTCATGACTAACTGGAGAGAAAGTGTTTCATACAGGGAGAACCACAAATTCAAAGTCCCTGAGTCAAGAACATGCTTAGTGGATCTAAAAAGTACATTTTGTGCTTCTGTCTAAACAGAAAACTTGACAATGATGCAGGGTGGCTTAAGCAGGGTAAGCAAGAGGGAAAAGCAAAAGATACACCAGGGAGCTTGCTGAGACACAGACTGCATGGGAACTTGAAGGAAATCGGGAGGACTGAAGGAATACCTGGAATGAGAGGTACAAGGGTGGCGAGGTTTCTGACGGAAATGGCGCATTGAATTCACGCTTTAAAGCAGTGGTTCTCAACCTCTGAACCACGAGCCCCTTGGAAAACCTCTAGCTCCAAAACATTTACATTATGATTCCTATAACATTAGAAAAAATATGAAAGAAAGAAAGTAATTTTGTGGTTAAGGGCTACCACAACATGAAGAACTATATTAAAGGGTCACAGCACCAGGAAGGTTGAGAGCCACTGTTTTAAAGGAATGTAGTTGAGAATGTTTTGAGAAAGGACCACAGAGGGGTAATGAAGGAACCCAAATTGGAGGTTACTGAAATAATCTGAGGGAATGATAACAATGGTGGGGAATGATAGAATGTGTTGGGTAGAATGTAAGAATTTGATGAATTCTTGGAAGAGAAAAAAAGAAAATTCAAAGGCTATTTCAACAAACTTCTCCTTATGAAGATGGGAAAGATTGCAGAAGATACGAGTTTAGAACATTCTCCAGTCTTTTCAGTATCTAAACTAATGCCTTCAAGTCTTTTACTATTATTTCAAGTCTATGTACTAACACAATTCATTGCACCCTTTCACCTTTAGAATGACAAGTATGTGAATTTTTCATGTTTTCCACATCTTTTCCACAGGCAATAAGCATGGACAGATTTATTCTTCAGAGGCCCCACCAAATGAGGAAGAATTATTTACCGCTGTTGCCAAACATAGTACAGAAGGCTACTAAGAGACTGGCAGAGAACTATCTTCCCCTAAGAATTAGTCCCAGGGCCAGCGAGATGCCTCAGTAGATAAAGCTGCTTGCCGCCAAGTTTGGTGACCCAAGTTCCGTCTCCAGAACCCATATGGTGAAGGCAGAGAATTGACTCATGTAGCCTATCCTCCACAGGTATGTCATGGCCACAAACATACAACAACAGATAAATACATGATTTTTAAAAGAATTAATCCCATCAGGAACACATCTTTTTACCATGAAACTTTTATAAACTTTTTGAAAAGAACTTACGTAAACTCCCCAGGAATAGCAGCAATGGCCAGGGACCCAAGAGTAACAATCTGAACATCAACAATATCTGGGTGCCAAGGATGAGGTTTTGTCAGCTGAGACCCAAGACAAGAAAATTACATTAGGTATAAATTACCATTTCTATCATCAACAGTCATATAAGTTCCTTAATTAAACAATTCCAAATGTTTGAAACTAGTTTTGTTTTTCAGCACATCAATGAATTAATTTATAACTATGATGTAACATTAAATACATCGTGTGCATGTTTATGTCCTGGCTGTAGCATGTGACTCTCAAATGCAAGTTCCTTTGTTAAGTTCAGGGCGATACAACATTTACAGGAGCTTCGGTGAACTCATCATTATGTGCAAGATAAGTGACTATCTCCTCAATGAATATAGACTACCGTTTGTTATAGTTTAATGCAATCATTTCTGTTTTGCCCTAGCAGTACTTTAAGTTTAGAACTCCCAAGTCTGGCATTATCTCCCAAGATCCCTTCAAGAGAATCTGTCCTTTTCCACATTGGATCAGTGGAAAGTATCTCTCCACCCCTTCCTTCTCTCTTCCTCCAACCCTAAGAATTTAATAGGAAACTGGAAAGTCTACTTTTTAAATACTTAAACCTCAACAATCTTGTTTCTATGAATAGTGGGATGACTTTTTAACACTGCAAATGTAAAAAAAAGAATATGTTCTAAAATAGAGTTAAAAGAAAATTTCGTAAGTTGGGTAGTGATGGTATATGCTTTTAATCATAGCACTTGGAAGGCAGAGGTAGGTGTATCTCTGAGTTTGAGGCCAGCCTGGTCTACAAAGTGAATTCCAGGACATCCAGGGCTGCACAGAGTATCCCTGTCTTGAAAAGAACAACCAAAAATTTACTTTAATTAATGATGTTACCAAATAAGCAGAAGGAATTGAGTTGGATCTGCAGCACTCAAATAAAGACAGGCATGGGATACGGCATATACTTATCATCTTAGCACTGGGAGGAAGAGATGGGGGATCCGTGAGGCATGCTAGCCAGCCAGGCTAGCCCCATGTCCTAGTGAGCCCCAGGTCCCAGGTCCCAGTGAGAGACCATGTCTCAAAATATAAGGTGTGTAGTTCAGATGAATAACATCTGAGGTTTCTACCATCCTCACATACGTACACACACATGCGTGCATACCTATACATACAAAGAAAAATAAATACATATATAAATAAAATTTTATTATTAAACATTTGTGCAGGGTGTGACTGACTGAGAAGACTCCAGGTAGAGTGCTAGACACACAAGTCTGAGTTTGATCCTCAGGACCCATGTAAATGTACAAAAAGAGAACCAACTGCACAAAAGTGTCCTCTGCCCTCTGCAAGCATTCCCACACACAAATCATACACACATGCAATAATAATAAACATGTGATGATAAAGATAAATAATAAATTATGTAAGAATATCTAAGTAAGAGCTTCCATTGACCATTTATTATTTGACCATTATTATACTGACCATTTATTACAGCACAGAAACTACAGAGAATAATGTTCTGACTCCATTATGGCAAGCAAATGCCTTACCTCTCCAGTGTGAACTAGGATTGGCTTAGGTTTATGGCACTCTATGATTTCTTCAGATGGTCTGCCCAAGAGCTGGTCCCGAATCGTGTCCCAAAATAGAACCCCTTCTGTTGTTCCTATTAGAATTGTTATAATTAATAAGATCCTTGATACTAGCCCTCTAAGGAAGTCATGATTTAGATAGCATTACACACAGTTATTTTAGACATGTTAGGTATTTTGTTAAGGTTATCATTCAATGGCTTCAAAATTTTGGGCAATAAAAAAGGAGGTGTTTTCTGCATGTCACAAAATGATAGCCCTTAATTATTTTGTCATTTTGTAAAAGAAAAATGGAATACATTTTGTGTGATAGTCTCAATGTTTTGTTTATACTAACTTTACTCATTTATGTCATAAATAAAGACGGTTTTATATAATCCACAGATTTGTGAAGTGCATCACCGTTTTCTCATTTTAAGAATTAACAATGATAACTTCAACATGTAATGCCAGTTATATGGTATGTGAACTAAAATAGTGAAACTTTTAGAATTATAGGGTAAGCCTTCAAGATAGCGAATGGTTCATGGATATGATGGCAAGCCACTAGTCACAAAAAGGAAACTGATCTGGACATTTGTGTCTCAAAGAATATAGCCAAGAAATTGCAAAGAGCAGAGGAGCTGAAACCGTGCTGGAGAAACCCACAGAAACAATTGACCTGACCTAGTGAGAGCACAGAGAAACCCTAGTCGTTAAGCTGGGGAACCAGCATTGGACTGAAACAGGCCCTCTGAATGTGGGTGCCAGCTAGGAGGCCTGGACAGTCTATGGGACCTCTAACAATGGAGCCAGTGTTTGTCCCTGCTGCACAGACGGACTTTGGGAGCCCATTCCCTATGTAGGGATACTATTGCAGTTCAGATACATGAAAAAGGGCCTAGGCCCACCCACAAATGATGTGGCAGACTTTGATAATCCCCCATGGAGGGCCTCACTATTCTTGGAGAGGGGGTAGGAGTGGGTTGGGAGGGTCGGTGGGGGCATGGGAGAATGAGAGGGAGAGGGGATGGGGGATTGATATGTAAAATAAGATTGCTTTTAAAATTTAAAAAATATTGCAAAGACAACCTATCCAATGAGGGAAATTTTTTCAAATAGTTTACCCAAGCAGATGCAAATCAGAACCACAGGAGACAGCATTCCACACACATGCTGGCTAGAATCAGCATGCCAGATAATAAGTATTGACCAAGATATGGAGAACCTGAATGGATACATTGCTGACACTGATGTAAACCAACACAACCATTTTGGAACTTGTACGATAGAGTTTCAGATGCTAAGACACAGGTAGCATTTGACCAGCAAGCTCTCTTCTAGAAGAAAGCTGCAAACACAGACCCATACAAACGTTAGTACATATGTACTAAAGGCATCGTTATTCATAACGTACAAAAGAGTGACACAACCTCAAGGTCCATCAACTAAGCAGTTGGCAAATATCACCTGGTATACTGATACCAAGAATTAATTCAGTCATAAAAAGGAATGCACTGCTTTCACGTCTCTACCTCCATGTTCCTTAAAAGCACAATGCTACATTAAAGATGCAACAAAAATGCAGATACTGCATGTTCCCATTCATAGGAAATAGCAAGGTAGCAAGCGGTAGAGATGGGAGGCACACTGGTTTCTTATACAGTGGCAGGGGAGATGTGACAGCTAGCTTATTCAGATTTTCTGTTGGAGTGATGGAAGTTCCAAAGTTGACTTTGGGAAGGCTGTATGTCTGCCAACAAATTAAAAACCATCAAATGTACTTTAAGTGGCTAAATTATATGGCTTGTCAATTATTTCTCAATAGATAACTGCTATTGAGTTATGAGAGGTTTTCTAAAATGTATTTGATACACAACTCCCATATCAGATATACTATTTGAAAACATTTTCCTCATTCTCAAGGTTGTTCTTGTTTTCACTTTCTTCATTATACTCTGCACACTTTCATCTCAAAGAAATCACGACTGTGCCCCAGACCCATGTGCCGAGTCTTGGGTGAGCTTGGGTCCTCGTGGGGACCCAAAGCCACCCATGACCCCCTCCCTCGATCTCCCTGGGCCTGCCCCCAGCATGCAGTGGACCTGCCCAGTCAGGGAGGACAAGAGTCCTGCTGGAACCCAGGCTCTCCCCAGACTCATGCGCCCAGCCTCAGCTTCAGACCCGTGAGCCTGACCTCAGCCTCAGGGAGATATGTGAGTTCAAGGCCAGAGCTGGTCTACAGAGCAAGTTCTAGGGCCGCCTCCAAAACAATACAGAGAAACACTGTCTCGAAAAAAAAAAGAAAAGAACACACTCAGCAATAGAAAGAATAATATGACTCCTCCAGAATCTAGATACCCCACACCAGCAAGACCTGAAAAGCACAACACAGATGAAGCAGAAGAGACAGACTTTAAAAATTGCCTTATGAAGATGATAGAGACCCTCAAAGAGGAAACGAGAAAATTCCTTAAAGAAATAGAAGAAAAAGGCAAACCAAAAAATTTAAGAAATAAACAAATCTCTTAAAGAGTCTAAAGAGAGTCAAGAAAAAACAAACAAAAAAGTGTAGGAAACAACTCAAACAGTTCAAGCCTTGAAGACTGAAATAGAAACAATAAAGAAAACACAGAATGAGGGCATGCTGGAAATAGAAAAGCTGGTTAAACAATCAGGGACTAGAGATATAAGTATAATCAAGAGAATACAAGAGATGGAAGAGAGAATCTCAGGTGTTGGAGACTCAGTAGAGGATATACAGTCATCCACTAAAGAAAATCTGAAGTTCAACAAATCCCTAACACAAAATATACAGGAAATGTGGGACACCGTGAAGAGGCCAAGCCTGGGAATAATAGGTATAGGAAAAGGTGAAGAAATACAGCTCAAAAGTACAGAAAACATATTCGACAAAATTATAGAGGAAAATTTCCCTAACCTAAAGGATATGCCTATGAAAGTACAAGAATCTTACAGAACACCAAATAGACTGGACCAGAAAAAGAAGTCCCCTCACAACATAATAATCAAACAGAATTAAGAGAAAATATTAAGAGCAGCTAAGGAAAAACGCCAACTATCCTATTAAGGCAGACCTATCCGAATTACACCCGACTTCTCAATGGAAACTATGACAGCCAGAAGGTCCTAGAAAGATGTCCTACAAACGCTAAGGGAACAGGGATGCCAGCCCAGACTACTGAACCCAGCAAAGCTTTCAATTACCATAGATGGACAAAACAAGATATTCCATAATAAAACCAGATTTAAACAATACATATCCACATATCCAGCCCTACAGAAAGTACTGGAAGGAAAACTTCAACCCAACGAAGATAACTACACTCACAAAAACATAGGCAATATACAAACACACTTTACCAAACACCAAAAGAAAAAGGGGGAAGAATCCACATACAATGACACCACCACAAATAAATCCAAAACAAACAAGAATCAACAATCAATGGTCACTAATATCCCTCAATGTCAACAGTCACAACTTGCCTATAAAAATACACAGGCTAACAGAATGGATACCAAGACAGACCCCATCCTTCTGCTGCATACAAGAAACCCATTTCAACATCAAAGACAGATGTTACCTCAGAGTAAAGGGCTGGGAAAAGATTTTCCAATCAAATGGACCCAAGAAACAAGCTGGTGTAGCAATCCTAATATCTAACAAATTAGACTTCAAACTAAAATCAATCAAAAGAGAAGAAAAAGGACATTTCATATTCATCACAGGAAAAGTCCACCAAGATGAAGTCTCAATTCTGAACAGCTATGCCCTAAATACAAAGGAACCCACATTCATAAAAGAAACATTACTAATCTCAAATCACACACAAAATATCACACACTAGTAGTAGGAGATTTCAACACTCCGTTCTCACCACTAGACAGGAACTGCAGACAGAAATTTAACAAAGAGACAAAAGAACTAGCAGAAGTTATAACCCAATTGGAATTAACAGACATCTATAGAATATTCCATCCAAACACAAAAGAATATACTGTCTTCTCAACTCCACATGGAACCTTCTCTAAAATCGACCACATAATTGGAAACATAGCAAACCTCCACAGATATAAAAAAAAGTTGGAATAACCACCTGTATCTTATCAAAATCGCAGAAACCCTAAAAACTCATGGAAATTGAACAACGCACAATTACACCATCCCTGGGTAAAGGAAGAAATAAAAAAAGAAATTAAAGACTTCCTGGAATTCGGTGAGAATGAAGACATGGCATACCCAAGCTTATGGGACACTTTGAAAGCAGTGCTGAGAGGAAAGTTCATAGCACTAAGCGCCCACATGAAGAAACTGGAGACTAGTCACACTAGAGAATTAACAGCACAACTGAAAGCTCTAGAACAAAAAGAAGCAAGCTCACCCAGGAGGAATAGATGCCATGAAATAATCAAATTGAGGGCTGAAATGAACACTTAGAAACCGGGAAAATATTGCAAAGAATCAATGAAACAAAGATTGGTTCTTTGAGAGAATCAACAAGATAGACAAACCTTTATCCAAAATAACCAAAAGGCAGAGAGAGAAAGCATGCTAATTAACAAAATCAGAAGTAAAAAGGGGGACATAACAACGGATACTGAGGAAATCCAGAAAATCATCAGGTCATACTTTGAAAACCTGTACTCCACAAAATTCAAAAATTTAAAGGAAATGGACAATTTTATGGATAGAATCACTTGTCAAAATTAAATCAAGAGCAGATAAGCAAGCTAAACAGACCTATAATGCCTAATGAAATAGAAGCAGTCATTAAAAGTCTCCCAACCAAAAAAAGCCCAGGCCCAGGTACAGAATTCTACCAGAAATTCAAACAAAGGCTAATTGCAATATGCCTCAAAGTGTTCCACACAATAGAATCAGGAAGTTTGTTGCCAAACTCTTTTTATGAGGTTACAATTACCTTGGTACCCAAGCCACACAAAGGCACAACTAAGAAAGAGAACTACAAACCAATTTCCCTCATGAACATTGATGCAAAAATACTCAATAAAATTCTAGCAAATCAAATCTAAGAACACATCAGAAAAATCATCCACCATGATCAAGTAGGCTTCATCCCAGGGATGCAGGGATAGTTCAACATATGAAAATCTATCAATGTAATTCACCATATAAACAAACTGCAAAAGAAAAACCACATGATCATCTCACTCGATGCTGAAAAGGCCTTTGGCAAAATCAAACACCCCTTCATGATAAAGGTCCTGGAGAGATCAGGGATAACAGGAACATACCTGAACACAATAAAAGCAATATACAGTAAACCAACAGCTAACATCACACTAAATGGAGAGAAACTCAATGCAGTTCCTCTAAAATCAGGAACAAGACAAGGCTGTCCACTCTCTCCATTATCTCTTCAACATTGTACTTGAAGTTCTAGCTAGAGCAATAAGACAACAAAAGGAGATCAAGGGGATAAAAATTGGAAAGGAAGAAGTCAAACACTCACTATTTGCAGGTGATATGATATTTTACATAAGTGACCCGAAAAACTCTACACAGGAACTCCTACAGCTGATAAACACCTACAAGGTTAACTCAAAAAAACAATCAGTAGCCTTACTATATACAGATGATAAATGGGCTGAGAAAGAAATCAGAGAAATATCACCTTTTACAATAGCCCCAAACAACATTAAATACCTGGGGAAAACGTTAACCAAACAAGTGAAAGACCTATATAGTAAGAACTTTGAGTCCTTAAAGAAAGAAAATAAAGAAGATACCAGAAAATGAAAAGATCTCCCATGCTCCTGGATAGCTAGAATCAATATAGTAAAAATGGCAATCTTGTCAAAAGCAATCAACAGATTCAACACAATCCCCATCAAAATACCCGCACAACTCTTCACAGACCTTAAAAGAACAATAATCAACATTATATGGAAAAACAAAAGAACCAGAATAGCCAAAACAACCCTGTACAATAAAGGAACTTCCAGAGGAATCAACTTCCCTGACTTCAAGCTCTATTTTAGAGCTAGAGTCCTGAAAACAGCTTGGTATTGGCACAAAAATAGACAGGTAGACCAATGGAATCAAATTGAAAACCCTAATATTAACCCACATGCCTATGAACACTTGATTTTTGACAAAGAAGCTAAAATTATACAATGGAAAAAAGAAAGTATCTTCAACAAATGGTGCTGGTATAACTGGATATTGGCATGCAGAAGACAGCAGATATATCCATGTCTATCGCCATGCACAAAACTTAAATCCAAATGGATTAGAGACCTCAGCATAAATCTAGCCACACTGAAATTCTTAGAAGAGAAAGTGGGAGGTACGCTTGAACGAATTGATACAGGAGACCACTTCCTAAACATAACACCAGTAGCACAGACACTGAGATGGACAATTAATAAATGGGACCTCCTGAAACTGAGAAGCTTCTGTAAGGCAAAAGACAATGTCAACAAGACAAAACAGCAGCCCACAGAATGGGAAAAGATATTCACATCCCCATATCTGACAGAGGGCTGATCTTCAAAATTGTCAAAGAACTCAAGAAGCAAGTCTCCAAAACACCAAAGGATCCAATTAAAAAGTGTGGTACAGAACTAAATAGAGAATTCTCAATAGAGGAGTCTAAAATGACAGACACTTGAGAAAGTGCTCAACATCCTTAGCCATTAGGGAAAAACAACTCTGAGATACCATCTCACTCCTGTCAGAATAGCTAAAATCAAAAACTCCAATGGCAATTTATGCTGGAGAGGATGCAGAGAGAAGGGAACACTTCTCCACTGCTAGTGGGAATGCCAACTTCTACACCCACTTTGGAAATCAATATGGAGATTCCTGAGGAAAATGGGAATCAATCTACTATAAGACCCAGCGATTCTACTCTTAGGCATATATCCAAAAAATGCACATTCATACAACAAGGGCAGCTGTTCCACTATGTTCATAGTAGCATTATTTGTAATAGCCAGAACCTGGAAGCAGCCTAGAAGCCCCTCAACTGAAGAATGGATAGAGAAAATGTGGTACATTTACAAAATGGAGTACTATTCAGTGGAAAAAAACAATGGAATCTTAAAATATGCGGGCAAATGGATGTCACTAGAAGAAACCATCCTGAGTGAGGTAACCCAGTCACAAAAAGACAAACATGGTATGTACTAACTCATATATGGGTTTTAGACATGGCTCAGGGAAGTACCAGCCTACAATCACACTGTCAGAGAGTCTGGGAATCAGGTAGGCCCCTAAGAGTGATATCCATGGTACCCCAGATAAGGGGAATGAGTCAAGATTTCCTGAGTGGACTGGGAACATGGGGGAGGGGATGGGGAGCTGGAAAGAGGAGATGGGAATAGGAGGAGGGGAGATGAGGACATGGGAGAGCAGGAAGATTAAGTCAGGGGAAGAATGAAGGAGAACAAGATGAGAAGTACCATAATAGAAGGAGTCATTATAGGTTTGGGGAGATACCAGGCACTAGTGAGATTTCCAGAGATCTACAAGGATGACACCAACTGGCAAACTAAGCAATAGTGGAGAGACTACCTTAAATGCCCATCCCTGATAATGAGTTTGATGACTCCCTTATACACCATCCTAGAACCTTCATCCAGTGACTGATGGAAGCAGAGGCAGATACCCATAGCTAAACATTGAACTGAACTCCTGGAACCCAGTGACAGAGAGGGAGGAGTGATGAGCAAAGGGGTCAAGACCAGGCTGGTGAAACCCACAGAAACAGCTGATCTGAACAAGTGGGAGCTCTTGGACCTCTGCCTGATGGCTGGGAGACCAGCATGGGACTGATCCAGACCCCCCTGAATGTGTGTGTCAGCGAGGAGGCCTGGACAATCTGTGGGGCCTTGGGCGATGTATCGGTGTTTGTCCCTGGCATACAGATAGACATTGGGTGCCCCTCCCACAGTGAGGGATGCTCTCTCAGCCTGATCTCTTGGGGAAGGACCTGGGCCCTTCCCTGAATGAAATGGCAAACTCTGTGGATTCCCTACAAAGGGTCTCACCCTTCCTGGGGAATGGAGTGGGGGTTGGGTGTGGGCCTGAGGGAGCTGGTGAGGGGGTACAGGAGGAGGGGAGGGAGAGGGAACTGGGATTGGCATGTGAAGGAAGCTTGAAATAAAAAAAATCATGATTGTTTAAAGCAATGGATGCTCTGGGGTTAGGGAGATAGCTCAGTGAGTAAGAGCTTGCTCCCAAAGTGTGAAGATCTGAACTTAGATCCCCAGAACCCACATAAAAAGTCAGGTGCACTGGTCCCACATCTGCAGTCTCAGCAGTGATGAACTGGAAGGTGAACACATGTGTGTCCCTAGAAACTGGAGGCTAACCAGCCTGCCCCCATGGCGATTTCCAAGCCAAGAGAGAACCTGCATCTAACAATAAGTGAAAGGCATCGAGGTTCAGCACCTCTAATCTCTACACAGGCACTGTGCAGGCATACTGTGCAGATACACAAACTAATGTGCACACACACGCACACACACACACACACACAAACACATACACACTACAATTCATTAACAAGGTTCACCAATATTCTGAAATGCCAAGAGATTTTGTTTCTGCCTATATTTGAATTAATAAAGCTAAGGGACAAAAGACACCCATCTCTGGGGAATCTGAGATGTCACACCCAAACTTGGCCAGCCTGAAGCCTCCTGAGTTAAAGTGGGAATCATAAACACACTGACCATAGTTAAGCTTCATTAGCCCCCGAACCTGGAAGCACGCATTCCATCCTCCTCCATCTCACCCTGTGTAATATTGAGGCCCGAAACTCCATCAATTGTGCCTGCTGCAAAACTGTAGCCCAGGGCAGGTTTACAAGTCTTCACCTGGAGAAAGGATCACAAAACAAAAACAAATAAACAGAAATTCAACAGTGACAGTGAGCCGTGCTCTACCCATGCAGCAAGGTCAGTGTCCTCTGTCATACTCACTGCATATGTGTCATTGAGCAGGACGCTCAAATCTGTCATGTTCACCCACTGGTGAGCGGCCAGCACTGGTCCAGTCAGCTCCTGGGAGGCAGAGTCATGCAGCTCCTAGAAAACAAACATAGGCTCACTGTCCTGAGGAAAAGGACTGGAGAGAAATGGACACTAACACAGGCATCTAGCACTTTCTGCACCAAGACACCTTTGTTTTACTTACTGATTGAAAACATCCTCACCCCCACTCCCACCCCCACTCCACAGTTCTGTCATCAATCCCAGTGCTTCCCAGAACCTGAAACCTCTGGGAATGTCAATCCGTGTCTATGCATCCCAAATAAGGACTTACTATGAAACAGACCATGACATAGAAGCTCCAACCTCACATTTGCTGGGATGTCAGGCTGTCTGCAGGTAGACTTGGCACAAAGTGTCCCTCTTAGGACCCCCTGAGCTCCTACTTTAGCACATGTATACTGGCCCTGACACCTAGGCCACTTCCATGAAAGTCTTGTGTGGCCTTTTAAGATAAGCAACTGGGCTTTAAAGAAAGAAATTAAAGAAGATACAAAAAATGGAAAGATCCCCCATGGTATTGGATAGAAAGGATCAACATAGTTAAAATGGAAATCTTGCCAAAAGCAATCTACAGATTCAATGCAATCCCCATAAAATATCAACACAATTCTTTATAGACCTTTAAAGAATAGGACTCAACTTCATATGGAAAAAACAGAAGACCCAGGATTGCCAAAACAACCCTGTATAATAAAGGAACTAACTTCCGGAGGCATCACTGTTCCTGACTTCAAGCTCTATTATAGAGCTATAATCTTGAAAACAGCTTGGTACTGGCACAAAAATAGGTAGACTGATGGAATCAAAATGAAAACCCTGATATTAACCCACACACCTATAAACACCTGATCTTTTACAAAGAAGCTAAAATTATACAATGGAAAAAAGAAAGCATCTTCACCAAATGGTGCTGGCACAACTGGATGCTGGCATGTAGAAGACTGCAGATCGATCCATATCTATTGCCATGCATAAAACTAAAGTCCAAATGGATCAAAGACCTCAACATAAATCCAACCACATTGAACCTCTTAGAAGAGAAAGTGGGAGGTACTCTTGAACGAATTGGTGTGTAGGAGACTGAGGGGAAAGTCCTTCTGTGTATGTGTTGTCTTATTGGTTGATAAATAAAGCATTGTTGGCCAACAGGGAAGCAAGATAGGTGGGACTAAGAGTTGAGGAGGATTCTGGGAAATGTAGTCAAGAGAGGAGAGTTGACATGTGATCCCGAGAAGAGAGGACACATGAGGCTGCGTCCTCAGTAAGATAAGACCTTGTAAAGATATGTATTAGTAATTAGGAGTTAATAATTAAGTCAGAACTAGTCATTAAGAAACCATAGCAAACGGTCAACAGCCTCAGAATTAATACAGCGGCCTGTGTGCTCATTTGGAACTGATGCAGCTCTGGGGTGAGATGGTTGGGAGAGTGCAGGGTACAAAAAGACTGCTTACTGAACATAGCACAAATAACACAGACACTGAGATCGACAATTAATACATGGAACCTCCAGAAACTGAGAAGCTTCTGTAAGACAAAGGACACAGTCAACAAGACAAAACAGCAGCTCACAGAATGGGAAAAGATATTCACTAACCCCACATCTGACAGAGGGCTGATTTCCAAAATTTACAAAGAACTCAGTAAGCTAGTCACCAAAACACCAAATAATCCAATTAAAAAGTAGGGTACAGAACTAAATAGAGAATTCTTAATAGAGGAATCTAAAAATGGCTGAAAGACACTTGAGAAAGTGCTCAATATCCTTAGCCATCAGGGCATATTGCAAATCAAAACAACTCTGAGATACCATGTTGCTACTGTCAGAATGGTTAAAATAAAAAACACTAATGACAGTTTATGTTGGAGATGATGTGGAGAAAGGGGAACACTCCTCCACTGCTGGTGGGAGTGCCAACTCGTACAGCCACTTTGGAAATCAGTGGTTCCTTAGGAAAATAGGAATCACTCTGTCACAAGATTCATAATTCCACTCTTAGGCATATGCCCAAAAGATTCACATCCATACAACAAGGACATCTGTTCCACTATGTTCACAGAAACATTATTTGTAATAGCCAGAATCTGGAATCAACCTAGATGCCCCTCAACTGAAGAGTGGATAGAGAAAATGTGGTACATTTATACAATGGAGTACCACTCAGCGGGAAAAGAAATGGAATCTTGGAATTCACAGGCAAATGGGTGGCACTAGAAGAAACCATTCTGAGTGAGGTAACCCAGTCACAAAAAGACAAACATGGTACATATTCACTCATATATGGATTTTAAAAATAAAGAATTACGAGCCTGCAATCCACACAGCCAGAGATGTTGGGAACAGGGAGGGTCCTAAGAGAGACATACATGATCTACTTGAGAGGCGGAAAGGCACAAGGTCTCCTGAGTGGATTGGGAGCATGGGGGAAGGGGAGAGGAAGTTAGGAGAAAGAGGAGGGGAGTAAAGAGTGGGAGTGGAGGACATGAGGGAGCAGGAAGATTGAGTCAGGGGAAGAATAGAGGAGAGCAAGAAAAGAGACACCATAATAGAGGGAGCCATTATAGGTTTAAAGAGAAATCTGGCACTAGGAAAAAATGTCCAGAGATCTACAAGGATGACCGTAGCTAACAACCTAAGCAATAGCGAAGAGGCTACCTTAAATGCCCTTCCCCAATAATGAGATTGATGACTACCTTATATGCCACCCTAGAACCTTCATTGAGTAGCTGATTTAAGCAGAAGCAGACACCCACAGCTGGGCAATGAGCTGAACTCCTGGAGTCTAGGTGTGAATAAGGAGGAGTGATGAGCAAAGGGTCAAGACCAGGCTGGAGAGACCCACAGAAAGAGCTGGCCTGAACAAGGGAGAGCTCGTGGACCCCAGACTGATAGCCGGGAAACCAGCATAGGATCAACCCAGACCCCCTGAATGTGGGTGTGAGTTGGGAGGCCCGGGCAATCTATAGAGCCTCTGGCAATGGATCAGTATTTATCCCTAGTGTACAAATGGACTTTGGGAGCTCATTCCACATAGAGGGATGCTATCTCAGCCTAGACACACGGAGGAGGGCCTAGGCTCTACTCCAAATGATATGACAGACTTTGAAAATCCCCCATGGAAGGCCTCACCCTCCGTAGGGAGCAGAAAGGGGATGGAATTGGTGGGGGGGGCAGAGGAGGAGGGGAGGGGGAGGGAACTGAAATTGGCATGTAAAACAAGCTTGTTCCTAATTTAAATTTAAAAAGTAAAACAAAATTAAATGAGATTTACAAAAAGATAAGCGACTGGAGTCCTGGGGATAACCAGGGGAGTTGTACCTTGCTGAGAAGAGAATCCAGACTCTCTTTGTTCTCAGATCAAGGACAGGAACAAAATTTCTGGCACTAAAGTGTGTCACAGGCATGCACTAAAAAGAATCTGTTAATTTAGAATAATCTACTGATAATACCACAGTAAATTAAAAAAAACTACAGCAATTAGTCTGCCTGTGGTTATAGATTTTATGTCTGATGTTTTTGACATGCACTTTTGTTTTTCTTAATTGCTTCTGAAACATTTTGGGACCTAGAAGCAATTATCTATTTAAGCACTAGTAGGCAGGTGTAGGTGTGTGTGTGTGTGTGTGTGTGTGTGTGTGTGTGTGTTTACAAGCATGAGTAAGCCATGAAAACAAAGGGACTTAACACTATCATGGACATATCAGTTAGAAGCCATTTCTCTTTGTCATTTTCCCTCAGAAATGACTCTGTAGAAGCAGATAAAAAATGGGGACAGCAGAGAAGACAAAATTTAGCACATCACTGGGGAGATGGCTCTATCCATAATGTGTCTGCCACACAAACATGAGCGTCTCAGTTCTGTTCCCAGTACCTATGCAAAGCAGGGCAGAGAGGCACACTTCTAGAACCCCAGCAGAGTAGAGAGACACACTTCTAGAACCCTAGTAAGGTAGAGAGACACACTTCTAGAACCCTAGCAGAGTGGAAAGGCACACTTCTAGAACCCCAGCAGAGTAGAGAGACGCACTTCTAGAACCCCAGTAAGGTAGAGAGACACACTTCTAGAACCCTAGCAGACTGGAAAGGCACACTTCTAGAACCCCAGCAGAGTAGAGAGACACACTTCTAGAACCCCAGTAAGGTAGAGAGACACACTTCTAGAACCCTAGCAGAGTGGAAAGGCACACTTCTAGAACCCCAGCAAAGTAGAAAGACACACTTCTAGAACCCAGCAGAGTGGAAAGGCATACTTCTAGAACCCCAGTAGAGTAGAGAGGCGTGGTTGCAGAAAACCCAGTAGGGTAGAGAGGCATACTTATAGAATCCCAGTAGGGTAGAGAGACACACTTCTAGAACACCAGTACTGGGGAGACAAAGACAGGAGGATTCCTGGGGTTGTTGGAAGTCACGCTAGCCAAGTAGTAAGTTTCAAGTCCAGTGAGAAACCCCTTTCTAATAACAAGGTGGAGAGCAATTAAGCAAGACACCCAACCTCAACATTGGTCCTTCAGAAATATGTGTATACATGCACATGTGTACATGCACCCTCACACCCAAAAGCACACACCTATACATACATACATACATACATACATACATACATACATACATACATCACACACATGAAACAAACATTTTGGGACCAGGAGGAAGATGGACTCATTCATAGTAATTCTTTGCTAACCAGATTCTCCCTTCAGAATAAGGGAGAAAAGAGATGTGACCTTTGCCCTTTCTGAGAAGCATACAACTAATTGGGAATTCGTGGTGCCAGAACATCTTTGTCACTGAAGGTCAAGTTCAGAGCAGTCAGATGCCTTTAGCCAGGTAATGACTGGAAAGATTTCCGAGAATCTACATCAGACTGGTCCTCTGTGAGGCCACATTAACTTTACAATCTATCTGTCTCCTCAGCCAGAGGTGAGCACTCAGGCTTTCTAACGTCCTAAAATAGAATGTTTTCCTGCTTGCTTGGTTTTAAATGCACTAGGAAGTCTGACAGGATCAGACAGGGTCCTGTGTGGCTCCCAAGGGCAACCTCACAAACCCAAGTCTTTCAGACTTCCTGGCCAGCCTGAGCTCTTGTGGCCTTCCTTGCAATTATGGACTTCCTAATAAATGATGTCTGTGGGTTTTAAAGAACAAACTGAAACAAAGACGGAAACCACTGGGCTCATGCCTACCTTGGCTCTCTGGTAGATGGTCCGTCCTATAATTTGTGTGCTCTCAAACATATCTCGTCCGGGTCCGCTGGCCATGCACATGCTAGGCTGGAGCAAAATGAGACAAAAAATGAGTGATGGCTTTAAGAACTGGAAAATTGCAACTGAATCCAACATTTGCTAAGCCAATTCTAGCTTTTCTCTTGAGACATTTTCTCAATTTACAGGCTAGAGCAAACATAATCATGCATGCATTTGGAGAAGCGAATGTTTTCAGATTGCATCCATTTTAGTCACTTCCTTTTAAAATTAGGAAGCAGAGTTTTGGCTTGGTTAAGAGATTAGATGTATGTTACACAAGGAGCTAACTGAAAGGCAGGCCTCATCCTCTGTCGCTGCCTTTTTACTTGTGCATGCTTGCCTGGGACTCTCGCTCTGATCTCTCACACAGAAACTCATTGAGATTACATTAGAACAATGAGCCATTCTCCTGGGAAGAAAAATGCACAATTCCAGCTCTATATCCCATTTCCCAGATCACTAAAGCTCAAGATTGACCAAATACTTAAATATGATGAATGTCACAAAGAACATAAGGAAAGAAAATATGGGTTAATAAATGTTACCGTCTGAAAAATAAAAAAGACTTTAAAATGATTAAAAAAACAGACTTAGTAAAGTTGACACCTTAAATATTTTAAACATCTATATAGGAGGGACAACATAAATAAAACTGATAGAGAATTTATAGAGTAAGGAACTTTTGTATTATTTATGACAAATATTTTAAGAATTAATGTATTAGGAACTTTAACATTTTCCATAGGGAAGAACATTCTGCTTTTACCTATATAAAGGAGACGAACTCATTATACTCATTATTTACACATCTTTGCTTGCTCTAACACTATCCATAACAGCTAACTTAAACCACAGTGCCCATCAACACACAACTAGCACATATACACAATAGAACACTTCTCATCTACGAAGAGGGATGGAATCCCTTCATTTGCAGCAATGTGCATGGAACTGGGAGTCTTCTGTTCAGTGAAATAACCCAGACACACAAAAGTAAACACCACATACTCTCTTACTCACTTGTAAAAGCTAAAAAGTTGACCTCATGCAAGAATGGGGTGGAATAGTAATCAATAGAGACCGAAAAAAGGGGGGAGAAAGGGGACATAGAGAAGTTAGGTAAGGGCATCAAAACAATGCCAGACAGAATTTATTCTGGGTTTCTGTGGCACACTATGGAAACAACTGTTGACAACAATGTATGCTATATTTAAAATAACAGGAAAGATGTAAAATTCCCATCATGTGAAATCAATAAATGTTTGAGGAGGTGGGTGTGCTTATTGTCCTAACATGCAGATTAACAAATTACTGTAATGTAAACTTGTCCAAGTACTGCATTTAAATTAAAAAAATAAAGGAAAAGAACATTCTTATTAATACCCCTTGATTTATGCATGCTGAGTTGGCATTTCTCTTATTTGCAATATAAAGCATCACAATGCATGTGCCATGGATTAAAAACCAAAGAAGTAATTAATATTCTCTCTCTATCTCTGTCTGTCTCTCATGTGTGTGCATATGGCCACTCAACATTAGAACATGCTCAACTTCATGAATAATGAAACGGAAATTTAACCTAGAGCTAGCTCTTTCATATTGTACCATCAAGAAATCCAGGAGTGAAATACTTGACTTAAAAGAAGGTTGAGACAATAGTCGCTTACACATGGGTGGGTAGAAAAGTCCTGAGTCAGGACTCCTATACCTATGCAGGTGTGTATTAAGTCAGTGATCAAACTTACAGGAAGGAAGAGAGGGGAAAGAAAAACACAAAAGTAAATAATGGATTAGCATAATAATGGCACTTAAAAGTGAGCATAAGGAAGTTACATTAGATATGGCTTAGAACGTGATTGTCTGAAATAGAAAAACACATCACAGAAGAGTATGGAAGTGCAATCCTACACATATGCCCTTGTGCCAGGATACAATGCAGAGAGCAAATGCTTTCTCCATATCCTCAGTGTGGCCCCTTTACCGGCTTCATGTCACCTTTTCTTTTGCTATAACATTCATTTTGAAAAATTGCTGTTACAATGAATATGCAATATTGAATCCAAATTTATTACTCCACATTGTATAAGCTTTTGTCACATTATCCAGTATTCCAGCATTTGATAAACTGTTGCATAATATTCTGTTGCAGGTGAGTATAATTTATCTAACCATCTCATCTATGAATTTATGAATTTCAGAGTTCAAAAAGTAATCTTAAAATGTATGACAAGTTAATTGTGTGACAGTTGTGCAAATAAAGAAAAAGAGAAATTTGTAGCTAAAAACAATAACATACATACAGTGTAACTATTACCCCACATTGTTCATTGAGTAGGGTTAAAGGGAAGAAACACAGTGTAACAAAAGTGGCAACATGAGGGAAGTAATTCACATAACATCCTTAGCCATTAGGGAATTGCAAATCAAAACAACTCTGAGACACCATGTTGCTACTGTCAGAATGGCTAAAATAAAAGACACCAATGACAGTCTATGTTGGAGAGGATGTGGAGAAAGGGGAACACTCCTCCACTGCTGGTGGGATTGCCAACTCCCACGGCCACTTTGGAGGTCAGTATGTAAATTCCTCAGAAAAATGGGAATTAGTCAACCACAAGATCCAGCAATTCCACTTTTAGGCATATACCCAAAAGATCCACATCCATACAACAAGGACATCTGTTCCACTATGTTCATAGCAGCATTATTTGTAATAGCCAGAACCTGGAAGCAATCTAGACTGAACTGGAGAGTGGCTAGAGAAAATGTGGTACACTTATACAATGGAGTACTACTCAGCAGAAAAAAAAACAATGAAATCTTGAAATTTGCAAGCAAATGGATGGCACTAGAAGAAACCATCCTGAGTGAGGTAACCCAGTCACAAAAAGACAAACATGGTATGTACTCACTCATATATGGATTTTAGACATGAAGCAGGGGAGTGCCAGCCTACAATCCACAGAGTCTGGGAAACAGGGAGGACCCTAAGAGAGATATGCATGGTAGCCCAAAGAAGGAGAACGGGACAGTATCTCCAGAATGGACTAGGAGCATGGGAGGAGAGGACAGGGAGCAGGGAGAAAGTAAGGGAGAGAACAGAAGGGGAGAGGAAAACATGAGGAGCAGGAAGGTTGAGTCAGGGGAAGAATAGAGGAGAGCAGGATAAGAGATACCACAATAGAGGGAGTCATTATAGGTTTAAGGAGAGATCTGGCACTAATGAGATTTCCAGAGATCTACAAGGATGGCACCAACTGACAATCTAAGCAATAGTGGAGAGGCTTCTTTAAATGTTCTTCCCCAATAATGAGATTGATGACTACTTTGTATGCCATCGTAGAGCCTTCATCCAGTGGCTGATAGCAGCAGAGGCAGACACCCACAGCTAAACACTGAACTGAACTCCTGGAAACCAGGTGCAGAGAAGGAGGAATGATGAGCAAAGGGGTCATGACTGGGCTAGTGAAATCCACAGACACAGCTGACCTGAAATAAGGGGGAGTTTATGAACCCCAGACTGATGACTGAGAGGCCAGCATGGGACTGATCCAGATGCCCCGAATGTGGATGTCAATGAGGAGGCCTTGACAATCTTTGGGACTTTGGGTACTAGATCAGTATTTGTCCCAGGCATCTGAATGAACTTTGAGAGCCCATTCCACATAAAGGGATGCTCTTTTAGCCGGGACACATGGGGAAGGGCCTAGGCCCTGCTCTGGATGGTATGACAGACTTTTTGGAGATCCCACATGAAGGGTCTCACTCTCCCTGGAGAGTCAAGTATGGATTGGGTGAGGGAGTTAGGAGGGTTGGGGTGGCTGGAGAGCAGGGGAGGGAGAGGGAGCTGGGATTGACATATGAAACAAGCTTGTTTCTAATTTAAATTTTAAAAATAAAAAAAAGAACTAGGAAGTCAGCATCTGCTGCTGAGTGAAAGCTCAGACTGAAATGAATTGTGGGAAAGGAGTTAAATAAATAAATGATAGTATAATCTTAATGACTAACCTTCAAATTTGCCACATAGATATAGATACAGAACAATTTCTGAAGGAAATTATATTGGGAAACTTAAGCCCTAGAATCCATAAATAAATCATAAAACATGTTTGTGGGTGCATGCACACACAAAGGAAGAAGAGTGAGTAGCAATCGCTGAGGATGAAAGAAGCAAGCGGTACTTAGTGTCTTAGTCACTTCCCTATTGCTAAGGTAAAACACCATGACCAAGGCAAGTTTGGTTGGGTTCACAGCTTATGGAAGAGTTATGGTGGTGGAATGAGGGCACAACAACTTAGAGCTCACATCTTAATCCACAAGCAGGAGCAGAGGGAGAATCAAGAAATAGCCTGAGTCTTGAAATCTCAAAGCTCACTCTCAGTGACACACCTCCGAAGCCACACCCCCCAATCCTTCCCACACAGTTCCACCAACTGGGAACCAAACATTCAAACATATGAGCCTATGGGGACATTCACACTAAACCACTACACTTAAGGACTCTCAATATTTCCTGTCTATATCTGTGCTATTTGATGCTTTATAGAAAGACTAATCTTTCATTTTAAAGGGAAAAAAGAAAATCTATTTTTAAAAAACTACATGTTTACAATCCATAAGAAATGTCATAGCAGGCAGTTTGGGGTACAAACTTGAAAATGCAAATACTACAAGGTAAAATAGTTTAAGCAGCCCAGGTTCAGGGAAGTACACATTATTACCCTCTGCATTTGACATCACCATGGAAAACTTAGACAACCCACTTAAAACTTAGAGAAGTTAGGTAAATGCTTCAGAGAGGAGTGGAGACTAGAGACCAACAGCCAGTGTATACTTGAAAACAACACATCTGTATGTTATAGATGAATATTCAAACATGAAGTGAATGTGCCCTTACTACTTACCCCACCGACAGGACAGGTGCTTTTTTCATTGTCACAAGACTCTCCCGTGTTGGCACAATGCGGGCCAAGAATGTTGGGGGACACATCTCCAAGATTTGATGAAGCGAAGCCTGCTACAAAGGGTCCCTGCCAAAATAAATGCACCGTTACCTTTTTTCTTTTATTATTTTTCTTCTATTTAGACACAAACACTCAATCCACTTATAAAACTTCTATGTGGACACATATGTGGTTATGAGCAGAAGTCCAACTCAGGTATCACTCCTCAGAAGCTCCTCCTCATTCAGCTGTTTGCTTTTGAGGCACAATCTTCCACAAACTGACCATTCACTGATTAGAGAATGCTGGCTTGCCGGTGAACTCCAGGGATCTACCTGTAATTGCCTTTCCAATGCTGAGATTATAAGCATGCCCAAACTTTGGTTTGAATGCTGGGCATTCAGTTCAGACACAGGAAGTATTTTACTAACTGAACTATCTCCCCAGCCCTCAAACAAAGTCATATACAGACAATAAAAATGATAAACAATATTCTGAGAATTTTTTGTTTTCTAAACAAAATTTATTTTATTGTTTTTTGAGGGAGGGGGTTTCAAGACAGGGTTTCTCTGTGGCTTTGGATGCTGTCCTGGAACTCACTCTGTAGACAAGGCTGACCTCCAACTCAGAGATCCGCCTGCCTCTGCCTCCTGAGTGCTGGGATTAAAGGCATGTGCCTCCACCACCTGGCTTCTTGTACTTTTTTTCTTAAATTTTTTTGTTTTCCAAAAAGGCATGTGTTTTGATCATATTACTGAAAATAATCCAGTTATCAACAAAAGTCTCCAAAGAAGTCTTGCAAAGGCATCCCTCCCTCTAATGCACACAATTTGACAAGAAATGCAGAGTACATTAAATTACAAAATGTAGAGCCATCCATTTAGTGTCTGGTACTTTGCCTGAAGCCCAGAAGTCTACTTGCCCTTGACGGTCAGTACCTAGGCTGCTTCCCTGTGAGCTCCTTGACAGTCAGTACCTAGGCTGGTCCCCTGTGAGCTCCTTGACAGTCAGTACCTAGGCTGGTCCCCTGTGAGCTCCTTGACAGTCATCACCTAGGCTAGTCCCCTGTGAGCTCCTTGACAGTCAGTACCTAGGCTGCTTCCCTGTGAGCTCCTTGACAGTCAGTACCTAGGCTGCTTCCTTGTGAACTCCTTGACAGTCACCACCTAGGCTAGTCCCCTATGAGCTCCTTGAAGTCATCACCTAGGCTAGTCCCCTATGAGCTCCTTGAAGTCATCACCTAGGCTAGTCCCCTATGAGCTCCTTGAAGTTATCACCTAGGCTAGTCCCCTGTGAGCTCCTTGAAGTCATCACCTAGGCTAGTCCCCTATGAGCTCCTTGAAGTCATCATCTAGGCTGCCCCTGTGAGCTCCTCCTTTCTTCAACCAGATTAGAGACAGACCAGGCATCAGTCTTGACCCACCTCTTCCACAGTTTCTAATAAACATCTCCAGCTTTCTTAGAGAAAGACATGGATCAATGACCCTTTTAAGTGTAAAAGAGAACCTCTTTCCCCAAATGGCCTGGTAGTACACACTGGGAATCCTGAAAATTTGGAGACTGAAGATGGAAGATCATAAATTCAAGATTATCCTAGAATTTAGCAAGGCCTTCTCAAAAAGAAAAAAGGAGGGGGGAGAATGAATGTGAGGAAGAAAGAAAGGGAGGAAGGAATGGGAACAAGGAGGACAGAGGGAAAAATAAGGCAGAAAAATCAATGCAAGCTTAAAAAAAGGGGGGAAAGTAGAGTTTTGTCTATAAAGGAGCTAAAAGATCTGATTTTTAAAATGAGGTCACTATGACTTTTGACTCTTATCATTTTTATTCTTCTACATCTGGTGTTTGCATCAAGTGGCCATGCAGAACGGTGCCTCTCTGCAGTCACTAGTTACCCATAGTTTAAGAGTTCCTGTAGTAAGTCAATTGGCTTCCTTATTTCAGATCTCTCATAGTAGATGAGTTTCATGGTCACAGGTGTCATGGATTAGAGTTTCTGGGGCTTAGATATTTTTTAAATGTGCATGGGTATTTGCCTGCTTGTATGTTCATGTACCATGTACATGCTGTGCCTGGGGGAGGCCAGAATGTGATGTTGGAGTTAGAGCCAGTGGGAATGGAGGTAGAGATGGCTGTGAGCTGCCATGTGGGTTCTGGGAATTGAACCTGCGTCTTCTAGAAAAGCAGCCAGTTCTCTTAACTGCTGAGACATCTCCCCAGCTTACGTGTTATTGGAAAAATAAAGTCCTTGGAAGGAATTTTTCTTTAGGAAAACCTGAATCAATACAAAGTTCTAGTAATATGTCTCCATTCATTGTTTTACACCACTAAGAAGGTATACAGCAATCTTATAGCACTAAGAATTAAAGTTAACATCAGTGCAGTGAATCATATTACCATCCCAATCGAAGACTATCACAGCCTACAAGAATATAGAAATGATCATTCTCATATAATTGATTGTAAATTTATGAAACCACCAATATAAGAAACATCTGCTACTAAGAACAGTGACTTTATTATTTGAAACATTTCTTTCCACGCTGGGAGAAGATAAATAAACAGACAGACAAATGTGCACATGAGCATTTCCCATAGAGGTTAGAAGAGGGATCAGATCTCCTGAAACTGGAGTTGTAGGTGGTTATGAGGCTCCTGATATGGATGCAAGGAACCAAGCCCTGTCCTCTATAAAAGTAGCAAATACTCTTGACAACTGAGCCATTTCCAGACCAGCAAATTCTTTCTATTCAAGTATATTCATAAAGCCCATGAGAACACTTTATACTTGAAATTTGAATCAAGATGAAGATTTCAGTGACATTATTCTCACCTGTCCAGGTAGATAGCCTCTGTTCTTCTCTTGCTCAAATAAGTAAGCTGCATAGCCCATATTGTCACTACTTACAAGGTGGTTGCTATTGTTCATGCTAACAGGATGGATGGCAAACCAGCTGTAAAAGAGAAGAGAGCTCTAAGTTCATCAAGAGAGCCCAAGAAGTGGGACCAAAGGTGACATCTTCTCTCAAAGGCTTCAGTCTTTCGCAGCACATAAAAGTATTTTGTGAGACTGATCCGCCACCTACTGAACTAGTGAAACACATAAAAATGTCTCAAATTCTAAGCATCCTGCATCCAGATTCTTTCACTGTCAGTCAGATAAAATTGCAAATAATATGCCCAAGATTTATGATCATTTGCTGTGAAAAATACAGAACTCCATTTTCATGAAATATTGCATCATCATTATCTTCAAAAACACTTTTAACAAATTCCAAGGGTGGTCAGTTACCCAAGGATACTTCGAATAATTGGATAGACATGGATTTTGTCCTTTAAGACAGACACAAAGATAATAATTATTCAGATCCACCCAATTCAATTCAGTAGACACTGAGGGTTAGCAGTATGCCAAGCCTGGAATAAATGAAGGCTTCTCTCAGAATCTCATCAAAGACAGAGATGTGAACAAATGACCTTAATATGGAATGACAAATGATATTATAAAAAAACAGGCACAAAGGCATTTCAGACACAGATTGCTAGCAATTACTTTGAAGGGCATTACAGAGCAAGGAACAGCAGAGTAAGTAAATGAGGATATAAGAGAGTGTGTTATGTATAATTCAGCATGCCCTTATGCACAGTAATGCCTAGTTAAAATATAGATCCATACAGTTTACAAGCTAATTACACATCTGTTACTTTATTTCACAACATTGGTAGGCTGTTTGCCTCCATCTGCATAGGTGACACAGAGAATCAAAATGATGGCCCATATGTCATAGAAGACTAGTGTCCTATGGCAGCTTGCCTAGAAGCCCTTAAAAATCAAACCTTCACGCGGGTGAAAGAAGCTGTTGTTGTGGTCTGGATGTGAAAATTTTCCCACAGAGTCATGTGTTTGAAAACTTAGCCTATAACAGATAGTACTGTTCTGGGAGAGCATGGATCTCTGTGGATATGGGGCCTAGATCACAGATATAGGGCTGTAGGCACTTGGCTTGAAACCCTGTCCTCCTGTTCGGCCATGAAATGAGGCCACAGTCATCCTCTGCTGTGACTTCCCTGCCATGCTAGACTGTGCTCCGTCAAACTGTGAGGAAACTAAATCATTCCTGTGTTCTTCCCTTGGAGCATTTTGTCAAAGTGATAAGGAAAGATATTAATACAGAATGCAAGGCAGAAGAGCAGATGAACTAAAATGCTCACATAAAGAGAAATGTTGAGTCATGGAGTCTCAGGTTAATTTAGGAGTTTTTAAACTCTTGAGGATCCAGTCTTATGCTGGAAAAATCTAAACATTTAGCTTATGTCACTACCTAAGTGAAAACAGTACACAAAAGTAAACATTTATTTAAAGATTCGGGATGTTTTAGGACTTTAAGATCCATTTAAAGTCCTTCATTTTCATCGCCTGATAGTAGAGGTGGGGTTGGAATGGTGGCTTGAAGCTCATCAAGGCTTTATGCACTAGGCTGGCAGCATAAAGAAGTTGTTCTTGTTGGTACAATGGGGCCTTGTGTTTGTGAGAAAGAATGAAAGAGTCTACAGGAGCTGAAAGTCTCCAACCGGCATGGGCCAACTATTGCTTCATGGGAGGGCAAGTCGATGTGGTTAACTCTTTCACACACATACACAAATATTTCTCTCTCTCTCTCTTTCTCTCTCTCTCTCTCTCTCTCTCTATATATATATATATATATAACATATATATACATATATATGCATGTATATATGTGTGTGTAAAATAATATATAGTATGTAATATGTGTATATAATAGTAGTTACATAGTAGTTGCCTTTACAATTCTTTAGTAGTAAATAGCACAGAAACAGAATTGTCACATATTAAGCATATTAAACAATATGCATATTCAAAAATACAGTCTGTATTCAGTTTTTACATTCTGATTTAAACAAAAGTGATAGGAAAAAGACTTTATTGGACTGTCAATATAGCTCAATGATAGAGCACTTACTTAGCATGTGCATGGTCCTAAACTATGCACAAACACACATGCATGCACACAAATTAATTAAACAAACACATACTTTTCAAAACTTTATCCAATATAGACTCGCTATTAAACCCTTTTAAGAAATTATTTTTATTATAATTGCAAGAATGTAGTGCTAGAATCTAGCTGCTACCTTGCACAGCTCCCCTCTTTTCTAGTAAAACAAACAAAAGTGAGAGTGAAAGAATGAAACAGAATGGCAGAATATTTCATTTATATCAAAGTCAAGTATAGTTACATGAAGATTGTCATACTAGCTGCTCTAAATTGATGCTAAACTTTTCCAGTGTAGCTTTTTCCTTTTCATTAAAAAATAATAATAATAACTTAAGATCCTCCTGCCTCAGACTCTCAAGTAATTCCAAAAATTACTAAATACAATAAGTTTCTGGAAAATTATCAGTCTCTAAGAATAATTCTGTCCCCAAGATGTCTATTAACCACTGTGTAAAGGTGTGAACACTGAAGACACCCTAAGCTCACCCTCTAGATTGCAAGATTCTATATTTGAGATAACCCTAGGTCTCTTCCTTCATCTCCTCTTCTCTCCCACCTCCCATTCTTTCCCTCTTCTCCCTCCTCTCCTCTTTTCCCTCTCTCTCCCTCCATCTTTCCCTCAGTCTCCATTTTCCTCTTAAAACATGAAAGAAATTCAAGTCAACCATTTCCCTATTGGATGGATTTTTCTGCTGTTTTAACATTTCATTTATTGGATTTGGAAGGCTCATGGCTTCTCATCCAAAATACTGACATCTGATCTGCTTACAGTGAGGTGAGTACAATTTGACCACTATACAACAGAACAAACAATTCTCTCAACATTGACTGTTATCCACCATGTTCTAGGCAAAGGACTTCAGATCCATCTTTAGTCAGAAATAATGATCAAATAGGTAAACTAAGCATCTGAGTGGCCTGGTCAAGCTCACAGTCACACATCAAGAAGCAGGACTATGAATCCAGGTCCCCATCATGGAACACTGGTTCATTCCCCTCTACTCACTCACTTACGAGTTCAATACAAATGGGGCATCATCTTGCCTTGAGAAAGGATATAATGTATGAGCTTGTTGTAAAGACTGAGCAGAAGTGTGGTAAAGGACTCGGGAGAGAAGAGAAGGAAATGCAAAGGCTACAGAAGTGAAAAGATATGTTCAAAGAATGCATAGGTGATCAGGAGCCAGAGCAGAAGAGCCTGAGCAAAAGAGAAGTCACTGGACCATGCAGTCCACCAATGTCAAGTCATTTAAAGCATACAGTGTAACTGCTAATATGTTACTTCCCAAGGAACACACATTTTTGTATGTTTTACATACCCAAGAAGTCATAATTACATACACTAATGTCTATGGAGAAATCAAATGCTAAGAATTTCTCCTGATTAGACTACAGATTTAACTTATTGATTTCATCTATTTTAGGGCTTAGAAAAAATCAACTGCTCACGTGCAATAAGTACTCAAAATATCATTTGAACTACAGAAAAAGGAAATATATTTTTCTTCTCTTCCCATTGAAACATATGCTATTAAAATGTTGGGCACGTCACAACATTTAATTGCTGACACTGAAGGAGAGAAAAAAACAAAACAAACAACAACAAAAAGTGATGGCCAAAGCCCAAAAAGAAAGGTAACGAGAGCATGGAGGCAGCCTGGAGTGGTATGTCCACAAGGTGAGGAAGCCAGGGATTAATGGCAACCACTGTGAGCTAAGAACAGTGTTGGGGAAGTTCTGTGTATATGTCAATAAAGCACTGTTGTCCAATAGGGAAGCAAGATAGGTGGGACTAGGAGTCGAGGAGGACTCTTGGTAGGAGAAACACAGCAAGTCAAGATGTAACGCCATGGGGTAGGAAGCCCGGAAACTTCTCTGGTAAGAGACATACTTAGATTAACAATTATGGGGTAATTACTTAAGTCAGAGCTAGCCAATAAGAAACAAAGCAAGGCCAACAGTTTCATAATTAATATAGCCTCCTGTGGGTTTATTTGGGACTGATGTGGCTCTGGAACCAGGCTGGCGGGAAGGCTTCTCTTTATATAATGGTGATCAGGAATGGGATGATGAATTTCCATGTAGAACAACAAAAGATTTAAGGGAATTTTAGAAACAAAAGAATGGAGAAAAGCATGGGTTCTTGGTAGCAGCATTTTCTCAGGTGTGCTCTATTTTGCTAGCGACAAGCAAAGACTCACGCGGCTTGCTTAAGGGAGTCTTCCTGACTCAGCATTAAAAAAAAAAATCAAGGTTGTTTTAAGAGTCTCTGCTAACAATTAAAAGGTGTGTGCATACAGCCGGAAGTGGCAGTGACCACATCTCCGAGCATAGACTGAGGCAATGAGCTGGAATCACGCTTACGCCCACCATCTTGGAAAAACTGCAGTTTAAACAGCGGCGGTTTTAACAGATAAGACACGTGGCCAGAAAAACATAAAGATTTACAGTAAAGTCAGACTTGGATGAAGAAAAACCTCTAAAGGTCTATAGTGTGTTTAAAAAGATTGAGAGAGATAAAGAAAAACGGCATAGTGGCAAATAAAAACAGAGAAGCTGGCTGTGGTGGCGCATGCCGGTAGGATTAGCTGCAGAGGCAGTGACAGGCAGATTTCCAAAGAGAAACCCTGTCTCAGAGAAGAATAAATCAAAGTAAAAGAAATAGAATAATAATAATAAATAAATAAGCCACGTAAAGATGGAAAATACACAGAGAGTCTAGATACTGTATACTATTGTGTTTTTCAGTTTTTTGATTGCTCAGAAAGGAAAAACTGCTAAAGTACACTTGATTATAAATGCTGCTAAATTAATTCAAATTATATCTTTTGAAAATGCCTTGACTTCAAAATTTAAGTATAAGGATATGTTACTTTAGAAAAGATATTTTATTTGTGTTTTCACAGAAAATAAAAAGCTGAAGATTCCTTCCAGGCTTCTGTGGTTTGATGAACCAAGACCCCCGGAAGCAATGGCCCAAGTGATTCAACATCTAAAACAGCTAAGATGATGCAGCCTTACAGACCAGAAAAATAAGGACTTATACAGGTTTTGAGTTTTGTCATAATCCCCATGGTATGAACGGCGCCCCCTTCCAGCACGAAGCAGTTTGGAATGAGCGACGTCCTAATTCCCATCTTGTTTATAAATCTTTGTTTTCATTTAAATGGGGTTGCTTATAATTGGTTAACGATCACAACCAATCTCTTTTTAAAGGAAGAAGGGGATTATGGTATGGAAATGAGTACTTTGTATTGGTATGGTTTTTCATTTATTGAAACAAATTCAAGGTCAATTTTGTGATGTGTATATTTCTCCTCTTGATTAAGTATTGTGCTTATACTGATCTTTTAAAACACAATGCATAATTCAATAAAGACTATAGATAGTTACTTATAATAGTCAGATCTTATTGTTAGGTAAGTTAGGTTTTCTAGATATACAGAGATATATTTGAGATAGAGAGTCTTCAAACCTTTCAAAGACCTTCAGAAAAAGACATTTAAAATGGTTTAGGGTTTTTCTTGACAGTGAGAAATGTCTGCTCCTGGCAGCACCAATTACGTCTGAGAGGAAGATGGGCATTGAAGAAACTCGTTATGGAGTTTGCTTTCAACATAGCAAGATTAGCCATTTGGGCAAGAAACTGCTCTTGCCCAGACTGCTTGACCGTTGCTGTATAAACTGGACATGCAGGACCCACAGGAAAGTGACTGCTGAACTCAAACAGTCCTACAGGGTTCCTGCTTCATGGAAGAGTCTACGAGACTTTCTGCAGGACACAGATAAATGACTGACAGACTGCCAATGCAGATGGACAGTTTGAAATTTCCTGCTTTGCTAAGAAATCTTCTCGGCACACTGTGGCCTATGGGCTGAAGATGGATGCCCCAATGTTACAGAGGAACTTTAGGTGACTGTCCAGACAGCAATATGTCTCTGTCAATCCTAGTGTTTATATATTATCCTTCTGTGGTCTTTGATAGAGTTGAAGGCAGATAGTTATAATTATAGTTTTCCTTAGTTATGATAAAAGATAAGCTACATATAAAACTTTGGACTCACAAGGATGGGATGGATGATATTTTCTTTAAATCTTGCTAAAATATTGTAACTGTGTTCTTACTTGATAACTGTTCTGTTACATATAATTTGACTATGTTAAAGTTAAGACCTTTTTGTTCAAACAGAAAAGAGGAGATGTTGGGGAAGTTCTGTGTATATGTCAATAAAGCACTGTTGGTCAATAGGGAAGCAAGATAGGTGGGACTACGAGTCAAGGAGGACTCTGGGTAGGAGAAACACAGGAAGTCAAGATGTAGCGCCATGGGGTAGGAAGCCCGGAAACTTCTCTGGTAAGAGACATACTTAGATTAACAATTATGGGGTAATTACTTAAGTCATAGCTAGCCAGTAAGAACAAAGCAAGGCCAACAGCTTCATAATTAATACAGCGTCTTGTGTGTTATTTGGGGACTACAATGCGGCAGAGTCCAGGCGACTGGCAGGTGATAAACCAAAGTGGCTAGCAAGGAAAAGCCTCCCTTTACAGAACAGCACTTCAGGCCAGGCAGTGGTGGCGCATGCCTTTAAACCCAGCACTCGGGAGGCAAAGGCAGGCGGATCTCTGTGAGTTCAAGACCAGCCTGGTCTACAAGAGCTAGTTCCAAAAGCCACAGAGTAACCCTGTCTCCAAAAAAAACAAAACAGCACTTCATTGACTCTCCCTCAAAGGACAACATTAACCCTGTCAGTGCCTTGATAAATGACAGAACAAACTTCTGTTATTTGAGGTCCTTTCTATCTGTGATTAGCATCCCAGAAAAACTAACAAACAGAGAGAGAGAGAGAGAGAGAGAGAGAGAGAGAGAGAGTGTGTGTGTGTGTGTCTAAGAATACCAACTCCAGAATGAGACACTAGTGGCTTTCAGCTATTTGAACCACAGAATTTAATGTCTAGGATGAAAATCACAACAGCAATATCTACCTCAAGTACTTGACAATTACAGAAACTAATGTAAGTTGAGTATTACCAAGATTGGCCTTTAGTAAGAATGGAATATATATGTTCATCATCATGGCATTGGTGGTACTATTGATATTCTGATAACAATGATCATGAAGAAAACAAAATTCTCTAAGAAAAATATATTTGTGGGACTAATAATATAAATGCAATGTTAATACAAACAGTAGATTAATCATGCAGCCCACATGTTAAGACAATAAAGGAGTATGAAATGATTAAATGAGGAAACTCTGCCCTCTAGTGGCAGAGATTAGATGCTCATTAAATACTCACATGCTCATCAATTTCCCAAACTGACTTGAAGGGTGGGGCATGTGAACAGTTCAGACTAATGACATGCTTGCCGAAGGACCAACCAATCCTCTAGATTTCCATAAACCTTCACTATGTTAAGCTACTGGAGTTTCATGTTCTGCCTGTTGTGGTGTTTGACATGAATCATTTTAATGAACACACCTAGGTTACCTCCTTTACAATCCTTCTTACCTCATCCCATTGGAAAATATGGGAGAAAGACAAGAAAAGAAGTCTCTTATTGAATTATACTGGAAGCATTATTCAGATCATAATTTGACCCAAACAGAACCTGAATCTTTCCAAAATGCTCAGATAGAGAAAGACAGTGAGAGCCAACAGATGCCTCCTGAGTTTACTGATGATCAGTCAGCATCTTCAGAGGAATTTCACCATCACTGCACCCAAGAAGAGATGAATGTTTTCAACTATCCCTTTCTCCATCCTTGAAAATCCTGCCCAAGAAAGGCCTTTGCTGTAATGATATCAGGGAGATACTTTCGGTGGATTCCATAAAGTAATGACAAACAAATCTCTATCTTTATAGTATGACCAAGAAATCAACAAAAGAAAAACAGGAAATCGTCAACAACAGTGTTTTCTGAAAATTCAGCCTAACTAGGAATGGAAGAAATTCAAAGGAAAACAATAGCACTTTGATTTTCCTGAGTCTATGTCATGGCAGGCCTTATGATGGGCAATGACACCCAAGAGTCTGAGGGGCAACACTCTGCTCATCTTTACAGCAGGAGAATAAGAAGGGAACCTTTGCATAGGACTCTTTGGCAAGCATAGTTCAAGCTTTAAAGTTAAGAATTCCCTTGGCTCAGGGTTCAACCTTCAAGGAAATAACTATAAGAAATCTCTTGGCTCAGGGTCCCAACTTCAAGGAAACAGCTGTAAGAAATCTCTTGGCTCAGGGTCCCAACTTCAAGGAAATAACTGAAAGAAATTTCTGGCAAATGCAGATTTGTTGAAGAATTGCTATCACAATGACTAATCAAATACATTCCCACACAATGTGGTATTTACATTTGAATTGCAAGATGCAATGGAATGTATTTTGGAATAGTATGAAATAATTTTAAAATGGTGATATAAAAAGCATTAATACTGAAACATATTTGTAAGGTAATGCTAAATGAAAAACAAAATTAGCAAAACTTTATATATAATAAAATCCTACTTTATAAAGAATTTCTAGCATGTTTAGCGAAAGTTTAGATGACTATGCTACAAAATTTTAATAGAAGTTAACTCTGATCCTCAAGACCAACAGGTGATTTTTATTTAAGACTTTTTTTCTTGGGGTTCACAATTTGAAAACTGTATGGGTATGAAAGTCTTTTAAATAAAATGAAACTGTAGCCAGCACTGAGGCAATGTCACAACTAATGTCACAGGACCAGAAATAGAGAAGTACTTTCAGCTTATTAGGGGGGACTGGCAAGGTCTTTTGAAACAAGAGACACTGTCACCTTGTGCGCTGTCACTGAAAATTACAATATGCCATATAAAGGCAACTTTTAAAACTCATTCAGTACAAAACAGAGATATGGACAGAATCATAGTATTGAAGACAAAAAGCAAATCACACACAGTGGGAGACACACAAAAGTCCAGATGTAGAATAATCAGTTTCTGAAAACAGACTGAACCTGCTTGTGGGAAAATGGAGATTGTCAAGTATAAAACAAAATTGGCCCTGCCAGGGGGGCATATGTCTTTAATCCCAGCACTCGGGAGACAGAAACATACAGATGTTTGAGAGTTTGAGGCCAGCCTGGTCTATAGAACAAGTTCCAGGACAGCCAAGGCTCAGGCTACGCAAAGAAACCCTGTCTCAAAAAATCAAAAGAAAGTACAAAGTTTCTAAGCAGCCTCCTCAAACAAAAGAACAAGAAAATATTGGAAAATGATTTTTAAAAATACATTAAGATCTCTATCCTGCAAAGAACTGAATTAATTATATTTAATAAAACTACACAGACTTTGAGGCAAAAAGTATTTAAGAAGTGGAGGGTTGGCACAAAATCAAACAACCAACCAAGAATCTGTTTCACCATCTCAGTGTGAGAACATAGCATCTTGATATATTTCATGGTATACTGAAGTTTTAGTGAAAGCAAACACCACCCTATTACATGTTCTTTCATTCACAATTACTTGTTGTCGATCGGTTTTGTATAAGAAGATTAACTCTTAATCACAGTGGGCTTACAGTGGATAACTGCATAGTTGTTTTTATTTTTCCTGTCTACATTCCTATATGTTTTTTATGGTGAACACATTTTATTCCTGTGCTGAAAAACAAACTTTGAGTTGGAAAAAGAAATAACGCCACAGATTTCTTGTTGTTAAGAACTTCCCAAGTACACAACAATCAAACAAGTTCAAGGTCTTCTGCCAATTGGTTTTTATGGTTCTGTTTTCCAAAGCTGGGAAACAGGTGTGCTATCAGTCAAGGGTCATTACTCTGGCCTCTGAAAGGCTTTATCAGGCACCTTCCCTTTCCAAGAGGATGTATCAGGCACCTTCCCTTTCCAAGAGGATGTATCATCAGACCTGGCAGGAGACACACAGTCACAAACTCACAAACATCTGTGTGGAGAAGAGCAAGGCCCAGATGGAAGATCAGGGCAGAGAGTCAGTGGTGGCTTTCAGAGAAACTCAGAAGCAGGCAGGACAGGAAAGACCTGTAGGGACAGGGATCAGAGTGTTCCAAAGCCAAGCTAATGCTGGTGGAGAAAACAAAGATGATGTGAAATGGACAAAAAAAAAAAAAAAGATGAAGACTGGTTAGTAAACTAAGCCATGGAATGCATGACTGTAACCCTATCACTGGAGAACCTGGGCCAGGAGCATCATGCGTTTGTGGACAGCACTACACCTGTTTCAATACTTTAAACGCGTTGCTTGAAAAGCCACCACTGAAGTTTTAGCATCTGCTATTCGAGTGATACCAGGTGAACAGTGCAGGACGTGGACAGGGGAGCAAAGAGGGAGCCACCAAGAACAGACAACCAGACCTGTGACTCACACAGTCACAGTCATCGATGGCCATATATAATACACATAGTCAAGATTTACATGCACATGCCCTGTCTCTGAGTCCTATAAGGCCACATTATTTGGGAATTTCCACACATTGGACTTTGTAAAGTTCCTACACTAATTATCCCAAGGGTTTTCACACATCAGTACTTCCATTGTTTCTAAAATGTTCTTTCACCCCCTTAAGGGGCCACATTTGTAAGAATTAAAGGATCTGCAAAACACAAAGTAGAAGCCTGGGGGGGGGCAAGTATTCACAGGGAGGGGAGGGGGAAGGCAAGAAAGGGGCTAACAAAGGGGAGGGGCTAGAGAAGGGAGGGGACTAGGGATGAGAAGGGAGGAGGCGGGAGAGAGGGAGAAGAGTGCACTCTACTTCTGCAAAGGGGAGGAAGGCAAGCACAAGCCTGCCCTCTTGCTTCATACCTGAGGAAAGGAGTCCACGTTTTCCCAGCTGCCACTCCCAGCCATGCTCACAGTGGCCCCTGTGTGGCAAGAGGGGTTGGTCCTGTCACTCTGCAGAACTGGCACTCGGCTATCTGCTCTGCCCTTGTAAGGTTGTTTTGTTTGGTTTGAAAGAAAACTATGGTTTTCCTTTCTTAGTTCTCATGCTCTGGCATCAGGATTTCTCAGCTCTCAGTCTACTTCCTGCACTGACTGACAGATAGGCAGACGCTACTTTCAGAACTCGTCAAGTAGATTTTACATACACTGCACAGCTTGTATTTTAATTCATGGTTCAGAATCCCCCAATGTGCTCTCTCTGTCTGCAGGGGGTGGGGGGATCACTTAGTGCTTTTGCTTGGTGGTAGAGAGGGGAATAGAAATATCACTTGCACAGATCTACCAGAGGAATGGAGACTGACAGATACGGAATTTTGTGTGACTTGTGGACCAGTGTGACTCATAGAACTGTTTCAGTGCTCAAGTCCCCACTCTCCCTAACTCTTCAACAGTCCCCCTTCCTGACCTCAGATTAGAATGCTTGAGTGATTTCCTGTTCTCTTGGTTTAAATTTCTCCTGGTTTTGTTGCTATTTTATTTTGGTTTTGTTTTTAGTTTGACTTTTTTGAGACAAGGTCTCATAGGAAGACCCAGCTGGACTGAAACTTTGGACTGCTTTCCGAGTGCTGGGCTGAGATGCATGTATCATCACACTGGGCAAGATAAAAAATCTTCACTTTATATCTAATCTATGAGTCTGTCTCCCACACCCTGTCCCTTTGTCCTCTGGTCTGAAGACACACAGATATCCTATCAGTTGTTCAAATGGAACAGTATGTGCTTCTCTGTGCACACTAAATGATCCTCTCATCCTCCATTTTTCAGTTAATAGTCTTCAATTTTCAGTTCCATTGTTACTCCTCAGGGAAATATTCTCTGATCTGTCTGACAGAGTCAAATTCCCTTAAAAAAGCTCTGTACCCATTCCTTTCTAAACATGCGAGTCCGTTATAATTTAATTATGTAATTCCTAGCGTTTAGCCCAATCATTTTATGTATATTTTATGCTACTTAAAGGCCTTCTGTTCCCATCAGTGGGCTGCAGGTCCTATGAGAAGAGTGGCTATGTCTATTTTTGCTCATATCGATTTTGTAACATTTTTAATGTATTCAAAGGACAGTTATCACTATGTGACAAGAGGAAGGACCAGTGAGGTCAAGAAGAGCATATGGCAGCAGCAGAAACAATGGCAAGTTACTGCAGGATATCAAGCATAGCAGATAAAGAAGCTTTACTAAGATCTTGGCAGTTGACCCTGGGACTTCCAGATCTGCAAAGCAGTAACATATAAAGCAGCAGCAAAGCTGGCTGTTTCAATTACCTGATGCCATTGCTGAATAACCCAAAGCTATTCAGAGGACACCGTGACTTCAATCATTCAACCAAGAGCTAAATAGAAGGAGCACAGGTAAGGCCCCTTGCCCACCAAGTGTGAGCTACTCTGTAAAGCTAATTCCAGGTGTATGTTTTTGTGTCAGTCCTATCCTAAATAGTTTGTACTGATGTGCTCTGCAGCTAGAACTTGAAGCTCCGTTCCCTTCCACACCTGTCCTGGACACACACTCTAACCCAACTCACTGTTTTTCAAATCTGCCTGAGAAATCCTTGACTCCTTCCAAGTTCAGCTCAAGAAATGTTCTTGAGCCAGGTTGTAGTGGTACACACCTTTAGTCCCAGAACTTGGGAGGCATAGGCAGGCAGATCGACATGAGTTCAAGGCCAGCCTAGTCTACAGAGAGAGTGCCATGACAGGCTCTAAAGCTACACAGAGGGACCCTGTCTTGGAAAAAAATTGTTCTTGAGAAAAACTCAGTGCTATATCCCACAATGCCTTGCAACATTAATGAACACAATTCATTAATTCAGTCATCATTCCTTAATGGATATAACAGTTCTGACCATCTTCTTGATCTTATGTCATTTGTCTGTTTTATCTCACATTGAGTCTATTGAAGGACCCACTTGAACCCACAGTATGCTTGGAATAAGACAGTTATATATTGGATCTTTAAAGTCACATAGCGCAGAACATGACAGTCCAGAAGTAACCAAGACTTTTGACTATAACACCAAGCATTCCCAGAAACTTTCTAAGGCCTTTTTTGTAACTCGTAAGTCCAAAGGTCAGGGTGTTTAGACCAATGCTAGTCCACTTACTAATTCCTAGATCACTTCAATTACATAAGCACATTGGCATATGAAGACAAATGTCTTCTCTTTGAAGAAGACTTGGTCTATGCTTTCCCGAATGATGTCCCAATCACATAATCGTGTTAAAATCTGGGCTAAGCTACAGTTTTGCCTCTTCTCCTGGCTTGGGTGATGTCAGTTCATCTTCTATACCTAATGAGCATTGTCCTTCATTAAACTTTATCCTCTTACAAAAATACATCACAGAAGTTTACATATTAGATACTGATAAAGGGATAAACATTAACACTTACTGCCTTGCTAGCCATGGTAGAATACACCAGCACTCAGTAGGCTGAGGTACGAGAATGGCTCGTTCATGGCCAACCTGGGCTACACAGCAGTTCAAGCCAGCCTCAAGCTATATAATGAGATCCTGTCTCACAACCATAAAGGAAAGGGGTTCGACTTGGTGGTAGTACAAGCCTAGCATGCATAAGACTCTGAACTCCATCTCTAGCAGTGAAAATCAAAACAAAATAACCTCACTGCATCTTTATATCATGAGACAGGTGCACATATGCTGAGATTACCACTAAAATCCTTCACCTGAGTTACCCTTCTATTAATTAATTTATAAGTAATGTGCTGAGCCCCTGGAGGTGAAAAGCCGTAACCAGAGCCCCATAGTTGAACCCAGTTGTGCCTGATGCTGAACTACACAACTAATTCTCAGGACTTGATGCCTCTTGTCAAGTCTCTTTTTATTTTCCAAGTAATTATAAAGAGACACTCATGCAGAGGAAGAAAGAGAGGGAGGGAGAGAAGGAGTGAGGGAGGGAGGGAGGGAAGGAGAAAGGGAGGGAGGGAGGGAGGGAGGGAGGGAAGGAGGAAAAGAAAGAGGGTGGGTTACCTGATCAGGCCCAAGTCTTCTCCATTCAAATCCACCAATTTCAAGACTAACATTTCCTTGTCTGTGTTTGAAGAATACCTGTCAGGAAAATAAAGGAACATGGTCAATTTATATCAGAGACTGACCCTAATCTGCTACCAACAATAGAAGCAGACACAAAACCTATATCTTCATGGATAAAGGTACTAGCCAGGCAAGCCTGAAAAGCTGTGATCTCCAGAACTCATAAAGGGAAAAGGAGAGAACCAGCTCTCAGAAATTGCTCTCTGACTGTCACAACGTGCTATGACATGAGTGTTCTCAACACACATATGCACACACATGTACATACACACTAACAATAATAAGCAAATAAATTTTAATGTCTCTTAGTGAACTCCACAGTAAAGAGCAACCCTACATTGCAGTCAATACCTCATTCCTCAGCTAATTGTAGTTTACAATTCTGATCAATGGTGGGGCACTAGATCAACTAACTGAAGCTAAAATACATTTTATAACATGATACTATATAACGCAGATGTGTCTCTTACAAACAGGATTTGTGTTTGAAATGTCTACTAATATCAACTTTCAATGAACTCTCATCAGAAGGACACAGAGATTGCAAATCAAGGCCTGTCAAGACCTGAAACTTCAGAATTCTCCATCTTTTCGAAGGAAATAAGATGATAACTTCTAAAAATAAGTACCTTTGGAAACTACACAAATGTAAGCTGTTAAGCAGTCAGATTAGAACTGAAATGTCACTGTACGCTGTCACAGTACCCATGTGTGTCTCCTCATCATTAACAAGCCTGGCTTATCACTCTAAAAGATACAGAGCCTCATGTCCACTGGCTGTTGCATTTAGTAATGATCTGTGTTTCTCTCCCTCCCTCCCTCCCTCCCTCCCTCCCTCCCTCCCTCCCTCCCTCTCTCTCTCTCTCTCTCTCTCTCTCTCTCTCTCTCTCTCTCTCTCTCTCTGATTCTCTCTCACCCTTCCTTGCTCAGCTCAGACAGGCTAAGATGATGCTTTTGGGCAACACACAATAAAATAACATAGAATAATAGGGAAAAATCCTGCTTATTAATTGGTGTGCTTTGCACATTGAAATCTCCATTTTATAGACCAAAAAAAACCTGAGACCCAACAAACCTAGATGAGAAGTCTCAAAAGGCTACATAGTAGGAAACGGTAGCTCTCTGCAGGGCCCACTGTGGTTCAAGTCTCTGCAGGGTCTCCCACAGACAACTGTGCTGAGGTGGTGAAAAGAATTGATGTCTCTGTCTACATTCATTTCTTGTTTCTCCTTGCCTGAGACAAACATATTAGAGTTGTTTTCTTTAATACTCTTCTGGGATCCCACTACCCCCCACAACTTAGATTTGTTGTTGTCCAGTGAAGGAGATACAGTCACATTATCCTGATGGTTCCTGCTCACCTCGCTCTCTCTGACGGTGGGTTCTGAAGGTAAGAAGAGGGGCTTCGGTTGATCTGCACATTGGCAACATTTCCTTTGTTCATAAAGATTTTGCCTGGTTTAAGATTCGCGTGTGCTATCTCAATGCTCTGAAAGTTCAAAATAAATAAATAGTCATAAGTTTATGCATCTTTGTGGAGCTTGATAAGCAATACAAACAGAAGCTCTTACTGCCAAACTCCGCTGTTTCTAATGTGCCCCCATTACAGTAAAGGCTGGAGAATCACAGGGCCAGTATCCTTCTGGAAGTAAACACAAATGGCCTTTGGGGTCAAAATAAGGGAAGGGCAATGGGTGAGGATGTTTGGTACTTATAAACCACACACCCTGAAAGATTTCCATCTCTTGGGTTCTGTGGACTGCTGGGTTATGAAAAATTTTGCATTTTTGGGCCAAAATGGGAGAGTTGACTCCTACTACTCTGGAACAAAATGTATTATCATACAAGTATTCAACTTTCCCCTCAACCCCATCACCTTCTTTGTTTTCAATCATTTATCTTAATACATTGCTAAACACAATATAAAAATACTGTAAAGAAAAGCTTGCCTTTGTCAGCTGAATCTCTGCATGAGGGCTTAATTTTGTGGATAAAAAAAGAGGACTAAACATGAAATGCAAATAATAATAATAATAATAATAATAATTAAAGAAAAACACTGACAAGAATCTCACACAAGTAATGATGGTAAGCTAGAAGACAACTAGAGAGGAGTAGAGAGTCCAAGTCAGGAATGGGAGAGGAATTGGGAGGAGGGACTGATGACAGATATGAGGAAGCAAAGAGAGGGAGAAAAGAGAGAAAAGAATAGGGTCATGGAGCAGTGTGTGTCAGTTGCTGAAAAGCCACGCTTAGAGGATTAAGAAATTGACTGCTAAAGGATATTTCTTTGCATCAATAGGATGCCCAATGGCCTTCAGATACCCTATCTTTTTGTTGTTGTTATTAATTCTGTGTACTAACTAACACAAATCATTAAAAATTACTGTGCTGTTTAGCCTATAGAAAAGTAATATATTTGCAACAAACCCAGGGAGGAGAAGATCTGCAGAAGGTTCTGTAGCTGAAAGGGATCCCTGGATGACAAAGCCCCAGATGCACATGTGGCCTTTCTGCATATTGGCCCCATCCCACAGAGACTCCTTTCCCTCCCTTTAAAAACCCTGCTGCAGCTGAGTCCCTAAGGTGTTCTCTCTCCTTTTGGGGGAGGAGATTGTAGCATCCTCCTCTCCACTTTTCCTCCCACTATCATTCCTGAGTATTAGTTTCTGAGCTGTAAAGAGACAGACCGGCCTCTGGTAACATCAGGAAAGACAAAGAAAGATAGGTGCCGAAACTGAGCTCAGACCCCCCCAGTCCTCCAGGGAATTTCTCTGTGATACACTAAACCAGTTCTGAAATATCTGTGAGAATGATAAACTGAAGCTAGCAGGGAGCTTCTTCACCTACCTTCACGATGCCAGACACGAAGTACTGAAAGGTTCGATTGCTGAACCCTTCGCTGGCTAATACAAAAAGAGTGTACTGGAAAAATCCTGCTGGACCCGAGTGTGTATGAGTGCCACTCAGGATAACGTTGTCTCTTCGATACAAGGAGCCATATTTACTCTCTAGTCTCTTCAGGACCTTGAAGGGAAGCAAAACACAGAACTAAGAATCCTGTGGTATCTCAGCAGGAAAGAGGGTTATGAAGAGCTGGTCTGACCCGCCCACTTCCCTTTCTGGTGGTCCGGCCCTCCAAGCCCTCATAATAACAAGTTCAATAATGCCAGGAGGCACTAACATTTTGTAGGGCCTTGCTATGTGCCAGCATAGCAGTGGCTAAATAATTTATGTACATTATATTATTTAAAATATTCATAACAGCCCCCAAAGTAGCTATCATCAACCTTGATTTTTCAACTGAGAACACTGATGTACAAAAATTAATCCAATAATCTAAGAAGTAGCAGGGACCAAACTCAAGGTCCATGTCTCTCTAACCAGAACTTTTATCTATTCTTCTTTCAAAATCTAGTATTTCTCACAGATAGAAACGCAGTAAGTGTGAACCTCAAAAGTGTTTTATTACAATGAAAGAGAAATACAGAAATAATTATGTACTATTATACCACACAGTGATGAACTCTATGCAGGAAAACATTGCTGGGTAAGGAAAATGGTACCTAGGAGTAAAGACGGGTGGGTCTTCCTGGAGAAAGGCTCTGTTGGGTAGGTGTTTAAATGGAAAAAAAAAAAGAAGCTGCTTTGTAACACAAATTAACAAGAGGCCCAGAGACTGATATCAGAGTTCAAACTTCAAGCTGAAGAACAGAAAAGCAAAGTAGCAAGCCACTAGCTCTTACCACTACTACATAGCATACTCAGGCTCTTACTACAGCCTGAGTATGCTAATCCATGCCCAAGCTCTTCACCAAGCCTCAAACTCCTGCCTCTCCTCAGTGTGGCTGGAGAACAAAAGCCCTATCTTCAGTGTGGCTGGAGAATGATTGCCTTCTACTGACTGCTGAAGACCCTGCTCCTATCTTTTACATCCCTCTTGTGCTAAGATTAAAGGTTTGTGATCTGTTGTTCTTTTAGACTGATTCGATCTCACATATCCCTGAATAGCCTTGAACTCAGAGAAATCCTTCTATCTCTTAATTCTGAGTCCTAGGATTAAAAGTGTGTACCACCACCTCATAGCTTCTAGCTGCTGCGATTAAAGATGAGTATCATCACTGCTTGGCTTCTATGGCTTGTGGCTGACTTTGCTTTCTGAATCCTCAGGCAAGCTTTAATAAATTATAAGTGATATGTCACCACACTGCTTATGCTATCTCCAAGGAAAGCATCCCAGATACGGAAAACCAACTCTGCAAAGACCTGGCAGCCTTATTTTACAAGGCTGTTCTCTGACACAGACTGCCACACTTGTTGGTTTACAGGAAAACACCTACTATGTGTGAGGTCACCCCAGAAATCTGGTGGAAGACTCACATAGGAAGGAACCATCCTGTCAACACTAATATGCTAGACACATGAGTGAGTAGCCCTGTCATTCATGGCTTTTTTTTCCCCTCAATATATGTTTTTATTTAAATTAGAAACATGCATGCTTCACATGTCAATCCCAGCTCCCTCTCCCATCCCTCCTCCCTTGTCCCTCCACCAGCCCTCCCAGCCCCCCCTCCCAACCCCCACATCATTCCCCAGGGAGGGTGAGGCCCTCCATGGGGGATCTCCAGAGTCTGTCATTTCATCCAGGGCAGGACCTAGGCCCTTCCCCATGTGTCCAGGCTGAGAGAGCATCCCTCCATGTGGAATGGACGCCCAGAGTTCATTCATACGCCACGGTAAACACTGATCTACTATCCAAGGCCCCATAGATTTCTGAAGCCTCCTCACTGATACTACATTCATGGAGTCTGGATCAGTCCTCTGTTGGCCTCTCAGCCATCAGTCTGTGGTTCAAGAGCTTCCCCTTGTCCAGTCAGCTGTCTTTGTGGGTTTCACCAGCACAGTCTTGACCCCTTTGTTCATCACTCCTCTATCTCTGCCACTGGGTTTCAGGAGTTCAGTTCAGTGTTTAGCTGTGGGTATCTGTCTCTACTTACATCAGTCACTGGATGAAAGTTCTAGGATGGCATATAAGGTAGTCATCAACCTTATCATCAAGGAGGGGCTATTAATGTAGTCTCTCCACTACTGCTTAGTTTGCCAGTTGGGATCAGGAGAGTGTCAGCCTACAATCCCAGTGCCAGTGAGTCTAGGAAACAGGGAGGTTCCCAGAGAAGTGGAATGAGGCAAGATCTCCTGAGCAGATTGGGAACATGGGGGGAGGGGAGAGGGAACCAGGAAAGAGAGAGGGAGAGAAGAAGGCATGGGGGAAGAGGAAGGTTGAGTCGAGGTAAGAATAGAGGAGAGCAGGATGAGAGATACCATAATAGATGGAGTCATTATAGGCTTGAGGAGAGAGCTGACACTAGTGAGATTTCCAGAGATCTACATTCAGAGCTTTTAAATACGCAGAAACCCACTGCAGTCAGTACTGCCTTGAGCCAATAGATTTTTGAACTTGAGCAGTAGATAAAGGAACTTTAGTAAATGTTGGTTACATTAGTCATTCAATGAACATACACATATAGATATGTAAATACACATACATACACACATATGCACATGTGCATGCACATGCACACACAACACACAGAGACATCAAGAAAATACAGAAAAAAATAGTAATGTTGCTGAGTAGCTAATTATGATTCTGCTTAATCACCTACAATCTGACATTCGCTATTACTGTTACTTTTCTGTGGCATTTCATTAAGATGATACCACAAAGCTGTCAATCATTGCTGGGTTGCCTCATCCAGCCTCAACAGGAGACAAGGTGTCTAGTCTTGCTGCAACTTGATTTCCCATGACTGGCTGATATGTCTGGAAGGCCTGAACTTTTCTGAAGGAAAGAGAGGAGTGAATGGGGGGGGGGGCTATTGGGGAGGGACTGGGAGGAGAGGAAAGAGAGGAAACTGTAATTGAGCTGTAGAAAAAAAAGCAATTAATTGATTAATTAATAATAAATTTTAAAGAAGGAATAATAAATTTTTAAAGAGTATTAGTCACATAGCAACCATTAGCAGTGCCTCTCATGAGTTAGTGCCATCCAATTTTAGCATACCATTGGTCTAATAGGGTAGGAACTGATATGCTATGATATATTTAGCCTGCAAAGATAATCAGTTTATTCTCTTCTACTTCTTTAACTATGGAGCTCTATCAGTCTTGTTTCAATTTTGTGGTCACTGAAGCAAAACAGAAGGCATGTAAAGTATTTTGCCTCACTAACGTATCACTGCCTCCCAAGATTACCATGTGTGATGGCTGATTTTAATGTCAACTTGCCACAAATTTGAATTGCCTAGATAGAGGGCTGAAGAGATGGTTCAGTGGTTAAGAGCACTTGCTACTCTTGCAGAGGACCCTGGTTCAGGTCCCAGCACCCACATGGCTGCTCATAACTGTCTATAACTCCAGTTCCAGGAGAGCTTATGCCCTCTTCTGGCCTTTGTAGGTACTGCATACATATGGTACACATACACACATACAGGTAAACACTCATTCATATGAAATAAAATAAATCTAAAAAAGAAGGAGGAGAAGAAGAAATAATTACCTGAGGGATCCTCAATTGAGGGATTGTCTTAATTTCCTTAATTTATATGGGAAGAGCTACAGTAAATGTGAGCAGGACCTTTGGATAGCAGCCCAGATGGGAAATTTTCACCTTTTACTTTCACTGCTGAATTAATTTACCCTGTTTGCTGCTGCTACAGATTCCTCTGTTGATGTTAAAACCCATGTTTCCAGGCTTCCGCCATTGACTGAGGACTAGTGGCTCTCCCAGAACTGTACAGGACTCCAGTAACAGAGTGAGACTGCTGATCCTACCAGGTTCTCAGCCCCTCTAGCTTGAGACAGCTATTGTGGGACTGGCTCCTTCCACTGCTGAGGCAGTCTGCCTCAGGGACCCGGTGATCACCAGGTTCTCAGCCTCTCGGCTGTGAGTCAGCTGTTTTTACTGTTTCAAAGGAAGATGATTTAGCAATATGGTTTTTTTTTATTTTCCATCCTATCAGTTTTGTTCCTCTAGAGAACCCTAACAAATATGCCGTATTCACCTCAACTGTGCTGTGGAAAGAGAATGGCAAGTCATAGTGAACAAACTTCTGACCAAGTAGCCTTCAGCTCCATCCCAGCAAATTTCTGTGTCTCTTTTGTTTGACTTTAACTCTAGTTCAGAGGACCTATCCCTCCCATGCATTCCTTTAGGCAGTAGCTACCACACTCATTGAGAAGAAAACGTTGTCAGAAGGGAAGATGATCAATGAATGACCACCATGGAGCAGAGTTAAAGCCAAAGGCCGATGTTCTCACAGTTCTCCACAAGGACAAGAAACTGGGAGAAGATGAAGAGTTTAAAGCTCCGCACGTCATCCATGTCCTCCCTAATAAACTTTAACTTAGAAGCTGTAGAACTAAATGCATTCCTTGATGCTAAGTCGAATTGGGCTCTTAAGAAAGATAGCAATCATGAAACTTGGATTTTAGAACAATGGAAAGCTCACAGATGTCTTAAACCACAGCCTCTGACAGGGAGTTAAGGTGAAAGAAATTAAATACTGACACACTAGCCATGCCTGCAAATAACTGCTATAGACAGCTGTGTTCTGCTTTCAAGAAAGGAAGGCTGTGTTTGCCCAGAACAAAGCAGCTACAGTCCTGTCTGTTGCTCGCTTCTTTGTCTTCCCTTTCTATTCCGTTCTGCTGCTAGCACTCTTGGGAACATGATCAAAATAGAGAGAAAGGCATCCTGTTTTCCTGTCCCACCTCGCTGTTTACATATCGTCCCTATCTTCATTCCACAGTCTTAGAGCTGAGGAGACCTGACTAAAACCCCATATCATAAATCTGCTTAATTTGTATACTTGACCGTGTTACTTTTCTTCTCCCTTTCCTTGGACTTGTGAAACTGAGTGTATTGGTATAAAAGCCTTCCCCCAGGGCCTCAGGTTGCAAGGAGAGCAAAAGCAGAAAGAGGCAGTTAAACCAAGGCCACTATTGACCTAAGAGCATTTAGAATCCCACCCACCATCTCTCTGAACTTCTTCATCCATCTCCAGGGTCTACCTTTTGGTCAGGACTCTACCATTGCCAATTGTAGGCATCTCTGATTCCTCAGACAAGCAGTGTGGTACAGTAGTAATGAGCTCAGCCTGTGGCATGGGAATGCCTAGCTCTAACAATTCCTCACCATGCAACCTTGGGTAAGCTACTTTAGCCTCTGTAATGTGGTTTCTCTGTCTTTCTAATCTCGTAATAATAATACCTCCTTTAAAGAGTTGGAGGGATGTTAATACCTATGGATTCTTCTGAACGTACCTGGCTCATCATGAGAGATAGGTTAGAGTTTATCCCATTTAGTCCCACATGTCCCGGTATTTATCTTCACATCCTACCACCTTGTAGTCTCACTCTCATGCCATGGGATTAAGATCAGTCTCAAATGATAGAGAGAAAATTGCCAGGAAGAGACTAACAACCCTTCCCAAAGCCCTAACTTCCCTTTTAGCTGTCTAACACCTTCTAAAACTCCATAGCATTAAACATTTTCTGTTTGACATACCTAGTATAACTACTTTTTTCCCACCTGGACTCTCATCAATTGAGTCTCCATGTTAAAGAATCTACCAATCTATGACTTTCCCTCTAGTTCCACTTTATTCCAATCCAAAGGAAATATCACTGTCTAATTAAACATCCTATTGACATAAACTCTATTGACATTACTCTACCCAAGTATTTCCTAAGATTCCACATTACCCACATTAATTAAAATCAATCTAACATTCCAGACTCTCTATAGTTATGACCAATGAACAATCTAGGTACATCTCTACATATATTACTCCATATTTTCTATGGATTTCTTCTGTTCCCTCCAAAAGATGACTATATCCCTCCTTCACAACTCTTCAATTATTCTTTCCCTTACATTTGGTCTCTCCCTATTCTAGTCTGTCTGCTGTTGAGCTGTTGCTATGATAAAACACAGTGACCAAAAGTAACTTGTGGAGGAAGAAACAGTTTTTTTGATTTTGTTTTTGTTTTAGCTTATAGTTGTACTCCATTATCAAAGGGAAGCTGGAGGAAGAACTCAAGGCAGGAACCTGAAGGCAAGAACAGAAGCAGAGGCCATAGAAGAACACTGTTTACTGGCTTGTTCTCCCCTCCCCCACAGCTTACTTGGTCTGTTATTATAACACAGGACCGTCTACCCAGAGATGGTGCTGCCCACGGTAGGCTGCCTCCACCTCATCAATCATTAATCTAGAAAATGCTCCCACAAATTTGAGGACCAATCAGATGAAGACAGTTCCTCACTTCAGGTCCCCTCTTTCCAGATAACCCAAGCTAATGTCCAATTGACAAAAATCCAACCAACACACTCCCTCTGCAATTTAACCATTTAGAATTCTGCACACTCAAGTATTACTTCTACTATGAAAACCGTTTCCTGATTCTCATTTCCCTTATCCGCGTCTCCTTGTGAGAGTCTTAAAAGACCGCAGCCATGAATTCTTTCATGCTTCCTCCTTCAAAAAGGGAAGCCTATCTGAGCATGGTGGAAAGGGTCTATAATGCCAGAATTTGGGGGATGGGGCAGAAGGCAGCATGTGGCAGGAGGCGGCAAGTATGAGCTGAATAGTCCTAAGCGATATAGTGAGACCCCCACCCCGAAACAAAACAAAACATAGTACTAAAGCTTATTTTCCTAACTGTAAGTGTGGCTAGACTTGGTTAATGAACAGAACTGAGTAATTGTGTGTAACGGCTGAAAATGGGCCAGAAAACCAGTCTTCCACCTTGAAAGAACTCATGAGGGTTGGAGTGGAGGCCCGAAGCTTCCTGCCAACAAGTACATTAGTGAAGCCCATCATGCACATGGATCTTGTCACCTCCATCAAGCCTCCACATATCTGTTCTTTGCCATCCTCATAATTGCAAGAGGCTCCAAGCCATAATTATGTAGCTAAGCTAGCCCTGAGTTCCAGTTCCATAGAGCAAGTAAGATAGTAAATACTTATTGTTTTAGGCCACTGTGTTTTGGATAAGATATTGTATAGAAATACATAACCACTAGAGAATTATACTCAGTGATTATGGTTATCTGTATGCTTCTGTTACAGTCTTTTCCTCCTAAGACTCAACTAAATGGTGGCCATACAGGGGACATGGACTGTGGCTCCTTTAGTTGTGTCCTTTGTAAATACTAGCAAAATACATTAAAGCAAGTGGGTGACTGGGGCAATTTTCTCTCTAGGAGAATGATGTCTTTCTTAGTTGAATGGAGTACTTGTACAGTATACAGAATTTCTGTGTTCAACCCCCAGAACCACATAAACCAACCACAAGTAATCCTGGCACTCAGGATGTAGAGGCAGAAAAATCATAAGTTCAAAGTTATCCTTAGCTATACTGTGACTTTGTGACCCATACCAGCTACACAAGGTTCTGTCTCAGATAAAAGACCTGGGGTTAATGTCTCTTTTAAGAGTGCAGCTTTTTCATAACCCACCTCTGCCATTTGCCAATAACTGCCTTAATTTCTTTAAAATTCTATCTGGGGATAACAGCAGAGCCAACTCAGAGTTTTATTGTTAATGTAGGAGGGAGGAAAATACTTAACTCCCTCCTCCTGTCTGCACATGGAAGAGGCTTCCACTACATTACCAATAGTGACAGTATCAGATGGTGCCTGTAGGCTGTGTCATCATAGCCCATTCCACACAGCACAGCAACAGAGCACTGACCAAGAGAAAGTGACAGAGTGCAAGTCTGTATGATTGACACCTGGTCACGGCCATGGTCAGCATTATACCTCTCACTCTCTTTCTCATGCCTGTGAATCTGTGCGCACAGTCCCAGGTCATAGTCACTACTGGAACTGAACCTGCACAGAAAAGTAGCTCTGGGCCATAGAAAAGTAGCTTTGAAACTGGCTCAGGAGACTGACAAGAGACCCGTGACTGCCGTTGGATTCTCCCCTCCTTCCTCTCCTGCCTGGCATCCTCTCTCCTCTTCTTTCCTCTTCTTTCTCTGCTCCTTGAGGACTCTTTAGATGCCTCTCTGCGAACCTCAACTGTCTACACAGGTAAGTAACAAGCTCCAAATCCAGGGGGAAATCAAACAAAATTCTACCACATCTTACAATAGTTTAAGGATTAAGATTCTTTAAACCACCAAAGCAATTTCCCAACTCATCCAACGATAACCAGACTGGTGTGACAACCCCTCCATGTGACCATCACCTATTTTCTTCCATTACCAGTCAGCAGTCAACCTCGTTGCAAAGCTGAGTTTCAGTCCACAACTGATTCCTTACGTGTTGTGTGAGAACTCGGGGAAGAGGTTAGTGACCCATTGGTGCTCTGAGATACCTGACAAGGATGACTAAGTGAGAATCCATGTGAATGTGAGTGGTGCATAACAAGCTTTCAGAGAACATTTGCATTCATATCAATGATGAGCCGCCAGCACAACTGAAAACAAGTTTTGAAAAGAAGCACTTAGACTGCAATAATGAAGGGCATCTGCCTATACAATTGTTTGTGTCACTGTTAAGACCTTACATTGAAGGTAGGAGATACTCTTTAGTTAAGAAGGCAAGCATGAGGAGTTCCCATTGTGGGCACCCACAGGCTGCTTTCCAGCCCCCCATTTCATCACTCACCTCCAGCCTGAGTCGTTGGGAAATCATGCATAGTTCAACACTGACAAACGCCATGCGATTTGACCCATCTGGATCCACAAAGATGAAAGCGCGACTGTACAGCCTGGTGAGGAGGCCCCGTGCATTCTGGCCACTTTTGCCATAGCCCATCTAAAAAAACAGAGAAAGACGCTGAAGTTCTCCAGGAGCCAAGCACCATAACACCAGAAGAGACCGCTCAGGCGCACAAAGAGAAAATCACCATGACTCTGGTTTGGTGAGATGGTGTGTGTGTGTGTGTGTGTGTGTGTGTGTGTGTGTGTGTGTGTGTGTGTGTGATCAGACTGGCAGGCCTTCTCTGTGAGGAGTGAGCACGTGACTGCACCCTCAGGACTTTCCAAACCTTTGGTGGGAAGCTTTCTTCTAAGGTTTTATAAGGAAGGCAGTTTTCCCCTCCTCCACCCTCACTCAGCTTCTTTCCAGTTCATTCTCTAGACTAAGCCAAGTAAGACAGGCACTCTATGATCCTCCTCTCACCGTCTCATTAAAGCCACCCTTTAAAACTGCACCAGGTCTTCCAATGGCCACCTCTACTCTTTGCCTTCCCATTCGTGAGAGGGTGTTCACTTAGGGTTCACGGTTCAGGGTTACTCTCAGAATAGACAGCTGGGTGTAATCCATAGAATATAAAGAGTATTTGCTAGGGAGTGCAACTTCCAGCAAACAACTTCTTGCTCTTGTTTCCAAGGCAAGCTGTGAGGTGAGTGGGTATTTCCATCATTGGTATACTGCAGGCAATAAGCTGCCTCAAACTCAAGGAAGTGCTTGATACTGGCCCATCTTCCATTTATAGTTTTAACTGTCTTTGTCTATGCTGGCATAGTGGCCCATGCCTTCAATTCCAACACTTAGGTGGCAAAGGCAGGTGGATCTGTATGAGTTCAAGGCCAGTCTGGTCTACATAGTGAGTTCCGGGCCACGGAGATGTCTGGGCACAGTTGCTGACTAGGGCCACGTTTGGATCTATGGGCCTGCAGAGGCCAGGGTCTGTGGCATTGTTCATGGTTTCAATTGCCACTAAGGACTTTGTGGATGCCCAGGATCTGGTCAGTAACCTGGGACCATGTTAATGCCCAGGCGTCATGGTGCTGCCTGGGCTATGCTTATCTGAGGGGTCTGTGCTGCCACAGGGGCCATTGTGGCATCTGGACCTAGAGCCACATCTGGGTCCATGGCTCTGTTGCAACTGGGTTCTATGGTGATATCCATGGCCTGTGGTAGCATGGTGGTCAATGAAACAACGCTGTGCTGAGCCAGCCTGACCCATTACTGGTCCTGGAATGGCTGATTCTGCCCCTCACTGGATATTGCCACAGGTGAGCTGGCCCTACCCCTCAAGGGAGAGCAACCATCCCTCATCCCAACCCTCTAACCCCCACTGGAAAGATGGCCCCATCCCACAACATAGGTGTGCACCTCATCTGGGTAGCATGCTAGAGCTGACCCTGTGGTCATGGACACAGGTTTGCCATCCCTAAGGACATGGAAGCAGGGGAGCTGAACCAGCTCCCTCTAGTCTGTCATTTGGTGGCATGGGTGATGAAAATATGCCCTACCCCCTACCCATTACCACCTGCAGCAGGTGGGAGAGCTTGCCCTGGGGTCACAGGAGTGGGAGAGCTAGCCCTGACCCTCTCTGGCTACAGTGCATGAGAAAGTTGCCTCTGCTTCTTGTCTGGCAGCACACTAGAGCTGACCCTGTTGTTCAGGGTCCCAGGTAAGCCAACCCTGAGGGCACTGAGAGCAGGAGAGCTGATCCCACCCCCACACACACACACATACCTCTTATGCCCCTTGCAGCAATCAGCACCTTGCCTAGGCAAAACAGTGAGCTGGACCTGGTGATGTGAGTGAGGGGCTCCTGGATCTGAGGGCTCAGAGAAGTGGAACTGGCCTTGCTCCTTGCTGTAGGCTGCATTGGGTGAGCTAGCCTGGGCAGTGATGGAGAGTTCGTCCAGGTAGTGACAATGAGGGAAAGCTACAGAGCTGGCCAACCCAGTTACCACCCAGGCCCAGAACCAGGGCTGTGAGTTAGCCCAGCCCAACATCCATGTCATCTATGAGCTGTTGGAGCATGGAAGGGGACGAACCTACAGATCCAAAGCTGCAGGATCTCCATGACACAGGACAGCAACAGGTTACCCAGTGAGAACCTATTATTGGTGGTGTAGCAGAAACCAGACGCCTCAAGTCAGACCAATGACTCTTGGTAATGAGCACTTGCAAGTAAAGACGAACAGACTAAAGGGTAAACTGTGTCTCAACAGGCCACACCACAGTTTCCACAAGATTCTTCTGTTTTGTTTTGTTTGATTTGGTTTGGATTCTTTGTTTTGTTTTGTTTTGTTTTTCTTTTAAATTTGGTCTTGTTGTGGGGGAGGTTGCAAGGGCAGAGGGCAGATGCCAAAGAACAGGGAGACAAGTGGGGTTGGAATACATGATGTGAAATTCACAAAGAATCAATAAAAATAAAGGAAAAAAAAGGACTTGTAACTGAACTTTAAAAATTGGTTTTCCTTATAGGATAATATTCTTAGTGCTGGATAGCAGCAACATCAACACAAAAGTTAGAAATTATTATGTAATAATCCAGAATGAAGGATACAAAATAATAAAATTATGTATTTCATATCCTATTTAGGGAGACCAGACATTTACCTACCAAATTGATATCTGATACTTGTCCTGTGGAATCAGCTCGCCCAACACCAATGTAGTAGCCACTGAAGTTCTGAAATGGAGGAGGGTCTGGGGGTTGTGTAATTGGAGAAGTCTGGGTGGTTGTGGGGTCCTGGGTGGTTGAAGACCCATGATTTCCAGAATCTAAAAACAGAACACGATATTTCAGAAGCAACACTTTACCCCACTTATTCCCTGGCAGCAATTAGGAGGCACAGTTTCAAATTCCTAAGAAAAGCTTTTAATATTGTCTCTCATTTTTAGTTTTCTTTGCTTTTGAATTGGTTTGTTTATTTCTTAAGACAGTGTATCATTATGTAATTCAAGGAGGCTTTGAACTCAAAGATCTTCCTGTCTTTGCCTTCTATAGGCTGGGATTATAGCTGTGTGTCACCACGCCCAGTGTTATACATTTGCCTATATATAAAATAGAAAGTGAGAAATGGGAGCCTGTATGAAATCACAAATCAAAGAACTAGCTTAGTCTTGGACTAGTGATGTTTCAGAATAAGCAAGGCCTTGGCAAATGCCTTCTGCCTTCAACTTGTTACCAGCATGTCCTTGTCACCTCATCCTCTTCACTTCCCTGCTTCTCTACCCTAGTCAAGCCAACGGAGAAGCTACTGCTCCTCGGCCTTATGAGTCCATGCCCTGAGTTGACTTCCTTCTCCCTTCTCTCCAGACTTCCCACTGCTCTCCTCTCCACCGAACACTCTCCACCACAGCTTAAGAGCTGATCCATCTCCATCACTCCTACATCCAGCCTAGTTCCTCATCAAAGACAGCAGCCAATTGGTTCTTTTATTAATGCAGCTTAAATCATTGTATACCTGGTGACATAACTCCACCGCAATTTGATTATTCTAATATATGTATGTGTGTGCATTAACAAAGATATATTCCATACCAAATATGTGTGTCTGTAACATACAAACACATATGAATATCAGGGGAGGCAAAATGATATAGAGATTAAAAGGCAAGTACCAGAGACAAACTTCCTGGTTTAAAATCTAATTCTACCAATGATTAGCCAAACAGATCACATAATCTAATTCTCTCTGAGTTTCTCATCTATAGCAAGAAGAGGTTAATGTGCTTTCTGGTATAGCTTTGTACAATAACTTTATAACTACACATTAAAGAGTTAAGCTAGTCATGCTGTCTAACTTTAATTTTCTTTCCAGCTGGACATGTTTTTCTACTGCCAGACAGTAGCCAGCAGTCAACACAGCATCAAGTATCATTGTCACAGGTGCTGGTGGTAAGAACAAGTTAGAGAAGAGACTGATGTCTGGCTTCTGAGATTCCAGAACTTGGGAACTAAGGTGTAACTGACCTAGCCCGATGGCAATGCTCCTCAGAGATGCTTTTGTCCTTCCCTGTGGCTATTAGCTACTAAACAATGGATCCTAAGACACTGGAATTTCCCTAGAAATGTCATGATTTAAAGAGGAAATGTACGGGAATGTGGTGCCAGTCGGGTGGGACAGGAGCTTATCTGCTAGAATGAGATCTCACACTGTCCTGACAACTTGTCAAAGTACCTTCCAGGAGAGATGAACTGAGACCAGGACATGAAACCAAGCAGTCCCACTTACCACTCTCCTTCTATTTCAAACTAAAACTCATATCAGGTAGACTTGGGATGGAGGAGTCACTGACCCTCTTTTTTTCCTCTCTCCACTGTGACCATATTGAATAAATCCTTTTATGCTCTTTAATGTGACTTTGTTTGTCTCTTTAATTGGCCCATAAAGGCTGAATAGCCAAGTATAGCTTGATAATGTTTTCAGGGCCCAGACTCGGACCCTCCCTACTCTGGTAATATAATCTCCTCAAGTTTATAAACAAGATCGCTTCTCTGCCTTTTGGCTAAGATCAAGTGAAGTTTATAAACAAGAACCCTGAAACTTGGAGAAGTGACATAACCAAGACTTCATAAATAACATGTGACAAATCTGGTACCCACATAGCCTCAAATCAGATTCTGATATTCCTGCAACTGCATCCAGGGTTACAAACACACATGTTTCCTGTACAGCATCGGATATTACAAGAAGAAAAGCATTATTATTTCTTTTGCTGCATTGCTACTAACATCAAAATATGATATAAAACCTAAGGCCAAGCCTCATGTGGACGGCAAGCTCTTTGCGATCTTGGTGTTTCAATGTGTAAAATGGTATCAATACTAGAACTTCATAAGAATTTTGTGAAAATTAGATGAAAAAATTAAATTGATTTCTCATTAAACTGCACCACGAAACCACCACACCACATACACACACACACACACACTAAATAAGTAATAAATAACAAATAGCCATTCCTATGAAAATATACTGTGGCTTCTATAACCTCTTGAGTCTACATCTTACTCTCCAATTTTAGGAGCTATATTAAATGAGCAATAATAAGTCCTAAGGACTATTTCACTTCTAGTAGTCCAAGAGTCTACTTTGCCCGCCACTGCAACAGAGAACCCTTCCTCCTTTGTGTTTGCAGAGAATTTACAGCACCGAGACATGGCAAGGGACTGGAAAAAAGAGAAGGCTACAAATGGGAATGCTGGAGAAAACTAATAGCTCCTTTGCCACTTTACCTGAGGCCAGTACTCACTCACTCTCTCTCTCTCTGTCTCTCTCTGTCTCTCTCTCTCTGTCTCTCTCTCTTTTTCTCTCTCTCTCTGTCTCTCTCTCTCTCTCTCTCTCTCTCTCTCTGTCTCTCTCTTATTTGATCCAAATATTCAGCCCTCATCTATCTTCTCTATTGAGTTCACAACCATGTATCTTTATCTTTGCCCTTGTAATAGGGGCTCCATCAATGACCCAATGATAATATTACCTAGAAAGGTAGCCTACAACACATTCAGAAACCAAACTTGCTTCCAGCATCACAACAAGAACTCCAGGCAATATCTAAATGGCACAATTTCTATCTCCTCTCAAAAACTTAGGTGAGTTAAGATGATATGATATGGCCGGGCGGTGGTGGCGCACGCCTTTAATCCCAGCACTCAGGAGGCAGAGGCAGGCGGATCTCTGTGAGTTCGAGGCCAGGCTGGACCGACAGCCTCCAAAGCAATACAGAGAAACCCTGTCTGGTAAAAACCAAAATAAAGATATCATATCATCATAAAGTGTACCTTGTTTACAGAACAACTGGCCCTTGTAAGGATTGAGGTTGAAAACCTGCCTTTAACCATTTTAGGGGGTTGGTTTGACTGATTTGCATTGTTTTCTTTGCTCCCAGTAGAAGAGTATGCCAACCAACAGGCAGATAGAGATTGAAGGCCTAGCAGCAAAAGGTGAACTTACTAGACTTACAAGAACCTTGAACTCTGAGTACATCAACAGAAAACCTAAGAGGACATGTGTATCTATTTGTTATCTGACTATTTGTGGACAAAGGTAAATGTGATAAAAGCTGCTATCATTGCAGAAACCACAAGCAGTGCAGTGGGAGACACATCTCACAGACAGCTGAAGCAGAAAGACATCATTTCTCATCTTGGTGCTGCCCACCAATCAACAAATATCCTACAGGCCCTGGGATGACATCCGGAAGAACCCAAGACACTTACCTTTGTTGTTTTCAATGGTCCCACTGGTGACGAACAGGAGGGTGAGAAGGGCCACTGTGATGACTGTCATCATTACCAGAAGGAAAATGAGGAATGCCTCCAAGGTGGAGAAGGTGCGCTTTGCCATTTCTCCTAAGACCAAACAGAGATGGAACAAGAATCACAGGAGGGAAAGAAACCACAGATTAATAGGCACACGTTTCAAGCTGCCCAAGACTACCTGATCATAGCCCTTCCATTTCAGTGGACTATGCCAAGATGGCAAACATAGAACACACCTCTGGCTCCATGTCCCAAGTCCTTGGAAACCAAGACCAATACTCTTTTGAAAAGCCTGGCTATGGTTTCCAAATCTTTCTCAGCACTACGATCTTCTTGACAACCACTCCTATGATTTGACATTGACATCTGAAGAAAATCATACCATACCATACCTCATTTGTTTGTGGCAATGGTACCATTTATGGGTTTATACTCAAGTCTGGGCCATACTTCTGTCCATAGTGTGACTGATATGCAAAAACACACTTCCTTTCTTACTGTCTCGTCTTTCTCTCTCTCTCTTTCCCTCTCTCTCTCTCTCTCTCTCTCTCTCTCTCTATCTATCTATCTATCTATCTATCTCATCCTCTCTCTCTCTGTCATGTCTGTTTCCCCCTTTTTGGTATCGCTATTATAAACTACAGTTAAGTGCCCTCCATGGCTTGTGCTCCATCCATCACGCCAGTCCTGGTTCCATAATTGACAACACATGGTGCCAAAACTCTACAGGTTTTTCGGTATCTCCTCCTGCTTTGACTGAGATGCCAACAACCTATAAACTTCAACTCGGTCGCTTTTCCAACTAAGGATCTCTGGATTCTTCCATCCACCATCACCATGTCCTGTCTAAGAGACACCAGAGTTCCATACTGCCTGGACTATGATGGAGCAATCAGCTACCCTGGATGTGACAACACCCCAGCTTTCTCAAGTCCCCCAAAGATGGTTGACACCTTCAGGAGCATGACGAACTACTACATCTTCACACACTCTGCTTTAGAAGTAACAGACTGAAAACCAGCACGTCCCAAACTCTCCCTGGAGCATCTATCCTCTCTTTGAACAAGAACTAGTTGCCATTTCTGAAGGAATTTTAAATAAAAGAAAAACAATGCTTATCCTCCCAAAAGAAAACAAAAAACAAAACAAAACAAAACAACAACAACAACAAAAAAAACTGCTCATCTTGTCCAGATGGAGATAAAACCCAATGAATTACTGTTGAAACTCTGACATCACCTTCACTTAATTCCTGATACAGAAATGTAGATTGGTAACTCAAGCCAAGAATGAGTGAAAAATCTCTCTCGGTGATCAAAAGAGATGTCACATAGCTTGCAACTCCTGTGTTCCAGACAAGTTACTACTTTATCATTTCCCTTTCAATATTTTGAAAGAATTTATCATCACCCAAGGTGACTTTCAGGAGTGAGAATCCTCTACAATATAATAAGAAGAAATACAACTTGGTGTTCTAAAATGAATTTCTGAAGTCTAACTCCCAAGTTGAGGTCTCTTACTTTCCCCTTAGAGGGAAACCTTAGATACATAACCACAGATATACAGTGATCATCTTAGTATCCATGCTACAAAATTCCAAAAAATGAGATGCGATGCTGTCTGTATTACCTCTTTTGTCCCCTGAGGAGGAATGAAGTGCTCAAATAATAGTCTTTATCAATATGTTTCAAAACAGCTAAAACTGTACTACTCTTGGGGTTTAATGCTAAAGGTTATTACAAACCCAGGTGAGATTTTCTTTTAAGAGTAATTCTTCATTAAAAATTTTGGGGTTTGATTTATTTATCTTATATGTGTGAGTGTTTTGTCAGCATGTTTGTATGTGTAACACATTTTGGGATTTGATTCATTTATTTTATATATGTGAGTGTTTTGCCAGCATGTTTGTATGTGTAACACATGTGCACCTGGTTCCCAAGGAGGTCAGAAGTCAATTCCTCAGAAGGGGAGTTTAGGATGGCTGTGAACCACCATGTGGGTGCTAGAAACCCAATTAAGGGATTCTGCAAAAACAACAAGCACTCTTAATCACCGAGCCATCTCCAGCAGGAACCTGTTTTCTTAACCTGTGCTTTAGGAAACTCAAGCAGTCATATGGGATTGAACTCTCAACACTTGACCTCCAAATTAGTTTCTGGCTAAGACACTTATCATCTAAGAGTTTCTCTTGATGACAAGAGATAGATGCATTCAATGAAGCCTAGACAAGGCTTTGATTTGATTTATTCTAGATGATAAGCTAGTTAATATCATTGTCAGATTCTGTTAAGATAGAATTTACACCTATAAATACCAAAGTTGGCATTTTACCCAAATGTGGTTTCCAAAATATGGCAGCAACTGCTGCCTTTATGTGTGCCAAGTATTCTCTCGCTGCTAATCCCTGCCCAAGGGCCTAATCCATCGAAATTACTTCCTGGTTTCTTTAAGAGTAGATTTTGTGATCCTTAAGTTTAGAGGTAAAAAATCAATTTAAAAGCAGCATCTGGATTGGATAGAGCTGGGAAAGAACAGAAAGACAGGAACACATCTTATTATTGGGAAGTTGTTCTCTCCTTCTTTTACTGTGGCTATGGTCACCCTCAACACCAATGGCAGGGCCACCTCAGTTCTAGGGCAAGACTAATTAGGTCTATGCCTTGGTCCCAAGCCCCTTTATCAGTCTCAAGAATCAGAAAACACATCTAAGACATACCTCTGGACCTCTGAACTTAAGGAGACTCACCAATCACCAGCTGCTGTTTCAGTGGCAAACTTTAAGCCCATTATACTTAATACTTGCTTAAAGCTTTTTTTTAAAAAAAGTATAATGAATATTTAATATATATAAGTAATATATAATAAGTGACAATATATTATTTATTATACATCTAACATAATATAAATAATATATTTATGATATATAGGTATATAATATAAATAAAATAAATATAAAAATTTAAATAGCTTTTTTAAAGTTATTTCTAGGTGCTTTCTGAGCCAAGATGAGGAACAACTGGGCATCTCAACCCTAGAGCATCAAAATGAAATTGTATATACAAATGTGGTTACAGTTTGTCTATGAAACACAGATACCATGTGTATGTTTGTGTTTATGTGTGTGTTGCCTAGTTTTACACTATCAGCCTTCTCTACCAAGCAAGAACTTCCTTGATTTATGCTCTTACTTGGTCCAGAATGATCTACCAACTGTGCTTTGCCACTCTATTTATCTACCAAGAATGCTGCTAATATATTATCATTCTTTTCAAACTACTTCAGCTGACTTTACCACCCTCTTTCAGGAAATCAAAATTTGTATTAGCACTGTATGTTACTGGCACTGATTAATAAAATCTGAGATCCAACATTAAGGAAGATGTCTTGTCTGTCTTCAGAATGCAAATATGCCATAAGGCACTGCACCTCACACTGTCTTAAATGATTCTAGGTTTCAAGATGGCTCTCTTGATCATTCAGAATCCAGCAAGGCTAGCTGTCTGTCACATCTTTGCAACCCAAAGATCTGCTTTTCAAGGAGACAATTATGAAAACAATTAACAAGTAAACACAAATAAACTTCCCAAACTATGAAAGTGGGGAAAAACTTCCAGACTTTACCCAGGCCTTAGATAATAAGATGAGCTATGATTCCTTTTCCATCTCTCTCTCTATAAAAAAAAAAGTCATTCTTACCCGAGTCTGTGAATCAAAACAGGGTTCACCTCCCAGGAGAGCAAATGTCCATTCAGAATCTTGTTCCTTGTCCCTGCAGATTGTGAGGCTGATTTCTCGGTGTGTCTTCAAATCTACTGAGGAAAGATTCCATAGGCAAGTCTGGGAGCCTTGAAGTTCTCATTAGCATACCTGCGGCCTGGGCAGAAGGATGTGACTAAAGTACATTGATTAAAGAGAGCTTACACGCACACTCTCCTGAACCTGCCTGCTTCTGGAGGCAGACACCGCAGCAGGCCTGTTAGACCGAAGGTCATTTTAATCTTAATGCAACTCTTCCAGTATGACAAGTTCTGGGGCAGCCCTGTAACCCACATCGTTAAAAATATTTATCTGCTGTATTTATCCAGCCTGTGATCCAGAAGAAAATGAATGTTGCTGGACATGGGTGTGGGCTATAGGAATCCCTGAGTGATATTTATACCCCTTTCAAAATAAAGCAGGGATTTTAATTTGTAGGTTTCTGGGCCCTTGAAGTAAAATGTAAAGTCCAAATTGCATAAGATTTATAAATAATATAGATATTCAAAATTATATTGGAAGCAAGGCACAGTACTGCATACCAAGCTTTAGAAACCAGTCTGAGATATGTTGCAAGATCCTATCTTAAAATAGTGACCACAATGATAAGTATTATATAACAAATGGACTGAGAGGTTTCAGTGGCATGAATAACATCACCAAATATTAAGTTGTTTCAAGTTTGCAAACGTGCATTATAAAGATCAAACAGACATAAGAACACATAGCAAAGCAGAAGTGATTATCTGGTGATTAAGATAGTTTCTTTTCAATTTTTTATCTCTTGGTGGTTTCTGTAGCAGCCTTGTATCTTATATGCAAGCTAAGCAATGACCTACAAAAGCCAAGTAGAGCAGAAATAGGCTCACCCTGCTGCTTGGTTCCCCTTTACTCCTAGTAAATTTAGGTCTAGGAAGTAGCTTGTAGGTTTCCTAATCCTTTGTGGAGTTAGAAAAGACAGTGGTCTCTAGAATTACAAGTAAATGCCTTTGACAGATCATTAAGTGATGTATCCTAATGCTGTTCTACTACTGCAAAGGGGAAGAGTTTAAGACATGACAGCCAATGAGGGTTTTTTTTTCTTAATTGGCACATTTAGGTTAAAACTCTTAAAGGTAATAGATGTGGCTAATCCAAGACAGCAGGAAGAGAGGGAGGAGAGATGTGACTTCTCAGGAGGAATGGCTCTGCACATGTCACAGTAGGGGCTCCAGAACCATCTTGGCAGAGCATTGCCATTGAGACATGTGCTTTCTAGTGACTTTAGAGCACTATGCTCTTTCCTTGGTATTTGAGTCCTGAAAGATGACATCTAACTGGTTCAGCATGGATCATATTCTTAGGGGTATGTGCCCCCCCATATGGGGCTTTCTGTCAGTCAGCAGGCCAGGTTCAATCCTGAAGGGTGAAGGAGCCTCAGAAAGATAGACTGCTGACAACTCTTAGAGTTCACACCTTTTAACAGCAAGAGGAATGATTCAGTAAGGAGTAAATTGGAGGAAAAGAGGTCCACACTGGGAAAGTGTTTCTCATACAGCCCTAACTCCTAAACCATAACCATTAGCATCACAAATGTCTTTGTTTTTAAAGATTGATTTGTATTGGGGTGTGTGTGTGTGTGTGTGTGTGTGTGTGTGTGTGTGCACCACACGTGCACAGGTGCCAGTAGAGGCCAGAAAATTATGCCATATTCCATGGAACTGGAATTAGAGATGAGCAACCTGATGAGAATGCTGGGAACTGAATTCCAGTCCTTTGGAAAAGCAGCAATTGCTCTTAACAACTGAACCATTTCTCTAGGTCCCAAAATTTTCTTAATATATTACTTATGTCTATCATTTCGGAGCCTCAAAAGGCATGGTGCTGACTTCACATATGCTACATTAACGGCCATAGCCTTTTATTCTTTAGCTCTTAGAGTAACTAAAAACTGAATTACTTTCAGATGCCATGCATATTATCCTTTATATCATTTCTTGCTGAAGAAACCAAATACCCTTGGGGAGACAGGGACAGGGATTACCTAAAGTAAATCTATAATATTCTATTATATCAGAATTCAAGAAAGCCATCAAGATTATTAGAAAGATTGGTAATTAGATAATTAGTTGTAAAATAATTACACAACAGCATGAGACAAATATGTCTGAATCTATGATCTCATAAAGGCAGTTAGCATTTTCACATCATATAATTTTTAAAAGTCTTTGTGATTAACATAATAATTGTCCTTATTTAGGAAGCACAATCTGTCATTTCAATTCATGTATACTAATCAAATCAGGATAGCATTTCCACCTCTTTATTACTGTCCTGTTTGGAGCCCTCTGATCAGTCAGACGTAACTAATGATTGTAATCCATAGTGTTTCCTCACTGTTCTTTAGATACAGAAATTTAGCATTCCTATCAAACCATCATTTTTGAAAAGACCCCAAGTAACTAATTCACTTTTCTAATAGCTGATAGCAATAATAATAATAATAATGACAATGATAATCAATGTAGGGGCTTCAGAAAATTTTAAATCCATTCTGCTTTTTTTCTGCAGGAATCCACCAGGAAGAGTCAAATAACTGGTGAAAGACATTTTCTTGCCATCTAAGAAATGGGGAGGACAAGAAGAAGACTCAGCACAGAGATCTGTCAAGTCTCTGGGTGATGTTCAAAACTTACTCCCAAAATTTTTACCATTAAGTCAAACTTAAATTGGATGAGCGTCTAAATCTGTTTCATAGAAAACACGAAAAGACAAGTGAATGCGTGCTAGAACTGGTATGCTGAGTCAGCGAGAAGAACCCGGGCTGCTGGAAACTGAACGATCAGCTGGTTTAAATAAATGGAGAAGAGGAGAAAGGAGGTACATCGAGAGGGGAAGGAACCCAGTGGAGCCGTGAGAGAGAAGAGCAGGAATGCCTGGATGGTAGTAAGAAGGAAGGGAGAAAAAGAGGGAGGGACAGCGCAGAGTAAAAGAACCCCAAGAGCTGGAGCAGCATTGGATACTACAGACCCCAAGCCAGTGTCATTTGGAATCTGATTAAGAGACATCTTGACTCAATTTCCATTCCAGTTCCAGATGCTGGACACCCACCTACCTACACTGCCGATGTGGGTCAGGACCTGCCTGTCAGATGCACTGACATGACACTTAGAATCAGGATTGAGCCACTTGGAGACACAAGGACTGGGACATGTTGTCTCTTGGCAACATGGATCTGCTGGCAGCTCCCAGGTTGCTTCCTCATTCCACAACTCTGGTCCACATGGTCTGTCTCTACAGGCTAAGCTGGATCCAAGAGCTCAGCCTCAACTCTTAGTCTGTAGTCTATGCAGTGATTCTAGAGTTATCTCAGCCATACGAAAATTCTTTTCTTTCTAGGCTCCCTGGAGGTGTCTCTGATATGCCCCCACTAAGAACCTGTCCAAGCTCGGCATCATAAGGGCAAGTGTTGAACCTTCCACACTTTGGAAAGGGTCTGCATTCTAAGTAGGAGATTCTGTGCATGCCAAAGGGTTTCTGAGAACATTTGGGAGACGTTGTATGATGTATGTGTATGTTCAATGTAGGTGTGTGTGTATAGGCAGGGGTCAACTTTGTATATCATTTTTCAGAAATCCACATTGACTTTGAGACAGGGTCTCCTACTGGGACATGAGTCTCGCTGATTAGGCAGGTTTAACTGACCAGCAAGCCTCAGGGGTCTGCCTATCTTAACAACCCTAACAGCAGGCTTACAGCTACACAGCACCATGCCTAGCCTTTTAAGTGGATACAGGAAACTCCGCTTCGGTCCTTATGCTTACACAGCGTTCATTTTACCAACAGAGCCACATTCCCAGGTGCTCTGGGTTAATCTTTAAAATGTAAAGTGATGAGCAGTTTGACACAGTAAATTTTCATAAGAGAAATTAATTTTAAATATAGAATGGATGGGCTGACATTGAGGTGCATTGCTAACTCACAGATACTGCAGAGGAATGGGGGGGGTTGCTTTAAATTCCAAAACATTATAGGCTAACTGTAGAGTCACCTTTTCAACCTGTCTAAGTTTAACCTCGATTTGTAAGTGAAATCTCTGATATTGCAGTCTGGAATTTGGATGTCTCACTTAAGGACGAAAGCTACACTTGTCCTACAGTGAGTCTGGGATGGCAGTTAGGGACATTCTACCACACAGGGGGAAGCTCAAATCCCTGAGCAGAGACCCACTGACAACCTCAGTGCCAGGAGCAGAAGGCATAGAACATGAAAGAACACACTAACCACCCTAGAAAACTCACCAAGCCAATGTACCCCCATAAAGGCACCACTAGGTGTTAAGCAGCCTCCGGCTTTGCCAAAGGAATGAGACAAAGAGCAGCGTTGCTGGAGAGTCTCCCCAGTTGACTCCAGTCCTGCCTTGGATGCAAAGGAAAAAGATGAGTGGGGCCATTCAGGGCATGGGAAAGACTGGGACTTGAATCTGAAGGTTACTATCTGTTTCTTTAATCAGTCTGGGATTTATTTTTCCTTTTTAGAATACAACCCAACAAGAACATATCTTGTTAAAACATCATAGGGTAATGCATTTTTTTAAAGTACTTTGCTAATTTTATAACCAAATGTTAGTTGTTATAATATGTGAATGCTAAGAGTGGTAGATTTTTGTACATTTAAACCCCTACAGCACAGATATCTTTTCTTAGCCGTGTCTCATGCTAGATTCCAAAGATCTCCCTATTGAGCTTTGATAAGCTGCCCAGTGAGAGGAGATAAAATTGGAGTTGCAGAACCTCACCACACTTCTGCACTTGTGATCAGCACTGGAGATCTGCATAACCTTCTCCAGAGTGTTTGGAAATTATTCTCTGGTGATTTATCCTTTTCCAGAACCACAGATAAGAATTTATTTCATTTTGTCAGTGACAAATGTGACATGTTTGCCATACAAGATTACAAAGGCAGATGGGGAGAAAACAGGCAACAGCTGCATTTATCATCATTTCAGAGACAGGGCAACAATATCTTTTCATATAACTCTTGCCCACCACATAAATCTTGGCAGCTTGGCATCTCCTGCCCAGACTGTGGGCCTATGAGGAAAGCACCACATTTGTCTTTTGATACAATCTGAGAAAAGAAGGGGACTCAGAAGACAGCCTGGCAGTATCCAGATGGGGCTGGACTCAACACTTTTTCTACGAGACACAAAAGGTAGAGGCAAGGCTGAATGGAGGTTGGTGGAAGGCACCCTGCCTTCTGTGTTCTAAGGAGAAGGAGACCTGAGGAGAAGATGCACCCAGTGAGAAACAACCACTTATTTGCCTAGAGCATACTCATCTGCAGTTAGGCATAGCTCTCTCTTCCCCCCATTAGAAGCAAAAAGTATTGTGAGTCTGCCAGCATCTGTTTTGTTACTTCATAGTACTGTGACCACCCAACAAGAAGCAACTTGAGGGATTTATTTTGGTTTCTGGGATAAGGGTGCAGTGTTTTAGCGAGGAAGCCATGGCAGCAGAGACAGCTGGAATAAGCAGTGAGTAAGAATAGCAACACTCACCTGGCCGGTTCCTGTTTTTTCGTTGTTCAGTCTGGCCCCCAGCCCATGTCATGATGCTGCCTACGCAGGGTGGGTCTCCTCTCCTAAATTAATTCTGTTTAGAAAGTCCCTCACAGGGAGGCCCAAAGGTGTACCTCACTAATGCCGTAGGAATTTCTCGTCGAATCGAGTTGACAATCAAAGTTAGTCATCCCAGCTCCTCTTCAGGAACCACACGCCATTTCTTACATTCTCTCTTGCTGTGGCTGTTTCTCTACATTCCAAGGACAGCTCCTGTAAGATCCTTGGACAAGGGAGGAAAACAGTCTTCCTTGTATGGATCTCCTGGAGAAACCATGCCTGCAGAGGGACTTATCCCTGCAGATTTCTCACGGATTTCAGAGAGCAAGATGACACGTAAAACAGCAAGACTCAGGAGGTACAGCTAATGAGATTAAAAGGTCATCTATCTTACACTTGTTTACCACTAAGCTCCTTTGTTAACCAGAAACTGATGTGGGCCTTGAATCTGGAGTAATTAAGATTAGAGTTGGAATTCCCTATCTAAGTTGGATTCCTAAATGTTTAGTGGCCACATCAGTCTATGAGCAAAACCTGGAGCAGGGAAACCAGACAGGAATCAGGAGCCTGAAAAGGACAAAGGCGGAATCCATCTCAGGATCCAAGATGGGGCCAGGGAAGATCCTGGTTTAAGCTTATGAAGCACAGGTCTAAGGTACTGAGCTTCAGACCCAAGTCTCTTGCATGCAATGTACATAACTCCACTTTATGGGTCAGTGTGTTAGAGATTTGCATGGGTTGGGCTGGCATACCTACCCAAAATGAGACAGACAATACTTAAAACAGTAACAGCCCATTGAGACCTCATACGTAGACATTTACAAAGCTACAGTACAAGGAGAGTCACCTTTAAAAATCACTGTACAATAAACAGCGAACTCAGTACATGCTAGGCAATGTTCTAAGATTATTATATAAATTACCTCTGTGAGGATAATATTGTTCTTATACTCAGTCTACATTTAAATTAAAAACCAAATAAACAGCAACAAAACTGTCACAGGGAAAATAGCAACTGAAGGTCATACAGCCAAACTTGATTCTGAGATAATCAGATCTGTCTTTGGTCCTCCGGGGAGCTCTCCGTTTCACTATGCGATATGAGCATGTGCCTTATGCTCTTAATACACATGAGAATCTCAAAGTCACAACAAGCTTGTGCATACAATGTAAGGCAAGCTCCAAAGCCACTATAAGAAGAAATCAAACATTTAGACTCTAGGGTTCTAAGTAGAGGTGGGGATTTGAGGTTGCCTAAGCCACACAGTCAACCAAGAGGCAACTGGAGTCACTTGCTTGTGGTCACTGTGGTAACAAACTCATTCAAATCTGGTTCTTCCCCTGTTCATGAACATATGGCAAAGTAATATGCTCCCCCCTGGTAGTTACAGGCCAACGGGCTGTGGGTTGTGGGTGTCAGTGACATATGTCACTTCTAAACTAAAGGAAATGAATGACACTGAGGCATTTGAGAGGAGGTGTGAGTTCTGTTCTGTTAGTTTTGTCTTCCCACACCACTGTAAATGTAATTGCCATGCATCCCAGATGCCAGGTCTTACATGGAAGAAACAAACCTCAGAAATTCACCAGACCAGGCATGTGATTTTCATAATAAGAAATAAACATTTACATGTTAAGTTACTAAGGTTTGGAGGGGCGCATTTGCTAGTGCAGCAAACCTCTTGTCTATCAAATGCAATGATACTGCCAGTTGATGAAGATTACTCCTCATCTTAGGTCAACTATATACCTTTGCAAATGTCATTCCATTCATCAAGCACTTCCAATAGAGAAAGCTGAGACTCAGAATGACTGGACCTGGAACTATAACTAATTCATGACAATTGTGGTTTGGTTTGGTTTGTTTCTATTTTTCAAAGACAGGGTTTCTCTGGGTAGCCCTGACTGTCCTGTAAACCAGACTGGCCTCAAATTCAGAGATCCACCTGCCTCTGCCTCCCAAGTGCTGGGATATAAGGTGTGTGCTAATTCCTATCAGTTTTTTCAAGCTCTAAAATACCCTCATAGTAAAACTTATTCCTCCAAGACACATGCCCCCCCACCCCTACTTTGGCTTTAAAAGAAAGCAGTAGACATTTCAAAGCTATTTAAAATATAGATGACAGAGGCATACAGCCACACTTATACATTTCAGGATAAAAGTATTAGGGAGAGATTTAGAGAAGGTTTTTTTTTTCATTTCATAATGTTATATTTTTCCTGTAATAATCACATATTACTTTTGTAACACAAAAGTAAACTTTGCAGGGATGAATTCAGGTATTTCTCAAGGAGGCTGATGCAATCAACTCTACTTAGGCATAAAATAAGGACACCATCTAATGCATCATGGTGCATACACAACCAGCTCAATTCTGATATAATCAGTTCCTGTTTGTTCCCTCACATCCTTAAGACTGGGTTCATCTCAGATTACATCATAGTTGAGCTCCTCATTCAGTGGGCTAAGTGCATAGGGCTTTGGGAAGTAAATTTGAGTCAGAGTTAGTGGATCAAAGTACTACATGTTTAATTCACTTGCCTGGGTGGGCTAACCCTTAGATGCACCAAAGTGATATAAATTCCTTATTCTCCAGAATTGAATAATTATACTGGTATTTACATAAAGGATTTGATAAGTCTAGTTTGTAGTTTGCCAGAAGCTGTTACCAAGTTGCCAATCCTGTTGGTTTTGCAAGCGAGTACATGGAACTGAAGATATGATCTGAAACCAGAATATTTCCCATTCCTATGTGTCAGTTCAAGGGTTAATATATTCACATTTCTAACTCAAATCTTCCCAGTGTCAGCTCTGCCCAGTCAGAGCAGACAGGTGCCAGAATAAACAATGGGGAAGTTCATGTTCCTGTGTCAATCAGCCTGGCTGAGCTTCTCTTTAGAGACACCGGATTTGCAATGGTAGAGGTGAGGCTTCATGCAAGACTCAAGCATTGAGATATAAGTCTCATAAATAGAAGGAATAGTGAAAGCCCAAGCATTTTCAAACCACACAATCTTATCTCATAATGCTTTAAAAAGTATTTCAGTCCATCATAAGAGAGATAATAGTAGTTTTACAAAGAATGTTGAGAGTGCCTCATAGGAGAAAACATCAGGAAACTGGCATGTGTGCTGTCTACCCTGCCAGCACTCATGGCTAAGGTCATCTTCAGCCAGTCACAGTTTCTGCCATCATGCAAATCAATACCTGCTTTTAAAAAAATCTTGTTCCAGCCGGGCGGTGGTGGCGCACGCCTTTAAACCCAGCACTCGGGAGGCAGAGGCAGGCGGATCTCTGTGAGTTCGAGGCCAGGCTGGACCGACAGCCTCCAAAACAATACAGAGAAACCCTATCTCATAAAACCAAAAAAAAAAAAAATCTTGTTCCAGTTTATTCAGATGAAGAACTGAATTACCCTTGAAAACCCTTTGAATGGAGAGAAGAAACTGCTGGTTTGTAGGGTGTTGGGGCATTAGCAATGCTTAGGGAGGCCAGGACTACCCACATCACCTTCATCCTGAAAGGGGAAGTAAGTGGGCATGTTTATCAGCTACTCTTCTTTAGAGCAGGTAAGTGTGTGAGAGAGACTGCAGATTCTGTCTGGAATGGAACAGCAAATGATGATGGGCATTGAGGGTGCCATCGAGACAACTGACTGTCAGGCTAGAAAGTGCTGTCCTATCCAAAGGGCACCGCCACCACTCACCTTGTGCCATGAGGAAGCTCAGACCCAGTATTTTGTTAATGAAATGCAAGTAACAGAGAAGTCAATATCCAATTTCTTGACTTTTAAATGTAAGTAAAGAACTTGGAGAGGAAAATAAAACAAAGGAAGTTCATCAGGCTTCAAGTCATTCAATAGAAGAAAAAAATGAACATGTAAAGTCTAGAAACTGCAACCTCTGCATTCCTTCCTTCAACAACATTTTCTGAGAATCTATGGAATATGTAGCTAAACAAGGATCCTGATAGCTAGACAGCAGTGGAATACATCTTTAATTCCAGCACTCAGGAGTACACTCTCTGAGTTTGAGGCTAGTCTGGTCGGTAGAATGAGTTCCAGAGTTCCAGGACAGCTAAGGCTACACAGAGAAACCATGGCTTGGGAAAAAAACACAAAAAAACTAGGGTCCTGCCCTCACACTTCTTACAAGTTGGGCTGGGATGTAGCAAAGTCTGTGTCTAGCATGTTAGTCTGGGTTTTACCCTCAATACTGATTAAAATAAACATTTGGGTTTTTAATAATAAAATTTAAAATAAAAAATTAAATATAATGTGAAACAGTGATGATGTGCAAGGGATTCTAATTCTGGACTATTTGTACCTCTGGGACCTATAAGAGGTAAGTCTACAAAAAAATAGATTCCCAGAAAGGGCTTTGCCAAAGAGATGATATCTAAGTTGAAATGAAAAAGGTGGCTGACCCAGTCTATCAATATTTGTGGTTGTATAACAAACCACCCCAATATTTACTAGCCAAAAGTAATCATCTCTTTAGCTCATAATTCTGGACCAGGTGGGCAGCTATAATCTGGGTCTTGCTCTCACATCCACAGTGATGCTAAGTTAGATGGGGACTTGACTGGGAATTACTCATCTAGGAAATCTCCATCAGATAGATTGTCTCTGCTCCATGTGGACACTGTTTTGTCAGCAGCCTAGTAAAGGTTTGCAATTATGACAACTGGGCAAGCTTCAAAAAATGCATAGAGCCAGGTGGTGGTGGCGCACGCCTTTAATCCCAGCACTCGGGAGGCAGAGGCAGGTGGATCTCTATGAGTTTGAGGCTGGGCTGGACCGACAGCCTCCAAAACAATACAGAGAAACCCTGTCTTATAAAAAACCAAAAAAAAATGCATAGAAAGAGGCAAGCTTCAGTGTCTAGGCTCATAATTGTCACAGGGTAACTTTGCCTGAAGCCTTTTGGCCAAATGCAATCTCAGAGCCAGCTCAGACTCAAGGGAAGGAGAAATAGTCTCCCCATTGTAGACAGCAGTCACATTGAAGAAGGTATGGTTTCTGGGAGAGGTCAAGAATTACAGACATTTTGGTAATCCTCTTTAACTAATGGAGTATGTAGCATGTGGAAAGCCCTGAAGATAACTGAGAGAGAAAATAGAGTTACAGAGAACACAAGTTGTTTAGTGGAACAGCAACAGAGAAATCAAAAGGTTTTCAAGGAAGGACACAAGTGAGAACAGAGACCCAGTGTGTATACAGCCGAGTGAGATAGGAAGACTTTCCTAAAGAGCTCTCTCCCTGCAGACGAAGCAGCCACACAGTAAATAACATACTTAGTCAAATGTAATATTGGGCTGGAGAGATGGCTCTGCCATTAAAGGCTAGGCTCAAAATCAAAACATAATATTATCTCAGCTCATATCTGGTTTGAAAATGTTCAGGGAAGGTATCATGAAAGAGACAGAATCCACACTGTACTCTGAAAAATAAAAATGACTTTGCCAGGAAAAAACACAGAGGTAACCAAAGGGTAAGTGTTAGCCAATGTGCAAGAATCAAAACACAAAACCAAAACCCACAAAGCACAGCAAAAGCATTGTACTGATGTGATTTGTCTAAGCTGAAGATTGCAGTTCTCGATCTCTTTTAGCCTGAACACTGTGAAAGACCACATTCTTTCATAACACTATCACTTTCACACCCTGGGTGATTGACAGAGTTAAGACAGGATATGGAATTAGGTTTGGGTGTCAACTTTGTGATTAGAATACCATCTGCTCTTACTGATCCTTTGTGACCCTGAAGACTTGCTAATGCCACTCCTGCCAGGGAAGCAGGTAGGCTAACTGGAAATCTTCCTCTTCTCCAATCCATTCCCCGTTCTCATCCCCACCTTGTAGCAGACCACCTACTAAGGCCTACCCTCCTCTCTGCCCCCATCTCCAACATAGCAGACAGATCTTCTCTGCTAACTTCCCACCCTACTCATCCTATTAACCCACAGTCCAGCTCTAGCCTGCCAGAGAAGTAAGTATGACAACCCAGGTGAGCAAGCTGGGTTTTTACTGTCCATCCTCTCCTCTGTGTCCAGTCCCCTGGTCTCATCTCCAACTCTGTAGCAGATTGCCTGGTGGGACTCTCCTCACTCTCTGAATCCATTTCCAGAGGACTTAGTAGATCCTCGTGCAACATCCTGTTTTCCTCCTTCCTATGGAATCCCTTAGCCGGCCCCCACCTCTGCCCTCAGACCAACCTCATTCCTATGTGTCAACTCCTAATACCTAGCAAAACATTTACCAGGAATCCCTGGTGGCCACACCTAGCAGTATCACAGAAGAATTTCATAGGAGGCAACATACAGCCACCAGACTTTCCAAACAACCAGAGAGAGCAACAGAAACCAAGGGACAAAACATACATCCAACAAAGACATTGTCATAAAGATATTGGTACATAGAATTTCAGTCATCCCAAACACAGATACCTAGAAGCCAGCATAAAACACAATCAATAACAACCAGGAAAATGTGTCTCCACTAGAGCCTAGCAAGCCTACCACAGTAGGCCCTGAGATTACAGCATAGCTGCAACACAAGACAAAGACCATAAAGATGGCCTTTATGAGTTCGGTAGAATTCCTTAAGGAAGAAATGGGTAAATCCCCTGAATAAATTGAAAACACAAACAATGGAAGGAAGCAAATAAAACAGTTCAAGGCCTAAAAGTGGAAACAGAATCATAGAGAAAACCTAAACTGAGGTAAATGTGGAAACAAAACCTCAGTGGCAAGCATCATCAACATCCTTGTCTTATATTCACAAGAGATGGAAGAGAGACTCTCAGGCATTGAAGACACAATAGAAGAAATGGATACCTTGGTCAAAGAAAATGTTAGATATAAAAACTCCTGGCATAAAGCAGCCAGGAACTTTGGGACACTATAAAAAGACCAAATCTAAGAATAAAAAGAATCAAGAAAGGAGAAGAAATCCAGGTCAGATTTTCAACAAAATCATAGAATAAAATGTCCCTAACTTAAAGAAGGAGATGCCTATCAAGGTACAAAAAGCATATAGAACATCAAACAGACTGAACCAGAAAATAAATTCCCCTCAGCACATAGGAAACAAAACACTAACTATACTGAAAAAGAAAGAATATTTTAAAATGTAAGGGGAAAAGACCAAGTAACATATAAAGGCAGACCTATTAGAATGACACATGACTTCTCAATGTAAACCCTAAAAATCAGAAGTAGATGTTATACAACCTCTAAGAGACCACAAATGCCAGCCCATACTACTATTCTCAGAAAAACGTTCAAGCACAATAGATAGAGAAAACAAAACATTGATTATTATATAACTAAATTTAAGCACTATCAGCAAACCCATCCTTACAGAAAGCACTAGAAGGAAAATTCCAACACAAAGAGGTTAACTACACCCAAGAAAACAAGGAATAAATAATCCTAAACCAAGGAAATCAAGAAGAAATACACACACTACCAACAACAACAACAAACAAACAAACAAATAACAGGACTCAACAAACACTGCTTTTATTGAAATATCAATAAACAGAATTCATCATATAAAAACACTCAAAGACAAAAACCACATGATCATTTCACTACCTATAAAAAAGGCCTTTGACAAAAGGTATTACAGCACTTGGGAGGCAAAAGCATGTGAATATCTGAGTTTGAGGCCAGCCTGATCTACAGAGTGAATTACAGAACCGCCATAAATACTGCTCATTGATGTCTCTCAACTCCAGTGATCTCAATTCACCAATGAACGTCACAGACTAATAGCATGGATATAAAAGCAGGGACCCATCTTGCTACATCCAAAATACACAATTTAACATCAAGGACAGACATCACCTCAGGGTAAAAGTATAGAAAAACTATATCCCAAGCAAAAAGACCTAAGAAGCAAGTTGCCATAGCCATTTTAATATCTGACAACGTAGAATTCAACTCAAAACTTGTAGCATGGACAATAAAAACAGAGACAGATATCAGGCTTCAAGTTGAAGATCAGAGAAGCAAAACAGCCAGGCACTAGCTCCTGCCTCTATCTCAGCCTGGTAGGTGACCCTGGCTCCACAAGTCCTCAGCATGACTGCAGACTGAATGCCAGAAGACTTAATAATGAATGTCTTGCTCCTATATTATATATCTCTCTAGTGCTGGGATTAAAGGCTTATGCTCTGTTTCTCTTTTAGACCAATTCACTCTCATGTAGCTCTGGGTGGCCTTGAACTCCCAGAGATTCATCTGCCTCTATCTCCTTAGTCCTGAGATTAATGGTGTGTGCCACCATTGCCCAGCTTCTATGGCTGTGGCTAGCTTTGCATTCTGATCTTCAGTGGTTTTATTAGATCATAAACAATATAATTGGATCACCACAAACACTAATCAGAAGAGTAGGGAAGGATTCTAAATTGCCATCAAATAAAAAATCTATCAAGAGGACTTGCAATTCTTAACATCTATGCAGCAAACAAAAAGGCACTTGAGTTCATAAAAGAAACACTACCACATCTTAAATCACATGTTGACATTTACACACTAGTATTTGGAGACTTCAGTACTCCACTGTTGCCAATATGTAAGTCATCCAGACAAAAAAACAAACAGAAAATACTGGAGCTAACTAATGTTATAAACCAAATGGACCTAACAGATACTTACAAAACATTTCATCCAAACACAAAAGAAAATAGCTTCTTCTAAGCACTTCATAGACCTTTACCCAAAAATGACAATTTATTCAGACACAAAACAAGTCTCAACAAATACCAGAAAATGATAACATCCTACATCCTATCTGATCACTATTCATTCAAGCTGGATATCAACACAACAGAAACAACAGAAATCTTACAAACTTATTAAAATTGAAAACTTACTACCGAATGAGCTGTTAAGAACAAAATTAAAGTCTTTCTAGAATTGAATGACAATGAATGCACAACATACCTAAACTTGTGGGACACAATGAAGGCGGATCTAAGAAGCAAGTTCATAGCATCAAAAAAAAAAAAAAAAGTAACTTAACAGCATACCTGAAAGCTCTAGAACAAAAAAAAATTTAATTAAAAAAATACCCAAGAAAATAGAAACAACAACAACAAAAACAAAGACTCAATGAAATAAAGTTGGTTACTTCAGAAAAGCAGTAAGATTGACAAATTCTAATCCAAACTTACGAAAAGGCAGAGAGAGAATATACAAATTACCAAAATCAGAATTCTACCATACTTTCAAAGAAGAGTTAATACCAGTATGTCTAAATTTATTCCACAAATTCGAAACAGAAGGAAAAAATGTCAATTCATTTTATGAGGCCACAGTTACTCTGATACCCAAACCACATAAAGATCCAACAAAGAAAGAGAATTACTGGCCAATTTCTCTTATAAACATAGATGCAGAAATATTCAATGAAATACTTGCAAACCAAGAACACATCACAAAGATCATTCACCATAATCAAGTAGGCTTCATCCAAGAGATGTGGAGATGGTTTAATATATGAAAAATCAATAAATGGAATTCATTATATAAAGAGACTAAAAGACAAAAACCACATGATCATTTCACTAGCTGTAAAAAATGCTTTTGACAAAATCCAACATCATTCATGGTATTTACAGCAAGCTCATACATAGTAAACATTAATTTAAATGGAGAGGAACTCAAAGCAATCCCACTAAAATCAGGAACAAGACAAAGTTGACCACTCTCTCCATAGCTATTTAATATAGTACTTGAAGTTCTAGCTAGAGCAAAAAGACAATTGAATGAGATCAAGGGGAAGAAAGGAAGAAAGGTAGGGACGGAGGGACTGAGGGAAGGAGGGTGGTGTCCTAATGATATCCTGCTATACTCACAGCCTTGCTCAGCCATACCTGAGAAGCTTCCTCCAGCAGCAGTTGGAAACAAACAAAGAGCCCCACAGCTAGACATTATGTAGAGAGTTTGGAACACTCAGACCTAAACAGGATGTCTCCATCAAATCCCTCCCCTCAGAGAACAGAGAACCCTGTGGAAGAGGAAGCAGAAAGAATACAAGAGCCAGAGAGGATGGAGGACACCAAGAACACAAGGCCCTCTAAACCAGCATGGTCAAAGCTCACATGAATTCACAGAGACTAAAGATGTGTGTACACTGAGCCTACACACATCTGCCCAGTTCCTTTGTGTAAAGATTATGGCTTCCAGTTTATCCTCAGTTTCTATCCTTAGTATGAGAGCAATCAAGTAGTCCTCTCTCTGTCTGTGTCTGTTTCTTGTGCCTTTTCTTGCCTCTGTTCTTTCTTTCCGTTTGTTTGTTTTGTCTTATTTCAATGCATTTTTTTATCTTATTATATATTTTTGTGTTTTATTGTTCAAAGACTGTTGTTTCCTAATGAGAAACAGAAAGGGGGGTAGATCTGGATGGGAAGGGAGGTCGGGAAAACTAGGAGAAGAGGGAGGGAGGACTGTAATAGAACATATTATGTGATTTTTAAGAAAGCTATTTTCAAAACAGAGGATGGGAGAAACACATATTAAAGACCCACTGATGCAGGCTTTTGTTGGAGGTCAATGAGAGATGAAATTGACAAGTTACGTTTATAGACAGAGCCTAATGATACTCAAATGCTAGACTAAAGAAATGGAACTTAGTGGAGTCTAAAGGAGAGAAAAAGCAAAGCCTGTGTTTCTCACATGGCCCTGACAGCAATCTTCTGCAAATACTATTGCTTGTTTTACAGATGAGGGAACAAGCACACAGAGAAATTGTATGATTTCCTAAGTTTAGGGCCCTGCTCCAATTCAAACTCTTGGTAAAGAGTGTGTTTTACAAGGGTTGATTCAGCATAAGCAGATGAAATAAAACAGGGAAAGGCAACCAGCAGATAGTTCTGCTCTATCCCATTGCCCCGTCAGGCATTACTAATACATCCACTGTTACCAGAGAAGTCCAAATTAATCCTACAAAGTCTTCCCAGTATATGTTCTAAGGGAAATGAAAGTTGAGTTGAAGCCTACTGCACTTTTGAGGTGGAATAGGCAGTTACTGACAAGAGGAGATACCATGTAAGAAAACATTAGATTCAAACCTATATTACCCCACCCCACAAAACTCAGGAACCACCACAGGAGGGGGGGCATGGAAAGGCTGGACAAGCCAGGGATTGGAGAGGACCCAAGTAAAACAGTGTCTTCTGGGAGTTAACAGTCCCATGGCACTCACGAACTCCCAGCAGCTGTGATCATGATCACTTGAACAAGATGCCAGTCAATATCAGGGAGAGGGCAGGAGAGCATGAGCTCCCACTCCTAACTGAGGTGCTATTGACAGTATGGTGCTTCCTGGGGATGGAGAGTCTGTTTTCTTTAAGGGGATGATGGCCCATGTTAGGTTGACCACATGACAATGGGTGACCCCATGCCTGGGAGTATATGGACAGCACTTTGGATTCAATGGGTTGATGAAAAGAAAGAAAAAGGAGTGTATAGAATTGGATGGAGATAGAAGGGTGAGAATAGATCCAGGAGGCGTTAAGGGAAGAGTAAAGGGTAATCTGATCAAAATACACTGTATGAAATTCTAAAAGAGTTAATAAAAAGTTCTGAGTACTTTAAAAATTAGAGTGGATGTAGGATGTGTCAGAGGCAGTCAAATGGAAAAGGTAAATACTTGGAGAAGTAGTGATGTGTCAATAGGACTTGGAGTTTGCTTAATGTAGGAATAAGAGAAATGGAGTAACCAAACATCACTCCACAAAAAGAGGGGAGGAGCAGGAGGAGGAAAGGGGGGGTGGAAGAGGGACAAACAGACTCTGGAAAACAAATTGATTGTGAAAAGAAGAAAACAGCTAATGTTTAAGCATTGGGTATAAGCAAACACCAGGGTTCCCAACATCAGAATGAGGGTTGAGACTAGTGTTGGCAACAATCACCACAAAACCTAGAATCCCATGAATATAAAAGTTTCTCCTGATTCTTGGTACTATTGAAAGAATGCATATAGGAAATAAATCCAGTGCTTATTTACTCTAAAGTGTGTCATACAAGTGTCCTGGTAGAACTAAAGCTAGGAAAAGGTCAAGAGTGGATATAAACTAACTTTGCTTACTCTGCTTCCCTCCCTCCCTCCCTCCTTTCTCTCCCTTTTTCCTTCCTTCCCTCTATTCCACCTTCCCTTTTCCCCTCCCTCTTTCCCTTACCCTTCCCTTCTCTCTTCTTCCCCTCTCTCCCCTCCCCTCCTTCCCCTTCATTTATATGACAAAATGGGAGCAACTCCTGCATTTTCTGCTAGATCTTGAGGGCACTGCGTAAAGCATAGTGTCCTGCTCGATGAGATCCTGACATTTATTGTTTTCCGCTTCTTTTTTGTTTGATTTAATGGTTGGTTGGTTGGTTGGTTGGTTGGTTGGTTGGTTGGTTGGTTGGTTGGTTTGGGGTTTGGTTAGGTGTTTTGAGACAGGCTGTGTAGCCCTAGATGGCCTCAAACTTAAATTTCTTGAGCTCCTCACTCCTGAATCCTGGGATGTGATAGTTTTTCATGCAAAAAATAAAAAAGTGATGCCCATGTTTGGAGGAGGGACTGATTTTAATCCAGTCTCCTGCCAATGAGAAAATACAACATTTTGTTCTAAAATGTTACTTTGGGGATTTAATTTCCTTTGGTTCAAATCAGAGCATGGCCCTAAAGTGAGGAAGGAAGTCATGCGATTTCTCTGTGTTTGTTCCCTCATCTGTAAATGGCTAACAGTTTCTGCTTAGAATTGCTATGAGGGACTCAGCCAATTGGTGTCAACCCAAGATATACTTAGTTCTCCCTTCTGCTCCTCTCAGCCTTTCCTTCTAGCCTGTCCTCATTCCTTTGTCACTCCTCTGACCTGTAGAAGCACCCTCTTCCAAGGGCCCACAGCCCACACACTAGGTCGGGAGTCAGGTAGGCTGTCTTTATCCTCCTTCTTGTTCTTCATTTGGGTCTCCCCAGACTTACTCTTTGTTCTGAGGCAACATGCCTACCTGAACCCCTCTTTCCGGCCCCCTCCACCTCTTTAGGATTTGGCCTCTTGCTTTGGACCTAGTATCATCCTAGCTCTTTCTCACTGCTCCTTTGCTTTCTACCCCATCTCTATTCCTTCATGACTCCCTGACAACCAGCAGAATGGTTCTGAACCATCTGTCTACCAGGGACCCCACAGTTGCCACACTTGGCTGAGATACAGAATCACTCATTCTCCAGAAGGAACCCCAACAGCTACCACACTTGGCTGGGACTCATAGAGGGCAACAGCGATCAAAATCAGAATACCCATGATCAAGACCAGATAGCCACACCAAGAAACACTCCAAATATTGCAATTCAAGATGCCTAAATATCATTGCAGAAACAAAAACATGACCAACCTGATGTGGAAGGTCAATGCAATATGAAATATGATATATTTGTTTACCAGAATAAGAACTTACACACAAAAGGCTGGGGAGTCAGAAGCATAGCAGGCTTCCAGAGGAAGAAAGGAGAAGAAAGAGTCGTTTCTCTTTCACTTCCTTTTATCTCCACCTGTTTTAAATTTCCTTATCCCCGCCCTTAGGGCAGATAGCTCTTTTTGTTATTCATCTTTTGCTTATATTTGACAAGGTAAAGGAAGGAACATGGGGAGGGGCAACTAACGTATATGAAAATCCATATAGAAACCTAATATGTAGACACTTTCTATATACAAACATATATAAAAAGAATTTAAATGGGATTACCGCATAATGGTAGAGACAATGCTCTAATTAGTTATCATATGTCAACAAATAAAACCACCAGTGTCAGGAATGGGTTACATTATTTTTGAGTCATTGGCCAAAGAGGTCCCTAAAAAACCCCAAATATCACATGCTATTGTCAAGGCTATTGGCTAGTCTCCATAACCTGACAGTAAGACCGTATTGCTAAAGACATAACTTATTTATGTCACTGAACATGGAGTAGCAACTAGCACCCAACTAGAAGCTTCATTTCTATTGACTAGTGTTCATGGTGCTGGGAAGTGCTTTGCATGCTACTGGAGGAGAAAAGTCATCAGCTACCCACCCTGTGGTCTGCCTGCAAGACATGCTGGGGCAAGAGTGGAACAGGTGCGCTGGGATTAGCCAACCATGTTTTCACTGGATTTAAATACTCTATGAGACAAAACGCTGTGCCTGACACTGCTAAAGTCACCAAGACCTGAGACTAGAGAGGTCATGGGCCCTAGGGGAAAAGCAGAATATCATTATTCTGCTAAAGGAACACAGCAACAAAATGACTCCTGATAGCATATTGCTATAATTACAGATTAGAGCATCATTTAACACTCATCAAAGGAGTTTCTTCTTGCAATGGATGAGAACTAACACAGACAACGTGCATAGAGTAATAGCCTTCAGTTTGGAGTACTGAGCCCTAAATGGGATGTCTTTACTAATCCCTTCCCCTCAAGGCTCTGGGGTCTATGTAGAAGAAGAGGTGGAAGGATTGTAAGAGCCACAGGTTGTGGTGACTCCAAGAAAACAGTATCTCCCAGATACAACAGGACTGATATGAGAGCTTACATAAGGCCTGAAGAGTTTCAAACCAGACAAAAATCCCAGCACTGAGAAGGGGAAGTAGACATCTACGACTAACTAGGAAGCTATTTGCAGTTGATACACACCAGGAAAGGGAAAAATCCATTTTCTCCAATGGAGTATTTTTGGGTATATTGACCACATTCCAAGCCAGGCACCATGTCCAAGGTTAGTTGGCCAACACAAAACAGGCTGTGTGTGTGTTTTGTTTTGTTTTTGTCTGAGACTGTGTTTGAGAAATAATTTCTGGGTAACAAGTGGTACATAGTTTGTTTTGTTTTGATCTTTTTGTTTGGGGATTGGTTTTTTTTGGTCTTATTGGGATTTTTGTTTATTGTTTTTAGTTTGTTTTGATTTCATTTTTTGTTGCTTTTTAGGAGTTTGGGTTTTTGGAGAGAAAGAAGAAAAGTTGTGTATACAGGAAGGTAGGCTGGATCTGAGAGGAGTTGGAGGAAGGGATAGAATATGATAAAAATGTATTTTATGAAAAAAATTGAAACAAAAATTAATTAATAAAAAGATTGCTGTGAGGGCCGAATGAAGATACATGTCAAATGGAATCAGCTCTTAAATACAATTTCTTCATTCTCATTGACTGCTGAATCATTCTTTTCAGACTTTAACACAGACAAAAGCTGCTTCTCAGGCTTCCTAAGAGGAAATTCCCCCTTAATTTAGTATATCTGAACCAGATAAGCAACATTAAAGAACCATGGATGAAACAAATGACATAAAGGAAATTCTTCCTGCTTTTTCTTATCTTTAAGGTTATTCTAGCCACAGAGTAAATTACCAGTCACACCCAGTCTCCATGCACATGACATTGGGAAGATGGACTTTGACAAATGACCTTCACAATGGAGCTTAACAGAAAAGAAAAATAATGTATATAAGCTAGAAGTGAAACCCAGGCCAGGTCTTGTGTATGTAAAGCATTCTCTCTGCCATAGAGCTACAACCGCAGCCTGACAAACTCCTTGTAGCTCTTCTGTTTCCACAGAATGGAACAGGAGTCTGGGAAGGAATACGTACTGTCTCCAAAGGCCACCCACCTCTTAAGTATCTATGAGTTCTTCAGTACAAACTCAGATGACAATGCTGCCCTTGGAGATGGGGGATACAAAATTTCTTCACATAGTTTCTTTTTTCCAGCATAGCATTATAAACATGAATTTATATGATTCAAGTAATAGCCCCACAGTGTTAGCACCTAGGAAGTAGACTGCTGTGGAAAGATGACCTGACCATAATTGTTCCTGTCTTCAAACACTTAGAGTCAATTAGAAAAATGAATAAACCTTTGGCTTATTGTAATGTTCTATTCACAGCTCAAAGTAATTTTGAATTAAGGCTATTTTTTTTCTCCTGATGCCTTAAAACAGTACATCATTTCCTTATCCAAAATTTTCTGCAACAAGTACTGCTAGAAAATTGGTAAATGTTAAAGCCAGCTCTTACAGGATAAAAACTTTGATGTACATTTGCAAAGGTCTGTGGTATAGACCTCAAGCATTGCTCATTTCCAGTAACCAAAAGGTAGTTCTCAAAAGTCAGCTATGTAGCTGGAGAGATGGCTCACACATTAAAGGTTAGGCTCACAACCAAAAAAGTCAACTCTGAGCAAGTCTATACAGTAACTGGCTCTAACAAACTAAAATGAGCTGTCTCCGACACACCACTGTCATTGTACCAACTCACCTAGGAGCTATCTTTCAAGTGTAGTCTCAGGGAATCAGTATGCCCTGGAAGCCAGGCATACAGAGTAGTCCAGGGTTCAAAACTTGATCCTTCCGTGGCTATAGAGGTTATCCAATGAATGTAATTGACTGTAATTTGTATGAAAATTGTGGTGTGAGCCTTTTCTTTATGGCGTCTGATCTTCCCAGATCAGACCAGCCTGGTAAATCAATTAAGAAATGTTGGGAACAGTGATAATATAGGTCAAAGATGATTCCAGGAGATTTGCCTTCAGTGATGTCACTTCTTGGTTGAGTTCCAAGAGCACCTATCTGATACTCTGTCAACAGTACATTATTGATGGTGCCCTCTGTGGCCACATTGGCTGCCATGTTATTGAAGCTGTTCATAGGTGTGAAGAGGTACCACCTTGAAAAACAGGTACATCTGTTGTTAGAGCCAACTTCTGAGAGAAATCTGATACAAAGTCCTTCATAGGGAATGTCAAGACAGCAGAGTAGTATCACGGACTGAAGTGACCCTTGGTACAGGCATTTGGAATGTCAGAGCTCCCTATTCTCTTGAGAATCTTCCCTAGGATATGAGGAGATTCAAGTTGGGAAATGTTGAAACTGGAGACAAATAATTGGCCATATTGTACCCATTCCCTCCTGATTCTATAAACTCCTACTGCCTATGGATTGGTACAGACCAGCTTACATCATTTCTTCCTTTCCACATTGAATTGACTCTGAAGGCTTACTATCTCTCCCATCTCTCACACCTCTTATGGACAAACAGGTACTTCTTCCTCTGGCTAGCAACAAAGAGGGTGGAAAAATGTCATTGCAGGAAATCTTGGATGATCTTCCAGAGCCAGCTCCTGGAATCTGTTTAACCAGAAGCAAAGTCTCCAGGCAGCACCTCACAGGACACTGCTCCTGTGACAGCAGGGGTGAGGAAGGGCCATGCCTTTCTGTATCCTACTAACAAGAAACCATTTCACAGAATCAGCAAAGGAACACAGAGAAAGTGTGAGGTAGAGCACACAGGTGCTGTCTCTTGTGTGCTGAGGCCCCCCTCAGTTCATTGCTTAACCCACATCTTCTTAAGCACTGTGTGCTCTACCATACTGGTGCTTACTATTGATGAGTCTGTCTCCAGGAGACCATTTGGCATTGGAGTAGCATCCTATTCTCTATCCTCAGGACCATCCCAGAGGTTGGTATATAGAATCACATGCCTACAAATGAAGCAACTAAAATTTGAGGAGGCTCAAAAGCTGATAACCTGAAAACATCAGATTCAAATTTCTGTCACTTATATCTTTTCACTCCAACTGCTACTATACAACCCTGTCACATGACAAAGGGCTCAAAAGAAGGTCCAAGACAGTTTCTGGATAAGATAATAGGCTAGAACTTGCCTCTTGGTAACCTGAGTAAGAAGAGTCCACATAGGACTTGGTTTATTCCAAAGACAAAATGGAGGAGAACTTTGAAAATTCTCAAAAGTAATAACAGAATCACTGGAAAGTACCAGGAAAAAGACAGTGCATGGGAGTTAAATCCTCCAACCAAAACTCAGCTTTAGGCTCGAAGCCCCTGGTGAAGGGAGTAGAAGCAGACGCTTCATCCAAGAGGTCAGCCAGACATCTCTGGTGAGGTCTTGTACCCTCTAGACGAGCTTGCCAGAGTCCTCACTGTACACCCACCCTTGGTAAGACAGTGATTCCTCTGGCCACAGCACAGCGGTGGAGCAGAATCCCATCTTGTCACTCTGTATAACTCAGCAAGTAGTGTTTAGGTATTATCCTCAGAGAGAAACTACTGTTTAAACCTCATCTGCCCTGGAACATGGAAACAAGGAACAATTCCAGGCCAGGGAACCAGAATTTAAACTGCTACAACTCCAAGGCAAGAGACCACCCTGGGAGATAGCTGTGGAAAGGGCCGGCTGTCCCCAACAAGCCAGAAAGTGCAGGTGCAGGGTGCGGTGCATGGGGCGGAGGGGGGGGAGGAGGGGGGAGGGGGCGGGGGCGTAAGTGGGGAGCAGCTCTAGATGCCCTAGTAGGATCAGCCCCTTGAGAACCCATCTGTCTCCACCGCTGAAGAGCACAAACACACACCCACAACTGAAATCAGCCCTTTTCCACTCGTACTCCTCAGTGCTGTGGTTACCCCCTCCAGACCCAAAGAGACACCCTCTGCTAGACCTTTAGCCACTCTGGGGGATGCAATGTGGAGAGTCTCTGGTGAGACTAGCCCATAAATTACAAGGATTTTAAAGATTTTGTTCCCTTCATTTGAAAAAAAAAGAATTTCAATTATTTCCTGTTCCCATGCCTCCTTCACCTACCTCTTCCATTCACTTCCATTTCCATGTTTGCTTAAAACAGTGTGTGATTTTATAACACAATCTATACTAGTTTTTTTTTCATTTTCTAGTTTGTGATTATTGGTGTCACATTTGTGGTATTGATTTTCAGTAGTACTTGACAGTATTACTACTGTAGGAATTTGGATTTTGTTTCTATTTTTTACTCTCTATGTAGAGAGTGGGCTCTGAGTTAACATCCATAGATAGGGGCTGGAGACAGGACTCACTGATTAAGGGAACTTGATGGCTTTGCAGAGGATTTGTGCTTCCTGCCCAGTACTTACCTGGTGGCTCATAACCATCCTTAACACCAGTTGCAGAGAACTGGTGCACCCTTCTGACCTCCAGGAGCACCAGGCATGTACATGGTGCACTTACATATATGCAGGCAAAACACACATATACATGAAATAAAAAGAAATAAATCTTTTAAAAGATTTAAAGACCCACAAAATAAAGCCAGAAGTGACAGCTATGCCAACAAAATGTACAAACTGCATCATGAAAACACGAAGAACACTTAAAAATGAGAGGTGACTGATGGGAGAAATCCTTCTGTCTATATGTTGTCTTATTGGTTGATAAATAAAGCACTGTTGGCCAATAGGGAAGCAAGATAGGTGGGACTAGGAGTCAAGGAGGATTCTGGGAAATACAGTCAAGAGTAGAGAGTTGCCATGTGATCCCGGGAGGACAGGGTGCAAGTCTGGCATTCTCGGTAAGATAAGACCTTATAAAAATATATATTAGTAGTTATGGGTTAATAATTAAGTCAAAGCTAGCCATTAAGAAACCATACCAAATGGCCAACAGCTTCATAATTAATATAATGTTCTGCATGTTCATTTGGAACTGATGCAGCTCAGGAACCAGGATGGAGGGAAGAATACGTAGTACACATGACAAATTCTACAAAGCTGATACCTCCCAAATTTCCAAATTCAAAGATTCTGAAATGGACAGGATGCCAACTACAGAGCTCAAATCTTACTAGTAAAACTGATCACTGACCTCAAACACAATCAGGTGAATTAAGTACAAACTGATCACTGACCTCAGAGATACAATCAGGTGACTTAAATACAAACTGGTCACTGACCTCAAAGATACAATATCGGGTGACTTAAATACAAACTGGTCACTGACCTCAGAGACACAATATTGGGTGAATTAAATACAAACTGATCACTGGCCTCAGAGATACAATCAGGTGAATTAAATACAAACTGATCACTGACTTCAAAGAAACAATCAGGTCAATTAAATACAAGACCCAGAGAGAAAACTCAACAACAACACAGAAAAAAGCCCATAAAGTTGATTTTTTAAAAAGAAAGAAAAAGGAAAACAAAAGGGCCAAGAGTATGGATGAAAAATCAGCAAGGATATGGTGATACATTTTTCTGAAAATATCTCTTGACTCCTAAGAGACTGAACTTTTGCTGGACCTTGCAGCCAAATTAATAATATGCAAAGCATATAAAAAATAGAGAAAGAGAGCAAGGCCTTTTGCTAAGTGTCAGGCAGAAGACACATGGGATTTTAAGTGGAGAATTTAAACTTGTGCTTGCTCTTCATCAAGCTACTCTAAGAGAAAGTTGCTTTATTTTCATTCCTTAATACATTATAAATGCACAGGGAAATTTTTGAAATTTGAGATTTTTGAAAAAGAAATGCTAGAAAAGAAAGACTTAATAACACAGAGAAAAGCATCACCAACAGAGTCAACCAAGAACAAGGAGAGTGTATGATGGATAGAAGACAAAGGCAAAGGGTATTCTACGTTCAAATGCCAAACGTGAGCATTACCATGAAGTCCAAGGACTCTGGGATATGATCAAGAGAAAAAAATCTCAGAATCTAATGGGTAGAATGAGCTGAGGTTAAAAGCTAAAGACTGTTCAACAAAATTATGGCAGAAACTTCTCAAAACTAGATAAAGAAATGGATGTTTAAACATGAGAGGCATTTATAATCCCAAATAGACATGGCCAGAGAAGAACTTCCCCCACAACATATTAGAGTTAATACATCAAAAATACAAAGCAAATAAACAATACTAATATCTCTAAGGGAAAAACACTAAGTTGTCCATGAAGGTGAACAGAATAACACCAGCTGTCACACTAGCAATCCTAAAAACTAGGATACCGTGGACTGATATATCCCTGAAAGCATATAACACAACCAAAGTGTTACCTGCAACAAAGCTATCGCTTGAATTAATGGAGAAATAAGCCTATCGAGACAAGCACACACGAAGGCAGTTCATAATAACCAATGCATAGCTGCTGAATACAGTTAAAAGAATACTATACAGGGAACAGAGAGGAAGTTGGTGACAGCACAGGAGAGAATGAGCCTCGTGAGAGGGATATGCAACAAAGGAAAGCTAGAAACGAACCACTCAGGTGCAACATAGTAAACTAGAAAAAGCCCTAACACGAACAGGGACAGAAGAAAAGAACAGGGCTAGAAAGCGGGCTCAGCATTAGGAGCACACACTGTTCTTCCAGAGGACCATGGTTTGATTCCCAGCACCCACACAGCATCTTGCAACCCTCTGTAACCCCAGTTTCAGCAGAACCAATACCCTCTTCTGACCTTTGAGGGCTCCAGGCATACTTATGGTACACATACATGCATGTAAGCAAAACACTCATATACATAAAATAAAATAAAATAAATAAACCTTTTAAAAATGAGAACAATCCAGCCAACCAGAAAACAACAAATAAAACTACCTGAATCAGTAAATGAAGCAGTTAATGTAATTGCCTCTATTGTTAATTGCCTCAAATCACCAGTAAAGAAATGTAAGCTAGCTGACTTGAATCAAAATCTAGACCAAAGCCGGGCGGTGGTGACGCACACCTTTAATCCCAGGACTCCAGAGGCAGAGGCAGGCAATCTCTGTGAGTTCGAGGCCGGGCTGGACCAACAGCCTCCAAAACAATACAAAGAAACCCTGTCTTGTAAAACAAACAAACAAAAATCTAGACTAACTGGTGTATTGCCTGCTAAACAAAACAAAACAAACAAACAAACAAAAAAACCACACCTCATTGGTAAAGACACCCACAGACTAATAGCCAAAGTTTGAAAGCCAGTCTTTCAAGGTAGTGGAAGCTGAAACAAGCTGGTGTGGTAATTCTGCGATTTAATAGTGAAGATATCAAATCAAAATTAGTCAGAAGAGATGATGAAAGCTACCACCTATTAATAAAGAAAAAAATCATCAAGAAGAAATAACAACTCTAACTGTATATGCACTGAATGGTGGAGCTACCAATTCCAATAACAAAATACGAATGAGCATAAAATGTTTGATTGATACAGTAACAGTGGGTGGTGTCAATACCCTATTATCATCTTTAAATAGGTCATCCAAACAGCAATAACGACAACAAAACCAGAAAAGGAAACCTCTGAATTAAGTCATAACTAGATCAAATTGACTTGACAGGTAGGTACTGAGTAGTCCATCCAACAGATGTGGAATTACACATTTTCCCCAGTAGCTTGTGGAACATTCTCTAAAATAGAACACATTAGGCAATAAAATCATAACACATACAACATAATCAAAATAATTTCTAGTAACTTAACAGTGGTATAGAATTAGAAATAAATAGAGAAACCACAGAAAGTATACAAATACTTGGAGAATGACCAACAGATTATCAGCAAAATCAGAAGGGATTTTAAGTGTTTCTAGAAACAAATGTTGTGTGGAATATTATTTTAAGAGGTGTTACACTTGTTTATGCTGTGGAATATTTGTTTAATGATGCAAAGATGTGTTGCATTCTTTTTTGTTGCATTTGTTTAACTCTGTAAAGCTCTGTGTGTGTGTGTGTGTGTGTGTGTGTGTGTGTGTGTGTGTGTTGCTGTGCCTGTCTAAAACACCTAACTGGTCCAATAAAGAACTGAACAATCAATAAGAAGGCAGCAGAAAGGATAGGCAGGGCTGCCAGGCAGAGAGAATAAATGGAAGGAGAAATCAGAGAGGGAAAAGGAGCAAGACAACAAGGAGAGGAGAACTCCAGGGACCAGCAACCCAGCTACACAGTAAGCCATGGAGTAAGAGGGAAAGTAAGATGTACAGAAAAAAGAAAAGGAAAAGGCCCAGATGCAAAAGGTAGAAAATCTGGCTGGAAACAAGCCAAGCTAAGGCCAGACATCCATAAGACAGAATAAGCATCCATGTGTGATTTATTTGGGAGCTGAGTGGCAGGCCCGCCAAAAGAGCAAAATATTAGAAACAACAACTACAGTCAAATAAAGCACAATTTATCAGAACTTTTGAGATATAAATAAGGCAGTTCTAAGAGTTAAATTTATAGCTTTAAGTGCTTAAATTAAAAAACAACCACAGCAGAGATGTCTACAACAAATAACCAATGATGAACCTCACTGTTCATCAAGGTTTTAGAAGACCAAAAGCCATCCAAACCTAAAAAGCAGTAGGAGGCTAGAAATAAAAAAAAATGAGGACAGAACCAATGAAAGACCAACACATTGAATCAATTAAATACAAAATTGATCCTTTGAAAAGATAAGTAAGATTGGGAATCTAACCAAATAGGAAAGTTCCAGGATAATAAATTAGAAATGAAAGAGGGTGGTGTTACAACAAAGTCCAAAGAAATCCAGCAGCTCATTGAAGAATTCCAAAAAAAAAAGTCCTAAAAACTGGACAGTCTAGTGATGTGGAAAGTCTCTATATACACATTACCTGCTTAAATTAAGTCAAGAAGATATCAGCAACTTAAACCGCTCCATAATCAACAAGAGTCAAACAGTAATGAAATATCTCCCCAACGAAGAAAAGCCCTGTACCAGAGGGATTCATTGCTGAAGTCTACCAACTCTTCGACAAAGATTTAGTACCATCACTCTTCAAACTGTTCCCAAGACAGAGCAGGGAGAGCATTAACAAACTCATTCTGGGAAGCCAGTATTGTCACATACAAACAGAAGACTGCATACCAGTTCTCCTCATGAGCATAGATGAATAAAATCCTTGCAGGCCTGAAGACACTGCTCAGTGATTAAGAGCATGCAGTGCTCTTCCAGAGGACCTGAGTTTGGTTCCTAGCACCCTAGCCAGGTGGCTCACAGTTACCTGGAACTCCAGCTCCAGAGGATCTGACGCTCTCTCTACTGGCCACCAAGCACACCAGCACTCATGTGTACATACCTGCCCAAAAAGACATACACATACACACAACAAAACATAAAATAAATCTTTAAAAACTAAAATATTTGTCAAATGTGTTCCTAAAAACGTAAAGGTCATATACCATGATTAAGTTGGTTCTATCCCAGGGATTCATGTTGATTCAACATATGCAAGTCAATAAACGTAATACAGAACATATATAGGCTTAAAGATAGAAAGTACACAATCACCTCAGAGATGCAGAAACAGCTATTGGCAAGCTCCAACATCTCTTCATGAAAACAATCTCTGAATATGTAGGGTTATAAGGGACGTATCTCCACATAAAGACTATACATGATAAACCTGCAGCTAACATTATACTAAATAGGGAAAAACTGTGCCTCCTAAAGTCAAAAACAAGACAAGGGCTCTCTCTCTCTCTCTCTCTCTCTCTCTCTCTCTCTCTCTCTCTCTCTCTCTGTGTGTGTGTGTGTGTGTGTGTGTGTGTGTATTCTTATTCAATATGGTGTCCAAGCTGGGGTAAATTTTTAGAAAGGGTATTAAACGGAAGCTAGAAATCTGGACACTGATTCTCTTGGGTTCTAACCGCACCATATCTTGCTGGAAGTTTGTAAACATCTTCACCTCCATTACTGTGCACAGTGCTTCTATGTTGTATCTTCAGTGGTCCTCCTTTCCCCAAATTGCCTCTCACCCTCGTTTCTTTAGCACAGCAACCACTAGCCTTCAGAGCTCTCAACACCTGTCCTTCACTTTAGCAAACATCCATGGCTTCAGGTGAAATGTTCTGGTAGAGGCATGAAATCTCTCAGAGTGATGGCTTGCTCAAGTTTTACAACAGCCTTTGGATTTTTTTTTCAGAGAAACCTCAGTTATCAAAAGAATTCCCAGGATGAAAGTCAGATGAATAGAAGCTACAAACACTTAGAGCACTCTGGATGATGCAAAAGCATTTCAATATCGGTTTGGCTCGCCATGCTGGGTAAGGGGTAACTCATTTTAATGTGAAGGTAACAGTGACAGGGAAAAGTCAGTGTTCTTAGCTTGTAGCTGATACTGCGGTGCTGAAATGTACAGAGTGAGATCCTAGCTACAGCCTGTATTCCTTGAAATTCATTCCACCCAATTCCAATCTACGAAAGTATTTCTAGTCTATTTGGAGTTCCAGATACGTTTTTCCCTAACAAAATAAAGGTATGCGAGGTGACAGTGATGCCTTCATGAGCAGTCGGGAGCCTGAGCAGACGAGCAGGCTTTCTGAAGGTTGTTTCAGGTCACACTCTACACCCTGGGCACTAAAGTAGTCAGTCAGGGGGAAAAATCATATCTAAGATGATGCCTGCCTCATTCGAGCTTATGATGAATTTGTAGAAGTTTGTTCCCGGAGTCTGAGGTTTTAAATCTTGCCTCCCAAAATGGGCCAGAGAAATAGATTTTTTTGCCACCTGGCACCACCAATTTAACAAACAACTTTAAATCTGTACCTCGGAGTATAGCTATATAGCAAAAATATCTTTTAAATCTCTCTGCAATCATGACATTCAAATGACCTGATCATGCAACACTAGAATTCAGATGAGTGTAAAGACAGCCCACTGATGCAAGGGACAGCTTAAAGGAGGGTAGAGAATCTAGAGAATCTGCAGGCACTCACCCTGCACCCTGGGCTCTCATTTTCATGATAGAAACCAGGCTAGTAGACAACTGCTCTTTCTCAAAGGGACCCTGTTTGCAAACATGAACAACCATTGCTTTGTTCTCTTGAGAGAAAACAATACCGCATCAATCAAAGCAAAGCCACGTACCCCAACTCGCTCCTGCAGCTGCTCATTCAAAACCGCATGTCATTCCCTGCAAGCCAGAGTGCCTGCCTGCCTGCCGGGATGATTGTGTATCCTCTGCCTTGGCTCTTCCGAACACCGCTGCAGGTTAACTCTTGGAGGCTGGATGCTCTAACCCAGAAAGCCAAGGCTCTCTAACTTAACCAATTGCATGCTGACTCATCCAGCAGGCTTAAGGCACCCCGCAGAGCCTGCTGATGGGCGAACCCTTGCACACTAGAGCAATACTTCTCAACCTGTGGGTCGCGACCCTTCCGCAGGGATTACCTCAAGACCATGGGAACTTAACATTACATTTATAAAAGTAGCAAAATTAGCGTTATGAAGTAGCAACAAAATAATTATATGGCTGGGGGTGGTCACAAGGAGGAACTGTATTAAAGGGTGACAGCATTGGAAAGTTAACAATCGCTGAGCTAGTCCGCCCTACTAGTCCTCTTTGATTTGGAAAGCAATGGATTCATTTCCCAAGGTATCAATTACACACCGCAGAGACAAGATTGAACCGTCAGTGCAGAGAGTGAAGCTAAGAACATTTCGTATGAAGGAGTTAAGCTCCAGGAAAGAGCATGTCTTTCCTGGACAGAATGCAATCTGATGGAGAAAAGTATTTGAATGTAGCAAATGTACCAAATTACCTGGGTAATTTGGAGAAACAAATGAAGTCATATTTATACTACCCTTGGTGTCCCTCCAGGGAAACCTCCCCAAAACAGCTTCCTTCAATACTGCCTATGGAGTGTGTGTGTGTGTGTGTGTGTGTGTGTGTGTGTGTGTGTGTGTGTGTGTGTGTGTGTGTGTGTGTGATTCTTCTGTTTGGGAGTTGATTACAAGTGTCAAAGCCAAGGAAAGAAAGTAAACCCTTCCAGTGTTGGAACAGCTTTTGTTTTTGTTGTTTTGTTTTCGGTTTTTATTCCTTGAGACAAGTTATCATTGTGTCCTAGCTTCAATCACAACCATTCCCCAGCCCAGGCCTCTGGAGTTGATGAGATCTCAGGCCTGTGTCCCATGCCTGCCACTGGCGCAACGCTTGGCGGCCCACCTCCTTCCCCTTGTCACCACACAGGATGCTAATGAACCTAGAATCCCCAAAGAAGACTTTGTTCCCTTTCTGCTTGGAAGTGAATTGCTGCATAACAATGCTGAGGCAAAAGGCGAGCTGCAGCAAGCCCCTGGCTTTCTTCAGGAAGAGTCTGCTGAGGCCTCCAAGGAAGGAAGGACAAAGCAGGAAGCTGACACAAGTGTTTGCTAAAGCCTGGACTCCTAAAGGGTGTCGTGAAGACACACAGGCCCAACAGGAACCTGGGCCAGGGGCTGCTGGTTGCTCGTCTCTGCCACCTGCAGCTTCCAGGGCTGCCTTCTGAGCTGCATTACCTGCTAATTGGCCTCTAGGCTCCAGGGCCTCCTTTGCTTAAACAACACCTGCCCTGGAGGCCGGGCTGGTCTGTACCGGATATCTGAACTATGGGATGTCGGAAGATACAGAAGTGATCACACAGAGAAAACTGTCAGGAGACCCTTTTCAATAAAGTGACAAGAGGAGGCTGGAGCAGCGGGCATAGAAGAGCAGGCAAAACTGAACAAGAGAGATGAGATTCTTATTTCAGGGCTATAGAGAATGACCACGATTTCTTCTTTACGAGTTTAGAAAACTTGACCAGTCAGCCGTTTTGAGCCTTTTAATCTTACTTTATCACTTGTAATTACCTTGGCGTGTGCAGCCCCATTTCCTGATTGTGACAGGAACGTGTGGCTGGTGAGAGCAATGTGCATCACTTTCATACACGCAATCCTTCAGGAATGTTCATTTTTTTTTCCTGTCGAGTAAAATATAGAAAGTGTCTCCGACTCCAAGCTGGAGTAAATGACAATGGACGTTATTAACTCATCACACACATCCCAACAGCTGGTTACCTTAGGACCCCAGGAGAGTCTTAAGGATCCAGATCTGGCACTGCAACCACAAACATCTTTAAGAACAGAAAAAAAAATCCAAGAAATTGCTCTAGGAATTTCCAATAAAGGGGACATATAAATCTACCCTACAATCCATCAATCTCACACCTCCATATTTATACACAGGAAAACATATTTCCATGTATCACAGCCTGAGCGCAAACACAGAGTTTATGCAAGAATGTCCTTGGCTGCTTTATCCGTACTCACAAAGAGCTGAGCTGTGGAGTATTTGTTGCCACTGCTCCCTAACAGAGTGAATCATCAGCGCACACCAAGTATTACTTTCACGTGGCTGTGACTCAAGAGTTGGCAGTAAGGACTTAAGTGAGAAAGGAGATATATTTTTGCCCCCAGTTTCAGAATATTCAGCCTGTGGCCCCTTGGCTCTATGCGCTTGAGTAGGACATCACGGTGTGGGGACTGTGGCAGGAAAGCATCTCTCACTTCAAGGATAACCAGGAAGCAGAGAGAGAGGATGTGGACACTAGGCCACCTCTCTCACCTTTCCTTCTGTCTGCGCTCCCTCCCAGATTATGAATATTACTGCTCAGAGCCAGCCTGTCTCTGGAGAAGCCCTCATAGACACATCCATGGCTGGGCCTTATCAGTCTCCTAGACAATCTAGAGTCGGTCAGGTCAAGTTGTCAATGAAGGCACTCAGCAGAGATGAATGTAAAAATATAAAGCAGACATAGGGAACACTTACTGAATACGTGGCATTGTGGGGGAATAGTGGAGCACTTGCCTACCACAGTTAAAAGAAAAAGAAAAGAAAACTGACTGTCCTAGTTAGGGTTGTCATTGCTGTGATAAAACAGCATGTTCAGAATTAACTTGGGGTGTAGAGGGTTCACTTGGCTTACATACCTTGACTCACAATCCATTGATGGTGCATGAAACAAGGACACCACCGCTCCAAGGTATGAATGAGGGGAAGGTTTTTATTGTAGATAAGAGGGAAACATACAGTCTGAGGAAGAGTCCAGAACAGGGAGAGAAAATAGTAGAGTAATGGGGCCAGGAAAGGAGAGTGAGGGAGAGTGAGAGGGGAAGACGAAAAGAGAGAGCGAAGAGGACCAAGAGAACACTCGGCAGGGTTATTATATAGGACCCAGAACCTGGGAGTGGGGAAGCCCATGAGCTGGAGAAATTTAGGGGCAGGGAAGAAGAGCCAAGAGGTCAGGCTGGACTCTGTAACAGGTATTTGTGATGCTGAGAGAGCCTGGAGGCTAGCATGAGCTTTGGTATGCTAATAGGCAGCACAGTTAGCTATTTGTCCCAAGTTTCTTTTGGACCTACCTGAGCAGGTACTCAATCTGGATGGAAATTTCTGAGCCAAAGCAGAGGCCATGGAGCTGTTTATTAAGGCTTGCTTCTCATATCTTGCTTGGCCTGCTTTCTTTTTGTTTGTTTGGTTTTGGTTTTTTGAGACACGGTGTCTCTGTGTAACAGCTCTGGCTGTCCTGGGACTCACTCTGTACACCAAGCTGGCCTTAAACTCACAGAGATCTGCCTGCTTCTGACTCCTGAGTGCTGGGATTAAAGGTGTGCACCACCCAGGTATCAGCCTGCTTTCTTATGGAACCCAAGCCAGCCTGCAATGGGCTGGACCTTTCCTCATCAACCACATCAACCTCATCAACCACAAATTAAGAAAATATCCTTCAGGATTGAAAGGTTCAGGCATTACGCTGGCCTGCCCTGTTACCTGGCAGGATGCGCTCAGACAACACTCTGGCCATCCCAGAGTTCCGTGAGAACCAGGCAGGTGCAAAGGACCCCTTTAAAGGACTGACCCCTGCCCGTTTATGCTCTCTTGCTCTCTTCCTCTCTTGCTCTTACTCTGTCTCTCCCTCTTATCTCTCTCTCTCTCTCTCTCTGCTCTGTACGGGTTGGTTACCTCTCACCCCCCTTTCCCTCCCTGTCCACCAATAAACTCCATGTGGGCTCGTTGAGTCGCGGTCTGTGTCTCCTTACTGGATAAACCTAAACATTTTAACAACATTGGTTCCCTGACCTGGACAGGCTCTCCCTGTGGCTCTGCTGCCTGCAGACCCAGCAGGTGACCATGCAGGTAACCTGTAACATCGGACCAACGGCCCACTTTCCATCAACCGGAACGCTACATTTTACATGCAACACCGGCTACCATTTGGTAAGGACCCCCTTTAAGTCAGCGAAACCTTTCCCTAAACCCTAAGGGCTGACCGCCGAGCGTCTGCCACCCTTATTGTGTTTTTGGAAACGTGGGGAATTCATCCAGCCACGATCTTCAAGATCACGGTTGGCCCCCATCGTCTGACAATCATTCTTGGTTTGTTTTCCACGGGCACGGCCTATTGGTAATTTTTCGGCCCCTTTAGGAAGCCTATGGTGGCTTCTTCGCGCTTCTTCGCCTTTGGGACGCTCCTTTCCGAGCCTACGGTGGCTTCACTCTAGGACGTTCCTTTCCGAGCCTACGGTGGCTTTTTCCCTTCTAGGATGCTGGTTCCTTTTCGGGTGGTCTTTTTCCGCCCTTTCTTGACTCTCGAGCTGACGAGTTCTGAAGAGTTTTTTCGGTTCCTTTCTGAGCCTACGGTGACTCTTCGCCTCTAGGATGCTGGTTCCTTTTCGGGTGGTCTTTTCTGCCCTAACTAGACTCTCGGGCTGACGAGCTCTGAAGAGTTGATCTGGCCGTTTTATTTTCCTTTAGACCGGACTCATAAATAACAAACCAACAAAGTAAATATGATCTTTCTAACCACTGCCAGTGATCTGGCCGATGGAAGGAGTTGCCCTATGTTCAAGCTTTTCTCTACCTCTCTCCTAAGCATTCTCGTCAACATTCTTTCTTCCTCTAAATCTCATTCTTCTAGCTTTAAAAACTCCTGCCAGTCACAGAGGCTTCCTGCCACTTCCCATCGTGGCTAAACCTGCCTCAGGGCGGGAACAGCCTTCCACCTGGGAGTGTTCTGTTTTGCCTCTCTCCTGTTGATCCCAGTTTAGCCTCTACTCAGGACACTCAAAGTTTTTCATTTTTTCCCCCACAAATGAGGTTAGAGGATTTCGGATTTTTTACTGCTCGGACCCACGAGGGGTCTCTCGGGTTTTATACCCTGGCACGGGCCATTCATTTGTTTCTTAGACCTACGGTGGTCACACATCTTTCTGCCTCACTTGTGGAAAAAAAGGTCACTTCTGCTGATAGACGGAAATGTGCCTATAGAGGCCGCCATCTTGGCGATCTAAACCATGCGGCCTACCATGCGGCCTAGCTTAGAAACGTGTTTACTGAGTCCGCCATGTTTACCGCGTGACCTACCTGTAGACACGCCCACTCAGACCAGCCAACTTCTGCCGGCAAAGCCTGCCGACAGATACAATTCATTTACTTTTTGTCTCTTTTGCGCTTTTACTTTTGTCTCTAATTTCATCTGTCACTGGCCCTGTTGCACATGTTTATGGAATACTGTGCCTTTCCAGGGTCCCCTGTTTTTACTTTTGTCTCTAATTTCATTTTTCACTGGCCCTGTTGTGCATGGCTTGTTTATGGAATACTGTGCCTTTCCAGGGTCCCCTGTTCTATCTACAATAAATCTTCCTTCTCATCACTGTCTCTTTAAATCTATCTGTTTACTACAAGTTTGGGTCAACACTTTTACCCAATCCTGTTTAATGTATTTATATGTATGTGTAAAAAAAAAATTAGGTAACTTTAATTCAACTATACTAAATATCAAGTATTTCTAAATTATTATATCTTTTAAATGATGATAAACATTTAAAGCTATAAGGGTCTATTTTAGATTAAGAAAATATAACACCCAGTACTTCCTGTAAGCTGGTTAAAAAGGTAAAGCTTCTATTACTTCTATTCTCTAGCCATCTATGCGCTTAAGGCAAGTCACTAAAGATAAATTTTGTCTACTAAGATATACTAAACAGACAAACGGTCCTCAAAATGCTCAGAGATCTAGAGAACATGGCATTTAAATGTTTTATTTAAAAGCTTTTTATAACAGAGACAAGCCAGCTGCTGGCACCACCCCATTTACTCCAAGAAAACCGGTGGACACTGAAGAAACTGCCCACAAAAGTGACAACGCTGGCCACTGAGCAACCCTGCCCTTCACCTCAACTGCTTCAAAGGACTCTTCAGGCCGTGAACAAGAGGACACTGGAATCGACTTTCTCCATGTTGCTCGGGTCAACGTTAGGAAAGTCTTCCTAAAAAGTCCCAATCCATAGGTCTCACTATCAACAAAAGGCAGGTGTTCTTGGAGCTTCTGATTTCAACAACTGTGGAGGCCCTTGGGGGTGGCTGTCCATGCAGTCGGCTACTAAGTCTCTCATTCTTCAATCTCAGGTAAAATCTTATCCTTCTCAAGAACTCTGATGCTTTTGACGGCTGGTAGCTTTGCCAACTTAAAGTAGCAGACAAGGCAAAGCTCTGTCATAAAACAGATTTCAGGAACGAGTATTCTAAGGTTTATCTTTAAAGTCTCGACTATTAAGTCGAGACATTAAAAAAAAAATATGTTCCAGGTTTCTCTCTTTCATTATACTACTTTTCATAGTCTTAACATTAATCAATAAAGTTCTAATAAGCTACTAATCTAACTCCGACAGTGCTAAACAACTATACCACTATATGATCTATAAGCTCAAAATTAAGGTGCTTTTCATTGTGCTAAAATATCTGTCAGTTTTAAAAATGTTAATGCTTTCAGCCAAGTCTCTTCTAACACAAATATGCTGCTGATATGTCTAATACTTATGTTTTCACAAACTCAAAGGATTCTTGTCAGTTCCAGAAAGCCAAATTGGACCCATCCAAACAGGTCAGATTCACTCCAGATATTATTCAACCTCTCCCTGGTCCTGGAACTCCCTTCCCTCATCTTGGGACCCCTCGGGAACCCCTCCCTCATCTTATGATCTTCCCTGCAAATGCCAGGACCCAAGAAAGAAAATTTTAAACCTAACTTTGTTCTCTACTCTGCTAACATCTTGCCAGATCTACAGAGGCGCCAGACAGTCCCTTACAGCCTGGACTACAGAGAGTCCCATACGCCCTGGACTACAATAGAACAACCAGCGTGGCAACACCCCAACTTTCTCAGGTTTCCCCAAAGATGGCTGATGCCCCCAGGTCAGCAGGAAGCAGTCTTAAGAACTCAACGTCCTTGATCCCGAACCTGCCACGTCTAACACCCCCATCTCTTTTTAATCATAAATAAAGGTGGGAATGAAAGGTTCAGGCATTACGCTGGCCTGCCCTGTTACCTGGCAGGATGCGCTCAGGCAACACTCTGGCCAGCCCAGAGTTCCGTGAGAACCAGGCAGGTGCAAAGGACCCCTTTAAAGGACTGACCCCTGCCCGTTTATGCTCTCTTACGCTCTCTTGCTCTCTTACTCTCTTGCTCTTACTCTGTCTCTCCCTCTTATCTCTCTCTCTCTCTCTCTGCTCTGTACGGGTTGGTTACCTCTCACCCCCCTTTCCCTCCCTGTCCACCAATAAACTCCACGTGGGCTCGTTGAGTCGAGGTCTGTGTCTCCTTACTGGATAAACCTAAACATTTTAACAACAAGGATTGCATACAGTCTGATCTTATGGAGGTATTTTCTCAGTTAAAGGTACCTCCTCTTAGAGGGGTCTAGCTTGTATGAAGGTGACATTAAAAACTAGCAGGCATAGTAATAGAAACATAGGATGGGAATTTACCTCAGCTCTGCAGGGCTAGTCAAGGTTGGTAGGGAAAGCTACAGGGAACTTCTCTTGAGATAACATTACTTGATATCTTGGTAGATGTTTTGGTTATATAAATACATACATTTGTCAAACATCTAAAGTACACTAATTTGTATATTTTATCATCAATTGTAGCTGTACATTTTCCTGAAAATATTCTTTCCTTCTTGCAGGCATAGTTAATACTATGCCTCAAGGTCATTTAAGACTATGTACTTAGCCTGAGGTCCTACTGTGTACACCACCTGTTTAAATTTAACCTGCCTTTAAGAGAACAGTGTAGATTTTTTTCAGGCAACCAGCCTTCACAATATAAGCCCAATACATCTTAAATTATGTATTCTTCCATGCCCCTAATACAGAATACTGTATGTGTATGTTATGGTAATCTTTTGCTGAAAGTTTGGAAGCATCCATAAACCAAACAAATGTTGGAAGCAACATGTGGATGCAGTTTACAACATCTGTGTAGTTTTGACTGTTCTGGGTGAATTGTGTCAGTATAGTAGCATCTGCCTTATAAAACTGCTAACAAGCTCTGTAAGGAATCCCTTGTTTCTTTCCCAACCATGTCTTCTGCGCTGTCCACGACATGAGGAGGAAAGTCGGTCACTAGGCACAGGAGGAGATGTAGGACAGGCAGAGTAGAAAGGCAATAGGAACACACAGCAGACAACAGATGGGTCAGAAACCGCAAACTACAGACAGACGGAAGACACAGGAACAGAGGTGGAGAATTTCAATTTGAGCTGGCTCTTGGCCAAACTAATCCAAGAGGAAATTTCTGTCTTCATTCCTTAATTTGATATTGAGACACATGTTGGTGTCCACTCTAAGGTTTCTTTAATACTTTAACACAATCAGTTAAGACTTAATTTAAAAGATAAAAATCTGAACAAATTTTGAATTTGAGTTGAGGATATATATATTGACCTTGAGGGACAAGTGAACTGGCACTTTTCATCTACTTTGGACTGTATGTGAACATAAGATTAAATGATAAAGAGAAACATAAATGATCCAAAGTAGGATAAAGTAATGGTAGAAACTATACACGGCACTCCAGGGTTTCGTTATGAAATTCTTAACTAAGATTATTCATAACAAAATGGAAGGAGGAAAAGAGTTTGCAGAGAAAAGGTCCTCATTTTTGTTTAAGAAATGGGTTTTCTAAGGGCAGGCAATCCATCATCTCTTCTGATTTTAACGAGTGATTCAGCATTGAACAACTTACATCTGATAACAGTTTTGCTATCCCAGACGTACGGGCAGCTCAGTTTTCCACGTGTGATAGTGACTTTTCAGAGCCCTGTCCCATTTTCACTTTTGTTTGAATTTGACTCAGGTGAGTCTTCACAGCACTGACATTTTCTCTTCTGGAGAAAGAATGGTTTCTCACCCTCCCCCATGTCCCAACCACCTGTGCTATTGTTGGGCACAGCGGGCACAAAGGCTTGTAAGACAAGGCCTTCTGGCTATATTCCTGCCTTTAGGTCTTCCTCCTTTCACAGGTGCCTCCCTCTGTGCTCATGATTCCAGGAGCCCCAGAGGAAACTCAGTAGACATCCACTGGCCTGGAAGATTCAGAGCTGCTGTGAGTGGCACCAGGAAGGAGATCGGTCTGTTAGCGTGAAGAAGTGCCACTTCCAAAGGGGAATTGGGCCAGCAGCCCTGTGGGACAAGACTCCCTTTCAAGTCAGAGTTAGCCATTAAGAAATCATAGTAAGCGGCCAACAGCTTCATAGTTAATATGGTGTCCTTTGTGTTCACTTGGGACTGATGCAGCTCTGGGACCAGGCTGGCGGGAAGAATACACGGTACACCCAGGAATGGTATAGCTGCATCATACATCTATTTCTAGCTTTTGGAGGAACTTCCATACTGATTTCCATTGTGGCTACAGCAGTTTGCACTCCTACCAATAGTGAATATGTGTTCTCCTTCCCCCATATCCATGCCACCATTTGTTGTCATTTATTTACTTACTTTGATCTCAGACATTCTGACTGGGGTAAGATAAGATCTCAAACTAGTTTTAATTTGCGTTATCCTGAAGGCTAAGGATGCTGAATATTAAAACTCAGCCATTTCTTTTGAAAATTCTGTTTAGTTACATTACTCAAGTTTTCACTGGATAGATTGATTTCTTGATGCTTAGTTTGTTTTTTTTTACAACCTTTATTTTTATTTTCTGTGTATAGGTGTTTGCCTGTATGTATGTCTATGGATCACATGCATGCAGCGGCTACACAGGCCAAAACAGGGTGTTGTATTCCTAGGTCGAGAGTTACAGACAGTTGTACATTTCCATGTGGGTGCTAAGGATCAAATCCATGTTCTCTGTAAGAGCAACCAGTGCTTTTAACTGCTGAGCCATTTCTCCAACACTGATGTTTAGTTTTCCTGAGTTTTTTTCTAGACACTTTCCCATTTGGTAGGCTGACTCTTCACTCAAATGATGGTGTTCTTTGCTTTATAGATGCTTTTTAGTTTCATGAGGTTCCACTCAATAACATTTTTTCTTTGGGTAGAGCAAAGTGACTTCTGGACTTGTATATAACTCCATTAAGTCCCATATGGGCATCGCCAGGCACACCAGCACATCAAAAGTTCTGAAAAGTCCTACTGTCAAGAAGCCTAGGGAATGGACCAGAGCAATCTGAATGAATGCTAATCACAAGGTCCTAGAACAGCAGTTCTCAGCCTGTGGATCTTGACCCCTTCTGGGGAGTTGAATGACCCTTTCACAAGGATTGCCTAAGACCATCTGCTTATTGGATATTTACATTAGGATTCATAACAGTAGCAAAATTACAGTTATGAAGTAACAACAAGAATAGCTTTATGGTTGGGGGGTCACCAAACATGAGGAACCGTATTAAGGGGTCACAATATAAGGAAGGCTGAGAGCCACTATCCTAAAATATAATCCTTCTATTTTTCACATCACTGTCATTGTCTACTCATGATCTTCTGGACATCTTCTGTATAGACAAGTCAGAACACAAGGCAGACTGATAGCCAGGCTTAGTTCTTCAACTGTTAGGAGACAAGCTTATGGACTTAGTCATTACCAATACTCTAAAGATAACCACTTATTCATTGTCTACGAAAAATACTACCAAAGTATCTCTTCTACAGTGTAACAGCTTGGGAGTCCTCATAGTAAGAAAACAACCTTTCTTGGATACACCACAGAATTAAGGTCAGAAGTCCAACTACCACATCACAATATATATAGCTTCATCTAGAATAATTACCAAATTCTGCCTTCATGGAGCAGAAGCCAGCAGCCACAGCAGTCCTAAGATAGACCAGCAACACTAATGAATTTCTGGAGGTGGGATTGAAACCAGTATTGGAATGAGAGATGCTTAGGGATCCTATGTCCTATGCCAGTTATTTCTAGCCTTTCCATTTGACTTAAGGGGAGAAAATACTCATCAAGAGTCAAGTGGTAGATTAGAGGGTTTAATATTTACTTGTGAAGTTCAAGTCTAGAAATACAACCCATACCCACTATAAAACAGGAAGCTCAGCCAAGATAGATATCCAAAACAGTACATCAAAGAACTATGGAGCCTCTGGTATCTACAGTTGCAAGCATTAAGCACAACACTGATAAACAAATACATTAAAGCTAAATTCCTATTTCCCAACCTAATATGTCTACCTTTCAACAACAACAACAACAAATTACGAAGTTTGCTAAAAGCCATGGAGAAATATCCTAAAGATGGAACACACAAAGCAAGAATGAAACCTAAGGACTGGAGAGATGGCTCTGTGGTTAAGAGTAATTATTATTATTATTATTATGGAGGACCTGAATTTAGTTCCTGCACTCCCATAGTAGCTAATAATCATATGTAACTCTGATTTCATGGGATCTGACACCCTCTTCTGAACTCTGAGGGCACCAGGTGCTCATGTGATGTACACACACATTCTGGCAAAACATTCAAACACATAAAATTAAAGAATAAATTTTAAGAAAAAAATGAGATCCAAGAAACACACACACACACACACACACACACACAGGAATATCCAGAGAACTTAAAGTATATGGAGGGCACAGCTGGACAAAGTTGGGTAAGAGAAAGAGTCCTGTAAGCAGACAGAAGGGAAATTGAAGGGCCAAGGGAAATGCTAGAAATAACAAGTATTGGAACAGAAACTAAGAATGCCTGTGATGTGCTAATCAGTGGGACAGCACTGCTGAAGAACAAGTAAGCTTGATATTTACACAAAATACAAAAAGAGAAAAAAATTTAAGAAAAAAAAGAAATATTCCAGAAGGTTCACCATATCGTACACAAGAGAGTGGAGAATATCTGAAGTGGTCATGGCTGGCAACTTTCAAAGTTAATGATGGACACCACAGTAGACATGTGAGATATTCACAGAACACCAAAATTAAATATTAAAAACTTGACACCCAGGTATGTCAAACTCTAGACAGCATAGCTAGCTTTTAAAGGAGTCAGTGGAAAGACTCAACTACCATCAGAGAAGCAAGGATGACAGCAAGCCTCCTGGGAGAGGCTATGCAAACAAAATGTGGGCCATAAAGTCAACACCAGGCCACTGAGAATTCCATACCTAGCAAGGTATCCTTTGAAAGGAAAGGGAAAATAAACACATTCCAAGACAAGGTTACAGGAGTTCATCACCAGCCAACCTGTTCTGCAAGGAGTGAGCATTTCCTCAAGCTAAGTGAAAATGGAGGTCAGAAACTGAAATTCAGCTGGGCATGGTGGCACACATTTTAACTGCAGGCAGAGGCAGAAGAGTCTTTAAGTTCCAAGTCAGCCAGAGCTACTAAAAAAAAATAAAACCAAAAACCAACCAGACAAACCAAAACAAACCCTTAAATCTACATTAAAGCACACCAGTACATAAAGATGAACACAATCTTTGCCTTTTCTGATTCTTAATTCTCTAGTTCTTCATTAACCTAAAAGATAGCTGCTTGTTTATGGGAATAATGGTAATGATGTATTGAGTGATTATGACAATTGGATAAGTAACCAGTGGCATTGCTCCCATGGGACAGGAAGGAGGAGCTGAGAATGTACAGTGATGACACAAAGCCTGTACTACACGCAAGGCAGGCATAGCTTAGGTAAAAGTGCAAACTTCAAACCCTAGAGCAACCTTTAGATGTTTTGCTTCTTTTCTTTCGTATGTATAAATACAAATGGCCATGCCAGAGGACACTGCTGTTCTATCTCTCCACCTTATTGCACTGAGACAGGGTCTCTCACTGAAACTGGAGCTAGGCTGGGGACAAGTCCTCCTGTTTCAGTGCTCCTCCCCCAGCACGGAACGTAAAGGTGCAGATCACCATGCCTGTGGTGCTGGGATTAGAACTCAGGTTCTCAGGAAAATATAGCAAGCCCCCTTAATCATGAAATCATCTCCCCAGACACTTGTTTATTAAGGCTGGGTCCTGCTATGTTGCCCAGGGCTGGAATTTTGAGCTGTGAAATAGTCACCCTGCTTCAACCTTAAGAGCAGTTATCTGGTACTACAAGCACACACTATCATGTACTGGACAAAAGGAAGAATAACTGGGTTACTGAGATCAAATTCCTTTGATGAGAGGATCACATATAGTCCTTCTAACCTGTCATCTGAAACAGGTGCTAATAAGGATACCAAGATACTTTCTTTTAAGTGAGGTCCCTGACCACAGGAAGAGAAAGATAAAGGCTGTTAAGCGACTTGCGGGACATACTATTTTGTGGTGAGCTCAAAATTTAGTTGACTTTCTGTATAACAAGGGTCAGATTACAGTGGCATAAATTCTCATCCTGTATGGTTCCAAACAAGTTTATGAAACACTAAACAGATCAAACCTGGAACATGCTTAAGACAGAAATAAAACACTAGGACGCTGGTAGAATTCCCTCACACCTCATGGCGTACATTTCCTGTGACTCAGGTCATAATTAACCTTACCCTCATAAGCAGAAGTTCCCATCACCGCTGATTCATCACGTTCAATAAAAGCTCGTAACACTGCCGGGGAAGGGTGGAAACGGGGGACTCCCTTTACCGCCCGTGCATCTCGTCTCTGGTCTGAGTCATTTCAACTGGTTTACACATAAAATGAGGACAGTGATTATGCATGGTGGTTCTATGAGGGTTACCAATACATGTAGCATGCTTCTCATTAGATGAGTGAAATAATTATAGTGGTTGTGTAGGGTTTCATCTGATCAAACAAGGCAGAAACTACAGTGCTTCTTCAGCCTTATCCTGAACTGCAACCTCCAGAACAAAAGGGCATTTCTCTTTGCCCTTTATGGCATCTACAGAAGGTAGAAGCAAATCAAGCCTGTCTGAGGTAGACAAATGGCACGCGTTCTTTCTCATCTGTGTTCCTAGATTTTATGATCATATAAAATCATGCATGTATATAAAAATGAAAGTAGACGTGAAATTGGGGGAACAAAGGGGACAGATGGGGTACAAGGGTGAACTGCTCATTATACAGTATGTACTTGTGTAAAGTTAGCAAGGTGATTTCCTGGCACTCACATGGCAAACTCCCAAGTATACATTTTTTAATATAATTGTTCCAAGCTCCAGTCAGGAGGTATGGCACACTCCTGTTGTCCAGGAGGCTGGGAGAAGAGGGGTATTATTACATGTTTAGAGCCTGTTTGAGATACAGTTGAGTACAAGGCCAGCCTAGGCCACTTCAGACCTTATAGCAAAACAGGAAAGGAAGCTGGCTGCAGTGTACCTGTAATCCCAGTACTTGGAAAGTAGGGCAAAGGCAGATCAGGAGTTCAAGACTAGCCAGGCTACATGAGACTGTGGGATGGTGGGGCAGGGACACAGCTAATGGTACACTACCTGCCCAGAACACTCAAGGCCCTGGGTTCAATCCTCTACCGCAACAAAACATTACTTCAAGTTTTCTAGGGGGAGAAACAGAGCCTCTTTCTAACATACGTTAGTAATTCATGACTACCCATGCTGCTTCCTTTTCAGTACATGGCATCTGGTTAAGGCACAGGGAAGCCAACCCCATTAGAGTTGAAGACAGACTAGGTGGGGCATTTTGCTTGTTTGTCCTATAGGCTTGGGACACACAAGCTCAAAACTCTCTGCAGTTAAGTTCTACTAGCCTCACTCCATACTTACTCCCTGGGCTCTTCTTTAAAAAAGACAGGCCTCTTCTATTAAAGTCCATCTGCTCTTAAATCAGGGATCAATATCATCTTTCTGTGAAAAGCTGTCCCAAGTCACAGACTATCCATGTGCTGCCACCGAACCTCTTCTCAGACTGGAGTCTCAACTCACTTGGGGTTGTATATCAGACATCCTGCATACCAGATATTTATATTATGATTTATAGCAGTAGCAAAATTACAGGTATGATGTAGCAATGAAATATCTTACGAATGAGGGTCACCACACATGAGGAGCTGTATTAAAGGGTCTAAACATTAGGAAGGTTGAGAACCACTTCCTTCCCATCTACAGTGAGAAGGCTACACTGCTTCCATTACAGAAAAAAGGGGGGGGGTAATTTGGTTGAGAATTAGAGAATTCACAGGTATTGGTAAACAATGGTAACAGTTTGATTTTTAACTTGTCTGTGATCCCTTTTATATACTGGAAAACAAAGACCTATAGGGGTTTTTCACGATTGAAAGTACATTTTAAAGTCCTGCATGAATAAATAGATAAATAATAAAGATTTGGAGAGATCTCGAGGCTTGGTTTCCTGCATTGACTTAACAACTTTATGAGTTCTGTGAAGATGAACACAATATAATAGCCACATACTTTCAGTATCAGTTTTTATTAAAAAGTGCATTTTGATTAAGTTATGATTTAGGTAAGCTGTAAGATATCAGTATACGCTCTGGAATAATAACTTTACAAAGATTTAAAACAAACAAAAATTTAAAAGCCTTTTTATTTCCTTCACCATTATTGTTTTACAATACAAATATTACCTTGTGAGTAACACACACATACACACACATTCATACACACACACACACACACACACACACACACACACTTGTGCATACACATACACACAAAACCTACAGAAGGTAATTCTGCTGCACATAAAATACAGAATGGATATTTTATATATGTATGTATATATATATATATATATATATATATATATATATATATATACTTCTTCGTTCTTAGAAAACTAGTTTGTTCTCCACGTTGGCAAGTATAGAGTAGAATACTTCCTCAAACATCCGTATGTCAGGAGTAAAACTCAGAGTTACATGCAGTTTCTGCACAAATATATTTTAAAGAAATAGATCTCTTTTTGTTGTTGCTGTTGTTGACCAACAAAATTGTCATGAGAGTATGGATAATTAATTTATAGCTTTTCAAGTTTTAGATTAAGTGATCATTTTCAAAACTCTCTTTTAAAAAAGATATTCATGGCTGTTTTATTGGGTAGTTAAAACTGAACTACCAAATAAATGAAATAATTTCAGTGGCATGTGTCATTGCTGCCTGCTCACAATATGCGATTGGGCACATACTCTTAATTCACACTCCTATTCTTTAATTCAAAACATGTTTAAGACCATTAGCAGTCTTTTGATTTAATTTAGCCATAAATGCAAAATTTAGTAGTGTATACATACATTTATATTTTCATGGAATACTTTATTTTAAATAAAAACATTTAAGATTGCCTACCGACCATACAATCAAGACAAGAAAGGCACTAGAAACATAGACAAATTTCTCTCCCAAGAAGCATTTTTAAATTTTAACTCTCTTTGCTGTGACATGTAAAAATCTTTAAATTTGGTTTTCATAACATCATTTTGAAAAATAAAGTTAGGAAATACTTAGAAAAATCACTTTATAACAGAATCTTTTTTTCAGTTTTTGATACACCGTCTCTGCTGATTTTATAAAACCCCCAAGAGAGCAGACCTCTCCACACCCACCATCTTAAGTGCAGCAGGCAGAGAGATTTCTGAACCAAACCCCACTCAGACACTTAGAACCCTTCATAGAGACATTTGCTAGAAAATGGCTTACAGCCCTGTCTTTGGGGCAAGAGATATGAAAAGTATGTTTTTCCAAGAAAATAACACACTTTACTTCCAGATGTGGCTGGAAAGGCCGGAGCTTATGATATGGAAGCGCACAGTAGTGCTGCTAATTACACAGAGGAACACAGTGGCTGCTGGTTAGAGAAGCCCCAGGCTTAACAACAGGAAATGTGTACAGTGCATGATAAGGTAAATTTTCTTTATTGGTGTCCAACGCAGGTCTTTTGGAGAGAAAAAAAAAATCACAGTGCTGACCAGGTAACTCAATAGGTTAAGTCAAGGTAACTGTTGAAAGATAATAGCAGTAGGGAAGTGTTTGTTTATGGCATCTTCTCTCATGGAGTTCTTAGCACTTCGGACAGTTCCTCATTCCCCTACTTTGTAGAGCTGTTATGTGTCGTTTACCAACCGGCTATATTTAACTTGCCTACCAAGGTGGACTACTGGCCAGGGGAAGGGCCAATGGTAAGATCGAGGTACAATTCCTTGGACATTCTTTTCAAAGTACTGAAATGGCCTGTACCACCACACCCTGGCCAGGAGGTTCATCTGGGAAGCTTCCTTTAGCACCTAAGAAAGCAAAGAAATACACATTGTTTAATAAACAATATTTCCCATATCAAAATTCAAACACTCCCACACTGGCCCCCAATCTTTCATTTAAAAAACATTTTCCATGTCCAATTTCAAAGGATCCCAGACTTGCCCTACACACACCCACATAGCCCAGCGTCACTCTTAGTTCACCATACAATAACCTGAACACACAAGATTCCAGCAGAACAAGGGAAACCGAGATTCCCCAATTCTTGCCTATTAAATATCTCAGCCTTTTCCTTTCTCTCCTAGGCTTATAACAAGGGAAAACTTAATTAAATATGACTATGAGAGTAGTGAGGGGTCCATCATTACACAGGATGTTAGGCAGGCATATCTAGAAAAGTGCAGACACAGGCTTAGAGAATTTTTTTTCACAGATAGTGTGTCTGTATTTCAGAAGGAAGTAATTAATATCTGTCATTACACTAACATGTTACAAAACTGATTCTGCAGAGGATAGATGGTATAAAAGTCAGTACCATCTAAGTTGGCTATGCCTAAGAAAGAGAAACTGGAAAATAGCCATAGATTTTTTCTTTCCAATGCCTCTTACTCCAGCCTAAGCTGGCAGCACCAAGTCAGGGGCACAGCGGGGAGACTCACTTGCTGGTTGGCCATCGTGTGATACCACCAGAAGAGTCTTGTGGTGATGTAGTAGGCCACCACCACGTCCACAGTGTAGTGGTCATGCGCTAAGAGAATACAGAAGATTCCAACGACGCTGAGGAGCCAGCAAATCCAGTGGTACCACCAGAGTCGCCTCGGGGAATCTAGAAAGAGGAAAAATTGGCAATAATCCCATTCTCAAATACCACGAAGAGCACTCAGCCACATCTCCACCATTCCTGAGACCAAATGTCTTACATCTTTCCTCCTGAAAGCCTGGGCCAGCAAACCAAAAGACTTTATTTCCTATAACCAGGGTTAGATGGAAACAGCCTTTAATGGGTGATGTGACTAGCAGCAGTAATTCATATAGGGCTATAACTTGCTTTTTATAATTAGAAATATAACTTAAAAGGTGGCTATGGGTGCTGGAGAGATGGCTTAATGGTTAAGGATACTGACTGCTTTTCAAGAGGACCTGAGTTCAAATCCCAGCATCCATATACAGCTCAGAACTGTCTCCATGATCTGACCTTCTCACACAGACATGCCTGCAGGCAAAATACCAGTGTACATAAAAGTAAATAAATTTTTAAAAAAGGAAAGGTGACCATGGCCAAATATACAGTTACTGCACTGCACTTCATTTTTGTTTTGTCATTCCCCCTGCCCCACCCAGACAGGGTTTCTCTGTGTAGCTCTGGCTGTCCTAGAACTCACTCTGTAGACTAGACTGGCCTAGAACTCATAGCGATTTGCCTGCCTCTGCCTCCTGAGTACTGGGATTAAAGGCGTGTGCTACCATCACTGGCTACTTTTAAAGACTGTCTACTGACATTTTTATGTGTGTATGTGTGGTATGCGTATGCATGTTTGTATGAGTGTAGACACACATGTATGTAGGTGTTTGTGTGCCTCACATGTAGAAGCCATCTTATGTACTGAGGGACAGTCTTTCAATTTGAAACCACCACATGTCACCGATCCAGCTAGTCTAGCTACTCAGCTTGCTCCCAGGACCCTGTGTTGTCCATAATAGCTCTAGGATTTCAAGTACACTGACATGCCTACCTGGTATTATCAAGCACTATACCCACTGAGCTGTCTCTCCAAGATCTGTCCAATGAGCAGTCATTAAATTTACCTGTAGATAAACTGAGGTAAATGCTAAATATAAATCGAATACCTAATGTGTCACAGATCCATTCATTAAATTTAATTTGTGAGTCTACAATTTAATCACAACATTTCTCTCTTCTCTTTCCTCCCTCCTAAATGCCCCTCCCCACTCTCCTTCCAGTTCATGGCCTTTTTTTCCACTGACTGTTATACATATGTGTTCGTATATACATATATATTCATAAACATAACCTACTGATTACGTGTATGAATATTTTCAGGGCCGATCGTTTGACACTGGACAATCAATTGCTATGCTCTTCCCTGGGCAGAACCACCGCTCATGTCCCCAGCTTTGCTCAGCCGCCTATAGTTCTTTGTGTAGAGCTGAGGCCTCATGGTCTTTCCCCCATCCAGTCTGACATCCTTGTTCAGCTCCCATTTGTGACACAGAGGCTTAGACATGGATCAAGCAATTATAGCCGCTACGGCTGCCAACCTGCCTTCCAGGTTCTGCAACTACACAATTACCTGAAAGACTATGAGGGTCCTACTTCTTAAATATAAATATAGGAATGAATGCCTGGAATTTATAGTCCATACATCTTCCTAAAGATAGGACCTTGCCACAGAAGTACTTGTTTGTACCCGAATTTGGGAAGTCAGCTGAGACAGCCCTCTATTAGTACGGGTATGCATTTCTATTTCACATTCTCAATGGGTAGGGGTCTAGAGAGCCCGGGAGTCCAGAGAAAAGTTTGAATGGATGGCTCTCCTGCCGCCGTTGCCGGGAAGAAAGTGCTGCTGTTCTTACTGAATTCTCAAGAGGTACCCATTCAGGCAGTGTACATCTACCATGCCCAGAGGCTGGTAGTGCTCGAGATGTCTGGACCAACACGCAGAGTAGGCAAAGGACTGCCTCTGACAGAGGGGAGAGGCCTTGACAGAGGGGAGAGGGGGAGGAAGAGACTAGTCACAGAGTTGTATATTGTATTAAAGGTGAACAATAAAGAAGAATGAGGGGGATCAGAAGGAGAGGGAGCAAAGGGTATTTTTTTTGTTGCAATTTTAAATTGGGTGATGGGGGCAGGAACAGCCCACTAATATTCATACTTGATACCTTAATGCTACAGCAATAGCAGTTACTACACATTTTCTTTGAAACTTGTTGAGTACCCATCCATAACATTTGGTTTAAATTTTATAACCTCCTCCCCACTCGGGAAATAAAAATTCATTTTAAAAATGAGGAGATAAAGACACATGGAGATTAAAGTTTTTCCCAGGGTCAAAATGCTGGGGGCTGACGGTTCCAGGATCCCAAATTAGAGTTTTGTGATTCTTGCAAGGCCAATATTGCATGGCGCTTATGATCCAGTACAAATTTTAACATGAAAAACTATTTCAGATGTGAAACATCTGGGCCAATGGCATCTGACTCCTAAGCTTCCCATTTTCTATACTTGGTTCTATTTATTTGATCCCACAGTCAGGCCCCTGCAGAACACCTCACTCCTTAAAGGTCCCTTTACTTCTGTTTCAAGGACAGGGCCAGCCTGCTTCCCCCTCCTCCTTCCTTACTACCTGTCTGATAAATGTGCTCACCTTCCTCTTCCACACCTCCCACGTGAGGCCACACCTGCTACGCATAACTACTTGTTTCTTGTCTCTTGGTTTCTCGTCTGTCCTCTCCAATTCCTCCTGAAAGCTCCTGCAGGGTGCTCTTTCCCTCAAAGGAGACATGCATCACACGACACTGTTTCCTTGTCTCCCACCCCTCTAAGTGTACCCCATTGACTTTGCTCTCAGGCTTAGGGCACCCTCTGATCATTGCTACTTATCCGTTCATTCTCTGTCTCATTGCTACTCTCAGCTCCCAGCACACGCTTCCAAGGGCGACAACACTCCTAAGACACTTCCAGACTGTGGCGTGTGTCCCTCCTCTGCAGAACCACAGCAGCCTACTCCCTTTAGCACTCTTCATGGGAACTGCCTAGAGAGGGCTTCTCATAGTAAAATTTTGAGGAAAACTGAATTTTCCAGAGAAATAAATCATCCGCTGTTCAATTATAGGGCTTAAACCCTAACAGCAATTAAAATAAATGAACCAAGCCTCGTGTTCCCAAAATAATCTGAAAGTAAAAAGTGGCAGAACATATTTATAGTGTGTATATATATACATATATATACACAAATACATATACAAATGCACACATATGTACATACATATACAAGCACTCAAATACATACATATATATATATATATACACGTCTGTAAATGATGACACATATATTAAAAACTGGCCAAACATTACAGCTGACATTCAGGAACAAGGCACCCCCACAAGAGCTGCAGCAAGGGCTTTCCACACATTTGCCAGGTACACAGGGATAATAAGATAAAGGAACTTTCCTCAGGCTCCCAGTCTGGCTTTAGGAGACTTCCCCACTCTGACTTTCCAAGGGACCATGGGGAGTGGCAGGGGAGGCAATTACAAAGCAAGGCTGTTTTAGACTTACACTCTTTGATAAATAAGTAGGTGAGCGTTAGCATGACTGTGTGGCCACTGTACAGATAGTCCCCACACATGTTGTGAGAGCCTGTGATGGAGAGGCCACCTCCAGCAATGAGCTTCATTATTCTCCGCACTTGAGCTTCCCAGTCTCCAAAGAGCTATTGGAAAGGAGAGAGTGAGATTCATCATTAGTTCGAGAGAACCTTTACTTTTATATGATGCTTTGTCAAAACACATACCATCCTCATCAAGTACACACGCACTGTTCATCGCATGGAAAGTGTACGGTACTAGTGATGACAGATCTGGCTCTAGAACCTCCCTCAGATCCTGGCATTTCCTGATAGTACATTTCAGTGAAGTTTGAGGTTTGGGATTTTAACCCAGGGCCTCAAGCATGCCAGGCAGGTGCTCTACCACTAAGCCATGCGCCTCCACCCAACTTAATTTTAATACAATGAAACAGAAAAAATAGGTGGTTGATTTACCATAATTTCTACTTTGGAAAAAGAAAGCATGAACCTTAAGCGAACATTTAGAGATGCATTTTTGCCCAAAGGATAACAGTTCTGACTAATTAGCCAAAGCAATTGGAGGTCAGTCGGTCAAATTCGTGAAACAAGGGACTGAAAAATGATACACTTTCAGCCCTCTGAAATTACACAGGCAACAGCAACTACTTTTCCTTTTAGTAAAAGTAGGAGAGAAGTTTATAAAATAATCTTGCTGCCTAAGATGCAAGTCTGGGGTAGATATCAAGTAATAAATGGCTTAAATAACTTACTTGACGCAATTTGTATTTGCTCCATCAAAGACACATAACTGTTTCTGTCTGTATGATTGCGGCGCCCTTCTCGTTTACATTTTTTCTTAGATTTATTTATTTTATGTGCATGGATGTTTCACTCGCATGTATATATGTGTAACCAAGTGTGTGCCTGGTACAGAAGAGAGTACTCTGGAACAGCAGTTATAGATGACTGCGAACCACCATGTGGGTGTTGTGAGGTCAATCGCTGGTCCTCTGTAAGAGCCATAACTGCTCTCACTCACTGAGCTCACCTGAGATATCCTTTTACATTCTAGTTGGCCAATTGAATTACCATGATCCCCTTTCAACATTTAATTGCTAGTACCCCAACTTTGGAAAAATGCATGTTTCTTTACCCTCTTCCTTTACAAAGAGCAATCAGGATTTCTACTTAGGAAAGCCGGCGTGCCAGACCGCACAGAGGATCTGACCCTCCCAGTGCAAAGTGAGCTTTGAATGTTCAACATAAGAGAAGGAAGCAGTCTGACACCCAAGAACTGGGTACTGCCGTGCCAAAGTCCCCAGAGATGGAAAGCAAGCTCCAGATGAAGGATCCATATGAATATGACTTTGAGAGAACACTTGAAAACAAAGATATTATTGCTTGGGGGAGGGCTTCAAATTAGTAAACAATATGATTTGCAATTTCGATTTTGGACCTATCCACGTAACTAAACCTTTTTTATATACACAAGACTTTAGAGCATTTGCCATGTTTATATTCTCCTGCAGGGCCTGCAGAGGATGCATTCTGCAAAGCAAGTGAGTAAACTCAGAGAAAGGAAAAACAGGACTTTCTAGGATGGCCACGAAGGGAGAGGCACAGCGCTGTAACTCTGACTCAACAAAGTGACCAGTCTAGATGCTTTACAGAGATCTTCAAGGGCACGAGACAGATGGGTTAGCCAAGGCTTTTAACTATAAGGCATATGTAAGATGAAGAAATATGTAGAAAACTACTAAAAACAAAACACAAGGCAATTATCTACTCTGTGGAAAACAAATTACTGTACAGAAAAGCAAAGGTAATTACAGCAAGTGGTTTTCAACCTTTCTAATGTGACCCTTTAATACAGTTCCTCGTGTTGTGGTGACCCCAAACAAAAAATTATTTTATTGTTACTTCATACTAATTTTGCTACTGTTATGAATCATAATGTAAATACATGTGTTTTCCGGTGGTGCTTACAGAACTATAATTGGGTATGTGAGTTACACAGAGGACAGACAGTTACAGAAGGAAGACAGAACAAGACGTTCTATGTCCTGGGGATGGCAGGGTGAAGAGAGGAAAAAGGCACAGGGGATGGGAAGCCCTCTTTTTTTTTTTTTTACAACAGAAAGTTAACAGAGCATCGGAGCTTAAGGGCATCCTTGGTTAGTTTAAGGACAACCTACCATGACACCCTGTCCCAAAAAACAGCTAACAAATTATAGGCAGATGAGGTAATCACCTATAGTTGCCTGGAATCTGAACACTAGGGAAGATGAGATAAGATAATAATGAAGAAAAAAGAAGAAGACCCAAATAACAATAAAACCCAAGAATTACAAAAAGAGAAATAATATTCTCATATCACTTAGAGATAATAAAAGTAAAAATATGCAAAAGAGGCACAGATATGGTAATCTAGTTAAGAGTTAAATGGAAATAGGAAAAAGGAGCCAGGATGGGGCTGGGGTCAGGAGATCATTATTTGTAGTACCAAGCTTATCAGACAAAAAGGTAAATGTAGGAGACATTAGTTCAATCTGTAACCAACCTTCCAGTAAAACAAGATATGGAGCTAAAGAACAACACCAGTGATAAGGGGGTCCTGTGTATAGTGATGGAGGGGATGCTGTGTATAGTGATGAGGGAGGGGATGCTGTGTATAGTGATGAGGGGATCTTGTGCATAGTGATGATGGAGGGGATGATGTGTATAGTGATGAGGGAGGGGTCCTGTGTATAGTGATGGAGGGGATCCTATGCATAGTGATGATGGAGGGGATGCTGTGTATAGTAATGAGGGAGGGGATACTGTGTATAGTGATGATGGAGGGGATGCTGTGTATAGTGATGAGGGAGGGGTCCTGTGTATAGTGATGGAGGGGATCCTGTGCATACTGATGATGGAGGGGATGCTGTGTATAGTGATGAGGGAGGGGATGCTGTGCATAGTGATGAGGGAGGGGTCCTGTGTATAGTGATGAGGGAGGGGTCCTGTGTATAGTGATGAGGGAGGGGATCCTATGCATAGTGATGATGGAGGGGATGCTGTGTATAGTGATGATGGAGGGGATGCTGTGTATAGTGATGAGGGAGGGGTCCTGTGTATAGTGATGGAGGGGATCCTGTGCATAGTGATGATGGAGGGGATGATATGTATAGTGATGAGGGAGGGGTCCTGTGTATAGTGATGGAGGGGATCCTATGCATAGTGATGATGGAGGGGATGCTGTGTATAGTGATGAGGGAGGGGATGCTGTGCATAGTGATGAGGGAGGGGATCCTATGCATAGTGATGATGGAGGGGATGCTGTGTATAGTGATGAGGGAGGGGATGCTGTGCATAGTGATGAGGGAGGGGTCCTGTGTATAGTGATGAGGGAGGGGATGCTGTGCATAGTGATGAGGGAGGGGTCCTGTGTATAGTGATGAGGGAGGAGTCCTGTGTATAGTGATGGAGGGGATCCTATGCATAGTGATGGTGGAGGGGATGCTGTGTATAGTGATGAGGGAGGGGATGCTGTGTATAGTGATGAGGGAGGGGATGCTGTGTATAGTGATGAGGGAGGGGATGCTGTATATAGTGATGAGGGAGGGGATGCTGTGCATAGTGATGAGGGAGGGGTCCTGTGTATAGTGATGAGGGAGGGGATGCTGTGCATAGTGATGAGGGAGGGGTCCTGTGTATAGTGATGAGGGAGGGGTCCTGTGTATAGTGATGAGGGAGGGGTCCTGTGTATAGTGATGAGGGAGGGGTCCTATACATAGTGATGATGGAGGGGATGCTGTGTATAGTGATGAGGGAGGGGATGCTGTGTATAGTGATGAGGGAGGGGATGCTGTGCATAGTGATGAGGGAGGGGTCCTGTGTATAGTGATGAGGGAGGGGATGCTGTGCATAGTGATGAGGGAGGGGTCCTGTGTATAGTGATGAGGGAGGGGTCCTGTGTATAGTGATGAGGGAGGGGTCCTATACATAGTGATGATGGAGGGGATGCTGTGTATAGTGATGAGGGAGGGGATGCTGTGTATAGTGATGAGGGAGGGGATGGTATGTATAGTGATGAGGGAGGGGTCCTGTGCATAGTGATGAGGGAAGGGTCCTGTGTATACGTGATCTGATACAGACCTAGGCTAATGTGTGTATTAAGAAAATATTTTTAGCTGGGCAGTGGTGGTGTAAGCCTTTAATCCAGCACCCGGGAGACAAAGGCAGGCTGATCTCTATGAGGTTGAGGCCAGTCTGGACTACAGAGAGAGTACCAGGATTGGTTCCAAAGCTACACAAAGAAACCCTGCCTTTTTAGAATACATTTGTTTTACAATGTATTTTAAGGTAAGTATCATTACAAAAGAATATTAAAATCAAAAGTGTATAAAGAGTTACAGTTTGTCAATTTATTACAAAGGAAACGGTTATTGTGAGTGTGTAGCACAGGCTAAGTGATCAGTGTCTATTAGGTCTACAGTAGCACACTGTCATGTTCTAGGACTTCACATACACTCCTTGGCCCTCCCAAAGCAACCTACAGCTCAGCAAGCTCCATTCATGGTGACTGTCCTGAGCTGAACCTCAGTAAATCTTTTACTTTATATCTTTTTATGACTAGACATATAAATATGGAAGTCAGGTTACAATTGCTGTAATGTTCAACACAGTCACATGCTATAAGGCTAGTTTTGCAGCCTAGAAGGAACAGGCTAAACCTCAGGGACATGGAATTTGCATAAGGATGAATCTGTTCGACAACATACACCTAAAAGCATCTTTGTCATTAAACAATGCATGACCACACTGTTAGCAAAGTACCTTGCCAATTGCCATGCTAGTCCCTTAGAGTTTGATTAAACTAAGCACTGGATCCATAGGGAGCAACAAGTATGGGCACACTCTCAGTGTCACATTCCAACTCCCCTAGTTTGCCAAGGACCCCTTGTAAAAATGCCATTCAACCATTCATTCATGGGATCTACCAACATTGGCAAATTACAGTGTATTGATCCTAAGTAACCGTCTTCCTCTAAAATAGAAAACACATTATTATTGGTCATATGTCCCCAAAAGCTGGTTCTTAAACACCCAGACCAACAGCAGGGCAGCTAAGGGATCAGATGGCAGGGACAGAAAGAGAACTGGTGAACTCCTGCCTTGAGCATCCTGTCACCAAGAAAGCCAAGTGCTCTGAGAGCTCCCTCAGTCAACTGTAAGCATGCTATTCCCTGAGTTTTAACTGGCAAGCAGCCTTCTAAGAACAAGAATGGATAGTTACAAGCCAACTAAAGAAATTATGAGGGCTGGAGAGATGGCTCAGCAGTTAAGAGCACTGACTGTTCTTCCAGAGGTCCTGAGTTCAATTCCCAGCAACCACATGGTGGCTCACAACCACCTTGAATGAGATCTGGTGCCCTGCGCTGGCATGCAGGCAGAAGACTATATAAACAATAAATAAAAAAAATAAAAATAATAATAAAAAACCTAGCAGGAGACAGGGAACTTCACTCCCTCTAAGGGCTGCTAGCCAGACGGGGTCCCTGTTATGTTTGGATGAATAATCATTAAACCTTGCTTTAAAAAAAAAAAAGAAAAGAAATTATGAAATACTGCTCTTTAGGCCCCCTGGGAAAGTAAAATAACAGGAAGGGTGGATTCCTCTGCAGAAAGATGCTGCTGAAAGCTGCCCTTCCTGCTTTCTCCTTGCTTTGCTTTACCGTCTCCTAGTTATGCAGTAAAAAAGCAGTGGTGTGGTGGTTTTACAGAATAAAACACTATGTTCTCTTTAAATAGAGATTCCGAACTTTTAACAGGATTTCCCCATCAACTGTCTCCTGTACCATCCTAGGCTTGTCTGCAGGTTAACAGTGATGCTATGATGTTCATCTTGCAGAAGAGGAAGTGAGCAGAGGGCTGCTGACCCGTCATGAGAACACACATGGATTAGGGATCAGAATCTAGGAGCCAAATACAAAGAATCCTACTCAGGCTCCCAGAGAGCATGCTATGGCTGTAAGCACCTCCTGAAACAGCAAGGGGGCAGCACTTCCAGGTTCATACTTTATAGCTGTTCTAGTAAAGCCTAACCAATTTTACCTTTTCCCATGCCATCTCAAACCAGGTGCTATCAAACCAAATTCAGGCTCTCCTTGCTTTATAGTATGCTACACTGGTCTCCAAGAGAACTTGTATGTGTGTGTGTGTGAGAGAGGGAGGGAGGGAGGGAGGGAGGGAGGGAGGGAGGGAGGGAGAGAGAGAGAGAGAGAGAGAGGGAGAGAGAGAGAGAGAGAGGGGGAGGGAGGGAGGGAGGGAGGGAGGGTTAGGGGAGAGAGAGAGGGAGAGGTTCCCATCATGTAGTCCAGACTAGCCTCAAACTCATGACCTTCCAGACTAGCCTCAAACTCATGACCTTCCCTAGGGCTGGGGTTACAGGTATGCACCAGCATGTCTTGCTTACAAATACACAAATATGCTCTATTATTTACTTATTGATTGTGTGTGTTGGGGCTGTGCATGAATGTAACACAGTACACACGTAGAGGCTAGATGACAACTTTGTAGAGTTGGTTCTTTCCTTCCACCTTTACCCTGGTGAGAGGATTGAACTCAGGTTGATGGCAGAAGCTAAACCATCTCACTGGCTCCTCAGATACATTTCATAGGAACAAAAGTGAGCACAAACCCTATTGTAAATACTTTATTTAAGCTTGGTGTGGCGGTGCACATCTTTAGTTCCAGCACTTTGAGAAGAAGTTCAAGGCCTGCCTAGTCTACACAGCGAGTACCAAGACAGGCAAGGGCTACATATTGTCTTCAAAGTGCCCCCCTCCAAATTTTACTAAATATCCACACACACACACAATGTGTTTGGATCCAGTCAATAAGACCCTGTACTACTCCTGCTTTTCCCCTATCAACTCCATGTGTCTAATAGCATTTAACTAAGTAGGAAGCATTTCATCTGTGCTAGTCTCGGGTCCTTTTTGTTTTGTTACTATACAGAAATTGAAGACCACATTACTATTATCAAGTCGAGGCAATTTTTGGAGGGGGAACCTCAGGCTCAGTTCCTAAGAGCCAGCAGATAGAACGGAGATGGCTCGCCATGAATCTGCAGCCCTGCTGGATGCTCATTTGGGGTCATCTGATCACTCAAGACTCTGTTGAACTCCTCTGGTCCAGGAGAGACATGCTTTCCTCCACAAACACGACTACACCCACCAGACTTTCAGCAGGAGATACTTCTCTATGCACTTCTAACACTCTTTATTCCACTTAGCTATGGAGGGTATAGCCCTCTCCATTCTCAAATGTTTGCATCAATTCCTACGTTAAGCAGGCTTCAGGGTGGATGGAGGTCTCTAAGACACTAATCTACTACCAGCCTCTTTTTATTCCAGCCAAAAATGTTTTTTGTTTTTTTTCATAGCTATCCAAAGGCCTCATAAAAACTTTAACTTGGATCAGCTCTGGATTTGTTGCACTCCAGTGTTTAAAGCAAACAAACTGTCCCTTTAATAAAATTACATCGCTCTAAATTCGGGGGTAGGAGTGCTCAAGTTCCTCTTGTCAACCCAGTTAGGAAGTGGAGTTTATACAATATGCTTTGCTTTTGAAAATCTTTATATGGAGAGAAGAGTGTAATGAGAAAGGAAGCCCATCACTCTGGCTCCTTAGCTGTCAGTGTTTCACCACATTTGCTCCTCTGTTTTGCTTCTCTCCTTGATAGTCACACCTTTACGTTCATCTCCTTCCTTGGATTTTCTCTGAATGCTGCAGTCTGCTTAACCTTAAATTAAACGCTGTTGGCAGAATAAACAGAACGGCTGTGGCCTCCATCCCAGCGCACCTGTGAGGAAGCCCTCGTGTCATTTGTCCAGCTACTGGTGTGGCCACCTGGCCATGGTAATGCCTGCCAGACTTCTCCACTAAACATGTTATCTTTGCCTCTTTATAATTAATAAGAAACGTGATTTTGCAAAACTGTTTAAATACTACTGGCCTCAACCTTCACCCAATGGCTTCTAATAACATCCATTATGGATTATAATTTTGAACTACTTCTGCAATGGCTATCACATAGTCATTTTCTATTTCTTTTACATTTATTAAATTTTTTCTAAAGTGCCCCTCAAATTATAAAAAGTTCCTTTTGATTTATTGCAATCTGACACTGCGATGCTCAAACTGTCTCAAGCATAACCCAGAGGGATGAGGCTACAGCTAGCGAGAGAGGCAGGTGACAGAGCCTGGGTTCAAGTCCCAGCATTGCAAAACAAGAAACAAAGCTTGACAAAACAAAACAGGACAGAAGAGCCTGTTTTGTTTTTGTTTGTTTTTTAAGAGTGATCACTAATGACCTCTCGTGGCCAGGTAGCTCCAAGACAACCCCCTAAGATCAAAGTGCCATCGCCCACCTTCCTGCTCCCTGAGCCAGTGGGTAAGGCTTCCCTTGAGGCACACACAGTCATCTGTAACGTTGTCTGGAACTCACCAGTTAATACCTTGTCTCTTTACAGTTGATGGCTCCTAATACCTGTAAGGCTTCTCTTCCCTCCCAGGTGTCTCCCTCAGTGCTGACATACTAGCCCGGTCTAGGTGTTCCTCATCACTAATTCACACAACCATGAAAAGCATCATCGACGAGTGACATGTGACCAGATGTCCTGCCTCTGCCCCGCAGCAGCTCTGAAACATTAGGCAGAGTCATGTACCTGACTGACTACAGCTTCCTCCACTCCATGTTTTTAGCATTAAATGAAAATGAAGCATTTGGAATCACAGCTGGCATGAAAAAGGGTACATAATTTGGCACCAATCAAAGTCTATCTCCCACTCTCCCAATCCTATTGTATGACCAGGGAGATGTATTTCGAAAAGATAATTGTGGGTATATAATAAGCCCCTATTAAAACCTTTCTAGGCTTCCTATGGCCCTTGCTTAATGCAAATTGTCCAATTCTTAGTGGATGAGCAGTACAACAATACCAAGTCCTTTTCTTCTTGCAGAATCTTAGTGACAGAGCCCCTTATCCACTGCCTCCTCTCACACGAACAACTCCTTCAGATCACATCAAAGATATTTACTAGTTTGATCGTCACATGCCTAGCAGGCCAGTGTGCAGTCCACTATTCTTCCTGCTTTCTGTAGACTTTTGTCTTAGAGGCTGATGGCAGTGTGGTGGTGAAGATGTCTTGACAAAAGACATTAAGAAGGTTCTTTTTGATTCTGATTCCCTTAGCCTGGTGTGACTCTAAAACAGGCAGGGTTGGTCCCTGAGACTTCTAAAGTGTCATCCATCTCTCCCTTTTGACACTGGCTCATACTGGGACACTCCAGCAAGAGGCAGAACAGTGAGTCTCAAGCTCAGTTCACCACCTGAGGGTTCTTTTCAGCTCTTCGGTCTGGATTCAGACAGTTTAATGTTCTCTCCACGAAGAATTCCTGCTAAAAGTGAACCCAGTCAAGTCTACAAAGACAACTTCCTATTGCGAGCAAGTGTAGATGAGAGAGGAACAGGTGAAATGACACCACAAAGAAACCGGTGAGTCAATTTAGAATGTGAATGTGGATGGAGCTCAGGACCTGCGATCTGAGTTCTACACTCCATTGACAGGGGAGAAAGAGTATGACGGTCAGACAAGGCCAATGCATAGACTATGGAGCCTGATGAATGCAAACAAACCATCAAAACACCTTCAAGACAAACAGGATATTCCATGAACCGATAATTGTCAATACCAAAGAATTATCAATTCGGTTGACTACCAAGAGTATGATGCTTATATCCTGAAATGTCTAGTTTTCTGGTACATGCCACATCTGTAGTGCTATAGTGGCTGACACTGCTTGATATTTGTTTTAAAATACTTCCAGATTAAACAGGCAGACAGATGAACCAAAAATAAGTTGTGATAACGAGTGAACCTGCATGTTGGGTGTAACAGATTTCCTTTCACTAGTTTCTCTACACTGATTGAAAGTGTCAGAACAAAATAAAAAGTTGTATCTCCTGGGCTACATGAAATCCTGCATTGAAAGAGCTGTGTGCAGAATTTTTTTCTTATTCTACAAAATAGTTTTAACTACTGTGTGCTAAGATTGCTGATACACCTTCAACTGTTCATTTTTAAGATTCTGACAGCCACAGGATCATGTCACTATTGGATTTCCAGTCAACACATAGGGGGACACATCAGCGTTAGTCTCTGTGGCTTGCCTGCTATCTCTGTCTTACCAACAAAACCTGAGAGCTATTCTTAGCCATGGATTGTGGTTAGGTACACTGGTGACTCTGGCTGAGCTAATTAACCACAGCTTGCCAACTCTGGACTTGAAGAGCTGATTAGAAATGCAGACACACTCACAAAACCACAGCACTAGAACCAGGAATGGGAAACATGGCTCCTGGACATAGACATCTTCAGAATCCACATCCACTAATTCTTTGTAGCAACTTTACCAATCTACAGACTCTATTAAGAGTGCAACTGCACTTAGTGTGTGTCACAATTGATAGTTTACAGTGCAGAAGTTTCCATATCAACCACACTCTTTTTTTTTGTTTTTGTTTTTGTTTTTGTTTTTTGAGACAGGGTTTCTCTGTGGCTTTGGAGGCTGTTCTGGAACTCACAGAGATCTGCCTGCCGCTGCCTCCCGAGTGCTGGGACTAAAGGCATGCTCCACCACTACCCAGTTTCAACCACACTCTTAACAAGAGTTGCTGGATTCTCAATGACAAGGTATTTCTAAATATAAAATAAATAAATGAATGAATGAATTCTGTAACCTGGGTACTGCAAGTGGGTTCTGGGAAGATGTGAGGCTGGCTTCCTGGGGAGGTTCGAGGACCAGCAAGAGAGGGTGCAAAGAAGTAGGAGCTGATGGAGTGCAATGCTTGGAGTTCATTTCCCAGAGCTCAGCAAGCCTTGAGCAGAGTCAGGAAAACAAGCAGTCACCTCTGTGGGGATGTCTGCTGAGTCTGGGGAAAGACAAAGTCCACACGGAAACTAAAAGGATCCAGAGCTCTCGATCATGAAGACAGCATTAAAAAATCCAGGGTGAATGCTGCAGGCCCCTTTCCAAAGCTTGTCTAAGATGTCTCCTTTGACAGGAAGAGACTTAGAAGGAAAGGGATGGGACCAAAGGCAGCTGGCTATTTCGGCACACAGTTCAATGCGGACAAATGATCTGAAAGTATAGTATTATGCGTGTGTTTGTGTTTAAAAAAAATTCAAGAAATCAAGGCAAGAACTTAGCCTCCTTTTTTCCTTACTGCACTAAAGAGTTTTAATGTATTAAAGAATCAAGTCTTTTCCTACTTGATGACATTCCAAACGATTTCCTAGTTAAAATCTCTTCTAAAGTAATGGTTATTTGAATGTGGTATAAAGGCAGAGACACTAAGGGAGGGATAGAAGGCAGGTTCAAAATCTTCTGGGATACAAGAAAAGGTAGCAGATGCATAGCCCCATGTCCCTCCCGACAGCTGTCTCATGTGAAGAGCAGAGGACTGCCAGGGGACAGGAGTGTGCCTGCCTGGTCTGCTGAGAGGACTGATGGGAAGACAGAGAAAGGGAAAAGTGCCACAAGAAACAGCTTTCTGTCACAGCAGAGGAGAACACATATGAAGGCGTCCAGATTGGCACCAAAGAACACATTTAATAGCCTGGCAGGCAGCAAGGAGCTCTACCCCCACAGAACGCTTGCCACACACTCACCAGCACATTGGTTCCTAACTGAGAGGGGCTGGCAAGGCTCGGCGATTCGGACAAGGGTGTGGCTGTCTGGCCCTATAGCTGAGGGACATTCCCAGATGAAAGTGATTCTGAATTTTCATCTAGGCCTTAGTCTAAGGTCCCCAGGGCAAGAGGAGAAACAAACAAAAAAGGGAAATGACAGGGAGGAACAATTTACCTTCGGAGAACAGTTGAAATGCATGCCAGGTACTGGGAGTGTAGTTACATACATTGTAATACACCGATACAGGTACAGCGTGCCAACTATGCAGAAAAATCTTCTGCTAATAATAGACCTAGAAAAAGGGAAAAACAGGGCAGATTCTCAGTCAAGAAATTCCGCAGCTTCATTTACTTAAAGTTTTCAAAGACCCGACAAAACAAACCCAGAAATCTACTCAAGAGCTTGAAACTAGAGTGGTACAAATATCACTGGCAAAAAGACCTAGATGGGGAGTTTTAGAATAGTGTGGGTAGTGCTTTATTTAAAAAAAAAAAAAAAGACCATTAACTGCAAAAGGAATCACATTGACCTACACTGCTACAAACTAGGCTTTATGGTCCTTAAATCTGAGTTGACATTTAATTAACAAGCAGATCTCACTTGGAGCAGTCTGAGCCATGCAATAATTGTGGCATTTAAATCTTTGTCCAAAAAGTCAAGGTGCTGAGAATGACATGAGCATGAAAACTGTGAATGTTTCCGCTGTTTAAGGAGTCACACAGTAAACAGCTAGAGTAGCAGGCATCAGAGACTGATTCGCTGAGCATTATGGGGTCAAGACAAGAACTATGGAAGGCAGAGTCCAACCTCACCACTGTTCCTCATTGCTTTGCTGCCTCAGACACTATATCTTTCCTCCTTTTCCTAATAAGGAAAACAGGAACAGCAACTCTAGAAGTACTATCTGGAAACCCCAGACACACAGCTACAAAACAGAAACAAGAACAAGAAAGAGCCATTAGTTTATAATGAGTGGGATGAATACATGTATATACTGAGTCCTATACATTCTAGCACCAAATTTCATCCGGCTCTCGGACTTGACCTCATTAATGTAGACCTAAGTGTCTCCTTAAGTGACAACCTTCACTTTCTCTTAACTTTCTCCCATTCTGCCACAGGCTAGAATCCCATCCTGTGGCTTACGTCATATCTTCAGGATTGAGGAGTTCAAATTTTCTTTTTGGCCTAGGTAAATATGTTTTCATAAAAAGGAAAATTTTGGAACAGTGAACAGATTTTTCCTTTAGAATAGCAAACACGTGGTTGTTCTACCATTGTGCACTGTATCTATTTTTGCTTGTGACAGACATGCCAATGGAGTGCAGCAACCAATGAAATTGTCTCATTCTAATCATTGTTTTAGTAAGAGGAATAAAGCAACCCACTGACTGCGATTATACACACACACACACACACACACATGCACGCACGCACGCACGCACACACACACATCCATCCCCAAAACAACTTTCTACTACTCTAACAGTATATCACTTGCATGCACGCACAGTTCATACAAGTTAGTTCCGGATTTACTAGAGATTTTGTCTTCATATCTGTATTTCATAAGATGGCTCAGAATTGTTGTATGAGAGCTGGCTCTAATTGTTTTCTCATAGTTACCTGTTCATATCTCTCCTAGTGGCAAGAATTTACTCTACAGAAAGCTGTCTCAGAGGTGTGTGCCTCTGGTCTCAAGTGTAATGAAAACCACAATACAAGTGAAAACTATGGTCTACAGATTATCAGCCAAGAATACCACAAAGGAAGTGCCAGTGTGAAAATAACAGTTTGAGATATGGTGGGCATACTGTAATGTTAAAAAGCAAAGTATTTATGTTTCAAAAAAGTATATGTACTTCTAATGTACAAAGGCATTCCTTTCACACATTCAAATATTCCACAAACTTGGAATTCTTAGTCAAAGATTTTAAGATATATGATTTATCTTTAAGATAAAACCACTATAACAAAACAAAGAGTTGTGGAGTCCAGTCACAACAGTTTTATCTACAAAACAATTCCAGGATGTAAGGCTCAAGGAACATGCCTGAACCCTTCATGAACTACACAAAGAACTATAGGCAACTAAGGAATCCAAGAGCAGGAGAAACAGTCTTTCTCAGGGACAAGCACACCAAGACCTAATGGTCCTCCCTGTAAACATATACACAAGTAACACTATGTAGACTGAGTAGGTTGTATTTATGAATTTTGGAATATATATGTGTGTGTAACAACAATTAATGACAAGAGGTCTTGAGTTTGATATATTTCTTTGAGCAGCCCAAATTCTACTCTATAGCCAAGAGTTGCCTGCTGCTATGAATTCATAGAAAGAGACAATTTGTGGAGGCAAAACACTTTCCAGTATTTAATTGAACTTTACTCATTTCTTTGGCCATTTTTTTCCTGTAGACTTTTAAACCTTTGTACTAAATGGCAGAAACATTATAATACTGCTGTTTTCAGCCTGGTTGTTAAATCACATGATTCCAAGCCCTAGTTCCTTTTAAAATTAGGGATGTTCTAAAGTTCACTAGGGACCTTGGGCCAGGGCCCAGTGATTCAGTATTTGCTTGTATTCCAAGGCCCTGAGCTCAATTACCTACTCCAATCCCTGCCCAAACAAAGCTTTATCAGTCACTTGTACTGGAAACATGTTTTTTCAGCAAGTCCTAACTGTATATAGAATATTTACAATTTTACTCATATTTTCTTATACATACACTGTCACATCCTTCACCACGACCTCAAAGACCCAAGTCTCCATAGCCTCTGTCCACCCTTGTCTACCCCTGCACTCCCCACCCTGAGAAACATCTAGACTTCTACTTTAGCACCCAAAGCTCTTTGCCCACTACCTGCAAAAACCATCCTACTGTAGATAGGCCCTCTGTGGCAGTGACTCTCTGCCTGGACTGTTGGCATTCTGCCTTCTAGAGCCTGCCTGCCATTTAACCTACAGTTCATATTCAGTTCAGAGCTGACCTCCTTGAAGGAAGCCCCACTGTTTCTTTTCACCCTATGTTTTACTACTTTCTTCACAGAATTAACAATCCTTTCAGAACCCCATTGAAAGAAAAACCACTTTCTAAAACTAGTGAGACTGCCACTGCCACAGGAGTCACTCAGCACTGAGGACCTTGCTGCCCTGCTTTGGGGCTTTGTCTCTGGCTCCCAACAGCTTGTCCCCATTTCTGTCCACACACATTCATCCTGTAAGCCCTTTTGTTCATCTGCCTGAATTAATCTGCCCAGATGATCACTGTCCCACCATCCTACACCTATCTTTTTTTGCATTCACATTTTAATTTAAAATATTTGTTGAGATGGCTTCATCCATTTAAACAGAAGATTAGAGACTGTGAGTTCTGCCACCTTTCTCCCTTCCCCTCCCCATCCCCCATACAGCACTTCCCACACTCTAGGAGGTTACAAGACAGCACGCAGCTAGTACCAAACTATGTACATATATTACAATGTACAGGAAGCAGATATGACATCACAGCTATAAGAGTTGGTAAGAACATCCAGGCATCACATTCAAATGTCTTCCAGATGAAAAGCAACATAGTGTTATTCTAAAAACATCAAACTCATCTGTTTTTATTCTATTTGCCCTTTGGGTATGAAATTAATGCCACAGTATGTGTTAAGAAAATACATTTCCAGAGGGTATATGTTATAGTAGGAAAGTTCCAGACTAGGCTTATATTATACCAAAGAGCCTTCACTTCTCAACATATGATTTTGTGAGATGCTGTACAAGTCAATAGATTTTCCGAGTCTCGGTTACCTTCACTGAGAGAACAGAATAACACCATTTATTTTTAAAAGGCTTATTGAATCAATGATATTACAATTCATGTAAAAATTGTTACTCAAAAAATCAGCTATTTAGAATCTTCTTCTTGACTGAATAGATGAAAAGAGTCTTAATATGGAAGAAAATGTGCAGAATAAAAGAAACCCTGAGTAAACACACAATAGATTCAGCTACACGGAGCAGAAAGAGAAAGGAGAAAAGAAAAGGAAGAAAAGAGACTAACTCTGAGCCCTTCTTTCATTTACTGATGGAGAGAACTATGGACAGGTTACCAGGCAATCAAATAATGGGAGAGGTGTCAAAAAAATTGGAGTAACATGAGGGAGCTTTGTGTTCCTGGTTTGAATATTTGAGGTATTACTATGAGTGCGATGAAAAATTATCTCTACAGAACTGCTTTGTTCTCTGCTGTACCCACAATACACCTGTAGGGGGCACTGAGGTCTCTGTGCTCACAGATAAGCACTAGGGGAACCTGATCTTTAAACACACAGGGTTTTTCTGTAAGGGAAGGAATGAGTAATCTGTTATCCTCCCAAAAGGCTGAGAGCCACAGTGATAGCCTGGTGACCTTTGCACTATTTGTGTGGCTGGAGACTGCACTGGATCCTCCCCTAGGCCATACTGTAAGCTTGTTTTTCTCAGTCAATCCATAGAACCCATTTGCATTTAGCTTACTTTGTTCCTCAAAGAGATTTATGTATGTTTTGCGCATGAGGAACAGAGTTAATTATCACCAGAATATATTTTCACCAAATTGTGCTGCGCTTAAATATGCCTAAAGTAAACTACTAGGGTCAGACTCCACAAGTTTGAACCAACCCTGACAAGTGAGTTGTGTTGAACCAAATCAGCTTCTTGCCTCCTGCAGATTGTCACTCTTGCTAGTCATGGAAGTTACACAGACACCTGCAAATACACTTAGCAATAATGCTTGGCAAATAACTAAACAGAGAAAGATGTTGGAAACCCAATTAGAGAAGAAACATCTGGTCTACCATAGTGTAAGGCGAAGTGCTAATCAAGTGAATTGACCCTAGGAAATGGCTGTTCTGGAACTTGGAAAACATTTACTGAATAGGAACCTGGAAAGAATTGTTTCACATCAAATGTTCTACATCAAGTGCTTTAAGAACTTTAATCTTCATCATCAAAGACAAGAAAACAAAGGACAGTGCTCTAACAGTATCTGTGGTCATAAACTACCATGGAGATTAGAGAGGAAGGACCATTTTGATAGACAGCTAATGTGAAAATAAACACTGAAGGAACTGAACTAGGGCAAAATGAAAGATAAATATTAGTGGACAGTCCTGTTAATAACAAACAGATCTAAATTATTAAATTAGCATCTGAAAGAAGCAGTTGCCAATCATCCCCAAGATCCTGTCCTCAGAAATTAAATTCTAAAAAGAAAGGGAATGCTATAGTCTTATAGTGGCAGAAATATAGCAAATATACAAGACTCCCCAAACCACAACTTTGGTTGAAGCCTAAACTATGAACTAAGGTAGTAGTTTAGTTCAGTGGTAGAGGAGGTGATTTAGCATGGGCGAGGTCCTGGGCTCAGTCACCAGCTCCACCTGCCTACTCCCCTGTCCCCCTCCACATGCACAAAGCATACAGATTTTAAAATTAAAGCTGAAAGTAAAGAAAGGACACAGATTTGGATTCCTAGTTTCCAAATGGTAGCACAGAGCCACCCACAAATCCAGTTCTAGGGAATCCAACACCCTCAGGCACCAGGTACACACATGGTACATAAACACAAATGCAGGTAAACACATAAACATTAACACATAAATCCTAGAAACCAAAAAAAAAAAAAACAGGAAAAACTAGTTTTTTGTTCTAAAGACATCTCTGACCACATAATAATACTGTTGGTGAACACTAAACATCCATCCTCCTACTGTAATAATCATCCCAGAAGAGCAACACTGGAAAACTGCACATGCGGGGACACTTTTAAACACAGATGTTCAAAAGGCATAAGGAGGATCTGTCCAATCATTTCCCTTATCTGTTTCTTTCTCTTTGGGATCAGTTTTCAAAGAACCCATTTAATGACCTTTTCTACTTATCAACAGTCCTACTATGACCCTGAAATATCCTCCTTATCCCCAAACATCTCTACCAATGAGCTCTGAAGTCCACACCATAATCTATCTGTTTTTGTCTTTTTTCTTCAAATATTTATATCACCAATGGATTACTACTAGTATATCCAATTCACTCACCCAACTGACTTACTCTCTTCTTCTCAGGTGAAAGTCTAACACCCAAACCATGACAGAAAACACAGCACAAGATATAAACCTATAGGGTGAAAAGGGCCAAGGAAAAAACACCCTGACTTTGACCTGACCCCAGGAACAGGCTTGAAATCCCAATCTCTGAGCTTGTCCCAGAGTCAGGCTGCAGAATCTCACCAATCCCTTAGCACAGAGTCCCACCAATCACTGAGGTCCTGAGCATGAAATCCCACCAATCCCTGAGTTTGCCCCAGAACCAGGCTACAAAAATCCACCAATCCCAAGCCCCTGAGAAGCCCCTCCCCCCCACCAAGAAACCTATATGTAACCTTGTTCCCTTTGCTGCTGCTTCTCATTCTAGGGGCAGCCACCCTCCTGGATTCTTCCTTGCCAATAAATCTCCTGAGTGAGGTTTGTTGTGCAGTGTGACATTTTCACTGGAGTGGATTCCAGCTGTAACAACTTCCCCTGGTGCCAGAGCAAGCCAGACCAAAGTAGAACTGTAACACTTTCCCTGGGGAAACGTTCCCTTAGCCCAGCAGAACTGTTACACTCTGGGGGACCCGAGTAGAGCTGTAACACTTCCTGGGACCTGAGCAGAGCTGTAACACTCCTCTGGAGTAAAGGGGAGTGGAGCTATAACAACTTTGCTGGGGAAAGTCTCCCATGTTGGGGCAGAGTTGTAACACTTACATTGGGGAAACCTTTCCCTGGAGCAGGGCTGTAAGCTGCCACCTTTATGGTGACTTTGTGGTCAACCCCAGCTCCCAACTGCCAGGATCCCTTTCCATCTCAGCTGCAATGCTTACATCAATTCTCTGTATTCAACTCTTGCTATCCTGTTATCTACAACGCAGCCATATAATTTTAAAACCTTTTTCATATTTGTGTGTGTGTGTGTGTGTGTGTGTGTGTGTGTGTGTGTGTGTGTGTATGTGTGTGATAGGACAACTCGTGGGAGTGGGTTCTCCCCTTCTACTATACGAATTCTGAGCTCCAAACTCCAGTTTTCGGGCTTGGTAGTAAGTGCCCTAACTGAGCATCTTGCTGACCTCTTACATAATTCTTCCACAAGTGTGTCTGTATCATTACATGTCAGTGGTTTATCACACTTGACATTAAATCCACACTCTACTAGCTCCATTTGAGACCCTGTCTATACCTCACTGAACTCGTGTCACAGATATCTCCAGCTCACTGGGCCATTACAAACATTTTGGAGCCCAACTAAGCCAGAGAAACAAACCCACCCTCAAACATTTGCTATGACTCCTATCTGGAAAGTTCTCAGTCTTTCATTTGACTCAAGTGTCTGCTGAACTGCTATGGCATCTGTGGCCTTTCATAATTACCCAATCTGAAAATATCACCTCTGCCCTAGTTCCAACACTCCCAAGCCCTTATGCTGACTCACTGTCTCTATATCCCTTATACTAGCTGATGTCATATGCTCAGCTGTTTACTGACTGCCCCACTCTGCCCAGACTAATAACTTCACACTTCTCACTGCAGCATTCCCCAGGGTCTAGCAAGGCTGGCACACAGTAGGCTCCTCAGTGGACTCAAGCTGAATGAATGGATGGATTTTAAATGTGCCAGGCTCTGTCACAGACCATGACCCTATTGTACAAGTGGGAGTGATGAACATGACATCATTTTCTCCTCTAAGGAAAATTAAAAAAACAAAACAAAACAAAACAAAAACTAGCACTGGAGGAGACTCATGTAGAACTGAGAGAATGAAAGTGCTATGAGCTTAAGGTGTGTACAGAAAACTGGAATAGCTGCAGGTAAAATAGGGCGGAGTTAAACTCCATGTGAAGAGCTCTGAGCGTCAAAGCTAAGAGTTGTGTCTTCATCTGATTCCACAGTGTGGGTCCCCAATTAGAAATGAAAGGAGGAGCCCAGCGGTGGTAGCGAACGCCTTTGATCCCAGCACTCGGGAGGCAGAGACAGGCGGATCTTGGTGAGTTGAGGACACTCTGGTCTACAGAGTGAGTTCCAGGACAGGCTCCAAAGCCACACAGAGAAACCCTGTCTCAAACAACAACAGCAAAAGAAATGAAAGGACACATGCCTAAATACAGAATTAGAATTGCCCTAACTCATTATATAGTCAATACCAACTGAGCTGTTCTACATTTCTAGAAAATGCCACTGGTCAGAGAAGGGGAAAAACAAATTAGAAAACACAGTTCACAAATCTGGTTTTGGTCCAGGAGAGTCTGAGGCACCCTGATCACCACACTTGGTCTTACGCTGGCCCTAATAAGGAAACTGCCTTCTCTGTCAAGGGTCAACGTTCTGACAGGGTGGGGCCACAGGAACCAGGCATGGGTGCCACAGTGTTAGCTGAGAGCCACACACAGGAGAGCCCCAAGCCTCAGCTCTGTCAGTCTGCAAGCCCCGAATACTCTTTATGGTGCTTTCTTAAAACAAGGGGTACCTGGTTTGCAGTGAAGTCTGACACAAAGGCAGAGATTTCCCGGGGATTTTTCCTAGTCAGTGGCTTGAAAGTCCAATTCTAAATGAGGAGACAACATTATTTACAATTTTAAAAACCAAAAGAAGTTCAGAAGCTACTTTCACAGTGAAGGACAACTGTGTGCAACATAAGACAGGACTGAATGTCACAAATTCAGAACCAAGGTGTTCAGAGCCCTAGAAGTCTGGCTAAAGGACTGATTCATTGGTGGTAGAGGTTGCCCAAAATTTTGGTGGTCCATCTCACTTCCAATTAGTGCATCATCCTCGCCATGATTACCTCTTCTCTCGTTAGAAAGTACAAGGAAGAAGGGATAACAGGATGGATGCCAGGATTCGTAAAGAGAGAATGATTGGGGTGGGGGTGGAACTCGGGCTTTGATTCTAAGGAGTGGAGAAATGGTTCAAGGTAAACCATCTGGCTGGTGGATGCTGGAGAGAGGGGTCAAACTCACAAACACACAAAAACAAGGAAAGTTAGGGAGGGACGCTATCCCATAACAAGAAGGCTCCATGTTTCCAAAACAGTCCATACATAAAACTGTCCCACAGCAAGATCCAATAAGCTGGAAATGGGGGTGTGTGGGTGGGTGTCTGCATAATAGTACAAAAGGTTTAGTCTTCGTGATGAGAGCCAGGGATGGTGTTCATCAGTGCACACTTCTCCTCCTGTCTCCCATGCCTGTAATGCCACATACACTGGGAGAGGTCATGGACAGTCGAAGGGGAGGAGGGTGCTTAGGACAACAGTCTACTTCTATTTCCAAAGGTGGAAGATAGACTGAGGACCTTAAGGGATCCTTAGCTGGTTGCATTCAAGTCAAAATTACCTGACTCATCTAATTCCATCACAGTAGATTACCCAGCAATGCTAGGGCCAATTGAAGTTTTCTAGGACAACAAAAACCTTGACAGAGACACTATTATTTTTTTCTGTGAGAGGGACTAGGCTCCCGAGTTGAAAAAGTTCATTTAAGCCACCTAGCATATAAAGCCACAGCAGGGGCTAAAACCCAGGCCACCTCCTCCAGCACTGAATTAGCTTTGCAGCCAACATTGCAACTGGTTTATTGCTGTTGAACAATTTAAATAAATAAAGTACTACAGTGGTGGCAGTAAGTACCAGGAGAATACCAACTTAAAAAAATTTAAAGAGAAACAGATTTGGGGGAAATTCCCTGGTAGAAAAATAAAAGAAATTAGTCCCATGATTAAGAAACTTCCTCAGAATAAGACTGAAATCATAAAGCATCTCAATCCTGCAGTAAGTTTGACTTACTGAGTTATGTTCCAAGGCAATAAATTTGCCTGTGTGTGCAAATTTTGGTGGAAAGCCAGAAAGTGAACTCACAAAAACAAAACAAATTTTAAGGGAAATAAAACAAAAACCCTAGAAAGCTTAATGTAAGCTGCCTTTCCCTCTGTAAAGGGAAAGCATGGGAAATATTTTCAATGGGAGAAAAGGTGAAAAGTCAAAATGTTCCTAAGTGAAAAGCAGGACTACAGTTGTCAGTCAAGAGAATGTTTGCAAGGAATCCCAAACATCACTATTCCTCTCAGAACCAAAGCAACAACATTGTTTTTTCTTCACTAGATTGCAGGGCCCACCAGTTCCATTTCAAATTCTACGTCAGTTATAAAATTGTAGCCAATTGTCAAATTATCCAAGCAAACTTTACCAGAGTGAAGGCGATCTCTCTGGTGAGGTCAGCAGGAACCCTTCCCTTCCTACTTGTGGATGTTTGACTTCATGAACTGAGAAAAAGTTTATCCACCACCAGGAAAACATTCAGAGACAAATTCAACAGAAATGCTCCACCCGCAATTTGTTATCTTGATGGAAGACGATTTACTCCAGTAAATCGTCTTTGGCCTGAGCCAAAGAAACGCAAACAGCTGGTGGTTCCATCATCAGAAGCTGCCCAGAGTGACAGCTCTAGGTCTGCAGAGAAGCAGCCTCAGTGTTGGCCTTAGTCTCAGACATGGACCTGCTCACTGCGTAGATTTAGTTATGATGCCTCGGGGACGACAGCAGCAAGCTTGGGCTGTGGCCAGGAGAGTGGTACCTCCTATTGGTACACCCAAGTCCAGTGGGTAGGGAGAAATGGTCATTCTCGACTGCACACAGGGAAGTCACAAAGATGTTCCACTCAGAAAAACACAGACACCAAGAACAAGGGAAATTAATCAAAACCAAGGGAAGATGTTTATTGAAGTAAATAGCTTACTTTAGGAAATCCCTGCTGTGATTAGAGACTGGGACATGAGAATTGCTTTGGATCTAACTAAAACTCAATACAGACTTACTGAGAAACTCAAAGATAGCACCCACTGTTTTAAGTGCTACACATTCCATAAGATGGAATCATACAGGTCCCACCACATTCTACCTGCTTAAATTAAATGAGGTATCACTATCTCTCAACCAAAGTCATTATAGAATAGCTGTCTGAACTCTACATGCCAAAATCTATGAATACATACTGATAAGGTTCCAGGATTTCTGGAGGAGAACTATCCTACCCACAGCATATAGGCCAACTGCCAATAGTTCACCTGAACAAATACCAACCAAGACTAGGTAGCTTTAACATATCCCCCTTACTCCACCCCTAGTTACTCACTAGCCTTCTCTCTCTCTCTGAAGATGTCCAAGTGCCTGCTTTCTTATTACCTGAAAACAGACCACCATCATTGTCTTAATCCTGAAGGAATCGTGTATCAAACAGGCAACAAACACAGTATTCTCTCAAATCTGTAGGAGCTTCAGTTAGTCCCATGGGTGTGAGGTTTCAAAATTAGCATGCTTTGATCTCAACACTTGGGTAAATTTTATTTCCAAACAACAACTAGATAGACAGATAAATGATGCAAATCCATCATCATTGGATCTTAAGACTATGTGTATTCTACTTACTTGTATTTTAAGAGCAGCCACTGAATTAACCAGAGTCCTACAAGGATCATGCCGTTAATTTCGCAAATAGAAAAGGCCCACTGCACCCGGTTAAAATGGTCAAAAAACGTGTCCGGTAGTGGAGGCTGCACCTCCTTAGGAGGTACTCGTTCATGGACGACCGAGATCATCACTGTAGTGAGAACAAAACAGGAAAGTGCATAAAGAAAGGCCAGAAAAGTCTTGCCCCACTCCATGGGGTACTGGGAGCGCTCTGGTTCTGGCATGGGGATCTTTATCATCTCTTTCCTATACCCATTTGGCATTCCATTGGGTTTAATCTTGATGCTGAAGCTGCCATCAGGGTTGGGAATGTCAACGCCAACGCTGAGGTGCCCATTGGCGTGGCCATTCTTGTGTGCTTCCATATGGTGCTCCATCTTCAGGGTCTCGATCATGTCTAAGAGCCGCTGCCCGTTGTCAGACGAGACTCGGCACAGTGGGGGTTTTGTGAAATCCTCTTGGGTTAGGTTGATCAAGTCCTGGCCCGTGAAATGTTCTAGAGGCTCACAGTATTCTGGCATAGCGTTCTCCAGCAGCCAGTCTGCCACCTTCTTGGGTGACCAATAAACTACTTCCTTCATGGTACTGGCAGACAATACGCAGTACCCCCAACTTGCTCTCAGACGTCAGCAGTCACTGTTTGTACAGGGCAGGACACTATCCCTCCTTGGTCGGTTCATCTTGTTGGGTCTCATGAGCAGAGACTCAGCTGGCAAGATGGTCAGGGCAGTTTTAAAACACTCCTTGTAATGGTGTCCAAACGTTAATTCACCTCATTTCTGAACAGAATCTTCCTTCTGTGGGAGGAAAAGAGAAGGTCAGACTCATGGGACGTCCACATCAGTTCCTTCAAGATGCAAAGAGGTTTGGAGTGCATAATGAAAGCGAGAGGCAGTCATCAGCAAACTGTTTAAATGTGTTAGTTTCAGGCACTGCTGATTCCCTGATTGTTAAGTCTTCCGTGACAGATCATTAAATTGGATCTGAGAATGTGTAAGGTCAAGGACAGCAGTGGATGGATCTCCCAGGGAGTACTTATTAAGAAGTCAACAGAGTCTGGACCCTGCTCAGCGGGGGCCATTGATTCTCTCTGTACGCAACACACTTTCAGGACATAATATGACAGAATCTGGCAAACTTGTTTAATCCATCTCTCTGGTGAGGAATGCTGAAAATGCGCACAATGTGGCATTTGAGGTATCACAGAAGAAAAAAAATCACAGAAATGTTGATCTCTAGATCATCTGGTCCAACAATTTTAAAGTTTTTTTGGCCCCTACTAGTTCATTTTTTCTAAACATGTGTGAACCCTAATATAGAAAAGAGTACCACTGTGGCTGACTGGGTTGACACAGGCAGAGCCCAGGATCCATAGACCCTCGACACTTCTCTAGATCCCCACTTCTGTAGATCCCCATGATTTTAAATCAGAGAACTTAATCTTCCTCTCATCTATAAAAGAGGAACGAGTTCTATAAAAGTCAAAGGACTTGCCCATAGTTGAATGTATAGATGGATATAAGTCCAGTGTTATGTGTACATTAAAATACTTAACCAGTAGTGTAACAAAGGCATGTGCTCTAGGGAGGACCCTAATGGAAGCATGCGCACATGTGTAAGAGCGTTGCAGAAAAAGGTGGGAAGACACAAACCAGCTAGACCATGCTTGATGATTCTGAGTGTATTCCCATTTTTCCGCCACAGATTTCTTTAATTTACTTTTATAGCAATCAATAAGAAGTGCTCAAAGCAGAAGACTCAACTTCATATGAAAGCAACATAGCTATGAAACTTGATTTTGGTCCCAGCATCTCTCCTGCTTGCCCCCGGTCTAGGCTTCAGCTTGTTCATCTTTAACATGGGTACAGTAACAATAAAGTATTTCCTTCATAGGGTCTATATATATATGGAAGTGGATGAACAGCCAAGCTCTGTAAGTAGTGATTTTCAGAGAAGTTTGGGGGTGAACATGTCTTTTTACCCCTTTTCAAATTATCAATCATATTCCTCTGACCACTTTATCTCCCACTACAACAAACCCTACCAGCTGAATTTTTTTCTGAAATGATTTTTTAAAATTTATTTATTATGTATACAGTCCTCTGCCTGCATGCCAACAGAAGGCACCAGACCTCATTCAAGATAGTTTTGAGCCACCATGTGGTTGCCGGGAATTGAACTCAGGACCTCTGGAAGAACAGTCAGTGCTCTTAACCGCTGAGCCATCTCTCCAGCCCCTGAAATGATTTTTTTGATTGTTTGTTTTTTGTTTTTTGAGACTGGCTTTCTCTTTGTAGCTTTGGAGCCTATCCTGGCACTCGCTCTGTAGACCAGGCTGGCCTCGAACTCAGAGAGCTGCCTGCCTCTGCCTCCCCAGTGCAGGGATTAAAGGCATCCACCACTAATACCAGGCACGTCAAGCCCATCAAATCGTTTTTTGATAGCCTGAAGAACACTCCAAAGTATGCTACAAGATAGGTCAGCATATTCCATTCTGTAGCCAATGGAACTATAAAAGCATTCCCTCCTGTACGTCCCCCAACCTGGGATCCCTTCTTCTCGTTGATCTTCTACACCTACATTCCTTTCCACAGTCCCCAAGTCCCTTCCTCACTACTATCTGTGACATACAACAGAATCTAACCATCTGGTGTGTTTGTGTAGGAGACCATTCAGATGACGTTCTATAGGAGAAATATGTCAGGCAGCTAACACTGGCACCTTAGTGAAGTCCTTTACCTGTTCCTAGGCGGTTTTGACTGAAAACCAAACCTAATTAACTACCTCACCCACCTTTGCGCAGGCTACAATCATTATGAGAACAGCTTAGGTAACAACCTCCAGAAAAAGCTAGGCTGAACTCATATACGGCCTGGCTTATTGGACTTACTGTACAAAAAAGGGAAGAAATAACAGAAAAAAGAAAATGATATAAACAGTTCCTCCTCAAATATTTGAGAGGCAGAGAAGGTATGGGAACTCTCATTCATCTCTACTTCTTAGAGACAACACACAGTCAGATTTTGATTTGTTTAAAATTCTATCCACAGGGAAGACTTGGCTCTACAGCCAAGGGGCTTTGCAGGGCACACCTGCTGCAGAACAGCCAACAGCCTTAAGCATGGAGGATGGGGTCCAGAAGGACTTCCTATTTGGTCTTAACCAAGTGAAAAATAATTATATAAAATTCAACTGGGCTCAGATTAAGATAGATTTTAGTCTTTATTATTATAAAAGCCTTTCAATGATATGGCACACCACCGTACAATGAATTTATAGTTAATTATGAAAGCCAGATCTTTAAGGAAGAAAATATGAGCTAACACAATCATTTTGGAAATGTGAAAACGATTCGAGGCAAAAACCACTAAATAAATCTTTTAGGACTATTTGCTTATACTTCTTCAAAAGAAACTACTATATGGCTTTGTCACCCAGAAAAGCCTAGAAATAAAACAGACTTGTGTTAATAAACACCTAACAGAATTAAGTGAGACACAAGGGTTTTAAAAACTAAAGCATTGCCAGGCAGTGGTGGTGCATGCCTTTAATCCCAGCCCTCGGGAGGCAGAGGCAGGTGGATCTCTGTGAGTTCGAGACCAGCCTGGTCTATAAGAGCTAGTTCCAGGACAGCCTCCAAAGCTACACAGAGAAACCCTGCCTCGAAAAACAAACAAACAAAACAAAAAACCCCACAAAGAACACCTAAAGCATTATGCCAGCAATCCCAGTACTCAGGAGTCCGAGGCAGGAGGATGGTGAGCCTGGGGTCAGCCTGGGCTACACAGCAAGACCCTGTTTCATAAACCTGTAACAAAAATACAGCATCTCTCCCAAAAGAGTAGAATTAGGAATTGATTACAAAATGAAATCCAAGTCAATAATTCGTATCACTTTACTATGAAACAAATTGACATTTTCCAAAAGCTTCAAGTTTAGATAAAGGTTTCTGAATCTACTAGAACTTTCCATAAATGTCAACAATAGCCTAATTGACCTCTGCAGTCAATGAAATGCTTAGTTCTCCAGAACCTCAGTTTGGATATCCACTGAATGTTTTTCTAAAGCAACTCCAATAGGATGTAGCTTTTTGTATTTAGCACTTGAAGAGTTAATTTAAGTAAAAATAAAATTGTATATGAAAGGTCAGAGTAACGACACCGGTGAAAGAGCTACATATTTATTTCTACAGTCTGGGAACTTTAGAAGATTCCTTCTGCCGCTATAACCTTCACATTGGCCTTTATTTTCAATTGCTGGTACATGCAGTGCTCCCAATTCCACAATCCAGCTTTGGTTCACAAATCATCCCTTATGAGCAGCTCCTCCAGCTAAGAGTATGCTGACCTACTTTAGGGAGATCTGAAGAGGGCTCACTTTAAAAAAACACACACCTCTGCCTTCTGGTCTACTCAGCTAAGACTCTGGCTCTGAGAAGTCCTGCATTTAGTGACATCTTTAGGTCTCCACTTGATCTTGTTTATTTAACTGTGTTTAATACTTAGATTTCACACCATCTGTAGATGATTCTTTCTCAATGTCTACCCCACAGTTTAGCTAACTGTGTTGCCTCCAAGCTACACACAGAAACCCTGCCTCGAAAAACAAACAAACAAAACCTACAAAAAACACCTAAAGCATTATGCCAGCAATCCCAGTACTCAGGAGTCCGAGGCAGGAGGATGGTGAGCCTGGGACCGGCCTGGGCTACACACAAGACCCTGTCTCATAAACCTGTAACAAAAATACAGCATCTCCTTTTTTAACTCCACTCCCACAAATGTTGCTACAACAAGATGTAGCAACCTTCAATGTACCAGGGTGGAGGTGGCTTTTGGTTGGCAGGATTAATAGGATATAATGACAAGAAAGCAGTTGTGCCTGCTGTGTACTGTGAACCATGGTTCTGTCTATTCCAGAGAACTCCATCACCAGCAAAGTCCACCCCAACCCAGACATTTCATGACAGGGTGCTCCTATAAATATTCAGTAATCAGAGATTCCAAAGTATACCTTTATTAAAACAAAAATTAGAAATAACTTAAAAATTTATTATGCAACAGATAACTAACTCCCCACTAAAGATTGTAGCACATTTCTATATCTACAGTGATATTACAATTTTATGAAGAGAACATCAGATGAAATAGTGTGCCAATTTTGTTAATACATATATATGATAAATACCATGGGATAAACATGAGGCATTATTTATTAACTTCCTGTTGTCCTGGAATAACAGAATTATAAAATAATGATTTGCTTTTTCCCTCCCAATATTTTGAAATCTCTCTGATAAGCACATTTTATTCTTGTCTGGAAGAGGGGAAAAAAAACCTATTGTTGTTCTTCTAGGTATACTGCTTTAAAATATGAAGGTTGCACTGCAAGGCTGAGAACATGCATCCTTTACCAGCTTGCCTTAGAAATATGAAATGGGCTTGATGACGTAACTAAAATCTATAAACAGAACCCCAAATCCTACAATAAGAAACAGTCCTTAAAAGTGAGCCAATTTACCAGCAAAGATAAAACTAAAGCCTAACCCTAGGAGCATGACAAAACTACAGCTTAGATATCACCCACTATCCCACAGCAAAAACAAGCCAGAATTATAACTGCCTACGCCAAGTTTCCTCAGTATCTGCCCACTCAGGTGCAGCTACAAAATGGAAAGGACCACTTAGAAATTCTTCCCTGGTTGTTATAATGTGGGAAACCTTGCACAGCTCTCTGAAAATGCATCACTATAGTTTCCCTTGGGATTTAATTCTTGTAACTCACTTAAACTGAAGACAATCTATTCCCACGCAACCAACCAGCTGCCTCTACTCAGAGCCAGCAGGGCTCCTGTCCTGTTTGCCTGTTAATCTGTCATTCTTAGATTTGGACTCACTCTAGTGGCACTGGACAATGTCAGAGCATAGCCAATGCTCCAAATTCCAGCAACCCTCATATGAGCAGATGAGCACATTGCTAATGTCATCCAGCCAGAAGAGCTACTCCTTCCCAATACACCTCACTCTGTGCCTTTTCATTCTTTTTAAAAACCAAGAGCTCAAATTCCTATATACCATGCTTATTAACTGGACTATAAAGATATGCATAGCTCTGAAACTGCAGAAAAGTAAACTGAGGCTGTGGAAAAAGCCCAACTGATTTGGCTTGTTTTTTAAAGCCCCAGGGAGCTGGGAATATAGGACTGGTATATTCCCAGAAGGAGAATGCTTGCCTGATAGTGAGGCCCTAAGTTGAATTCCAAGCACTACAACAAACAAAACCAAAAGGCTTCAGTATAGATTCTAGGGCAGATATTTGCATATAGCTCACTTAAACAATCTTCCAAGTAGCATGTTGGAGGAAAGCAGTTATGAGAAGTAAATGTCTCAGATCTGGGAAGGCTGGGACTTGGAAGAAACTGAAAACAGCTGTTCAGAGGAGAAAGTGCTGACCAGCCACGGATGTGATGCCAAGGGTCCCTGAGATGCAGCTTTCCTGAGGTCTAAGGTTGGGCTTTTCTCACGACGCAGCTACATCTGAGAAGTCCCTGCTCCTGCAAGTAACCTCTCACCCAGACTCTGGTTGTAACCTCTATAAAAACCCACTGGTTCACCAACCTGGACTCCGCTGCAATCCCTACTTTAGTCTGTCACTGGCTCCCTTTTGGAGTGGGCGTGCTTGTGCTAGTGTGCCGCCTGTGTGCATACATGCCTGCATGCTTTTATATCCTGCAGAAAATGCTTCTCACATGTCACTGCTTGAGAATATACAGAAAGAAAAAAAGATCAATAATAATAATAATAATAAATAATAGAAATCACTCCAAAAAAAAAAACTGAATCCCAAAACTTGGGAGGGAGAGGCAGGCAGATCCCTATGAGGTTCAGGCCAGCCTGGTCTACATGTTGAGTTTCCAAACAGCCAGGCTACACAATCAAACAAAACAACAACAAAAAGTTGAAGTAGAAAGGATACAATTGTCCAAATTGAAAAGGTTCATTAAGCATTCAACATAGTAAATCCAAATAATAATACTTCTATTACTATTTCATATTAATTATCTTAAGGAAGAGAGAGAGCAAAGAAAACCAGACAACTGTCCCATCCTGCTTTTCACCTTGGCGGCATTTTCCTCCCTGTCACTCCAGCCAGAACATTCAGTCCCTGTCCTTAACTCTGGTATTGGAGCCAGAGTACTCACACGCACATGTAAAAGCAGAACTGAGAGTGTACTTCATAGCCTAACATACAGTAAGTATTTTCTCTGGATTTTCTAAAGTGCTCTCCCTTCTCACATATACCATCAAAATGTCCTTTAAGGCTAATGTTTTGTTTATAAATTACTTTTCTCCAAGACTGCTTCCTCTACCTACAAGTAGATAGAATTTTTTTGTCAAATATATGATTGTTTTGACTCTGAAATATGGCTGCTAATAGTCTATGAACTTTGCCACAGACAATAAAAGCGGAAGTCTTACAGCGTGCCTTCACTCTTTCATTGAGGACTACCCTGTGTCAAACTGATGCAGGCAGGCAGGGAACAGTTTCCTAATTAACACAAAAATCCTTATTATCCTTTTTATATAAAACAAGTTCCCCTGGTCTACTGAGGAACAGAAATACCCACTAGTTGGTTAAAAGTCTCCCATTTCACCAAGGAACTTCTATGCCATGCTTATGAATTCTCCCCACCGAAGCAGAGAAAGAACCTCATTTAAAGAACATGACCCTGGGGAATGACACCAGGTGTAAAATTAGCAACAACGCACAAGCCCAGATAGGAGAAATGCAGTTCAAGTGCCTCTCCCAAATACACTGCGAATGCTTCTTTGATAGCTAGTCAAGTTCAGAGCAGAGAGCATTCAAAGAGGGCTCTCCAGTGTGCCCACGGAAGACCACGCCCAGGTGACACTGCACTCAGCCAGGGGTAAGACAGGATCGAGGACAGCAAGGAAAACAACAGTAGACCTCTCCCTTTGCACACCACATCTGTGTCTTTTCCAGGCAGCAAGTGTGTCAGCTTCTACAAATAAGCAACCATTCATCAACTTCTTTCCAATTATCTGTGGCTCCTTGGTTCCAAGGCCTCGCAATCAAAACCATCTAAGGCCTCTGAACCTCTTTTTCAACTAACAGTTAAAAAAAAAAAAAAAAAAAAAAAGGCTCGGCTGAGAACCTTACCCATGATGCAAAGCGGCACCACAGCACAGAATCAGGTTACTGAGAGACTGCCACTCTGGCTTTGCCATTGAGCTAAGGAGTGAAACACCAGGGGGCAGCAAAACAGTAATGAGATGACAGGTTGCCCCTGCAGCCACCAGGTTATAAATGACCTGGAGCATCCTTCCAAGGGGAGGTCAACTAGGTAATGAAATGCCAAGAACTACAACCTCTGTTTTCTGAATCATCAACTGACACTCTTTTCCCAGTACCCTTATTTTAATGTACAGACCTTTAGCAATATAGCTATTTTTATATATCTGAGCTATCCTGAAATCCACAAAACCATTTCTAGGACCCCAAGAAAATATAAAAGCCTAAATATCAGAGATCACCATTTATTAGAGAGATTAGTCCTAAGAGCTCTGCTGAAATACAGACTTGTCTTATATAAAAAATTTAATAAGCTTTATCTCAATACAATAAAATGAGAACTTTAATCAATGGTGATTACTGAATTACAATTACATTATAAACATAAGGTATAAAGCTCCTTAACAAAAAAGTATGCTAAATTATTTTTTTTTAATGGCTAAGATCTGAAGAAGCATGGTAGGCTGTTTAGCATTGGGTCTAACAAGCTCTGTTCTCTCAGGAAGACCTGCGTGTCTGTCACTATGGTGCGTCACATGGAAAGAACTCAAGTTCAAAGTAAGTATAAATGTTTTCTCAAGTCTACAAGCGTTAGTCACATTGATGGTATAACTGTATAAATCATAGTTTTAAACCTACAGACAAAATGCCCCAAAAGTAAAAAAAATAAACAACATTACAGGACAAATGGTTTTTTAATGATATCGATCACAAATATGAAATGCTCTTTAAAATCTGATAAAGAGTTTAAATAAACAGGGACTGTAAATCTTCCAGCCATATACATATATAAAATACACACGTGTAAGTTCACACAAACATGTATGTTAGTTTGTCTGAGGTCAGGTGCTTGATCATAGTAGAACACACACACACACACACACACACACACACACACACACACGGTAGGGGGGGAGACAGAGAGACAAGGGGGAAGGGAAAGAGGAAGAGAGGGAGGGATGGAGAGAGAAAGAGACAGACAGACAGACAGATAGTCAACCTCATTAGTTAAAAACAAATTAGATATCGGAAGAGGCTTTGGTTACTGAATTGGCAATGGTGAAGCATCTAACAAGAAATGGTCTTGCCAAAGGTCCAAGTTCTGTGCATGCTACTGCTTAGCTGGTCAGGAATTCACCCCCTTCACCTGAGTTTCAATCACCAAGGTTCTGGAGTTTCTGCCACGGCTTCCATCTTGCCCCTGTACAAAGCCACCATTCTCAAGTCCTAGTTGTGACTCCCATCTTTGAGATCTTGTTCTTAAAACAAAATACACACTACATGGCTACATGTCGCATAAGACCCTTTCTGCCTTAGCATGGCCGAGTCCACCACTACCACTGTGCTACCCTGCTCAGTTTCCTGCTACTGCTTCAGAGCAGGGCACACAGCATAATTACACCATTTCTTGCTACTGTTTTATTGCTGAGGAGACACCATGACCAAAACAGCTCTTAGCACTTGGGAGGCAGAAGCAGGTGGATCTCTGTGAGTTCGAGGCCATCCTGGTCTACAAAGTGAGTTCCAGGAGAGCCTCCAAAACGATACAGAGAAACCCTGTCTCGAAAAAACAAAACAAAAACAAAAAAACCTTACTACATTTCTCTATTATTTTGTGTATATGTGTGTAGACATGCGCTTGTCATGGGTATGCATGGGTACCAAAGTACAGAATGTAGGAGGAATCTGTTATCTTCTACCCCATGGGTCTTGGTATTGAACTCAAGTCACTCAGTCTTGGTGGGCAAGCACCCTTACCCCACCGGACTATATTGTGGTCCCAAAACTGAACTGTTTCTTATTTCATCTACCTTCCCCTCACCACTCCCCTTTCTCTTCTTCTTTCTAAATGAGATAGGATCTCAAGTAGCACAGGCTGACTGTGTAGCCTGCGGTGACTTTGAACTTCCCCTCACCCCCCACCTACCGACTGAGAGGATTACAAATTTTGCCACTACACCCAAGTTACTGGTTTTTTGTTTTTGTTTTTTTTAAGTACTGCTGACTGAACCGTGGCTTTGTGTATGCTGGGTAAACATTCTACCAACAGAGGTAAAGGCCCTTACCCAGAAAAAAACACCCCTTAGTTTCTGAAATTTACAGAAGAAATTAACCACCCCGTGGCGGCACCCATGGGAAAGGTCTATAGAGGGTCCCTGAGTTTTCATCCTTGGTATAGGAAACATAACAGCTGAAATTACACAAAATTTATAGATTATCTGAACAGCAATGAACTAAAAACAAAACACTCGCAGTTTATCTCACTGTATGCATACTCATCTTTTATAGGAAATAAAACCCCACTCTCTTCAATACTACATTAATCCTCTTTAGCAGTGTTACCTAATCCGATTTTACAGGCTGGGGATACAGGTCAGTTGTTGAGCAACTGCCTAGTGTTTGCAAGGCCCTCAGTTTAATCTTCAGTCATGGAAAAATGAGAAAGGGAGGATGGGTGGAAAGAAGGAAGGAAGGGGGAAAACAGGGAGGGTATTAATTACAACAGGAAATGCAGCCTAGTATAGGATCTTAGGGACATTCCCCAACAGTTCTTGTATGAACACTGCTACATCCTTTAGGGACATGCTCATTATTGTGGAGTAGCAATGGAGATACTGGTAGGAATAGGGAGAATCCAGGCAGGCCTGTGCAGTACATTACCAAGATGACAGGTCTCTAACTATTCCTTCCCTTACAGTTCAGGAAAGCGGCAGGTATCACTGTCCTACATTGACTTTCTGGTGTCCAGATCCCACAAAGCTTGATTGTCTAGTCTGCTTACATTAGCGCTTAAGCTATCAGATGAAAAGTTATCTCACATAGCAAAGATAGCATTAAGTTATTATAACCCAGGAAAGACACCACTCAGTAAAAAGCAAACTTATCAGATGGTCTAAAGATACAAAGAGGGAGATGAAGCAATTCACCTCCAAATGCCACAGGTGATTTCAGTATGAGAAATGATCAACGGAAAATATTGATTTAATTAGTTAATTATACAGATATAACACTCTTCAAGACCAAAACTAGAAAAATGACTTAGACCAGCCATATACATATATAAAATGCACATGTGTAAGTTCACACAAACATGTATGTTAGTTTGTCTGAGGTCAGGTGCTTGCGATGACATACAGAAGAAGGCAGAATTTAGCAGGTAAAGGTAGCACACAGTGCTCTTCAAATCTGCTGGGAAACTACTGTCTTACCATAAAATAAGAATGGCAGTCCTGTGGGTATCTATTACAAACCATGTTTCATTTACATGGCAGAACAATCATACCATATACAAACATGAGAGTCTTGGGTCCTCAGAGAGTTCTGCGTTTAGAGAGCTCAGCACATACTATAGAGCGATTGTATTCATTAAAGGGACTTGATCGGCACTTAGGGACAAGATTACCAAAGGCTCTGGCAGGGCTAGTTCCACAGCCATTACACTAAGGCACAGCTCGAATATTATCTATTTATAAACTTAATGAGCTTTTGTCTTTCTGAGAGCCAGCAACAGGGGAGCTAAGGACTGAAGATTACACCTCACTGTAAAAATGGAATCATGTATCAGAGTTCAAGCAAACATTTACTGAGCACCTAGTGTACAATATGCTGCTGCGGGCATTCTGTGAGCCCCAGGGGATACATATACCATAGGTTTTGCCTAACTAGATGAAAATGGCCAACTCAAATTCCTGCTCTTTTAAAAACTTAACCCTCCTTTCACGTCTTCTTCAGCTCAGGAACATGCAATCCCACTTGCCTTCTGCTGGGGCAGAACCTCTCAGCTGTGCATACACCCAACACCTCCTGGACCCTTGGAATCTATGAGCCCATCCTCAGCTTTACCTTCAAGTACAATCACCCCTGAGGCCCCTACTTAGTAGTCCTCCCATTTCCACCTCTACCCCTGAAGTTCATGTCTGCGTTCAAACCCTTTCCATTCCTAAGCTCTCAGTTGCACTCAGTGTCCTTGCTCTGGGCCCTGCCACCTGCCCCCCCCCCCATCTCTCCGCCTCTCATCCAGCCATGATGTGTGCTCATTTTCTCACTCCCGCCACCTGCACTGGCCAGCTCAGCAGTTCTCAAAGGTACCAGGTGTGCTCTCACCTCAGGCTCCTATTTCAGGGGCTTTGCACCTGAGGCACCTTTGGAAATAACCCTCCCCAGATATCCTTTATAATTCAGGTCTCTTCCTTGCCTCAATACTTTGGTTCAAATGCCTTTTGCATCAACTGAATCTCCTTGACTATCATTTTTCATACTATATTACTACTTCATATTTTCATTACTGAACATCATTGCAGCCTGAGGCTGTTGGGGAGTGGGGGGGGGGCTATCTAAGCTTAAAGATTGGGATAATGAAATTTGAGGACCTCGAGACCAGAAAGAAGCAACTAGAAGTCCTTACCACCCATGACCAGCCAGTACTAAAGTACTAGCCTGGTACAGCAGTGCATACATGTAACCTCAGATACTGTGATGGCTTCAGCTGCCGAGTTCGAGATCATCCTGGGTTGCTCAGAAAGTCTATAGCTCAAAGGGAAGAGGAAAGGATAAGCATAGAGCCACTAGTGAAGAAATAAGCTCCAAGCAAGCTATTTTGTAGCATGTGCCATGTTTCAAGACAGAATGGAGACAGGATCTGGGGGGAGCAAGCAGTGCACCCTACAATGGCATGGCAGAGAGAGGAGCTCAGTGGGAGGGCAGAAGGCAGGCACTAGCTTGCCCAGATTAAACTATTGGAGGCCACAAAAAAGCACACACCTCGAACAGCAGAGAGCATGGAGTGTGGAGCCCGCATGGCATTAAGGTGGTACCAGAAAGTTTTGGACTTTAGTGCATTTGGGTCTCAGATTTCTGGGGACTGGACATCTACAATAAAAGTCTCTGCGGGGCTTTCCTAATTCTCAACCCCCCTTCCACTATGGAGAAAGATCTGCTCTTCCACCCAATCATCCGCTGCCTGCTGGCATCCCGTGATGCTGCTCTGCTTGTGGAACCACCGTCAACCCTCTGCTTTGCCTCTACATTGCTGTGTGCTGACTCGCTCCCTGCCCCTCTTAAGGACACACCCGACTGCATCTCAGGTTACCTGGATAATCCAGCATAAACTCCCCTTCTCAGAAGGCTTAACCTTATCCTTTGCCTGAAAATGTGGACTCCTCTACCAAGATAGCCAAATACCAGTTCTTGAAGCATTTTCAGGGATTCTACTTCATTACAATTTTTGGGCATGATTTTGAGAACAATAAACCTAAAATCTGCATCCATACATTCTGTTGCAGCTTATACACCCATCTTTCACCTAGAAGAGTCTCTCATGTGATTTTGGGGCCATTTCCCTGGTCTTGCTTTCTTTCCTCACATTTCTTCTTCTGTAAAGTCAGATAACCCCAACAAAACAACCTTTTGAGATTAATGGCACACCAAAAGGAGATGGGGGAGCGCGCTTAGTTCATTCATATTCCATTTAAAATTCAAAACACACAACTAAGAATTTTAATTCCACTTACATGCTTTAACCAGTCTAGCCAGAAAACTACATGTTCTTTTATATAAACACATGGCTGGCAAGCAAGCAGGGCCTGACACCAACATGTCCAAAGAGCTGACCCTGGCCGGTTTCTCTATTACAGCCAGTCACAGCAGCAAGGTCTGAGATGTTTCACAATCTCCAGGACATGCACATCCATTTGCTAATCTGAAAGGTTTAATCAGAAGGTTGAGCTGATGCGAACAGCACTGTGCCCAGAAAAGGCTTTTACTATCTGGTGAATGGAGAACACACCCAATGAGTTACTAGTGTCTAGTAAGCCCCTCCTCTCACTACCTTAGTTCTTCCTAAGAGCTACTATGTACCAGTAAGTACTGAACAGAAGAGCACACAGCACGAAGCGGCGTTTAACAAGCCATCCCCAGGGTTTCCACAACCCATAGTGTACCGAACACCTACCACTAAATCACTATGCATCCCAGACAGTGAGAACCATCAACACCAAGATGCCCGTACTAGTGTTCTCATTTACTGTAAGCTTTGTTCAAGGTGCTGATGATATTGCTCTTTTTATTGAAATGAATGAACACAAAGGCAAACATTTCACTGAGAAGTTAAGAACTAGACGTTGGGGGTATGGCTCGGCTACAAAAGTGTTCCCCACACAAGCAGGGGGACTGGAGTTTGACTCCTCAGCACTCAGAAAGGAGCCAGATGTGCCAGACTGTGCTTACAAGCCCAGCGCTGTGCGTGAACTTCAAGTTCAGTCACAGGCCCTGTCTGAAACACAGAGTGGATAGCGATTAGAAGAGACCCTCGACATTGATGCCTGGCTTCTGCATGCAGACACACGGTGGGCATACCTAAAGAAATAATAAGACTAAGTCCTGTGGTATGGGAGGGACAGACTAAGAACACTGCTTGCAAGACCACTCCGGGGAACATGCTCTGAACACACAAGAGTGCTGCAGGTGATGCTGGCTTCTCTGCTACAGGGAAAAGCACCCAGTCTCTCCTGTGTCACTGAAACAGTGGGCAGAGAGCAGAGAGAAGGGACAATGGAGGAGTCTTCCATGTTTCTTCTGTCACTGCTTTCAGTTCACTTCAGATCCAATTGCTTTTGGCACTAAGGACCTGTTTTCTTCATTATGTGAAAGTTTTCAGTTTGAGATGATCGAAGTTCTGCAAATGGACAGATTCCTTCACCACTGTGAGCTCCCACCACCACTGCCAAGGTTTGCCTGGGCCATGCTCTCCACAGGCTCCTGAGTTTACAGCTGGTCCCTGCTGTGGTGCCCTTAGGTAACAGGGCCTGTAGGGAAATAGCTACTGCAGGGGGATGATCCTTATGTGTTTACAGCTGGTCCCTGGCTCCCACATTCCTCCTTTAAGTTGTCCCTGTCTGGTACTCTGCTACAGAAGTGAAAAAGTAACTGCTGCCAAATTATACACTTAAAAAACTTTGTACTAGCCAGGTGTTGGTGTCACACGCCTTTAATCCCAGCACTCGGGAGGCAGAGGCATGCGGATCTCTGTGAGTTCGAAGCCAGCCTGGTCTACAGAGTGAGTTCCAGGACAGCCTCCAAACAATACAGAGAACCCTGTCTTGGAAAAAAAAACAAAACAAAACTTTGTACTATGGGGTTGAGAAATTTAGCTCAGTGGGAGACACTTAAAGCTCTGGGTTTGGCCTGCAGCCAAGCTGGGGCTGGGTTGGGAGGATGAGGTAAAAGTTTTATTTCATGACTTAAGAAAAGTGTTCTCTTTGTGAAATGAACTATAAGCAGCAAATAAGCCAGGCATCCCTCCATCACCCCAGCCTCCCCATCCCTCCATCACCCCAGCCTCCCCAATCCTTCATCACCCCAGCTACCCTTCTATCTCTTCATCACCCCAGCCTCCCCATCCCTTCATCACCCCAGCCTCCCCATCCCCCATCCCTCCATCACCCCAGCCTCCCCATGCCTCCATCACCCCAGCTACCCTTCTATCTCTTCATCACCCCAGCTACTGCCACCCCTTCATCACCCCAGCCTCCCCATCCCTCCATCACCTCTGCCTCCCCAATCCTTCATCACCCCAGCCTCCCCATCCCCCATCCCTCCATCACCTCTGCCTCCCCATGCCTTCATCACCCCAGCTACCCTTCTATCTCTTCAGCACCCCAGCTACTGCCACCCCTTCATCACCCCAGCCTCCCCATGCCTCCATCACCCCAGCCTCCCCATCCCTCCATCACCCCAGCCTCCCCATGCCTCCATCACCCCAGCCTCCCCATGCCTCCATCACCCCAGCCTCCCCATGCCTCCATCACCCCAGCTTCCCCATGCCTCCATCACCCCAGCCTCCCCATCCCTCCATCACCCCAGCCTCCCCATGCCTCCATCACCCCAGCCTCCCCATCCCTCCATCACCCCAGCCTCCCCATCCCTTCATCACCCCAGCTACCTTTCTATCTCTTCAGCACCCCAGCCACCCCACCCCAACCAGAATACTCAAGGAGAGGAAAGTAAGTTGTTTTCTTTTCCTTTTCCAAAAACTTCCCTGACTCACTTGACGTTGAAATGACAAGATAAAGTTAGACAGTTTGATCGTGTATATACAGTAACATATACTTTACACTAGCCACCTGTGAATTAAGAATTGATTTTTTTTTTTTACTTCTGACCTGTGGGTTTCAGCGGGCACCAGCTGGTCTTGGGAAATAGTCTAGTTTTGCAATAAGAATTAGTATTCCTATGTGCAAGTTGCACTCTTAGGAAATGATTAGGGCATGGAAAAGTGCCTTGACACATATGGTGAATTTTAATCAAGCTTATATTCAGCAAGTATATGACATGATCATGCTTTGTTTGTGTAGTGACCAGCCTCCCCATTTTAGCAGCCATGACTGGCTAACATGTGCTTGCATGACCTTGCAGCTCCTGTCCTGGTCACTAGGAGGTCAGATGCCCTCCTCGTGGCAAGGAGCCAATCAGAAGTTAGCTGGCAGGGCTGTGCTTTACGGCTCTGGGTGTGCTTTACGGACAGTGCACAACAGTGACGTGCAGAACATAGCAACCACCCTGGGAGGCCTATGGGCCGTAACAACCAGCTGACCAATCAACACAGGGCAGGTTGTCCAAACTTAGAAACGCACCAATCCTTAGACTGTTTCATACCCCTAGACACTCCCCTAACACTGCTCTTTAAGGTCCCTGCCTCAAGGTTGCTTGGGGTCTTTCTCCAGCCATTAGCCATGGTGGCGGGGTGAAGGGCCCGAGCTAATGGGGTTAGCTCGTTAAACATCTTAATAAAAGACTCTGCTTTTGCATTGAAATGGGCCTCTTGGTGATTTTGGGGTTCAGAATTTGGGCACAACAGTTTGTTGTTGGCTTGGTTTTGAGAGTCTAACCATGTAACACTGGCCTGGAACTCGCTATATAGACCAGGCTGGCATGGAACACACACAGAGCTCCTCCTGCCTTTGACTCCAGAGTGCTGAGATTAAAGATGTGTACCGTCATGTCTGACATGATCCTGCTTTTGTGGCAATATATAATAGACATGAATTACAGAAAGCAAGAATTTGAGTCTATGTTACACATTGTTAGCATCCCAGCTCACTCTATTCTGTACATTTTCATAGTTCGAAATTTATTATACTCAACACATTACTTTTATAACCAACAAAGGCTATAAAAAATAAAAGTCCCATAAGTGGGTGTCCTCCCCCAATACAACTACACATATTCACATCATCTCCCTTCTCCATTCCAAAAGAGCACACATGAGCTCCTTCTACATGATAGGTGGAAAATGAGAGGAAAGACCCAATGAGCTGACACACTAAATTTAGGGGACAGATCTGAGTTACATGTCCCAAAAACAACCCCTGAAATAGTCTGACCTTATGAAACTAAAGTGCATAGGCTTGTCAGTCTGGGCTTCCTGAGGCATCTGGTTCTATCAGATGCCCTCAAGAATCACATGCTATTAAATGGAGTGCCACAACAAGCTATTACACAATGTTCTGGCAAACAGCACTCCGTGTCTCTATGAAGCACAGAATACCCACAAATCAGAGACAAAGGTCAACGTCCTTTCCTTTCATTTTCTTTGTATTCTTTTCAGTGTGTGTGTGTGTGTGTGTGTGTGTGTGTGTGTGTGTGTGTGTGTGTGTTTCCCAGACAGGATTCACTATGAAGCCCAGAGCCTCAGAGGCTCCAGGATTAGAAGTATGTGCCATCATGCCCTGCCTACGGTCAAAAATCTGGAAATGTAATTATTAACCTCAGAAATCATCAACAACCATACATAATAAAAAAATACAAAGATTCACCATAAAAACATTTTCCCCGATAGATGCTCACATTTTTTAAATACATTTTATACCACTGCCGAATTATCTCGGCAAGGATTTTAGGTGATTGTACTGCACTGTTGAAGAGAAGAAGGTCCAGGAAGTGAATGACTGAGGTTTTTTACCATGAGTCTAGTCTAATCCACAGAGTTGACAGAATTATCATTCACTTGCTCAGAGAGACAAAGACAAAATACCTATTTTTCCTTTCACAAGGTTTAAAAATATTTCCATTGCAATTCTACTTGTCGGGATCTCACAATTTTACATGGGATTTTCTTTTAAACTTCCATTCTTCCCTTTGGCCTGACATCTTAAAACAAACACACAACACCCATTCTTCAACCCACTCTGCTTTAAGAGAACAGAAAGATGACTTTTTCTGAGTGCTTTGAGTTAAACTGTGTAGCAGTGCCCACCAGAGGGGAAATCTCAGACTTTGTAATGACAAGCTTTTATTTTCCTAGGTAAAAGTTTACCTGTTTGAGTTCCAAAGAGCAGTACGTCAGGCCTCAGCATAACTATTCTCTCAATATTGCTCTATTTATATACACAAGATATTGAGTGCATGCCCAAACACATGTTATTATATTTATGCTTTCCTTTATTTTCAGTAGGCACAAGGATACTATTTTCTTCCAGTATAAAATAAAAACTATCTACTGGGTATGGGCCTGTAACATGTTTATACTTACACATGGAATGGCCTAGTGATCAACATGGCCTTCTACTGAAATCCCCTTTCCATTTACATCTTGAGGTGAACATGTAAGGAGGTTGGAATTTGGGGAACTGATTATTTTCTCATGACAGAGCCCTCACTGATTAGACTCATGTCTGCATAAAAAAAGGAAACGGAAGAGTTCCTTTGTCCCTTCGACCATGAAAGGGTCTGATGCTAATAGGCCCAGAGGAAGACTAAGTTGTCCTTCAACTTCTTTCCTTCCCAAAGAATTGTCAGACATTTTTGTTGGTTATGGTATTTTTACAGCAGCAAGGGTAGACTGGGACATTTTACCAATATTTGGATAAATATTCTTCCTTCCCCAGTGACTACCATTTTGTAGAATCTCAGGTAAGGGGTTTCACAGTTGAGACTTTGGTTACCTTATCCAAAAACAACAGTAAATAACATGATGCCTCCCACCCCCACAGCTTTCCATCACTTTTCCCTGTCATTGTGAAATAATATTAGGTTCTTAAAGCTGCAAGAATAGTATAGGAAACCAAAGTATACACTTCACCAGCTTTGTGTCAATATAGGCGAATCATGACACAATAACTAAAGCCAGGGATTGAACATTATAGTCTCAATCATACAACCCATGTTTTTCTCTCAATTTCACTAACTCCTCTAAGTCACGCCCCACCTACCTGCCTGCCCTGAACAGTTAATTTTGCATCTCATTCTCCTCTTTCTTTCCTTGGCTCTGATGACCCGGGCAGGTCTTAAAAACAGCATTTTAGGCAGAGGCAGGAGGATCTCTGTGAGTTCGAGGCCAGCCTGGTCTACAGAGTTAGTGCTGGATAGGCTCCAAAGCTACACAGAGAAAACCTGTCTCAAAAAAAAAAAAAAAAAAAAAAAACAAACCAAACCAAACCAACCAACCAAACGAAAAAAACCCACAGTATTCTGTAGAATCTCCATTGGTTCCTCGAATTTTCTCCCAATTCAACTGGGGTCATGCACTTGGGCTAGCATACCCAAAAGTGAAATGTGTCCTTCTCAGTTATCATACCAAACAAACCATACTGGCCAACTACCCATCTTACTGCTTTGTGATGCTAATCTTGACTCGGTGTTGAACTTTTTAACTGGAAGAATTCTTTCTGTACATTTGGTTATGGAAAATCAGGAATGGGATGAACGTTTTGGAATTAGGTAATCTTGGGTCCAATGACATTTTTACCAATCTCTGCCACCAACCATGTGAAAGCTGTTTTGTCTTCTCTTGTCCTCCTCCTGTGACTGATAAGAGGACTAACAGTATACATGTAAAGCTGCCAATGACTAGCATCTAATGCTGTTCTGTTACATCAAGCAGTACTATTACTTTTAAGTGACTTATTATTTTTACAAAAAATAAAGGAATGCTGGAGTGGTTTTACTCTGGAACCTTCTGCATGGACTTACATTTGAATGCTTATTTTCTAGCTTGTACAACCACTGTGTGTGTGTGTGTGTGTGTGAGCATCCAGAAAGTTCAAAAGTAGTGCCTAGCTGAAGGAAGTAGGTCACTAGAGTGGGTCCTTGAGGAGATACTATCAATGGTCTCCCATCCTTTCTCTCCCCCACACCCCCACGTCCCAGCTACAATGACATTCTTGTTCAAGGGACTGACACCTATGGGTAGGACCCACATGAGTGGAATGGGGCCGTCAAGGACCAACATAATGTCTCATAGCTTATGCCAGGTGTCTCTATGAACAAACAGCTGGATGCGAAGAGCTTGCTGGGTTTCTAGCATATGAGGCAGAGGCTGAACCTCTGCTCTCTGTCACAGACAGCTTTCCTACCACTCTCTGCAACTACCCCAGAGGCAGACTATGACCACATTCAGAGCCTTTCACCTTGCTGTGACCATTACTGTGGTAGCCCTTAAAGTTCAGCAGCTACACAGCACACAGCATCTTCAGTTATATTCTTCAGTGGTGCTTTTAATCTGCTTTAGAATTACTCACTTTGAAAGCAATCACAAAATTAGCAATAAGATACCCAAGGGTAAAGGAATCGCAAAACCATCCTTCTAGACAAAATTGTCTCCAGTTCTCAGGAAAAATTTCAGAAATTTAGGCTCACATTCAACTGTGTAGCAACAATAATGAGCATACCAAGGCAAAGGGCCCTAAATATGATCATAGCCTGCCTTTGGGGTAGCTACAGAGAGTAGTGGAAGCTAGACACGGGAGAGTCAATGATGGCATCAAACTGTTCCACAAGGGGCCGTGCATGCTACCCCATCATGCATAGAATGGGCATTTTCAAGTGTGGGCTTCCTTTAACATCTCCAGGTCCTTGACAGTGGTGCTACAAATGTCTCTAGTATCAGACACAACAGACAGAAAATACTGAGGAAAGAGCACATTCCAATTTCCAAGTAGTTCCCAAACAATACAAAGCACATTCCAGGGATCAATTTCTAGGCAGGGGACAGAGAACTAAAGTACAACAATGGACTTCCTTCAGCTTTCACTCCCTGAGAGCTGACTCTGAATTTCTAGTATTAAGACCAATTAGAATCAGTGCTACAGGAGGGTTGAGAACCACTGGTTCAGAGGTTCATTATCTATTTCTTTATGAGCTTAAAAAAATGGTACAAGTCATCAAGACTCAGAGTCAAGCCTATTTCTAAAACAGCACCATGCAACAGGCACCTGCTTCCCACCTAACACCATATGGGGGGGGGGGGTAGGCATTCCTCGAAGTTCTCCAAGGAAAGAAATTTGAGTGCTACCCTAGGAGTGGTCTTCCTCAGGAGACCAGACCTTGAGGGACTAACCACAGCATAAGAATGGCAGAAGGCATACTTCCATAACATAACCAGGGCACAGTTCAGGTGTCATTTCAGAATCAAAGAAAAGGAAAGTCAACAGAAAAAAAGTAAACAATTGAAGAGCAAACACAGGAGTAAAGTACGAGGGTGAAATGGCTTGTTATCTAAGATCTGCTTTGAAATACTGTCTCCTCCTCCAGACTGAAGGGTGATGACTAGGAGAGAGAACCGGAATCACAGAACATTGATAACAATACTAAATGATGGCTATCAGATTTATTTTACTGTTCTATATTTAAATTGTCACCATTTAATTATTTCCACCCTTTCCTGATCTACTGGTCCCTACTGTACCACAAGAATGATTTTAAACTAAAATACTGGAATTTTGTCTGTCATATACTCATTTGGTTTAAAATAATATATACATACACGAGCATTACGTACTAGAAATTTTTAAGAGGAAAATGAGACACAAGAACTAGAGGTGACTAATGACAGGAATGCAGAGAACAAGTCAGTGACACTCTAGTGCCACTAAGCAAGCCAACTGTCACAGGAAGCCAAAATTCTTCAACCAAACCTTGGGCATTTGACCCATGGGGACTGTTCCTTGTCCATAACTCATAAAATTCACACAACAACCTTTGATCAAAGCAAGTACCGATTCTGGAAGTGTGGCCACACATCACCCCGTGAGTGCTGCCCAGACCAACTCTCACCTACATTCACTTCCTCAAACTGAAAAAAAAAAACCAGGTCAGAGAAAACTCTTTTGGTAAAAAGACCAAACTCCATGTCTAAGACGCCTGTGTCATGCTGAAAATATAAAGCCACGAGGCACAAGTACGGGGCACCAAATCTTTACGTGGTATTTTCTTACCCGATTTCCATTTATCACCCCTCGGTTCTTGCCTAGCTCCAGAGGCAGCCAGGCCGGCTAGGAAATATCTGAGCAACATCACACTGACAGATAAGGAAGCAGGCCAGGAAGACGGTAGTATTTTTAGAAATTCCATTTCATTAAGTCACTGACCTGTTACCCAGTTGATCAACAGGCTTGATAAAGGCCCAGAATTCTGAGACTAATCAATAGGGTGATCAAGAGGCTGTGTGGGTCCTGTTCTGACACCCACCCCTCAAAACCTCAAAAGATTATCTCAGTAAACTTACATGAGAAGGCTGGAAAAATGGCTCAGAGGATAAGGGCCCTTGTTACCAAGCTGACAACTTGAGTTTGATCCCCATGACCCACAGGCCCAAAGGAGAGATGTGGCAGGGTGGTTGTGGTGTATGCCTTTACTATTAGCATCTGGAAGGCCGATGCAGGCAGCTCTTTATCTCAAGAAACAAAAACAAAACAAACATAGGGGAAAAGGAGAAGAGATGTTTTCTACCACTGCATGCAAATGCCTATCTCAGAAGCACTGTATATAAACACACACAAAAGGAGGGAGGGAGAGGGGGAGGGGAAAGAGGAAGGAGAGAGAAGACAAGAGAAGAGACTTAAAATAACTTTAAAGACCCAATGTTGATACCTCAAGAGCCTGAGCCTAAAACTAGGTAGCCCTTCCATCAGTAGCACCATGGAGACTGGGATTCTATGTTGGCAATGTGTGTCATGGCATAAATAATGGCTCCAGGCTAAAACTACATGTGCATTCTGTACCATATTTTATGACACACAAGGCCAATCACACCCAACTGAAGATTCAACATGACTAAGCCCAACCACACCCAACTGGAAATTCAATTATTCATAGCTATCCATATGGTTGCTTTTCCCAAAGGTTGTGGCTTTGTGTTCTTTAAACAGGTTTGTACAAATTCTGGAACCAGATGTCATAAAATGGAAACCAAACTAAATAGATCTGAGGTTAGGTTAAGTAAATAAATGTGCATTAGGAAGATAAGCATGCTTTTTCATACAGTTATTTGTTCCTTTTGCTTTTAACCCATCTTTTAAGATGTACTCTGTATAATTCTTTGCCTTGTCAGCATCCATTTTTTAACAACCAACCTGCTAGGAAAGCCTAATGAAAAACTTACAACGTTGATGTTCAGTGACTGTGAGTGTCTCAAAGTATGTCCTATTATAAGCCAGTAAATCATGAACTCTATCTTCTAATTAATCTGCACAGACTACTTGTAGCTTTCATCTGCTAGGAAGAGTTTAGTGGAAGCTGTCTGGTGGCACATGACTTATCACACTCATAACACACTCAGCCCAGTGTCCAGAGGTTACCTGTTCTCTGCTATAAACTGTATGGCTGGAGCCCTCTCCTTTCCCCACAAATAAAAACACTTTCATTGCACGACGTTAATCTGCCGCACAAGGGTTTATGTGTTGGGAGCTAGGTCCCTAGTGTGATGTGGGAGGGGACATGGGCCTTTAAGGGTATAACATACGGGGCCCTTGACCTATTGAGGGACAATGCTGGAAAAAGATTTAGGCGGTTCTAGCAGGATCCAAGGTGAGTCTTCCACAGACTGAGTTTTTCTAAGGGAAACTCATTCTAACACCCTGTATCTTCTTGTCAGGCCATGGGAACTCTTCTGTTTGCACAGGTTCCTCTTCCGGAAGGCACTCACCAGTAGGCCCCTCAGCAGGCGCCAAACTGATAAGGTAGCCCCATCTTGGTTTCCAGCCTTTAAAACTGGAAGGTAAATAAACCCTTCGTTACAAAAGAGCTTGCCCTAGGTATTTCATTACAGTACCAGGAAACAGATCAATCACTGGGTTACTGTAACCATTAGTACCTTCCTTGGCAAGGCAAAGAACTTATTTTAGGTTCTTGTATCTGATTAGCATAGCTGATTCTTCAGCTCCAGCTGACCAGATACCACAGAGTCTTCACACATAAGGCCCCAGAGACTCTTGGTTTTTCTCCAAAACCTCATAAGGCAGGTCTCCATCTTCTGTACTGCTCAGACTTTTCCTCCAAGCTCCAATAGAATATCCCATTGAGCCCTCAACTCAATGACTTTTCTAGCCCAAAGTTTCAAAGTCCTTCCACAATCCTCTCCAAAACACGGTCAGGTCTGTCACAGCAGTACTCCATTATGCTAGTATAAATTTTTATCTTAGGGTTTCTCTTGTGGCAATGAAACACTATGACCAAAAGTAAGTTGGAGAGGAAAGGATTTACTAGGCTTACACTTTCATCACTGAAGGAAGCCAGGAGGAGAACTCAAACAGGGCAGGAACCTGGAAACAGGAGCTGATGCAGGGGCCATGGAGAGGTGCTGCTCACCGACTTGCTCCCCATGGCTGCTCATCCTGCTTTCTTACAGAACACAGGGCCACCAGCCCAACTCACACGGGATGGGCCCTCCCCCATCAATCACTAATTAAGAAAATGCCTTACAGCAGTTCCCTCCTTTCGGAGTCTAGCTTGTGTCAAGTTGACATAAAACGAGCCAGGACAGTCCCCTTCACATTCACAACCTAATATGCAGCTAGGAATAAAATCAAGTTGAGTTTTTGGAGTCTCTGAGATACTTCTAGTAAGTAACTCCTCTGAGCAGTTAAGGAGCAGATATTAAACCACCACAGCCCAAAGCTCTTCTAATTATTCGGCCTCTATTTAGTCCTCAGCCTGGATGAAGTGCTCCCTCTGTAACATACGGGAATAGACGCAGATGACTAAACCACCCCTCGCTGTCATTGGTTTTAGCTGATTTAAGCCTGCCATGCCCTTCCCACATAGTTGAGCAATGTTTACCAAGACAACTGTATTAGGTTCCAAACCTGTTCACACAGGTTGGACTTGTTTCTGCTGGTACAGGATTTAATTAAGTTATTAACTAATGAAATGTAAGGATGAGGGGAAAAGTGAACTGTTAATACTATAAAATTAAACTGAACGTTCTAGTGGGGCTTGATAAGGGTAATTGGGTGACAGAAAAATGCTACCAAACTTGTATTTGAGTCAACTTCAATATTTGAAAAGGGAAAAGTGCTTAAAAACCTCCAAGAACTTGGTCACAGATGCTTCTGAAGGCTTGGCGGCCCAACAACACTTTAAAGACACTGTTGGGGAGACATTGGGTGTGGCTCTAGGATGACAGTAAACATCACCAATCAGAGCCCAGTTCAGGCAAAGTCTAATGACACTATGGATGGGCTTGAGAAAAGCCAAAGGGTTTACTACATTTTAAAAATTATTTGCTCTTGTGTCATTTGAGCCAGTGATTGCTCCATGGGTAAAGGTACTTACTTTAAGGTCTGATGACCTGAGTTGAATCTCCAGGGCCCACACAATAGAAAGAGAACCAACTCCTGTAAGTTGTTATACATGTATCCCCTTCTCCCAACTGAGTAAACAAATAAACAAACAAATGAATAAATAAATAAAGGTCTTGGGCTTGCCAGTTACCAGCTGACCAGAGCACACTGACTGGCACTACCACACGATTTTGTCCCCAGGGTGCTGGTCCTGCAGAAGCCCATGTTCAACATCAAGACTATATAAAGAAGAAAACTTCAGTTCTGTGGAAACGATGATATTGTGGGGTTAGAAAAGTAATGAGCAAGGTAGTCTTAAGTCATAAATGAATTATGAAGCAGAAAGAACTACACTCAAATCTCACTGTGACTTTAGTAAATTAATGTACCTTTCTGAGTATTTTTCTTTGGCTCCAAAACTACAAGTACTGACATACCTACCTTGAGATTCTACAGTTGTAGTACTACAAGGCATGAAGGCTGACCCAATCTTGGCTGGTACTCAGAAAACCACTATTATGTGCATTAGCCAACTGTCTTAGTCACTGTTCTACTGCTGGGAAGAGACACCATGACTACAACAAGCTTACAAAGAAAACATTTAATTGAGGCTTTCTTACAGTTTCAGTTTAGTCCATTATCAGCATGGCAGGAAACATGGCGGCGTGCCGGCAGACATGGTGCTGGAGAAGGAGCTGAGAGTTCTACATCCAGAAATGCAGGCAGCAAAAGAGAGAGACACCAGGCCTGGCTTGGGCTTCTGAAACGTCAAAGCCCATCTTCTCTGACACATTTCCTCCAAGAAAACCACATCTCCTAATCCTATTAAATAGTGCCACTCCCTGGTAATCAAGCATTCAAGTCTGTGAGCCTATGGAGGCTACTGAAACCACCACACCAACTCCTCAGGTGCAATGGAGCCGCTCTCCAAAGGGTTCTCTTTTTCATGTTTTCCTTCCTTTAGTTCCTTTCTATATCCCAGGATTTTCTTTAAAAGGTGAATAAAATTAGTTTAAAAGGTCTGGAGAGATGGTTCAGTGGTTAAGAGCACTGTCCACTTTTCTAGAGGACCTGGCTTTGGTTCCCAGTTCCCACAAGGAAGCTCACAAACATCTGCAACTCCAGTTCTGGAGATCCAATGCGCTTTTCTAGCCCCCATAGGCACTGTATATGTGTTGCGCAGACATACATGCAAGCAAAACACACACACACACACACACACACACACACACACACGTTACAAAACAAAAACAAACAAATGTATGTTAAAGTAGTTGTCTCTCCACACACAACCCCCCCGTGGCTTCCAAAACAGCAGTCTCAAAAGAGCTACAGAAAAAGGCACAGCACTAAAGATCTCTTCTGCCCTGGCATGCTCCTGGGAGCTCAAAAATGTGTGGGGCACTCAAAATGTGGGCATCCACTGATTTGGGTTTGTTTTTTTGTATTTGTTTTCTCTCAGTAATAAAAGAGGCAAAGGGGCTTGTTTGGTTATTTTTCTATTCCCCCTTCTTCAAAAGCAGAGGTCTTGGGAAAGTAGCAACTATTCATTTAGAGTGGCAATTAAAAACAAATATATATGCACTATAAAAGAAATCCCAAAGCAGCCCAAGGAAAATATGAGTCCAAGCAGAATTGCCCATGCGGAGAGCACACATCCAAATGCTCGCAGCACTGCCCGATGACCGGGAAGCCAGGAGCCTCTAGACATGGAAACATGAGACAATGAAATCAGAGTAGCTTCAACTGTCTATGTAAACACACATTTATTAGCCTTTAATCTAAATAGTTTAAACTAGTAATAAAGTAATAACTAAAAAGTTCTAAGGGGCTAGAGAGATGGTCCAATGGCTAAGAGTACTTGCTGCTCTTACAGAGAACCCAGGTTTTATTCTCAGCACCCATGTAACAGCCCACAACCACATGAATCTCCAGCTCCAAGAAACTTCACATCTTCTGGACTCCATGGGCACCAAACACACATGTGGTGCATGCACACACAATGACTATTGGATAGGACACCTTCATATACATGAAGTAAGTCCTTCTTTAATGTGCATTTGCAATAAAACAGAGCTGAATATAAATGGGTTGTATAACTTTTCTAAGTAGTTTGAAGTAAATCAACAACAGGTTTTGGTTGTTATGACCAAGACAGTTTTAGCACTATTTCTCACAGGACCACATTCTAGCAAGTTCTTGCTGTTTAGGTAGTATGCTGTTTATAAAGCCAGTACCTACTCAGTTCTCAATCGAAGGAAAGGAGCAAGCAGTAGGGAGGAAAAAAGCAGGGGCGAGGGAGAAGTCAATTTATTCATCTTTGTACTTTCTAGTAATCTGAATTTCAAAAGAGAGGATTAACTAGTACTTTCACAAAAGAAAGCAAGGTAAAAGGTCCACAAGAAGTAATCAATGAAACAATATTACACCCAGTGACAGAGAATTACGTTCTAGAGATGCTAGCAAATAACAGGTGCCCACTCAAACAATACTATTCGATAGGATACATGAGAAGTGTATACACATTATCATTATGTAATTATACAATTGCATATATATTTGTTAAGATAAGTATCAAATTATTCATTATGACTAACCCTTTGAAGTAGATACAGACTGAAGGGAGGATTGCCTATGGAGTTCAAGGAAGGAATGTGGACATCACATTGCTAAGAAACTTCTATTGCTGTGTGATAATTGCAGAGTTCCTTATATGGTTTTCATGTCTGTTTAATATAGCTGTCTGTACTCTTCTGTGGGAGAGGGTGGTATAAGTACAGAGGCCATGAAATTCTGGAACCAGGTGGTCTAGACATCAATCTTGGATCTCCTATTTACTTTCTTTAAGATCTGGGATGAATTGCCCAACCACTCTGAACTCTAGTAGCCTTTACTAGTGGAGGCTAAGAGTACCGAGGCCATAAAGAGAAAGCATACTACGTACAAAAGACACCTAATACAGAACGTAGCATGAATTCCAACGGCTTATCAGTAAAATTAAGACACGAAAAGGGTAAGTTTATGAGGCAAAAAATATAAAACTACAGATATTGACTTAGGTTAACACAAGTACACTCAGTATCAGTGTGAAGTAGAGTATACTGGGAAATAACAGATGTCCTCAGTTTCCGCCTTATGGCCAGCATTGATGTAATCAAACTCCCTAAGGGTCACACCAAGGCCAGAGGGTGCCTGGGCAGGAAGCTCCCTAGAGGTACGGCTCAATGTGTTGTGACCAACTCCTGATGCTGCTGCCCAGCAACTGTGCTGCCTCATGATGACAATAATAAACATGTTTTACCTGACCAATGGTGTGTGGATTCCTGAAACGCAAATGCAGTGCTATAAACACTTACACCTAATAATTGACCTCAATGGGACTTCTAGTCTCACCTAGAAACACATAACATAAACGAGGGTCAATTATCTAACATTTGGGACAGCAATGGGAGAAAACTGTCTTAATGGTCATGTTCTGGGAACACAAAGCAAGTATCTACTTCACTGAATGACAACCCATTTGAAACTGGCCCTTTTCTCCTACCTGGTATTGCAAGAGGCACTTTTAAACTCTTACAAGGTGGAAAGTCTCCCCCTCTTAACTTTCACAACATGAGAAACCATTTTGTCTTATTGGGGGAGTGTGTGTTTGTGTGTGTGTGTGTGAGTGTGTGTGTGTGTAGCCTGAGGTCACTTCTTCATCATATTTTTCAGAGAGCACCTCTTCACTGAACCTGGAGCTCACCATTTTGAATTGACTGGATGGTCCCCAAGTCCCCAAGGTCCTTCTGCCCCCACCTTCAAATGCTAGGTGACAGGGGGACCCAGCTTTCCTATGGTACTAGGGCTCCAAACTCATGTTGGTCCTTGTGATTGCTCACGAAACATCTGACCCACTGAGTCACCTCCCCACCCCAACAAACATGTAAAGAGGTGAATGACACAGTTGCGACATGATTATTCTGAGTGATAATTAGACATGCCTCACAAAAGCTCCTGCTAATTTACACATTTTACATGATTGAGATCAGAATTTTTTTCTCTAGGGAAAACTGGTTTACCACAAATAAGGTTGCTCACCCACAGACCTGTCTTAGTATAACAAATCACAGAAACTCTTATTTCCAGGAACTCATTTTCTAAGTAGATTTCACTGTCATATTCATCCTTTTGTACAAAATGTCAAAGACAAATACACAAGTGAATTTCAGTCAGCTTTATTTAGTCAACTCGATTAATAAGTTAAAAGCTGAAGATACAACTCGAATCAAAATGGCACACGACTGTTGGACACGAGAAGCCATTTGCGAGCTTGCCTTTGTCAGACTCATGGTCTCAACACATCCATTTACCCTTCACATCAATATAGTGTTTAGAAACGAAAACTGCCATCACCAAAACACAGCAAAATTGTCTGGCCAAAAACCCAATTAATGACACCATTCGTTCATGATCTCCTCAGCCTGCCCTGAGATGTTTGCTTACAAACACCATGATCATTTTGAGTAATCATAGCTATTCTCTAATGTTCTAGTACCCAATTATTTTTTTCTGTGCCAATATCACTGAGCAGTAACAGAAGTCAAGCCTAATGGCATCAGCTTTCAGAAAATTTAATCTATTTTTCCGATTGTGGGCTTTTGTTTTGTAAATACAAATTAATTCAGTCAACTGTCTTCTGAAAACTATGAAGATTAAACAAAGGTTTTAGCTCATCACAGGTCAAACAGAAAGAAAAGGAGGTCCTAACTCTACTAGAAATTAGCTTATTAACATTTAAGAAAATATCATGTACCGAACCAAGTAAGTACTGTATCATGGCATGGCTATAAACAGAGATTTTGAACTGTCAAACATTTAAAATTCTGCTCAGGAGATGTGTTAAGCAATAAAAAACTAACCTACTCTTTTCCTGGGATTTAGATTGAAGTTTGGTTCACATAAATTGCAACAACATACTGTATATTCAATTTTCATTAATTAGACTCCTTTTAAGTTTGTTCATTGAAGAAATCTGGAGCGAAATCCACTAGAGTCAGTTTTTTTTTTTTCGGTCTTACCGTGGGGTACCTTTTCTAACACTACTCCTAAGAGAACAGACATGATTATCTCACTAGCAGTCTGGAGAGTAATTGTGTGAACAAGGAGAGAAGCGTTCAGTCAACATTGGATACAAGTGAACTTGTATTCAGTTTCTCCATGTGTGAGATGAATGAGCTATCATTACCTGGGAGCCCACCCCCGATGTCTAGACGCTAACTGACTAGGAGTTAAGACAGCAGGAAAGGGAGTCGTTGCACATTCTAGGGGTGTATTTGTGAGATCCATCTAGTCGGCTTGAAATGTCCCCAAATCAATCTCCATTCAAGCTTTCTATTTTTGCTTACCTTTGCCCCTGCACTTCTTGTGTTTCTGAGTCCACTCAATATATCATGCTTCATGAACCAGGTACAAATCTACATGCTCAAGATATGGAAGTGAGAATTACCTACGATTTCTGATTGCACAGGATGATCTCACCAGATGACTACATTCTGAGGTTAATGACAATCGAAGCTCACCTGCCCAGAATGCCAATAAACTGACAGTGGCCAATGCAACAGAGGGGAAGGGCATCAATGGTGAATACTCCTTATAAATAGTCTGGGTAAATGTGTCCCTGTGAGTATAAGATTGACTAGGCTCAGTATAGAGACCCTGTAACCCTGAACTGTAACTATTCAACCCCCCAAACAGCAAAAAGTATGGTCAAGCTTTCTCAACCAGCATCATTCTTTTACTTTTTTTATTTAATTTTTAAAGAATATTTAACATTCCTTCCACTAAAGTAAAAGCAATGGTTTTAATGAAAAACAAAAGTCCAAAGAAAGGCAAAATACATGCAATGTATATTAAGTAAGACTAACTCTTTTCATGCTTAAAATGTGCTCATGTTACTCAATGTCACAGAAATAAGAATGTTCAGGGAAAAGACAAAGACAAATGATGATGAGGAGGAGGATAAAAACACAGAGCAAAGGACACCAGACTATAAAATTAAAATCAAAGGAACAAAGAAGAGTGAAAAGATCCCATGTTTTGACAAAAGAAAACAGGCAATCCATCTAACTTATCACACAGGCACTAATTTACAGAGCTGGGGGTGTGGAAAGATACAACTCTGGACCACAATACTGCACTGAATTTCAAAATAAGTATGAGAGGGTTTCAAATGTTCTTATAGGAAAGGAATGATAAATATCTAAGGTGGTAAATATGTTAAAGACTTCAATTTGATTACTACAAACATATGCATATTGGGCTAGCCTAGTCTACATAGCAAGTTCCAGGCCAACCAGGATTATATACTAAGACCCTGTTTCAAACAAACAAACAAACACCTAACAACTTTAGCGTGGTTCATAAATCTGTATAATTATTAGCAGTATGACATAAACAAAACTTAAGAATGCAAGTTCGATTTAAAATAAAAATTGGTGGTCTTTGTGGAATCCAGTTTGGCAATGTTTATCTAGCAAGGTTAATATGCATCTAACCTCTGATCCAGAAATCCCACTGATAGGAATTTAGCCACCAAATTTAGTAGCAAGATCTATACATAGGGTAGAATACAACCAATCTAATAGCTGAGCGAGCACACAGCCACAATTTGGCAACTATTAAAATATATATAATTTAATGAAATACCATTGTGAAAAGCCACAATTTCTATGTGTGGCTAGGCAAGATCTCCAAAATTCTGTAAGTACAGAAAACTTAGCTGCAGGATTATAAAATTTAACATTTTTATTAGGAGCAAATGGTGATAATGCTACAAATACTTTGTTTCTGGTAGAAAAAAAATCACAAGTATACCAACACATTTGATGGTAACCAACACACCTCACCTACAGCTTTTGATAAGTTTGAATACAAACAACACACATGTTTTGCTTTTATTATGTTATGATGGTCACCAGGATGTAAGATTATAAGTAACTATATACTCTGACATTGTTATTCAACAAAATCTAGTTTAAAATATAAAGAAAAAACTTAAAATAATTTTTAATCAGCCTTAAAGTCTGAATCTCTTCCAAATCCACCCAACGAGTCTAACGTCCTTTAGGGGTGTTATGAGGTTAAGATAACACAACAAGAGACAGGGGACCAGACACAGAAGAGAAAGCAACGCCGGAGATACACAAACTCAAAATCAAGGTTAGGCCTGGGTAAGTCTTGTGTTTCAAACAGAATGACGACTTATACACTGTACTTTATGAAGCAAGAGACCACAAAAAAAGCTAGCAGAGCAGAGTTGGGGTGGAAGAGGGGGTCTTTCCGAGCACTCCTGGAAGCAGTACCATCTCAGCACAAGAGAAAAAGCACAGGACACCTACCTTGTCTGAATAAAATCAGAACCCGGGTCAGGAGTGTCAAATCCTTCTCAGCTAAGATCCCCGAATGGTTTCACAGGCCACTCTAGATTCAGTGGCGCTCTGCACCTTCACAGGCATTCAGCAAGACATGTGAAATGTCATCAGGCCATGTGACACTTGATAAAAGCTGCTCCAAATGCCTCCCATGGCTTAGGAGGCAAACAAGAAAAAAAAAAAAGTCCATCTTCAATCAGCCCTTAGTATTGAGTCACTATACGGACAAACCAGGAATAAACTAAGAAGAGGCAGAAACCAAGTGCCAGGATGAACAAAGGAAAATCCCGAATCCTGAGATGGGATTTTTTTTCTCTCCTCATCAGTTGTTGATCTATTGCCTCTTAGATACAAACTCACCCTACAGTACTTGGTTGACATAAGGGGCAAACCTCGGACCTGCATGTATCTTTTTCACTTGCAGGCTGGCATAATGTCAGCTTGAGTTTTGTGAGTAGACAAGCACTGGAGAAATCTGAAGCAAGGAGCTACACTTCCTGGCTCTGGGGCCCTCACACAGCAGACTGCCTCCAACAGTGGTGGAGCAAGATGTTCCCTGGGTGACATTTCCCTCTAAACAGCTATCCTTGGCCCTTCTAAAGAAAAATTCTCAGTAAGTTCTGAAAGGCAGATTGGTAGCAAGTTCTACTAGCAAGGCACCGTATTACTTTTTTGGCATGCAGTGTGCCAGGGCCACATCCTCTCTAGTGAGGTATGGACCAAGATCTAGAACTGAGCTGTGAGGGGGGGAGGGTGTAATCTCTTCCTCTGGGACTCCCTTTGAGTCCCTGGTGTGGTGGCTGCGTCCTATATTGGCTGCATTTGGGTTCTGTTTACATAAACCTACAAGGTCCATTTAATATTTAAACCATGGGAGTATCCGTGTTCTTCAAAGGCTGAATGCTTGGTTGAATCTTCTTCCTCCAATGGTTTAGCTACACAGAGAAAATTTCACTCTGAAAAGAGACTCCCTTATTTAGTCCGGGGATGGATCAGTGCTAGCTAGCAACAGCATGTTCCTACCCTACAAGCAACTTAGTCAGATGACCTTGTTAAGTTCTTACGAGGCTGAGCCTGGGCACAGTGACAGTCTGAGAACGATGGAAATGGCAGGGAACTGTGAGAATCCAAACCTAGTAAAAGTAGACACTCTCAGGAAAGAGGTGACAATTGAATGCTTGCTATGTTTATCTTCAATCCAGGGGGAATCATTCCCGGCTTACACCCTGTGCAGACACCCAATCCACCCTGGCTCTTTTCCCTCAGTGCCTTACGGATCTATACATCTCTGTGAGTCCCAGTCCTGCTCACGTTACCAAGGGCATTCTCTTTGAAGGTTTCTCCTTTAAGAAAAACTTAACTTCCTATCTCTGACTTTCACATGGACACAAAGTGAATGCATTCCCGATTCCTAGTTCTGTGGAGAAGTCTGCTCCTCAGAGCAAATGCTAACAGGAAGTGCCTCTCTCAGGCCCCTGGACTGAAGATTATCTACTTGATCAACAATCTGGAAGTCATTCACAGTGCCCTGGGCTCACATATGTTATCCCAGCACTTGAGAGGCAGGAGGATTGCCATGAGTTCAAAGACACTCTGAAGTACACTGAGCTTCCGTAGTAAGAAAGACCCTGTCTCAAAAAAACACCAATGAACAACATACAAAATCACAATGAAGTTAACTGGAGGAGACCACTTGAGTATAGCAGTGGGGATTTAGGATTTACAAGATTTTTAAAGGTGTCACAGCTCTGAGAACCAAAACAGTCAAGATACTGGATCCAAACAAAAGCGTATTTCATAAACTTCTAAGAATGCTCCTTAGCAATACAAAACCACAATAAAATTTTTAGTCATGACTGCTTGATCACGGATTTCTGTAGCTATTTGATAGTTTGTACAACTGAAATGAGAAGCGACAGGGCCTGCTCACTCTAGCCTTGTAATTGCAACTACAGCAGTCAACTCGTTTTCTTTCCTCATGCATGAGTCACAGAACGGAGCCCTATGTTTCCTGTGTGACTAGGCATGTAATGCTACTCAGTTTTCTCCAATACTTCTAAGCTATAACAAACAGCAAAAGTATCAGGATGCCCATCACACTCCTGTGTGGAGAATCAGACAGGAGAGGTACTCACAAGGTAGTGGAGTAACCCTGGTGAAACCAGCTGGTTTTAGAGAGAAGCATCTGCTTGGATTCACCATGGTGGGGCCAAAACGTTTGTGCTAAACACATTCAAAGTAGCACTGAAGTAAAAATGCCAACTGAATTGTGAGAAACAGAAACTACAATGCAGGTCTCGGTGGTACCTGCTGATTGCTGAGGACAACAAATTCCAGTCCTAAGGATGCACAGTTGGCGTGGAACAGCAATTCATGCTTGAGTCTCCCTGTGTGGCTAGACATGGTGCCCCGTGGGTTAAGACACACTCTATGGTGTTGAGGGATGGCAGCAAGTCCATGCTCCACACCAGGCTTTCTATGCAGGCGATCTGTACTCCAAAGCACACAGACAAGCCCACCATAGGTCAGATAGACAGAGACCAGCTAGTGCTGCTCCAAAGCTGGGTCATTTCTTTACATACTGGCCAGAAGGCCTCTCAAAATTGTCTTCCTGAGGTTGGAGAAAGAGTTCTGCAGTTAACAGCACTATGTGCTCTTCCAAAGGACCACGTTTTGGTTCCCAGCAGCCATAAAACAGCTCACAAACATCTCTCACTCCAGTTCCAGGGGATCCGACCCCTCTTCCGGTACCCTTGGGCACAGCACACATGTGGTAGACATACATACATGCAGGCAGACATTCATACACATAAAGTAAGATAAAAAATCTGAACTTGGTCTTCTATCTCAGCCTGCATATTCTATCTCTCTCAATTTCTGTTAAAAGGTTCCCCCCAGAGTCGCGTGAGGCAGGTCACAGGGCTACCTAGCAAGCCACTGAACCTCTGCTTCCTCTCTACAGCTTCTCCATGATCCAGTCATTACAGGCTTATTTCAGTTTCTTTCAGAGTAAGGTTTTCCCCAAGGGAAGGGGGCAAGTGATCTGCCTATTGGCCCTAATGCGGGACACATATACCAATGTGTGGTAGCAACCAATCATGTTCCAGGAAAAGGAAGCTTCTAGCCAGGAGTTTGGGGGGGGAGGGGCGACACGACTGATTTACAGGAAACAAGAAAACAAGCTCACACTTGTATTTAAACATGCGCTCCCAAGATTAAACTCTAAAATGCACCATAAGTGGTGAGGCACATTGTTCCATTTGTTTTAAATGTTTTTACCCCTTCCATGTCTAGAATATGTTTGGCCTCTAGGTGATGCCCTCCCTAAAAATGCAAAGAAATCTATCTTTGCTGGGCGGTGGTGGTGCATGCCTTTAATCCCAGCCTTTAATCGGGCGGCAGAGTCAGGCAGATCTCTGTGAGTTCGAGACCAGCCTGGTGTACAAGAGATAGCTCCCGGACAGCCTCCAAAACCACAGAGAAATCCTGTCTCGAAACCGCCCCTCCCCCCGAAAAAAGAAATCTACCTTTATACTTTGAAGCTAGACAATCTAGAAGTTGGGAGTCTGACAGCAAATGCTGCAGACATTGATGCCCAGCCCTTTGCATACATGTACCCAGCTTGCAAATACTTGCAGCATGTGGCGATTCTCATCCCAACCCAAGAAAACAAAGTGCAAGAAAGTTACCCAATACTCATCAAGTCTCAAAAAGCACAATCATTGGTGCCATCTAAAATTATAATTTTCCCAGTCTTTTAGTTTATTTACTTAGAAGAAAAAAGAAACAGATTTCGCACTGCTTAACCACAGACACTAGTGGTTCTCAGCAAAGGTATTTCCAAATTCAAAGTTATTCTCTTTCGAGATCCAGACTAGACTTACTAAACTCTTGGCTTACAGTACTGCAAGAAGGGTTCTCTGAGAGTAAGGTTTGTTGTTTTTGTTTGTTTTGTTTGTTTGTTTGGTTTTTCTGTCAATACTGATTACCCATCAACTCCCAGGCATCATGAGGCCATTAGAGGCAGAGAATCACCTCCTATTTCTGTCCAACCAGGAGACTCAGGTGAGCCTGCAGATTAACTTAGCCAAGGGTTCTAAGTCTTAGTCTATGGAATCAATTTCTCAGCTGTGTGATCTCAAGCCCAAGTCATTCTATTATGCATGCCACTCACTCCATGGCTGCTGTGATCCTACCTTGTCACCATTCATAGGGAGGATGAGCTGTGAATTCTGCACCTGCTGCTGGGAGGAGAGCTTGCTCACACGGGCCACCTTTACAGGTTCAAGTCCTGTCCTTAGGTGAAGGTTACACAATCTGCTTCAAAGGAAGAGACCTTCTGGTTAACAACTGTGTTTTCAACACAGTTAATAGAACACCCTCGTATGATACAGAACTCTTCAGAACTGGGAAAATCAACAAACTACAAAACATTCCTTCTCTACATGTAGACGGTAAGTGGATTGGAACTCTGGAATCTCTCATCTACCCTGTATCACACAAAAAGCAAAAACATACATGTGTTAAATGTTCTTATGGGTGAGCTGCCTGCTGCTACAGAAAGACTGTGGGGCTTGACAAAGAGATGCGGCCAAGAAAAGTGGTCACATGATACCTCTAGGCTGACAAGGCTGATACCTTTACACCTACCCTGGCTGGGTGTACTGTTTACAGCTTAAGACACCGGGGAACACATTAAGAAACCATATTTAGAGTAGGAAAAACACAGAATTATACTCCTTACCCACAAACACTGGTAGCTTTTATAGCAGAGCAATCCCCAAACAAACAAGCTCACTTCTTGGTGAGTTCAAGTCTCAAATAGATGACTTTTGTTTTCCTAATAACCTACCAGCCCCCTCCCCATGAACAATACCTACCCTGCTATGAGCACATCTTCCCTTAGCATTTATTCTGGTCCTTCCCTGTCAGAGCAACACTACAACTCACAAAACATTCACCTCTCTTAAAAATGATCTCCCTTTCTGAGAGATTGCTCAGTGGTTAAGAACACTCGATGCTCTGTAAAGAACTAGAGTCCTGTTCTTAGCACCCACATGGCAGCTAACAACCATCTATATTCTACTTCCAAGGACTCTGACACCCTCTTCTGACTTCCACAGGCACCGGGTACATAGGCATACATGCAGGTGAAACACTCATATATGTAAATTTTTTAAAAGTTTATGCCCTTCTGCAGTAAAGACAAGAATTCCTTGCTTGTAATCTGTGAACTTTTTAAAAAGTCAAATTCTTTCTCTATCCTCTTTCCAAATATCATGTTTTAGTTAGTAACTACCACCCAACTCCATTATGCTCTTCATGAAAACAACAACCAAAAAAGTTATCATGTAATACTGTATGGTAGTCTGAATAAGAATGCCCCTCATAGGTTAATATTGAATGCTTAGTCGCTAGAAAGTGGCACTATTTGAAATGATTAGAAAGCATGTCACTGGGGTGGCTTTGGGGTCCCATAAGCCCATGCCAAGCCCCGCGGTGTCTCTCCCTTAGTCTGTGGAACTACATATATCTCTCAGCTACTGCTACAGCACCATTCCTATGGGCCACCATGTTCTCTGCCGTGATGATAATGGAATAAGCCACTGAAACTATAAGGAAGCTTCCAATCAAATACCTTCTAAGAGCTGCCTTGGTCATGGATAGAACAGTAACCGGAAGTTGGTACCAGGAGCAGGGTAGAATGTAGACTTCGGACTAGAACGGCAGTTGAAAGCCTTATGCTGGGGGGGAAAGGGAGTGCTGGGGGGGTGGGCTTAATGGGCCATTCTAGTAAGAACATGGACAACGATGGTTCTGACAGAAATGTAAGTTACGACAGTACAGCTAAGAAGTTTCAGAGGAGAAGAATATTAGTAAATGGCCTAGACTATAGGTTTACCTTATCTCCAATTTAACCACCATATATTCCTCTGAAGAATGGTGCAAATGCTATTGGATCACACCACCAATGATTAAAAACAAAAACAAAACTTGTAGACACCTGCAGATTTTAGAAAACACTAAGTCTCAAAGGCTTATTCTTCCATAAACATATTCTTCCAGCTAGCTGGTGATACTACCCAAGCAAAAACAGCTATTCCAGTTTCACAAACACAGCAAGCATTCAACTGTTAAGTCAGGGTTTCTCAATCCTGCACTACTGAAAGTTTGGACAGGGTATGTCCTTGTTATGGGACCATCCAGTGTGTAAGATGGACAGCAGCGTGCCTGGCTCCACCCATCCCCAGTCATGACAATAAAACCTATGTCCAGACATTACTTTATGTCCTCTAGAGGGGAAAACTGGTTTCTGAGGAGAACCACAGAGTCAGTTGACACAACGGCACACGGGAAAATTGTAGTCAATCCAGGAACTAGCAGGAACCAGCTAGCTCTCCTATAGCCTAGCTCAGTGCATATTTCTCTTCAAACAAAGCTAAAGCTCCTCATGGAACAGCACAGGCTACACCAGAGGGCTCACAGAATCTGGAGTCAGCTACATCTTCCTACTAAACAAGTAACATCCCAGCTTCTCTACAGTGAACATACCCAGTGTCTTCCAACCACTGCTCAAGTGATTACAGACCCTCTCCAAAACCTCCCTTCACACCCAGGACAAACCCAGTAGAAACAACACTTGCCTCAAGCAGTACCAGGAAAGTAGAAAAAAATCCACAGCAACAACCACCCAGGCTAAAGCAGGACAATTACTATTGCTCAGGAGCACCTCTCATGAATTAGCAACACCAGTCCTTCAATGTCTTCAACCATGTATGAGGTGAGTATTGTTGTGGGATGTTTGCACACTGTCTAAAGACATCCTGCTGTGGTTGGTTTAATAAAAAGCCAACTGGCCAATAGCTAGGCAGCAGGTATAGGGACTTCTGGACAGAGAGGAGGCAGGGGGAGATAATCAAGGTGCAGAGGAGACAACGAGACACGAAGGGAGTTGGATATACAGAATGAAAGAAAAGTAAAAAGCCACATGGTAAAACATAGATTAATAATAGCAGGTTAATTTAAGTTACAAGAGTTAGGTTAAGCCTTCAAAATTAATAAGTTTCCATGTCATTATTTATGAGCTGGTGGCCCAAAGAAAATTCCAACTGCGAAGTATTTGTCTATTTCTGTTTTGTGATTAAGGAAATGGAGGCCCAAGGAGTTCCAATAAGTCATCTAAGACCTGCCTTCAGAGTCCCAGTTCTTTATTATTATCTGTAGTCAATCCGAGAAATGTGGGAATTAAACCTTCTGAGGACGCCACCTGGTAATCCGAGATCCCCAGGTTTATCCAGGTTTGTTGCTCAAAACTGCTTACGTCTTGACATCACTGTTCTTCTGACCAGAGTTCTTTGGGTGTAAGACAAGCTTATGTATCTATAGTGCTGTCCAACACATATTTTCCTTCTTGGATAGAAAACACACAGAACACTTTAAATCTTGTATTGAAATTGACATGCCATACTTATGCCAATGTCCCAAAATACCTGCCCGATGCCTCCATTAAAAAAGAAGTGAGGTTAACAAACACAAGTGATCTTTAGCAAGCATATGCCAGATACTAAGACACTGAGGGTCACACAACGTAGCCCAAGCTGGCCTTGAACTCTAGATCCTCTTGCCTCTGTTTCCAATGGGGAGTAATATTTTTACAGGTATGTAATGCCACTCCCAGCCCTCTTCACTTGCTTTTATGTGATCCTCATCCATCTTTTCAAAAATATATCTTGCAATTCTGTTTGACAACGGAACTCACTCTAACTCCAAAGTCTTCAGAACTGACCATTTACCTGCTTTTGAAAATCTAATTTCTGGTATACTTCTTTTCTGTCCGGTTTTCTAAGAATACTCCCAAATGGTCCGACACTAGCATACTCTGTTGCATGTTCTTTCATTTTTGCAGACCAGGAAGTGAACCCAGGGCCTCGTGGGTACTCTGCAAATGCTGTCATTGAGGTACACCCCTAAGTCCTCCTTTGCTCTTTCAACATCCTCAAGAATGCACTTCACTTAGAAGAGCTAGGATGCAGGGATCTGAGGAGGTGGCCAAGGCATTCTTGGCTTGAAAGGTGGGTGGAAGTTCCAAGGAAGGCAGATGGAGGGGAAGAGTGGGGTAAACTAGAGCAGGTACCTCCTGGTCTCCCAAGAAGGTGGCTTTCTTGCATCATGGTACGCTAGCAGATGTTCACCACTGCTGAGATACGCTGCTCCTTCCCCGCCTTCTAGCAGGCTAAACTTTATTCACTTCCATGTCCTTTACCTCACTGTTCTGTTTTTAAAGTTCATTTCTATTTTTTAATTATGTAAATAGGAGGTATACATGCAGGTGTCCAAAGAGGCTTAGGGGCACCAGATCTCCCTGGGGCTAGGACTAGAGTTACAGGTGGTTGTGAGCTGCCGGGCATGGGTGCTGGGAACTGAGCCATCTCTCTGTAGAGCCCCCCAGTCTCACCACTTTGAAAAAGCAAGTTTATACTCTCTCATATATGGATTTTAGATATATATCTGGGGAGTGTCAGCCTACAATCCCATGGCCAGAGAGTCTGGGAAACAGAACCTTCATTCAGTGGCTGATGGAAGAAGAGGCAGACTCCCTCGGCTAAGCACTGAGCTGAACTCAAGAAAGCCAGTAACAGAGAGGGAGGACTGATGACCAAAGGGATTAAGACTGGGCTGGTTTAACCCCCAGAAACAGCTGACCTGACAAGGGTTAGCTCTTGAATCCCAGGCTGATGCCTGGGAATCCAGCGTGGGACTGATCAAGACCCCCTTGAATGTGGATGTCAGTGAGGAGGCCTAGGTAATCTATTGAGCCTTGGGCAGTAGATCAGTACTCATCCCGAGTATACACACAGACTTTGGACTCCCATCCAACAATGTGAGATGCACTCTCACCCTGAACTCTTGAGGGAGGGTCTAGGCCCCGCCCTGGATGAAATGACAGACTATGGACACCCCCATGGAGGGCCTCACCCTCCCTGGGGAAATGAGGGGATAATGGGGGGTTGGGAGGAGGGCACGGGAGGAGGGGAGGGACCTGGAACTGATTTGTGAAGCAACCTTGTTTCTAATCTAAATTTAAAAATAAATAATTAAAAAAAAAGAAAAAGCAAGTTGAACACTAATTGCCAACGTAACTTGAAATCTATTTCCAAACAGCACATCAAACACGGCCCCTATGTACAGTCACCTACTTAAGGCACAGGATCCTGTTCTTGGTGTCACACGTGGAGAAGGCCAGCATGCTCTCTCTGAGAAGGAAGGATGCATTCAGAACTAGAGAGTTTCAGGGGGACAGTCAACAAAGATTGATTGCCCTGAGGTAGCCACGTGTTATCAACCCACCCATCCAGAGTGTAGGGCTTGCTCAGTTAATATTTGAAAACACCATGCTTCCTGAGTAAATATATTCTGCTGTGAACTTTGAGATTCAGGCACGGGGCACCGAGGACCTTTAAAATCACTTGGAAATCTGTTACAAACCAACGCTCGCCTCAGCATCGGTTCACATAAGGAAAACAGGCACTGTTTGAGAGCGATTACAGCCACAGGGGAAAATACCAAATGTCCAATGCTAATGTCTAACAAAGAAAGCCACAGACTGCGAAATGCAAAGCAGGCTATGGCAAGTCTTTAACTACAAGGCAGGGGGAATGCACTCCCTATGAAAGTGGATACATAGCATCTTGGTAGCAGATAAGGACACCCTTGAGTGTTCAGCTTGGACTGCAAGGTGAGCCACATTTAGCTGTGTCTTTAGATTTTAGACATTTAAGAGTTAACAGGCTGTTTTCCCCTTCTCTCCCCACCTGAGAGGTCTTCCAACTGCCCAGCAGGGCTCTTATTGCTACTTTCCTCTGGAAGTCAGAGGTTGTCACCCAAACTTTCCAAGCTGTTACCTTTCACCCAGGCACTGGATCGGTCTAAGGCACTGCAGCTGGTTCAACAATTAGCCCAGGAGCTTGCAAAGGAGGCTCAAAGGGGTAACTAGCCTCTCCAATTACCAACAAGTAATGCAATTACTCCATTTAGAAGTGATTTCTTTCTAGAGAAGTTTCCTTCTTAGACCTAAGAAAGGTCAGTTGCAAAGAATTTTACTCTGCTCTCTTTCTATCTACTGAAGAGTGTCAGTCTATAGTTTCATAAACTCAGAAGTTCAGGGATAATGTCCCTAGCTTAGTTCACATTTGTAACCATAGATGAGATTTTAAATGTCCCTGTTAGTGCCCATGCCATCAGAACAACAAGTGCCCGCCTTTCTGGTACATGCTGATTCCACTTCCGATAGTTCTGTTGTACTGTGTATTCCCTTGGAATTTCCCAGGCCTCTACCTTCCCGAGTTACAGCAGGAAAGTAAGTAACCTGGGGGCTAGGAGGTTTACTCCACGAGAGGCCCTGGATTCAATGGCCACCACCAAGAAATAAAATAAAAGATCCGACTTGCTGGGCAAACAAAAATTTTTTTAAAGCATGAGGGGGGCAGAGAGAGATGAGAGATGAAAGGAGAGAGAGAGAGAGAGAGAGAGAGAGAGAGAGAGAGAGAGAGAGAGAGAGAGAGAGAGAGAGAGGGAGGGAGAGAGAGAGAGAGAGAGAGAGAGAGAGAGAGAGAGAGAGAGAGAGAGGAGAGAGAGAGAGAGAGAGAGAGAGAGAGAGAGAGAGAGAGAGAGAGACAACTCAAGTAAAAACATACAGCAAAAGAGGCGGGGTAGGGCAACCCTCATGCATTCTTGGTTATTTTCACAAGAGCAATCACCTTGCAGCACTGAGCAGAAGCAGAAGTCTGAAGAGTAAACACTCTGGAAAACACAGGCAGCACGTGCTTCCTCCTGGCACCTGGTAGAGGGCTCCCTCCCCAGCTCCAACATTGGCTGGGATTTTTGTAGAGGTGAGTTTAGAGGAAGCCCATGCTCCTTAAAATTCAGTAGTCAAGCTGTAAATACATCCTCACCTCTCAAAGACCTACTCTAGGAAACACTGACAATCACAAACTGAAACTATGTTGGTTGTATATTATATACTCGGAACCACATCGGCTAGCATCACACAATGTTTGGCGCATTTGTTGATTCGCCCAACCTACCCAGAGCCACAGTCCCAGCCGCTGCACTGCCTCTAGGCAGTACCTCGTTTAGGACTGAAGCCCATCTAGTAAACCGATTCGCCCGACTCCTCTTAGTGAACTAAGTCTCACTGGTAATCACAGAGTACCTTGTGGAAGTCAAGCGCGGCTTGCTCCTCGCCGACTTTTCCTGGAGTCTCACCATCTGGCACCGCTACAACCCTGGAGAATATTTTAATGAATTGCTTTCCCACAAAGAGCCAAACGTACCTCTCTTCCCAGAGACAGCCTCCTGGAAAGTTCCTGAAGGATCAAGTTTGAGCGGGGCTCTGCTAGCTGGCGGCCCTGGGGAGTGGCTGCAGTCCCCGCAGACCGCCTCTGGGAAGGTGACCGGCACCTAAAGCACTGAGGACACTGAGCTCAAGGGGCTGCAGAAGCAAGGCCCGCGCGCCTCGGGCAGCACAGGGTTTTTTGGAATGCAGGGCGTGGCTCTGCTCCTGCTAAAGAAGTGAGTCAGCCCCTGAGCAATCCTAACCAATAAGCGCGTTCACTGTTGGTGAAGGCGGAACTTACTTTCCTGATTGAGGTCGAGGTTAGCCGCCTTTCATACTCCCCCCACCCCCACCCCCCACCCCCCGCCAGTTTAAGCTTTTAAGAACGTGAGCACTTCGAAAGTTTGTGAAACTTTTCTGAAGCCAGGCTTAAGCATGCTATGATAAGCAGTCCTTGGGTTTCTGCTGGTACAGGCTGCTGAGTTGAGGCTGTAACTTACAGGTGCAGAGCGCTCTTGAGACCTCCATCAAAGCAGGATGAGAGTTTAATGATCTGCAGTCTAATGATCTAGAATGTGCCCACCTAACAGGTGGCCAGATTATATGTGACCCTATATGCAAGATACTTAATACAGCGTTCCACAGTCTAGGTACCCAGAAATGCCACGTCCTGAATCCAGAACTCCACTATTGTAGACAGTCATAGACTGAGCAGGGCCTAGTGACACAGACCTGTAATCCCAATTAATTCAGAGTTGAAGTAGGACACCTGCCTGGACAATTCAGGGAGATTCAAAGTTTTAAAGAGCTTTTTTTGTCTGTTTTTTCCGGGGAGACAGGGGCCAGGTGTAGCTGTGTGAGGGAATTCTAGCTTGTTAACTTACACCAGGAGCTGGGTTCCATCCCCTAAACTGCAACAGAAAAAAACTTAAATGACAAGTTGGCTTTTACTTTTAAGAATTCTTTTTTATGCTAAAAATACACAGGGAATTTTAGCGCTGAAATAGTTGTTTGGTGTTATATGGTCTGACTCTCTTTAAGTCATGAGAAACATGGGCTTGCAGTTTAAATTCCTTGGATTTGGTATGATTATATAATTGAAAGGAAAGGATTACTAACAGAAAAGTCTTAAAGGAGTGATTTTATTTAGGACAAAATTAAATATACATAAAAAAGGCAAGAATAAACTAAAAACACTCTAAACACTGTGGCTTAAACATCATATTTTTAAAAATTTAAAACAAACTTTAAACAGTTGAAATTTGAAAAATTAGAGGAGACAGCAGAACAACTAATTCCTAGGGTCCTGGTCTACTAAAACCTGAACTGTCCACAGTCGCTACAACTGATGGAGTTTCTGACAGGAAGAAAGATTATTTTTATTGGTTATTCCTCTGTGTGTTTGTGTGTGTGTGTGTGTGCTTAAACACAAGTATAGAGGTCATAGAGGTCAAGGGACAGCGTCAGGCAGTCCTCTCTTGGACTGGACTGGGGTTAACAGGCTTGCACAGGAAGCACCTTTATCTGCTGAACCATCTCAGCAGCTCAAGAGATTTTGTTTATAAATTGCACATTAAAAGTTCTTTGGTTTAGAAAGGATCTTGTGAGCCGGGCGTTGGTGTTGCATGCCTTTAATCCCAGTACTCAGGAGGCAGAGGCAGGCGGATCTCTGTGAGTTCGAGGGTCAGCCTGGTCTACAGAGCACATTCCAGGACAGGCTCCAAAGCAATACAGAGAAACCCTGTCTCGAAAAACCAAAAAAAAAAAAAAAAAAAAAAACCCAAAAACAAAAACAAATCAAACAAACAAACAAAAAAAAAAGAAACGATCTCCTGGGTTTAACTTCTCCTCCCCCACCCGTGTGTGTGTGTGTGTGTGTGTGTGTGTGTGTGTGTGTGTGTGTGTGTGTTGTATGTGCATAAACACAAGCACATGCATGTATGTTTATGCTTAGAGACCAGAGGAAAATCTTGGGTGTCTTTTCTCAGGCACACTTGTTTTTAATTGTTTTGTTTGAGACAAGGTTGGCCTGGAATTCCCCAATTGGCTGAAGCCCCAGAGATCTGTGTCTTCACTTCCCCAATGCTGTGACTATAAGTATGCACAATTGTGCCCAGCTCTCCCACCCACCCACCCACCCATCCATCCATCCATCCACCCACCCACCCATCCATGGGGGTGTACCACAGCACCCGTGTGGAGGTCAGAGGACAACTAACCAGAGTCAGTTCTCTTTTTCTACCAAGTGGGTTCCAGAGATCAAACTCAGGTTTGAGAGGCTTAGCCTCCAAGAATCCTTACCAGAGTCATCTTGACAGCCCAAGCCTGGTACCTGGCTTTTTTAAATGTGGCTTCTAGAGTTTTAACTCAGGTCCTAGTGGTTAAACAGCAAACCCAGCAAAGAGCTTTATAGGCTGAGCTGTTTCCCCAGATCACCTGAAAGCCAGTCATCCCACTGGCCAAGGTTTCTTCAAAATGTTCTCTAGCCAACAAGATCTGAAGTGAGGGTGGGGCCTTCCTAAAATGTTCCTCCCTATGAGACAACAGGAGAAAGCAGAAAGAACACTGTACCGTGAACCTAGAATGCCCTTCCTTCCTAGTCTGGGCTCTGCCAGTAACTGACCAGAACAACATCATCTCTCTGAGATTCTCTGCCAGCTCTTCCACTGGGAAGAACGAACTGGAATGGGTAAACAAATAGTCAAAGGGAGCAGAAGCAAGATAGCCCTTCTGCTTATATCTAGCAACCAATACCCAGTACATGAAGGGAGCCTGACCGTGAAGCTCTCCCATGCTCCCCATAAAGGTAACACTATACTCACAAACCCGTGAAGCTAACTTCTAAAAGCCTCTCTGCTCCACCTCCATCTCTTAGCAACTCACTATCAACAGGTGTGACAGTAAGACGTCCTTTTATGCCCATACCATTTCTGCCGTTCTTGGTTCAAACATTGGTCCCTTGTGCCAGAGTCACTGAGGTTGGACGCTATCCAACTGCTATTTCAGTGGAAGGTCCCTCCCTCTGGGCCTCCAGACACATAAGCACCATCACATGATAAATGTCAAAGTTCAGCATGCCACCACTCTCCATCACTGAGCTATACCTTTAGAGATCAAAAGGAAAACAGCTTCCTTAAAGGCAACTTCTCAAATGTTCAAGTTCATATGGAGCTTCAAAAGCAGTGGCTTTTTTATTTAGAAAACTATTGCTATTTGTTATGCCTTGTGAACAATGTTGGTTCCATATTATACACTAGTATGTTATATACTAGGTAATATGTTGGTTACTATATCAAGCTTGATACTCAGAGCAGGTACTCCCCCCAGGAAGAAGGAACCCTTCCTAAATGCCATCAGTTTCAATAAGAAGTCACAGCACACAAAAGACATTTCTCACAGCCACCATTACTGATATAGTTTCAGTATTCTTGCAAAATGAAGAGGTTAAATATTTCTAGGCTTTTGTTACCTACAATGACAACACAAAGTACAAAGCTTCTCAATAGACAATTATGAAAAAACAAAAAGATTAGCCCATAGGCCCAGAGGTATACTATGCAGGCCTTCGGAAGCTGGCTTTTATGCCATGGAACCCAGTCTTTAAATAATACTGCCACAGAATCCATTGCTCTATTCGTGACTTTCCCATGGGCACTGGGCACATAGTCACCTCCTATGTCCCGCACTGGGATTACTGTCTAATGACCTTCTTATGCCATTTTGCTTCCCTATTCCAGACCCACGAAAGCCTTCCTTCTTCTAGAGCTGGCTCACTGGACCAAGTTCCGAAGACCACTCCTATCCTCTCTCCTTCCCCAAGGAGTACAGACAATTCATAATTCACAACTCCCTCCCTTCTCTGTGAGCTCCCTACCTTCTCTCGTACCAGGTAAGACTGCATCTGGGGCAGGCAGTGTATTTCAGAGTCCTATATGTCTCTTAGGCCTTAGCAGATTCTAAATAGTCATTGTTGTTGATTTAACGCTGCCCAAGTCATATAATAACCTTAACGGTGAAAAGAAAACTTGGCTGATGCATAAAGAATAAACAACTATCATAGTTTTTGAAACCAGTTGGCAAGCAGAAGCCAAGCATCAGATGTCTTTCTCCGCTTTTTACAACACATTCCAACAATACAGAAGGCTTCTCTGGAAGCAAATCCAATACTTCCTGAAAGAAAGAGAAGTTTACACAATACCTAGTGTTGCATCAATTCTCAGTTCCCCAAACACTAGGCCACTAAAGAATAGTATTAACTCAGTCTAGCTTCCTTCCAGTAAGGAACATTTACATGTTTGACTATTTGCCAAAGCACTTTTCTTCTTTTATATAAATCTCTCAATATATGAGTTATAGCCACAAATACCTCTGTTTATCCACCTTTAGCAATGACTTCAATAATGAAGTACAGTATCAAAGCATAATTCAAGACAACTGTATTCTCTCTTCTCTCTCTCTCGTTCACACACACACATTCACTCACTCACACACATGTTGTGGATAATATTTTTGTACACTGTGAAGATATGTCATTGTTATTGGTTTAGTAAAAAGCTGAATGACCAATAACTAAGCAAGATTTCCAGGCACAGAGGACATTATAAGGAAGAAGGGAGAGACACAAGGAATCGTCAGTCACAAGTCAGATGAGGAGGAGGATAGGTAAATTCCAAAGTCACTTGGCAGCATGTAGATGAACAGAATGTGCTAATTTAAGTCATGAGAGCAAGTTAGAAACAAGCCTAAGTTATCGGCCGAGCTTTCATAATTAATAAGATGTCTCCTTGTCATGATTTTGGAGCTGGCAGGAGGGACAGAAAAGTCATAATACATTTGTTTGAATGGTCTAATCAAAAGTCATATTACATTTGTATGAGAGCAAACACCTAGAGGCATTGCCACACATATACCCACACACCCACAGTCACTAGTTTAATTACTGTCAATGCATGTCTGCTTTTATGACAGGTGGAAATAAACACTACCATTCTTCTCAAAAAGCTATGTCAGAAACCAGCTGCCCTATTATCCAATTAAGTGCTTCATGGCTGCTATTGTGACAAAGGGCACTGGAAAACATTCCAAATACAAACAACCAAGAGAGGCAGTCAGAATTCTTCAGACTGTGTTTAATAATAGATATGGTACCTGAAGCATCACAGGCCAAGCACCAAGATGGGGTGAACTGAATGAAGACCACAGACAACAGGAATGCCTGACAAAGCTTCACAGGGCCTTAGGATCCACTCCTAGGGACATCTTCAGGGACGAGACATCCTCTGGCACCTACATTGTACTCCCTTCCCAGGGCTGCCACTATGTGACTGCTCCATGTCTTAGAGTTGTAATTTTTTAAATTCTCAACAAAGGCTTACACCTTCTAGCCATGGCCATGTATCTATGATATCCTGATGGACAAGAGAATCATCTAGTTAGATGGGTGGGAGGAGTAAGTTCCATCAGAAGAAAATGGGTCTACTTCCTAGGAGTGGGACCCAGGAATAAATATCAGCACCTAGCATGAGATTCCACTTTATGCCTAGTGTGGAGGCTAATTCAAGTATTTCTCCACCTGGTTATAAACTGCATTCTTTATAAAGGCTAAAGATAGTGAACTTTTGCCTAGCTGTCACTGGAGTTCCTGTCACTGGAGACATCATGTCTAGAATGTAGATGCTTGCATCTCCCGGTCATCCTAAATAGCTCATTTAACTCAGGACTAATCTGAAATTTGACATCAATAATATTTCTAATACTGCACTCAGACTTCATTCAAAACAGGAAAATGCACCTGGAATTCTATCTACAATTTAGTTCATTTAATTCATGTCCTTGGTCATGGCAATGACTTCCATCTTACACACATTATTTTGGATTTGCTCTATCTCTAACACTGCAAGACAGTTTGTAAAATCTGAAAAATCAAGGACTTATAAACAGTACTCCCAAAGTAAAGAGAACACCACCTATATTAAATCACCTGTCTAAAGTATTTTAATAGAAAATTTAAAAGTTTTTAAATGGTACTGGTTGGGGCAGATTATCAGGTCAGCCATCATAAACACAATGGCTACACTCAATAGTATAAACTGTCTCACATTTAAATTTTTTGATTTTTACTGGTCATCTAGTATTGAATACATTCAAAAGGATGTACTAAAGATACCTGTCATGGTGCATACTAATAAAATCAACACCCACACAGCCATCACACCTAAGAAGCCAGTCATTGGAAGAGGAGCCTGACAGCTGTCTGTGTGCTCCTCTTCCTGTCTGAGGTTTAAATGGTTTCTTTTCATAGTTGTGCGTTAAAGATTTAGAAGACTTCGGTCTAAGAAGTGTCTTTAATAATAAACCAGAGTACGGTAATGGTAGCTCAGGCCTGTATTCTCAGTACTGGGGAAGCAGAAAAATGGAAAGCCACCTTAGGCTACACAGTAAAACATGGTCTCAAAAAACTAAAATAAGGTGGCTAGAGCAATGGCTTACCTCTTCCAATCACTTACTGCTCTTGCAGAAGACCTGAGTTCAATCCCCAGCACCTACATCAGGGGGCTCACAACTGCCTTGAACTCTGGCTCTTTTTCTGGCTTCCACAACTATGCACTCACATGTGCAAACCCATACACAGGCACACACATTCACATATAATTAGAAAAAAATAAAATCTCCAAAATAGTCAGAATATGCAAACAGATAAGCAAGTACTCTGTGCCTTTTGAAAACATAGTACAGAGGCAATTGGAAATAATAGAACATAAAATTGCTGTGCTGGATAGTTTATGTCAACTTTACACAAGCTGGAGCTATCTGAATGGAAGGAATCTCAATTGAGAAAATACCTCCAGAAGATTAGTGACTGGTGGGGTAGGTCCCAGCCTATTGTGAGTGGTGCCCTCCCTGGGCTGGTGATCCTGGGTTCTATAAGAAAGCAGGCTGGGCAAGTCATGGGGAGCAAGCCAGTAAGCAGCGCCCCCTCCATGGTCTCTGCATCTGCTCTTGCCTCCAGGTTCCTGCCCTGCTTGATTTTTGTGTCCTGGCTTCCTCCAGTGATGGACTATGATCTGGAAATAAAAGGCAAACTGGTCATGATGCTTCATTGCAGCAGCAAACATCCTAATTAAGACAGCTGTTGAATTCAGTCCTGAAGAAACTGGAACCTAAATGGTACCCTGCTGAATAGAGAGACTACTAGGGAGACAGGCCATCATAGCTCCTGGCTTTACTTCATGGACCCAGCCAGGACTAGTCACTGGAAATATTAGAGCACACCAATCTTCTTGACACAGTCTCAGGTCATGAGATGTGCGCCTGGGGAAGTCAACTCCAAATTACCCAAAGTAAGGTATTATGAAGTCAAGACCAACTGGTTCTGTCATGACATAAAAAGACAAAGGAAAAGGGCATCTCAAAGAACAATAATGAACTCTAATTCACACATGATCCATCATGGAAAAGTGAGCCAATAACTAGAGGGAAAAACAGAAATCAAAGCAAACAATCCACTAATGAGGGCTTAATTATGTTGCAACTGTATGTTGATCTGTTTATATGACAGACGACATAAATTAATATGTCATCTGTGAAACTAAAGGACTTATATGCCAAAGAAAGGGCGTATACACAAATGAGTGAACAAGTCAGTACAAATTGTTCCAGTGAAAAACTACACAGTTGAGAATCTAGTGCACATTGATTGAGATCATAATACATGCCAAGGAAGACGGCCATTAACTGAGCTAACGGAAAGCCATGGCACCTAAAATTGGGGGCCAGCACACAGAGAGTGCAGCCATTTCAAAACAGTTCACAAAGTATTGTCCTGGAGGGCAGAACTCTGCGTCCTTCTTTATGTATAGTAGCATATGCAGCTACTGGTGTGGGATCCCAGAAGCTGGTCCCATGGCTTGGAATACTCTATACCTTGATACTGATGATGTCAGACACACGCTTTGAGAAAAAAGGAAGATTCTTCTTGATCAATTCTGCTTATCATTTGAGCTGGTGCTATCTAAAGAAAGTTGGCACGTTCAGTAGCAGACAACACTACAGCACAACTGCTGACTGAGAGAGCACTGCCTCAGGAAGCAGACTAGGGCTCCTCATTTTAAAAAGCAGTCCCTGCCCATTTCTGGGAGACTTCATGCTGGTCACATAAATTTCAAGGACCTCACTACATTCTCACCATCATCAGCACGTGGTCCCAAGATTTACCCAAGGTCCCAGTGGTGCCTGGGCTAGGATTTCAAAACTGGTGAGTTTGTAATTTAATAATCTTCACATTTTTGTAATTCTTCCCAATCAGTAATGCTAACTCTCATAGTTTAAAATGAGACGCTAATTAGCAAACGCCCAATTTGAATGTTCTCTGCCTCTGAAACCCACCCCAATCTAGTCCACCCCTCTTGTCACCTGGGTAATTAATCTCTCCCTTTTGTGATTTGCACACTTTATACATCTTTTATACAATCTACTACTTTACTATTTTCAACTGAAGTGTTTATTTTCTTTGTTAAGCCTTCATTACTGACCCTTGGAATTAGCATGCTTTATTTGGATTAGAATTTACTCCCAAAGACCATGAGAGCAGGTACCCAGAAAATAAATGAGTGCTGATCTGAACATAACACAGACTCAGCTGGGGACTACAAACGACTAGCAGATCTGACCAGAATTATACCACAGAAGGTCCATCTTAAGAAGATAATAAAACAAATTATTTAGCTGTGAAATACCCCATTAATTGTTACTCCCATGATCACTTTCTGTTACAAAGACCCTCCATCCTGAGGAAGTCCCAGGGTGGTAATTAATTCATAATCCAAGGACATCTCAATTCTGATTTTAACCATAAGCTTCTACATGAAATAGGCAAAAATAAATTTTGTAATAATTTAATAACCCTCAGATTTACTGTGAACTAGAAATACCTCTTAAGAGGAAATAGGAGAAATGAATGTTTTAAGATTATATATAAATCTGATTCAGGGAATTGACACAAATGAATGTTTTGAAATACCCCATAGTTTTTGGTTTTTTTCTTTTCTTTTCCTTCTTTCTTTCTTTTTTAATGGCTTCACAGCAAGTGTTTTGAAAGCTTCGTGGTGGACATTTAAAATAAAAACAACCTCCATGATCCCTCCCGTTACTTCGAAATTCCAGGCTTCAGTTATTCCCTTCCAAATAGCAAGTGAGAGAAACTGAAAAAGGAAGCACTTCTAGAAGAAACGCTGAGCCATGTGGTCCAGGTGACCCAAGCCGGCTCTTTTCTCTACTCCCTGTGATTTCATCATCAAGTCGAGGTGAACATTAAGCCATTTAGGCGTTGTCTCCCTGCAAGCAATTTACTTTCCACTAAAACTTAATTTCTGAGCCAAAAGTAAAATCACATACAGAATACAGAGCTACTCCAACTGCCTGGCCATGGAGGTGTCACCAACAGAGGAGTTCAGATGTAGAGGCAGATGATGGGGAGGGCACAGGAAGAAGAAAGTTAGTGCACAACTGGGATCTGTCTCCAAGCTTTGTCACCAAGCAGCCAGAAGACACAAGGGATGCTCCTGGTCAGCCACAAAGCTGAGCTCAGAGTTCAACAATGCCAACGGGAGCCCCAAGAACAGAGACTTAAGTTCAAAGTTAGTCTTGGCATTTACCTTCCATTCCACAAGCACTATGGTCATGAGAATGTGGATTTTACCAAACCTTGCTGTTCCTATGACAGCCAAGACAGGGAACTGCAGAAGTGGGCTTTGCACAATAGGAACCTACCACACTGCTGTGTTGGAGCCAACTTGCTGACCATGCCACTAGGGCAGACGGCTAAGTTCTCAGGGCCACTAGCAGGTTGGTCAGAGTATTAAATAAACTAGAGGAACTTGTGCTGGAGAGATGGCTCAGGTGATAGGAACACTTAGTACTCTTGCAGAAAACCTGAGCTTGTTCCTAGCACCTACATCAGGCAGCTCACACCTGCCTGTAATTCCAGCTCCAGCGGATCCAATGCCCTCTCCAAGGGCACACATACAGACAAACACACACACACACACACACACACAGATAAGTAAAACAAAACTTTAAAAAATTGTAGAAACTTAACATTTTTAAATGTATACCCAAAATAAAGATAATAAACACTCAAAATTAATTACTCCTGTTTATTTTGCCATTAGCTAGGCTCCTGATGCCGGCTGCAACTACTACGTCTAATTCATAGAAGACCATATGACAGAGTGCTTACCACTTTCAGACCTGCTATTGGCGACTTCTATGGAGAAGGCTAACATCAAGCATAGTAGAAGTGTTTACACCTCCAGAAAGCTGCTGGCAGTGGAAGCCCTCCTGAGCTGAGACACTTACTGGACTCTGCCACCTCAAGTATTTGTCAACATCCTTTCATAGAGCTGCCATGTTTGAGCAAGTCCATCTTTTGAGTCAGAATAAAGACTAATAAATTGTCAATCACAATACAAAGTATATGGACAGAAAGCAACCGCACTTATTGTGACCCTGTAATGCTGGAGAAAGCCCTATGGACAGTCTCTCATGTCATAATAGGGATTATCAAATCCAGTACCCAGGTGAATCAACCAGGGTCAGTACTAAATGCACAAGAGCAAGTGAGGTGTAGAAATGCCTGACTAAATGTATCTGATTTTCCACTGAAACAAGCAGTGATACCACTACCGGTGTTATTATCACAGTGAACTGGAAATGGGCCAGACCTAACTGGCAGATAACTAACAGTTGCTCAGAGATATAGTGGCATGTGACATTTTCTTCCAAGGCTCATGGAGTGCCGGAAAGTTGGAAAGGAGGCTCTTTAAGACTGAGAGTTCTAGAGGGAAGCTCATTAAGACTCAGGAAATAAACAACTCAAAACTCCCCAGGATTTCTGGAAATTGACCAGATGTACTGGGTTATATAAGCAGCCAGGGCTGCTGAGGAGACCCAGGCTAATGGAGCTGCCTGGACAAGACAATGACCTGCCTACAAGTCGTGAAGAGAACTCCAGGGTTCCAACTTTTGTGACTCATTAGCCATGTTGGGGTAGGATTTCACTGATGCAGCTGTCTTTGATTCATCCCCATTCCCATAAGTCACTCAACCATACTCCTGCAATGAACTCCAATATAACATGCATTGGGTCTATAGAGTCTGTCAGTGGTTTCCTACCAAAGGTGAGTAGATGCTTGTGCCACATCCTCTCTAGGGGTAGTGTCACACATGGAAAGGGAAGAGTTGTGGGCAATTCATCAAATTTTATTCACTCACCAGTTTTATTCATGATTACTTCTAATACCTACAAGAGTTACCTAAAGAAGTGAGCTCTAGGGTCCCTGAAAGCAAGGACATCTGTGTTTTTCAGGCGCCATTCCCAGTTTGACTGCTGACCTAGGACAGGGAATCCTGTCATCCTCTACTTTTGTTCTGTCCATTAGAACTAATGTATTCAACTGGAAATGACATGTCCTACAAAGAAAGGCTCATGTAATAATAACCTTCTCAGGTGTCAGCATCATATTTTGAGGCTTCTAGATTACTTATTTTTTCTTAATCCTTATTTTAGTTTTATGTGTGTGGGTGTTGTGCCTGCACGTATGGCTGTGCACTATGTGTCCAGTGACTCAGAGGCCAGAAGAGAATGCTCAGATCTCCTGGAACTGGAACTGTAGTCAGTGATGGGCGGCTATGTGGTTGCTGGGAATTGAACCTGGGACCATTGGAAGAGCAGTCAGTGCTCTTAACCACTGAGCCACCTCTCCATCTGATACCTTGAAAAACATTTTCAGGTTTTACACATTTATGTCACTTGACTGTACTGTCCTTTTGCCATGACTTCTTAAAAATGATTCACTCAGTCATTAAAAGCATTCCAAATAGCTAACAAAAATTTACTTACAGATTATTTTAAAAAGATTCTTGTCATCTTGGCTTCCTGTAAGATACTAGCTTCTCCCAGTGTTCCAGTACATTTCCATCACCTGTTACCAGGAGAAGGAATCTCATTAGTTGTATGGCCTTTAACAACATCTATCAAACACACAGGGATAACAATAAAAACAACCAAAAACCCCAATGGTCCAAAATTCTATCACTTACTAGCCACAGGCCCTTAGGAAAATAATTCCTCCCCTCAAGTCTCCATTTCTTCATTTCTAAATGAGCATCAAATATCCCATACTGTCTGTGTGGTAGTGACAGTTAAGGAAGCTAAAGGGCATCGTCAGCATCCTTTGATCCAACAAAGGTGTTGTCCTGGCAACAGGGACATCCAACACTTAATGATTATAACTTCTTTATTACCCACATGTTGAGCTCATCAAATACTGAAGATCCCTGCACTTTCACCCAATAATGGAACACACTCAGCAAAGTGTTTGCTTTCTGTAAAGAGGAAGTCATTCAGAACAGAATTTCACCTCTGTTTTTAATCTTGTAACAGGTAGGGTCCACAAACTAAGAATAGGACTTTTGTGTTCCTCTTTTCACATAGGGCCATAATAGAAACATACCACTTGTGGCCCTGAAGAAGGCAACTGTTGGTCACTTTATGTGAAGAGCATGTGGCTCCAGACAGAACAGGCACATGACTTAACTTTCCTAATTGAAGTCCTAACTTGGAACAAAGAGAATGACAACAGTATTGCAACAGTCATCTGAAGGAAAGACAGAGATTTCAAGTTACCCAAGCCAGAGGGAGGTTCAGGGTGGACCAAGAAGGCAGAAGCAGGAAGAAATGCCATATAAATCCAGAGCCAGAAAGAGTTGGCCAACAACAGTAAAACTGGGGAAGGACTTCCCTCTGGAGAAAAACTGGAGCCCCAACACAAAGAATAGCATGTTCATTGGCCAGCTATGGCTTTATATGGCTGGCCACATCGCAAGGAAGCTTTTAAAAGTCTGATAAATGCTGTACAATTTGATATAGGTTTAAAATGAGTAGGTGTGAAGCATACCTAGCTATTTAACAACGGTGTGATCTTGGCCAAATAGTTTATTCCATCTACAGCTCAGTTTCCAGGTCTGTAAAATAAGAACAATGCCTACAATTCAGAGCAGGCACACAGAGATGGGTGTGTAGACCCTCCCTACAAGGTGTCCTCAAAAGAAAATCCCAACTAGCATGTTACTAGTAATGATTACAGTAGAGACTATTAAATTCCTCATTATAAAAGGCAATAATATGCAATCCCGTAAATTCATAGACTCCTTGTGTGGACATTTTGGAAACAGGTTTAAATCCTACTTCTGACAGTAACACAAACTTTCCTAACATTTATTTTTCAAATTAATATTATGTTTGCAGTTTTTAAAAATCAAAGTGTAATTACATCATTTCCCTCTGCCCTCCTAGCCTCCCAAATACCCTCCCACTTCCTCTCACATTCATGGCCTCTTCTTTAATTATTAGTTATAAATACATCCTGCTGAATCTGTTTAGTGTAGTTTGTATGTATATAATTTCGGCGCTGAACACTGGGTGTTGTAACTAACTGGAGAGCCCTTTCCTGGGGAAGACACCTTCTCCCCCTCTATGCAGTCATTCTTTTCTTCTAGATTCCCCTTCCACATTAGCATATCTGTTGCTGTTGTCCTTCTTCGGGTTTTGTTTACGCAGCCATATTGTTGAGGTATTGAAGCTTCCCTGTCATTACAAGGAGACACATTTTCATCACAATGGAGAGTTAAACGTAAATCACCATCTCCTCTGGCAGCCCTTGCTGCCAGCAGCCAAGAGAAAGTGCTGTGTATCTGTCAGTACTGGGTTCCTTCTACAGTGATGGACTCTGGACTGTAGAAAATGACTCATTTCCATCGGAGGCACTGAACTATTGTGCACTCACCTGGCATCTACAGAGCACAAGGGCCATGCTCAAAATGGCAGGCAGCCCATCTCCCTCAGCACCACGTTACAGTTTCACTGAGTACAGTATGGATAAGATCATGCCAACCTTGAAGCAGAAGTATTAAAACTGTATCTACAGAAGGTTTCATTGAGGCTTCTAAATTGCCCCTTTGATACTCCTTCCGATAATGCAGACTGCTTTTATCTTCAGGACTGCTGTGGACAATGTCCATGATGACATCTGTCTCCTTTGAGCACAGTCACCACTGATGCACGGCCCAAAAGCACCTTATTTGCTATTGTGGCAAATACTTTAATAAATTAGTTAAAAGCATTAAAATCATGATCATCGGTGGTAATGTGCCACTGCTATGGTTAGTTGTTCCAAATGATTAAAAGTTACACCAACAACAAATGAACCACCCATTCATGCTGCCAAGTACTGGAAGTAGGAAAGGGGATTTAAGACCCTTAAGGATTGAGGTTGTTTAAAGGAAAATGACTCTCATCGCCTCACAACTTTGCTGGAAAAAGTGTGTTACCAGGAATAGGCTTTGAGGTTTCAGATGCTCAAGCCAGGCCCATTGTCACTGTCTCTTCCTGCTGCCTCTAGATGTGGATAAAGAACTCTCAGCTACTTCTCCAGCACCATGTCTGTCTGCATTGCCACCATGCTTCCCACCATGGTAACAAAGGACTAAACCTCTGAAAGGTGAGCCAGCCCCCAATTAAATGTTTTCCTTTATAAGAGTTGCCATGGTCGTAGTGTGTCTTCACAGCCACAGAAACCCCTAAGACAAGGATGAAGTTCACATAAGATTGCTGCACAACAGGAGCACCAGAACTAAGCAAGTAAGTTAGGTGACCCACTTAACAAGGACTCTCCAGGTATGTTAGTCCTGGTGAGGCTAGCACAAGCCTAGTACTCACAAACCATGCTTCAAACACAATGTTTAAACCACACACACACACACACACACACACACACAAGTCTGGCCAAAACCAGTGCATCCCTTTTGTGTGTGAATATGGTGTTGAATATTAGACCTAGGCTATTAGACCATCAAATATGCTAGTCACGCATCATACCACTGAGTTACAACACCAGCCCAATATATTCCAATTTGAATGTACACTCTACCTTCCAGAGCAACTCCTTCAGGTTATCAGGAAGGAAACTGGCCAGACTCAAAAGCAATGGGAATCCATGGTCTGAATTGCACCTAAGGCTAGACAGGTGGGAGAAACTCTTACAGGAACAGGTTTAGATCATTTCCGTTTCTTATTTTGCTCCTGCCAGGGAGCTGGCTCACTATAAAAAGCTGGGGCTTCTCTCAGGAAACAGTGTCCCGAGTCACCAAAAGCATGTGCTTTGTGGTCACAAGAATTGATTTCCCAAATGAGTCCTGAAAGATCTTGAGGACAACTGTACAATTTCTGCACACCTTAATTTCTATATCAATAGAATGGCAGTGGAATCAGTCCTACCGCTAGATGTCAATGCTTTTAAGTCCATGGAAAACAGCAAGTGTTCACTACATGTTATATTATCTCCAATATTAGCAGATAAATAGCAAGTTGTCATGTCCACATAACAACAAAAATTAGTATCTCCAAGAGCTCAGATATGATCCAGACCATTTCACCAGGTGACCAGAAATGGTTTGGGGTACACAGTTGCTATAGCAATAAAGGGCGAACTGTCTGCCTGATATCTGTGCATATACCTCAGGAGCAGCAGCAAAGGCAATTAGAAGATGCTGGCCAGGGGGACGTTCAGAAATATTAACACCATCCAATCAGAGGCAAAGCTGAATGATTTGCTCAAGATGACTCAGTTCACGGTCAAATCTGGGACCCAAACCCAGGCAGCTTCAATCCTTGTTCTTACCCACAATACCACATTGTCACTTCAATGCTAAGAGAAGTAACTGAAGACAGGACACAGATCAAAGGAAGGCCCTAGAAGAACTCTCAAAACCAAACACACACACACACACACACACACACACACACACACACACACACACACACACACACACACACACACACCCATACTTCTGAACAAGTACCTACAACCTTTACAAATCAGTTCAGGAAACTTCAACTCACGGCCAGAGCGTACTCAGCTAAGAATAACTCTCTGAGAAAAAAACCCTCTCACCTCACAGCCCAGCTGGCTACTAGCAGAAAGGTCAGCCCACAGTCAGATAGATCCTCTGCAAGATAGAAAACCTACATTGCTTATCCAGGCCCAGCAATGCAGTTGACAGACATAACGCACACACCCAAAGACCAACTGATCTGCCTAAGGTTACTCCACAACACAGTTCTGACCTCCTGTTTCCCAAGCCTCTTCATACTGAGTTCTACCACATGCGAGACACGAAATCGTGACTGCAGTGATACTAAATCTTCTGTGTGAGGAAAAAATAGGAATTAAGTTTTCAGGATACTAGAGAGTTCCTACTTCTTTATGGTGGGGCAGGGGTTGGAGGTACTAAGGCATAAAACACTCATGTTAAATGATCAGTCCTTTCGAAAGCAATGCACAGTACTCTGGGAGGAAGGTGGAGTGTACCTAAAATAGGCTGCTCGTCTTATGAATGACCAGATTCTCTTTCTTTATCCTATGTTAAGAAGAAAATGAAAACACGCCAGCAAGACTGTTCAATTATTTCATGTATGCTGATTCCTAAAGTTAGTTACTAATTCGTTCAGTAAACACCTGGTGGTGTCTAGATCCAGAGCGACATGGCAGGTGTGGGACACAGGCGCCTGGCTGGCTATCAGCAAACGGTGCTTGCTGACATTTTCAACAGAAGTAACCCCACCTGTACAGCCAACCAATGCACAGAAGCATCTCCAGCATGTGTGTCAGGAGGCTGCTCAGATGCACACCAGGGCTGTCTTCACTCCTAGATCGCTCTATATTGGAAAGGAAACAGTAGCTTGCTCTTCCATGTAATGATACTGCCAGTAAGGCAGTTGTGGAAGCAGTTCAAACAAACGGGGTCATACTGTCTACAATCTACAAGCCCTGTTACGAGCCTTCCCAGTGGGAAAATACATGTAGCCTTTCAACTTTCTCCTTCTCCACAGACCATGAAGGGATAAACCTAAAATAAACAAGGGTTTCTCGTCTCCGTGAAGCCAGCAGTTTCCGCTCAGCAAGGACTTAAGCTTCTGCAGGCACTGTGACATCCATCGCTTGGATGTCACATTTTAATTCAAAATGAAATGTGTGATTGATGCAGCCGAGGCTCTTGATGCATGGGGACGTCATGAGAATACACCATGTGCACGTCACAGTGCGCACGCAGTGACATCATGTGTACTTCACAGTGCGCACGCAGTGACACCACGCACTGCCAACAAGCGCCGCCCGAACTGTCTCAGCTCGGATTTGAGATCTTACAGAATATAATCATTTAGTGACGGAAGACAAAGACTTCTAATGTTTTCCTACCATCACTCCGCAGCATATAAATAAGAAAATTAGTATGTCTTTGGATTGGATTGTTAGAGGGTTTAATTTTTAAAATTGCTGCTTAAGCTGCTACCTGTAAACCAATTCTAAAACAAATCACTATTTTTGTCCCGCGATTAGGATGGAATTCCCAATTTCTGAAATGGCCCTAAACATACTTTTGCCATTTTGTACTACATATTTATGCAAAGTGGTGTTCTCAGCACTGATGATTATAAAATGAAAATATCAATCAACTGTGAAAAATATTGAAGATGTTTTCGTCTTATAGCATCCAGTATTCAGCCAAGATCTAATTCTTTATGTGAAAATAAACAGGCACAGCACCTCAATTAGTATGCAAATGACGCTTTGGTCTTTAATAAATGGTAAAATTCTATACATAACAAAGAACTGTTCTCATGATCTGTATTACCAGCAGATGTTTAAGTTTATATATATATATATATATATGTTCTCTCACACACACACACACACACTCACACACACACACACACACACACACACACACACACACACACACACACACACACGACTCCCCTTCAGGTGATAATACAAGATGAGAGAGGCCCGGTTTCCTTCACCTTGTATGAGCTGAACACACTGGCTCCATCTCAGGGAAGGAAATGCACTAGGGCAACCTTTCCTATTCTAGCACCTTCTGTAAACTCGTGGGAAGTTTCCTAGCCATAGTTTCATGGTTTGTGTAAGATAGGCAAGAACATGTTATCCTCAATCAGAAAGCTTGTATTGTCATATCCTATGTGACACCTCTTCCATGGAAAGAAGAGTAACAAAAACCTACCCCTAGCTCAGCCATATGGGAATAAAAACACCTGTAATGTCTAAATTTATTATTGATCTCTATAACCTCCTTCAAAATGCTGCATTCCTAGTTTTAAAAACATATTCTAAAAAGGCTTCATTCAATATTATTGATTTTTCATAGATATTTTAATTCACAAAATCTAAGCTTTATGATTCTTATTTATGCCAAAATCAACAAGATTTTGTAGAAGTATTTCAAAACAACAACAAAAACTCACAAAGCCCCATTTTTCCACATTAAATTCAGAAGTTAAGTTTACTTTTTCGCAGACACGCGTAAGAGAAGAAAATCATCACACGGTGCCTCTGGCTACACTGAAAATGACGAAGGATGCACATATTAGCACCCAGATGGAGGCCCTGGTTCTCCCACAACCAGGCACAGGGGAGGAACCTGTGTTCTCAGGCACTGAGCTAGAACCCCCTTCCTAAACAATGATGGTCAACCTTAGTTCTTTTACTGGAGACAAAGTTGGTGCTTTTCTCCTCTCAGCCATTCTGAACCAAGAAATAAAAACCTTTCAAGTATGAGCAGATATCAAACTTTAAGTGAAAAGTGATAAAAGACAAGGACTGACAGAAATACACGGCGACATGACCTAAGTAGAGAGTCAGCTCCAAATATTGACTCGCGTCAGCGGGAGTGACTACTAGGGAAGGAGAGAAGAAAAGGCTGGATGACAGCATGACAGATAGATGCCTGGTTGTGGACAGGAAGAGAAAAATCAACGACACAGAAGAGCACAGACAGGATGAGAACAGAGGAATGATACAAGGTTCGCAGTATGGACCTGCTAAGCCCGGAGGCAGAACAGTGTCATCGATGAGGACCAGAGGCAAGCAGTTTTAGATTTCTGGCATACTGCATCTTCTGTAAATACTTAATTTTCACACATTACAGTATGAGAATACCTAGAGAGAATATTCTAAATCAATGGACATGCTTGTATTGCACTAAAATGGTATTAGCAAGAACAGGTATTGGCCAGGTTCAGTATGCGGGCTGTGATTGGCTGACTCCTAGCCTCCACAACGAAACCGGTGGCTAACATCCCAAACATATGAACAGAGAGATGCTGCAGGCAGCCCTGAAATGTCCGGCACACTGCAGCCGTTCAATGGGCGACAAGTTGCTGAAGACTCATGGTCCCATATGCTCCATATTCCAGGGAGTTCAGCACTCTGGGGGACAGGGGTCAGGACAGAGGAGATTATGTACTTGCACAGTGTTAGTTCATGCAAAGACCCATTCTGTAAAACATGCCGTTTGTAGTCCATAACTCACAACTGTTACCCTATCTTATCACATATTTTACATGGATGGTGGTGGGACAAAAATCATCCCAATACTTCAAAGTAACTAAGGAAAGACAATTGTCATGAACAGAGACAAAGGAGTTCTGATTTGTCTCTGATAGGTCCTCTGTCTTCAAGACTGTCCCTAACGTTTTCTCCCATTCTCTCACTTACCTCTTTATGTAGATGTCAATATCTTTCTCCAAGAAATGTGTCTCAAACATGTCAGTAAGGTCATGGCACACACTATACATTTCTATCAGTAGCCATGTCATACTCTGGGCAATGTCTGCGTCCCAGGTATGCGCACAGGCTTCTGGTCTAAAAGAGGCAAGCAGACATGGACTAAGTAGAAAGCTTTGGTGCTTGCGCCTGCTCTGCATAGCAAGGATGTGGGCAGTAGTGATCAGCAGTCAGATCTTGCACAGCATTTTGAGGCTTTGCTGCCTGTAGTGTGGGCAATGTGATATGGCCGGCTGAAGAAGGAAACTGGCCCTAGATTTATACCATAAGAGCAGGAAGAGCAGACCACATGCTCTCCAGTTGGCTCTAGTAGAAACTACATAGCTATTTCTCCCATGCTGTCACTTGGTGTGTGTGTGGGGGGGCCTATTATTTTAGTTGATGACAAAACATATCTTTTAAGAGATGATATGGAAAAAAAGACTCTTAAAAAAAAAGCTGGCCAGAATTTTCAAAGTTCAACCCTGAAAGAAATGCCCCACAGCAGGAAACTCAGTTCACCACAAGAAAGCTTCACCTGAAAACGAAGCCCCAAAGTAGCAACAAAAATTTCAAAAATAGTGTTAGAAAATGAAAGGTGTCAGGGGTCAATCAGCCAGAAGTGCATACGAAGCAAAAAGGTACTTTTTGAAACTAAAAAGAAATGACACTTTTAAACCAATGAAAACTGAGAATTTGTGGTCCGTAGATGAACACTCCATGAAGTGCAGAGGAGCTGATCTTTAACAAACAAGGGGGTCTGGAGGTAAGAATTGTGCCCATGAAAAAAGAAGGCAAATTTTCCCTATTCTTGGGAAGGGAATTCCTGACCATTTTACAGTATATCAAAAGCATGTCACAGTGATGTTTAGTCTGTGATATATGTGCATGAGCATTCATGGATGAATGAGAGCCAACACATGTAAAGGAGAAAAGGAGATGCTACAAGTCTTAAGTTTCACACAGAGCGATACAACATTAATTCAAGGTAAGAGTTTTATGAAGATAACTGTTTTAATCTACAAAAGTTATAAATACAGCAATGCAAAGAAAAACACCTAAAAACTTGAAATAAAAATATAAAAATGTAATGTTAACAAATTTTCAACTAAAAAAAGGAGGAGGACGAGAAGAAGAAGAAGAAGAAAGAAGAAGAAGAAGAAGAGGAGGAGGAGGAGGAGGAGGAGGAGGAGGAGATAGAGAATGAAAAAAAGTCTTAAAAGACAGGATCAAGCCCGGCAAAGTTTGGCCACCCTTAATCCCATCACTCTGGTCCACACAGTGAGTTCCAGGATAGCCAGAGCTACATAATGAGACCCTGTCTCAAGAAAAGGAGAGAGGGGTGGGAAATCCTGAGCCGGAGAGAAAGCTCAGTGGTATGAGAGCACACACACTGCTCTTCCAGAGGATCTGAATTTGAGTCCCAGCACCCACATCAGGGGCTCACAACACAACCACCTGTAAGTCCAGCTCCAGAGGAACAAATGCCTCTGAAGGCACTGTACTCACATGTGTGCAAGCGCACATGCACGCGCGTGCGCACACACACACACACACACAATATTATGGATATAAGGATAATCTTTGCAGCAAACTAATCAGGACTAGATAGATGCCCTCAGGTTTGGAATGATGGATCCTATCATCCTATCATGACATTAACAGAAATTAGAGGGTTAAAGCAATTAAACCTAAATGTTAAAACTAAAGCATCTATAGAAAAGCAAGCCAAAGTGTAATCGTAAAGTATGGAGGCTAACTGTTACTGACAAATGAGAAAAGTGATCATCTGGACTTCATCAAGGTGAAAATGCCCACCTTTTCAAAGATACAAGAAACTGAAAAAGTAGTAATCAATAATTGCAAAATAAAAACCAGGCACACAGCGAACATGTATCCAGAATAAACTACGAGGATTCACCAAAAAAGAGTCACACAGTCAGCCGGGTAGTGGTGGTGCACACCTTTAATCCCAGCACTCAGAAGGCAGAGGCAGGAGAATCTCTTTGAGTTCGAGACCAGCCTGGTGTATAAGAGCTAGTTCCAGGACAGCCTCCAAAACCCTATATGAAAAACGAGAGAGAGAGAGAGAGAGAGAGAGAGAGAGAGAGAGAGAGAGAGAGAGAGGGAGGGAGGGAGGGAGGGACGGAGGGAGGGAGGGACGGAGGGAGGGAAGGAAGGAGAGAGTCACACCCTAGTTTTTGAAGTAGCAAAGGATTTGAATAGATAGTTCATAAGGAGGATACATAAAGCAGTATTAGAAAACACTCTCAACGTTATTAGCCATCAAAGAAATCACAGGAAAGCACAACAAAATAGCACTACATCCACAGACTGCTAGCATCAAAATCTGGCAGAAGCAAAGAGGATCAGAGATGTGGACGCTACAATCGGAAAAGCATTCATTATGATGAGAAGGCCACAATGTGGAACTCCTTACCAAATGCTGTGTGGCAACTTCGTACAAAGTCACACATCTCCACAAAGGGGTATTTTAAATACCTAAAGTATTCATCCCAAAGAAAGGAAAATGTATGTTTATAAAGAGATGTGGGCAGTCATGTTCATGATATTCATATTAGTCCCAAACTGGTACCCACTCTAATATACACCAGTAGCAAATAGACAAATTCATTAAATGCAATATTACTCAGCATCAGAATGGAGCATACTGACACATGCAAACAACAAATAGGAATCTCAAAAACATCATTGTGTACAGAAAAAGGAGACAAACATTCAGTACAACTGTGCATCTGGGGTTTTAAAAGAGCTAGCACCTGTCAATACAATCAAATTTGTGCCCATTCCCATTAGAATGAACAACTATGGGGGACGGGCACGCAATGGAAACGGGCCACTGAGGGGACGGGCACGCAATGGAAACAGGCCACTGAGGGGACGGACACGCAATGGAAACGGGCCACTGAGGGGACGGGCACATAATGGGAATGGACACACAAGAGTGGGAATGGGCACATAGTGGGAACAGACTCGTAATGGGAACAGACAGGTAGTAGGAATGGGCATGTAATGGGAATGGGCATAGGAAAACTTTTCCGGGGTGATAGGAATGTTCTTTCTTATTAGCTCCGGCTTGCTTTATTGAGACAGTATCTTGCTATGCAGCCCAGGCTGGGCTCAGACTTACGGTTCTCCTGCCTGAGCCTCCCCTGAGCTGGAATTCGAGGTGTGAGCCATCATGCCCAACAGAAACATCCTCTGTCTCTAGAAAGATGGCAAATCACTAGCTCACTTCAAAAAGGAAAAGAAACTGTGAGCTTCCTATTAAAATGGTCTGTGAACATTTGCATTAAAATGTTCATCAAATCTGAATTAAAAAACAATCTGTCTTTAGCTTTCATTTAATTTTAATTAACCTGTTAACAATTGTGTGTCTGTATTTGTGTGCACACATGCATGTATGTGTGTGTGCCCATGTGTGTAGCTTGTAACTAACATGGAGAGTCGTCCCTGAGCTTGCTTTGGAGATCCCAGTCTCCAAGCACTAGAATCACAGGTTTACCCAGGTCTATAAGCCACAAAGCCATCATCTCCACAGCTCCACCAATAACAATTTTTATTATTTTACAATTTAAATTAGAAACAAGCTTGTTTTACATGTCAATCCCAGTTCCCTTTCCCTCCCCTCCTCCCCTGCTCCCCACCAACTCCCTATCCCATCCCCTTTCTGCCCACCAGGGAGGGTGAGGCCTTCCATGGGGAATCTCCAAAGTCTGTCACATCATTTAGAGCAGGGCCTAGGCCCTCCCCCATGTGTCTAGGGTGAGAGAGCATCCCTCTATGTGGAATGGGCTTCCTAAGTCCACTCATAAACTAAGGATTAATACTGATCCACTACCAGAGACCCCATAGACTGCCTAGTCCTCCTAACTGACACCCACGTTCAGGAGGTCTGGGTCAATTCTATGCTGGTTTCCCAGCTATCAGTCTGGGGTCCATGAGCTCCCCCTTGTTCAGGTCAGCTGTTTCTGCACCACTAACAATTAAAGGTACACTTTTAACGATGAGAAGAAAGGCATGAGAAAGGGAAGTATAAGACAAACCCAAATGTTCTAGTACTTTTATTCAATAGTAATTTCAAACTACTGTATACCAGGTAAGATAATAGTCACTACAGAAATGGAAAAAAAAAAAAAAGATTACACCCTGTGACCGAGAAATTCTCAGTCTGGTAGAAGAGAAGAAACTCATTAATTGAGTTATTAAAAGGGCTGGGTGGGGCTGGAGAGATGGCTCAGCGGTTAAGAGCACTGACTGCTCTTCCAGAGGTCCTGAGTTCAATTCCCAGCAACCACATGGTGGTTCACAACCATCTACAATTCAATCTGGTGCCCTCTTCTGAAAAAACACTGTATGTGTAATAAATAAATAAATAAATAAATAAATAAATAAATAAATAAATAAAAAGGGCTGGGTATAACAGCCCATTGACAACTCGCCTGGAGTGCTTCAGGCCCTGGGTTCAGTCCCCAACACAGAGTACAAATAAATTTAGAGAAATATATGATTATTTTTCTTTGCCAAAATCACACATGCAATATAAATAATAGAAAAGTGCAAAATCAGTTAAAAATTTTGAAGAACAGAATGATTTTAAGAAAAACTATCTCTACCCAGCCATGTTTATTAGCTTATATTTCCCTTTCTTCTTTGTTTTTTAAGTGATATGTAGAAATTACATATAATTATTATGTGTAATAAGATGCTTTGATAAACCGGTACAACTGAGGTATAGCAACTGTATATAATTATCACGGGTAATATGATACTTTGATAAACCCGTATGTTCTCTGTGAGGGCCTAACAAGCTAATTAACATAGGCATTAACTTTCAAACTTTTTTGTTGCTGTGGTGAGCCTACTTCAAATCTACTCTCAGAAACTGTCAGTAATACTGTGTCAACAACAGTCATTCTACTGCATAAGAGCTTTTGCTCTTGCTCAATTCCCTTTTAGTGACTACCATGCCCATAGCACAGAGAACTAGGCAGCTGTGCACTGCATACTTTCCCAGACCTGCCAAACCCAGAACCAGAGCAAGCTCCAGTGTCCCAGGAGCCTGTGCACAGTGGACCTGACTGCAGCACGAGCCTCAGAGGAAGAGAGGACAGGTTGGGTCTCATTCTTAGGAATGTCCTCATTTTCTCCGGAGCTACTCCTGCCCCCACCACTTTACTTGCGGCCATTATTTCGAAAACATGGATGGCCAGCAGCATTACTAAAGGGAACAGCCAGTTCTCAGTGAAGTGTGACTGCCCAGCAGCACGTGACACTGCCTTCCTGCAGCTTCCTGCACTGCTGATTCCTTGCCTGCAGACCACAGCCCATCCTTTCTTTCCAGGTCCTCCTTTTCATCCTCTTGAGGCTCTTCAGTTTTTCACCCAAATGGCCTCAAACCCTTATGAGTCCCTGTTATTCAGAGAAGGTGCAACCTGAGTGGTTCTTAACAGCAGTCATCTTGGGTGATGAAGGTGTCCCCACATAGTTTTGTCAACTGGAGCAAGCATGCCACCCCTGCAGGAGATGCGGATGATGGGGAAGGTTAGGAACGCCCAGGACAAAGATGAATAAATCTCTAAACATGTACTCTATTCTGGTATGAATTGAGACGTCCCTAAGAATATAATCCATTACGAAATTAGAGGCTGTGAATACAAGACAAAAACTGGCATCAGGTGGAACCAGAAAACCAGTGAGAGGGTGATACATGCAGCACTCTGAGGCGGAGGCAGGAGAGTCCTAACTGTAAATGTAGCTTTCTCTACACAGGGGGGAAACTCTTGTGGGGAGGAGGAGAAGGATCAAAACTATTTGTTATTTATTTGGAATCACAGTATTTAAAACGGGCTACTTCCCACGGATGCCAATCTAGCAGGATCTTAGCCTTTGCATGCCCTTCTCGGGAATCCTTCTTAAACAACAGAACGGAGAGTCCACACAGAGGAGAGGCTTCCTGTGGCCTGGATTCTCATTCTTCACACTGGGGCCTCCGCACAAACTAGTTCTGGAGCGAATGCCACTAAAACATCAGCACTAAAGGAGATTTGTACTGCCACTGAATTTAGTAAATAAGGCTGGGAGTCCCCAAATACCAAAGCTATTTGGTCAAGAGGCTTAGGATGGGTATGAGGGCCACACTTAATGTAGTTATCAAAATCACAACACCATAAACAGTATGTTCACTGACAATCAGTTTATCTAAAATCAGTCTTGAAGCATCTTTTCTTCATCCTGGCCAAGAAAGCAAAGCAGCACCTATAGACCCTTGCCCCACCCCCACCCTACCCCACCTTGCTAAACCCTACTGCTTCACACATCAGCCCAGGAGGTGGACCCTCTGCCCCTGACAACATCTCTCACTCAGACCCCCACCCCTCCCCAACATCAGGTGTATGGGTGAAGCAGCCACCAGCCACTTACTCCCCAATCTGAGGGAATGGAGGAGGCGGCAAGGGTGGTTACTCTAACCTCACCAAAGCAGTCTTGGATCAGGAAGATCCTATCAATTACCTTCTTGCAGGATCAGATCATAAAACCCCTGAGGAAGGTCTCTGAGCTGAATGGAAAATGACCCATGTTTCTATCTGTTACACACACACACACACACACACACACACACACACACACACACACACATCCTCCCAAGCCACACTTTGCCAACTTCCATAAAACTAAAATGTCAGCCTTTCGAATTTTCACATTTAAAACTAGAATACTAAAACTTTTAAAGGAAAACACATTTTATTTAAAAAGATAAAGCAGAAATAGTTCCTGAGTTTCTATTAACCTCTTGACCCCAGAGACGGTAGTTGTAATTTTAAGGTTCTATTATCTGAATGCAACATGTAATCTAACTACCTATCTGTTGTCCATTACTTTGGTCTGAGAGCCAGACAGCTAAGCTTTCATTGCTTATAATGTAAAAAACTCTCTTCACGTACTGAAAACCTTTCTAAGATGAAGAAAATATTCCTTCTAGAGCAACCTGAAGAGTGTGTGGATTCTGACACGTTTGGGCCAGCTTGGCTTGAGTGTACCTTTGGGAAGTCTCAGGTGCTCTGTACTTCCTAAACCTCTGCCTGGAATGCCCTTGCCCCATGTGTAAGCAGGCTCACCTCTCGCTTATTCCCATAGTTGGACAGTACCTTCACACTCAAGACTTCATGGCCTCCCTACTTCCTATGAGAAAGGGTATGCTGACACACACATGCACACAGTTCACACCACTCCCTTGTCTCCTCTCTGCCTCACCCACCCTTATCAGATGTAGCACACAGGTATTTTACTTATTTATGGAGCTTACTATCTTTCCCCTACTAAACTGAGTCCTACAACACAGGTTTTGGCTGTTCCCCTTTCTGTCTCCCTGTCAACTGTGATGGCTGACCTCTGTGCCTAAGCCAAGGTCTACAACATGAACTCTCACAAGGTCTGAGGCTTCCTTGGCCCAGTGGGGCCTCCTGACCTAACCAGGGCTGGCTTGTGGTAAATATTTAAACAACAAAATAGGATGTGAAGAGTTTTAATCAACTAGCACAGTGAATGAGAGAGCTAAATTATTTGAAAATAAGATATGAGAGGTTTAGGTGCTTGCCACACACAGGCTGCCCACTCAGAGAAAGAAACAGAGGTTCCAAACTACCCCAGTTTAACACCAATGCACATAAAATCAAGTTAAATAAATCACACACACACACACACACACACACACACACACACACACACACACACACACACACACACACACACACACACACACTCTGTTCTGAGCCAAGCAGTGGTGGTACACGCCTTTAATCCCAGCACTGGGGAGGCAGAGGCGGGTGAATCTCTGTGAGTTTGAGACCAGCCTGGCCTACAGAGCTAGTTCCAGGCCAGCCTCCAAAACAATACAGGGAAACCCTGTCTCCAAAACAACAACAACAACAAAAACAAAAAACTACTGTTCTGTTCTACTGTTCTTTTCTTGCGTGGTGTTTATACAGGGGGGTTTTAGGGAGGCTACCATACTATGAAACACAGGATGAGACTAAAAATGGTTTTCTTGACCATCATTAATAACCATTGCTAGCTACATTAAAGATACGTGAAAATCAGTGGTAATTATGCAGCCCTCACTCGATCCTTCTCTCACCAATGTGGCCTCAAGTGAATGAGGAGTATATCTACTTAACACCAGGGAAGACTCATTTGTGCTTTTTTCCACATGGAAGACATCTGCCAGTAAACGCACGAGAATATAAAGGATATTTAAGCACATAGCAGTGTAGGCATCAGACTTCCTCCTATATAGCAGAAATACATGCATTGTACCGGGTAAAATACATATGAAAGTCTTATGATTTAAATTTTCTATCTTTTTTAAAAGCATACGTGTGGATCTCTGTGAGTTCGAGGCCGGGCTGGACCGACAGCCTCCAAAACAATACAGAGAAACCCTGTCTCGTAAAACCAAAAAAAAAAAAAAAAAAAAAAAAAAAAAGCATACGTATTCCCAGGCATAAGCACTGAAGCCTCTACACCAAAACATTACCAGTGGCAACTTCTAAATGGTGGTTTTTAATTTTCTGTCTTATTTTGTTCTGTCTGTTTGTTTGAGTAAAGGCCTCTTTATGTAGCCCTGGCTGTCCTGGAACTCTCATTATACATCAGAGCTGGTCTCAAAATCAGAGGCCCGCCTGACTCTGCCTGCTGAGTGATGGGAATAAAGGCATGCGACACCCAGAGACACACCTCACAAGCAGCCACACCTTCCAAACCTAAACTAGATTGTCCCTGCTATAAGGAAGCCCCAGGGCCACAAAGGAGCCTCCATTTCTCCAAGGAGAATGCTGCCACCACAGCCTCAGAATGCCTTTGCGTGGATGTGAAATGCAAGAAAATTCTCAGGTGTGGCTGCCTCTTAAATGTCACTGCCGTGTGTGAGGCAGGGCTAAGCAGTCTGGGAAATCAAATGGGTCTATGGTCGAGTTTGGGCTCCTTCATCTTCTAACCGATGATCTCAGGCAGGCTCATCACCTCACAAGCCTCAGGCTGGTCTCTTTCTGTGAGCAGTCACGCCTATTTCTGGGATTTTAGTGAAGAATTAAGATATTCATCAGTGGGGCTGGGAGTGTGGCTTAGTGGCAGGGTACTTGCCTGGGTTCAATTTCCAGGACCAAGAATGGGAAGGGAAAAACAATGCAGTATCCAGCCAGAAATTTCCTCCAGGATATCTGGCCAGAGTCAAGCTCACTGACTCTTTGTTATCCCACAGGCAATGAGCTATAAAGGAGCAGAGGCAGAGCTATTAGTGACGTTCAGGTTAGAGAACAGACTGGCATGTTCCAGTCCTAAGCACTGGTCCTATTCCCACAGGACACGGCACCCAACTCTGTACATTGGGGTAGGCACGCCAGGTTCAGGCCACACTCTGACAGCTACAACTTCATATCTAGCAACCCGTTCTTTTACAATAATCCTCATGTGTACTTTCTGAGGCAGGTCTTGTCAGGTATTAAGTCTCCCAGCCAGATAACATGGCACATTCCTATGTGTCATGGGAGGGGGTAGACTTAGAGGTTCCAGAAGCCCACCTCTGGCCCAGTCTCTAACTTGAGGGTAAGATGCCAGCTCTCAGCTCTTGTTTAACCGTCATGGCTTCTGGCCTGCACGTGTTCCCATCCATGGAGGTCATGGACACACTACCTGAAGCTGTAAGCAAGGCCCCAATCAAACACATTCTTTTGTTAAGTTGTCTTGGTTGTGGTGTCACTACACAGCTATAGAACACTGACTAAGACACTCACCTCCCTTCTTTGCTTTTTCCTCCCCTTTTAGAATCTCTAAGCCTCTATCTAAATCTTTTTGAGGTTCACATAAAGCCCAGGATGTATCCAAGGCCTTTCTATGCCTTAATCTCAAATTTTCAAGATGCCACCCCTAAACTCTAAACTGAAACAACCAATACACTGTGTACACTAACATGCTGAGCTCCCCCTCCCCTTTGTGGTGCTGAGACTGAGTCCCCCAGATGCCAGGCATGCGCTCTACTGCTGAGTCACATCCCCAGCCTACTGTGAATAAACAACTCAAAGGGCAAAAGCAACTACACTCTTGACAATTCTTTAGAACCCAGTTCTGTCATCTTTTAAGAGGTTATGTTCAGTCCAACACAGTGCCACACATCTTCAATCCCAGCACTTTAGAGGACCAGGCAGGAGGATTCCTCTAAGTTTGAGGCCAGCCTGGTCTACATAGGCTCCAGGGCAGCAAAGACAACATAGTAAGACTCTCTCTCTCTCTCTCTCTGTCTCTCTCTCTCTGTCTCTCTCTCTCTGTCTCTCTCTCTCACACACACACATACACAAAGAGAGAGAGAGAGAGAGAGAGAGAGAGAGAGAGAGAGAGAGAGAGAAATCATGTTTAACCTACAACAGGCAAATACAGCCAAAAAAGCAGCTGTCTTAGCTAACAGCATGAGACAAAAATTTTAAAGCCCAGTCCCCTCTTACCACTATAAAAAGTATTCAGGTAAAGCATCATGGTGATATAGAGATATACATTTATTTATTATATAAAGAAACCACCAGCTAATAAAAGCAGCACACAATCCATAAACCCAAAGCCAAAGCCTTATGGGTTTACCTCAATAAAAAGAGAATAATAAATCCAAACTTCCACCAAATAAAAAGAAAATAATTCAAAAATGAAAAAGTAAATTCATATTGGTTCATATGATAAAAGTCTCAGTTTACCTTGATATTGAAATAATACTGTGGAATATTCCTTTACATTGTTTAAATATATTTCACAATGACTGGTTTAATAAGAAGGCTAGATGGCCAGTGACAAGGCAGGACAGAGCAGATGCTGGGAAGAAGAGCAGAGAGAAAGAGAGAGAGAGACAGAGACAGAGACACAGAGACAGAGACAGAGACACAGAGAGACACACACAGAGAGAAAGGGATATGTCAGTCAGATGCAGAGGAAGCAGGACGTGTACCAAATGAGCCACATGGCAGCAAGGGAAGGGATAGAAATGGAACAACTGGTATGAAGAACACACAGACATTTCCTCAAAAAATTCCACAAAGAATATCATATGATGTAGTAATTGCATTTATGGAATATATCTGAAAGAATTGAAAATGGTTTTGAAGAGATATTTGCATACCTAAAGTCACTGTGGCAGTTTGAGCAATAGCCAAGAATAGGAGACAACATACTACATGTCTAGTGACAAATAAATGAATAAGAAAAATGCAGTAGTATTGTCAATGGAATAGTATTCAATCCTTGAAAAGAAGATTCTCTCATGTTCTGCTACATGCATGAATGGTCAGGTCATTAGGAAGCAAGTAGCCTCAAAGAGACTCACCAGAGTCCACTGACAAAAAAGAGCAAGAGTGAGGACTTCCAGGAACTGGAGAGACAGAGAAAGACCTGTTACTCTATAGGTGAGTTATAATTTTCCAGGGTGAAAAAAGTCTCAAGATCTTTTACAAAACAAGATATATTAAAACTGCCCAGCCGGGCGTTGGTGGCGCACGCCTTTAATCCCAGCACTCGGGAGGCAGAGGCAGGCGGATCTCTGTGAGTTCGAGGCCAGCCTGGTCTACAGAGGGAGTTCCAGGACAGCCTCCAAAACAATACAGAGAAACCCTGTCTCGAAAAACAAAACAAAACAAAAAAAAAACCAAAACAAAACAAAAAAAAAACCTGCCCACCTCATGCTAAACATGATCAAGAGAGTAAATGATGTGATTTATTTTTTAATCATAATAAAAGAGGAATGAAGAGTATCCTGGATTATCTAAATGGGTCCAATGTAATCACAGAGTTCTGAGAAATAAAAAAAGGCAGACAGAGGAACAGGACAGAAGCATACAGTGTAAGAAATGGCTGGTCCATCATTTCTGACCTTGATGATAGATGAGGGCAAGAAAGTCATCAAACTGAGTTGCTAAGTGAAAAACTACAAAAGTCAAGAAAGAGAGAGAAGACGGAGGGAAGGGAAAAGAGGGAGAGAAGGGGAGGGAAAAGAGATAGGGATTGTGGAAGGGAGCCCCCAGCATGGAATTTCTGAATTCTTGGGATGAAGAAAAGCATTACCCATTTCCTAGAGGTATAAAACACCCCCATGCAGCCAACTAGAAAGCAGAATGCTGGTACGTGCCAACATACATCACAATGCTCAACCAGGACCAAGGAATTACCATAACTTAGCAGATATTAATATTTAACTGCAGTCTAGAACATAACTGCACTAAGACAAATGGAGATCTGGACATAGTGGTACACATTTAATAGTCCCAGAGGCTGAGCTAGGAGGACTCTAAGTTTGAGGCCACTGTAAGCTCACACTCCGTCCCCACTCCTGATAAAAGGAAAGAAGGAAAAGGTGGAGAAGAGGAGAAGTAAAAGAGAAATGGGAGGAGCAGGAAAGGCAAGTGACTCATAACAGTCAAGGGTCATCTTTAAGTCTTCAACAGGAAATAGGACAGATACCTAACATTTTTTAAGAGACCACTAAGGTGACACTTAAAACATCTTCTACATTTTGAAACAGACAGATATATGAATACCAGAAAATACAAACAAAAGAACTGAAAGGCCTATTTTTAGTCAAAGGGGAGATGGGAAACTATTAACCAATTGTGCCGGATAGTTTTATATCAACTTGACATAAGCTAAAGTCATCTGAAAGGACGGAACCTCAGTAAATACCTTTATAAGAGCAGGTTGTAGGCAAGCATGCAAGGTATTTTCTTAATTAGCAATTGATGGGGGAGGGTCCTGCCCACCCACTGTGGGCGGCACTATCCCTGGGCTGGCGGTCATAGGTTCTGTAAGAAAGCAGGCTGAACAAGCCATGAAGATCAACCCAGTAAGCAGCACCCCTGCATGGCTTCTGTATCAGTTCCTGCCTCCAAGTTCCTGTCCTGCTTGAGTTCCTATCATGACTTCCCTCAATGATAAGCAGCAATATGGAAATATAAGCTGAAGTAACCCCTTTCCTCCCCAAGTTGCTTTGGCCATGGTGTTTCATCATAGCAATAGTAACCCTAACTAAAACACCAATGTATATGCAATGACTTCAGAAATAAATGAACAAGGAGAACAAGAAACAAGAAAACAACAGAGAAAAAATATTGAGCTCATAAAAGTAGTTACATAAACTGTTCCAAATGGAGGTTCTAGATGTTTACAAGTCTGAAGAATGAAGCCAGCAACTGTCCTACATTACACACATGGATACTTGCAGTTTTAACTCAAAATTCAGGTGCCAGCATCGTAGAAAGAATCCAAAAAGTCTGAGTGGCAAACAGTGAACATGCTATACCATGCTGTGGGAAGTGTAGTCAACGCTCCGAAACACAACCCTTACAGTGAAAACACTGATGCAATTTATGTAATCACATACTTGGAAGAAAAATATAAATGCGTGCTTGTTCAGTATGCATATATAACTAAATTAATTGAGTGAAATGTGTGTTCGACTGCTTCATCTGTAGTCCCCACAATCTTTATATACTCAAGTTGGCCATAATTGTTTCCTTAGATTGTCTCAGAAGACACAGAACAGACACTAGAACATAAAAGAATTAAACATCCAGTTACCTCAGTCAGGGTGCTACTTTTCTTCATCGGTCTTCCATCCAGTCCAGGAGAAAATAAGTAAATTAATGCACATTCTTCATACAATGAGCTGTTTATAAAGAAAAAAACCAAGGTCATTACTACCCCTCCTTATCTGTCCACTGAGAAATAAGCGTCCTTCCCTTCTTGCCAACTTCAACCCAGCTATCCTGTTAGAGGGACCAAGTTGTGATTGGGCAAACGGGCAGAGCAAGCCTGTGCCTGGTGCCAGGAAAACACTGCACACCAGACCTGTCTGGGGGCATATCATCGTCATATTTCCAGGCATGTACCTTATGAACCCCCTTTCCATTCAGATTAACTGCTACCTTGCTAGAGAAACTGAAACAGTGGGAGAGCACATTTTTTTTCAAACCATAAAAATTAGAACTCTGGCCTTCCAGTTCCCAGAACAAATGCCCAAGCTTGGCTCCCTCCAATCCACAGGAAGCAAGGATCTCCAAACAGTGTGACTTTGTAGGAGAGACAAGCTGCATACTGGTGCTATGACAAAGGACAGTGCCCACAGCAGAAACACCTGTGGTTGGGTATAGGATTTGTTGTGTAGTGCCTGCCCAGAGTCACTTAAATCAGAAGACTCATGCCATTCAGAATCCAGGCTTACAAGTTGTCAACAAACCCAATGGCTGTCTCTGTAAAGCAGGCACACTTATCACTCCGCACCCCCCCCCCAGAAGAGCTTTCAAAAGAAACCTTTCTTCATCCCAACTGCTCACTCTGAAACCTGCTAAGTGGCCTTATTATTCTCCATCCTCTCTGTAACAAGAGACACCAGAACACAGTGTTCCTCACGGGCAGCTGCTCATGAACACAGGTACCACCAGTTATTGAGGAACCCCAAGAACACCATCTTCAAACAACATGTCAAGCCTCTGTGAATATTTCCCTTTTATAATAAGTAATTTCAAAAAGCAGGGTCAAAACAGGAACATAGTTCAAAAAGGGAAGTTTCTGTTATGCCACTTGAGGAAAAAAATAGCAACTACTTTTTAAACAGTATTGTGGTAACCAATATACATGTTTTAAAAGACCCTCCTGCATCCTCAATGATAAATATAAAATTTACCTCAACTACAATCAGCTGTCATATGTGACACACCCTTACATTCAATCAACTGTCATGTGACACGCCCTTACATTCAATCAGCCGTCATATGTGACACGCCCTTACATTCAATCCCTGAAAGAATGGGGTGGGATGCTGAAGGGAGTCTTGAAACCACAGCCTAATCAGATGTAGATAACTCAGAGACTATGTAATTTCTCTGGTGTTATACCAGGAGAGAGGGGAAAGGGTCCCAAATCCAGCCTGCTGAATTACTTGGGCTACAGCATGACCTTGACAGCTCTAGCTTCGTGACGAAAGCCCCCAAGTAACCACTCAGTAGCACTTTCACCTTCTAGTTTCAAGTTATTTGGACTCTGATCTTGACAAAGGGTGTTGGGGTCCCTTCTCTCTGTGTGATGGAAAAAGAGTTTTGTCAGCAAGGAGCTTGAAGGCAGGAAGCAAAAGGAGGCTGAGATGCACTCACTATAAATGAGATGACCTGTGAGGGCTGCAGATGCACCCCGGGGAACTCTGCTGTGTGAGACTCAGTATAGGGCAAGCCCAGACAAATGGGGAGGCTTGCTTTTGCAACGGAGGCATTTTTTGTGAAGATGCAAAATCTTTTAGGGACTCAGAAAACAAGGTAACTACACAAACACGAACGGATACATGCCTCCACAGCGGAAGTCCTCAATTATTCTTGCAGCTATGACTTTTAACATTTCACTTAGGATCTAGTTAACAAGGGAAACTAAACAAGACCTGAACAACAATGACACCAGTGGACAGACTAACATGGAAGGGAGAATGCTCAAGAAAGCTCAAGGCTAGGAAAAGGATCACAGACAATTGGGGACTGCTGAGAACAGGAGAAATCGTCTTCCCAACACCAAGTGGTCAATCCTGAGATCACATACATACACACAATGAACAGGTGGTGTGTGCGAGCATGCGTGCGTGCGTGCGTGTGTGTGTGTGTGTGTGTGTGTGTGTGTGTATGAACAATTAAATAAAAAGAGACCATGATTTGAGAGAAGTATGGATGAAGAGAATGAATAGGAGGGGTTGGAAAGAAGAAAGGAAAGGGGAAAAATGCAATCAGCATTTGAAAACACAATTTTTTTTTTTTTTGGTTTTTCGAGACAGGGTTTCTCTGTGGCTTTGGAGGCTGTCCTGGAACTAGCTCTTGTAGACCAGGCTGACCTCGAACTCACAGAGATCCGCCTGCCTCTGCCTCCCATGTGCTTGAAAACACAATTTTTAAGGTAAGGCAGAAATGAACCCAGTGACACGCAGAAGATTGCAGGTAGGGGTTCTCCTACTCCTCACAATCCTGGTATGGAAATATTTAAATGCTTCTGAGCTAACTACTGATTTGCTCCCAAGAAAAACACACTGTAGTAGGAAAAGATCCAAGAACAGAAAGGAGTGGACATAAAAGCCACAGCTGGGAATGGAAAAAATTAAAGCTCACAGGACTTTGTAAGACACCAGCAAGCTCTAGTTTTACATTTGTAGGTCCAGCCATCGCAGATCCTCTTTCATCAGGGAGTGCTAAGGTTTTCTTGCAGGGTAACAATCTGACTGGCTGGCCAGTTGCTCAGCTGGTTGGCTAACAGGCAGTGGCTGCTGGAAAGCAACACTGAAAGGCAGTGCCATGTGTCACCATTACGTGCCATGCACAGACATTGTGGAAAAGGCAGCCAGCATGCTTCGTTTTTAAAGCCTGATGCAAGCCAATTATAGTTCAGTTATTCGTTCTTGGAGAGACGATGTGCAATTAGACATGAATAATATAGAGACCAGTAATAACACAAGAGTAATTTAAACACTTTCCCACTAAGACTGCACTTTATTACAACAATTTTTTAAAAGTTGAAAAAGCTTTCTTACAAACAATACATTGTAAAACTTAAGAGTCTGGCTTTAAAGATCATGAAAGACAAAATATGAGATTATTGTTTTCTTCCTTTAATGCCTAGCACCCCAGTAAAGACAGCTTACCCAGGCCACTAGCACCCCAGGAATGACAGCTTACCCAGGCCACTAGCACCTCAATGAAGACAGTTTAACCTGGTCACTAGCACCCCAGAGAAGACAGCTTAACCGGGCCAATAGCACCCCTAGCTTCTCCAGGCCATCCCTTCTTTCTCTCTAATAGGTGAAGAACGGCCTTTACAACCCCTGCCATCTCTGCTAAGGTGTTCAAAGGCACCAGGCAGAGTGTCTGGCTCTCAGTGCTAAAAGGTCCAGTCTTCCTAGAACAGTGTTCTCAACCTTCCTAATGCTGTGACCCTTTAATACAGTTCCTCATGTTGTGGTGACCCCTCCCCCAACCATAAATTTTCATTGCTACTTCATAATTGTAATTTACCTACTCTTGTGAATTGTAATGTAAATATATGGTATGCAGGATATGTGATATGTGACCCCAAAGAGGTCACAGCCCACTGTGAATCTCTCTAGAATCACCCAAGGCTTCCTGCTGCCAGCTCCCACAACTAGTGCCAATCCTCTTCACAGGGAAAACATCCCAGTGGCCTCAGGAGTGCCTTCATGTCCCCTTCAGTGCACTGACTTAGATGTTCCAGATTAAGCAAGAGAACATGTAAGGGGTGTTATGGGGAAGTCCTGTGTATATGTCAATAAAGTACTTTTGGCCAACAGGGAAGCAAGATAGGTGGGACTAGGAGTCCAGGAGGACTCTGGGTAGGAGAAACACAGAGAGTCAAGATGTAAACGCCATAGGGGTAAGAAGCCCGGAAACTTTTCTCCGGTAAGAGAAATACTTAGATTAACAGTTATGGGGTAAATACTTAAGTCAGAGATAGCCAGTAAGAAACAAGCAAGGCCAACAGCTTCATAATTAATACAGCGTCTTGTGTGTTATTTGGGGATTACAATGCGGCAGAGCCCAGGCAACTGGTGAGGAAAAACCAAAGCGGCAGACAAGAAAAAGGCTTCTCTCTACAGGGTTGAACTGCGTGTCTTCTCCCAAACTTTCCTGAATTCCCAGAATGTTGGGCTTCTCCTGGGAAACAAAGAACACTCTCTTCTCTCAGGGGCTGGGCTGGGTTGTCAAAGAAAAACCAACTTCATCAAGTACCCATCATAGTTTAGCCCTTCTCAACTAGCCTCTGAAGCTGGCTTTCCTTCCCTTTTTCCTCAGGAAAGAGCAGCTGACTAGTGGGGTATGTGAGCAGAGGTGCCCTAAGGGGAAGGTGGAGCTATCAACTGTAATCTGTCAAAATGCGGGAGTTAAAGGAAAAGATTTGGAGCAGGGGGATTCCAGAGAGATAGGATACACTCTTAAGAAAAGAGTACAAACAACTCCAGGAAATGTTCCTGAATGTCAGAAAACCGACAAAAGCTTGGAAACAATGCTGTTTGGAGTGTGACCTCAGAGCACTCCTTCTCAAGAGTGATCAAGTTAAAGGCACTGGGCACACGGTAGGGATACACACAGATGACAAACTGACAATATAAGTAAACTGTTAGGGGCCTCATCTGGACCCTCAGGCCAAGCCTAAGAGGCCAAGCAACACTATTCTGTGGTTCACTGATGGGAACAACTACATGTGGGACAAAGAACAGGGTCTTCTGGATCCAAGATGACACAGTTGACATGTTCTAGAGTGAACCATATAAGCATGACCATGGCTCAGAAAAATGAAATCCAGCAGTCCCAAGTACCATGTTCTAATGTAGTAACAGTGTGGTAGAACAAAAGGAAGCCACAGGCGAAGCAGGTGATCTGTTAGCATATTCCAAAATGATTTGCCTGCTAATCACAAGAATGTGTGGTCAAACATGAAGGTGGGCAATGATACGCTAGCTATTAAGGGGGATACTGAAAGGACAAGATAATTTGACTCCACAACGACAAAATGCCATCAGTCAGACTTTTTAACCCGTATTTGGCTTTTTACTTGGAGCTTCTATCCACAACCTCATAGAGGTTTGTTTTTTATCAACAATGGCCTTTCCAGAAAGTAAAACCTCAATCCCTATGTTACCTTTTGAAAGCCCAAGTATGCCTTTTGGTTCCTGAAGTTTTCACTCAGAAATTTACAAGGCAAAATGATATTCAGGCCCATGCCTTGCTAAAGAGACCCCAGTAACATGCCAGGCCTCCAATTTGATGAGAGCAGTTTGAGTTGTTTTGAAATCCCTACCCATAGGAGTGAGTACCAAATACAACCTTCCTAATGGTACTGAAGCAGAGTTGCTTGAGGACAAGAGTCACACTGCCTTAGTGCTTAAAATGCAACAGACCCTGCCTGGTGAGCACCTGGTAAATGCCTACACGGATGTCTGCTATTAGTTACATTAAAGCAAACCAAGTTTCTCAGTTCACTGGTGAAACCATCTTTACTTCAAAAAAAAATGTATTGCTATGTGACTGCCTTTCAGGTACCCATAATGCCATCTTTCTCCTTTCTCCTGCTAGCACAAGTGATGGAAATAACTCACAGTAATGGACAAATTACCTACCGCATCTTATTTGGTCTTCATTATTTTTAATCAAACTACTATATACAAATATATGTGTGTGCATATATACATATATATTTACAAATAAGTCTTAGATTTAGGTAATTACCTTCATATTACATCTCAAATTAATGTCTTCTATTTCTATTTCATAGTTCCTTTTAACAAAAAATAGGATTAAAAATTGTTGATTCTTTTCATTCTTCCCACAACTCTTATATATCATAGTCTAAGCAGCTTTTATCTGAAATTAGTGACACTCTCTCCCTCACCAAAAGCTCCCCAGAACACAAGTTATATCATACCTGGCAGCCCATAACTCATATACAGTCCAATGACTTAATAACTACTGTTTTAGAAATAAATCTAAGGGCCTTGCCTTTTGAAGCCAAGTTCTTTAAGGACATGGAGAAGAATAGGTGTTTACCAGAAATTAAAAGAACAATGAGAACCTGGTCATTTAAAGTACTTTCCAAATCCTTTGAAGTAATATCTTCAAAAGAAAATTCCACATGAATTAGCAAACCAAGCTACCATAACAAAGTGTGCCAATGACACACACAAAAATGTTTGTGTTCCTCAGAGGCAAAGATAGCAAACAAGTTAACAATGTAAGATGAACTAACAATTCCTGTTTGCCAGACAAGATGAAAATGAAATGGCTGAGGAGATAATCTTAGGGCCTGAACACATGTTCACAGGTTCAGTCCTGGGTACTGCCCTCTCCCCCAAACTCCACCCCATAAGTGTGTGTGTGCACATGTGAAATTTATTCCCAAGGTACATTAAGGAGAATGAATTTTCTCAAGCAGCATGAAGAGTATCGCTCACTTACTCTTCCTGGAGAATTCTGCTATCCCCTCAGATCTAGATGCCTCTCAACTGCCATTTCTGCACTGCCTGACATAGCTGACTAAACCTGAAAAACATTCTTGACTCAAAAAAGAGTCATTTATGAAATGGGCAAGAGCCATGGTTTTTATTACTACTCAAATGATGAGCTCCTCCAATGAGGCTCTCTGTCTCAAGAGCCAAATATGAGTAAGTCTCCAAGAGCATAGATGCATGCAAAAATGTCACAGGACATGTGTGCACAGAAATCAAACGGCCCCCAGTCTGTTCTTAGCCTAGGATCCTCAGATCCACACCCTTATATCCTAATCTTTTCATGAGATAAAACACAACATGGCTTTTGCAACCAAGAATATACCCAAAATATACAGCTAATGATTAAAAAAAAAACTAAGTTAGATTTTTGTGGAAAGATTTACTATAGCCGCATTGTCTTTTGACTAATTGGAAGAAACACCTTACGTCGTAAGCTCAATTTTTAAAGCAATGCAGCTTTATTATATTTTAATGCCTCGCCTCTGTGCTTCAGGGCACTCACCTATAAAATGAAGCCAATGTCTGTGAAGGACTCACAATTCTGCGAATGGCTCTGATACATCAATCCTCTTGCCAAACAAAGGAACACAAAACAACTTGTATACAACTGAAAAGCACTCTCCTCTGTGTGGCTGCCACACGGTAAGATTCTCATCCTACTGGCTTCATGTTTATAACTCAAAGATTGGCCTATACAGATTCTTAAAAGGACTCAGTTCAGAGAGCATGTCATTTTAGTTACTTGTAGATAAATTATAGGTTTCCATAGTATTTAATTTTCCCACTAAAAATATAATTATAATCAGTGCCCTGCCTCTCTCTCTTAAGGAAACTAATAAGTCCATAGAATCTTGCTTGATTATTAGCAGAAGTACCTAAGTCAGAATGGTGTTACAGCCTTGGTTATAGTAGTTTCAATGTTGCTTTGTGGGGTGAATTGAGTGGTCACAATACAAGACAATGGAATTCTACATATCTCTCCTGTGATGGGGGATGTCCTGTGTGCTGGGAATATATGTTTCTCTTACTGGTTAATGACTAAATGCTGATTGGCCAGTAGCCAGGCAGGAAGTATAGGTGGGACTAACAGACAGGGGAGAATGGAAGGGCATCCCCCCTCACTCCTGGACATTCTTCTTGTTCGGGCTGCTGTGCAAAAGAAAAGAACAGTTAGCTCAGACCCAAAGTATATAATTATTCAATGAATGAAACTGCTCAAAGGTATTTTTAAATGATGTCACAAAAAACTGTCTAAGACTTGAAAATGGACAAGACAGACCCAAGCATCCTTTGAATGCTGCACTAGACATTAACTAGAAGAACCTGTGCAATCATCTGACTCAGTAAGGTCATGCACTCGTTCACGGACAGTAACTCTAAGTGACTCTTTTCCCATAGCACTGTAAATAAATTGTGTCTGCTAGAGATGCCTGGAAGAAAAATAACCCCAAACATAACAGGGTGCTCTCTAGTTCCTCAAATTCTCCTGTATCTTCCACATTACCTAAGTTGAAAAGAACTGGAACAGACTTTCTCAGAAGCAGTTTTTGCTGAAAAAAAAAAAAAAGCAATGACTCCTCACTTGAGTTCACAAGTAATCAGACAACGGAAGCTTGATCTCTGTCTCCTTTACTTTGGCTGGAAAACCAGAGACAGACCACTGCCCTTTACCTTCCTCTTGAGTATTCCGTGATCCAGGATGGCAGAGCCTTGAATGACAGATACCTTCCCACCCCAGAGGACAGCAATTATCCCTGCCTGTGAGGCCTCAGGAGAGAGGCCTACCCTGAGGACAGCAATTATCCCTGCCTGTGAGGCCTCAGGAGAGAGGCCTACCCTGAAGCAGGATCCTGTAGGAAACAGACCTTTCGGAAACAGAGCTCAGACAACTACCAGTCAGACCAAGCCCTGACCAGAACAATTTGTTTGTGTATACCTCTTGGCCCTGGCTCCAATTCTTCCCCCACTGAAATGTAAAGCTCACATCAGTACTCTTAAGATCAGACTCAGGGTTATAGGGCTCCTTTATTTGTTCCTCTTCCCAATGTGGCCACACTGGTGAACCCTTGTCTGCTTCTCACAATCACGTATGTCTTTAATTGTCACACTGGGAAAGGTGTCCAAGGCCAGCCTGTTCAGGCTGCCATAGCCCTAGCTTTCACACTGAAAGTCCCAGTTACAAAATCTCGGGCACATGTTTCATTTTATATTGACGTACAGCATGCTTTCAACCTTTTGAAAATGTTTCTTTAGCACTGATGGTCTGTCTTAGTCAATGTTCTATTGCTGTGAAGAGACACCATGACCACGGAAACTCATAAAAAAAGAAGTATTGAATTGGAGGCTTGTTTTATACTATGAGAGGCTTCTCTCATTATGATTATGGCAGAGAACATAGCAGCAGGCAAATGGTGCTCAAAAAGTAGCTGAGCGCTACATCCTGAGAGACAAACCCTGGGCCTGGTGTGGGCTTTGGAAACCTCAAAGCCCACACCCAGTGACACACCCTTCCAACAAGGCCACACCTCCTACTCCTTGGAATCCTTCAAATAGTTTCACTCTCTGGTGAGAAAGCATTCAAATACATGAGCCTATGGTGGTCATTTCTATTAAAACCACCTCATGGTACAATTTAATACTTACTTCATTGTAGTTTCTAGAAAAGTATTTACTATAGTTCTCAGCAAGTGATCAATTACAACCCACCAGACTATGAATAATCGGCCTGTATTATTAGGAAGCCAGATCCATTCAGAGAAAATGAGGTGGCAGCAAACAGATGGCACTGACACACACAGCTAAGCCAGTTACATTCCTAGACTCCTACATACATCCATGGACAACACTGGGGTCCAGCCTGGAGTGCCAACTGCAGAGGTACGTTTGCGCACATGTACTGCTGATGTAGATTATTTAGAAAAACAAGCCGCTAACAATCATTACATAAGTTTCTAGAGATAAAGGTGTGTGTGTGTATGTATGTATGTGTGTGTGTATTCATGTATGTGTGTATATGTGTGTGTGTTTGTGTATGTGTGTGTTGTGTGTGTGTGTATGTGTTCGTGTATGTGTGTGTTGTGTGTAGCATTCTCACATGCACATGTGGATGGAAGTCAGAGGTTCACATCAGGCACCTTCCTGTACTACTCTCGACCCTCCTTTTGGAGATGAAACAAATCACTAGATGCTCCAGTCCCCAGCACTACGGTCCCTGATGTGGGTGCTGCAAATCCAAACTCAGGTCCTCATGCTTGAATAGCAGGCACTTCACTGTCCAGGCCTGCTCCCGAGCCCCTGAATACGTTTCTTAGTGGATACAATATAAACAAAATCCTACTAAATTCACAGAGATGTTGTGTAAATAAAATCCTGCTATGTACATATAGAAAGTAGTATAAAAACAAATGCTATAAAAGTATTAAAACAGTAAAATACAGCCAGGTCTATGTAATAAAGTTAGCTAAGAAAGTGGGGCATGAGTCCTACCTTATGAACTAAATAACTACATATCCAAAGTACTGAAGAAGAGACTTGTAGGCAAATACCAGCACAGCCCCTCCTTGCCCTTGAGAACCTCACAGCTAGCAGGGAAACAGTCCACACAAGGTGAAGAGTGAAACTCGAAACTCAAGTCTGTACCATCTTTGAAGGCACTCAAGGGCAGTCAAAATCTGCTCCAGAAACTAACCTTGTGGTTTATTCTTCTTACACATTTAAGCATAATAAATGTTAAGAAAAAGGTTTCCATGTGACAATTAGCTACATAGGAACACCCTAGCAAAGTAGCAGAGCACCTATGACCTTCTACTGGCTGATAAATGGAGCTCAGGGCTAGGCCCTAGAGAAAAGATCTGTGATAAGCATAAGGATTCATTTTATTGGTGGGTGATAAAAAGTGCATGGGGCCTGTTTCATAGGGATGAGTTCTATTCGCTGAGAGACAAAGCCCAGGATTAGTGCCTAAATGATTCTCAGGTACTGGGAGATTCAGGTGGAGGCTGGCAAAGGGTTACCAGGCTGTCAGACAACAGTCACTCAGGTCTTCCAGGTGAAAAGGCTTCATTGATCTCCTTCCTTTGAAGAAGGCCCATGTGACTGACAACTCTGGTTTCCCCAATGCTTATTCTAAACTGTGATCCCAACAGACAAACACTTTCAAATCCCACAGACTTTAAGCTTCCCAAAATACGGATTTGTGACTCTCTGCCTAGACCTTTGTAAACCTTATAAAGGAACTATTACAGGCATGGAAAAGGAAATGGGGCTAAATAACTCTTCTCTACACAAACAAAAGTAGGAGATTTTGGATTTTCAAGACAGGTAGCTTTGGAGCCTCTCCTAGTACTTGCTCTGTAGACCAGGCTGGTCTAGAACTTTCAGATATCCAAATGCCTTTTCCTCAAGTACTGGGATTAAAGGCATGTGCCACCACTGCCCAGAGTATTATTCATTTTCTAAGCCAGAAGATGCATCAGCTGAAATACCCATCCCAGGAGTTTGATGTATGTCAGTGTGATCCATAAAATATATTTACATAAAAAATATAGTACAGGATTTACATAGCAAAAATCAAAGATTTCTGCAAGTAGCAAGTATCCTACTAATAATTAAAAATAGGAATTAATGTAATTTATAAAAGAATTTAATTTAAACATAGTTTTTCAAGGAACAACCTATTCCATCAAATAATTTCAAGCTTCATGCATAGGTAAACTGCCCCTGTTGGTCACTCTTGGGTTTGGGGAACTAAGGGTTTCATGTTCCTCCTAAATATTTACAGAAACTACTTTCATCACCGAGGTTCCCTCCTCTTCTGCATCTCTGGTCTCTAGATGTCAATCCTGTGCCACTGAAATCCATTCATCGGCTGTAGTTACCTTGGTATCTTTACTTCAAAGTGTCTCAGAGCTGTGGCTAATGGACACTGAATTTCCATTGCTCAGCACAACTACTATAAAATTAATGTCCTAGAGAAAATGAGGCGCTTAGCCAGTGCTCAGTGGTAGTCCTGGTTCCTATCACTGAGCACTCTTCAGTCTGTAAGAGTCCATCCAGTAGGACAGGTGGTCAGCAGACTCAGGGAGGCCTTCACTAACAAGCAGACCCCGAGGGCACCACCTGAGAAGGGCTAAGGATTAAGTCCAAGGCCTGGTGCATGCCGGGAAGTGTTCTGTGACTCAGTTATAACCTCAGACCCCAAACACTCTACTGGCTCCCTCACTACCTCAAGGTCAGAAATTTGCATGACTAAAGCAGTAATAACCTTGGTCCCTTAGGAGACACAGATTTAAGCAAAATTCCAAACAGGCTTGTTTCTACAGCAATACAGATATAACTGTCCAGAAAACAAAATTATCTAAGCTGAATTTTTCTTGCAATAAATCCAAGTTTTTAAGAAATGTATTATACTTGCTGACACTGTTAGGCAGGGAGACGAGATTGAAGAGCCCCAATAGTTAGCCCCCCTAACAGTTGGAAAATTACTAAACTGTCCTGTCCTTGGATGTAAGCAGCTACACTTAAAGATAGACACCTTCCCCTGGTGGTCATCAAGGACTTGAAAATATTTCCCAGACCTCAGTCCTCAAGGACTTGGGAACATTCCCCAGACCTCAAGGTTCCAGGCCGGTCACAAAGTTCAGCCAGAGCACAGACATTGCCTAAGACAGATAACAAGACAGCCACAAGTGTGTGTGTTTGCATGAAGGTCTGGCACCGATTACCAAATACCCCCTTGTACCCTCACCACCCCGTTTGCAGTTTTAGGCTTTAAAAACTTGCTGTAATTTCTGCTCGGGGTTCACTCCTTCCCAAGGCTGCTGAACCCCAGCGCACCAGCTTAATAAAAATCCTCTTGCGTTTTGCAATGAACTTCGGCTCCCTGGTGGTCTTTGGGGAGAGGGTCCTGAGAGAAAGACTGAAGGGTCTTTCAGGCTGCTTATCAAAATCAACTCCTAACCATGTTCCTGTAAAGTCTTCATGACAGTTGTCCAGTATCTTAGCTATGTTTTTACTGCTGTGAAGAGACACCATGACCACACCAACTCTTTTTTTTTTTTTTGGTTTTACGAGACAGGGTTTCTCTGTATTGTTTTGGACACACCAACTCTTATACCTCTTATAAGGGTAGCATTTAACTGAGGCTGGCTTATAGGTTCAGGGTTTATCCCATCGTTGTCATGGTAGGAAGCATGGCGGCATGCAGGCTACCATGGTGCTAGAGAGGTAGCTGAGAGTTGTATATTCGGACTTCGAGGCAACCGGAAGAGAGAGTGACACCAGGCCTGGCTTGAGCACTGGAAACCTCAAAGCCCACAGCCAGTGACACCCTTCCTCCAACAAGGCCATAGCTCCTAAATGTGCCACTCCCTAGGAGCCTATGAGGGCCACTTTTTTTCAAACCACTAGATCCAGATACCTAACTGAATCTAACACAAGTAATCTTTTAAACTTACCCTCCCTTGGAGATACAGAAAGGGTGCTAAGACCAAACAACAGCCAAAGCCTACACCAAGTCTTCTACCCAACGCATTACTGTGCCCGCACTGGAGGCATTCGAGTAACTCTGTAGCTACTGGACAGTCAAAGGGATGTCCTGTTATTCACAAACAATTCTGGGAACCTTTGGGATTAGATTACATAAGATAATTCAATTTGCCTTTTAATTCACTTAAATCCTTAGGAAACCTAATTCTTAAACACCCACAGGGGGAAAAACCAAAACCAAACAAAAAAACATTGTAGGTAACCAGTTTGGATACCAATTAACATTTTCTAAGACAACACAAACTTACTCTTCAGTCTGTCAACAGGTAACTGTCCTGGCAGGAACAAGAGAGACCTGTGCCTCTGTATGGCTATCCAACTACTGAACCAAAAGACCCCCAAGAAACCGAAGTTTCTCCAGGAATCCTGTGCAAAGAGAAGAAGGAAATCTTGGATGCCCTGATGTTAAGGAGGTCAGGAGCTTATTCTCTGGAGAGACTTCCCATGATTCTGAAAACTCGGCAGAGCATCTTGTAGGAGGGATTGGTGTCATACAGCAGTGATGAGGGGGACTGGTCATACAGTGGTGATGGGGACTGGTGTCATACAGTGGTGATGGGCCAAACACGCCACCTTGACCAGGATCAGACCTGGACCTGGACTACTTAACTATGTATGCCTCTTGCCCCTATTTAGACCCAAGCTTCGTGTTAGGACCTTAGAGACGGACTTGGGAATGGAGCAGTGAACCTTTGTATTCCTCTTGTCAATATGGCCACTTCCAATCAGTCTCCTTTTCTGCTTCCCACACTGTGTCTTTGGGTGGACCACTGAGGACTGGTGGTGAACCTGACTATCAAGGAGGCTGTCAGGGCCAGGTTCACCTTAACCATTTTGGACATTATGTATGCAGTCTATGCATTAAAAACATCCACACTGTAGCTGGGCTTGATGGCTTTAATCCCAGCACTCATGAGGCAAAGGCAAGTGTATCTCTGAGTTTAGGCTAGCCTAGTCTATATACAGTTCCACGACAGTCAGGGCAATATAGAGAAAAACCTGTCTTTTTTTTTTAAGAAAAAAGTTCACATTGTGTACAACCCTATTATCACAATACCAAATTTCTGCATCACCCCAATCAGAAACTCTATTATATTGTAGGTACCGCTCCCACTACCTCCAGGGCCAGGAAACCACCATTCTACTGGCAGTTTTTAGGGGCTTCACTAAGTGGATGATGACTTTATTCGTCCCTGTGTGATGGACCTGTTTTACTTAGCAAAATGACTTCAAGGTCATACACACTGTACCATGTGTTGAAATTTCTTTCACCCTTATGTGTTTATGTGTGTTGTATATGTATACATACACTACACTTGACTGTGTACATACACATGTTGGGGGAAAGGACTAGTGGTCAACACCAGTGTCTTCCTCTATCACTTTAAACCAACGTATTCTTTCAGACAAGGTCTGTCAATGAACCTAGAGTTCACTCGGCAAGTATACCTAGTCAGCAACCAGGGATCCTCCTGTCTCTGCCATCCTAGCCCTAAATGTAGGCAGATTTTTCTGTCCTGCCAGCCCACTCTCAAATAAATATACAGATACTTACTATTAATTATAAATGCTCAGCTGATAGCTTATGCTTGTTACTAATTAGTTCTTACAACTTAAATTAATCCATATTTCTTATCTACACTCTACCATGTGAAGGTACCTTTTCTCAGCATGGCATGTTCATCTACTTCATCTGAGTCTGGCTGCCAACTCAGCCCTCTTTCCCAGCATTCTTTCAGTCAAGTTCTCCCGCCTAACCTCTTTCTGCCTAGTTACTGGCCAGCTGGCTCTTTATTAAACCAATGAGAGCAATAGATCTTCACGTTGTACAAAAGGATTATCCCATATCAGCTAAGACTACAAGTGGACACAACACCCAGCTTTTTAATGTGGGTGCTGGGGATCTAAATTAAGTCAGGTCCTCGTACATGCATAGCAAGCACTTTACTGACGGGGGCAACTCATCAGACCCAATTTCCTTCTTTTAAAAGCAAATTAGCTTCATTCTACTTTGTATGTAGAGCATATTCTGTCTCTCCATTCATATCTCATGAATATTTAGGCTGCTTCCAACTTTTAGCTGCCATAAATAGTGTTGCTCTGAACATGGGTGGATCTTTAACATTCTATTTGCCATTATTCTGTATATCTAACCAGAGATGGCACTGCTGGGTCACATGCAGTCCTGGTTTTCATGTTTTGAGGAACCACCATACTGTTTTTCATGGTAGTGGGGCCATTTTAAATCACCATAAAAAAAACACAGCAGGACTCTAATTTTCCCACATCCTCTTCAACACATTTGTTATTCTGTTTTTTAAGACAGCATCTTTAAAACCAATTAATTGAACTAATTTTTTATCTCGTCTATGCAGTTGGCTTAGGATGTCAGAAAACCTGATTTACATCAACACTCTAATACTTCTTGGGAGGCAATTTTAATAAGACAGCTGAAGAGAACACGAAGAGAAGGAGAAAAAGACAGGAAGAGAAAGAAAGGAAAGAGAGTGAGCTCTAAAATCAGACTATATACAGATCTGTAACAGCCACTTCCAAGGTGAGGCGTCTCTCTAACCTTCACTCCCTTTCCTGTGAAATGCCCCAACACCTTGTCTTCAAAGCTCTTGGGAGAAGTCACATACTACAGCACTTCACATCAACACCTAACGAGCACTAAGGTAAGGAGAGATGGGATGGGATGGAAGACAAAGTTTTGTTATTTCTGGAAAACCACCAGAACTTACAAAAGGCCTCATCTTGGCACTCCAGTATAGATTTATCATCCATCCAGATGACATTGTCTTAATTGGGCATATACGTCCCAGGCCTCAAGGATGTCATCAGAGTTGATATTAATAGCATTTCTCATCGACACTTTTTAAAATGTAAGAATGCTAACATATTCTTCCACGGAGCAGACAGCACGTGAGGAAAGAAGCAGGGGCAACAGCACTAAGTCCCACCTCCCTCCCCATGGTTTGCAAGCAGTAACGAGAACTCACCATGTTCCTGAAATTGTAATTAACCTAGTTATGCAGTAAAAGAGGAGAGGCCACTTTGATGTAGCTCTTCACCTCTCTTTTGTTGGTTCACCAATTAAACCTTTGGCTTTGGCTAAATTCATATGGTACATGGAAAAATAGAGGCACCAGCAGTTGAAGACTGTGTAGGTATCTTTTTCTTGGAACCGCAACTGGCTTTTCAATGATATTCACAGAATTGAGGCTATGTATTCAAAATCACACAACAAAATCGCTGCCATTAGCCTCTTTCTAAAAACTTACTAAACAAATCGTAGCAAAATACAAAAACCTTGGAAGGTTATAAATATCCGGTGAAGTGTTATAAGAAGATGAACACATTTAAATGAGTCAATTACACGGGTTTTCAAATAAAAGCTAAGAGCAAAGGATGCAAAGCAAAGTTTTGCAAGACCCCTGTCATATTTAAAGCCCTTCATACTCCTAATCCGCATTAGCTTTGTCAGTTGAGTCCCATCAATATTACAGTGTATTCTGAATGACTCCTTATAATTTTGACACATTATTCATATATATACACTGCTGAGAAATATTCATGTCAAATAACACTCTAAAAACCACAGTTACTCTACTGGCTCAGCTCTCTAATCTTTCACTCCTGTAATTTCAAGCCATGCCAACCTCTTTCTTCTATCCTCCCAAAGAGATGGCTCACAACATCACGCCATCTTGATAATGGTGTTAGTTTAGGTTTATTAGCTCTGGATTAAAAAGAAATCTATGCTTTAATAACTATTCTTTGAAATATTCCACTTTCTGTAATGAAGGCATGTGGATATGTAATTTTAAATATTTCTACAGTCCTTCAAGATTTTATAATGGATGTTGGCAGATTTTCAAAGGGCTCCTTAGCCAGTCTTCAGAAAGCCTGGGGTTACATTGTAGAGACCTATTATTACTGGGTGTTGGTGACTTGGGCTGAAACACTACAGGCCACAAAGCATGCCCTGCAATATAAATTCCAAAAGCAGTGTCATCACTCTAACAGTAGTAAGAGCGCTTATGCTTTGTACACCAGATACCTGGAGTACCTGGCGTCACATCATTCCCTCTCTCCGGAGGCACCCTTACAAACAGACCACCCAGAGGAAGCCAATAAGGAGTTGAGTGTCTGAGAGGAGCTGCAGGAGACATGGGATGGTGAATATGATCAAATGCCATTGTATACACATTCTCAAAGAATAAATAATTTCTTAAAGGGGGGAAGAAGTTGAGTGTTGACAAGCAGGGCACCTCCCTGTCACTGTTTTTACCCTCAACCCCACCCCAGTAACTGCTCTTGTGAAAACTCAATCTCATCCTCGAGAGGTGAGTTGAGTGCGACTTTGTGCCTCGTACTGACATCGCTGTCACTGGAACTGCTATTCAGTCGCTGTTAATCAAAAGTCGGAGAGCTTCTGAATCTCCAAATTGCCACCTTTGTCACCATTCTTGTGACAAAGAATCTGGTCACAATGCTTGGACAGGAAACCACATCTTGGGATTCTCACTGTGATGGTTTCAACCCCAGAGTTTTATGACATTTCCCAAGACACTTAAGTGACAGATCATTCATTCAGAGTAGCTGTGTCACACATAAAGACCCTGTGAACCACATACTCCTCCATGAACACTCTTAATTTCAGCAATTATATGAATGTCCTTTCTAGCAATTTCCTATTCCCGGCACTGGATGCAGCAGGGATCCAGCATGGACCACAAACTACACTCAGCTCACATTCTCCCTCAATTTGTCATAGACTCATTCTCCACTGGGGCACAGTGCTGCTGCCAATATTAGAGATGTGAACTTCGACCCCTTGTCCAAGGTGTTTCTTCTGTAATCAACCACACTATTTCACTTACGGGAAGAATGATTCTTTCTGGTTGCAGCATATGACCGACTCATCTCTTTGGTTGGGATTCGCACCTGCTACTGGGGACTGGCAGCTCTGTAGTGGAGAACGACACAATCTCTGACCCACAGAGTTTACATTCTACTTAGGTAAAGCAGACATACTCAGGCAAGCACATAGTGCAGTAATACAGGACCCAGGAGGTAAGAGGGAGGAGAACCTGGGTCAGCAGCTGCTGGGGGACCTGCAGTCCACTAGTAAAACAGTGCAGGAGGGAGCTTTGTAAAGCACTGCTTGTTTTGTGTCGCTTGTAACATACAATTCAGAACAAATCTCAACTCTTCTACAGACAACCAAGGTCCACATGCAGCGGCCTGGCCTCCTCCAGACTCATGGGCTGCCATCTTCTCTTGCTGCGTATGCTCTGGCAATGACGTCCATCCTTCCTCCAGGGTGGCCCTTAGTGTCCCCTTGCTCACACTCCCCCCCCAAAGAAGTGCTTTGATGCTCAGAGGAGGGAACAAGGATGGGAATGACCAGTTCACAAACTGTATCAATGTAACAAAAAACAACAGAGAGGCTCCCACCTATCTAAGACCATTTATTTCATTATCAATCTTACAAATGTCAAAAATTTTGCATTATATACAAAAATACTTTGGTACATTTTTAATTAGGGAGAATAACAGTTCAAATATGTTTAATTTTCCCTTCTCCTTCCAGTTCATTAAGGACATCAGTTTGCAGATGTAACACCATATGACTCATACAGAAACTAAGAAAAATTAACAACCAATTCTTTTTTTTTTTAACAAGCAATTCTTGAGCAAAAGCAGTTTGTAAATAATCATCATGAATACAGACAAAATGAGAATAGCCCAGCTAGGAAGATGGGTAAAGACATCTAACCCAACTTTGAGCCTTAGAAATCATGAAAGAAGCTAGCACACATCTATATGAAGAAGCTAGCATTCATGTTCATGAAAGAAGGCAGCACACATCTATAATCCCAGCATTCCTACAGTGAGATGGGAGGCAGAGACGGAAAGCAGCCTGGAGTCCTCAGTGCAGCCACAGAAACAAGGAAGACCTTGTCTCAAACCAGGTGGAAGGTGAAAACTCATTCTCGAAAACTACCCTTTGCCTTCCACACACATGCTGTGCCATGCATGCCTGCACTTGTATGTGCACATACATACATACATACATATCTTTTTAATGTGAGCACTCACGGTGCATCAGTACATACAATTTTTCACTTAGACCAAACTACTGAGTGACACTTTAAGTCCCTTCAGTATATTGTTCCTAAGTCCTTATAAGGTACTATCTTGTTAGGTGCCACAGACATTTCTAGAATGTGTGAGTTAGAGGCCCCACTTTCAAAGAGGTTAGAAAATGTGGGAAGAACCTCCAAGAAGACTCAGAAGATAACAAACAAAAAAGCTTTGAACAGAAGCTAATAAGGGAAGGAGAAAACTGACTGCCATGCCATCCTCTGCCTCCACATACACACAAGAGCACACATGCGTACACACACGCCTTATATACACACAAACAACGACGAATTAAAACATGTGTTTTTTAAAAGAAAAGTAAATTGTGGTGACAAGACAAAATACATGGTATCATTAAATCCCTCTAGGGGCGGGGGTTTAGAACTACTTTCCAGATAATTAGATGTAATTACATACACAATTACAGTTTTGAGTATTCAGCAGGATTGGCCATCTTGTTTCACAGTCGTGTGTGTGTGTGTGTGTGTGTGTGTGTGTGTGTGTGTGTGTGTGTGTGTGTATGTTTTGTTGTGTATGTATGCAGGATGGAAGAGATAAAGGGTTGAGGTTTTTCCACCTGTCTGAGCAGAAAGCTTTCTTTGTGGGTGGTAGCTGTGCCTCCACTACTCAAGATAAAATACCTGCAATTTGGAAATGTCTTGGATAATCGTTGTCTCCTCATTGACTTCAAGAGAACCCAAGCCAAGCCCTCGCTTAATCTTTGTGAACTCCCTCCTCCACCAAGGCCTCTTCACTAGACATAAGCAGCCTGTAGCTACAGCTGATTAAAAACACTTATCCAAGTAACCCTCCAGTCAGCAAAATGATCACATGAATGGCTACATCCAGCCACTCCCCCAGCAAAGACTGACAAATGAGGAAAGACAATTGCAAAACAGAACAGCAAGAGAAGTCAGTAAAGGAGACCATAAGCCTGGGCTCATTCTATTGCTAAGCTCTTAAAGGCTGGGGGCGTAGGGGGGCACGGGAAGAGGGGGCCCTGGGGGAGTAGACCCAAGGAGAGCCTCAGGCTTTCCATTTGCTTCCAAGGTAAAAGAAGAAAAGGACAGGTTGATCCCATTCTATCGAAGCAATGAATGTCTGCCCATGTCCCCAATCAGGTGTTTATACCTGTAGTGACATTTTAGAAATTCTCTGTGTACAACTGTGCAGGCCAACATTTTCATGGAGAATGCAATGGGGCTAGAACAGAAACTCTTTCTTTCCCTTTTAGTCTTCAGCTCCTCATGTCAAGTGACTTTTTTAGGGGGGGACAACTGCACCACTGGAAACAAACTTGACCCTTGTCAATTGCCCAAACCCGATTGACTTGTTCCCAGGTCACAAAACGAACCTGACACTTGTCTTATGACATGAAGATAATGTGAACAGAAAGGCAAAGTTAAGCCAAATCCAACATGAAGTCAAGTTCTATTCATGTAAAACTGTGACCTAAGGGGGTGAGGGGGGAAGGAACAGCAAGATCAAGCACTATATTAAATCCTCATGGAATAAGGTAGAGGCAAAACTACCGCATCACACACTGAAAATGAGAGCCCCAAGCAGGGAACCCGTTAGTAATGTCTCCCAAAACCCCAGTCCTGTGAGTAAAATTTACAAATTCATCTCTCTGTCACAAACAAGGAACTGACTTGGGCAAGAGAGCAAAAATGAACTTGTAGGCGTGTGTGAAAACAGCTGATTCAGAACACATTAACCTTGTGTGCCACAGAGAAAGACCTGCCGTCTGGTTCCCCGGTCTCAGCTGAAGAGAAGAACGTGCAGCCTGCCTGCCAAAGCTTAAAGTGAGAGGCACCCAATGCACACATTTTTTTCCGTACCATCACTCCCACATCTGGACGGTCTGAGGCCTTGAAGGACTCAGGACTGTGAGAGGTTCATCATGTTGGTACTGAGCAGGTTATCGGGATCATATATCACCAAGAGAAAGAAAGAACACCAGGCTAGCCAAGTCTCTCTCTCACAATACACACACACACACACACACACACACACACACACACACACACACACCATGCTTCTTTGCATGCAGAAGTCCTCTCATGTCCCTGGAGTATAGGAATGTGTTACACATGTTGAGAAAAGAGCGTGAGCGAAGGCCTGCATGAGCAGAGACCACGTTACCTCTGTCAAAACTGGAACATACAGTACCAAATACAGACTCACACCTGAAATTCATGCAAAGCATCTGAAACCAGGGTGTGTCATGGGGCTCCACCAGGTCTCTCCCATGGGGATCTGACAAGCAAGTCTGGGTATCTGGGTGGTGCCTGAGAATGTTTTGCAATTAACAAGCACCTAAAGAAATACATAAGCTCAGGCAAGTCTGGGAACACTGACTGGAGGGGGGGCACCCAAGCTATGAGCTATAGCACTTAGTAATAGCACCAATTGCGTTAGCTTACAAATGGGAATAGCACACAATAGCCTTCTTACACAATACCAGTATTTTGACAATATCCATTTTAAAGAAAGGTTGGTAGGTTGTGCACCACTGCTCAGCTAATATATGACAGAAATGAGACCAGAACAGAGACCTACCTCCAGCAGCTGTACTGTGACCATTAGATACACAGCCTCACTGCCAAGCACAGATCCTGTCCACCTTATACAAAGTAACAGCAGCTTTACTTATTCCCAAAGGCTGAAAAACTGAGGAGAAATATTTCTGAGTTAGCTCTTTCAAATCGCTGCCTGCATGCTGAGACTCACATTGCTTCTATGCATGCTACCTTCGTGTCTCTGGTTCAGTTTTGGTCTAAGACTCTAGACCTGTCCCAGGGAGGTAAAAAAGAGCCAAGCAAAAAGGCCAGGTGCTCCTCCCACACAAACAACACAAACAACTAGCTTAGCAGAATTACAGTGTGTTATAATTCAACCCCTGTTATCTGTGAGATGGAAGGCTGGATTTCTGTTTTCTTTAAAAACAGGGTTGAGTAGTTGAAAAGAGCAAGTGGAGTTAGGTATTTGTATCAACTTATGAAGAACAATAAAAAGATGCAGGTGGTCCCTGCCCTCAGATGTTCCATGTTGATTCTTCGACTTTGCGATGGGGTCATGGCCGAAAGCATCCAATGGGAACAGTGGTTCACACTTAGAACTTGCATCTCCCAGCGCTGCCTGGCTTTCTCTCCCACGGCTGATGAACGGCAAAGGCAGTTGGAGATCAGGGTGGGAAGCAAGCCATACTCTGCAGTGTACAGAGCAGCTAAGCTCAGGAGGGAGGTGGACAGGTTAGGGTTGCTGAAAGCCCCGCGCAATCTTCCATTCACAAGTGGTGGTGTATCAGGACAGAAAGCCTCAATCGTAAGTAAGCCAAGAAGTATCTGTGTTCAAATATTTTTCTCTCTGTTGTCTTATCACAGCTAGCATTAAGGTTTTTTTTTCTTTTCAAATTAATCCTTTTATTTGTCTTTAGTTAAAAATGAAAGGCTTAATCTGTTGCAGGATAAGTAACCACAGCCCTCTCGGATTAGTTGGAAACTCATTTGAGTTTCAAAAGGAAACAAAAACCAAATCATGACTCACCCAACTACTTGCTGGGGCCCCTACAGCACACAGAAGGACGGGGACAGATGACTCACCCAAGTACTTGCTGGGGCCATTATACATATACCAGGGGCCTGCAGAGACCCTAGTGCCATTGACTCCTTTCTCCTAAAGGCCAACTGAGGGCTTGTCATGTTGTAACAAAGTAAGAAAGACGGAACTAGGGAAGGTGTCCCTACGATGGAGTCACCAGAGCAGTGACATGAGGGGAATGCAGATCAGGCACACCTATGGGGGAGACGCCCCCAGAGGGCACAGTTCCCTACATCCTACCCAAAGAACAGACCTCCAGCCTTTCTGTCTTCAGCAATGGCTCAGTCTAGGAGCTGGGAATCCTTCTCTGGCCTGGGACACTCTCCCTCTCATCCTACAGACCTCTAGCAGAATGCCGTGACCCAGGGGGACTTTTCTGACCTCCTGGTCATATGTGAACCCTCCAACTTACTTCTATTGCACATGGCACTCTCCTAGTACTAATCACAACTATAATTACATCATTTCTGTGGTTGCCTGCCTCCTATACCATTCATTCAGGTGGAGTTGACACTGGTTGGACTCTGTTTGTTTGTTTGTTTTTTATCCCCAATGCTTCAAAAAGAGCAAAGTCCAATATATGCTGGGGAAGAAACGAAGCACCCCAGGTGCTTCTATGTGTTCTCTCAAGGACAGCCAGGCGCTTCCCTCCTCACTGTTTTGTATATACCACAGATTTCCTTCAAAACAGATGTTAGGAACTATGAAAAATCCACGCAGAAAAACAAAATGAAGGCACAAACTGAGCAGGGTAGAATATGTCTATGTGGAGCCTGAGTTCACATTCTGAAGAGCAAGATTTTGAAACAAAGTGAATGCCACCTAAGATCACACAGGTCAACCACAGAACCAAGCCAGCTCACATGAGTAAGTACTGCCACACAGGAACAGGAAGCAATAGAAAACCCCAAACTCCTCGAGGCCTGTCCATTCGTGCCCTATGGTCTAGCAAATGTAGCCATCTCCAGAGTTCTAACACCAAGTGTGGGTTTCTCAGATGCTCAGTCCGGGCTGCCCCGTTTACAGGTCCAGAGGATGGAAGGGCCTGCACAGGGTGGCACAGCTAGTGAGCAGGGTGGTCTGCGCAACAAACTCCATCCCCATGAGCTCATCCATCCCCTGAAAGCACTGCCTGAGCTGATAAAAGCAAACAGAAGGATGGTGTCATTCCTTCTCCGTAGCTGCCATGGATCCGAGTCCTACAACAAGCTTCCTGTCCCTACTGAGCAACAGAGCCCAGGAATACCGAAGCCCCAGGCTCTGGACAATGGGGAGTCGTCTAAGCAGGCAGCTGGAACTTCTTTATCAAACACTCTGGGTCACCAAAATCACATTTTTAAAAATGCATGATCACCCTTCTGTGCAAGAGCAGAGGGGCAGAAAGAGGCCTGAGCCATGGGATGCAGCCCTGAACACAAAACAGCACATGAATTCCAAGATCTCTGCATTAAACCTGATGCATTTGGAAGTTTAATTTCTATGAGAACCAACACCTCATCCCTTCTCCAAACCAGTCAGTTAACAACTAATGTACTGCTACCATAATACTACTTCTAGCCACCTCTGGTTTAGGCCACCACTGGTCACATGAGACTCTTATAGGGACATCATCCTAACTGGCCTCGTCATGCTCAGGAGTTTCAAGCTAGCAGAGTACACTGTCACCATGGTGTGTCAACACAAAGAGAGAACCTCTCTTCTGACCTGGGGCTCCAAACCTGTGGTTCCCTCAGTTACCACAAGCCCTAGCTCAGCCTGCAGCAGCATGAAGCCTACTAAACACCCTTGACAAATCTACTCAGGGACAACTTACTGACTAACTCTCGTTAGCCCCAGTCAATCAACCAACACATGGCCACCTCAGACACCAAAAAGGGCTGTGCGAGAGAACCCTTTGCTTAAAAGTATGGTCATTGGTTCCATGGGGTTTGAGAGGTTTTGGCTCTTAAGAAAGAAAATATATATCCAGTGAGAATATATATAAGAGTATTTCAAATATTTAAAGAGCTGAACAAAACTACCATTCTAGGATCCTGACCCCACCTGGGGACTGAGATGCAGGGGTGTAAATTTAACCTCACAGTTCATTGCAGTTCCCCTGGGGCTATGTGCTTAAAAAGTTTGTCAAAGTAGTGTCAGATTGGCACATAAACAATTTCGTCATTCTTGAATCTGACCAATTCAAGACAGAAAATACTTCAGGGGAAAAATTTATCTGTCCTGGACATGCACAGGCTTTTTATTTAAATCATGTTAAATTAGGCATTGCAAGCAATCCGGAGATGACTTAGAGTTTACAGAAGGGCATGTGTGGGTTATATGCAAATATTGCCTCAATTTTTTTCCCCAAAGGGTCTTGGGCATTCTCAGATCTTGTTTAAAAAAGCAACACAGACCAATCTGACACTATCACAGCACATAAACACTGAGGGTCTGGAGGCTGGGTATATATAGTAGAGTGACTCCCGGTCTGATACATGTGAGGCTCTGCATTAAACCCCACCACTGCAAGAGGAAAATATGTAAGTTTTAGAGTATACAACTTCAAGTAGCATCACCAAATGACAGACAGATGCTAAGTAGACAGAGCATACAGATACGGGAGACAGAGGGGGAGCAGGACTGGAGAGAGAAAATATACTAGGCTACTTTATACAGTCTGCTTTTTGATTCTTAAGGACTCATGTAATTAGATATAACCTACCTGGATCCAGGGACCTTTCCAATCCATAACATCTGTCACAGCCGCACAACCCTTCCCCATAAGGTAATGAATTTACAGGTTCTGACGCTCTTACACACGACGCTTGCATCCTTCCTTCCTTTTTCTCTCTTACTAACAGACTCCACCCCCTTTGCACTCCTAGCTTCTCTGTCATCTGTTCCTGGCTAAAATGGCCTGTTTTCTAATTCTCTACTTCACCTTTTTCCAGAATGTTACTTAAATGGCTTCCTACTTGTCACACCCTTGTGAGTTTGTGTGACATTCGTCTGCAGGGTTGTGCTGCTCTTTACTACCAGTGAGTAGAGCCCACTACTGAGGAACCTTCTGCTGAGGCACAGACCAGTTCCTTTATCGTCTACTATGTGCTTTGCAGTTCTAGAAAAAACTGCTAGGAATATGAGGCCAGGGGTTTTTGTGCAAACAGAATTTCATTTCTCTTGGTACAAACCCAGGAGCAGAAGGGCTGGCTTGTACTTGAAGAAACTTCTTGATTCCTTCTTGGATGGAATGCATCACTTAGTATCTCCACCAGCAATGTGTCAAAGAGCTCTAGTTCCTCGGCGTCTTTGCCCAGACTTTGTCTTAAACAGTTTTGTTCAGTTTTACTGACTTTGGGGTATTTTAATTGGTACACTGTGTTTCTTTAAGCTTTTTATTTTAAAATAATTCTAGATTGATGTAGAAGTTGCAAAAATTAGACTTCTAGTACATTCTCCCCCTAGCTGCCCCTGTCTTACAAAACCGCAGCACAATGATTAAAAACAGGAATGTGACGTTATACCATACCAGTGACTAAACTGCAGGCCTCTTCAGGTTTCACTATGCACTAGTTTTTCCTCTTTCTGTATACAGGTCTATACTTGAACTTGGACGTACAGACTTACACAACCACACTCACATCAGAACACAAATCTGATGCATTGGAGCATATTCAATACGGAAAATGTTCTTCCCTCAGAGACACTTGGTCAATCAGGATTTTCTTTTGCTCTCAATTTTTACCCTAAAGCAAATTTTAAAAAGCAGTTATTGGGCTGGAGAGATGGCTCAGCAGTTCGGAGCGCTGATTGCGTTTCCAGAGGACTCAGGTTCCATTCCCAGCACCTGCATGATGGCTTGCAATTGTAGATAATTCCAGTCCCAGAGCATCTGGTGCCCCCTTCTGACCTCTGCAGGCACCAGACACAGCGCCTGTACAGGCGTACATAGAGGCAAAACATTCAAATGCATAAAGTCATAAAGGGGGCAAGGAATCATGCAGGGCATTGTGTCTCCTTCACGTCATCCCAACACTCAGAACGCAGAAGCAGGAAGATCAAGCTCAAAGCCAGCCTGGACTACACAGGAAGCTCCAGGCTAGACTTGACTATGAAAGCTTCATTCCTGACCTAAAAAATACTAAACAAACGAGACAGTTATCTCCTCCACAGCTGCTATGTGCCAATTTTCAGGTCCTGTTTATGCAGTCAGAAGACAATGGCCACTGTCTTCAAAGGAACTTCGAGCAGATTGCCACGCACACACAAGGCTGATGTGTACTACCTGTACTACCCGCAGTGACAAGTCGCAAGCATAGTCTGGTTAAGACTGAGAGGAAGGCCCTAGGAAGCAAACCCCATTCTCAGAGTCAGTGCTACAGACCCTCCACAGGAACAGAATAGCCAAGTCCCAGAACTACTAAGTATTAGGCACATAGCCAAAATGCTCTCAAAATAGACAGATCTACCAAAGAACTTGAGGGCTTAAGAGCGTCACTGAAGACCACTCATCTCTTTGGACCAAAGCTTGACTCAGAAGATAAACAGAATCATCTATTCTCCAAGTGATGTTACCTCCGGGATGAAATAATACTTTACAATAACCTTCCCCCACACACCCATCTGCCATTTTCACTACTCGTTCCAGATGCTATTAGAAATGGTGGACACAGTGACGGCACCAGCTTTTAATTAATGTCTACCCTAATCTTCTCTTCTTGTTTGTAGGACCTATACTTATAGGCAGAATTGGTCCTTTATTCTTTTAGTCTATTACTAATCTCTACTGCTATTTGTAGCCACCTCCCTGTTCAATACTAGGAGTCCCAGTTACCTGATACATCTCTTTATCTCCTGGTATCCATACCCCAAGTTCCCAGACACACGGCAGGTGAATCAAAGAATGTTTGGCAAAAGTGACGTGTAGCGATCAGATTGCGTTATTAGCAGCAGGGTTTCAAGGAGGTGGGCTGAGAAGCAGATGGATCTTAACGGCAAAGAATCAATCAAAGATGCGGTATAGACAGTCTAGTTTAAGAAGTGCACCATAAAGCAACTAAATATTAGCAGGGAGATGCCTATGTGTCTGGAGAAGACAAGGACGGGCCCACAGGAGGTGAGGGTTAGAAAACAATTAGATTCCCACACAACTGAGGCTCGCAAGCAGCTAAGCAGCATGGTCGGGGGAAGAACAGATCTGCCCTGCTATTCTAACGGTGGAGAGAAAGCGCAAGCTGTGTCTTATGACTTCATTTCTAAGGGCAACTGCCAAGAACTGTGCTGGCAGAGACGCAGCACTCAAGAGGCATCGAGAATTGGCAACAGCTGTGACGGCAGTGGTCAGGACCTCCTCCAGCAAAGGGGTGGGGCAGTGGGACACTTGCAGAAAGTCTCTTTCCAGAGAGACTAATCTTTCAATTGTCACATCAAACATCCGAATCACCGCCCCGCACCCGCCCCTCCCGCCACACACACCCAGGAGACCTCGAGTACAAGGCTATGGCCTGGATTTGGCAGCCTGTGAGCTTGCCTCTCATCTGCTGAGTCTCCTGAGCCAGCTCTGAGGAAGCTCACAGGCCAAAGGAACTGCTAGGAAACTCAGACATAGCTCTCAGTCCTGCATTACAGTTTGCTTCTACACACAAAGAGCATTTATATTTAATGGCTCAACAATGAAAAAACTCTCAAATCAAAATGATGTTTTATAACCTAAACTTTAAGATGCCTGCAGTCCCACCCATGATTCTAGATGCCACTAAGCCCCAACACAATCGGTCACATGGCTTTTTAGAGGACTGCCCCCCAACAAGCAATGGTTCATTTTGACCGTTGGCCAACCCACAGTATCCAGTCCCCCTGGGGCTGTTGAGATATGTAGCATGAATAATAAAAGCCCAGAGGCAGACACTGAGGTTCAAGCTGAAGATCAGAAAAGCAAAGCAGCTGGCCACTAGCTCTTATCTTTACCTCAGGCTTAAAGGGCTGTCCTCTCCTCACAAATCCTGTACAATGCTGAGTGCACTGTTTTCTACCAAGTCTCAGACTGCAACCCTTCCCTGTCTGAAAACTAAATCTCACATGAGACCCTTTGCTTCTTTTTATACCTCTCAAATCCTAGGATTAAAGGCGTGAGCTCTGATTCACTAACATAAAGCCTAGTATGGTCTTGGACTCATACAGATGCCCCTGCCTCTGCCTCTCAGGTACTGATATGAAAACCATGTGATCCCAAGTACTGTGATCATATTTGTGTGAGCTGTTTCTCTTTTAGGCTGGATCAATTTCATGTAGCTCAGTGTGACCTTGAACTAACAGAGATCCATCTGTCTCTATCTCCCCAGTCCTGAGACTGACTAAATGTGTATATTACCACATCCTGGCTCTATGGCTGTAGCTAGCTTTGCATTTTGATCTTCAGTGGCTTTATTGAATTATAAACAATATATCACAATTCCCCCTTTTTGTCTAATACAGAAAAGGAAAACTACAACTAACATAAGAAAAACTACATACAATAAGTACAATAAAAATATATAATATATAGGCAATAAGTACATCAACAATGTCTAGTCCATTTGCATTTTACAAATTCAGAGAAAATATTCCATTATCTATTCTACCTTGGTGAATTCAAAGTCTTGTACCTAATTTACTTTCTATTCTAATTTACATTATCAAATTATCTTTTAATGTCGCTCAATCTTTTATACTTTACATCTCTTTAGTGAGTTTCTTTTCTGAATCTGGTAAACAAAACTATTGATTATCTAGTCTTCAACTCCCTCAGAGACCCAAGAAGGAAATAATATTAACTGAGTAAGCAGGAAGTTCAAGCAAGTGACTTCCAAAAAATGTGAAAACTGCCAAAACAGCTGGCTACCTGGACAGTCACCCAAGGTTCTTCTACAACATTGGGACATCCATCCTTGGCCTAAAGGCCTAGCATCTCTGACAGACTTTTCTGTGAAGCAGGATATTCTGAAGGACTGTCCCACCTTATCTTGGCAATGTTTAAAATCAATCTCTTTTGTGTCCTGTTGTCCAATTTGGACAACATACTACCAGTAGTCAAGGCAAGGGCACTTTTTTGCCCAGTGGCTACTTTTGCCACAAAAAAGGTAAACTCCATGTGGAGTTTCTTCAATGCCCATCATCTTCTCTGAAGTAGATCGGTGCTGCCAGAAGCAGACATGTCTCATTGCCATAAAAAAAGAACCTATGTTATTAAAATATCTTAAATGCTATGTTCTGTGAAGTGTTTGATGATGACCTGTCTAGAATATATGTTTGACCTTAAAAACATACCTAATGTGACTATAAATTGGATTGTAATAGGTGACTAATTACTAACCTGCATTTCCTTATTATCCTGTATAGTTGGCAATAATAACATTCAAGGACTAGAAATTTGCATTACAAGCCGGGCGGTGGTGGCGCACACCTTTAATCCCAGCACTCGGGAGGCAGAGGCAGGTGGATCTCTGTGAGTTCGAGGCTGGGCTGGACCGATAGCCTCCAAAACAATACAGAGAAACCCTGTCTCGAAAACCCCCCCCCAAAAAAAAGAAATTTGCATTACATTGTTCAATGAGCTGTATAGGTACAAAACCTTGAACAAGATTAGAAATGTATGCATACTATGTCTTAACAAAATTAATCTCAAATTTGTAACAACATATAAAGTTTGTATATAAGATACAGAAGTCCAATGTAAAATATTTTAAACTAGCAGTTGCTTTTTAGAAGTATATTCAATAATGTACCTTTTTATCTTATATATATCCTCCCTTTTTTCTTTTCAGAGTAGCTTTGATAATCTACCCTTTTATCCTATCATATCTGTATCCCCCTTTTCTGTCTTTTCTAAACAAGAACTCTAAATCTAATTCCTTTGTTCAACTTTCTTCCTGACTGTAACCAACAATATTTTGTACCCAATTCTGCTAAACAATGACAAATGTCCATAACCCAATGAAAGACCAAAACCACCCACCCAACCTCTTGGGAATGGGGGCATCATGTTTTTTAAAGTTACTTCCTGCTGTCTGGGGTGATAGCATCTTTGGTGTTAACTGTCAAGCTGTATGTCTTCTGTCCAGTCACTGCATAAAGGGAAAGTACAGGGCTTATTTCAAGTCCTGGCTAGAGTAGTCTGTGAGGCTGGATCACCTGAGCTAACCACCTTGAAACTGTTTCAAGCAGAGTCTGTAAGGCTGGATCATCTCTGCTGATCACCTTGAAATTGTTCTGAGCAGTTTGTAGTCCAAAGCTGATCTTTAGATGGTGTTATTTAGCTTAATAGTGTTACCATAGTCCTGGTGGAATTGTCATTGTGGGATTCCATTTTTTTTGTTTGTTTGTTCTGTTTTGTTTTTTGAGTCAGGGTTTCTCTGTGTTAGCAACCCTAGCTGTTCTGAAACTCACTGTGTAGACCAGGCTGGTCTCAAACTCACTGAGATCTGTCTGTTTCTGTCTCCCAAGTCCTGGGATAAAATGTGTGTATTACCACTGCCTGGCGCTATGCATTTTGATCTCTAGTGGCTTAATTAAATCATAAACAATATATCACCACAGAGATAATATCAAAGATGCTACCCCAGGGAACCTCCAGGCAATGACCTAAAACATATACAAAAACACAACAGGAACACCCCCATCAGAGTCTTATGACTACATTTGTTAATACACGCTGCCATTGTTGTCCTGTTCACTAAAAACATGGAGCTCCTCAGAGGGAAGCCCACAGTCACACAATGTCAAGTGTCACCGATTGCTTGCTTCTTCTCTCTCTCTTATTACTAAGGCTTAACTGGAAAATTAAATGCACATTTATCAGTTGATGAAATCTTTACTAAAGTTTTACAATGAGCTCAAATCAAGCCACTTAAACACAAACTGACTACTATCTAAACACCTTTCAAAGTAGAAGGCACTTTAGCACAGAAACTGGAACTGGATGATTCTTAACTTGCAGGATGCTGCTAGGGAGTGGCAGAGACCACTTCAGATGACCCCAGTAGAAAGCTCACACCTCATGTATTTTCAAATCCACAAAGAATAACTATGAATCAAAGCTGAGTCTTAAAACTCATTTCAACTTTCCTCTTCCCAGGGAAAGGAAGCTTATTGTTAGCTTCAAAAGGACCAAATGAGTTATCAAAAGCTGCCTGTAAGCAACAGACAAAAGATATTTTGTATGGTTCATCTACAAATGCCAAAAATGCACTCCCTTGCAATTATGCCTCTGCCTCCATGCTATTGTGTATTATTTTAGCTATTTCCAAATGATGCAGTCTAAGCAAACATGATCAGTTTTCCTAGCTCACACTGGAACAAGAAGGGAGACTCACATCTTGGTGACTGTCTATTGCTATGGTTATGATTATATTTAGTTATATTATATTTGGTTATGATTATATTTGGAGATGGTGCGTTTGTGAAGTCATCAGGATTCGAGGAGACCATGATGGTGTTATTCCCATGAAGGCACTGGTGGGCACGTTACCACACTCACTGTCTCACTATGTGAGGTACTCACTCCTCTGTGTTATGATGCAGCAAGAAGCCCCTCACTAGATGCTGGTCCATGCATTTAGAGTTCTTAGGCTCCACATCTGTGAGCCCAACTCACTTATATTCATTATAAACTATGTGGACTCAAATATTTGTTCTAACAACAAAATCAGATAAACTCATCTACCTATATTTGCTTCAAAAGGAGTCTCCTCCAATCCCTTAATAATCACTCTTCCTTAAGAACCAAGCTCCAGTCTTCTAACTGGTGCTCAGAATAAGAAATACAGTTCCCACTCATGCAGGAAGGTTTATAGCAATGAGACTATGCACTAGTCCCATGGTTCTGTGGATCCCTGTGTTCCCAAAACCCTACTATCTAGTCTACATGGCTCAAACTACTTCACAGTAAGCAATTCTTAAGGCTTCTCTTCAGTGCTCATTCTTGCATATAAGCATGGCGTTTGCAGAGGAGGCATGACACAGAATACTGCCACAGACTAACAGTAGAGCAAATAGGAAAAACCAGCCAGAATCTAACTAACCTGACAAAAGCATTTACAAAAATACAAACAGCTCTAGTCTCACTAACTGATGGATGGTATTTCAAGAAAATTGATTTATGTAGTTTATGGTCCTGTACCTGGTTAACACACACAAGTCCCTGGACTTGGTCAACAACAGCTTTAAAAAAAAAGTTCACCTACAATGGCTTTGTTACTTTTAAATGAATTCATCAGTTTCCAACTGCTGCGGTAGCAAATGACTACAAATTTGATGCCTTTAAAGCAATGCATACATATCATCTCATTCTGGAGGTCAAGTTCATGATACATCTTACAATATGTTGCAAGGTTGGGCTCCTCTCAGAAGTGCTGAAGGATAATATATCCAGAGCAGGATTCCTTGGCTGTGCTGTACTTTAATGGCCGCTTCAATCTCATGTCTCCTTCTCTGATACTGGCCACCCTGTCTCACTCTTAGAAGGAATGAATTTCACATGAGGTCCTGTGATGATGCTATTTGGACCCAGTTCTACTTAACCCTTGTTTAGATACATGGCTAGATGATTTAGAACCCTCTTCCCATCTGGAGATCCTTAACTTCATTATAGCTGCAGTATCTTCTGCTACATGAACATATATGCCCGGGTTCCAGGGGTGAGAAGATGGACAAACTTGGGCGCCATTATTCTGCTTTTGTGACAAGCTGAGTATAACTCATGTTAATGAAGCTCTTTGGAGTAACTTTTAAGATTATGAAGTGTGTGGGGAGACAGCTCAGTTAAATGCTTGCTTGGCAAGTCTGAGCACTTGAGCTTGGTCCCTGAGAATCCATGAAGAAGGCCTGAAATCACAGAACTGGAAAAGAGACAGTGAGATCCCTGGAGCTCACTGGCCTTCCAGTCTAACTCAGTCAGGGAACTGCCAGTCTTATGAGAAATTCTGTTCTCAAAAGGACAGGGCAAAAGCAATTGAGGAAGTCACCAAATGTCAACCTCTGGCCTCTACATACACACACATGTGCACACATGTTGTGGAATATGACAGTAACTGTGTAAAGGTGTGTTTCGTGAGTTTATGCTGCATTTGTTTACATGTAAAGATGTGTTACCTTTGTTTCTCCTCATCTGCCTAAGACACCCAATTGGTCTAATAAGAAACTGAACAGCCAATAGGTAGGCAGTAGGAGGATAAGCAGGGCTGGTGGGCAGAGAGAATAAATAGGAGGAGGAAATCTAAACTCAAGAGGAGAGAACAAGGGAGAAAGAGAGGGAGATGCCTGGGAACAGCCAGACAAGCAGATGTACATGGAATAGGACTACAGAATGAAAGAAAGGTAAAAAGCCCCAAGGAAAAATGGACATGAAAGAATCAAGTTCACTTAAGTTATAAGAGCTAGTGGGATAAGCTTAATATAGGGCCAAACATTCATAACTGATATGAAGTCTGTGTGTCATGATTTGGGAGCCAGTTGGTGGCCCATGAGAAAGCATGCTACACACACACACACACACACACGCACACACACACACGCACGCACGCACACACACGCACGCACACGAAGGCGGGAGGGAGAGGAAGAAAGAGAGAGAGATTCAAGACTCTTAAGCAGCTACAAAACCAAAACACTTGGGAAGCACTGCTCTGGCAAATGCACAGATCAAAGTAGTTATGAAGTGAGAAAAACATGCTTGAGAAAAAGCTAAGTGGTTAACCAGAACCATACAGGATGAGTACAACTTCAAATGGGACCCAGGTAGTCTGGTTTCCAATAAAGCTGATATGGCTCCCTCTGTACCATGCTTCCAACTTGTCAGCACCTTACTATTGGAGAGGCAAAACAAAAAATAAACAAACTATCGTATGGGCACTTTTAAGGTGAACTAGCAAGCCAGTAACAACTTGTAGTCAAAAGGGTTTGAAGGAATCATACTATACTATACTATACCATACCATACCATATTATATACCCACATTAGATTATACTGGTCTCAGACAGAGAGGTGATAAGACAATGTGTAAATGGTTGGTGGTCCAGAGTCAAGACAAGAGAGATGAGTAACCAATGTTGCCACAGAGGCAAATTACTGAAGCCCTAAGAATCGGAGAGCACACTTAGCAAAGCACTGTCCAGGGTTTAGTGACTGAGCCTGGTCACCAAAAGGAGATTCACAGTCACTAAGACGACAGCAAGCAAGCCCCAGTTTTCAACACCCTAAAAGACATGGACATTTGAAATGCTACATTATTAGGCTGACCAGGTTAGCAGTAAGAAACTAACTGTACTCAGGTGAACCAAGGTAGAAATGGTTTTGCCTAATGTATACATATGAATAACAATATTTTCATCAGACAAGGGATTCACACTAATCACATTCTTCAAAGGAGCATGTTTATCGAAAAAAAAAAAAAGAGGGTGGGGGGGACAGGAGACTCGGAGGCCAGCATCTGCTCTAAATGAACCACCTGGCCCAGGCAAACAGACCCAAAGCAAAGGTGATCGCATTCTTCCCCCACAGCTAAGTAGCATGCACTAGTGACAGGGATCCCAGAAGGCTTGCCAGGGCTCCCTAGAGAACTGTGGCCATGCGGGCAAGCTTCTCCAGTCCTCACTTCCCCCAGCTCCCTGTGTAGAATTATAAGAATGTTCAGTTAACTCATGTACATGTGTATGTGTAAGCATGAGTGTGTGCTGTATGAATATGTGTGCATGTGTGTGTGATATGTGTACTTGTGTGCATGTGTGTGATGTCTATGATGTATATATGTAAGCATATGTGATGTGCGTATGTATGCATGTATATGTGCAAGCATGTGTAACCATTTAGAAAACAAAATCCAGCAGCAATGCCTGAACTGCCAAAACAAAATACAAGACTATGAGGGCACAGACATAAGGAACTACCAATCCAATTGAAATCCACAGGCAGAAAAGCCGCAGAACTTTCTAGCATTTATATTTTTCTTGGGAAAATACCAGGTAATCTTTGGAGAGCCTCCAGTCAGAGCTCAGCATTTCCCAGCAAGATTTTCAGTGCCTGCCTTTCTAAGGTTATGCTGGCATTACAAACGCCACAATGCCATCCTTGTAACCAGCAAAGGATAAAGATCTTGTGGGTTAGAAGCATGCCTTATAGCCCAGTTTCATTCCCAATTATATACACATCTATCAAAACTGTGTACCATCTAAAGAGGTATAGTAGGACTTGTTTTGCAAAAGAACAAACAAAAAAAAGGAGAAGCTTTGAAATCAGCAATTATAGTAGACATGCATTTTTTAAGTACTTCAGAGCAAGCCCAAGGCAACTTAGCATTCTGTAAATGAAAATTTTCATTTTGCCTTCCACACCTAATAGAGACATGCTGAACACTGAGGGTGCTTACAGAGATGACAACAATTCACACTAGTAAGCACTTTCTTTTCTGCACTCTACGGGCAGAGTCACAGTTGAATCTTACATGCCTAGGATTCTAGATAGAAGGTAAAACGTCACTTGAACAGAAAACAGATTGTGTAACACAGTAAGTTGGGGTGAGGAAGCACTGTTTTATTTTGTGTCAATTACTTGGGTACTCCTAAAACAGGAATTGGCATGGGTTAGATTTCTGATGTACAGTAATTTTGGAAAGATACTCCTGGAAACAAAAAGTGGTGCTGGACCTATAGTCTGTAGAAGTTGAGATACCTTGAGATTCCAAGATATAATTATCAAGTGACTTTGTAGGACAGGGTGAGGTAAGACAAAGTCTCACTATATAGCCCAAAAACTCACTATGTAGCACAAGGTGACATAAAATGTGGCAATTCTCATGTCTCAGCTTCCCAAGTGCTGGAACTATAATATGTGACAACATGCTTGGCTGAATTTTTGTTTGTTTTTTATTCATACAGTGTTTTACTGTGCTGCCTGGAATGGGTTGGAACTCAATCCTCCTGCCTCCACCCCCCAGACAGCCAGGATCTCCCGGTGCAGCTAACTTAGACAGCTCGTCATTGTTAACTACAATCTTCTCAGATAAAAACTCCATTTATGTTATTAACAAATAGCAAACTCCATCTGCACATCAGGGAAAAGGAATACAGACTGAGAGAATTTGGTATTATCAAATATAAGGGATGAAATAACAATTTTTTGTTGGTTAAAAATATGAAACATGAAATAAGAAATAACGCAGAAAAACCTCATCAAACATATTCCTACAGACTTGAAGGCAGAAACAGAACTTTTGAAAAAGAAAACAGATCATTAAAAGTAAGATCTCAAAGGAAAATTCAATACAACAGAAGAGAAAAGTATTAAGCTATAAGTTCAGTCTTGAGGAAGTTGACAAAAACAAGCAGAAAAGAGAGCAAATATCAAACAGGCATTATAAAGCTGCTGAGAGGAAAAAGAAGTTCTGACATTCATTTAACCATAGCTGGAGCAGATAATAGAATAAACAGGAGACAGTGCTTAGGATACTAATAACTAGGGTATTTTCAGGACTGATAAATGACAGGAAATCAGCAGATATATGAAATGCACAATTAAAAACAAGGCAAAACAACAGAACTGCACACCAACCAAGATAACCTTGGAGTAAGTGAAGCCGTCCACTAAGGACCAGCACACAAAGACTTCACAGTGTCTTATAACACTGACAAGAAATGCTGTAATGGAACAATGGGCAGTGTGCTTACAAGGCCATCTGGAAGTAATTGTCAGCTGCTGAGAACTGGAAGGGTGAGAATCAGACATTCCAGAAACCAAAACCAGGAGGCTCTCAGCAAAGAGCCTTCTGAAGAGGACGAAGCTGGAAAGATGAAATGGGATGGGAGAGGAAAGGGGGAAGACACGGTAAAGATGTACAGTAAAAAAAAATACTGTCCTAAACTCACATGTCTATTTTTTATGGTGACTCAATTATATAAGTTTTGACAAAAAGCATCTAAGTCTGGAAAGAACATTAGTGGCCCCATGAGTTTTATATTATTCTGGAAAGGAGTGGGAATACCTAAAATGCTGACTGAGCTTTCTAAGCTTCCAAGTGTCCACAGAGCACTTTCAGGACTGTTATTAGAAGAGAAACTCAACACATAAGAGAAAATGGAAACTGAATAAGGATATAAACCAACAGAAACTTCAATCTAAAATAATGGAGATTGGCAAATGGAAAAAAATGTTCAACTATATTCCAATAAGCAAAATAGAAATAAGCTGCATCCACCATGCATGGAAAGAGTGAAAGACACTAATGCAGCTCTCAGGAGATGAGGCAGGAGGATCTCAAGTTCCAGGCAGCCGGGGCTACAGAGCAAGACCATGGCCAGAAAATGAGCCATGGTCAGAAGAGAGGAGGAGAAGGGAAAGATCTAAAATTGTGAGCTCTGTTCTGCAAAGGAGAGATGCAATCCTGTGATTCACCGAGAAGAGCAACTTAGAATATACTATCACACACACACTAGGACAACAACAAAAATACCAAATATTGGAGGGAAGTGAGACCACAGATGAACCACAATAGATTCTAACTGCAGATCTTGTTTGAACAATAAAAGGTGACTCACTATAACTATATACAACAATCTCACAGTACACCCAAGCAAAAAGGGCAAGTTGTAAAAATGTTACATACAATATATCATTCTTATCAAGCCTGAAAATAAGCAAAACTTGGCAATACTGTCTTTATGTATATAGTAATTATCCCAGGCATAGTAGTTATGCTAGATTGGCAACTGACAAAAACACTATTTAGGTCATGCAGCTAATTTTTATATTCTAAGGTGGATACATTTTTCTGAAGATATCTCTTGACCCAAAAAATCTGAACTTTTGCTGGACCTTGCAGTTAGGTTAAAAATATTGTTTGAAATCATTTAAGACTGTATTCTTGGCCTGCTGCCCTACTTTGTTCTTGGCCTGCTGTCCTACTGTGTTCTTGGCCTGCTGTCCTACTGTGTAATTGGCCTATTTACCTTTAATCCACCTTAGAGGAACAAGGTAATGCATTTTGCTATGTCTTAGCTATCCCTTGCAAGCTTTTACAAGCTAAGCTAAGTGCATGGGTTTAATTTTTTTTTTTCCGAGACAGGGTTTCTCTGTATTGTTTTGGAGCCTGTCCTGGAACTCTCTCGGTAGACCAGGCTTGGTCTCGAACTCACATAGATCTGCCTGCCTCTGCTGGGATTAAAGGCATGCCACCACTACCTGGCACATGGCTTTAATCTTAAATCATGTGCTCTCTCATGCCCCTGACCGGGAATAGTGCATGTGTGTATGTGCATGCTATCGCAATCAGTCAAAAAGATGGAAGAGCCTTAAAACCAATCACTACCATAAATGCTAGAAGCAGCATGAGGATTCATCTTGAAAACATCGTTTGTAGTGTTAAATGCTCTCCTGGGCCACTAGGGTCAATAAAGTAACTTCTTCCCCTTGTAAGACTCTGTTAAAGATTTTGTAAAGAATCCCCCACCCTCATGTTCTCTCTGTCATTCAGTAAATTCAGAACAAAGCCCTCTGTAGGGACAGACACACTGGGACACAAGTCACAGGCATCAGGCACAGACCCCCTCAACAGACAGATTACAGGTAGGCGGCGACCAGTCAGAAGGCACATGGAGGGCAGTGGAGGACTGAAATCTGGACTCACACTTGGTCAAATTAAGCCATGGAGAAACTGCTTTGTTTCCATTCCTTAATGTGACATTGACGGGTTTTGGTGCCTTCTGAGTTCTCTTCATGGCATTAACTGGAACGTGCAGTGAAGGTCTTTGTTATACCTCACCGGCCCTGGCCCTGTTTGCAGCAGTGGCATAGACTGGCCAAGTGCCAAGAAGGAAGCTAACTGTAATCTCCTAAGATAAAGACTTCAGCGGGCAGCAAACCTGGACTAAAGGGAACTGCCCTTGGATGACACCCGAGCCTTCCTGGAATCTCCCAAAACCCTGGGGCTTATATGACTCAGGAGGAGGCTACTTCCTGTAGGCAGCCTTTGTCATTCTGCCTAGCCACATTGCTGGCCTCCTCTAATGGAGGAACTGGTCTCTCCAACTTCCTTCCTGACCCTCCACACAATAATAATAATAATAATAATAATAATAATAATAATGGCCTCTCCTTGATGTGGAAAATTAACTATGTAAAGGTGTGTTACATTTGTTTATACTGCATTTGTTTAATTATGAAGAGATGTGTTACTGTTTCACCTTGCCTGACTAAGGCACTAATAAAGGTCTGACTAAGGTCTAATAAAGAGCTAATTGGTCAATAGTTAGGAAGAAAATAAATAGGCAGGGCTGGCAGGCAAAGAGAATGCATAGGAGGAGAAATCTAGGCCCAGAAGAGGGAAGGAAAGGAGAGAACCAGGGAGAAAGAGATGCCTGGGGCCAGCCAACCAGACAGACAGACACAGAAGAAGCAAGAAAAGTAGGACATACAGAAAGAAAGGGTATAAAGCCCTGAGGCAAAAAGTAAAGAGACACTGGTTAATTTATGTTAAAAGAGCCAGCTACAAACAAGCCAGAGCCAGGCTGAGCATTCAACTAAATAAGTCTCCTAGTCACGATTTGGGAGCTAGGTGGTGGCCCAAACAAAGAAAAGGCCAGGTACATTTCCTTGGTTGACTTTTTTCCTTGAGATTTCTCTCACTACCACCAGAGCTGGACACTCAAACTCAAAGCAAAGCAAGAGGAAATACAAGGAGCTTCAGATTCCTGAATCCTTTGAGAATGAGTGAGGTGCAGTTTCACTTACCTGTGCTATCTCTTACACACACACACACACACCCTGCTGTGCTCCAACTGCACTGTGCTCCAAAGGTCACAGCTCCTTCAGCCACCAAAGCTCTGCCTAGAACAAAAAAGGCAGCAAATGACAAAGAAGTCAACCAAAGTGCCCACCACAGAAAGAAACTTCACTTAATCAGGTAAAACTCTTCACCATTAAGAGGAGAAATGACCACCCAAATTAAGGAAACTCTTTAGTGTAGCCTGAGTCATTTTTCATGTACAATCAAAACTCTAGTAGTAAATCAGTGTTGGAAAAAGAATCATTCTCATTTTCAAAGAGCACTGGTAGCATTTCCTCACTAGAACCTCACAATCTTGAGGATACACTATGTCTTGAGAATATCTTAAATGCAGCAGTAGTTGACGTTTCCATTGGTTAGAAAACTTGCTCCCAAACTACTCAGCTAACAAGTATCAAAGAACAAATGAGAGGGCTGGCACACAGCTCAGCCAGCAGAGTGCTTGGCGAGCATGCCAAAGCCTTGGGCTCAATTCCCCCATCCTCTGTGGCTCCTGCATCCCAGCACTTGGGAGGTGGAATAAGTATTGTTTCTTCTTGCATTAGATCTGCTGGTCCTACCTTTTCAGCCAACAGATGCAGAAATGCCTTTGTCTGCAAAGTAACTGAGATACTGTCATAAAACTGTTTACTTAGAAAAGCAATTCTTATAGTAGAAAATCCATACCAAAGCAAATAAACCTGTGTCCTTTTCACAAACACTCCTCTGCCTTGTAAATCCTAATACTCATGTAGCCCTGACCTGGGTTTGCCTACTGGCATTTAACCCATTTCCCTGAACATTTACTTGTTCTCTTCCACACACTCATTGAGCACTTTTGTCTTGAGCCATATGAAGATCAGTTTCATACATCATGGCCCCTTTTCTCTAAAAACTTCAGAAACTATCTCCAAAGAATAGGGATACTCAACCTGGGTACCAGATACTCAACCTGGGTACCACTGACACAGATGCTTTAATCCAGACCATATTCAGTTGCCCTGATAAGGATTTTTTAATGACTTCTTCCAATTAAGGATGCAGCCCAGGGTTAGATAAAGCATTTCACTCCTATTTCTCTTTAACCTGAAACACACACAGTAGCCCTCTGTCGTCACAACACTCAGAGAAGAATGAGGCTCCTCCCTTTTAAATTGATGGAACATTTCCATTTTGGCTTATCTGACCTTTCCTCAGGTAATTTGCATGAATCAGAATAGCTTGTTTGCTTAGCCAGAAAATCCCTAAGTGAGAAACTCTGAATATCACATCTGAAGGTACCAGGTCTATTCTGATCCCAAAGTAGTACCACTTCATTCAATAAAAAGAAATCACGGCATTTCTCCTTGCAACTAATGCTTCCTCTAGGAAGAAACATTTTAAGATCATCCAAATATCTTGTCCCACCTCAATGCTCCCCCCTAAGTAATCTCAGCACCTGGAAAACTGAGGCAGAAGGATCCTTAGTTCAAGGCCAGCCAGAGATCTGCCTAAGACAAAGAAAAAGAAGAGAGAAAGAGGGAAGAAGGGAAAGAGGAGGAGAGAGAGAGAGAGGAAGAAAATTCCTCAGGTGTCCTGATGTCTTCTGGTTACAAACTTTATATAATGACAGCTGCAGCACACAGACCCCAACATTCTTTCCACATTACTATTTACTCATTATCATCGTTCTACATCATTTTTTCACCTAGTGAAGCAGCTAGGGTTACTACAAACACACGGAGTCATGCTTTTCTTATGACATATTCCCACTTCATTCCTGTACTTCACATTGGTACTCAGACTTAGCCAATGAGAGCCCTTTCCAGCTGCCTACTATGTATTTATTTTTCCTTATTTTTATTTCTTCACTTTCTCACATTAAAAGATGTTTGTGACTTAATCTTAATCTGTCCCATCTTTGTTCTAGATGAAGTCATTTCTCCAAAGAGTCCTGGGGTCTTTTCAGAACAGAATACTAGAGATCAAGATTCATAAGGACTGGTTTACAGTCAGTCTGTTTCACCTGGTTCATCTTCATTCTAAATATGAGCCACAGCTTCCTTTCTGTCATAAAGCAGACAATTTGAGGGAGCTCAGTTCAGCTGTGGCAGCTAAATTACTGGAAGATCTCACCACCTATGGCTCCAGGGTCTACATTTGGTTAAGATGGATCCACTTCGATTATATCCCTACCATGAGCAAGTGGTCTTTATCTACAGTGCTGTCCTTACTGTAGCTGATGTGGCCGATCCAATTTGTTGATAGCATGGCTAAGGTAAGAAAGTCTTTCTGTTCACTGCCGGGATGCAACTGCTCTCCATCTCCACAACCACATGGAGATCTCAACCCTCGAGTTCTTCTTTCTCCATTATCTTGCTGTGCAAATTCCAGCCTCAGCAGCCCTGAGCTACAGACCTGCCACCTCCATGTTATAAGACCACAGGCTCTCCCAGTGCTGGCCACAACTCCTGTGGCAGAAAATAGATACAGGCCAAATACCAGGACAGGACAAAGGACCTGCAAATTACTATCTTCTCTCATGGGTCACAATCCTGGCTGCCTGTTGTCCACTTGCCAGAGGCTTCATGGACAGAGAGCCTGTGTTAATATGGAAATGTAAGATCAGCTCTAGCTGCATTTTTGTCTTCATGCCTTCCACATGAGGGAAAGCTGTACTGGGGATGATGTAGGATCAAACACTTTCAGCACATTTTAATAAGGTCTGTAGAATTCCAGAAAAGCCACTTTCTGGTACAGCCTTAGCTGTACACCTGTTCACAGTTCACTGTAAGTCCACAGTATCCAAACTGCTCTCTAGGATGGAAGTGATTCCAGATGAATTGACAAAGAAATTCCTCTCCTTGCTCTAGAAAACCCTCACTTCATGGCTGCCCACAATCCCAACACAGCTGTGTCTCCATGATTCTTCCTCCAAGTAGCACAGCAAAGCACTCCAGCCAAAAACAACGAAGTCAGTTGTTATGGTTCATATTTCCTGTTTACATGCACATACTCAGGAGTGAAGACTTTTCATGTGAATCATTTTCTGATACATTTTCATTTTTTAACTTCTTCTTCTTCTTCTTTTTTTTTTTTTTTTTTTTTTTTTTTGGTTTTTTACAAGACAGGGTTTCTCTGTATTGTTTTGGAGGCTGTGGGTCCAGCCCGGACACGAACTCACAGATATCTGCCTGCCTCTGCCTCCCGATCATTTTGTAACTTCTAACTACATATATCTACAGAGAATTAGAAAGTAGTCAAGAAGAAAGAAAAATTGCAACCCCAGGAACAAAGTTTAAGGACAGGAAAATCAGAAGAAAAAATGATATTTTCATTGCATACTATAAGGAAAGACAACTTTGTAATTCGAGGAAACCAGACAACTTGCCTTTACTTGCCCAAACCAGACCCACACTTACTTCTACACACACACACAGAGAGAGAGAGAGAGAGAGAGAGAGAGAGAGAGAGAGAGAGAGAGAGAGAGAGAGAGAGAGAGAGAGAGAGAGCGCAATGGTCGCCTAGCACTACTGTCTCCGCAGACTTTTCTCCAATTAAGAACTCCACACTGCAGCACATGCAGTCCATGCACAGGCAGCCTTACCTCTCTTTGGTTTTGCTTCAAATGGCCCAGGAATTAAAGAGCAAGTGTGATAAAGGTCTGGCCCGCCCATCTCCCTTGGCCCTAGCATTCTCCATCTTCTAGGAATCCTCAGAACACCTTCTCAGAGGCCCCTCTGAATCTCCAGTGGAATTCTGTTTCCCTGAGTCCACATGCATCCAGCTCCACACAGATTCTTCTGTGGGTTCCCACTTCCCAGGAATTGAATGGAGTCCGTGACTGGTCCCCACTTGCTCTTCCATTCATCTCTCTTGGAAAACCCTTAGCCTCTCTAGTGAAGCATCCTGCTTTCCTTTCTTCCTCTTGGCTAATTTCCTGGTGCATGACAACCCCTGGGACACTTTTTTTTGTGACCACTGCTTAAGGCTGGCTTAGTGCTACGCCTCAATCCTCTGCCTCGGTGCTCCACCGTAGTGCTCCACCGTAGTGCTCCACCGTAGTGCGCCACCGTAGTGCGCCACCGTAGTGCTCCACCGTAGTGCTCTCCTAGCACCTGGCCACCTTTATAGTAAATAAAGGCAGAACTGTGATGATCCCTTTCGCTGTGCTAAGCATGGATGAGCACTCCATCTCCACACGTCCTTTACAGTGGACGCTGTTACCCTCAGCTCATTTCACAAGTGACCACACAGGCAAGGAGATGCCGCAGCATCCCAATGTCACAGCCAGGAAGTGGCCGAGTCAAGGAGCTCCAATGCATTTCACTACCTGTAAGGTAAATACACTTAGCTGAAATTTTAACAGGACAAGGGGGCTACAAGGAAAGTCCCAGAACAGCAACGGTGGCCTCGGGACAACACTGAAAGGACGACAAGATTCGGTTCATGTGACAATTGACTGATACCCATAAACTAGACCCATATGTAGTTCTCAGAACATACGCCAAGATGTGACACTGTGACAAGGACATGGGCAATTTCTACAACCCAGAAATACACACATGAATCAAGTAAAAATTAAAGATATAAAATTCATGTGGAAAATTTAATCTAGAAGAAAACCAAAAACCAACAGGGAAACCATTGACATTTAACATTTTAAGATATACTCTGCTGTGCAGGGCAATAGACAGAATTTTTACATTTCCAAAGATAGAAAATGAATAAATAAACCTTTCACTGTAAAGTATGCACATTTTAGCTTTGATACAAGGACTTTACCCAAAACAAGAATTTTAAACTAAGTAATATGTAGTTTTGTACCCACAACTGTGGGGAATGGAGAATGCCTTGAATGAATATGTTTTGTTGACATGGGTACAGCCATGTCAAGGACTCTAACCCCTCAGCCACATGGAAAATGACAGAGTCCCCCAATCCCTGAGGCTCAGAGGGATAGCAAGATCTTACTCTAAATCCAAATGTAGATGTTGATAGTGTGCACAGAAAATGTCCACCATAGCTTCCCCAATCCCATATTTATGCCTAGACACTGCCCCTACCAAGAGTAGATGCACCTGCCTCCTAGATCTAAGTCTATACTATAAAGCTGCTACCTTGTTTTCATTGTGTAATACAACTCCTCTGTGTTCGGCGGTCATCGGGCTGCTTCATTCAACTGTATATAATAAACATACTGAGCTTCCAGGATACTAGTTTTTCCATCAGAGGAAAAAAAAAAACATGACGCCAGCTTTTCTATGTGTCTGAGTTTTGTCTTTTCTTCATCCCCTTGCTGTCTCAGTCAGGTGCAACCCAGGAGCCATATTGGATGCCACACACAATACAACTGATGTGGGTTTTTTTGTTGTTGTTGTTTTGGTTTGGTTTGGTTTTCCTGGCACTCACTCTGTAGACCAGGCTAGCCTCGAACTCACAGAGAACCACCTGCCTCTGCCTCCCCAGTGCTGGGACTAAAGGCGTGTGCCACTAACCCCAGCACAACTGTTGTATTAATTAGCAACATTCTAAATTTCAGTGTTCATATTAATAGAATGCACAATCCCACCTTATGGAAGTTTCAAAAATAGCAATCTTCCTGCTTCTAAGCACAAACTATTTATAAAAGTAACACACATAAAATTTACAAAGTCTGAAATGGGGTAACACATGCCTTGGGAGACCCATGGATTAATTCAACATGTTAACCAAAAGTATTTAGTTGGTATCTATTACCAAGCCATCATGTAAAAAGCATTAAGTGATTAGCTATTGGTATTAGCTACTGGTACTGACAAATCATTTTAACCTTACTCTTGTCAACTGTCTCAGATTCTATTAAAGACAAGAGGCAGTAAGGCAAATATAACTTCAAGACGAAAAAGAACAGGCCATGTGTTCAGTCACACAACTAGTGCATATCTATTCACTGTCACAACAGAATTTCACAAAAACATCCACCAAGAACAGCATTGGGGGGGGGTGAGAACAAAATCAGTGCCAAGGGCCATGATTAGGGAACAGCATCGACCAGTCTCTTTGTGGTGGGTGCTTTCAATGAAAACGGCCCCCATAGGCTCATATGTATAGTTAGTCCCCAGTTGGTGAAATTCTTTGGGAAGGATTAGGAGGTGTAAATTTATCAATGGGGTGAGTTTTGAAGTTTCAAAAGCCCACACCATTCTCAGGATTCTCATTTTCCCTCTTGCTCTCACTCTTGCTCTGGCTCTCTCTGCCTCCTGCTTGTAGATCAGTGTAAGCTCTCAGCTGCTACTCCAGTGTCATGCCTGCATGAGCCTGCCTGCTGCCATGTCCCCCAGGAGGGATGCTCATGGACTGGAAGACATTGTATCTTACCAAAAACAATCTATAGACACAATGCAAACCCATCCAAATCCCATTGTTATTATTCTCAGTAATAGAAAAAACAAAGAAACAAACTTCACTCCATGTATAACACATACTGCATGAAAAATTACAAGTAGTTTTTGGGTTTTATTTTGTTTTGTTTTTAAGAACCAGGGCTTTGAAGTTACATACATCTGGGTTTCTTTTGTAGGATAGCCAATGACAAGCAGACACTTTCTGTATGTATGTATGTATGTATGTATGTATGTATGTATGTATATGTGTGTGTATGTATTTATGTATGTTTGTATGTATATCTACTTATTTTTATTTTGCTCAATGTTTAATTCCAGCTACATACATACATATATAAATATACACACATACATACACAAATACATACACAAATATAAAAACACACACACAAATTGCTATAGTTCTGCTTCAAAACTTATTCTAAGTCACACAGGAAAAACAACAAATACACAGGTTTTTTTCTGATACAAGTGAAATTTACTGGATTTGAATAAAATGTGAACTTGTTCAGATATCAATAAGGAGCATGGGGGAGGGACAGGAGAAAGAGAAAGGGAGAAGGAGGAGGAGGAGGAGAACACAAGGGATCAGTAAGATTGAGTTGGGGGAAGAACAGAGGAGAGCAAGAAAAGAGATGCCTTAATAGAGGGAGCCATTATAGCTTTAAAGAGAAATCTGGCACTAGGGAAATGTCCAGAGATCCACAAGAATGATCCCAACTAAGAATCTAAGAAATAATAGAAAGGATACTTTCCTATAATGAGATTGATGACTATGTTAAATGCAATCCTAGAGCCTTCATCCAGTAGCTGATGGAAGCAGAAGCAGAGATCCAGTTAAGCACTGAGCCAAACTTAATCCAGATGTAGAGAAGGAGGAGTGATGAGCAAAGAGGTCAAGACCATGCTGGAGAAACCCACAGAAACAGCTGACCTGAGCAAGTAGGAGCTCACAGACCCCAGTGACAGCTGGGGAATCATTATAGAACCAAACCAGGCCCCCTGAACGTGGGTGTTAGTTAGAAGGCATGGGCAGTCTATGGGACCTCTGTCAGTGGAACCAGTATTTATCCCTCGTGCACAAATGGGCTTTGGGAGCACATTCCCCATAGAAGGATACTCTCTCAGACTACACACACAAGGAAGGGCCTAGGCCCAGCCCAAAATGATGAGAGAGACTTTGATGATCTCCCATGGAAAGTCTTACCCTCCCTAGGGAGTGTATGGGGGTTGGGATGGGGCGGGGCTAATGGGGAGGATGGGAGGATGGGAGGGAGAGGGAACTGGGATTGATATGTGAAATAAGATTGTTTATAATTTAAATACAAATTTATATATATACATATATAAAGATATCAATAAGGATGGGATATTAAAACAAAACAAACAAACAAACAAACAAAAAAAACAAGATGCTGGAGAATGAGAAAGCCCTTTGTGTAGAACTGTAAGAACAGTCATTGTGTTCTAAGGCCTACTCTATCCTTCATCCTGGAACAAGAACTTCACAGCTGCTATTCACTCTTCAAAACCATCCAGGTTTCATGAAAAGACCCCATGTTAAAGGTGACGATTCTGAGCTCCCAAGGCATAAGTGACTAGTTCCAGGTTATATGACCAAGAAACTACAGAGACTGATTTTTGTACTTATTAATTTATTTTTTACATTCCAATCCCAGTTCCCCCCACCTTTCATCTGCTCCTCAGAGAGGGTAAGGCCTCCTCTAAGAAGTCTACTATGTCTGTCCCATCATCTTGTTGAGGCAGGATCAACACCCTCCCCCCCAGTTTCACTAGCAAACTTACAGGTGAAGTCATCAAGGACAAAATGGGGAGGGGCTGTCACATGGCCATTCCACAAAGCATTCCCTTGCTCCAATCAAATATCCAGAGCCAGCCATCTCTACATCCCCATGATGTGTGCTGCACTTTGAGTCCCAGTCACTGAGAAGTTATGAGACATAGCCTATCAAAGCGAGTGTCTACTACAGATCCCATCCCACAAGCCAGAGCATCCTCAGCACAAGGGGCATTCAGCCCCTACCATTATTTTTAAATGAACAAATTTTACACTCAGGGGTAAAAATGTCTCCCAAGCTCCTTTGCCTACTCAAAATATTTGTCAATATTTTGAAATACCTACAGGCCAAAACTGTCTTCTAATTTACAATTTCAGACCGATGACTCATAAGTGTAAAAACAATCTACTAGCATTGTGCTTCTACAAAAGGCACAGAGAAGAATAAGACTGGGCCAGCTAGTTTACTGGAGAGAGAACATAAACAGATAATTACACTACCATACAATTAAAGCTTTTGGCAAAGCAGAACCAAGTAGGGGAGGGTGCGGAGGAGGGGATGACTAATCCTGCCTGTGCTTCACCCTTACTTAGTGAGGAAGAAGGGCTTTCCCCCAATGACCTTTGCAATTTCCTTGTCTGATCCTCCCTAACTTTAAAGCAAACACCACGCAATCCATCTCCTCCCTGTACCACTCTGCCACACGTCCCTAACAGGCACTGGTTAAGCAAGCTGTGAAATTAATGGTCAGCCACACAGCAGCACATGAGTTGCCTATTCAACTGAATTTTATCAAGGTTTTGGCCCTGGATTTTCCACAAAAATGTCTTGCTTTCCAACAGTCAACTAACACAGTGTGTGTTTCTCTATCCAAAAATCTTAAAGACACAGCCAAATGTATGGTTCATCTAAAATTAGGGTATGGCCATTTAAGAGTTCACGTTGTTGTAAGGTTGTATACATGTTTGATTCCTGGAAAGAATAATATATTCCTTTGTAAATATGAGATAGTTTAAAATGTAAAATACAAATTAAGGTGCATATAACACTGGAAAAAAGAGTTCATGTTGTTTATGCATGGGGAGACAGCTCAGTAGATGAAGTGCATGCAATGCAAATCTGAGATTCGGAGTTCACATATAAAAGCCAGGCAGGTCTCAGTATCTGCCTGCAAGCCCAGTGCCTGAGGGGCAAAGAGGGCTCAGCAAGAGACCAGGCCTCAGTAAGCAAAGTAGAGTGCTCCACAGAGCTCTCACATCAACCGGTGGCCTCCACACACACATGTGGCCCACATATGTGCACCTACACACACACACATACACACACACACACACACACACACACATACACACACACACACACACACACCACAAACATATATTACACATGTAAAAAACAAAGTTTGTTGTTTTAACTTAAAAAGTTTTTCACCTACAAGAAATATTTCAGACAGCATACAATAAAGGACATGTATATACCTGGAATAGTCAAAAACAGTCATGCTATAAAATGAAGAAACTAATTTCCTAAGCATAAGGTGCGATTTATGACTTTACATTGAAATTGCTCTAAATATTTGGCAAGCCAGGAAGGGTGGTGGGGCAGGCCACATAATTCCACCCAAGTTGGATTATAAGGAGAGTTTTTTTACCTCAGCACTGAGAAAGGGCATCCCTTTGTAACCTGGCCTGTAGGATGTGGGTCAAAGAGGTGTCAAATGGCATCCCTAAAAAGCTATGAGCAGGGTTTTGAGAAGGACAAAGTTTTCTTTGAATAGGAAGGCACTTTTTGAAGTTGAGAAGCTTTAAAAGACACTCATTTTTCAGCATGCTGTATCCACCCATGTTCTAGCAGTCCGTCTGTTTTTAGTCTCCCGTTTAACTTCAATGTAAGTACTGTTGATTACTCTAAGAACCTGCTGGATAGCATATGCTGACACCAATTTATGGTTAGTAAAGATAAGAAGGCGGGGAGGAAGGGAAAAGAGATCAAGCATTTGGTAGGTAAGCACTCACATGGGTGCTCCTTAAGTGATTACTGGGGCTGATTCCAGAAAGTCTTTTGGGATTCCCCACAATATCATTGAAGCTAGGGTTTTCCAAAATTGGAAGTTCTTTATATAATCATTCCATCACACGCTCCTCAATGAGGGCTGATGGCACCCACTCTTCACACCCAAGCATCTGATGTACAAGTCATATCTCAGGTTACTAGGCCCTTGCATAGTTACCAACTGTCCGAGGGTACATTTTGGGTATCACATCTATAACAATCTTACTATCTGTGAACACTGAGCCCTTGGGGTATGTCAAACAGACACAAATCAGAGTAGCAGAACTGTTAGGCAGTATGTTTGTTCTCAAAAGTAAAGACACTGAAACTAGGGACGAGACGACAGTGTATGCCCATGATCTCAGTCCCCACTTCAAGGTTAAGGCTGGAAGATCAAGTTTGAGGACAGTCTTGGCTACAGAACAAGAAGGTATGTAAGGAAAGAGAAAGGAAAAATGAGTAAAAAAGAAACCAACAAATGCAAACAAGCAGGCCCTGGAGTTGAGAGATAAAGACTCCATAACCAGTTCCCAAGTGAGGCACAAGATTGAAAGTCAAACTCCAAGATCACATTCCTGCTGGGGAATGAACTAGTTACAGTCAGACACACAGCTGCATCGTGAATCAATGTGAGCTGTTTTTTTAAGCTCCGGGTGTGCTAAGGGGTTTGGTTTATGGTTGCCTCTGTATCTGCTTAAAATCACATACTCCATCCTAGGCAAGGCAGATCCACCTTTCTCTATAGCTGCATGGGTCAGGTCTGAATTTCCTGGACTTGCAATGCCAAGAGGATAAGCTGAATCCTTTGATTGTCTTTTGAATGCCTGAGTCATTATCCACCTGGGCACAGAGTGCAGCTACAGGTACCAAGCAACAAAAACATGAGCCAGAAACAACGCGGTATGTTTCCCGTTAAGTCAGCACTTTGAGAAATGTTCAATGGGAATGATAATAAAATAAGCTGAATAAGGCCTGTGCTGGGAAGAACGCTATTACTGTGCATCCAGAGTCTTACAAACCTTCCTACTATTTGTTCCAGTTCTACTACTAAAATTGAAAATTCCATAATTGTTGACATTGCAAAAAAAGAAAATCTAAGAATTTAGGAAGCAATCATATAGAATGCTATGCAGATATTAAAAATTATTTTCATACAAAAATAATTCAGATATAATACTAAACAAAGTTTCAAACACACAGATATGGCCACATAGGAAAAGAAACAAAGCTGGAAAAATGACAGTCAGTCATGCATGCCAGTCTTGGTCACTTCTGTATCCTCGGGGACTCTGAGAGTTCCAGCTCACTGTAGAAACACAGACATCCTGAAATTCTCTCCATTGAAATAAGCCAGTGTCATCTTAGTGTCTTGCCATTTGTATTGTGCCTTGGCTATTCTGAGGCAGTAAGCAAATGTACGCTAAGGAACCCCACACTAGGTTAAGGACAGACACTTGCTGGGCCCTGGCAAGAATAATGGTCATGGTCTTTTACATCCCTTTGCTGTTGTGACTCCAGATGTGGCCTGAAAACTTAGCTCTTAAGAAATCTGGTGTCTCAAGCTTTGTTCAGATGTTCAGTGAAAACATCTGGAAGCCCTGGCTTTGTGGGTAATGATGGATAACGATGTGTCAGGTCAAAAGGTCTTTCACCTTCTCTGGGCCTTGATTCCTACATCTACGAAAGTAAATAGACAAATTTTCATTTCAAAGGTTGAGCCTAGCACTAAAATAAGAGTTTACGATCTAAGAATGGTCATCAGAAAGAAAACAGAAAGGTTTTTGCACACATTTCATTTATCATATATACCTTACTATAACTTAATTCTTTTTTATTACTTTAATTTTAAATAGCTTGCTTCACATGTCAATCCCAATTCCCTCTCCCTCCTCTCCTCCTGTACCCCTCCACCCATCCCCCCCCAGCCTCCCACCCTATCCCCACTTCCTTCCACATAGGGGATATCCAGAGTCTGTCATTTTACTCTGGGCAGGGTCCAGGCACTCCCCTAAGAGTCCAGGCTGAGAGAGCATCCCTCTCTGTGTTATGGACACACGAAGTTCATTTGTATCAGTATTTATCCCTGGCATACAAATATAACTTAATTCTTAATGCCTTCTTTGGAATTACCTTTCTGAGTGGTGTGTTCAGCATTGTTCTACCGGGATCATGGGGTGGGGGAAGTCCAAACATTTTACTTTCTTAGCTGCTTGTCTGTTTTTGAGGAATGGTCTCATTATCTGGAGCTGGCCTCATTTTTACTTCAACCTCTGATCCTCCAGCCTCCAGCCTCCAGCTCCCAGGCACACATGCCCACACTTGCTTTTGTGGGATGCTAGTGATGACACAGGGTCTCAGGCAAACTAAGCAAGCACTCGACCAGCTAAGCTACAACACTATCTTGCCGCTGTTGTTTTCTTTTGATTCTTGCATATGATGGGTCTCATTAGATGAAAGGGGGCAATTTCTTTGTTCCAGTTGAACTCAATACAATTTCATTTTCACCCCTTGGGTAAAAGCCTATATTCAGTCTGCTGAAACTTATCAGATACCAATGGAGGACTGAAATGAGCTTTGAGGGCAGGAAGAATTTGCAGCACAGGAAGAGCCCGCAGTTTCACAGCGAGCCTCAAAGATGAACAAGCCTGCTGCCTACCTCTCGGAACCCAGCTTTGCTTGAGCTGCATCGCCAATGCTATCACTTAAGTCAACAAAGATGCTCTGTATTCAGTCATTCCCACACCACACTTTCAATGTAATTTTCACAGTTACCATAGTCTGGGCACACAAGTTATCATTCCTATATTACAAGGGGTTTTTTGTTTTGTTTTGTTCTGCTCCCAACCAGAAGTCCAAACAATTTGCTTTCATTATTTATTTTATTTGGAGATTGCTATCAATCCTCCCTTCCCCTTTTCCAAACTCCCCATGTGTTCTTCCTTGCTTTCTTTCAACTTCAAGGCCTCTATTTTCATTAATCACTGTATACACACACACACACACACACACACACACACACACACCTAAATACAACCTGCTCAGTCTGTATAGTGTTACTTGTGTGTATGTTTTCAAGGATGACCATTTGGTACTGAAGAACCAGTTGTGCTCTTCCCTAGGGAAGACTATTTCCTTTCAACAACTTTATACCCATCTGATCTCCAAGCTTGTGGTCCAACAATGGAACCTAGGAAATCAAGTCTTATTTCAGAGTCTCGTCGCCAGACTCCAATTCTGTGTCACAGCCCCAACAGAATCGCAGCAGCCAAAAAGGATGACCCTGCAGATGTCAGCTCCCAGACTAAACCCACTTCTCTCTCTGGACCATAGGGACAGGCACACTGACCACTCTGTGTTCCCAGGTCCAAAGAGTAGGCAAAGAACCATCACTGGCTGGGAGGCTACATCTGCCCACCCAGAAGCCTCCCTGCAGCTTGAAAGGGCAGAGAGCCAGGGCCGGACGTGGAAACCAGGGGCCCTTCCTGTACTGGCCACCACACCCTGTTCTTTCTAAGAGGAAGTGGCCTGGAAATCCTGTACACTCATTGTTTTACTAATAAAACCTTTGGAGGAGGCAAGTCTTAGACAGGGGTACATATTCACTGGAGAAATTAGGAGACGAAGACACTGTTTCTTGTCAACTTTGGTCATCCGAGACTTTTGAAACAAAAACAGAATTCTAGACTAAGTTTGACAAGTTGCTGATGACACATTAGACAAACACCTATCATTATTATGTACATCACCACCCACACCACAGAATTCTGAGATAGGGAGTGAGCCTCATGTGGGTAGAGAAACACCAGCATTTCTCAAGACGCCTCCTCACAGAACTCCAGCTAGAATGAAAATCTATGAACAGATGCACCTAGACTTATTGGTGAGAGGCAGACTTCTAGTAAACACAAATTCAAAATCCCTCTCTCTCTCTCTCTCCCTCTCTCCCTCTCCCTCTCCCTCTGACCCTCCCTCAATAGGATCTCACTAGGCAACCCTCACTATGCAACCTGGCTTTGAACACATAGAAATTGGCCTGCCTTTGCCTCTGTCTCTCAAGTGCTGGAAATAAAGGCATGCTCTAGAAGCCCCAGAACAAAAGATGCAAGACCTGCCTGCTCAATGGACCAGTTCACTGATACAGCCTCATGGCTTCACGGGTCAGGCCTTAGACTAGCAATTTGACTTCTGAAAGACAGCTTTAGCACCTGACATCTCTCACACCTGAACCAACCTCTTCTGGGACACGGAAGTCAAACCTAGGCATACTGGGTGTTCCGGGCTACACACCTACGTGTGGATGAATGACCTCTCAGCCTTAAATTTCCTGGGCAGACCTTCAAACTATGCAGTTAGTGCTGTTGTGTTGGTGTGGTTTCTATGCTGTCTTGTATTACATAACATCCTTCTTCCTTTCCACCAATGAACTGGTCCAGGTTCTCCTATCACACTCATTCCCAAGCAAACACTGTTCAGACTGGGTTGGGGGGGCGGCAAATGGCTCCCTGGAACCACTAATGTTTATGATTTAAGATGACCGGCTATTTCATTATTTTTAATTAACAGGACTAGATTCATCAGATTCTTTGGAGTAAAATCTTGCCAAGTTGCCCATACATTTGAATATGGTTTTGCTTACTGAGCTAAACTGCTTTAATTACAGGAACAATTTCTCATGCTCATGGATAGCTCTATAATTAATAAAGTCCAAGAAAGGAGAGTCCAACACAGAATTCCACTAGAGATCCTAGTGACCATTGTGAGGAATGTCTTTAAGCCCTATGCTCACACAGCTCCTTGACAGCATTATTAATCTCGTATGCTTATTACAGTCTGTTTAGCATACACTTTGTGCCTTGCACATCACCAGCACAAATGCACAACAGTCTATTATGCAAACAAACTGGAGCATATACTAGAAGCCATCTGAGTCACTTCCATGTTCACTATGCATCTTCAGAGCTAATCGTTTCCATAGAAATAACGGCTGGAAATAGGCTCGCTGGAGTCAAAGGATCAAGAAATGGTTTCTCAGTTGGTCACAAGAGGCCTTTTAGGGAAACAACTGCCTGAGTCATCACAACATTTACATTTTTCTCAACCAACTTTGGTTGACTTTTCCTAGTCTATTCCTGTTACCTTTACTGTTAGCTACATTTGCACTTGGTTTTCAAATTATTCAAATCTCATAGTCGGCTCCTCATCTCTGGTTAACAAGCTACACTGCTTACTGTAGCATCTCCATCCTTTGATAACATATGACATCTTTTTTTGTGTTATGATGAGGGAATCTCACATAGCTTAAGCTAACCTGTGCTTCACAGGTAACATAGGTGAGAATGAACCTTTTGTCTTTGCCTCCCAAGTGCTGACATTACAGGTCATGTATCACCATGACCAACTTTTATTTTTTTTTTCTTTTGGTTTTTTTGAGACAGTTTCTCTGTATAACAGCCTTAGCTGTCCTAGAACTTGCTCTGTAGATCAGGCTGGCCTCAAACTCACAAGAGATGTACCTGAGTCTGTGTGCTGGGATTAAAGGTGTGTGCCACCGACAGCCAGCCTTATTTCTAACTGAATGACCAGTATTAATCAGCAAATTCCCAGGATCCTCTGCTTATCTATTTAATTTTCAGATCAAACCCTTCTTGTAGCTTTCTCATGATGGGCAAATGATCTTTTCTTCAAAAGCTTTAGAGTTTAAAAAACTGTTTCAAATTACAAACTTTCCCACTTTGCTAAGGATAATCCCTTGGGGTGGTGATCAAGACACAGAACTGGGATTCCTGGGGGCCCTGTCTCCTTCTGTGATGCTAAGACTTAATTTGCTTAGCATATACCCTGATTATTTTTATAGAACTTGTGCAAGAATAGGCTACAGTTTTGAAAAAGTGCTTTCTAGGTGGGGCTAAAGCAGCTCAGGCTGATTCTCTTGGTCAGAACTCTTGCCCATATTTTACACCAGGAAGGTTAAATCTAATGGAGGACCCAAAAGAAATGACACCATCACTGTTAGAGCAGTGATGCCACCCAAAAAGATGACTTTCAACTTGGCTTTCCCTGCACATAATTAAACCCACACGGCATCCAATGAGCAACATGGTCATTCCATATTACGATGAAGCACAGGGCAAAGCCATGATTCTAGATGAGGCACCATTCACGGATGAGGGCTGTCCCAAGGACTACGGGACACTTACCCTTCAACACTTGAGAATATTAAATGTGAGTATGTATACACTGTAAGCATGGTTACCACTACAAATGTCCAAACACTTAAGTAGGCATGGCACCCATCGCACTAAGAACCTGTTTCTACTCAGTGAGACGGAACTAGCGCCCAGGACCCCAGGATGGGACAGAGAACAGCGCATATCCAGACACGGATGATAAGGTATATATACACCAAAGGTGATCTGAAGAAGCAGAGTGAGCTCTGCTATGAATGGGAGAAGACATCTGGTTCCTTCAGGAATCCAGTCCAGAACCAAACAAGTTGTGAAAGTTTCTCCAAACCTAGTATTTTTCCCCTTCTCTGGGGTGATTTCATGAGCTCATAAGACCAAAGCTGGGTGTGGTGGTATCTTGTTTGTACTATAACAAATAAAGCCTTCCTGAAAATCAGAGGGTGGAGCTAGCCACTAGTTAACCATAGAGGTCTGAAGGTCTGTACAGACAGACTGGAAGTGATAGGGCTTGGCCAATAGAGGACTACAAGACAGGGGGAGACAGGAGCTCGGCCCCTTTCAGGCTGAGGAGTTGGTGAGGTGAGAAGTGACTGTGGCTACTCCGTTACTTCTCTGGTCTTTCGGAATTAATCCCAATATCTGACCCCGGTGGGTTTTTATTGTTAAGACCAGTTAGAATTCGTGCTACAGCTGGACTAACAAGAAAGCTAGTGTTAGGATTGCTTCTTTTTTGTTGTTGTTGAGACAGCATCTCACTATATAGTTTTGGCTGGCTTGGAATTCAGTACTGGTCTAGAACTCAATAGAGATCCACCTGCCTCTGCCTCCCAAGTGCTAGGATTAATGATATTAACCACATTAGCAGTAACGCCAAGAACACTACAATTGGTGCTGTCCTGTTTAAGACAAGCTAGCTCCTTGTGCCTGGGAGTAAAGAAGGGAGTAAACTTCTGGTGAAGTAAGAGTTACCACCTGCCTATTTCTAGGACTTGCCAGAGACTCGAACTTGGATGCAGGGACTCACTTCATTTCTTCCTGCCTATGTCAGCTCTCAAAAGGCCACTACCCTGAAGGCCAGTGTTCTCCTGAGAACAGGGCTCCATGTTGATCATCCGTACTCTGGAAAGGACACTGACTGTTCAAGCTTAGCCAAAGTTAGTATTGTCACCTTTTATTAACAGCACCGGAAGTTTTCAGATGACAAGTTTATGAGCAGGTACGTGAGTCTCCTCATCTAGAAGCCTCAAAACTTAGCAGCAATGTGCTGCACACATGGCCCTGACTCTCCAGCTCCTAGAACCTACTGAAAATATGAGTGCTAACTGTAAAAGGCAGATTTCTGGAACTCAACGTGTGTTTCAGTAAGCAGCAGAGGTGAGAAACTGCACCTGAAAGTCTGCTACATGTTTCTGATACAGGTGATTGATGTCTGCACAGAATGACACCCAAAAGAAGTTAAAAGCTGACATTGTTTTCATGGAAGTTTATATTCTATTACCTTGAGATGGATCCACGTCTTAGTTAGGGGTTCTATTGTTGTGATAAAACCCCGTGACCAAAAGCATCTTAGGAAGGAAAGGGTTTATTTGGCTTATATATCCCAGGTCATTGAGTTAAGCCAAGGCAGAAACCTGGAAACAGGAACTGACTCAATGGAGAATGCTGCTAACTAGCTTGCTTCCCATGGCTTGCTAGGTTAGCTTTTTTCCATAACCCAGGACCACTCAAACAGAAGCAGCACCACCCACTGTGGGTGAAGCCTTGACACATTGATCATTAATCAAGAAAACTGCCCCACAGTCATCCCCAGAGGCCCAGTTTGACAGAGGCAATTATTCAGTTGAGGTTCCCTCTTTCTAGATGACTCTAGCTTGTTTCAAGTTGACAGAAGAACAAAAAAACTTCTCATTAGCAAAATTAAGTAAGTCAAATGGAAACAACAAAAATCACCTTAAAAAATGAAGTAAAACTTAACACAATGAGAACCTAGGGCTGAAGAGATGGCTCACAGATTAAGAGTACTTGTTGCTCTTGCAGAGGACCCCAGGAAAGCAACTGTCGAAAACTTCACTTCCTGGGGATCCCCGTAGGCTCCTACATGCATATAGTACATGTAGCCACTCAGGCCCAACACACAATACACATATAATAAACCTTTCGTTATAAATTGATTTTAAAAATTACCTTAACACTGAAAGAAAACTAGAGCCCCTGTTGTATGCTCAAATACAGCAAAGTAATTATTAAAACGTATATTGACCTCTATGATTAAAATTTATGTTTTAGGCTGATCAAAACTTGATTTCCATCAAAGTATGTTGAATATAATTATATAATTTTGTATTGGGATAATTTTTACTTTTTTCAGTATTTCTTTACCCTCACGAATATGTGTCATCTTTATCTTACCGTCTAATGACGTTTATTGCCTGTTATGAAATCCAAGAAATAAGGAGTCGATACATGTTTAATGGTCAGTATAAGGACCTGGAAAGAGCTCCATGGTTAAGAATGCTCATTCAGGGGACCCAGGTTCATTCCAACCCCCACTTTGAGTGGCTTACAATCACTTGTAACTCCAGCTCTAGAGGGATGTGACACCCTCTTCTGGCCTCTATGGGTACCTGCACTCACATGCAGACTGTCCTGCATAAATACACATGTGTATACAGAACCAAGAATAAGAAAATAAATCTTAAAAAAGAAAACATAAAAGGCTAAACACCTAAGCATCCAGAAGGCTGTGCCTCCATCTGCTAAACATAAAAAGACAAGATACATTCCATATCTCAGGTCTATTAGATAATCCAGTGGACCAGAAACAGCTTTGAGAGAACATAACGAAAGCTAGGGGAAATAGTATGTTGTATTAGCCATGTGGCCCATCTGTTTTGTGTGGCCCTTCTTAGAGTTCTTAAGCAGCACTAAAATATTAATAAATACCATTACTTTCACTTCTTCACTCAAGAAATAGAATTAAGTAACTATTTCACGCCAAGGACTCTATATGCCAATACAGTGGGCTACCAGAGGCTGGTTGTGGTGCAATAATAGGGTTGTTTCTGACCTAAGACCTTAGAAGTGGAACTTAATGGGGAATTGAAGAAGGACTATTGCTAAACAGACATAGGAAAGGGGAAGTGTGGGGGCTATTTCAAAGGAACGGAAATCAAGTTAGCATGGCTGAATCCAAGCAAGGTAAAATGGAGGCAGGAGACCATGAGGAAGAGTGGGTAACCAACAGGTTACCTGAGATTTTGAGACTATGAAATCATTATTTCAACTAATATGGTGGTAAGTTAAGTATTGAACAGGACAGGCTGGGCATTGGATGTTTGCTTTTTTGGGTTTGGGATAGGAACATCTGACTGTTATCACCTGGGTGACTGGACCTGAAGGGGAGCAGGAGTTAGTGGTGCTTATTGGTATAAGATCCAGGTAGAATCACCACAGACTTGCTTTGGGAGAGGATACAGGAGATAACAGAATAAGGGCAGAACAAGAGGGGGTTCTGAAGAGTGAGGGCCTATTCCGGGTGACTGCCATCAGGCAACTAGACCAACTGAGGATGGAGAATTTAGTGAAGAACTAAATTAAAAAACATGTTTCAGTTGCAGAAAAAGATAAAACACACAAAACACACACACACACACACACACACACTCTTTATCTTCTTCCAGTCAAATTTTACACGAGTAAAAAACCTACACAAGAGGAAAGTTAATTCAACAAAGATATTATCATGGAAGTTTCCCACTTTCTAAATGTCAGAACTTCTCCCATTTTTATTTTTAAGATCTCACTGCAACTTAAATCAACAAACAGTAAGAATCCCACTATTGACATTTTTCAGTTTTGCTTTTCTTTTCTTTGAGGAGGTTGTTGTTTGGTATTTGTTGTTTGTTATTGTTTTTTGGTATTGTTGTTGTTTTGAAACAGAGTTTAGCTCAAGAAGACCTCACCTTTGTGACCACTCTGAAGTAGTCTAGTGGGATTATAGGTTTATAGGCAGGTACCACCACAACTAGCTACTGAAAATATTTCTTGAAGAATATTGCAGCTGGGCAGTGGTGATACACACCTTTAATCCCAGCACTGGGGAGGCAGGTGGCATACAGATCTTTGTAAGTTCCTGGTCAGCCTGGTCTACAGAGCAAGTTCCAGGATAGCCAGAGCTATACAAAGAAACCCTGTCTTAAAAAAAAAAAAAAACAGGAAAAAAAAGAATATTGCAGAGCCTTGCCTGGTAAAATATGATATATGCATGTCGTTCCATTACTTGTTGAAGACTTACTACTTGCTGTACCTTTAAATACTGAGAAAAAACACCCAGAGCTCTTGGCTCTGCACTGATCTTGAATCCCTCCAAGCACGTTCCTTGACTGCGTGAACAGTGAATGCCTTACTCAGCTCGCTGTGGCATCTGGCCATGCAGAAGTTATATTCAAGTTCACAGCCATGAAAGATGGGACCAAGGCCCTGAAAATATAGGCACTAATCCCTGGATGAGCAACCTGCTCCAGGAGAGAAAGTCACTTATATCAAATTCAAATTCAAATTCAAACAAGAGAGCCAGAATGGAGCTATCAGAAGGAGGATTTGAGTCAAATGACAGGTTCAGTCACCAGAGTTTTCTGTCTCCAGGTAAAATACCACCTTCTGGGAACAAGCTTCAGGACCCTGGCAGCCCTTTCTACTAGGGAGAGGTTATGTTTCTTGAGTGCCACAAGATTTTTGTGGCATGGAAACCAAGAGTCTGTGCTGGAGGTACAAGCACAAAGTGAGAAACTGAAATAAATAGGAGTCATTTTTAGTTCTATGATTCAGGGCCTGACCTGTGGGGATAAAGGAAAGAGAGAAAGAAGCAGGTGCGAAGTCCAATCGCCTCTACTGACATGTGCCATGATCCTGTTTTGAAAAGCCCTAAAGACACTGATGATACACTTTCAACAACAAAGTAGCGGGACCCCAAATCTGAACATACAAATCAAGCATGTTATTAGCAGACAGCATTGGAGACAGCAAGGCAGCTATGTCACACATGGAGAATGCCTCTGTCAGCCCAAAGTCAGTTTTATAACATTACAGGGAGAGCCAGGGTTCCTGTGCCCACCCATATAGTAAGTCTTTTCTTAAAATTGGTCTCCAGTGAACCAAATAATAGGAGTCACAGCACCCGAGACTGGCTGATCTCCCGCAGTCAAAGAGAACCTAGTCCCGAATTGGTGATTTGGTGCAGAATTGTTTTAGTAATAAAAGAATAATTCTAAAAGATCAGGGGAAAGCACCACAGCAACTTTGCTTCCAATTTTACAAAGCAGATAAGTAAAATCATAGTGAAACAGATCCTCCAGTTACAGATGAAAGACCTGAGAAACAGAAATGCCAACAGCCAATGAGGAGCAGGCGAGCCCTACACAACCAGGGCTCGATGACAGTCCCCTGTCATTCTCAGGACCTCAGAAGCACCACACTTGTTAAAAGCTACAAAAAACCACCAAGTAGAGATACTGTAAGATCAGCAGAAGGTAATTTTGAACTTAACTAGAGACAACCATAATAATACAATTATACTCAGAACAGGGAAAGTAGGGACATCAGGAGGTCATCCTTAACTATACGCAGTAGGAGAAAGCTGACACCTAAGAGTGTCTTCTCCTGCACACAGGCACTGCGACACAACACAAATAAATAGTGAAATGAAAACTTGAGACTCTTGTTTATTTGGATTGCATGACTTTCTAAGCTGGGCAGAGTTAGTTCACCTTTCAATCAATATTCTCAAGAACAGGAAACAGTAACAGTAATAAGCACAGCACAGCAGGGAACATTCTTTAAGACAAGCTCCTTCTTTTGGTGCGATTATTATCAAACAGACTGCTTAGTCACTAATTCCTTTCTTGTTTTCTGGGAGAGAATCTAATCTATGCACAAATTCTCCTGGGTAAATAAGGGCCTCTTACATCCTCTCTTCTTCATCATTCCTCTGACTCTGTTTCTATGTTCAGCCAGGGAGCAACTGCAGACTCCAACTCTTCTCTGTGAGCTGTAAGTGATCGCCTTCATCACTCCTACATAAGTCACTGAAAATGCTGTGGCCCGGTACTCAAGGACAGCACTGCTGGCCACAACCTTATCTCTTAATGCTCTTCCTTCTTCCCAAAGCTGCCCTCCAACCAAACCTCTATCATATTTATACCAGAGACAGAATAAGGAGAGGGAAGGGCCTAATGACCTCAGTTCATCTTCAGGACCAGGTGGAAAGAAAGAATCAACTTCTACAAATTGTCCTCTGACCTCCACATGGGCAGCATGGTGTGTTCATGCCTCAACATAGACCACACACACACACATACACACACACACACACACACACAAATTAAAAAAATGGGAAACTTAAGAGACCCTAGAAAGGGAAAGGAACTCTACCTCCAGAGGTCAGTTGAAGTCTCTCCCCAGCCAAAATGATCAAACTCCAGTATAATTAATAAAATTTGATATGACAACTGCCTACATAGAGATTATATTTCTTTTCTATAGAGGCATTTCAATAAGAATGCTAAAGTTGCAATGAAATGTGCATGAATTACTCTTCTGGTTACTGTGACAAAACAACCTGCAGAAACCACCTGAAGGGAGGGCATATTCTGGGCAGTTTCCAGACACAATTCATCACCGTGGCGAATGTACCAAAGCAGGAGGAAGGCAGCAATGCAGTACCTACAGCTCCTCAGCAAGCCTTCTCCTTTCTGTTCAGCCTGAGCCCCAATCTTATGGACTGTGTTTCTCACATTTAGGATGAATCATGCTACATTAATTAATAATCTAGAAAGTTCCTCACAGAAAAATCCAGTGCTTTGTTTCTATGGTGACTTTAACCAGGTAGGCAATCATGATTTTCCATCATGCCATGCTTAAAGCCTAAGCAGGCACACCCTTACTCCTCAAATGTGAACCAGCAATTATCTGGGAACCATGCAAACAGGATACAAACTTTGTTTCTAGTAAATCCCCTGTATAAGGCTTTCAACTCATGGTTTTATCTTCTCTGCTATAGTCCTACCAGATACATATAGCTATTGTAAAGAAACTTAAACACTGTCCTGAGAAGCCCATGCCCATGTTTGAAGGTTTCAAAAGCATCATATAATGCTAGGAAATAAAGGAAAGAAAGATCTAAAATGCACTCATTTGCATACAAACATACACATCAATGACAATGGGGTACATCAAGAACCACTGAAATGACCAAAGTTGGAACATCTTGGGCAATACAAATAAAAGCACATAGTACTGGATTATAACATGAAGTAGAAATTATCCATGAATTCATACTGTTAGGTATAAATGACATGGCAAATAAATGATGGATAGTATACAAAAGTCCTATATAGAAGAATTAAAAGCATTTTATATAGATACTTCATCTGAGTGTAACTCATCATATGTGTGTACTACTTGGCAGCAGAGAAAGCTAGCAGCACTGTCTCAGCTTGCTGAAGTGATCCAGGTCATACCAAAAGAGATAAGCCATGTTTCTTTTTCCTCCTAGAAAGGTACAGTGAAAAAGAACATCTTTTCTCTGATTCTGAAAAAACAACTTCAATCTAACCAGGAAATCCTGAGGTCAATCTCAATTGAAGGACAATCTACAAAACTTGACCAGTGTTCCTCAACACTGTCAAGGTCATAGAGAGAGAGAGGGAGAGGGAGAGAGAGACAGAGAGAGAGAGAGAATATCAGTCACAGTCTAGAAGTCCAAAGAGACACAGCAGCTGGATAGGATGTGATATGCATGCCGGTTGTTAGCCTGAGAGAAAGAACAGTATAGAAAAAGTAGGAAAGCTGAATAAAATATGATTCAAATTCATTATAATGTCTCGATTAGTTGTGATTGTCATGCAGGACTAACATTAGAAAGTTAAAGCTTATTTTTAAAAACTGTCTTTGACTCTAACCATCCTGCCTTACCCCATACTCATATTATGTCCTTCATTTAGAGAAGTGTCCCTCTCTGAGAAATCCTCTAGATCATTCCAGGTTCAAACAATTCCACATATTTCGTACCTCATAGCCTTTAACCCCTAAAACTCATCAGGCACAACATCAAAACTCACACGTTGCAAGACAAGGACTTCACATCTATAATTCTCACACTCAAGAGACTGAGGCCTGGGGACTGCCAATTGTTTGGGACCAGTCTGGGAATAAGTTCCAGGATAGCTTAAGCTACCCAGAAGACTGTGTCAAAAACTGAATATAAATGTCATTTAATTTTGCATATCTGACTTGGTTTTGAAGTCCTAAAGCAACATATAATTGGTTAACATATGCACCATGCTTTAGAAATACTAATGCAAGTAAAAGCTCGACCAACATTCCATAGCATACTCAAGTACTCGGCAGACAGTACTTGAGTATGAACAGATGGGCCCTTCAAAAACAAGTGCTTTGTAATCCAAGTTTGAGGGATTTGGAACTCAGCAGAGTTAAGCAGCTTTCTTTCTAGCTAGAATTCACTGACTTGTGAATGTCCTTAAACACAGACATCCTACCCAGTAATTCTCAGATTAGTTTGACCATAAAATATTTACACATTTTTAGCCTCTGTGACCTACAAAGCAGTTCAGGGAATTTTTGAAATTAGGTGTATATTCATATTGGGCAGACTAAAAGTTTTAATTCTATCTGTTATTGTGGTAGGCGGAACAAAGGTCTATGGAATGGTATCCTAATCCCTAATGTCTATAAATGTTTCTTTACAAAGTAAAAAGGGCAGCAAGACAAGGTGTTGGGTAGTGGGGTTTTACAAACATGATTAGGTGAAAGATATTGAGTTGGAGAGGCCATGTAGGTCCCTAAATATAATCAAAGGTGACCTTAACATGTAGAGACCTCCCTGATATCAAACACAAAAAGAAAAGGCCATGTGACCTCACAGGGACTCAAGCAAGATAGCCCAGAAAGAAGATTCTGGCAGCCACCACAAACTACAAGAGGTAAGAGCAGATTCTCCTAGAACCGGAAGAGAGGGGTAGTCCTGTCCACACCTTCACTTCAGACCACTAAAACAGACAGTGGACTTCCACTTCTTAGCATGCTCAAGTACTCTACAGAATTATCAGAAAGCAAATTCCTGATGCTTAAGTTGCCAAGTCCGAGATAATTTGCTACAGAATCCACATGGCCAAATGATTTATACTTAATACTGCTTCGCATTCTGTGTTTTGGGTCCAAACCCAACCTCTGTAACAACTGCCAATGAAGGCAAATGTTGAACAGTTTCTTGTATTCGAAGCTCCGTGTCCTCCATAGCTTGTGAAACATAAAGGCCTCCAAGGCCTGCAACAGCAGCCTCAGTCCAGCTGTGCTGGCCCTGGCTGGCGCCGGGCTGCTCCGCTCCACTGAAGTGCAGTTCATCCGCTAGAGGCCACCACCGCCAACTACAATCATTTGACAGAAAGTGCAACAATCACAGCTGGGATTCACAGAACCCCCTCATTAAATATTCCTTAATGAAGTCAGATTAGCCTTGTCCTAGATAAGGTCATAATTAACCTTGATTAGAGAGGTTTCATCATCCACTTAAAAAAATAATCGTAAGTGATGACAAAATGCCCTGGATCTGGATTGAACCAGCTAGATTTCAGGTCCAACTCAAACATTTACTGGTTAATCATGTGCCCTCAGTCAAAGTGTTCATCCTCTGTATGACTCAGAAATCTCACGTGGAAGGTGGAATGATATTTAATGATGCTTCCACATTTGCTCTGGAAATTAAATGTGATTATGTAAGAAAGTCACTTAGTATATATATAGTGCCTCTCACGTAAGTAAAATCAAATATTCAGTATTCAGTGAGTGAAAATTCAACAGATAAAAATAATTATTTGATAGTTACTCCTACTTAGGAGGATAAACTTACTTTAACCTCAAGCAAAACCTCATCCTTTGATCTTCAGTTTCACAAATTACAAATATTTACACAGCGCGACAGGGAAAACAGGTGGGACAGTTCCTGGTTCCATGCTGGACCACTGTTTCGGGTATCTGAATAAATTACCAGCATTGCTAGTTCTAAGACGCGTGCTTACTGTTGCGTTTAATTCATGGTGCTCATTAGAAAGCTTAGTTACTGTTCTTCTAAGGGACTCCTGTATTAATGCTCATCTGTACTGACAAAAGCAAAATGCCATCAAAGTCTATCTTAATTATGAGCTACTGATGCTCCACCTGGAAGTCTTTGTCTTAACAGCCAGTTGTGCTCGGAGCAACAAAACAAATCATTCTGATAAAGCTCACAAAATGGGACACGTGCAAGCACCAAGACAAAAGGTCACCGTGAGAGGTACAAGTGTTTCCACACCTATCGCTAGTTGCCACCATCCCCAAGCGCCACCTACTGCCACATCTGACACCATCACTAGTTTATACTGATGATTCAGAAGGTACCACACACATCACAACCGACAGCAAACATCAGCTCACCTGACCATACATCTGGAAATGCCCAACACTCAGACTTGATGCCGAAAACCTTCAGGAGGAATCCTTGGCTGGGTGTGGTGGCACATGCCTGTAATGGCAGGACTTGATAGAAGATGGAGAATAAAGAATGACAGCCTGGACTCTATAGCAAAAGTGCCTTTAAACACACATACACACACACATGCACGCACAAGGGCGGATATAAAACTCAATGATCGAGTATTTGCCTAATATACCAAGGCTATACACTGACTGCCAGGAAAGACAGACAGACGAGAGGGAGGGAGGGAGGAAGGAAGGAAGGGAGGGAGGGAGGGAGGGAGGGAGGGAGGGAGGGAGGGAGGGAGGGAGGGAGGGAGGAAGGAAGGAAGACCAGCCCCTGGATAAGTTGTCTCAGGTACCAATACCAATTTCCAACAGAAATTAGCCCAATTAGGTAACTGTGCAAGAAAACAAGTATTGATGCTGGTAACATTAAAAAAAAAAAATAGAGCAGTAACAGCATCCCTTTGTCAGGGATGGAGATTCAAATAGTCTAGAGTCCTCAAATACACAGAAGGGGCTGTCCTGGCAGTGACCATCATGATACACCAAAATCTTTATAGAGACTCCCAGTTGAGAAAAAAGAAGCCCAAACTAACACAAAGTTTAGCGGCAATGGTTTCTAAAAAGTAGAGGTTAAATACTCAAATGCCAGGGGAGCCTGCAAAGCCACACAGCCAGGGGGCAGCCTCACTCATGCCCAGCCAGCTCCAGGGCTAGCACAGAGCCAGGCTGCTACCACCCATGAGCAGGTACCTGGAGTAGTTCTGGGTCTATCTCCAACACAGTTCATCTAGAAAGTCATCCAATAACAATCTGGTTTTTTCTTTTAAATTTGAGAAATAATTTGAGTGGATAAAAAAAAAAACATTGTTCCAGGGGATACAAATTAAGAAGTGGATACTTTGCTACATTTCTGACATTATATCTCACTGTGTATTTTCCTTTTCCAGACACACAAAATATTCTGCAAGTTGTTTTTTTACACTCAATAACATAACAAGCACACCCTTCTACAGCAGTATACTCATATCTTCTTTTCACTGAATTCAGACTTAGAAAACAGAATGCCAATGCAGACAACTGGGTCTTGGATACCTCTAGCTAAATAGAAAACAAACCAAAACAAAAACACCACACTCTTGAAAATAGGGCCACACAGGACATGTCACCAACATCATACAATTACCTTTCCTTTTCAAAAGCCCAAGCTTCCCACATGGCAGGTAAGAAGCACCAGGAGAAAAAAAAAAAAAAGGTCTCCAAGGAAAGGAAAGAACCTAAATCAGCCAGGAATCTCACAGACGTTAACTTTGTGAATTTTAATTACAATGATTCTAGATATTGGCGGAAAATCATCCAAGTCACTAACTTAGAACTCAGTGGGTCAGATCAGTCTACCTATTTCTAAAACACGTTTGAAATAGAGCCGGCTTAGTCTAATGCAGGCCACCGTCTCCCCAGGTTTAAGGTCTTAAACAAAAGGACAGAACCCAGCTCATAAATAAGGTGGTTATATCCATATTATCCATCCAATGTCAACGCCAGGGCCTCCTGGGAGGCCAGAGATACAGGAAGAGCGCAGGATGCAGACGAGGCCTCTGCTCCAAGCCTATCTATCCTATAATGGAAGTGGCTGGTAAGTCAAGAACAATAGACCTCATATTCAAAACACTAACTCTGTTAGTGACTCAAGATCCTGCAAAGCTAATTAAGTATTCAGATCTTCAGTAATTCCTACTTGATTCCCAGATACAGAAAAAAAAATATCTCCATCTAAAGATATCAACTCCCTAGGGGCCAGAGCCTGCCTGAATAGCTAGCTTTTAAAACACTTTAGGAAACTTGACCTCAAAGGAAAGTCAGCAATTTGGGGAAGGGGAGCCTGAGAAAACATACTGCACACCAACACACATTCAGAATACGATGATCTCTTCTATTAGTACATACAACTTGCTTTCTAAAATAAACACTGAAGCCTCTCCCACCATTCCTTAGTTACACGAAAAGAATATCTCATTGTCAAGCTAGGAAAGAATATTCCAGATTGCCCCCTTTCCCTCTCTCCTTTATTTCCAAATATTACTACAATGACCTTGATTCTCCAAGCCCTTGGTTTTGGTTTTCATTAAATCCCAGGGTGGGCATGACAATAGCCTCCTAATCATTCCAGTTGCCAGAGTCACCCCCTCCCAAGGACAAAAGTCACTGAAAAGCCTCATGCACTCATTCTCAAAATTCATTCAGCAAGTATTCCAGAGTGTCTACTACACGACAGGTACTGCTCCTGGCCAGAAAGCAAACAAGTGTGCACAGTCACACAGCTCGGAAGTACCCCACAGTGGTGTCAGGTAGGCAGCAGCCCATGCCAGGGGAGGAAGCAGGCTTGAGAGCTGCACTTCACAAGGGCAGTCAACAAAAGTCTCATTCCAGACTCTGAGAGTGTCGTGAAGGAAAAAGAGGGAATAGACATGCCAAGGGATGTGTATTCCAGGTAAGAGGGTCCAGGTGCCCACAGGAATGTAGGGGCCCAGGACCCAGCCATCAGAGATGTGATCAGAGAGACCACATAAGACCACACAGACTTAGTCATACCCATGAAGTATGCTTGGAATGAAACCAAAATAGTGTTTTTCCATTCAGTAATTCCTTCCAGAAGTTCCCAAAGAAACTTAAAGGTTTTGAGAGCACTGAGGACAAAACAAGTTGAGAAATAGAGGCAAGCATTAGAATTCACCCTGTTGTTTGCTTAGCAATCAACACAGAATCCGTGGTGACACTTCAAAACTCAGCCAGAAATGCTGCTGGTCTTCTGGGGTGAAGGCTGAGGCCAACACATCCAAGAACTGAAAGAAGAACATGAAGAGAAATGCCACCCAGTGCCCCCAGTGTCACCCAGTCTTCCAACTGCTAGTGTGCTCTGAGTGTGGTTTGTGGTCCTGTCTGCTGCCCCTGGGGTGAAATCGGAGACAAGTTAATAGTAATATGCTATGCATGGGATGCTTTGCAATGCTGTTGATCTTGCGCATCCAAACACAAACACTATTCAAACACTACTGGGTAAAATGGGGGGGGGGATTTTCCAGTGTCCAAATATTCACTAGAGGCTACTGTTCCTTGTTGGTTATTAAAAACATTTTAAATATATGCAAGAACATAAAGAGAATGACAAATGTTGCCTTTACAAGGAGACAGAACTAGCCTTTTATAATATCTGCTTTAAATTACAGAATTAAGAAGCATCATTAGTAGTCATTTAGAAAAACCATTTTTAGCATCTTTTTGTTTTAAAAATAGCAGTTATCCAAAAACATGAACAAAGACCTAGCACTTTTAATATTTAAGCAATGTGGTTATTTACATGAAGTGGGAAAGAATGACCATTTTACAGTGGCTAAAAAAATATCTTCATTGCTAAAAATTTTAGTAAAATATCCCAAGGAGAAAACATGTTTTATTTCAAGAAAGACATAAGACAGTGCACATCTTGTTGTAGGAATCAGAACCTGACCTAAAACTCTGAAAACAAAAGTAAATAAATGTCAGAGGTACAGCTAAAGCAAGCAGCACAAACAACCTGCTTCTATTATGAAGCAGGAAGAAATTCATACAGCCTGAGGAAGCCAATCTTTTATGTTGGGCACTTTTGATACCTGCCCTCAGGCTTCACCCTCTATCTCCAACCATCAAAGGACACCCAGGAAGAACTGCTCCAAGTATAGGGTTGACAATAGCTCAGTAGAAACAGTTAACAACAGAATGAGAACCGACCCCTCACTGGCCCTGCGGTTCCATTAATGACTGGGGTAGATAGACAGCACTCTAACAGGTACTCTTGAGAATGGAAGCGCAGAGAGGTTAAAACAGCACACACCTTCTATTAGATACAGTTTATCTTTCTAGGTCCCTGATGTAACCAAAAAAACTTTCCTGACTCCATGCTTCGGAACTCTAGGATGTCTGGCAATTATGTATTAATATTCAGTGAACTCTCATTATTTATTGCTTTTTAACCAGGTTTTTAATTTTAAGGATATTCCATTTAGGGGCATCACATAGCATTCAGCCCTATATGTGGCATCTGAGTTCATTATCATCAAGAGAAGTGAGCAAGGTACCACTGGCTGCTTAGATGCCACGCCTAGAACACTGCAGGTAAACAACTTGGTATGAGCCACACATTGTCACGCAATGGCACCTGGGAACTTCTCCTAGTCAATGAGGAGCTGAGTTCTGTCGTATCGATGGTATGGATTTCAAAGGCCTTAGACCTAATGTTCACTGCATCTCATGGAAGCACACATTGGTCTGGAAGTTATTCAAGACTGCCCCAGAGATGCACTCTGACCACATCTGGAAGAGAGACCACAATGCTAACAAAAACCTAGTTTGCTGTGGGGTGCACATTCCACATCAAAGACCTGTTGCTAACACTGGTTAAGGGCTGGCCAAGGAAGACCCATAAAATGTGGTTTTGCTTGGGATAATCTTTTAGTTCAGACTTACTTGTTTTTACAAGCAGTCAAATCGCTAACAATTAACCCCTCAGCCCAGCTGCATCCAGCGAAGCTGTCTTCCCCATCATCTTCTGTGTGCTTCCATGAGTCCCAGACAGCACACTCCCAGGAAGCTTACGGAATGGGGGGTGAAGGAGTGTCAGCTTCAGCAATCTGGACCTGATCTTTGAACCGAGAAATACACCACCCGTTTTCAAGGCAGAGAAACTGAACTTTAAAAAGAAGTTAAATGCTTTATTAAATGCCATATGGATACCTGAGTACGGGGTGCGAATCTATACTCACTGCCTATACACAGGCTCCAGTAGGGTTTTCCAGAAAATTCTCTGAGCAAAGGAAATAGTTTCTCCTACAGACAGAAATTAAGAGTCTCACACAGTGAGCTCCAGGCAAATGGCCACAGTGTGACATGGGTGTTTACTGGGCGTATGGGGCTAAAACAACATACTATTTATGTTCTGCTATAAGTTTTAAAAAATAAAATCCATATTCTACAAAATAGTAGAAATTTCAGATCAGTTTTACATAAACAGCAGGAAGCATCTGACACCTTCTCAAACATAGGAAAGGAAGTTTTATCAACATAGGAAAAAGGAAACAAGGCAGGTATAAACAGTTCAGCAGGACTATGGTTCCCAGTGGCAACGTTCATCCATGTCTTCACTCTGCTCCGTATGTATTCTTAGTCACAAATATGTACACATTTGCGTGCACACATTATTTGTTTTTTTTTCTTGATGATTCCAACAAAACAACTACAATATCAGGCATTAAGGAAATATTACCAGTGACAAGTGCCAGTCAAATTGATAGGATGACAGGGACCTTGATACGGTGACTGATGGTTACCCCACTTCTGTAGGAAACCTGACAGCAAAGTTCAGAAAAGCACAATACCTGTGTCACAGTAACCCATACCCGTCACGTGCACGGGTCATTTCAGTAAATTGTCATCCATTGTTGACACTGGATTTTCTGCCTGTTGCGATCATGCTTTGTCCCCGTAGATTTTGGTGTTCTATTGATTTTAAAGGCTGCATTTCTTGGTAAGGGGGCAGAACACCATAGTAGAAGAGTTCTTCTGGTTCTGTTCATCTTTTTCTATTTGAATCAGACCTTATGACTCAGAATAGTCTGAGTACAGTGACCAAGGAAAGCTTCCAAAATGTTAGTCCTTGCTTGCAGTGAGCACATCGTTTTAAGTTGACAGTCGAAGAAGCAGTTAACTAGTAAAATTCATAGAAACAAAAGGCCTGATTTCCCAATCATGAACTAGTAGCACGGCCTCAAGCAAATCATAATTTCTCTCGGTCTGTTCATTCCCCCTTATCATGTTGGGAGTGATAGTGCAAGCACTTTACATGAGTAAACACATTAGACCCCATAACAACACTACCAAGTAGGTGCCTCCACACTCATCTGTCAACTAGGTAGACAGAAGGAGCACAGAGTGATACTGACAGAGCATGAAGAATGCAGGCCATCAGAGCACCAGCACTGCTGGACTAGAGGATACCCACCATTCCTTCCAATTCAAACCTCCCATGAAATTTCAACTATGAACTATACTCTAATCACACTTATGCCACCTTCTTCAAACTGGTCGATGCTTGCTATCATAACAAGTCCTTTGTGTTTACATAATGGTACTTAAAGCATCTAAGACACTGGTGGTAGGAGCTCACTTTTTTTTTTTTTTTTTTTTTTTGGTTTTTCAAGACAGGGTTTCTCTGTATTGTTTTGGAGGCTATCAGTCCAGCCCAGCCTCGAACTCACAGAGATCCGCCTGCCTCTGCCTCCCGAGTGCTGGGATTAAAGGCGTGCACCACCACCACCCGGCAGGAGCTCACCTTAATAAGAGGTCAACCTAAGTGACCTAGGAATCCACGTGCTTCACGGCTTCTTGTTTAGTCAGTCCCCATGTGCAGGACAAAGACCTAAGTTCACTGAACTGAAAGGCAGAAGGATGCTATGTCCTAAGAGGGCTCAGAATCAACCACGGCCCATCCAGACACCTCATCCATTTCGAGCAGACCTCTCCTAACAAGAACTCTACCTCTACTCGAAGTCCACCACGCTGCTCACTAACAAAAGAGCAGGAGGCTGCAGTAACATCTGGAAGCCAGCAGAGAGCACATCTATATCTAAGTTCAGAACATTCTCCAAGTGCTGATAAAACTAAAGGTGCACAAAGACACTGTGAAAAAAAACCACCCTTGTTCATGTACACCTCCCTTTTCCAAATCAGCAAACAAATTTGAGTCCCACCTTTCTGAATCCTATCTTTTTTAGGTTTTCAGCTTTCAAAATCCTTCTTTCCCTGGTCCAACTCAATCCTCATGTAAATAAGTGGACAAGGCTACTAGTTTCTAGATTAATTATTCTAGAACTCCACTATGTATAAAACATGTCTGGCGAACATGCAAATTCGAAGCCTCTGTACTCATAGGTTCCGGTATGTATGGTGGATCTACTGCAGGGTTCAAAAGTCTATACTACTGACAAACATCCTCTGCATACACGAGTATACTGTACCTATTCATACAGGTACACATTTACACACACACACTCACACACACACACACACACACACACACACACACACACACAGCAGAAGCAGGAGCAACCATCACCTTCTCCCAACAGATCTCTGGCACTAATAGTTGGGAGAATTCATTTTGAAAAAAAGTACTGTTGCAGATGTCTCAAGAGCAAAGTTATACACTTTTCAATCACAGCTTAAATGTATTCAGCAGCATTCCCTCTCAGGAATGACTGGCTTTCCACCATGTCTTTTCCTATACATCTGCTCATAATTCTAAGGCACCATCTTTAAAACAGCCATCCATGCCCTGAGCTGGTCACTGCTACAGTCCTCCCACATTGCAAAATCTCAGTACCAAAGTCCACGACAGCTTTAGCGATTCATCCCTAGCCCCAATCACCTGCCTTGATAACATCAGAGCAGTAACTCCCCTCAGGAACTAGTAAGCACTCACCAGACAGTGGCCTTCTGTTCCACACTTGACATGTAGAACATGCACTAACATCTCATGGGACACTTCATAGTTCCTAGTCACCACTGCTTTTCAGAGCCATCATTCTAAGGCCAAACGCAAGTAGGAATTTGCACACGCATGCCTGGAGGAAAGGTGTTCTGGAAATTTGCACATGTGCCTGGAAGAAATGTGTTCTGCACACTCATGACTGGAGGAAAGGTATTCTGGGAATTTGTACACACATGCCTGGAGGAAAGGTGTTCTGAGAATTTGCACACTCATGCCTGGAGAAAAGGAGTTTTGTGCACACAGAACACCATGCTGATGGGTCACTACTTCTATTAAGACTATATGACACCAGAGAGAAAAAGAACCTCTCTAAAAGTCTGTCACTGAAAACCACCTTAAATCCTCTTATGTAAGGAGCCTTCTTAGGCTCATTTCCTATGCAATCAGTCCCACAGTGACTGGGGTTTGAGTTACAGGAATCCACAGGCCCAGCGTTTCTGATTACACTTGTGTATGCTTTGAATGGAGTTACTGACACTCTATCTCAAATGCCACAAGTGGCCGGGACACCTGCTCCCAGTGCTGCAAGCCAACAGTCCTCTAAGAGGCTGGAGAGGCTCGGCCTAGAAGAAAACTAGGCACTACTTGGGTCTGGAAGACACCAGCCATAGGGCCAAGCTCAATAACCTCTCCTCTAACACAATACCATTGCGCCCAAACATGATCTTGTTCCGTCGCAAACAGCACAAACTTGAACTCCATGGTGACCACAACCTAGAATGTGGCATGAACTCCCGCTCTCCTGAATCCACCATACAGGCCACAGATAGTCACCGGGTAGGATCTGTCACATATGAAGAAGAAGAAAAGACCTGCTGCAAGGAAGTGACAGGCACAATAAGAGCTGCATATGTCACAGGGGAGAAAGGGGCCAAGACCAAGAAGGGCAGGGTGGGGTGTCTAGATAGCAAACCCTGCTAGAGGGGCTGCTAGCTGGGCAAGCATCTGGGCCATGGGAGATCTTTCTCAGTAAATGCTTCTGATAAAAGTACGGTACTGTGCTGGGTGGTGGTGGCACACACCTTTAATCCCAGCACTCGGGAGGCAGATGCAGGCGGATCTCTGTGAGTTTGAGACCAGCCTGGTCTACAAGAGCTAGTTCCAGGACAGCCTCCAAAGCCACAGAGAAATCCTGTCTCAAAAAACCAAAAAAAAAAAAAAAAAAGTACAGTACTTTAAATGCCAATAGAACTTAGAACCTTGTGACGTGAGTTGAGTGCATTAGCATTTTTTGTGTGTGCTACTCATTCTACAAAGCTTAACAAGGAAAAAGTCCACCTTTGACTCTCCACCTCTGGTACAGTTTGTACTTGTATGGTTTGGTTCCATTTCAATCACATCTGAAGTCAGTGGCCTTTTGGAAGACATGTGGATATTAGGAGTGGCCTTAAGTCATTTGTTCTAAGAACTCATTTGAAGGTAGAATGGATAAGGACCAGAAGAGTTAAGGAAGAGTCACAAACAGCACTCTCTTGTCTTTACATTGGAGATTGTAACCCTAATGGCCACAATATAAACCAAAAAAACACATTCAACATCAAAACCCAGCAATGTTCCTATTGCTGCTCATACACCACTTTGTTAAGAGACCTCTCCAAATTCTTTAACTCAAATGTAGAACTGGCCAGTTAGCAGTTTATGAGCAAGAAAGGACACGGGACAGCAAGAATGATCCATTAAAAGACTACAATGAAATAAAGAACTTTTACCTATTACAAAACTTGTCAGAGCCTGAGGGATCATCAGATTATTAAAAGAAAACAAAAGCAGGTCCTGGATGCCCTTGTGCCTCTTCCCTGTCATAGGTGGGCTACAGCCTCTGTCCTTCTCTAACACTTTTCCCATCCCTTACTAGGTACAACATGCCAGTCATCATCACTTGGTTTTCTCAATGGAACTTTTTTAGTTTAATCTCTGAAACTTTGCACTGATCTGTTTTTACCCGATAACTAAGTCAGATAGTTTCTCCTCTCTCTCTCTCTCTCTCTCTCTCTCTCTCTCTCTCTCTCTCTCTCTCTCTCTCTCTCTCTCTCTCTCATACATACACACACACATACACATATATATGTACACACACATATACATACATATATATGCCCCCTGAAACTAGCTTGCTGAGCTCAGAATCCCAGGCTTAGAAGAATCAGACACATACTGGGTGTTGGGGGGTAGAGGTGTGTTTTGGAGCTATTCCGTAAGATGATGCAGAAAGGAAGGAGGGAGGGAGAGAAACAGGAGGAAAGAAAAGAAGGAACAATCATGGTGATACATATCTGTAACCCTGACACTCAAGGCACAAGGAACTCTAGCTCAAGGCCAGCCTGAACTACATAGTGAGATAAATCTTGGGGGTAGGAGGCATACTCATCAAAAAGTGTGTTTTTCAAAACCCTCTAAGCCAGCAGGGCCTGGTTACTCAGACTTATCTCAGCTATTCAGGAGGCAGGAAGCTTATAGGATGAAGAACAGCCTAGGCTACAGAGTGAGTTGAAGGCCAGTCAGAGCAACTTAGTGAGACTGTGTGTTTAACGAAAAGGAGGACTGGAATCTACTTCAACGGTTCTGCATTTGCCTAGCTTGCACAGGTCCTAGGTCCAATCCACAGGACAGCACACAGACAACAAAAGTTCTCATTCTACTGCCAAAGACTGTCGTCCTGCCTCTATGCAGATGGCAGCAACGAGCAGGGGGACAGCACTGAATCCTACTACGGCTGCTTGGAATAGACTGGCAAGCAGCATAGTCAGAGCAGGCACTGGGGAAGGACTGGTAAAGCTTCTTTTTATGGTGCATGGACACATCTGCAGAAGTGGTTAAGGACATGGACTTGGGAGCCAACTACAGATGAAGCTGAATTTCAACTCTACCCCTGAAGGCCCTGGGCAAGTAACTCACCTCTCAGCGCTTCGTTTCCACCATGAACTACTGAGTTCTGGAAATGACACAGCCTCTACCCCTTTGCCTCTATTTAGCCCAGAAAACGTCACCCTCTTCCTTGGAGAACAAACAAGTTAAGAAGCTGGTGTAATGTTGTTCACTCTGAGCTGCTTGAGACGAGACGGGGGAGAATACCAGTGTGAGGATGACAAAAGGCCATCACCTCCTCCACAGACACTTCCTGTGTACCAGAACAGTCATATGCTCCTTCCAACTCAGAACCAAGTCTACAGCAAGCAACAATTAAACCAGGCAGGGGTCTGGACAATGGCAAGGCTGTTCTCACTAATGTACCAAAGACGCAATGGTGGCTGCTTTTCCTGCAGCACATTTTCTGCAGGACCATTTGCTACCTAGTTTCCTTTGACAGCTATTCTTGAAATGAGTAGTTTTTTTTCTTTATTATTCTTGAAAGGATTTTTTTCTCTTAAGTTCTCATTTGTAGCCAAGAACATAAGGACATTACTGGGAAAATCTGGGCAACCTTTGACTTAGAAATGCAGGAGTGTAACCAATAGAAAACTTTAAAAAGAAAAACTTGTCAGAGAAATGATGGTGTAGAGAACAAGACTGAGCAGAGACTCATACTTTGTATTCAGTGACTTTGCCTGTGTAAGTACCACCCATGCATATGTATTGTACATTAGTTAAGTGCGAGCACAGGCACATGCATGTCCCAGCACATGTATGACTGTCAGAGGACAACCTATGGTTTCAGTCCTCACCTTCTACCTTAATAGAGCCTCCATTCTGTTCACAGCTGCGCACTGTACACAAGGCGAGCTGACTGGCAAGGACTCCAGAAGCATCCTGTCTCTGCCTCCATCTCTCCATAGCAGCCTTGGCAGTGGCCACAAATACTATTTCATCTGGCTTCACATGGGTTCTGGGAATTTGAACTCAGATCTTTATACTTGCACAAGAGCTCCATGCCCTGCACCATGTCTCCAACCTCCTTAATTCCTCTCTCCCTTTCTCTCCCTCCCCCACCCCAAACATCAACTGTTAGTCCTTTGCATCTGGAAGCAGATGCTTTCTCTGCTTGCTTGACACAGACGAGGCTGCCATAAGCAGAGAACATATTGGTATTTGGTTTTACCCTGTAGACAGCTTCTGTTCTATATTCGGATCTATCTGATTCTTGTACATTCATAGCCTATGGACTATTAAATTCCCTATCACTCAAGTCCATATAATACATTGTCAGTAATGGGCCACTGTAAGGCTCTATGATATGTGCTTACAGCTCAACTCGAGGCAAGCAGAGATGCTGCACTTCAAACTCAACTGGAAGTTTTGTAATTTGTGCTTGGATTTGGTTAATCTAAATATCGAACACTAATTGTTTGGTGAGCATCTGGGATCACCCAAGATACAATCCAAAGGCACAAACAAAAATCATTCCAAATAGCAACCCATGAACCCAAAGGAAACCACAAACAGGATTGGTTTGACCCATGTGGCATTGGTATCAAGGTTTTTGTTCAGTTACTTAAAAACCTGGATTTCCATGAAAACTGGACAATCTGCCACAGGCACTCCTCCACTTGAACACCACCTGGCAATGAGAAACGGGCTTTGAGCAGCACCTGCTCCTGTTAGAAGGGACATCAGGCCCCTGGTATGTCACATGTTCAGCTCCCAGTGTTATCTGATCTCTGACACACATTACACTCTGGCACAGAGAGATTCCAGCTTGGGATTCTTGTTTTAGACACATCACAAAAGACAGAACAAAAACACACAAACAAACACATATTTCAAATGTTTTAAAATTAAAATCTCCTTTTCCATGGAGGAAAAGAAGAGAAAACACTCTTTCCCACCTCAATATATGTCTCCTAGATTTTGGATTTTCCACATATAAGGAACGTTTAAATTGCTGTATCTTATTCATTTATACTGTATTATTCAAATGTTTTCAAGATTTAACAAGATGCTATGCTACTGTTGTGTCTACATTGCTGCCTCTTAGGTGTTTTAAGTTATTTGAGGCCATTTGCCCAGTTTACTACAAAGGGTAAAAAATCTCAAAATATGTCAGTTGTTTTTGCCTTGACCATCACAACTCTCAACTATGCAAAATCTTGATTTTAAAAGCAGACAGTAGCAGTGTAAAGGCAGTATTTTTGAACAGTCAACAACACACGCATTTGTTCCTTCCAGTCTTCCCCTTCCTGCTATCCAAGCAGGCAAATGGAAGACCTTACATGTATCCCTGAACGAGGCTGTAAAGCAGTGGCTACTCAATAATGGCCAACAACCATGGGACTGCATAGGGAAGGGAAGGGGATTCAGCAGAGCTTTCCTCTCTTTTCTCGGCTTCCTCCGCCCATGTAAGGATTTCCTTCCTTCATCATCCAAGCCACGCCATTACAATTACCACCATCATCCAACCTGCCACTACAAGGCTCATCTTCCTAAAACTCTCCCAAAAGTAAAGGCTGACTTTTAAAAATAAGATAAAATAGTACACCCAAACTTACGTTTGCATTCCCCTACACACACAGGAAAAGACAGTCACCAACTCAATATGGCAGGATTTTCTTGTCAAAAAAGGAAAAAAAATTGAAGTGGTTAATGCTACAGGATACACCCACATACACAGTGAGTGATATGGACGAGAAGTTTCTTTTCTCAGAAGGTGTGAATGATATAGAAAAAGGGGATAAAGGAATATAACTGACAAGGCAAAAGAAACACAGACTGGAGAATCATTTGGGTTTTTGTTGTTGTTGTTTCTATGAGGCGGCCAATAGCATGTGACCATGAAAAGCATCACTATGGTGACAAAGGGACCGCGACCCAGTGCTGCCATTTTTATATGTCCTCAACAGAAGACTTCCCCTCCCAGAATCTTCCTGTTGCATCCTGGAAAGAAGGGTGACAAGCCCCAAGATGGATTCTAGCACCCAGTTTGTCACAAAAACAACATGGTGGTTAATCTCCTGCAGGCCCTATGTCAGAGCTGCTGGCTGTCAGCCAGCCAGTCACCTAAGAATCTACACTGCATTGCTCAAGATAGCTGTGCAATGTGCTGGGACTCTCAGGGGACCGAGGGAAAGCTTGTCTAGGCTTCCTTAGTTCTTATCTCTGGAAACCAAAAGACTTAAGTCTTCCCTGCTTCACCAGCTTTCAGCACCTGCAGGAAAACTTGTTGTCCTGGTCTCTCAATGCCAAAGATAAGAAAAAAGCAGAGCTCAGTTATGTAAAATCACTGAGTACAACACAAACCTCTTCCAGGAAATCTATTATTGATCCTCAAGTCTCTCCTTATAATGCCAATAATTTTAAGAAGATGAATATTCATTTAGGGTTTTGATGATTCAAACAGCAGACATTCTTTTAACAATCCTGAAAATCAAATTAATATAAACCAGTGGTTCTCAACTTTTGACAATCCCTTTAGGCATCAAAAGACCCTTTCACGAGGGTCACCTAAGACCATCAGAAAACACAGATATTTACATTACAAGTCTTTAACTTTATGATTGGGGGTCACCACAGCATGAGGAACTGTATTAAAGGTCCACAGCATTAGGGAGGTTGAGAAGCACTGCTATAAACAGAGCCTGTAAGTGCCACCAAGCCTAACAGCAAACACTGATCCCAGCACTCTGGAGGCAGAAGCCTCCCTCTGAGTTTAAGGCCAGACACAGTCTTACATAATGAGTCCCTGAATGACTAGTGCTATTGAATAAGACATTAAATTCTTCAAAGAGTGAAAATAAATGATGAACTCTGGGTGTGGTAGTACTTGTTTATGATTTCCAGAAGGCAGAAGGATCCAGAGCTCAATGCCAGCCCGGGTGGGTTACACATCTGCAGCCAGCCTGAAGCCCAAAATGAGACCTTGCCACAAGGACCTTCATAGGATCAGTGTCTTCTGCCTTGGGTTTGAGGTAGGAAAGAATCCAAGAGCCCTCAATATTATACTATTAGGGCTCTAATTGGGAACCGTGTAGACAAGGTAAGAAGCCAAGAGACCACAGTTCTTACCTCTGGCCAATTATAAGCATCACACTTCTAATCAAGCCAGGGGAAAAACTTATGGCTGCCTAATAAATTCAGTTTGCTTTATGAACAATTTCTTTCTATAAGTACATTTAAGCGGTTTAAAAGGAGAAGAACTGTAGACATCTTCATCAGGCTGTGTTACTGATGCCCTAGAAGTTCCCCAAAAAGCATCATGAACTAACAATATCAATTCTAATAGCTAATACTTCAAGAGACCACTGCAGGCATTAGAAAAAAATAAGGCTTAAAAATCAAAAGGGTAGCAATGAAGAAAACCATGTTGGAATCTGAATGCAATTCACACAGCATTTAGCACCCTTTCCTTTCTCCTGCAAGGAGCACTGTTGCTTCTGGAATGGTGTTTGGCACATACAAAGTGGCACCATACAGAACCAGCGCAAAACAATCCATGATTATAAATAGAGCATGCTAACATACAACAGGATGATAACATTTGCTGTGCATTAATGCTACCATGTGTCCAAAACCCTGCTAAGCATTATATGTAGTATGTATGCATATGTACATATACAGAGCTTAGATTTAAAATATATAAACTCTATATTTACATATAAAATGGTTATAAATATATAAACACATTACTTGTACACAATTATAATTATACTTGCACACAAGCCTTATAATTACCCTGAGGCAAATGGCGTACACTACTTGGTAGATGAAAAAAAAAAATCTATGGCTGTAAAAGGATAAATGCCCTTTCTACAGTCATAGTCAGGGAGGAGGATTTGTCTGCTTTTTAGGCACTTTACCACCAAAAAAATTCTCAGGGCAACTGACAGTCACACAGGATAGTGACACAGATTAGCATGTATCCAACAAATGTGCTGACAAGGCCAGCAATCAACCAACCTCTCTCTGTCTGTCTGTCTCTCTCTGTGTCTCTGTGTATCTCTCTGTATCTGTGTGTGTGTGTGTGTATGTGTGTGTGTGTGTGTGTGTGTGTGTGTGTGTGTATAGGGAAAAAAAGCAACTCCTGAGACTATAAGCATAAATTAGACTTGTAAACAAGGATTATGGACCACTGGGGTACATAGGATAAACCAGCCACCAGAGGTCCCCCAAAAACTGAAGAGTAAGTGTGTGAGGAGGGAAGAAAATTGAGTGAAACCAGTTGTGATGTATTCTCTGCAGTTTGTAAGTCCCTGCAGGCTCTGAGCCAGAGAGACAATGACTTCCACAACATCAATTCCACCTGTGTTAGAAGCTAAACTTTAGTTCAACTGTGCATTTGAGAACGCTTCCAATACTGACCATCTAACTCCAGGACCTTGGTAAAGATAGTAGCAAACAATACAGCACAGTTACTCTTGGTAAAGTTAATAGCGAACAGTACTACACAGGTACTTGTTAGGTTTTTTGCACTGGCTCTTAGACAAAAGTCCAGAGAGCAATTTGTTGATTCTAAACCAAATGCCTATCTTTCTTTTCCCATTGCTATGATAAACTACTGTGATAGAAGCTGCTAAAAAAAAAAAAAAAAAAAAGATCCTTTTTGGCTCCAAGTTAAAATGACAGACTATGGACACCCCCAAGGAGGGCCTCACCCTCCCTGGGGAAAGGAGGGGGTAATGGGGGGGTTAGTGGGAGGGCGTGGGAGGAGGGGAGGGAAAGGGAGAGGGACCTGGGATTGACATGTCAAGCAACCTTGTTTCTAATTTAAATTTAAATTTAAATTTAAAAATAAAAAAGAAAGGAAAAATAAATAAATAAAATATGAGTTACAGATCTAGGTATATGAAAGATTAAAAAAAAAAAAAGACCTAGTGGCTGGCTGTTCTGCTTCCCTGATCTTTCAGCATTTACCGCTATATCTGACTCAGGGTTTTCATTATTAAGACCAATTAGAATTTGTGCTGCACATCCCCAGGGGGACTCTAGATGCCATCAAGTTGACAACCGAGATGGCATCATAGCCTGCTAAGCAGAAAGACGCCTTCATTGTCCTCCGCTTTCTCTGTGTGCTCTTCTCTTGTCCTACGCGCTCCTCATTTCTCTAACTGGCATTTTGGGGTGGAGTATCAAGGCTTCCAGGAGCAGTTGTCTTAGGTGGGGTTTCTGTTGCTGTGAGGAGACCCCATGACCATGGACACTCCTATAAAGGAAAACATTTAATGGGGGCTTAGCCCATTATTGCCATGATGGGAAACATGGCAGCAGCAGGCAGACACGGTGATGGAGAAGCCAAGAGTTCTCCATCTGGATCAGCAGGCAGCAGGAAGAGAGTGGGCCGGGCCTGAGCTTCTGAGACTTCAAAGTCCAACCCCTGTAATGTGTATTCTTCCCGCCAGCAGCCTGGGTCCCGTTGCTGTCTCTGCCCCCAAATAACACGCGAGACACTATATTAATTATGAAGCTGTTGGCTGTTTGCTATGGTTTCTTTTTTTTTTTTTTGGTTTTTACCAAACAGGGTTTCTCTGTATTGTTTTGGAGGCTATCGGTCCAGCCCAGCCTCGAATTCACAGAGATCCGCCTGCCTCTGCCTCCCGAGTGCTGGGATTAAAGGCGTGCGCCACCACCGCCCGGCTGCTATGGTTTCTTAATGGCTAGCTCTGACTTTAGTAACCTGTAATTACTAGTATATATTTTTATAAGGTCTTATCCAGGATGCAGCCTCATGCGTCCTCTCTTCCCCGGGATCACATAGCAACTCTCTACTCTAGACTACATTTCCTAGTCCCACCTATCTTGCTTCCCTATTGGTCAACAGTATTTTATTTATCAACCAATTAGATAAACATATACACAGAAGGGCTTCCCCCATCAACCCCCAGTGACACACTTCCTCCAACAAGACCACATTACCTAATCCTTTCAAATAATGTCATCCCTATGAGCTTACAGGGGCCATTTTCACTTAAACTACCACACAGTTTTTGACTTCTGCCTGAAACTCTGGTTCCAACTTAGGCCAACTACGCCAGAATAAAAGACACCTTTTCAACATCAGCACTCATAACAAGTGAACTCTGGACCCAGACAAAAGCTTCTGGAATCATTTTTAGTCCAGAGACTTTTTTTTGTCTCCCAACTTCTGCCAGCATCAGCCATTTTCTACCACTATTCATTGACACAGAGGAAATTAGTGTTTGAACTCCACAGGATCAAAATGCTGACCCTTAAAAGTTCCTGAGTTGGTGTTCCTTGGACTTTGACTTTCCTTTTCCCTGTCACTATGGGCATTTGCCATTTATCTGATAGGTCTTATTCTAGGGCCTCTTTTGAGCAAATCAGAGTTGACTTGAAGTATTTGGACATTTACTGGCATGGAAAGAGATACAAAGCACAGGGACCCAACAGAGCCCTAGGGAAATCTCTATTGTAACTTAGGTAACCATGGGAAACACTAAGTCTAAATGATCTTTTTGCCCTGGAGGGACAATTCTAGCTGCCTAGTCTTCTGTAAACCGCAAAATACTGAGCAATTAATGTAACTGCCTTGAGGTATTTTTTTCATGTTAGTCTGTGTCTATAATGAATGTCTTTACCAATGATAGGTAATTTGATAGATGCACCAACAGTCACATTAGATACACACAAAATACTGCACCCAGAAGCTTCAGAAGGCACAGTCTTCTCAGCAGGCCATGGAACCTTTTGTAAAACAGACCACATTCTAAGACCATATCTCACTCCTGAATGACAGGAACTCTACAGGCCTCCTAGGAATCACCCATTAGGACTAGTCAGCCTGGATCATAAGCCAGACCACAACACTTGCTGTTGGGATGTTCTAACAACCAAGTGAGTGCTGCTACTAAAACCACTATTTAGATGTGGTGCAGGAGATGGCAGTGGATGTCTCTGAATGACATTGGAACCTGCAGTTCTAGCATTCATGTATAGGAGCTGGCATCTGGTCATTCTTTCCTCGCCTGGCAACTTTTAAATTGACAGTTATTCAAGGTCTTATGGCAGAGCTGGCTAAAGTTCAAGTTTAAGAGTTCATTGTAAACTTGAGAATAAGAAGCAAATAAAATATTTTAAAATAAACAAAGCTGTTCCTTCCATAGAAAGTTGTAAAAGTCACCTTAAAATGTATCCATGTAACAGCTGGAAAGACAAGGTGCTCACTATATAAGCATGAGAACTTGAGTCTGGGTTTCAGAACCCAGTTCAAAACAATAAAACAAAACAAAACACAAAAGACAAGCATGCATTTGGAATCCCAGCACTGGAGATGGGGCAGCAGGTGAACTCTAGGGGCTCACTAAGCAGCTACCCTACCAAACTTCATGAGTTCCAGGCCACTAAGACCCTGTCTCAAAAAGCAAGGTGGCCGCTGGCTCCTAAAGAATGGCCTCCAAAAGTTGTTCCCTTCACATGCATATGAATACATGTATACATGCACTGGCCTGCACATGCAAACACATACATACACACACACACACAAACATACACAGATACACACACATACACACATGCACCCTAATAGAAGCACAAACTGTTCAGTTTGGCAATATGGATGGTGTTCATAGCTGGTTTCTGTTTCAGTCCCTCATAAATATAGATTCAGTTCTCATTTATAAGTGAGTTTTCATAAATTCCTAATGTATAAACAGCTTAAGATTTCTTTTTTTCCTGTGTCTTTGCTAAGAGCAATATTATTAAGAGTTAAAATCTAACTATCATGTGAAATTCTACATACAAGAAAATATGAAGAATTTATGTTGTGTTTTGGTGAAAAAGACTATTTTATTCTAAGTAAAAACTGCTTCCAAGTAAGACAGCGAGCTCAAAGCTGCCTCTGTATGAGCCAGTAAAGGGAGCACCAGAATAAGAAAAAACAGACACTCCAGGTGGTGGCAGCACACACCTTTAATCCCAACACTTGGGAGATAGAGGCAGGTGAATCTCTGTGAGTATGAGGCTAGCCTGTTCTACAGTATGAGTTCCAAAACTGCCAGGACTGTTTCACAGAAAAACCTGGTCTCAAAAAACCAAAAAGAAAGGAAGGAGGGAGGGAGGGAGGGAGGGAGGGAGGGAGGGAGGGAGGGAGGGAGAACCATCACTAAAGAGAGAACAACTTCAGAAATCCACAAAGGAAATGAAAGGATAGTTGAAAAGTGCAGAGAAAAGGACAGGCAGTTTTCAAAATCAAACACTAATGACATAAAAGGTCTGAACGGTCCCAAAACAGTAACAATGGCTGTCCTAGGAGCCACACCCACAGCTCTAGTAAGGTCACTGAGCACACAAGACAAACAGACTCTAGAGTCGGACTCCACTACAGAGCAGTGGTTCTCAACCTTCCTAACTCTGCAACCCTCTAATACAGTTCCTTGTCTTGTGGTGATCTCCAACCATAAAGTTATTTCATTGCTACTTCATAATTATAATTTTGCTACTATCATGAATTGCAATGTAAATATCTGATAACACAACCCCTGTGAAAGGGTCCTAGAAACTCCACAGAGGTCATGACCCACAGGTTGAGAATCACTGCCCTAGAGCCAAAGGACTCACTAAATACATACTAAATACTGCATCCAACAGATTCAGAAGGCAGTCTTCCACAGCCCATGGAACTCTGTCTAAAACAGACCCAGTTCTAGGCCACATCCAAGTCTTACAAAATGTAAAAGAAACGAAAAAAATTCCTTCCTTCTTATATTACAACACAAATCCAGAAATCAACGAGTAAAATGACAGAAACTACACAAATACATGGAGACTAGACAGAGGGCTCATGAATGGCCAGCAAGTTGCTAAAGAAAACAAGGAGGACACTTAAAGATCCCTGGAGTGCAAAGAAATGAAAACACAGTTTACCAGACACTTTGAGAGATGGCCAAGGCAGAGGATCGTTTATGCATAGAGTGCTTATACTTAAAAAAAAAGGAAGATCTCAAATAAATAATCCAATGTCCCAACCTAAAGTATTATAAAAACAAGAATAATGCAGGCTCCAGAGCAGCAGACAGCAAGACATAATAATGATGAGAGAAGAGATTCATGAAATGGAGACAAAAACAACAATACACAGACTCAAAGGCTTTGTTCTTTGTAAAACTAAAACATTCAAAAACTGCTACCCAAGCTTGCCAAGATGAGAGAGAGAGAAACAGAGACACAGAGAAACCAAATGAATAAAAAAACGAAAACCAAAGAAAGGTGGTTTCTACAGATTACAATGAAATCCAAATACTCACTGGGTAGTATTTTGAAAACTTACATCCCCAAAACCATTAAAGTCCAAAAAAAAAAATGGATCAAGTCCTAGACATACATAAGCTATCAAAATTAGGTCATGAGGATATACACAATTTAAACAGATGCACACAATGATGAACAAGATGGAAGCTATAAAGCCGTCTCCCCAAAGGAAAGCACAAGGCCAGACAGATGCACCAGAAAATTCTACCAAGCTTTCAAGATGAGCTAACAACATTCTCACGCTGTTTGACAGCATAAAATGAAGAGGAACATTGCCAAATAAACACATCTAAAGTCTAGCATTCCTCTGATACCAAAACATAATGATATAGCAACAACGAAGAAAACTTGAGACCAATTTCCTCAATGAATATTGACCCAAAAATTCTTAGTAAAATTTTTGCAAACTAAAATAACAAACATCACCTAATTGGTTTCATTCCAGGATACAAGTTTGGATCAACATACAGAATTTACTATATTTACTATATATATAAACACACTTTTAGTCAGAATGCATTTGATCACCTCAACAGATTCGGAAAAGCACTTTGACAAAAACTTCAGCACCCCTTCAAGAAAACAGGCAAAATGAAATGGGAAGTTATATATAAAAGCAACCTACCAATGACAAATTATATCACTGCTTAAAAGGAAAATAAACTTAGGGTAACTCTTACAGTCCTAGTGTATTACATATAAATCACAACTTTCACTCTAAAATGCTATATGAAATGAGAGTGTACAGGTCTGTCAGTTAGTAAACTTCCTTCAACATTCTGGTCTGGTCTAATTTTATCATCTAGAGCGTCCATCGTTCTCAAAAGTATTCACTGTGAAGGCCACTGAAAATTGCTCTAACACGTATTTGTTTTTCAAACTATTTATTCTTTGGACATTTGATCTTGTAAGTTTTCTATTCTCCTTGAAGAGTTTTAATATGCTGTATACTGACATTCTGCAGAAGGGCAACTTCTAACAACATCCTCTGAGCAGCATTTCTGAGATACAAGAATTACCACAGAACAGACAGAACTGAAGCATCAGGGGACTCCAGGTAAGTATCTAACTGCTTGAATTTGACCAAAAAAGGGTACTAACTGCTGCTCTCTCTCTCTCTCTCTCTCTCTCTCTCTCTCTCTCTCTCTCTCTCTCTCTCTCTCTCTCTCTCTCTCACACACACACACACACACACACACACACACACACACACACACACACGAGGATCTCATCAGACCAAAGGGGACAGATCTCATCCCAGTGACAGGGACCAACCAAGATCAACCGGATGGTTATCAGCAATGTCATTAAACTATACAGAGGTATAGTTTGTCAAGACTGAAATGAACTCACTGGGCCTGCAGATACATACTTATAATCCCAGCATTTTGGAGGCAAACACAGGACTAGCTCAAGCTCAAGGACAGCCTGCACTGCACCAGGACACCGTGTCGCAATGTCTACAGTAAAAGTGGAGTCATTTATGCCAGTCCTTCCAATAGTAAAGTCATGACACTATGAAAAATGATTCTAATGCATGGTGACCCAACATGCAATCCCTCCCACTAGAACTCCTTTTCTGTAGCTTCTGTTCACAGAGCTATTCACAGGAAAGATAGCTCCCAAAGAATGTATGTAATTGCCATGTCGTCTGTCTTTGCCCATATGAATTCTGTTTTACCATAGTGCTTCTGCCATCAGCTTCACACATCAGGCTCTTTCCACGTACACACCTCTTACTATAATGTATAACCTCTACGATGGTTGGTGGTCACTAGCGACTTGACAGGGTCTGGAATCACTTAGGAGGCACAGTTTCAGGCATACCTGCGAGGGATTATCTAGCTTAGTCTCTGGGCAAGTCTGTGAGGTGGGAGGACCAGTCCTAAAGAAAGACCAGTAGATGGCTCAGCTCACTGATTCAAAGCACTTGCTGGGCAAGCCTGATGGCCTGAAGACCACCCTCTGTTCAGTAGAAGAGAACTGCCTCCCCCAAAGTCATCCTCTGGCCTCGCCTTGGATTTCAGGAACTGCAAATCCTGCAGTACAGACCAATATGAGGACAATGATCTGTGATGGAGAGCTTTTACATAGGAGTAGACCATCTTGTAGGAACCAGATTGGTGGCCTTGTGCTCCAGAGCAATGACCAGACTAATAATTTCTCTGACTCCTTTCAGGACCTGAGCTCAGACGGTGATTGGCAGACACACCTTGACTGCTCAATAACACAGACCTTCTTCCCCCTACCCCAACTCCTATTCATCTTATGGTGGACAGAGCACGCCATCTTCCAAACAGTGTTCTAACTGGAGCCTCCCTCCCCACAGGGTTCTCATGAAATGCCCACTCTCTCTAGACACCCTACCAAAGGCGCGGATCTCAAAGCCTGGTCCCAGCTCTCCTCCAGCAACCACCCCAGCTGCAGCTGGACAGCACGCCCCTTCTGGCAGAACAGTGGAATTCCATAAATGCCACCTTTTCTTCTCAGACCCTCCACAAGCTGGAGGAGTCCCACAATGGACAGAATAGTCCATTCACACTGCTGGAGAACAATTTTTCTCAAAGAGAAACTGGGTAGTTCAATTCTTAACCGGATGAGGGGCCTATTCATGACTACCTCAAGTGACAAGTGACAAAGCTGTTCCCATTGTCCCATAATACTTCACATATTTTTGAATCATAAAATCTGTGTCACAAAGTTAACCCTTTTGTCTCCTGATGGCACTTTTGAGGTCACTGAGAGAATTATGCAATTCTCTCTCTCTCATACACACACACACACACACACACACACACACACACACACACACACACACACCCCTTCAAATAACAGAACTTTGTTAAGGAATACAAATAACAGTTACTGTCTATGGCCACACCACCCTGAACATGCCTGATCTCGTCTGATCTCAGAAGCTAAGCAGGGTTGGGCCTGGTTAATGCATGGATGGGAGACAAATAACAGTTATCAAACACTGAGTGCCTAGATCATGTTGGCTACAGGAAATTTTAATAACTGCTGTCCCTGAAGCATAGACTCTAAATGGTCTTGGAAACTGTCTTTGATGGTTCTCTGGCTCTTTTATCCAGGAACCTATAAATAGTGCAGAGCTAGGTTCTAAGCGCTGAACATGAACTAATTCAAGCCAAGTTCAGATAGTGATGGTTTCTGCACACAACAGTTAGAGTTCTCCTTTTCATTGAGACTGAGGGGGTAGGCACTGGTTTCCTTTTGCTGCCTCTCAGAATCCAGAAGTCTTTTGAAAGATCCAAGCTGCTTCCACTAAGCTGAGAAAAGTCAAGGAGATACCGGGCCAATAATAGGGCCAGAGCTTTAAAGGTTGCAGAGACAGTACTGAGATAATCAATGGGATGAAAACAAACTGGAAACCCAAGGTAAACGTGTCTCAGCCAGTGTGTCAGCATCGACACAGCCCCCTGTGAGCACTGAAGGTCCAGGTGGGCACAATTCACACAGTTCATTTTACTGCCATAGAAAGAAAGAGGCAGACTTGAAGGGTGCTTCCAAGCAGAAGTCCCAAGCAAGCTAATTAAACAATGAAAGTCAAGCAAGAATGTATCCTTTATTTATATTTAATTTGGCTAAACATAGTACTAGACTGTAGGCAGTTCCATGAGACAAGAGTGACTTTCTAAACGCAGGCAGGAAACCTGGTTTCTACAGAGGCTCCTAGTGTGTATCCAGCAGGCCAGTTCAGATGGAAAGCCCAGAACATCTGAGAGGAGGGCCATGGGCAAGCTTTCCTAGCAATCAACATGGAAACAGGTTTCCCTTGTCTCTCTGGTGTGGAAGTGACAGCTCTTGAGGAGTGGCTTTTGTGTGTCACCACAGGCCTCTGAAAAGAGGTCTGTTATCTGGTGAACACCAAGGCCAGAAACATATCTTGCTTCTTGCACAGTGACCAGAGCACTCCTCCAAGCAGCAGTGTGGGGTGTAGACGGCGGGCACACCCCACTTTCAGAGAGACAGGAAATAATTGAACTGACCTCCAAGAGAGGTGAATTATGAAATAATCCAGTCAGTTAGCCTGTGCCCTCCTAAAATGCAGTGATCTGCTCTCGGAATGAAAGTTAAAACTTCTTTACCTTCCCATGGCCAGTCTGAGCCTGACCACTTTGTGGAAGAAGCTCTCACTAAGAACAAAACTCACAAATTTAACCGGGCTCCCTATGCTGTGTTTATATCTAATCTCTTTGGCCCAGGAATGTCCTTTGTGGGTGGCCAGCGGGAAATAGATTTAAAGTCTATTATTCCACTTTTTATGGGAAACAACTTAACCAGACCGCTGCATTTTAATCTAAGGATTATATGCTGAGCTCCTGGAAAATCCCCTTTAGAAACATCAAGGAGGATTTTTTGAAGCATTTTTTATCAGAAGGCCCAATTATCATTTACACATTTATTAGTACTTAAGCACCTGAAATAAAGGCCTTTAACCTAAAAAGGAGAGACAGCCGCTGCATAGTTAACAAGAAAGCCAAGATCTCCACTGAGACCATCTAAATATATACCCTGCCTTAAAAATAGAGTGCGAATCAAAACTCACCACTGAAGGTGTGTCCGTCCAAACCATGACACTGTGAAGCCTGACCTCCTACACAGCCTGTCCTCCACGGCTGGTGGCTTGTTTTTAGTTTTTGTTTTTAATGGCTTCCAAATGGATTTCAAGTTAAATTAGCAAGTACATTTAGTGCCTCTCTTCAAAATTCTCAACACAAAAAACAATGATTTCATTTAAAAAGGCATAAATCTCCAAGGATAAAGAAAGCAGGAGCAGAAAATAAAATCTTCAGGTTGTTTTTAAAGCTGGAAAATGAAGACAATAGACTTAACAGAGCAAAAGGAGATAAATCTTCTAGTTTGTAAAGCACTGGTCTACCTCAGAAGCAGACCTTCCAGAACCATCCAGCATATAAAATATCTAACATGAATGAGAGAAAAGGGGGCGGAAAGGGGACTGCAACTAGAAGCAAAGAAGGCGCAAAAATAAATAAATAAAGTTTCAAAGGGAAAAAAAGCAAAACAAAACAAGATCATTAATCTCAGAATACCCAGTTTATGAAAAAAGGAAATATCAACAACAGAAAATAAACATGGTAAGAAACTTAAAACTTTAGAAGCATTCCAAAAAAAACTTGAAAATTATCCTTGGGAAGAGGCGCTCACAGACAAGTCAACATCTCGGAAGAAAGCTGAGTAAACAATGGGGAAAGTCAATGCTGTAGCCCAGAACACAAAAGAAGGAACAGCACCTCCTTCCAGGTCTCCGATAAATACCCAGGAGAGCAAAGCCCGGAGGAGGAGGAGCTAAGTTGGTTTACAATTCCTGGTTACAGCCCAGCCATGCCTGCAGGTGAGTCAGGGCGGGAACTCAAGGTAAACAGCCACTTAATAAGCAAGAGCAGAGAGAAAAAAGCCGCAAGCATGCTCATACCCTGCTAATTCTCTCCTTAAACAGTACCCCAAACCAGAAAATGGTGCCACCCACATTCAGGGTGAGTTTTCTCACCTCAATTAACCATTTAAGAAATATCCTTCATAGGTACACCCAAGGGCCAACCTGATCTACTCGATTCCTCCCTGAGACTCACTTCCCAAAGGCAGCTAGGTTTTATCACGTGATAAAACTAATCATTACAGTGTCCATTTGTATTTCAGCAAAAAACAAAAAGTCTATCCCGACCATGGCGTGACATCAGTAAACTGACTCAGATGCTAAAGAATGAAGTCAAGAGACACAATAAAATGTCCTAGAAAGAATGGAGAATCAGTACGTTCTTGTGTTCTCACATTGAAGCCTGGATGCTGGGAGACAGTGAACACACAACTCAGTGATTTCCAGCCAGGAATTCTACACCACGCCGGGCAATAAATTATACATGTGTGCCACATTCTCAGGTGTATAGCAGCTCAGAAGTCTTAACCTCCCATTTGCAAATTGTTAGAAAGCTTGCAAAATTAGAAGGTAAAAGGAGAAAAATCAGAATATGGGGTGAAGGAAAAGGGGAAAGCCAATGCAGAGGCAGGGGACGAGAACTCCTCAGAAGGGGACTGCAAAGGACAACACAGCAAGCCCACAGCACGAGGGATGGATGCCAGGATATGGTTCCAGGTGTGAGTCCTTCAAGATGAAACTGATATATGGTAAAATACTGCCCGAAGCCTCGTGTGGAAAGCTGTAGCTGATGCCTTTAAAAAGAAAAGGTAATTTTTTTAAATTAAGATGAATGTAGCCGAGCTGCAAGGCATTCACGAATCCTATTTACACATTACAAGGTAAACACCAGGAAGAGAAAAGCACAAAGAACTGGACCCTTGGAGAGTGGTTGCCCATGTGGGGGGGGGGGGAGGGGGCAGAGGCAGGTATATGGATATCTGTAAGTTCAAGGCCAGCCTGGTCTACAGAGCAAGTTCCAGGACTTCCAGTGTTACACAGAGAAACCCTGTCTCAAAAACAAACAAACAAAACCAAAAAAATTATACAACTTTTACGTCAATGTTACCTCCTACATCAGGCTTAACGACTTACAAAATGTCTCTTCATTTAAACTTAGCACAACTGTGCCAGTGACAGTAACCCCTTTATAGGAAGGACATAGCCTCTGAGAAAGCAAATTGAAACACCTTCCACCAATAAGGTCGCAAACACTGGACTACAAAGGCCATGGTATGCTCCAAGTGAATTCCAGTCTTACAAACAGCTGGACTACAAAGACCATGGTATGCTCCAAGTGAATTCCAGTCTTACAAACAGCTGGACTACAAAGACCATGGTATGCTCCAAGTGAATTCCAGTCTTACGAACAGCTGGACTACAAAGACCATGGTATGCTCCAAGTGAATTCCAGTCTTACAAACAGCTCCTGACAGGACCCTGGGGAATGTAGAGGAAATGGGCCTGATGGGACTGAACCTGGGTTTTTCTCTCATTCACATCATCGCTCCGTGTCCCATTCCATGATGTATTTGAAATAGTCAGCCTCATGAAAATGGCAAAATGATTGACACCAGAGGTTAAGGAGCAGGAAAAAAAAAAACCAAGAGTTGTGGGGCAGGATTAGTGTTTTACATAATCCAAGAAAAAGGGGCTATCAAAGTAAGAGTGGGGTACAGAACTAAGGAGAGGCTCATGGGAGAGTAGCTAGGAAGGAAGGAGGAAGGGGAAATGATGTAATTTTGTTTCAATTAAAAACAACTTTTTAGAGGCTGGAGAGGTGGCTCGGGGGTTAAAGGTACTGGTTGCTCTTCCAGAGGACCTGGGTTCAATTCCCAGCACCCACATGGCAGCTCACAACTGTCTGTAACTGCAGTCCCAGTATGTCCAACACAAGTGGTGTACAGACACAAGCAAGCAGAAAACCCATAAAGTGTAAAAAAAATTAAAAGATGTTTAAAGGTTTTAAAAGAGAAAATATTAAACAGGATAATCAACAAAAGAACTCACGGTGGTCTCCATTCCATAGTGAAGAATAATGCTATCACTTTGGATGCTGATATTACAGGAGACGACAGTGGGCCTGCTTTCATGGCTATGAGACAGGTCCAGGTCAAATGTAATGAAGGAATTACTAATATTTAATCCTAGACTACCCAGCAAGAGGATGTGGAGGGGTTGCTAACAGTCAGGGGTGGAGTTAAGTCTAAGAACCTATTATGGTTCCCAGGGGTATTGGTAAACTCGGGCTCTTTCTACAGAATTAGAAGTTGATCCACTGACTTTCTGAGTATGTGTGATTTGGAATATAATTATCATCAGGTGTTGGAATCAATGCTCAAACATCACCACGTCCCCCTGTTAAAGAGATAACAATAACAAGGGGGATCTGAACACTAGGCATTAGTGGAAGAGCCACTGAAATTCCTAACAGTGTCTCATCGTCACAATCCCTTGTAAAAAGAAAGGTTCAAAATAAATAAATAAAAGACACAGGCAATGGCCGAGGGGCTTTGTTCATTCAAGGCATAGCCAAGCTCCTCCCACATACCAGGCAGCTGCACTCAGCGAAAACTGTACTGTAGGGCAGTTGTCGTGCAGGGAAGCGATGGGTCCGGCCAGGAAATAAGCTTGGTAAATACTGATTAACACCACTTTTTCCTTAAAAGCATGGCATGGAAAGCCAAAACTGTGTTTTCTACTAAGGTTTCCCTTGCCTTGGTAGCTGCAGATGGGGGAACTGTATACTCTCGAGTATAGAGAAACCATTATTGTTGTCCCCCAAACACAACATGACCCTCTGTAAATGTCTGGGTCATATCAACATCTGAAGTCCCTAGAGCAAGCCTCCATCATTACAACGGAAAAAGCATTCTCAGTGACTGTGGGGAAATACCTTTAATAGGGAAATACTGACTCCTTCTAGACAGAACTGGCTAAAACCCTCAGAAACAATAAGAGTGTCCAAACCTGAGTCAGTGACCACATCTCACACCCTTCTGACACAATCCAAGCACCTCCCACCCCAAAAATGTATTTGTCATCAGCTGCTCTGAATACAGGATTTGTTTAACAACCAGAAAACATTTCTGAGTGAATGCTAACCCTAGATGTACCCAGCTGGACGTCCCCTCTCAAGTATGTTCCTATCAGGGTGGCACATCAGCAGAACACTGAAGAAAGATGAACTTCCTATCTGCAAATTAGTTTTCAGGAAATGGCATATTAAGCTGGACCAATGATGCAGGACTGTAACCCCAGCTACTTAGGATACTGAGACAAGAAGATTGAAAGCTCAAAGGCAGCTGAGGCGATAGGCGGAGGGGGGTGGGCATTTTAGTCCCAGGGCCATCTAGTTCACAGTTCTGCGGGGTTAGAAGCATGGCACCAGCATCTGCTCAGCTGTGGTGGGTCTTTGGTGCAGAGCAATGGCGAGGACACATGCAGAGTGGTGAGCAACGAATACAGAAGAGAGACGGGGACACTCAGTCTCAATAAGCTAAACAGGGTCTCATGAGCCACATTAATTCCTTCTGAGGGCAGCATCCAACTGGCCTTCTCCCTAGCTAGTACAGCAATTCTCAACCTTTCTAATTCTGCGACCCTGTAACTCGGTTCCTCATGTTGAAATTACCCCCGCAACCAAAAAAATTATTTTGCTGCTACTTCATAACTGTAACTTTTTTTTACTATTATGAATCATAATATAAATATCTGATATGCAGGATATTTGATAAGAGACCCCTGTAAAAGGGCCATTTAACCCACAAGTTGAGAACCACTGATCTAGTAAGCCCTACCTCCTCTCAGCAACAGCATTTCACAGATCTCTAGCATGTGAATCTCTGGGAAACAAACTATAAATCTTAAAGAAAAACAGCTGCACCCAAGTTTGGCAATAGAACAAACCAGGATGGAGTTAAACTCTCACTCAACTATTCACTCACAGTCCCTCTCTGCGGTTTCTTCAGAAGTCTTCAGATTTCAAAGGAAAGCCCATCTATGCCCCTGCCTCCAAGTAGGGTAAAAAAAAAGCATGTCAGCTGAGGTCTGGTGGCTCCCAAGGGGATGGAAAGCATCACTGAGAGCCTTACACTTTTCTGTACTCCAGGATTAGCACACTGCTAAATAATTGCAGCTACAACATCCAAGTAAACACCCAGTCTCACTTGCTAAAAGACCACTTGGGCTGAAAGAAGGCCGTGCAGTCTGTGTGGCCCAAGGTGGCTCGTTGACATGATCATAGCTGATCTGAGGACCGTCATGGGGTGGTAAGTAGACAGACAATTATAACCCAAGTGTCCGCCTATAAAATGCACACAAGCACTTACAAAAAACACTAGCTAGGTCAAAATGATATTTAAAACACATTTCCCAGAGAAATATAAAAGGCATCACTTTGTGTTCCTTGCAGTGATGCCTACAGACTCCTATTAAACATAATCATGTATGACCTTGAGCAAGCAAACAGATAAGCACACTAACAGACTGATTTGTTAAACTGCATTCCACACTGTGTTATCTTGGTTTGCTGTTCTTTCTGTTGAGGTTTGTTATGATTGCAGCAGCATAAGATCAGAGGTCTGCATGGCTTGCTGTGATAAGCCCTCCAAAAGCCCCCCCCCCAGACCAGGCAGTGGTCACATAGCCAGGAGTTACACACTACAGACAGTTAGGATCTTAAAGCTCTAAGAACTGGTGTATATCAGACTACACTATACAGTCCTCTTACTGAGTAAGTCACTAGATTACATAGAGTACCTACAGATCAAATTTATAAAACTAAGACAGTTGCTATATTAATTTTAAATTGAGGAACTGCCGATTTCATTGTCATCCTGTATTTTGGTATACCTCCTAGAATGGAGTTTTGAGTTCTCAAGCGCCTCTTAAAAATGTTCTAAGTACACAAACTTTATCTGATTATCATCATTTGTGCATAAATATAATGGCACTTTAAATATTGTTGGATGAATGAACAAACTTGCTGAACTCAGACTTTTATATGACCACATAGATTATCCCTACTATTTCTTTGCTTTAGTGACATAAAGCAGGAGCTGGCAAACATTTTGAAAAGGGAAGATCATAAATATTTTCAGTTTTGTGAGTCATATATAACATTTGTTGCAACTATATACCCTGGGTTTTAACCCAACTTTCAACTTTGCTATTTTATAACACAATTTGTGAGCAAATCAGCATGCCTGCATTTGAATAAAACTTTATTTAGAAAAACAGAGTCTGGCAATAACAATATCATTTTCCCATGGAGAATACTTTCTCATAAGATATCTTCTAACCCTTAAGCAACTTGCTAAGCTGAGCCAGATATACTTGGTTATATATACTCAAATCTCCACAGTGCCAATTATTGTCTGCTAATTGCCATCCTATTACCAGCTTGGTGCATGAATGCTTTTGAATTTACTTTCCTGAACTCTTGAGTACAACTAATCTGCATCTAGAACTGTGGCACCTCAAGGGCAAGGTCACACTGACAGTTATTTCCCCCTTACTTAACACCTAGAATCAGCACCCACTAAGCTTATCTATTCACCATAGGCCTGTTTGAAAGAGTCTGTTGTCTTCCTGGGGACGTGCAGAATAAGAGAGGCAGAGGAGGGTCCAGAGAACAGCGCCAACAGAAAAGAGCAGGGAGTCAGAAGAACAGCTGGGGTCACTGCAGAACTGAAGAAACCACACAGAGCTCCGCATGCGCCTGCACCCATCATGGCAGGACTTCTTCTTCACAAACAGCAGAAGCTGGGCAAAGGCTGGACATCCTGCTGCTACCCCACGGTAGCCATGGTAAAGACAAACCTCACTCAATCACCATTTCAGTGGAGGATGGCCTGGATGAGTGAACCCCTTCAAATGATCCACATCGGCTGGAGTCAATAAATCATTGTGTTTCCACACAGGGAAATGCTCCAAAACAATTAACATGGACAATCTGCATTTGTAACAACAACAATAGTAAATGGTTGTTTGACAAAAACACACAAAATATGATCTGGGTTATGATGCGGGAAGTCCTTCTGTGCATATGTTGTCTTATTGGTTGATAAATAAAACACTGTTGGCCAACAGGGAAGCAAGATAGATGGGACTAGGAGTCGAGGAGGATTCTGGGAAACAGAGGCACAGTCAGTCACCTTGGAGGACGCCAGAGGGATAAGAGGTCCAGACCCTTTCTCTGGTAAGAGAAGTCCACATGGAAATACTCACATTAGCAGTTATGAGTTAACAATTAAGTCAGAGCTAGCCAATAAGAAACCGTAGCAAACGGCCAACAGCTTCATAATTAATACAGCGTCCTGCGTGTTCATTTGGGACTGATGCGGCTCTGGAACCAGACTGGCAGGAAGAATGCTCATTACAAATGGCATCCTCAATGTGTGGCAAGAATTTCCATGTAAATCTAACAAAAGCTTAAAAGGGATTTTAAAAACAAAAGAACAGAGAGAAGCACAGCTTCCTGGTAACAGCATTTTTCTCCGGTGGGCTCTGTTTACTAGAGACAAGCAGAGACTTGCACTGCCAGTGCTGGCGGAAAACTTATGCCCACCATCTTAGAAAGACATCAGTTAAAACAGGTGCAGCTTTTAGCAGATAAAAGACACGTGGCCAGAAAAACATAAAGATTTACAGTAAAGTCAGATTCAGATAAGTAAAACCTCTAAAATGTTTATAGTGTGTTTAAAAAATATACATAGGTTTGGAGGAGAAAAGGAAATTGGATAGTGCCTGGGTGTGGTGGCACAAGTCTTTAATCCCAGCACTCCAGAGCAGAGGCAGGCGGATTTCCACAGAGAAACCCTTTATCAGAGAAAAAATAAATAAATAAAAGTAAAAGAAATAGAGTAATAAAAAAAGCCACATAAGGATGGAAAATACACAGAGAGTTTGGATACTGTATGCTATTGTGTTGTCTTTGAATTGTTTAATTGCTGTGGAAGGGGCAACAACTGCTAAAAGACATTTGATTTTCAATGCTGCTGAATTAATCCAACTTATATATGTTAAAAATGCTTTGACTTCTAAATTTAAATATAAGGACAGATTACTTGGGAAAAGAGTTTTTACTTGTGTTTCCACAGAAAATGAGGAGCAGTGGGTTCCTTCCAGACTAGTATGGTTTGATGAAGCAAGACCCCCTGAAGCAGTGTCCCAGGCAGTCCAGCATCTGAAACAGCTGGGACGATGTAGCCGTGAAGACTACAAAAACAAGGACCTGGCCAGGTTTCTGTGTTTTGTCATGATCCCCATGGTATGGACAGCACCCGCAACCAGCAGGAAGCAGTTTGGAATGAACAACACACAAATTCCCAAATATTGCTTATAAAATTTTGTCTTCATCTAAATGGAGTTGCTTATAAATGGTAATGATCACAATCAATCTCTTTTTAAAGGAAAAGGGAGATTATGGTATAAAAATGAATACTTTGTATTGGAATGGATTTTTATTAATACAAATTTAAAGTCAATTTTGTGATATATATATATTTCTCCTCTTGTTTAGATATTATGTTTATACAGCTCTTTAAAAATGAAATGTATAATTAAGTACAGAGTATAGATAGTACCTGTAATAGTCAAAACCTATAATTAGGTTAGTTAGGTTTTTTTAGGTATACAGAGATGTATTTGAGATGGGTAGATATTCTTCAAACCTTTCAAAGACCTGCAGAATATATGGCATTTTTTCATGATAGTGAGACACAACTATTCCTGGCACACCAATTATGTCTGGGAGGAAGATGAACATCGAAGAAATTTGTTATGGAGTTTGCTTCCAACATGGCAAGATTAGCCATTTGAGCAAGAAACTGCCTTTGTCTGGACTGTTTAACTGTTGCTGTATAAACTAGACATGCAGGATCCACAAGAAAATGACTGCTGAACTTACAAAACAAGATGGACAGTCCTAAAGGGTTTGTGCTTCAGTCTGCCAGACATTCTGCAGGACACAGGAAAAATGACTGACAAACTGCCAACGCAGATGGACACTTTAAAATTTCCTGCTTTGCTGAGAAGTCTGCCAGACACACTGTGGCCTATGGGCTAAATATGGATGCCCTAATGTTACAAAGGAACTTCAGGTGACTATCCAGGTAGCGAGATGTCTCTGTCAATTCTAGTGTTTAATATATTATTATTCTGTGGTCTTTGATGAAGTTAAAGACAGTTATAACTATAGTTTTCCTTAGTTATGATAAAAGACAAGCTACATAAAGACTTTAGACTTACAAAGATAGGATAATAGAATACTTTCTTTGAATCCTACTAAATGTTAATAGACTAAATATTGTAACTATAGTTCTTGATAACTGTTGTTACATATAATTTGACTATGTTAAAGTTAAAACCTTTCTTTTTATTTAGAAAGAAAAGAGGAGATGATAAGGGAAGTCCTTCTGTGTATATGTTTGTCTGATTGGTTGGCCTACAGGGAAGCAAGATAGATGGGACTAGGAGTTGAGGAGGATTCTGGGAAACAGAGGCACAGTCAGTCACCATGTAGGACACCAGAGGAGTAAGAGGTCCAGGCCCTTTCTCCAGTAAGAGAAAACCATGTGGAACTACTCAGATTAGCAGTTATAGGTTAATAATTAAGTCAGAGCAAGCCAACATGAAACCATAGCAAATGGCCAACCTCTTCACTATTAATGCAGTATCTCCTGTGTTATATGGGGGCTGAGACAGCAGCAGGACCCAGACAGCTGGTGGGAAAAAGTACACATTACAGGGTTATACGTTACAACACACACACACACACACACACACACACACACACACACACACAATTCATATTGCTACAAATCAAGGGATCAGCATAGTATCTACTAGACGGGATGAGGTTCCTTAATCTGGGTGCTAATCACATAGGTTTTGTTTGGTTTGTCAAGTCACCTTGAGCTATATATTTCAAATATGTGTACTTATAAGAAGCCTGGAATTCAGAACAGCCAATAGCTACCCTGCAAAAAATAACATTTAATTAAAAAAGAGAATGTAAATCTGTAGGAGAATGTGGAAAGATCACCAGTGGCCATGTGAAATTGAGGCTAGTATGTTCAGTTCAACACTAGAGAGGCTAAAAGTGAGCTTGAGACTTGACTATTTGAGTAGAAATCATATATAACGTCTAAAAGATTTGCTGTGCTTTATAGTTTTTATAGTGATTGTAGTTACAAGTTCTTACACATCAGATTACATGAACTAACCTTCAATCACATTATATAACAGAGACTAGCTTACTTTATGAAATACTGATCAGGAAGAGGGTGGTCACCATCTGATCCACTTGCCCAACAAACCAAAGGTAGCCACAGTGGACAAGCAGCTTACAGAAAAAGAAGCAAGCACAGATGTCTGTATATAGGGCCAATACCATACCTCTATATTCACATGGCTCTTGTCAACCTGATTCAGACTGCTTAGCTGCCCATCCATTAGATAAAAACTGCCATTACACTAATTAGATAAAAATTTTAGCAAAATGCTAACAACATTGGTTTAAAATCTTTTATTTCTGTAAACTATGAAGGGAGAAGATCTCAGTTACACAGTTAAGCATTTACTGAAGTGACTTGGTGTCACATAATTTATGACTGTCCTAAAATGTCACTCATGGGAGAACATTATTATTTTTAGAAGCTCCTACAAATTTAGGAGAAAATGCCATGATGCTTGCAACTTACTTCCATGTGCTTCAACAAAATAAAAACAAAATAATCCAAGCATTTTTTAAAGAGACAAGCCTAGCCAAACAGGAAGAAATTTCAGCAAAACACTAACAACATTCCAGTCTAGCTGCAAGGCACACAGGAGCTCACTGCATGCTCTTCCAACTCTTCAGCAGGTTTGAGAAGTTTTCATAGTAAAATGCTGCAGACGAGTCTTTACTCACCTTCCAAGTGGGTGGCTATCTTCTAAATAAAAGCAAATGGCTAAGTCTGCCCACGGGCACCACTCATGCTGCCTTCACCCTGCAAGTGGCAAGAAGGAACACATTAGCAGCAAGGAACTGCATTCTCCTAAAGCCATCTCCAACAGTAGATGTCTTACATGGCAAGTCTTGAGATTAAAATTTGCTGTAACTTGGGAAAAAAACAGGGAGAAATATAAAAGGAAAACAATGATTCCCATAGGACAGTGGGACATTCTAGACATTCTATCAGCTCACTCTAGCAATCTTGACATCCACAACCTTATATGCCATCCTAGAGCCTCCATCTAGTAGCTGATGGAAGCAGAGGCAGACACTGAACTCCTGGAGCCCAGCTGCAGAGAGGGAGGAGTGATGAGCAAAGGGGTCAAGACCAGGCTGGGGAAACCCACAGAAACAGCTGACCTGAACAAGGGGGAGCTCATGGATCCCAGACTGATAGCTGAGAGGCCAGCATGGGACCAATCCAGACCCCCTGAATGTGGGTGTCAGTGAGGAGGTCTCGGCAAACTATGGGGCAACCTCTGGTAGTGGATCAATATTTATCCCTAGTACACGAATGGACTTTGGGAGCCCACTCCACATAGAGGGATACTCTCTCAGTCTGGACACATGGGGAGGGTCTAGGCCTTGCTCCAAAGGATATGACAGACTTTGAAGATCCCCCATGGAAGACCTCACTCACCCTGGGGAGCAGAAAGAGGTTGGGATAGGGGGTTGGTGTGGGGCAGGGGAGGAGGGGAGGGAGAGGGAACTGGGACTGACATGCAAAACAATCTTGTTTCTAATTTAAATAGAAAAAAAATCTTTGTATCTAAGCAATCTCACAGTGGTGAACTTCCTTTACATCCTCTCTCTGGCTTCATTTTAAGGTATGCTTGTCAAAAACTGCCTATAGTTAGGGTTTACAAAGTGACATTCTGCTATATGTATATATTGAGAAATTATTCCTACAATCAGCTAGTTAACATATCCATTACTTCATGTACCTATTAGTTACCTTCTTGTGTTGTTTTGAGCGGTGGCTGACTATGTAGCTCAGGCTGGCGTTTATCTCTATGTCCCCTCACCCTGTATTCTGAGTGCTAGGGTTACAGGTGTGGACCACCCACTCTCAGCCATTAGTTACTTTCTTATTTGTGATGGGAAATCCAGAGAGTTCTCTGCTCTCAAGCAAATTTGTAACTCACAATATGTTGTTATAAATTCCAGCCATTGTGCCATCCTTCAAGCCTTCCTAGTATTAGTGCCGTGTGAGTTTCTCTTCATCTGAAACCATTTCAAGGAGGTGGAAGGCCCAAACATCCCAAACTCAGTCCAAACTCCGAAAAGGCTGGAAGTGTAAGGATCCGCACGCCACCTTTTGAGCTGGAATTTCTGGTAAATCCGCAGGGCAAAGATCGTCAGATGGAAGCTACGCCCAGCTACACATTTCAGAGCAATGCAGCACCGTGGCCTATGTTATACTCACACTGCTACCACAGACCTTCTGCTTCCCCACAGCTCTGAGTAAGTTTACCGCCCTCTTGAGAAAGAAGCTAAGAGTCAGAGATGACATCTAACAAAGACATCAACTAGAAAATAACAGAAATGAAATTCCTACTTAAGGCTTCCAGCCCCAGAATCAAGAGTATGTCTCACTACATGCAGTTTGCTCTGCCCCAAGCGAGGGTGATACCCTTCCGAAAAGCATCCCAGAGCCAAAGGGCCAAACAACACTCTCACCTGAGGGAGCGGGTGTGTGCTACAACATGTTTCCTTAAGAGGAGACATCCACAATCATGCTTAATAGTACCATTAATCCTGTAATCATCACAATGACTGTAATTACTACTAATAATTATACTTCCTTTGTAGGCACAATAACCCTTCGTGTATTTTTGGCATTTTATACACACAATTCACTTTCTTCCCTTTTCTCAAAAGAGTACAGTAGGCTAACTAAAGTAAATAACAAACATCACATTGGAATGCTGGTCATTTCCCTCTTTGCGGTAATCAAAGGAAGCCCTTGCTGCTGAGGACTCTCCTTTTCATAAAATAAAAACTATGACGCAACACCGGGGCACACACACTGGTGGCCCCACAAATGAAGACCAGAAGCAGAGGGGAGAACGAAAACTCGCCCTGTGCTGGCAGGAAGGGCCTCTCTGCTGAGCAAACATCTGCACACACAGAGCTTGGAGGTGCCATACTTAACTCCTGAGAAACGCCTGAGGGGAGCCGGAGTGCGGGAAGCCCTGTCCACTCCACTAGTGAGTGAGCTTAAGAAGTGAGAGACACTCTCCCAGGTGCATCCTCACCTGGAGCTCAGACCGCCTTCCAGAAATGTTGGGGTTCAAAAGGAGACTAGTGATTCTGCCTCATAAACCAGGACACTTGGACCCCCAGGAATACTCACTAAGTAGCCGCTCCTATAGCCACACAGAACTAAGGGGAGAATATCTAGCATCTTTTCTAGAAACATTGATCCGAACTCAAACATTTGGGTGGGAGAAGGTTAAACAAATAAACTAATAATTTTAAAGATGTTACTATTAAACCAAGACATAGAATACAATTGCTTCATGAATTCTTAAGAAAAAACAAATCCTGTTTTGATTCCCCTAGGCCATTTCCAGCTTCGCTCTCACTTTACAGGATGGGAAGGGAAGTGTGGCCTACTGGTCCACTCTCATTAAAGATAGCAACAGAGAAGGCACAGGTATGCCATGGAATGTAACTTCACGATGGCCCTCGCTCTGAAGACATCTCTTCAAAATCAGGAGTCCCACATGCAGAGGCAGACAAATGAACTCTGGGTACCTGTAAGCCCATCTCTACATCACGTGTAGACAGTATCACTGGGGTCCAATCTTCCTCACCATCCTTCCCACCCACCCACTGACCCACTACAGGCACAAGCCCATCAGGCAGGCACCTGCCACGCAGGAGCTGAGTTTCATACGTGTGACATTTTCCTGTAGTAATTGGTAAGACATTATTTGCAGTAATTTGCATTTAAAGCGATGATCATACAGTTACTATATAAAAATAAACTTACCAATTTAGTTTGTCTCTAAAAAGGTTGTTATTCTTGAAATATGTTTTAAGAAGAGTAACTGTGGAAGCCAGCCTCCAAAATGGAGGCCGGTGATCTCCACCTCCCAGCATTCCTGCACTGGTGTAGTTCATCCCTGTCCTCAGTAAATGAGGCTGCTGGCATAAATGCCACAACACTGGGGGAAGGCCAAAGAGATGCTTCTAAGGCTGCACAAAGACTGCAGTTCATGTCTTCTCCTGTCTTTGGAGGGGAGCTGGATGCGTGACATGAAGACCCTCAAGAAGCTGTACCAGAGCTGGGATACAGCTCGATAGGTAGAGCACTTGCCATGCAAGCATGAAGGCCCGAGTTCAAATCCCCGGAACCCTTGTATAAAGCCTGGGATGCACAGCTATGAACAACAAAGAGCCCTGTTCATTGTGCCCTACTGTATTCCAGGCTAGTTGTTGGCCTGTGAATTTCCAGAGACCCCCTTTCTGCATCACACAATTTACCACAGGATCCCAGGATTACAGACATGCCTGCTGCATCTGCATCTGTCTGCACCCTCTCCCTCTCCCTCTCCCTCTCACATACACACGCGCGCGCACACACACACACACACACACACACACACACACACACACACGCACACGCACGCACCAACAAAAAGAAACTCTACAGAGAGTGACACATGGTAAAATCTATTCCCCAAAACCAGTGAGAAACTAAGGCCTCCCACAACCATGCACAGGAGCCAACACAGAAGCAGACCCCTCATCACAGTGTGTCCTCACTGCAACTCCATGTGACCCCAAGTCAAAACCAGCTAACCTGTTCCCAAATTCCTGACCCTCACCCTGATCATGCCGAGGGTCTCGTGTGAAGGTTAGGGCCATTGCCGTGCAATGATGACTACTGTCATAGAACACGCCAGAGTTAGGTTTTGTTTTGAGGCTATGGGTGCACTAGTTAGTTGACTGCATTTTCTCTACTCATTCTTTGCACTTCCCCAAGCATGGAAACGCACCACTAGCTTGAGTTTTGAATCAATCAGTCATTTGTTTCTCTTTATGGTTTCACCACATATGTATTCTCAATATGCCATTGTGTTTTGCTTAACTTAAGCCAAATGTAAAGGAAACCATATTGTGTATCTTCTTCTGAGACTTCCTCTTTCCTTCAAGATTTGATTCTGAGATTCGTCCTTATTGATTCATGTGACTTGGCTCATTCATTTTTTTTCACCATTCCACATTTTTCACTGTGTGAACAGACTCACAAGTCCCAGCTCTATTCTACTACTGAGGATTGTGGGAGCTTTCAATTTTCAGCTGTCGTGAATAATGATGCCATTATATCCTGGCACATGTGCCCTGGTAAACACGGCAAGTTTCTGCAGGCTCTACCTAAGGAAAGATGGCAAGGCTTGGGCGCCGAGCAAGTTCAGTCCTCTAAGTGATGCCAAATTGTTTTCCAAAGTGTTTGTGTACAGAGGGCTCTGGCTGCCTTTCCAGTCTCTCTGTAAGTAAGAGGCATGCTTGTTTTACTAATTATAGGGAAAGCTTTCAACCAACAGAAGGGAGAGCTTCTCTTTTCAGCATCACTGCTGCAAATAAACAATACTCCAAAGCAGTGACCCAGACAGATGGAGCAGAGCATTCACAGGACACCACACAGACTTCAGAATGATGATGGAGACCGAGCTGGAACCACACACTGCCTGTGGGGTACGGCCACTTCTACACCTAGAGTAACCGCTTTCTTCCCACTGGATTCGCAGTTGGTCCTACCTTATTGTTGTCATCGTAAAAGGAAAAATCTTGAACTTGCTCACAACAGCCAAATTCAAAACTAAAGCAAAGGAGTTCATCGTCTCTAGGAAATAGTTCTTCAGGCTTTGCTTTTTATATTTTCAGCTGTAAGATGAAACTACTACTACCACAACTAATTTTTCTTTTTGGTACTTCTATGAAAAAATTAAGTATTTTCTATTAAAAAAAAGTCCTTTACAGAGTTAGTTAATCCAGTTTCTTAGGTGGAAAGGGTAACTTTATAACAATCTTCGTTTCTAGCAAAAATAAGATCACAAATGATTCTCTTGGCACTAAATACAAGTAATAAGAAATTCTTTCAATTTGGCAAGGAAGCCATCTTTATACAAGTCAGAATAAAAAGTAAATAAATAAAAAAAAAACAAGTCAAGGAGTCTCAGAAAGACAGAACTAAAATGTTACCTAATGGGATCATTTGAACTCAATCTCTTAGAAATTTGCATTTGTCGCTTTAAAATTATTTATTTTGGAGTTAGAGAGAGAGCCTGACAGTCAAGAGCACTGGCTGCCACTCTTCCAGATGGTCCAGGTTCAATTCACAGCAATCACAGGGAGATTTATAACTGTTGCTCCATTTCCAGGCCTCCCCAGGCACCAGGCACACAAGTGGCACACAAACATAAATGAAGGCAAAACATACACATAATAATAATTTTTAATTATTTATCTTTATGAGGTAGGAACATTGTACCCATTTTATAGATGGAGAACACTGAGGCACAGAGAGCAATGAAGTTGTATACAATACAACTGATAAGCTGCAGGACCAGGATTTGAACCCAAGAAGTTTATTCCACAGTCTGAATTTGTATGTTTATTTATTTGAAGATAGAATCAAAACCCATATCTTAGACTAGCCTCAAACTCAGGGTTCTCCCACATTAGCCTGCACATCAGCTGGGCTTTAGGTATATGCCTTTATGCCTGGCCTAGAATCCACACCCTAACCAGCTCTTCCAGGCCAAGTCAGAAGGCCCTGTGAGGCACCTGCCGAACACTAAGTGTGAGTATTCAGGCGTCTGTCCTGGCCTGTCCTTGGGGCTCTGACAGGATGCGCCCTCAGCTGCAGCCACTAAGAGCACCCCCTGTGCACACTGACTATGTTCCCTTTTGAAAGGGCCCTGCCCACCTCCCATCCTTCTCTCTTCCTCTCTCTCTGTCTGTTCCCGCCCCCTGCTTCTCTGTCTGTCTCCCCACCCCCTCCCTCTGCCTCTCTCTCCTCTTCTGCTGGTCCTGTCCCCAGAGGCTGGTCTCCCTCTCCCCTCCCCTTCTCCCCATTCCCTTTCCCCTAATAAAAACCCTCCACGTGAGCTGTTGCATAGCATCCTTCTCTCTCGGGCTGCTTTTTATATCACGGCATTAAGTACCTGCTAAGCACCTATGTGTGCTAAGCACTGCTCCAGTGTTGGGCTACATTCTTTACAGTTTTCCCACATGCCCAGGAGGAATATTTCCATTTTGTTCTTGAAGAAATTTAAGCTCTAAAATCCTGGAAAATAGCATAGGCCAAAAATAAAATTTTTAAAAAGGCAAGTGACCCTTCCACAGGGGTCCTAAAGACCATTGGAAAACATATATATTTACATTATGATCCATAATCGTAGCAAAATTACAGTTACGAAGTAGCAAGAGAATAATTTTATGGCTGGGGGGTCACCACAACATGAGGAACTGTATTTAAGGGTCACAGCACTAGGAAGGTTGGGAACCACTGCTGTAGACGATGGAATATCACCTGAGCTTGGGCCTTTGTAAGCAGGTGTCGACCTTAGACCCTGAGAACAGTCCCCAAAAAGGAAAAACACAGAATCCTGTGACGATGTCCTGGTGTCCTAATAGGCAGAAGCACCCAACTCACCACCTCCTCCTTCTGGACTTACCCAGAACAGGCAAATGTCCTCCAGCACATAAAACTTACATCTACAAAATGGGGTATTTTATTTCAAAGATTTATTGTTGGAATTAATGAGATCAACACAGAAAATGCACCTGATACGCAGTAGGCATGTTACACAGATGTTAACATTGAAAAGGAAAGAGAAACATTCTCCAACTACTTAGCAGGGAAAAAAGCAGGGAGCTCATTTTACGCACACTGTTTCTACCTACAAAGCCTCACTCTTCACAATTCAGGACCTGATAAAATTTTAACAGCCATGTATCCTAGTGTATTTTGCTAATATTAAGACTTCCTAGTTCTGGAACTACAGGGGGGTGGCGCTTCAGCAATTAAGGGCATTTGCTGCTCTTAATTCAAAGAACAGGAATTGGGTTCCCAGTAACCACAGAGAACCTCCCAAAGGCCTGTAACTGCTGCTCCAGGTCTGATGTATTCTTCTGGCCTCTGTGGGCACACGCACACGCACACACATGTACACACATACTGACACAGACACAGAGATAGACACACACAGATAAATAATGAATAATTTTTTTAAATGGTTTCCTCATTCTATACTACCCTAAACAGAATAACCTAGCCAACAAGCTCAACCTTTTAGAACATTAGTAAGCATTACACATTCTGGTACAAACATTGGAGCTAAAAGGACTCAAACACTTGGCTCATTTTAACTTTTCTAGATCAGAAAAGTCTTAATCACCCATTTTAAAATAGCATTTTTTCAACATATTTCTACTTTCCTGAAAATCATTCCAAATTATCTGGCCAATGAAGAACCAATGTTGATTTTATAAAAAATGATAGTAAATGGCAAAATGAACTCTGTGGACACTATGTAAGGAGATGAAGCTCCTCCCAGCACCCCTGTTGTACCTAAGAGGCATTTCACATACGAAGTGTTAACTTTGGAACAGAGTGTCCATGTTAGTGCCTAGGAGTCTCCATGGTAACTGATCCTGTTTGCATGTCAAGGAGGAATGAGAGAGCAGCAGCAGCTACAGGACTGTAGTTCTGTGTTGCAAAACTGGAGCGATCCAGTCATTCCTGGCCCAGTGATGCTGGCCTGAGAAAGCCTGAGCCATGGGTCTGCTCTGGTATGTGATACAGAGGGGAGCAAAGGCTTAACAAGGGGCGGCTTTCTGAAGCAGATAACGAGAAGAACAGAAACTACCTCAGAGCAGTGGGAGCTGTGTGAAGAAAGCTGAGGTGGCCAAGGCTCGAGTTTTTCCAGTGTGTCCCATGGACAAGTCTGCATTCTTCCAAAACAATGCACTAGTACTGTCTTCTCTGAGAGACACGTAGCACAGATTCCTACTTCACAGATAAAAGGAAGTTGACTCTCATAGGTCCAAAGTCATCAACTAGAATATGGGTGATGTTATTGGCTCAGAACATATTGTAAATGCGTAGACATCTCCTAAGCATGGCCTCCTTGGTTCATAAAAACTGAAGCCACTACTAATGCCCCAAGGGTTTTGTAAGGACAAGATGAGATCTCACACACACACACACACACACACACACACACACACACACACACACACGTATGCCTATTCTCCCCCACCTCCTCTTTCCTTATTCCTTGATCTTTGGAATATATTTCAATAGGTTGGCAGCATTGCTAATATAAAATATATGGCATAATAACCACCTGGAAGAGGATTAGAATAATGACAGTGACAGCAGAAAATGAGTATACGATATATGAACAGTAAATGTCCAATACCACTAATTATTAGGGAAATTCGAATCAAAACCACAATGATATACCAGTACACACTAAACAGAACACCTGTTATATTTCTCATTCCTATAAACAAAAATCTGGTAAGCAGCAAATGTAAGGAAGGGAGGGCTTATTTAGGCTCACACTTTGAGGGTACATACAGTTCAACAGAAGGGGTTGGCATGGCGGGAGAAGTGGCTGTGGTAGCAATGACTTAAGGCTACACGCTCACATCTCTATGGGCAGGAAGCAGAGATAAAGACAGGAAGCAGGGTGAGGCTAGAAAGCCAGCCCCTCTCCAAGCCCCTCCTCTAAGCCCCACTGCCCAAAGGTCTTCCACAACAGCACTGCCCATCAGCTTGAGACCAAGTGTTCATCAGATGAGCTTATGTGAGTACGTTTTGTATTTGTACCATAACATTCTGCTCCTGGCCCCCACGGGCTCAGAGCCATGTCACAATGAAAAAGTCACTTAAGTCCAGCTTCAAAGTCCCTATAATCTTTTTTAATTAATTAATTAATTTAATGTGTACAAGCGTTTTGATTACACGTCTGTCTGTGCACCATGTGCATGCCTGATGCCCAACAAGGCCTGAAGAGAATGTCAGATCCCTTAGAGCTACAAGTGTTGACTGTTGTGAGCTGTCATGTGGTGCCAAGGATCAAGTCTGGGTTCCCTGCGAAGAGCAGTTAGTGCTTTTAACTGCTGAGCCACCTCCCCAACCCCTCCCAGTAGTCAGATTCAACACTGTTCAAAGTCCAAAGTCTGTTCTGAGACTTAAGAAATTCCTTAATTATGAGGCCCTTCAGGCAGCCATCCTCCCGCAGGGTCCTCTGGAGGCCCTATCTCTTAAGGCAGGAGCTTGACAAGTGAACCTGCACTTCAACACACTGGACCCCTGGTTAAATGAGGTTCGCTCTCCAGATACCTTTCCCATGCTCACGATGAAAAGTCCAGGTTTCTCCTTAATGGCCTAACTTCTTTAACAATTACAGCCTGCACATCTTCTCGTCAGCTTTAGCCAGGTTCACGTCCCTTTCCTTCCCAAACTGTATGTTTTCCTGTTTCTATTCTGCTTTCTGCTCTCTCACACTGTAAATCTCAATAAATGCAGAGTGCAATAACCATACCATAGCCCGCATCGTGCTGCCTTGAAACTTCCTCTGCCAAAAAAAAATAGTCCATTACTTTTTACTTCAATTGCACTCAACATTTTCAGGACACAGAATGCATGCAGCCAGATCCCTTGCCCAGTGAAACGCAATGGCCTCCAGCAGTCAGTCCTGGGTCCTTGCTTCCCTTCTGAAAGTCATGAGGACAAGTGGTCCAGGAAGCCTGCTTACAGAACTCATGGGCCTATCTCGCCCCCAGCCACAAGCTTCCAATTCCTCCTGCACACCAACCCCAAAGGCTCGACCACATGACCAGGTTTGTCACAGAAATTGCCTGACCATCGAGATGTGCCTCTGTATCTTTTATGATGTCCTTCATGAAAAACCAGCACACATAAGTGCTTCCCTGAGTTAGTGAGCCTTCCTAGCAAATGAATGACACCTGGGAGGTGGGGGCCAGCAATCCCTCATTTGGAGCTAGCTGGTTAGAAACACAGGTAAAACCATCTGAAATGGGGGCCGGTCTTGTGGGACTGAGTCCTTAAGCAGTGGAAACTGAAGCATCTTCAGCAGCAAGTGTCATGGTAAAGAACCGCCTGCCACACATCTGGTGCCAGAAGACACGTACTGAATGGTAGACAAGAAGAAAAAAGATCTGCAGGTGGTGGTGTTGGACGCCTTTGATCCCAGCACTCGGGAGGCAGAGGCAGGCGGATTTCTGTGAGTTTGAGGCCAGTCTGGTCTACAGAGTGAGCTCCAGGACAGCCAGGACTGTTTCACAGAGAAACCCTGTCTCAAAACTAAAAACAAAACAACGAAAAAATTCTGGACAAAAGTCTAGATCTCTTCTGACTGTGTGACTTAGGGTAGCTCTTTCAACCTCCCGGAGAAGGATGGGTTGGAGAGCTTGCAGATGGCTGAAGATGGCTCAGGGGTTTGTGGAAGTGTCATTATATAGGCATGACTGTTTAGAGTATTTGGCACTCACTGGTCAACAACTCAACCTTCAGCCCCTCTGTGGGGGTTTGAGTGAGAACATCCATTGGCTCCCCTCATCATGCTGTCTGGGTGGGTTTAGGAGACGTGACCTTGCTAGAGGAAGTCTATAACTGCAAGTAGGCCTTGAAGTCTCAAAGCCACACACTATTCCCAGTTCACATCCTCTACTGCCCCAGCTGCCAGGTCTGCCTGCTGCCACACTTCCCAGCCAGGATGGTGATGGAACCATAAGCTCAGATAAACCCTTCCTTCCCTACATTGCCCTGGCCATGGTGTTTCACCACAACAATAGGAAATTAACTGAGACACCTCCTACCTAGTCTTGCGTTGCTCATTCTGGAGACCAGCTCCCATCCTCAAATTCTTGAGCTCCCAGCCATCTGACACTCTTTCCACTGTAGATTCTAAGGCATTAAGGGACAATGTGCCAGAAATTATGGGCAGACACCAATTATATACTTCTTAATGTATCATAATATGGCAGTCTGTTTCCTGAATGCCGGTTTTCAATTAATGAGAGGCATAACAGACCTGTTCTCTGGCCAGTATCTCCTCTTGATACTCTCATCAGCACAGAGCAGGCAGCCCTCATCCACAAAGTTTTGATCTCTACAAACCTTCTCCTAACTGCTCAGCTCTGGCTCTGCTGTCCCATCAGTCCCGGAACCCGCACTATATCTTTCCTCAAATTTCATCCCAATGGTGACTCCAGACATCCAGTCAACCAGCTAGTCTATGGCTCTGCAGATACATGGAGGAGAGTGTTCTGCTTTCTAGAGTTTTCCTTTCTTCCTTCTTTTTTCTCAAGGCAGGGTCAGGCAGGCCTGGACACTCACTATGTACTGTAGCAGGAAACGCAAAAGACCCAGAGACTGGTATTGGTGTTCAAGCTTCAAGCTGAAGACCAGAAAGCAAAGCAGCCGGGCACCAGATCTCACTCTACCTCAGACTGCTGCCTTTCCTCAGTGTGGCTGGAGAATCCTGAGACTGAATGTCTTCCTATCCTCAATGTAGCTGGAGAATGAATGCTAGCTCTGAGACCTTGTCCTGTCTTATGTACCTCGCTATAGCTGGAATCAAATGAGCTCTGTTACTCTTCGCTCTTGTGTAGGCCATGGTAGCCTTGAATTAACAGAGTTCTGTCTACCTCTTAATCCTGAGTCCTGAAATTAAAGGTGTGTACCACCACTGCCTAATCTAAACTGCTTGAGACTGATTTTGCTTTCTGAATCCTCAGGTGAGCTTTAATAAATCAAAAATAATGTATCAAAATAATGTACTGAGTATGAACTTGAATTCCTTATCGTCCTCAATTCGCCTTCAGGTGATGGAATTACAGGTGTGCCCACCACAGGCAGCCTATAATAGTTACCTCTAAACCCATTTTTCCTATCTTGTATCATGGCACTGAAACTCAATCCCTGAGGATAGTTATTATCGGGGGACATTTAGTGTTACTGTCTGAACCTAGCTCATTGTTGTTCAACAGCTGTCTATGTTGGAATTACATCTGGGGAAGGAGGGGGAAAGGGTGCTGGACCTGTTTTACAGGGTTTACTTTGAGCCTGACACTCCCTGGGCACCGTCTTAAGTAGCAGAGAGCAAAATCCAGACAGCAAGTTCTCCTTATCACTTACTTTTCTATTGTTGTGATTAAACAGCATGACCAAAGCAATTCATAAAGGAGTGTTTAATTGGACTTATGGTTCCAGAGAGTTAAAGTTCATGGTGTGGAGTGAAGGCATGGTGGCAGGAACAGATGACAGCTCACATCTCAGACTTCAATCCAAAGGCAGAGAGAGCTCACTCAAAATGGTATGAGTCTTTGGAAATCTCAAAGTCCACCTCCACCAACAAGGCCACACCTCCTAATCCTTCCCAAACTCTTCCACCAACCAGGAACCAAATACTCAAACATATGAGCCTAGGGAGGCTATTTTCATTTAAACCACGAGTCTCTCAACTTACACTCTTGTGAAAATGTATTATATACACTATACACACACTATAAATATATAAGTATATAAACACATCAAAATATCCACATTTGATAAAACTGGGGTTGGATGTTTGTTTAATGCATTTTGCCCTATTTTTCTGAACATTTAAAATATTTTAAAGATGAAAAATAGTTTTTAGTGAGAAAACATTAAAGGTAAAGCCTCTGCTGTCTGGGGGAAAGTAGCTTGCCAAGCTAATTCGTTTCCAAGAACTCTGGATGAGAAATTTTTACTGTAATCTATTTTTTAGCATAATGCTCTGTAGCTGAGAAAGCAATCAGAAAGGGTGAAAAAATAGAAACTGCCAAGTCCAGCCAACAGAATTCAGCTGAATAACAAGAAGAGGTCCTCATGGGCTGGAGAGATTAGGATTAATTAAGATCATGAACTGCCCCTGCAAAGGGCCCGATCGCACTTCCCAGCACCCACACCTGGCAGCTCACAACTGCCTGTAACTCCAGCTCCAGGATAGTAGGCACCCCTGGCCTCAAGTGCACCTGCACTCACACTTATGTAATCACACACAAACACACATGTATACATAACTAAAAATAAGTGTTCTGTAAAAGAAGAAGATATCCCCAATCAAGCTAAAAAGTCCTCATCTCCAGCCCCACATCCTCTGGAACAATAACAGAAGTGTAACTACATTCTCCAGCACTTTTGCCTCAGCAATCTTCAACGTGCATGATGCACTGGGGGTCTGCAAACATGAGTCCATAATAAACCTGCAGGTCAGTACTGTCATCCCCTTTACTGATGCCATTAATGTTCAAAAACTCAAGTCATTTGCCTATCATCCGCAGACGTTGCTAAGCATCCATTGCTGGTGACTGACAGGGCTGCCATCCAATCCCATCTCTGACGAGAGTCGAAGCCTTGGTTTTGCTTTCATTACACCATAACACATTCCTCCCACTGTCTGACATTTCTCTACCTTGGTTCTCATCTACTTCTGAGCTCTGCAAATGACTGAGCCTCATCAAGAATGAAATCTCAAGCAGGCAGCTCTGTAAACTAAAAACAAAAATCAAGGAAATTAAGTCTTGAGATATGTAAAATCAAGGATAGCTCTTCCAAATGTTAACTCAAGACAAAAACCAAAACACAAAACTGAGGGACGGGGAAACTGTAGATAAAGAGTAGAAAGAATGCCTGGCATGCACAAAGCCCTGGGAGAAGGAAGGGGAGGGACCATTTAGAGGGTAAAGAAATGAAGTCAGAAACACCGTAGTCAAGAAACAGGTGCTGTTTTCAGGATTTGCTTGTTTTTCCTTAGCAATGCTAGAGATGGCACCTGGGGACTTGCATGTGATTGACAAGTGCTCCAGAATTCTTCCTTTAAATTTGACACCCATAACAGTTAAAAGGCTATTAAAGGTATGAACAGCAACCAAGTATGAGAAAATGAAAAATAAGAGTTCTCTTTCATTTTGGCTTGTTTCGATGAACTGCATCCAGTCTTACTAGGTAGCCCAGGATGACCTCAAACTTGTGTCATCCTCCTGCCTCAGCCTCCCAAGTGCTGGGATTACAAGTGTGTGAAATCATACCCAGATGAAGCACTTTTGCTTTATTTTGCTTTTTTGTTTTGTTTTGTTTTTTTGCTTTTTGTATTTGTTTGGTTGTTTTTTGTTTTGTTTTGTTTTTTGTTTTGTGTGTGTGTGTGTGTGTGGTGCTGACAATCAAAGTGAGGGCCCTGTGTGTGACAGGGAAGTGCTCTACCACTAAACTGTATGTTCAAACTCCCCCCCAAAGAATATATAGAGAAAATTCTTATAGTAGCTCTCTAGTGCTATTTACTTGGAAGACTTGTAGACAAAGAAGCAAGACAAGGGTGAGCACATTGAAATGTTATTATTTACCAATTTTCTAAAAATTAAGACTAGCATAAAGCTTGAAATGCACGCTACTGTTTATCCCAGTAGGTGTTGCATTAACTATTCTGGAAATAAAATATAGAACAAGAACATGGAAAGAATTGGATTTAATGTTCACATCAATATTTCTGACCTGCAGAGTTTATTCCCAAAATAGAGGCTTCGGCACAAAACAAAAAGCTCTGCGCTTTTCTCATGATTCCCTCCTACAGAGTCTTAAGCTTAAAAGCTAAACTGATTTAGTTATACATCCTAGACAGTAAGGACATTTTTTACTCAAAAACCACATTATCAGGGCAGGGAACACACCCAACCTACATGGACAGCACCAGGCCAGTCAGATGCCCTATCTCAAAAGCAACATGGACTGCTCTTAAGAAACAGCACCCAAGGTTGGCTTCTCACGTACACACACACACACACACACACACACACACACACACAAACACACGCACGCACGCATATTAAAGGACATTACCAAAGCAGTGTCTTTATCAATTAGATTTTCATGCTCCTGCCAATCCCCAACCAAAAGAAAGAAGACTGGTCTACCCACATGAGCCTATATGTGCCACTGTGGGCCACATTCCAGCCTGCAGCCTGCACATGTCAGGGCTATAGGAAACATTTACAGGTACAACTCAGGCAGTCACCAGATGGAGGGCCTAAAACAGGGCTATAGTAATGAAGATAAGACAGCCAGAAATGCTGAGACTCACACACCCAGAGGAGAGAAGGAAATGTAAGGATGCGCATGACAGTCAAGGAGCAAGAATGAGGCTCTCGGGATGGTGGGACCAAAACTAGTGTCAAGGACAGGAGGGCAACTCCAGGGCATAGCCTGACATGCCTGAGGCCCTGGATTCCATTCCTGGCACCTAATTAATTAACTATAATGAATGACGTGGTACAGCAGGTAAACGCACTTCCTGAAAAGCCTCATTACCTGAGATGGATCGCCAGAACCTACATGGTAGAAGAAAACCAATTCTGGCAAGCTGTCCTCTGATCTCCGTGTGCACACACGCCCACATAAAATAAATACTGAAAATAAAACAAATCCACATGCACATAAATCATACAGCATGAAAACAGACCTTTACTATAAAGTTTCCACAGAGCTGCCAGTAAGTAGAATGCACTTTCTCCCCTTTCAGAGCACTCATGTGCCTTCAGAAAATATAAACAGAAAAACACGTAGGCAGCATAAACAAATACACTTCATGACAGCCACATATGACTATTATCAGGTCTATAAAAGAAAAAGGTATCATACTTTCCCTACAAAACACGAAGTTCATCTCAGTTTCCTGTAAGTCCACAAAAGTCTTTCTACAACCACAGAAAGGTAGACCATGACCAAACCACTAGACGGCCCACAGAGGGGAGGCTCTAGGGTCTCCAGCCAGGCTCCCTTACTGCAGAGATTTGGAGAAAAATACAAATAAAAATCTGTAGGTTTTTTTTTTCCGTCTATCTCGGACTCGGGCATTCCTGGACTTCCTTAATCCACCCGCAAAAATCAAGATGCTTGCTGTCCAAACACAGCGCGTCGCCCAGAACATCAGTCCAGTCTCGTTGTTGTCCTCAGCAAAGATCCCAGAGCCGCTGCCCCCACACAAAATGCACATAACACTGCAGCTCCTATCCGCAGCCCCGCGAAGGGTTTGCTGAGAGCTGAACCACCTGGGACTGGATTGAGGAAGCAAACGCTATGGCCAGATTTCTCCTCTCAAGGTACTGACAGGCAAGAGCTATCAAAGCAAAAGATAAGACCAGGCTGACTTCCAAGAACACTGACTGGCCTGGCTCGAAGCTGCTGCCAAGTGTGCTGGGGAGAGTATTCCTCAGAATGGAAAGTTGCTCTCTTGACCTCAGCCGACACGGAGGCCGTCAACTAAAACTGTTCAAAGGGTTTGGGAGTTCTGATGCCTGTAACCAAATTGGGCAAAGTGACTGATTACTAAGAAGCCAATATCTTAGCACTTTTGGGGGGGGGATTTACGAGACAGGGTTTCTCTGTATTGTTTTGGAGGCTATCGGTCCAGCCCGGCCTCGAACTCACAGAGATCCGCCTGCCTCTGCCTCCCGAGTGCTGGGATTAAAGGCGTGCGCCACCACCGCCCGGCTATCTTAGAACTTTTTAAGGCCTACTGAAAGATTGGTTCAAACCAACATTTATGTAGCCAATGTTCATAGCACATTCACCCATGTTCATTTAAATGTGATATATATGTATATGTATATATATGTCATGAAATACTATTTAGCCTTTAAAAAGGAAAATCCAAATACATGCTACAATATATATTAACCTTGAAAAGATGTTGCTAAGTAAAACAAGTTGGATAAAAAAGGGAAATTCTATGTAATACATTCATGAGTGCATAGGATGGTCAAATTTATAGACACAGGCTATGGGAAAAGAGTGGAAACCATTTACTGAGCACAGACCTGCAGCTTCAGGTGATATAAGGCTCTGTAGATGACGATGGTGATGGCTATACGAGTATAAACTATTTAATGCCCTAGATTATATATTCTTAAAAGAACTAAAACGCTAAATTTTATACCTGCATATTTTACTTCGGTTTTGAAACTAAAAAATATTTGTGGTTTTCAAAGGAAAAATACTTAGAATAATTTCAGTCACATCTTAGAACTATTGTATTTTGAAACCATGTAAACAAATTCTTTCTTATTATGCTTTGATTTTGAGGCAGGGTCCGGCAGTGTAGCCCAGGCTGGCCTCAAACTTGACTTCCATCTCATACTTGGCCAATTTGATCTTCAGTCTTAGTCTGGGAAGCAAAAAGCAGAAAGTTCTCTCCTAATGTTAGCAGTAACCGCAATGGCAAAGGCCACAGCATCAGCAGGCCATGGGCACTGTGACCGAGATTGAGCACAGAAGCATGTACGGTGATATCCAAAGACACTTTCCAACGTTGGAGGGCATTCCAGACATACACTACAGGAGAAAAAAAATTAAATAAAACTCCTCCAGCCAACCACAAACATGACTTCAAGCAGAGATTCTGTACATATTTATATGTGATGTTCAAAGGCAGGGTAGCTAGCTGTTACTGGATGTCTTAAGTCTGGTTGAATATAAGAAAACTAGCACTGTGCTGGTAACAGCAAGCAGCACGCCCTATGACAATTCTAAAGAGCTCGCTCATAAGCAACACGTACGTGCAAGAAATGTGACCAACTGTGGACACATGAGAGCGACATTCCCCCACGTGTTGCTGTGAGGATTCTCAGTCATCTCTCTCAGGGTAGATGCTGAGGTTAGCCACAGGCTGTGAAAGCTGAGATGGAGATGCAAAGTCAGGAAGCAGTTCTGCTATCTGGGAATCCATTATCCCATTCCGTGTCTGAAATGATCCAGACACCTTCTCCTCTAGAGGAGGACAAAGCTGGGGTGAGGGGGGACTAAAACAAAACAGTATCCTAACCACCCAGAAGTTTCTAAGAGGGAACAAAGTCATTTACTTCACAAAACTTTAGTGGCTTGGAGACAAAAACTCTCAGTTTGTACACTGGTCCAAAGAAAGAAAGAAAAGCCTTGCTCTCCCGTCCCCACTCCAGCTCAAATTCAGCCTCCATCCATTGTCACACTCCCCTACATTGATCATATCTGCTATGACATTAAGATCCAACACTAGAGCACCGAACTCCACCAGGATCTAAGTCCTAAAACCATAAAAATGCATGCACGTGAAGGTTCAGTGGTTTCTACCACAAATGAGTTCCGCTTACCGGGACTGAACTCTGCCTGGGTTGTCCCTCTGTGCATGTCACCGTCCATACTGAGTTAACATGTGGTGCACATTAAATATTTATAGGGGGTGGGGGTGGGATGCAGGGATCCATATACAAAAATGCAGCAGCAAGAGTCATTCATTACAGGTGACAAGGGTGTAACTACTATGTCTACTATGCTATGTAAATGGGGATGGAAAATGATGGGGTAGGGGAGAGGAGGTGGGCTAAGCTGTCAGTCACTAAGCAGCCACCCTCTGTCCTCAGCACAAGCTCTATGGCTCCAGGGTCACCATTCACAAAGACTTGGGTGTCAGTCCAGTGCTAAGACTGAGACACCCTGCACTCAGAGCCCGGTGAGGGCTGGAAGGAGGAGGCAACAGAAGCACTCACCTATAACACAAGTAACACCTCGGCCACTTCAGAGTCACTGACATCCAGCCACACAAACACACCTAAAGCGGGGCACAGGCCACAGACGCTGTTAAGGAAATCATTGCTGCTCTTCTGCAGAAAACAGTCACCAACTCAGTGGGGCCTGACTCCCTCGAAGACTGCAGCTCCCTAAGAGCAGGAGCCATGCCTAAGTACAATCGCCTCATTACTGGCTTGCAAAGACAGCCAGCCAATGCAGTATTGAGTTTAGTTTTTTCACAAAAACAGTATGTACATTGTGTATCTAACAATGTTTTCAAAACACTTTTATTCTCATAGGTGTATTTTTAAGGGTTGCTGCTAGCCTGTTATGTGGATAGACACAATAATTATTTAACCAACTCCTACAGTTGGATACCAGGTTTCCAACTTTGCTTCCCTGATCAAGAGGTCTGGCATGAAGACTGATCTTGACTGTTCTTTAAATTAAACCCTCAAGGCAGAATGGCTGGATCAGAGAGTGTGTATCTATGCTATTACTCTTAAAAGCTGCCCCGAAAAGCCTCATCTGAAAGTTCAATCATGAACTTTCTGGAGTTGGACAGTTATGACAAAGTCACAAACTGTCCTCACCAGGCTAAAATCCAGGGGACACAGCAAGCTGAGAATTAGCACCAGCTCCCATCAGCCCCTCTCCCCAGCAGCTCAGCCCCTCTTCTTGCCTTGGAGACCGGACAACAGTGTAACATGGCACCCCTTCCCTGTGCCCACTAAGCCTCTTTGCTCCAACTTCCTCTGAGCCTGTGCCATGCATAAAACAGAAACACAAGTCCTGTGTGTATCACCTATGAGTTTCTCAACATGCCCACCTGCTTCCTCTTGGGTAATCTCTTGCAAATAGTCCCTCTAAAAAATAGGAAGTGCCCTAAGGTCAAGTTCTCAGGGGTAAGATTTTCACTTTTCACCCAATGTCTTGACAGTTGGCCTTCAGACATCTTCGTGGTGAAGTCAATGAGTGCTCCAGCTATTATGCCCCTAAAAACACACACCTAAGTACACACAAAAGGGCACAACTCACTGTTGATCCTTCCAGGAGTTCAGCCATAGACCTGGGAGCTGACAGGACCACCTAACAAATGGTAACTACACTTTTGCAGCTTGCAGAAGTCCTGAATGCTCTGACAGTCTGGTTTCTGTTACTACGATCAGAGGGGAATCAGTGAGGTTGAGGGCCACATGGAAACTTGGACTACTGCCCATCCCCCAGCTGGTAATTTTAGAGGGTCTTCCAAAGTAACTCAGGTGTCTCTATGCACGAAAACAAATGTCAAATTTCAGGTCTTGTGAATAGTTGGCAAACCTGTTCCCTGCAAAAGGAGTAGCCTCTTGACCTCCTAATGTGCCTCCTTTGCTTCCTAGGAAGCAACTAGGAACCCGTTACCCATAACTCAGAAAACTCTATGTGACCCAGGCTTTGTTCTGTCCACACCTATACACTGAAGTTTAAAGTGTCGGACACTTAGGCCATCCACCAAGACTTGGCTAAAGATCCGGGACCTTCACCTGGTGCCTTGCTGTGTATGCGGGAGACTGCAGGGTGGCAAAGGTGAACTGACCACAAAGACGAGCAATGGTAAAATCACAGGGAAGGGGTAACATGGTCAGAGAGCCGAGGACAGAGAAAGAGGGGCCACCCAGTCCAACAGCACTGGGTCTCACTCCAAGTATCTCTGGACCACTGAATGATCAGGACACCACCCCTGAGAGGAAAGGAACAGCACACCTTCCTCTAACATAGAATCTTTCTTTTCTTTTTTCTTTTTGGTTTTTTGAGACAGTGTTTATCTGTGTAGCTTTAGAGGCTGTTCCGGAACTAGCTCTTGTAGACCAGGCTGGTCTCGAACTCAGAGATCTGCCTGCCTCTGCTTCCCGAGTGCTGGGACTAAAGGCGTGCGCCACCACCGCCCAGTGCTCTAACATAGAATCATAACATCACCGTCCGCTGCAACATCCCCAGCCACCTTTACAATTATAGGATGCCAGAATACACCCCGTGGGCATGTCTAAGGGTCTTCGCACAACACTTGTACCGTAGTGGCTAATATTTCACTTGACGTGAGGATAGCCCAAAAGGGTGCAAGCCCACACCCACTGCTCTTGATGTCCCTCCCTGCCAGCTTTCACAACCAGAAGCTTGTGTCCGTGCTAGCTCAGTTCCTGTTACCCAGAGGTCTCTCGTGGTCCCACCTCTCTCACAAATGTCTGAAGTGTGACCCAGCAGCCAGGAACATCTGTCATCACTCCCTTACCTGCCCTCCTTCTTCTCAGGTGACCTGCGCAGCTGGCTTTGGCTGACAGCCATAGGTGTTCCCTACAGAGGCCTTTTATAACTCTCTTACAAAATGTAAGCCTTCCACAGCTGGAAAATCGACCTCTAACTGCTGTTTCTATCAAGTGGCTTGGGCATGAATAAAGCCAAACAGGGCCACAGAAAACAGTGCTCAAATAAACAGTTTCACTTTCAAAGGGACAGCAAACAGCTGCCAATGTAAATACATGGGCTGCATTGTTCAGGCATGTGGCAAGCACAGGAGGGAGCTATGATCTGGGGGACTAGCTAGCCAGCAGTCGGCTGTTCCAGATTGTCCCTTCCAAACACATGAGCAGAGGCCCAAGGTTCCCCAGCCACTTGGCTGGCACACAGGCTCAGCCTGCCTTCATTTGTAAGGACACTTCAGGAGGAGGAGGCGGGAATAAGAGAAGAAAAAGCAGCCACTGAAAGCGGAATTCAGCACTAAGGCCCAAACTGACAAGCAAGTCAGTCATCTTTCCCAAGTTTACATCTTAAGGACTGGTCTGGCTGCATCTTTAAAGGCAAACCGGCAATGCTCCTGTGACTCTCCAGGTGGCTTAGGAGCACAGTGCTGGTCACCAGTTCTTCTTGCCAAAGACCACTACTAGGTTGGTCCCACCTTCCTGGACGCCCCGCCCCCAGGGCCACTTATGCTCCGCCCACAGCAAGCGGCTGTCTTCTGCCATCAGCTCTCCGCAGCACACTGTGCCAGTGCAGAGAAGATGCAGCAGGGGACCACTGTCCCAGGGGGCCTGGTGCTCAGCTGTGACCTGTCCTCACTGTGTGGTGATGACACTATCTGAGGACATGTCTCATCACAAAAGCTTTTCTAGGCTAGGGGATGCTCCTTCCGGTTTTAGCTGTAACCTCGCTCGCACAGGGAAACCCGCTCTGATAACTGCAGTTGTTTAGGTTGCTTGAGGATTCATTAGTACCAGCTTGCCCACGTGGTAGCCCTCTTACCTGCTCTCTCGGAGAGGCGCCAAGCTCTACATGTTGCCACCACAGTGAAGTCAGTAGACGGGACTACCTTCTATATCTCCACTGCCAAGCTAGGGATCTTTCGTTATCGGTGCTTCCTTTTCCCCTGGGGCTAAATGGTAGACCGAAGGCACCCCCTGATCTGGGCATGTGCAAAGTGGGGACAGGAAACAAATGATGCCATCTTCCTAAGCCAGGCTGCTGGGTGGCACCTCATGCTCTGAGGAATCTTACGTCATCAGGTGTGGCTGACACCCCAGTTTGCCGCTGCTCTTAGCCATGCCACAGTGTTGAGCAGGGCACTGCTTTGCCATCCTAAATGGACACCTTCTAGTGAGGTAGAAGCAACTGGTCCCAGGCTGCTGCTACAACGGCTTTGGGTGGTAGTTCCCAAAGCATGTCCCCAGATCAACGGCAGCAGCACCTGGGAACGGAGGACATACTGGCTGCCTCCTGCCCCCAAGCTAACTGCCTCAGAAACTCTGGGCTGGGCCCAGCAAGCAGGCTTGGTGGTAAAACTGATGCAAACTGAAACCTGAGGCCCACTACTAGCTCAGATAGAGGAACACCCAAGGTCGCACGGTCATGGGAACACCCAGCTTAGCCTAACCTGCGTATCACAACCCGACATAATTAGGCTGGCTCCTCACCAACAGCACCCACTGTTTTAGCCAAGAGTTCCAAACATGAAGTCCTTCAGGACATTCCTCCTCCTATGTTCTCAGGGCCATGCCTCACTTTCCTGTCTCCAAAAAAGGAATGGTAACATCCACACCATTGGGTCATGGCAGACACCGGTTGGTTTGTGATTAACCCTCCACGAATCCCTGTGATTACTGTAGTTCTGCCAAAAGGTCTAAACAGAACCAGAAAAATAACAAATGAGACTTGCTTCCTGTGTGTTCACCATTGTCTTTTCTTTCTACCCACTCCATTCCAGAGCTCTGAGGGAAGACACTGAGAAAAACAGACACTACACCTGGCTCAGCCATGTCTCAGGCACTTACGTGTTCCGTGTACAACCTTACCATGCCTTGCACATCCAACAACATGCAGAAAGCCCACACCCACACTACTGGACCATACAGCCTCCCACCAGATAGTTCTGGACAAAAGCCAACCAACTCAGGTGCACCAAGCCTCACACATCTCCAAAGAAACAGAGGAAGGCTGTGGGAATATCAACCCAAGTGGAAAGAACGGCAGATATTTACACGGTTCTAAATTGCTACTACAGCTTGGATCCCCTAAATGCTCATGCTTGAAGGTTTGGTCCCAGACTACGATTGCTACTGGAAAGTGGTGATATTTTTTTGGGGGGTGGTGGGGGGATTTTCGAGAGATCTTTTAAGAGCTGTGGCCCAGTAGAATGGAGTCAGGTCATGGAAGGGATGCCCTGCGAGGGGATCTGAGGACCGTAGGCTTTCCCGCCCTCTCGCCCATTCTGGCTGCTGGGAGGTGAACAGCTTTCTCCACTTGAATTCCCACTGTTAGGTAGCCAGAAATCAGTAGATTTGATGGATATCAGGACTGGATCCTCCCCCTCATGATCAATACAGGCACAAGAAGGTAATAGAGCTGCAAGCTTCTTAAATGACGCTAAAGGAAGGAAACTTGAATTACATCTCTGACCTTGGAAGGAGAGGTCACACCCTAAACTTCCCAGAAAGTCAAGTAAACCTAGTCCCAGAAGTCCCAAACTTGATAAGATTACTCTCTAGCCCTGAAGCTTTCTGATAAAGAATAAGGACCCACCACTGCACCCTCCCGGTAAAACTCAATGCAAATGGGCCTGTCAGTCAGCTGGACAGGAGAGCACCCCTAAGGAAACCCTGCCAATTCCAGATGCTCTAGTGAGAGTAAAACATGCCTAGCATGTGACCCACAGTGGTCCTCTGGCTCACTGACACTCTCACAGAGTCAGCCTGTTTGGCCCTGCCTACCTTCTTTATTGTGCAATAAACACAGTCATAAAAATTAGTAATAAACTCTGCCCATCCTCTATATTACACTCTTAGCTCTACAGCGATCACAAAGACCAGGAAATTCAAGAGGGGTGACAGCAAGATCCCAGAGAGACTACCATGATGCATAGTCTCTCCTCAAGCCAAAAGACCATGACCCGAAACCATGAGCCCATGAGCCAAAATGAATCTTTGTTCCTTAAAAGGTAATTGTCGCAGGGGAGAGGGGTTGCCTGGAATCCTAGCTCTGGAAGACTAAGGCAAGAGGACTTCAGTTTGAGGCCAGCTATCTCAGGAGAAGAAAAGGGGTGGGGGACAAAAACACTGAGACATATCCCATTCTCCGGTATTTTGCCACAGTGACAGAGAGCTAAGGGACACACTTTGTAACAGATACTCAGTGCCTTACAAATGTTAGCTTACGTCTTTCTCACAGCTACTCACCAACCCTGAAAGGTGGCTGCTATTCTTATATTTTTGGTTGTGAGCCTAGCCTTTAACGGCTGAGCCATCCCTCCAGCCCGGTGGTTGCTATTCTTATGCCACTCAAGAACACAGGGCCTGAGGCACAGCTGCTCCACATAAGCTGTCCAGGGTACAGCCCTTACACGGTGAGGCCGAAAGGCAAACCCAAGCACTCCAGCTCCATGGTCAACGCTCTGACCCACCATTCTAGAACACGGAGAGCTACTAGTAGTTACCTACACACACACCAGCCACCTATCACTACTTATCAGAACCCTGATTTGAAGACATCAGAACCCAGACACATGGGTTGGCAGGATGGTTCAGCAGGCACTTGCCACTAAGCCTCACAGTATGAGCTCATTTCCCAGGAATTGAGAACCGAATTCTGCAAACTGTCTCCCCACCTCCATACATGCACTGCAAGACATGTGTGTACAAATATGCAAACACATATACACACAATAAATAAGAAAATATAGAAATATTAATATTTTTTAGAATCCAGATGCAACATCCATTACCATGAGGCTCAACAACAGGTCCTCGGGGTCCCCAACAGAAATGTTAATTACACTGGCTTTCACCTTCCTCTTCTCTCCTCCCTGCCTGAATGTCACACAAGTCAAATGAAAACTCCAAGAGCCGATTCCTCTCTTCCCATAATTCCCCTGGCACTGCAGCACTTAACCCTAATTATATACCATCTGCCACAAAGGCTCCTCTAATTGTTTCTTGTATATTGCTTGTATATTCCTCCCCACTCAGCTGTAAAATTCCTTGGAAGTATCCGTTCTTTCTGGGAAGGAGGCAGAGGCCCAGGCTCCCCTATGTAGATCTGCAGCGCTGCACACTAATTGGCCGGCTCCTCCACTCTGCTCTCCTGACACTGCTTTGTCATAAATCCTTAGAAGCAGGTGAAAGTCTGAAATTCACGATTTAAAAGGTAGTTAGTGTTGGATGGGCTATGACATCAGTACTCCGGGAGCAACAGTTCTGTTTCCAGATCTGCACTCAGAGAAGTCTGTCAGTCCGGAGTCTCACAGAGCAGGTGCGCTTGTCCAGGCTTGAGGAAGGAGGAGTTTGGGGCAATGAAATGGAGAGAAGGAAAAACTCACCAATGTCACTCAAGCTGGAACAAATGAAGAGACTGTTAAAGACCTGCTCCCCAAGCCCTTCCTCTGTCTATGCCCATAAGGTAGGAACAACCTTACTTTAAAGTGTAATGTCTGCCACAGGTATGAGTGTGAAGGCTTGGTTCCCAGCTGGTGGAAGCTTTTGAAAACTTTGGCTGACTGACCACAGCTGGAAAAAGTAGGCCACCAAGCAGTCTTGGGGGTATCTTGTCCCTGAACCCCCCCTGGTAGCTCTGTGTTACCTGCCATGGTGAGAGTCTCTTACACATGCTACCTCCATGAGGCCAAGCAACCACAGACTGAATGCTTAGGGACCATGAACGCAATTATGTCTGCTTCTCTTGGGTGTCTGGTCACAACAGAAAAACAGCAGTTAATAATACAACATCCAAACTTAAAATGCGCCCAAACATACGACCTAAAAACTGCCCACTGGCTGGCAGTGTAACTCAGTAGAACAGCGTGTGTTTGGCACGTGTACAGCCCTGAATTCAAGTCCCAGCACCAATAATGAGGAAAAAGGCTACCATAACAGAGAAAATGTAAACTTCATTTAAAGGTAATTTTTTAAAAGTGGGATGATAATGACCATGATAAAATTTAGTATCAAAATAGAAATTAGCCAATTCTCTCCTTGAAACCGTAACCCAAGCAATACCCATCATGTCTCCTAGTCTTTATTGAGACTTTAAAAAGCATTCCAAAATGTATAAGGAAGAGCAAAAATCGAGCCAACGTCTAAAAACAAGAGGGCCCCAACCACCATATCAAACATGATGCAAAATCTCTTTGAAGAAATAAGGGCTTGGCATAACAGCAGAAGACTGGAAGAGAACTAAAAACAAAATACCAGAACCTGTGAGGCATCTCAAAATTAGTAGGCTGCACAGGGTCTGATTTGGGGTGACGACAATATTCTGGAGAAGGATTGTGTTGAAGTTTGCCCAACAGGGACATCGCACTACTGAGTTGCACAAAAATGATCGCCTGGAAGGTTTATGTTCTATGTATTGTGACACAGCTCAAATACTGTACCACAATTATTTTCAAAAATTACGAACCAGTATGTTTAGTGAAAGGAACCAGAAATGATAAAGTACCATATAGTATAGATTATTAATATAAGATTCTAGAAATGCAAGCTGTTGTGATCACACAAGTATGGGTATAACAGTAAGGGCCTGACTACAAAATGGGCCCAAGGAAAGTTTGGGGGTGACAGAAATTTTCAGTGTCTTCACTGTGGCCCTTTCAATATAGCTACATTGTCAAAAGCAAAGTACGCATTTTAAATTGATTTATCTACATAAACTGCAACTCTTGATAAATTGGCAAGATCTCATGTGTATGTGGAAACATGATATACAATCAAAATTATGAGAGAGTGCATTGTTTAATCGATGGTTTAGGAAAACCATCTCACAAAACAAAAAAGGAGGGAAAGAAACACAAATGTGAGGGAGGGAAAGGAGAGTAAGAAGGGAGGAACAGGAGATAAAATGGGCAGTTGCTCCAAGAAACTGTATACCACTAAACAATATAAGAGACACCACCAATTCATTAAGAACCATATAAATTCACAGTAAAACAACAAGAGCTCATTATCTAGTCACAAAACACTGGTAAATTATAGAGCTGGTTAATGTCCAACACTAACAAGAATGTAGGGTAGCATCCTGAAACCAGCTTGGAAGTGTACAGCAGCTCAGCAGCTCAGAAAGCAATTCAGTGCGTGCTGATTTCTCAGCTTCCCAGAGCAAGGTCCTGGATGTTGGACCCTACAGCAGTGGTTCTCAAACGTTCCCTAGAGGTCAGAATCTCCAGGTTAGGCAATTAAAGCGCAGATTAGTAACTTCTGAGCCCAGGGTTTCTGATTCAGATGGTCTAAAATCTGCATCACCAGTAGGGAGCATGCTTCCAAAACCACTACCCCAGAGAGCCTTTCAGAGATCAGTAAGAGAATGCAGTCAGCATTTCATCTGGTTTTGCCTGTGATCACAGGATGGAAATGAGTTAGTAAAGCATCTATCACTAGCAAGTGTGCACACACACATACATAGAAGCATATGAGTATATGTGGTAGTCTCGATGGAAGTGGCCCCCATAAGCTCATAGGAAATGGCACTATTAGGAGGTGTGGCCATGTTGGAAGAAGTGTGTCACTGTGGGAGTGGGCTTTGGGGTCTCCTATGCTCAATCTATACCTAGTGAGACATTTCACTTCCTGTTGCCTGTGGGATCCAGATGTAGCTCCTTCTCCAGCACCATGTCTGCCTGAATGCCACCATGTCCCACCATGATGATAATGGACTAAACCTCTGAAACTGTAAGCCACCCAATTCAATGTTTCCTCTATAAACAGTTGCCGTGGTCATGGTGCCTCTTCAGAGCAATAGAAACCCTAACAAAGACAGTGCATGTGTATGTATGAATACATACATACAAGCTAAGCACGCACTCGCACAAAACTACCTAATTAAAAAAAAACTAGAAGAAATTCTGTCAACTCTCATGAGACGTTGGAGCCTTTCCAAGGTAAATGTTTTTGGGTAATTTGAAGGGCTTTCCTTTTGCAGTACTCCAGATAGAACCCCGGACAGGGCATGCTTAAGCAAGTACTCTACAACTGATCCACAGCCCCAGCACCACTTAACGGAAGACAACAAATCAAGTAACACAGCTTAACAGATATCCATACAACCGCCCCACAAAAACTCTCATCCAATGCCTGAGAGAAGACTGCTCTGGCAGCAAGGGGAAATGAAGAGGAACAGAGATGACAATACAACAGGCAAGGGCTTTGTACAATGGGAGGACCTGATGCCAAGAACTGATCATGTCTAAGAGGCAAAAAAAAGTCACCTAAGTGCTAAGTTCTCACTCACCTGCATTGACCTAAAATAGCCGCTTCACTTGAAGTCACGGTAGCTTTGTATCTAGCTGACCACTGAGAGCAGAAAGAATTCTTTCTCAAATATAAGCACAAGGCAATTCAAACCTCCAGAATTCAGCATTCTGTTGAAGCCTAGTTTTCCCTTTGATATATTGAAGAAAGAAACTGAGGTTCTTGGCTTTTGGCAAAGGGGGCATGTGTCAGCATGCTATCTGTCTCCCTTCTCTGCCTGTGTGTCTCTATCTGTGAACCAATCTCTCTCTCTCTCTCTCTCTCTCTCTCTCTCTCTCTGTGTGTGTGTGTGTGTGTCAATATTTTCATGTCTGCATCTGTGTGTGGCGTGTCTGTATGTTGAGACAAGACTCAGAGGGGGACAGAGCATGCTAGCAGGCCCCGAGCCACACCTGTTCACCAGCCATTCAATTTGGTTTGACTGAAACCAGAAGTTACAGCCACAGCCACAAAAGCAAACCATCTTCCTGCCCACAGGGCCTCTTCCTCAGCCTCCATTCCCTGTCCTCACACCAAAGTGAGCTCATCCAAACTATATGTTTAAATTGGGTCCCCTAATTAAGGGGACAAACTTGGCGGCACAGCTCTTGGGATGTAGTAGGGAACAAGAAAGTAGCATTTATATCCTCTCTCCCTCCCCCCCTCGCATTTATATTCCTGATGAAAAGTTATGACCAAGAAAGTTCTAAAAAAAAAAAAAAAGTGGTACCATCCCAAACAGACAAAGACATGTCACCGACAATCTGTCCTCTCTCCACAAAACAACACTGGCCACCATGTTTTCTCAGCACCTGAGCAGAGCTTATCACTGGAAAACAAAAAGTTAGGGAATCTACAGTTTTCCCGAAGTGCTTTGCAGGAAATGCCAGGAGCACATTTTAGTTAAAAACAGCTGATGGCTCCTAGCATGGAATCCTCCTTCACATTTTTAATGAGCTATCCTGGAAAGAACACCTCTTATTCTAGCTCAAGAGAAGTACCTGCCACAAGTTGAAAATGAAAATATGAACAAGTATTGAGTTCTTGACATAAAACTGATGTTTATGGTCAACACAAGGCAAGTGCATCTTGGGAAAACACTAATGTCTTTAAGTGCCCAATACATACCACTCATAGACATTGTTGTGCATTCTTTATTAAAAAACTGTTGGATGTGGTAAATACGAGTGCTCTTCTGTTGTGGAAAATGTTTTCAAATATGAATAAGCATTACTGAGTACTACACACAGGTCAGACATTATGCAAGACACTAGTGCTCTCCAATGAGTAAGATACTTTAAACAAATGTGTGCCTTTAATAACTTAATATCTTGAATTAGTAGTTTGGTTTTTTTTAAGTTCCCTGATAGTTGAAGTCAGTGACAAGTGGCAGAAGAATGTCTATCTACTAACAATAAAAATGTCTGGTCTCTGAAACAGAAACAGAAGAAGGCTCTCTGTAGAATAACTACCTAAACTGCATGGTAGTGTTGGCCACCTCCTGCTACCCGGCAGGTCTGTGGTGGAGAGACTTTAAAGTATGCTCTGTAGTTAAAGAGGAGCATTAAGGAAACCCAAAGGACCAGGGCATCCGGAAGGAAACAGGAAGCCAGACAAGAAAAGAGTCTTGGCTCTCCTTAGAAGCCTGCTCCTGGAGGTTTCCCCAGCGAGCATGGGCTCTGCAGTTTGCTTGCTCGACCAATGCAAGGCTTCAGAGCTGGAAACCTGCCACCTGCTGAATCACCAAACATCCCTTGGGTTTCCCTTTAAAAGAAAAAAAAAAAAAAGAGAAAGAAAAAAAAACTGACCACATGGTCACCCAACCCCACCTGGCTTTTTCCTTGGACACCTAACACTGACCAACGAAACACCCGAACACCCTCTCCCCTGCCTCACAGACCCAAACTGCCTCCCAATCCCAAGGCAGCTTCCACCAGGATCAGTCTCACTCATCAATCTCACTCCTTTCTGCTCCCCCAGTCCCTGCTGATGTTCAGCCTCCAGTGCCAGAAGGCTTGGGGAGTTGACAACACAAGTATGACAGGCATTCAGCATTTCCACAACCAAATAGCCAAGCAGAGCTATGACAGGAGGCAGGCCTCAGAACACAGCAAATAAACTTCCAGTCAGAAACAGCCTTCTGTCTTTCTGTAAGTGTGTGCACCGCTGAACTCTGTCCTGTCTGAAGGTGAAATGAAACATCCAAGAAGCACCTGGCCGGATTCTCTCAGCTCCCCAGGTCCACAGCATCCTTCACCCCGACTGTTACTCGAGACAGTCAAAAGGGAGCAAGCGTTAAACAGAACGCGCCAGGATGAATCCGTTAGCTGGACCCGGGCACCGGGACCACTGAAGGAAGATAGCCCCGGAGGGTGTGTTAAGACTCGGGCAGAGGCATCAACTGCTGCCGCTGACGTGCCCTTGACAAGTCGCCTACGATCACGCAGACCCCTCATTCTCTGGGCGAGCCGCGAGCAGAGCTACGCTGACGCCCCGGCAGGCCTGCCTCTTTAACACCCCCACGCGGCGGGGACACGCGGGGTCTCAGAGCAGTCGCCAGCCGGGGGCTGTTACGCCGCCTGGGGAGGAGGGGCTCGCTGCTCCGGGAAGGGGGTCCCACCTGTTATGTCGCTGGGGGTCATCGAGGGGCCGTGCTGAAGGGAATCCCAATGCCGCGGGCGCCTAGCCGGCTGCGATCAGACCTGGGGTACCAACTGTCACTCCGCCACCCGGGCTGTGGGGGTGGGGCTGCGATTTGGGGGTCCACCCCTGAACACCGCGGGACCTCCGGCTGGCTGTCGCTCGAAAGGTCCTCGGCTCTGGGCTCTCGGGCCCCGCCACAGTCCGCTCGCCCCAATGTGACACCAGGCAGCCTTCCAGCCCGCACGCAGCACCTCGGGAAAGGTGCCCACTGACGCCTCCGCCTTCCTCCCCGCCCAAGTTGGCGGGGGAGCCCCGCCGGCGGCCCGCCCCCTCGGAGCCGGGATCGCGGCCGCCAGAGCGCTCCCCCGCGCCCACCCCCACGAGCGGCCGCGGGGCGACCGCCCGCCGGGGACGCGCGCGATACCGCGCGGGCTGCGCTCACGCCCCCTCGCCCCGGCTGCCCGCCCGCCAGCCGCCCGCCGAGGTCAGGCCGGGCCCGCGAGACTCGGGTCGGATCCAGCCTCCCGCGACCCGGAGGCCGGCCCTCCGCCCCCGCCCCGCGACTCACTTGCGCGCGAGTCGCCGCCGCCGCCGGGATTCTTTTCCACGCGCCGCGGAGCTCCCCGCAGCGGAACGAAATCCGGGGCAGGGCGGCGTGCGGGCTCCGCACCGATCGCGCTCTCCCGCCCGAGTGCTAGGCTCCCCGGGACGAGCAGCCCGCCCGGACCAGCCCTCCCCCGCTCCTGTCCAGCCGGCAGCCCGCCGCCGCTGCCCCGGCCGCTGCGGAGCTGGCGAGAAGGCTTCCGACTTGGAGCCTCCGGCTGCCGAGCATGCCCAGTCCGCGGCGGAGCCGGGTCGGCTTCCCGCGCGACGCCGGTCCGCTCCTCCGGGTGTTCCCGGCGGCCGGGGGGCGGGGACCGTGGACGCTCGACCGGGGACCCAGCAGAGTCCCGCCGGACGGCGAGTGGGGTGTACTGGGGAGGGGATGGGGGGGTCCTTTTCTTTTTCTTTCCAAGCAACGGGAACTGGAGAGGCGGGCGCTTCCCCCAGCGACGAGGAGGACCCTGATGGTGGGTTTCATCCTCCGGGATCGGAAGCCCAATTAGGGACCAGCCCGAGATTTGTGCGCCTAGAGCCGGCCAGAGAGCTGGGGACTCAAACTCGTCCTTCGAGAAACCACCATCGGGGACAGCAGTTTGCGAACTGCATGCACTGGGATTTCCTTCCCCACCAGGCCCGAGACCTGCGACACTTGTGACTGACTCGTGATTGATCATTTAAAATGGATGGTCCTCAAACTCTTCGGAAGAGTTCCCAAAGCTCTAATCCTTACACTCCCATCTTCCCCCCAAACCGGGGCACTGCCGGCTTCCTAAAGCACGCTGCGCCAGGCAGCTCGGAGGCCCCGGAGGTCTCCTAGCGGTTTCGGAGCACCGGGCCGCCTAGTCCGGCCGGGCCCCACCTCCCGTCGCCGCTCGGAGCTGCGGCGAAAACCTGGAGAGCGCCGCACCAGAGCCGGAGCACTGCGCATGCCCAGTGGCCCCACGGGGTGCGGGTCGCCCGCAGATCCCCTCCTGCTCGCACAGCGGAACCCAGCACGGGGAGCCGGATCGCGCGGTAGAGACAGCTGCCTTCCCCGGCACCCGGCCTTCTGGGTCCGCCCGCGCGTGCTGCGGTGACACTGGTCGCCCTGGATGCTCTGCCCGCAGGGTCTGGTCTGGGGCGGGGGCGGGAGGGAGGGCCAGGAGCGGCCCTGCCTGCGTGACACGTGACTGTCCGCCGCGCTCCGGGGCAGCCATCTTCCGCCCTGCGGGAGCCTCCGGCGAGGAACAGTCCCGAATCCGGTGGGACTCAACCCAGCAGCTTCCACGCCAGGCCCGGGTCCCCGCCCTCACCTGCCTCCGCCGGGAGGACGGGCTGTCTCCAGAGCCAGAACCCACACGCTGAGAATTGGAGAGCAGCTCTCCTGGGCTGATAGCTTCTGCTTATCCCCAGGGGCGGAAGTTGGAAAAAGGAGCTCTCGTTCCTAAGGCGCTGGTACCGTTCCTGCTGCTTCCCTGTTCTGACCCATTCCCGGCGACTGAGGATGGAGGTGGCAGAAGACGTCAGGACAGCCGCCGCGCCCCTCCATGCATTTCCCCTGCCGCTGGTCAGGTTCGATGGTGATGCTGTTACAGTCACTTGGGGTCCCTGAAATCTCTGGTCCCTCAACCTCACCACCCGAGGATTCATTAGAACCGCACACGTAGACCTACGGAATCAGAAACTGATGGGGTTCTCCCTGAAATCTGGTTAACAAACCCTCAAGGTGAATCTAATGGCCGTTTCCCCTAAGCCCTTGAGACCCGTTTTCATGTAAGGCGCTGAAAACTTAACGTGCTCTGCCCTCAAACACACTGGGGAAAAAACAAAAACGGATTCACAATGCAGCCTGTCCCTGTGCCCGAGCTTGAGGTTTTGTCCTCTCCTGCATCTCTGGCCTCTTCACCCCAAGACACTATGCTACTGCACTCCTCAAGGAGATTAAGAAAGGGTGCTTTTGTCATAGGGTGCTTTTACATGACAACACTCAGTTCAGTTTGAAGTGTCAACCAAGAGCAAGGGAGTGCCCGAGAGTCTTAGTAGCCACACTGGGTATTATATCAGTTTGTACCCAAACGATAAAAGGAAGGCTTGCTGTTTTTTGACGTGAGTGCTGGGCAGCCACTGCTACTTTGCACTTGCTCTAACCGAGGTCAAAGTAAGCAATGCTGTATGACAGATCAAGGCATCCAGAGTTCAAAATCCACTCTCCTCCCACTGTGAACACACGTATGTGTGTGTATACACACACACTTGTTAAGATGAATTAAAGTCTGCAGAATAGTGACAGTTGCTAGTGTGTCGCAGTCAGTGTAGGTTACTTAAGTTTTTTCCCCCGTAACTTTGAAATGTTTTTGTAAGAAAGACAGGATTCATCTGTGCATAATTAGCATGATACATAACATATTAAAAGGTTATGATATAACAGAAATTTCACTTCAATTTCAAGAAATAATTCTTTAAAAAAGCACATGTAAATACACTTGTAAATAGCTGTAAATAAATGGGGCAGTAATCTAAAGAGAAACCATAGCATTTAAAGTAAATTCTGAATTATGTGGTCATAAGAGACACTTCAGAGTTGACATCCTTTCAGATTAAATTTAATTGTGGTCTTTAAGTCACTACCAAAAACTGATAAATGTGAAAATGCTCCCTTTCCAGTCTGCTGAGTGGTGAAGAACCTTAACGGGGCTAAGGGGTTCCTCAGCACTTGAGAATACATGCAGTTCTTCAAGAAAACCCTAGTTCAGTCCCCAGTCCACCTTGCAACTGACAGCCATCTGTAATTCCAGCTCCTCGGAATCTGGTGCCCTCTTCTGACTGTAGAGAGACCCTAGCATGCATGTGTGTAGACGGGCAAACAATTATACATAAACAATGAATCTCTTTAAGAAATAAAAGAATCCTAACACCACTCCTTATCAAAATCATGATAAGAAACATTAACTTTTAAAAAATTAGGTTTCTCAAGTGCATGGACTAGCACAGACAATGTTGGAACAGCTAACAAACAAAAATGAAACAGCACCAAGTCAGTCTGCCACGCTAAAATAATGCTAAGAACAAGTACTGAGACATATACTTCACTTACCAAAGTGACTACTTTGAAGTTGGTCATTTCTAATGAACAATCTTAAGTGAAAAATAAAGTTTTATCCCATTGACCTGTGAATAGCAGTCCCCACTTACTAGACAACAGCCAAACCACACCATGCTCCAGAATCAAGGGGCCTTCAGTGTGTCATCATGGAAATGTGTCTCTCTGGAAGAATCCAAAAACACACTGCCTGAGCAGCAGGCACAAGACTTAACAGCCTCGTCGTCCCTTTAAATACATCTGGTCAACCTACAACCTGGGTTCAAAATCGAGCTATGGGTGGGGAGCCAGCTGACTATGACTAGGCTCCATCCAAGTATTTGCCCTAAGGAGTAGATCTGTAAAAAAATCTGCCCTCTGAACTTATTCCTGTGCCTCTGCCTAACATTCCTGGCTTCAGTATTGCTTGGCTTCTTTTATTGATCAATAAAAAGTGGGATTATTTAACCATACTTGGGTAGATGAAGGGTTCAGGCCAATTCCTCCTTGTACATAAAACATCTTTCCCTACATATTAAATGCTGTATAATAGATATGTATTATCTCTGATATTTTGGGGTATCTAGTAAATGAGTGTCAATCAAATAACCCTTAGTAAATAGTTGCTGAACCATAACTTATTATTCTCTTTTCTGTTTTTATTTCTCTGTGCTGCAGTTTGGCATGAAAAGGATAAATACAAAGAATGGAAATGTCTTTGTTATGTTATCCCTTCCCATTAGAAACCTTTTAAATCTAACATGTATATTTAAAGGGATTTTCAAATTATGACTGGTGTGATGTTGAATGAGGATGGCCCCCCATGGACTCATTCATATGTTTGAATTGGTCCTTAGTTAATAGAACTGTTTGGGAAGGATTAGGAGGTATAATCTTATTGTGGGAAGTGTGTCACTGGGATAAGCCCATGCTATTTCCAGTTAGCGATGTCCCTCTCCCTGTCCTTCTACTTCTCCCTCTCTGCTTCCTGTTTGTGAATCAGTGAGCTCTCAGCTATGCCCCAGCACCGTGACTACCACCTGCTGCCATGCTCCCGCCACTGTGGTCATGGACTCCAGCCCCATCACTGTAAGCCCTCAATTTAACGCTTTCTTTTATATGCTGTCTTGGCCATGGCGTTTTGTCATGGCTACAAAAAAGGAACTAAGACACTTCACTAACAAGAGTCAGATAAACAGATGGCATCTACAGAGTGCTGTCCAGGTTGGTAGATATGCTACCCCTATCAAAACCACTGCTTTGCTCTTGGCTTTTCGAGTAATCAGTACGTAACTCCAGGCAGGTTTAATTCTTGCCTCTTGAAATGAGAATGCTGTACCCCTCTTTTCTTCCATGGGTATCATGAAAATTAATTAGATCTTTAATATAATTATATAATATCTCTAAATTTTATAGGCAATTAGAGGTGAACATAATAAAACCATGGGATACTGTTCAATTTATTGTGAATTTTGTTTTTAGCAATCAGCTTCCTTCTAGTACAAACACTAGAGCAGTCCTGGTATTAGATAAAATGATAGGCACATGCTGTCTTCTCCAGCTAGTATTTATAGATGAGTCCCAGATAGCTCCAGCACTAAGGAAGGGAGGGTTGCATGATGTGATCACCTGAATTTTATAGTTCCAGAACAAACTCTTCATATCTAGGCCATGCTGCAGTGAGAACTGCAGCAATTGAGGGCTGGCACTTCTTTTACACTTCTTTGTAAGAAATGAAGGAGTATATCGAATTTCTTCCTCCAGGTCTTGTTCAGTATAAAGGGTAGGATCCTCTCTCCCTCACCCGCCTCCCTCCTCCCCCCTCACCTCCCATCTCTCTCTCCATTCAACACCTTGAAGAATGAGATAACAACAGTCCTGGAATAATTTGATAGAATAGTGGCTCAGTCTTGTACACTTCAGTCTGGACCAGGCGACACTGTTGTAAGGAGTCCCCTGTCCATCACAGAACATTTAACAGCATCCATAGCCTCAACCAACCAGATGCCAATAACAGCCCTGCTCGCTGTAACAGCCAAAAATATATCCAAACGTTGCTATATGTCCTCTGAGAAGGTGGAGGAAATGTAGCCTGCGTTGAAAACTATTTTGGCAGTGAGAAAAATAAAGTAAATGAATCAAAAGAAGCTGGGATCTTAAATTGATCATCACTTAAGCACGAATTGGTGTCCATATTGCATCCATTCAGGCGGTGATTGTCAAGTTGTACCAGACAGAACGCAAGATCAAATATTGTGTATGTGAAAGAAACAGAAAGTCCCAGTTCTCCACAGAAGGCTCATCCATCATCCCCATCCCAGTATCTAGATCAAGTTGCCAGGTACCACATGCTACATACTTACAGTAACATTTTACTACTTACTTGAAACCCAAATGAAATTCAGTGCTGTATATGTTTAACTACTGGAAGCCCTACAGAGATAAATTTTTATCGCTATCCTAAATTGTGACTCTATTAACTCATAACTTGATTTCACTAAAAGTTAATGCAGTGAATCAGGTACAATGGCACTCATCTATAATCCCAGCACCTAGGGTTTGGATACATAACTTCCTATCACACACTCTCCCAAAACAAGTTATTGCAAGTACTTTTTTTTTTTTAAGTCGGGAAAGAGAGGACTGGAGAGACGGCTCAGCAGTTAAAAGCACTGGCTGATCTTCCAAGGGACCCAGGTTCCATTCCCAGTACCAGTGACAACTCACAGCCATTTATAACTCCAATTCCAGGGGATATGACACCTCTTGTGGTTTCTGTGGGTCTCAGGCATACATGTGATCCTCCACATACATGCCAGGCAAAATACCCATACATAGTTTTAAAAAATGTAGATAGAGGAATTAGCATAAATTCAAGGATAACAAATGTCTTTTAGATAATATCTGACAGTCTGACAGTTTGGGCTTCTAGTGTACCTTGTGTTTAGAACACTTGCATTAGCACATAGCTGGGCAAACCCAACCCCTTCACCTCCTGTGCTAGGAGGTGAATTCAGAGCCCGAGAAAAGCAGTCTACCACTGTACTACATCTGCATTTCAGAAAGCCCTGAATAATGAAGATGCAATAGTATGCAGATACACCTTCATACAGTCCGTGTCTGCCTCTCCTCCACACAGCTTCGCCTGTGGACACTTTGACAGGATCTTGGGGTAGGGGGATACTCCCCACAGCAAAAATTAGAAAGATAATAATTTTTTAAGATGTCTCTAAGACTGGTGAGATGGCTCAGAGGTTATGAGCTCTTGCTGAGGACTTGGGTTCAATTCCTAGCATCAGCATGTGGACTCAGCCACCTGTGACTCCAGTTCCAAGGGATTCTACACCCTCTGCTGCCCTCCACAGGCAACAGGCAGACATGTAGTGCAATATGTGTGCGCAGGCAAACACTCATACACATAAACCAAAAATCTTAAAGAAAATCAGGAGGTTTCCCCCAAAATACATAGACTAGGTTGTGTCAGTGTTGTAAAAGTGAAATTTAATTGGGGTTCTAAAAATAGTTATATTTCACACACAGTGGAATCTAGGGGCTAATATTCTTACAAAATGTCAGAACGTGAAATGTCTTCATTGCTTAAAATGTTAGCTCTTATATTTGAACTATTAACAGAGCTGCAGATTGGGGGAGGGGGATACCAAGGCACAGAGGAGGGGAGCAGGTGGCAGATTCCATAGGAACCCTAAAAACACTTGCAATTTAGCGAGTTGAGTGTCTCACCACATCTTCGTATTCAACATTCAGGGAGCCATACTCACAAAAGCCTTGAGAGGGCGGGTCTCGGGACCATTTTATTAGATCAAAGGCTGGGAGACGCCGCTTTTTCCTTCCATAAGATCTTTATGCATCTTTTGTTAGTGCCTCTAATTTTTTAAAACTGCTTTTAAAACAGCTTCTATTCTTTCTGCATGAGTAAGAATGTTTGTCACTCCTGATCTCCTTGTCGGCTTCTGTTGCCCTTAAATTTGTTGATTGGGTGTGAAGAAAGAGGCATCCTGAGTGTCAAAATCCGGAGATTATGACAGTGCCTCTCAGAACAATGTTGTGTTGATCTCTTCTGCAGCTGAGTACCGTAGCTCTGGAGTGATGGGGATGGACTCAGGGAGATACTATACTCTTCCATGGGCTCAGCAATTAGCCAAGCAGGAAGAAGTGATGGCTGTCTTCTTGCCTCACTTTGGTGGCTTTGGTTTCAATTTTTGAGCAGGGTCTCATGTAACCCACACTAACCTCCACGTTAGTATACAGCCAGAGCTGAGCTTGACTCCTGAGCTTCCTGTATCCACCTTCTGTGTGCTAAGATCACAGGCATGTCCTATCACCATACCTGATTCCTGCCCTTACAGAGCCTACTGCATGGTGCTTAAACAGACTTTAATCAAATAAGTACTTGAAGGAATATCTACCCGCCCCTGGAGGTCCTGATGTAAGCGATCTGGAGCAGGATCCAGACACCAATATCTTTTTGTAAGTTCCATAGGTAATTCAAGCAATCTGGGCTGCGTTCCTGTGTTGAAATTTAATACCCGCTCTGAGATATTAAGAGGGTGGAATTTAATCTTTATGTAGAGGAGGCCCTCTGGGAGTAACCAGGATTTGTAGCCACTGGAGGTTGCTGACTTAGACCACACAAACTGTGACCTCACAAACTTTAATCAAGCACTGTAGACTATTGTGAATTTATCTTAAAGCAACGGTGACATCACTGAGGAGCAGTGATATTGTAAGATGTGTGGGCATGGTCAGCTTCTGCGACTTCCTTTCTGGTCTTTTGACTTTGTTGCATCATTGTTTATCTGGATCTTTCATGATTCTTGAGTTGCAGGCTTCTTCATATCCAGGATTGGGATACACAGAACAGAAAGACAAACCCAGGAACCCACTGCCTTGTTGATCCTTGGGTTCTAAGGTTCATGAACGGTCCCTGCCTTCTTGTCACCTTTCAGAATCTTCAAGTGTGTATTTCATACTCCTAATGGTGGGGGTTTTAATCGCTCCTAACAGAAACTTTGGGAGAAAATCTACTACAGATTTCTAAAACAAAGGTTACATGTGTGTTTTTAAAAGGCATTCTGGGAACTGGAGAGATGGCTAAACACTCAAGAGAGCTTACTGCTCAGCAGAGGACTAGGTTAGGTAGGACCAGGTCCTAATACTCATATGATGGCCTGTAACTCCCAGTTCCAGAGGACCCAGTGCCCTCTTCTGATGTCCTCAGGCTCCTGCATATGCATGATGTACATACATATACTCAGGTACACACAATGTACATACATATATTCAGGTACACACAAATACATAAGATAAGGGATTGTTTTAAAGGCATTCTAAACAATGGAGAGGAACGACTAGGTTAAAAAGTACCTCACTAATGACCATGCTGCTCAGCGCTTGACATTTATGAGGTGTAAGCAGCAGTAAGCAATATACACTCCTGCTTTAACTTGAGTAGAACTTAACTGATAGCTTAAGTTGCCTCTGCAGTTACCGACCTCTGTGGTTTAGCTAGGATATGCCTCCTGCAATTTCAAGGTTAACCCCTGTAATAAAGTACTGGTAAGATGTATCTTCAATCACTCCAAGGCCCCCTCATAAATGGCAGGACCCCCAACTTGATGCTACGGGGAAGTCAGGATCTTCAAGAGGTGGGGCCTAGTAAGAGGTTGTCAGTCATTAAGGATGTGTCCTCAAAGAAAACTGTGAGTCCAGAGTCTTCCCCTCTGGTCTTGCTTCTACTCACCCTGAGGTGAGGAACTTCCTCTACCATGCATCTCTGTCACCAAGAGCTGCCTCTACACAGTCCCAGATGACAGGGGGTGTATTACTGTCATCCTTCTGTACACTGTGATATGTGTTACTCTGACTGGTTTAATAAAGAAGCTGACTGGCCAGTACCTGAACAGCATAAGGCTAGGCAGGAGAACCAAAACCGAGAATGCTGGGAGGAAGAGGGGCAGAGAGAGGAATCATGAGCAAACACAGAGAGAAGCAAGATGGGCATGTCATACTGAGGAAATGTATCAAGGCACGTGGCAAAGTGTAGATAAGAAATACGGGCTTAATTTAAAATGTAAGAGTTAGCTAGGCACGAGCCTGAGCTACTGGCCAAGCATTTGTAATTACTATTAAGCCTCTGTGTTGGTTATTTGGAAACTGGAGGATGGGACAGAAACTTCTGCCTACAGTGAGCTGCCTCTCCATAGGCGCAGATGCCAAGGGGTCAGCTAACTTCAAGCCAAAATAAACATTTTTTCCAAAACTGATTAATTTATCTCAGGGATTTTCTTACAGTAACACAAAGATGACTATTACAGGAATTAAGAGATTGGAAACCTCATCTATCAATGATGCTTATTGGTGGAGCATGTGGCAAGTGATTAGGATCAGGTAAGATGATTAGCACAGAGCCACCATGACCTAATATGGATGGCTTTAGATGAATGAGAGAGAGACGAGAGGAGACGGGTACATAAGTCCCTTGCCATGTGGTATCCTGCACACTTCAAGACCCTGCATCATCAGATGTAGCCCCTTGGCCTGAGCTTACAGAACAATGAATCAAGGTAAATCTCTTCTTTCTATAGCTCATCTGGCCTATGGTATTATGTTACTGACCATAGTACATGGACCAACACATCTGATATGAAGACAATATTTTAAATAACTACAAAGCAGGAGCTTGCAACTCTAGCTGTACATTAAAGCTATCAAAATAAACATAAAAGGTATTAATGCTAAATGTCCACTCAGAAATTCTCACTCCATTCATCCAATAAAGGCCAGGTTTTGGCGTGTGCTTTCTGAAGAGTTCTTGGGTTTCAGCGTGTGCTCTCTGAAGAGTTCTTACCATTCACTGGCTACCTAAAATGGAATCATTGCACTTAAAAGGGCATTATCAGAGGCCATGGGGTTGTTGCCAAACCTATAAAGCTACACACATTTAAAGGCCACGGCCTTGGCTGCTGCTTCTCATCACTTGAGGACTTGAAAAATCCCAAGGTCCAGGCTGCATCACAGACCGATAAGTCAAAACCTTGGTCAGGGGTGTGTGTCTGGAGAGGGTTAGATACTAAGAATCTTTGTAGCTGAGGTTGAGAAGTGCAATTTTGAGTGGCTAGCCCCACTATTAGAAGTGCCTCAGGAATCAGAATAGCTGGTGTTTATATTTTTGGTTCTTATGGAAACTTAGCATTCAAACATTTCTTTGAATTTCTACTGAGCATCTTTGATTTAGCTCATCGCCTGGTTGCTTAGGAATGCTGGTCATTTTATCAGAACTACTGTTCCGTGTGTGAGGTATCTCTCCTACGGTGAGAAGCACTCTCATCTTGGCATTGGCCTAAATTGCATCTTTGACAGGGACTGTTGTGACTATTAGTCATTCCACGCTTGTGCAAGTAAAGAGGAGAACTTGTTTTATGAAGGAGCTGTAAGGAATGAAATGTGGCCTCATTTTAAACAAACACTTAACGCTATATACAGGATCTTGATTGATGAACTCGCTAACTGCTCCTTATCTCTAGTGCTAGCCATTCGTGGCACTGAAATTACCATCCAGTTTCCATTTTTAAGAAGAAACATTTTTTTACAAAGCCATTCCCCACCTGGGTTGATTGTTCTTTTCAAAGCAGTCAACAAACTTTCTAATTACTCTAAAAATCATTTGAATCCCAACTCACTGTAACCACTAACCGACCATAACCACAGCATTGTCTATACACAATAATGAAAGCAAAGGACAAACCAGTTAATAAGCTAGCCAGTGATAACTTGGATTTCAAACTTAGCAAAAGGAGAAACAGTAATCGAAACGCCTGGGTCAGGGAGATGGCCCCGTGGATGAAGTGTTTGTCTGATGATTTGAGTTCAATCCCAGGAAGCCACACAAAGGTAGAAGGTGAGAACTGACTTCACAGAGTTATCTTCTAACCCTTCACACATGAACTGTGGAGTACACATATCCATGATAATAATAACCAACAAAAATTCACGAGAAAAAGAAAGACATTCCATTGTAATGTGTGCCCTAAGCATGGATGACAAAATGGGAGTGTCCTAGACAACCTTGTGATCACTGTGCCTTCTGGGAACTTACCCAGTATTTTAAATTCCTTTCAACTTTTTTTCTTTCCAGAGTTCTTATCCTTCTCACAAGCCACACCTTTAAAAGGGAACTGAGGGCTGTGGAGATGACTCAGCAGGTAGAGGTACTTACTACCATACCTCACAGTCTGAGTTCCATCCCCATATAGTAGGAGAGACCCAACTCCTCCAAGCTATCCTCTGACCTCCACACTCCCTCCCTGACACACATGCCCACACATATGCACACAGCACACACAAAATAGAACAAATAAATGTGATTTACTTGCAGATTTACAGCCAGCCTCACCCTCCCCTCCCTGACAGCCACAGCCTGTACTCTGAATCACCCTCCTACCCTCTGCAATGTGACACTCAGTGCCACCATCCTGGTACTATTTCTGTCTTGAAGATAACGTTGAGGACCAGAGCTGGAAAAGAAAGATGAAAAGACCTGGTCAGTAAAGGAGGCTTGGGGATGGGGGCAGTAAGGAAGACAGAGACAGCTATGGTGCACAGTGGAGGCTTACCAAGACAAGGAACGGCGGGGACACATGTGGTGAGAAGCTACATGACAGGAGACGACTGAAGAACCATAGCATCACCCCGTATCCTCACAGTATGGCTCCAAGAATCACAGTGGAAACCTAACACCTCAGGGAGTAAGCAGCCATCTCTAGATGTACTGGTAGCAAAAGCTCCATTTATTGAAGGGTTTCTAATGACAATGTAGTAAATGCTTCCTAAACAAGATTCCCATTGAATCTGTTTTTCCCATGGCCCCTGCAGTACTGCCAGAGTAACCTGCTCTTCTGTGCCGTGTGTCTGCGTGCAGCCTTCTTTGCATCTCAACACTTCTGCTTCCGGGTCATCTCTAAAATAAGGATTTCTTTCTTTTAATTTACATTCATGTATCTATTTATTTATTTTGCACTGTGTGTGTGTGTGTGTGTGTGTTGGGTTCTCTTTCACAGTGTGGGTTCTAAGGATTGAGTAGGTCTTCTGACTTATTAGCGAGCACCATTGCCCACTGAGCCATCTTGACAGCTCCAATTAAGGATTTCTTGGACACACCCAGGAGACACACAGTGCAGCTGGTTAGCCATAGGGCTGGCTGACAGACAGGTACCTCTAGTGTGAAGGTATGAGATTCCATTACTCTGCCCAGAAGAGCACACAACTGAAAGCTTATGAATTGTTTATTTCTGGAATTTTCCATTTAAAAATTTCAGACTGTGGTTGACCACAGGTAATTAAAACTGAAAGTGTAACTGTAAGTAAAGGAGAACCACAACATTGTTATAGTCATCTATGAAGGGGCAAGGAGAACGTTCCTGCTGTGTCTCTCACCTCCCCCACCCCACCCACACACCCCAGTTCATGCTGAGTGCCCAGCAGGAATCATTTTACACGGTAAGGTCCCACTCCTCTCTCTGTCTTCATCTCTCTTTTCCTCGTTCTAAGTGTCCAGTGCTACACCACACTTCCCCTTCCGAGCTATCTGTTCACTACATGACTCCGGCTCTAATACCCAGCCACAGTCTGCCATCGCTGCCCACCAAAATCCTACAAATGAAGATGAGGAGAGGAAAAGCTGACCCTATAATCTCAACACTCAGGAGGTTGATGTGGAAGCATTTTGAGTTCAAGGTTAGGCTGGACTATACAGTAAGACTGTCCAGGGTAGGGAGAGAAGAAAGAAGAGGGAGGAATAGGGAAGGAAGGAAGGAGAAAGAGGGTCCTTCTCACTCTTCAAACTCAACCCACCTCTGTGAGGGATAAATGAATGACTAAGTAAAGGCTGCAGTGCCATCTCGATCATAGCCACACATTCTATGTTAAGAGAAGCTTTCCTTTTGCTAGCCACTTTGGTTTATCCCCCGCCAGTCGCCTGGGCTCTGCCGCGCCAGCCTGGTTCTAGATCCGCATGAGTCCCAAATAAACACACAGGAGGCTGTATTAATTATGAAGCTGTTGGCCTTGTTTGTCTCTTACTGGCTAGCTCTGCCTTAAGTAATTACCCCATAATTGTTAATCTAAGTATGTCTCTTACCGGAGAATAGTTCCAGGCTTCCTACCCCCAATGGCGTTACATGTTGACTCTCTTGTGTTTCTCCTACCCAGAATCCTCCTGGATTCCTAGCCCTACCTATCTAGATTCCTATTGGCCAGACAGTGCTTTATTAGCATAAGACTTCCCCAACAATTCTAAATTCTTTTTCTTTTTTTGGTTTTTTGGTTTTTCGAGACAGTGTTTCTCTGTATTGTTTTGGAGGCTGTCCTGGAACTCACTCTGTAGACCAGGTTGGCCTCGAACTCACAGAGATCCACCTGCCTCTGCCTCCCAAGTGCGGGGATTAAAGGTGTGCGCCACGCCCGGCTACATTCTAAATTCTTAACATGGCCTGAAGTCTGCCTGAGTGTGGCCCTTGACCAGGCCAACCTCGCCCCCGCATTGTTCATCGACAAACATGACATCCTGTAATGTGGATTGTCAACTCTTCAGAAAATGTATTCTGTAAACCTCAACTCTGCCTTGTCTCTTACACATCTGCTCTAAGGCATTCCTCCTGACCTACAACAGTGGTGTTCTGTCTGGCCTGGGCTCTCCATTTTCAACTCCACTCTCTATTTATTGATTTTAGCACCTTTCTCCCTCTGCTCTCTATCGCATAATCCTATAGGGAATAGAAGTAGATGTTTTCAATTAGATTCATTAAGTTCCCTTAAGAAGTGATTAGGCAGGGACAGTCTCAGGTGGCTGGTTCCCTCAGTAATAAAAGCAGCATTTTTGGGGTGCTTGCCAACACTAGACCAGATTTGCAATACCGCATTGACTCCTTTGTCACTGGAAGATTGAGAACTATGGGTTCAACTAATGATAATGTTGTATTTTACTGAGTGTCTTTATATGGTAGTAATGGGGACAGGAGTATGAATGCCTAACTGAAGGAGCTGAGGGAGACAGTTAATTAGTATGTGGCCTCTAACCAAATGATACTGTCTTTAAATTCCTGTGCCAGCTACAGAACTTTGAGAAGGATCTTGTATGAGCCTTGGCTTTCTTTCCGGTGGAATGGGAGTCTTAATAGGGCATTTGTGGAAAAATAGATGAAGTCAGCTCAATAGCCTACATACAGAGCTCACCTGAATGGATGCACTTCCTGGTATCATGGAAACTGTTGTAAGTATCCCATGACTGGACTCTTCAGGCTGAGGAGAAAGAGAGCGGTGGTGAATCTTGGTTTACACTTGATCAGTCTGAGAAGTGCTTAGGGACCAGCAAAGCACACCCATAAGTACATCCATGAAGGGTGCTTCAGAAAGGAGAAGAAGCAGGCAACACTATCCCACAGGTTGAGCGCCTGACTGGAATCAATGTGGGAAAAGGAGACGATTCTTTTGCAGAGTCCCTTCCCCTCTTGCGCTCACTCCCTTCTCTTCTTCCTGGTCACCATGATGTAAGCTGTTCCTCCCATGTCCTCTTTGTCATAAAAGACTGAACCCCCTGAACTGTTAGCTAACCAAACGTTTCTTCTTAGGTGGCTTGTGTCAGACACTCTGGCACAGAGATGAGAAAGCTAATATAGGTAGAAAAATGAAAGGGGAAAAAGGAGAGATTTCTTTTTTATTTTCTTGGTGGGCTCTGGGCTTCCTTTGTTGCCAGACTCCTGTGTGAGTATTACAAGAAGGATATTTTGAAAGTATTTTTCTTTCTCATTTATAAATCTGGTTCCCTCTAGTCCATCAACTATTACAACCCAAGGAACTCCTCTATCAGGATAGAGGGAATTGCAAATAGGGCACACAGCAACAGAGAAAATGAAATGACTTCCTGTCAGCTGGGGAGGCAGGAGATTAGAAGTTTCAGGCCAATTTAGGGAGACCATATCAAATGGGGAAGGAGGGGGGGAGAGAAAGAGAAATGAAATACAATAAAATTCAAACTCCACGTTTGCCAGGACTGGACAGGACTCATGGGCCCTGCCCTGAAGTAGAGGGAGAATTATCACAAGGTCTTGAGACATTCATAGTAACATTTTAAAAGCATTGGTTCAGATACTTGTACAGAAACTGGAACTTTGGGTCCCTTTGAGAGACATAGAAAATAACTAGAAGGTTTGAGCAGAGATGTATCATTAGAAGTATAAGAAGTAGACATAATTTCAATCAAAAGATGGAATTTCAGGTCCAGCCAATGAGTCTGTATGTTACTGAGAAGGAGAGTGTGGATTGAGGAAAGAAATAGACAATATATACACAGTAAGTGTATAGCTATTGTTTTACAATATTCATACTTCAATGAGTCTCATTTCACAGATGCAGAAACAAGTAATACTGTGTCAGTAAAATTTTTCACTGCTGTGACAAAATACCTGAGACAAAAGCTTACAAAGGAATAATTTATTGTAGCTTATGGTTTTAGAGGCTTCAGTTCACGGTGGTGGGAAGATCTGGGTGGAAAAGATCAGCATCCATCATAGCAGCCAGGAAGCAGAGTTAAGGAAGAGGCTGGGGACCATTTATGACTTTCAAAAGCATAAGCCTCCAGTGATGCCCCTCCTTCTGCTAGGCCCCTCCCCCTAACATCACCACTGCCTCCCAAAATAGTACAGCAGCTGGGGACCAAGCCCTCAACGTGTGCACCTGGGGACATTTTCCACATTTGAACCACAAATGTGTACATGGTGAATATAACGTTTGAAGAATGTTGCAACCAGTTTGACAGCAGTACAAAGGAAAGCATCTATGATACACAAGAGCCATGAGGGCCAAGTGCCTCTGGCTCCCACCTCCTCCGGGATCCCAAGGGAAGCAGTCTTCAGGGCAAACACAGTTTCATTGTCCCAGAGCCAGCGAGCCGTGAGGGGCTGCTGTTGGAAAGAGAATCAAGGAAAGTGAAAGCCCTGCTTCTGCTTTGTTTTCTACTTCTCTTTTCATCAACCACAGCCCCTTTTGTGTTTTGCACAAGCTGTTGTTCTGTGATGACTCCATCCACTGCTCTGCTGCTTGCCTCCAAAGCTGGGGTTTGGGGGACGGAGACAGATGCAGAAGCCTCATTCCATGGAGCACTGGGTGGAATAGCTCAGCATCCATTATGGCAGCTAAGAAGCTGAGAGAAAGGGAGGGACCAGGGGCTAGGTGTAACCTCAAAGGCATAGCTCCCAGTGATGTGCCTTGTCCCTCTAGGTACCGTGGCTGGGAGTATAGTTTTGTTAGATATCTGCTCCTATTTACAAGATGTTATACCATAAAACCCAATCATCAAAACAAATCTAAGAAGGGTCACATTCATTTTATATATTTGGTACTGTTGTGTATGTGTTCGGTAGAGAGGGAACAAGGGAAATGTATTCTATTTCCTTTGAATAACAGTGGTATAGTTTTTAATTTAACAGGCTATCACACGACTCTACTCATTATTTCCTACCAATTCCACCCTGCCAGAAGACAAAATAAATAACTTTTGAAACTTCATTCTTCAGTCCTGAGATTTTTTTAATAAAATGATTTATGTATTGAGAAAAATTGTATGCTTTGAAACCTATCACCAGTGTCAACTTTGCATTAAAAAAAGCACCCAGCAACTATTACAGTGGCATTTCTTTTGTTGGTGGCAGAAATAATATGTGACTAGCTTTGCTGATTTACAGACAGTTTTCAAGTTTCGTGAGTTCATAAAAAATTAAGGATAGTTACTAGGTGGTTGTTGGCAAACTTCTTGTTAATTTTTTATGCCATCACAGACAGATATGATTGAAGTGAATTAAATGCTATGCAGGGTTAATATTTTACAATCTATGCGTCATCATAAAGTCAAAGTGCATGGGTCACATTACTGACTGCCTTTGAGTTAAAAAATAAGGACCACTCTCTACTCGGATGCCATTTCATTACATCCACCCAGCCCTGACAAACGGAAGACACAGAATAGCTGTCCTCATTCCCATTTTAACATAAGAGTCATTGAGATGTTGGAATTTGCCACTGGATACGAAAATGAAGTAATTTTTGTAGGTGAATTATACAAACAAATAACTAAGCCATGCCATGGAGAACTCAGGGCCTGATTTAACAAGCACTGGTGTCAGTCCTAGGACCACTCTCAATTCCATAGTGGAATACAGACGTAACTCATCCCCGCCTTCTACAGAGTTTAGGATTATGTGTTAAAGTATCTTTAAGCCAGGCGTGGTGGCACAAACTTATAATCACAGGACTTAAGAAGTAAAGGCAAGACAGAGCTCCCAATCCCGGCAGGAGCATCAGGTAAACAGGCCAGCTTCCTGGCCTGTGTTCCAGAGCCTGCAGATCGCCTGGGAACTGCACAGAGTTCCCAATCCCGGCGGGAGCCAAGCACCCCAGACTCCAGATCTTCTCTCCCACCAACGAGTCCAGGAAACTAGAGAAGGCTGGGAGCACAGGGAAGTAGCTGTCCCTCTGGCATCATCAGGTAAACAGACCAGCTTCCCGGCCTGTGTTCCAGAGCCTGCAGATCACCTGGGAACTGCACAGAGCTCCCAATCCCGGCGGGAGCCAAGCACCCCAGACTCCAGATCTTCTCTCCCACCAACGATTCCAGGAAAGGAGAGGAGGCTGGGAGTACAGGGAAGTAGCTGTCCCTCTGGCATCATCAGGTAAACAGGCCAGCTTCCCGGCCTGTGTTCCAGAGCCTGCAGATCGCCTGGGAACTGCACAGAGCTCCCAATCCCGGCGGGAGCATCAGGTAAACAGGCCAGCTTCCAGGCCTGTGTTCCAGAGCCTGCAGATCGCCTGGGAACTGCACAGAGCTCCCAATCCCGGCGGGAGCATCAGGTAAACAGACCAGCTTCCCGGCCTGTGTTCCAGAGCCTGCAGATCGCCTGGGAACTGCACAGAGCTCCCAATCCCGGCGGGAGCCAAGCACCCCAGACTCCAGATCTTCTCTCCCACCAACGAGTCCAGGAAACTAGAGAAGGCTGGGAGCACAGGGAAGTAGCTGTCCCTCTGGCATCATCAGGTAAACAGGCCAGCTTCCTGGCCTGTGTTCCAGAGCCTGCAGATCGCCTGGGAACTGCACAGAGCTCCCAATCCCGGCGGGAGCCAAGCACCCCAGACTCCAGATCTTCTCTCCCACCAAAGAGACCAGGAAACTACAGGAGCCAGGGAGACCAGGGGAGTAGCAGTTCTGGGTCAGGTACAACAGGACCCAGCATAGGGTCCAGGGGACCAGGTAGGAGGCTAAGCGCCCCAGATTCCTGTTCTTCTTCTCTACCCATGGACCAGCATTTGGACAAGGCATAGAAGAACCACCAGATTACTGGACTTACTAGCACCCACCAAAAGGGAACTCTGGTCCCCAGACCAGGAAGGGGCTCTTTCTGCACCCACTAGAAGAAGAGATGGGAAAGAGACAATACAAAAACACAGTCAGCAACAGAAAAACAAATATGACACCGCCAGATTCTAGAGACTCCACACCAGCAAGACCCCAATATTCCAACGCGAAGGAAGCAGAAGAGAACGACCTTAAAAGCACTTTCATGAAAATGATAGAGGCCCTAAAAGAGGATATTGGAAAATCCCTCAAAGAAATGGAAGAAAAAACAAACCAAAAAATGCAAGAAATGGAAGAAAAAACAAACTAAAAAATGCAAGAATTGGAAGAAAAAACAAACCAAAAAAGGCACGAAATGGAAGAAGAAATGAAGCAAAAAATGCAAGAAATGGAAGAAAAAGCAAAGCAAAAAATGCAAGAATTAGAAGAAGAAACATACCAAATAAGGCAGGAAATGGAAGAAGAAACAAAGCAAAAAATGCAAGAAATGGTAGAAAAAACAAAGCAAAAAATGAAAAAAATGGAGGAAGAAACAAACCAAAAAAAGGCAGGAAATGGAAGAAGAAACAAAGCACAAAATCCAAGAAATGGAACAAAAAGCAAACCAAAAAATGCAAGAAATGGAAGAAAGAACAAACCAAAAAATTCATGAAAGGCAACAAACGGACGAACAGATAAACAGAAAATTGCAAGAAGCAATGCAAACGCTGCAAGGGTTGAAAACTGAAATAGAGTCACTAAAAAAAAAACACAATCTGAAGAAAGGCAGAAAATAGAAAAGCTGGACAAACAGTCAGGCACTACCAATACAAGCATTACCAACAGAATAGAAGAGATGGAAGAGAGAATCTCAAGTGTTGAAGATACATTAGGAGAAATGGATTTATCAACCAAAGAAAACCTTAAATCCAACAAATCCTTAACACAAAACATCCAGGAATTATGGGACACCATGAAAAGACCAAACCTAAGAATAATAGGTATAGAAGAAGGAGAAGAAATCCACCTCAAAGGGGCAGAAGGCATATTCAACAAAATCATAGAAGAAAACTTTCCCAACCTTAAGAAAGACATGCCAATGAAGGTACAAGAAGCCTACAGAACACCAAATAGAGTAGACCACAAAAAAAAAATCCCCTTGCCACATAATAATCAAGACCCCAAACATACAGAATAAAGAAAGAATATTAAGAGCAGCTAAGGAAAAAGGTCAAGTAACATATAAAGGCAGACCTATCAGAATTACACCTGATTTCTCCATGGAAACTCTGAAAGCCAGAAGGTCCTGGATAGATATTCTACCTACACTAAGAGACTATGGATGCCAGCCCAGACTACTATACCCGGCAAAGCTCTCAATCACTATAGACGGAGAAAGCAAGATATTCCATGACAAAACTAGATTCAACCAATATGTGTCCACTAACCCAGCCCTACAGAAAATTTTGGAAGGAAAACTCCAACCCAAGGAAGCTAACTACAACCAGAAAAAACATAAGCATTAGAGAATCCCTCTCTACCAACAGCCAAAAGAACAAAGGGGTGAAATTCCACCCATAATTCCACCAACAACAACCATCGCAAATCGAAGAAGGATGAGCAATCAATGGTCATTAATATCCCTCAATATTAACGGCCTTAACTCACCCATAAAAAGACACAGACTAGCAGAATGGATTCGAAGACAGAACCCTTCCTTCTGCTGCATACAAGAAACACACCTCACCCTCAAAGACAGACATTACTTGAGAGTTAAAGGTTGGGAAAAATTTTTTCAATCAAATGGACCCAAGAAACAAGCAGGGGTAGCAATCCTAATATCTAACAAACTAGACTTTAAAATAAAATCAATCAAAAGAGATGAAGGAGGTCATTACATACTCATCACAGGTGAAACCCACCAAGATGAAGTGTCTATCCTGAACATCTATGCCCCCAATACAAAGGCATCCACATTCGTTAAAGAAACATTATTAGAACTTAAATCTCATCTAAAGCCCCACACAGTTATAGTGGGAGATTTCAACACACCACTCTCACCACTAGACAAGAATACCAGACAGAAACTCAACAAAGAAGCAAAGGGTCTAATAGAAGTAATGACCCAACTGGGATTAACAGATATCTATAGAACATTTCATCCACATAAAAAAGAATATACCTTCTTCTCACCACCACATGGAACCTTCTCAAAAATCGACCACATACTTGGCAACATATCAAACCTCAGCAGCTACAAAAAAATTGGAATAACTCCATGCATCTTATCAGACCACCATGCCTTAAAATTAGAATTCAACAACAACACAAATTGCAGAAAACCTACAAACTCATGGAAATTGAATAATGCTCAACTGCACCATCCCTGGGTCAAAGAGGAAATAAAAAAAGAAATTAAAGACTTCCTCGAATTCAATGAGAATGAAGACACAACATACCCAAACCTATGGGACACTTTGAAAGCAGTGCTACGGGGAAGTTCATAGCACTAAGTGCTCACATGAAGAAACAGGAAAACAGTTATACCAGAGAATTAACATCACAGCTAAAAGCTCTAGAACACAAAGAAGCAAACTCCCCCAGGAGGAGTAGACGCCAGGAAATAATCAAATTGAGGGCTGAAATCAACAAAGTGGAAACCAGGAAAACAATACAAAGAATCAATGCAACGAAGAGTTGGTTCTTTGAGAAAATCAACAAGATAGACAAACCTTTGTCCAAACTTACCAAACAGCAGAGAGTGAACACGCAAATTAACAAAATCAGAAATGAAAAGGGGGACATAACAACAGACTCTGAGGAAATCCAGAGAATCATTAGGTCATACTTTGAAAACCTGTACTCCACAAAATTCGAAAATTTAAAGGAAATGGATGACTTCCTGGACAGCTATCATTTGCCAAAACTAAATCAAGAACAGATAAGCAATTTAAATAGACCTATAACCCCTATGGAAATAGAAGCTGTCATCAAAAGTCTCCCAACCAAAAAAAGTCCAGGTCCAGATGGCCTCAGTGCAGAATTCTACCACAAATTCAAAGAACAGCTTATACCAATTCTTCTCAAAGTGTTCCACACAATAGAAGCAGAAGGGTCTTTGCCAAACTCTTTCTATGAGGCTTCAATAACCTTGATCCCCAAGCCACACAAAGATACAACCAAGAAAGAGAACTTCAGACCAATATCCCTCATGAACATTGATGCAAAAATACTCAATAAAATACTGGCAAATCGGATCCAAGAACACATCAAAACAATCATTCACCACGATCAAGTAGGTTTCATCCCAGGGATGCAGGGATGGTTCAACATACGAAAATCCATCAACGTAATCTACCATATAAACAAGCTGAAAAACAAAAATCACATGATCATCTCACTAGATGCTGAAAAAGCCTTTGACAAAATCCAACACCCCTTCATGATAAAGGTCTTGGAGAGATCTGGGATAACAGGGGCATACTTAAACATAATAAAAGCCATATACAGTAAACCAACAGCCAACATCAAACTAAATGGACAGAAACTCAACGCAATTCCTCTAAAATCAGGAACAAAACAAGGCTGTCCACTCTCTCCATACCTTTTCAACATGGTACTTGAAGTTCTAGCTATAGCCATACGACAACAAAGGGGGATCAAGGGGATACAAATTGGGAAGGAAGAAGTCAAACTTTCACTGTTTGCAGACGATATGATAGTTTACATCAATGACCCAAAGAACTCTACCAGGGAACTCTTACAGCTGATTAACACCTTCAGCAAAGTGGCAGGTTACAAGATCAACTCAAGAAAGTCAGTAGCCCTACTATATACAGATGATAAAAGGGCTGAAAGAGAAATCAGAGAAACATCACCCTTTACAATTGCCACAAACAACATAAAATACCTTGGGGTAACGCTAACCAAACAAGTGAAAGACCTGTATCGTAAGAACTTTGAATCTTTAAAGAAAGAAATTAAAGAAGCCCTCAGAAAATGGAAAGATCTCCCATGCTCTTGGATAGGTAGGATCAATGTAGTAAAAATGGCAATCCTGCCAAAAGCAATCTACAGATTCAATGCTATCCCCATTAAAATCCCAGCACAATTCTTCACAGACCTTGAAAGAACAATAATCGATTTTGTATGGAAAAACAAAAGACCCAGGATAGCCAAAACAACCCTGTTCAACAAGGCAACGTCCGGAGGCATCACTATCCCTGAACTCAAGCTCTATTATAGAGCTATAGTCCTGAAAACAGCTTGGTATTGGCACAAAAATAGACAGGCAGACCAATGGAATCGAATTGAAAATCCGGGTATTAACCCACACACGTACGAACATCTGATCTTTGACAAAGAAGCTAAAAATATACAATGGAATAAAGAAAGCATCTTCAACAAATGGTGCTGGCATAATTGGAGACTGGCATGTAGAAAAATGCGGATCGATCCATGTTTATCGCCATGCACAAAACTTAAGTCCAAATGGATCAAAGACCTCAACATAAATCCAGCCACACTGAACCTCTTAGAAGAGAAAGTGGGTGGTACCCTTGAACGAATTGGTACAGGAGACAGCTTCCTGAACATAACACCAGTAGCACAGACAGTGAGATCAACAATTAATAAATGGGACCTACTGAAACTGAGAAGCTTCTGTAAGGCAAAGGACACAGTCAGCAAGACAAAAAGGCAGCCCACAGAATGGGAAAAAATATTCACTAATCCCACATCTGACAGAGGGTTGATCTCCAAAATTTACAAAGAACTCAAGAAGCAAGTCTCCAAAACAGCAAAGGACCCAATTAAGAAGTGGGCTGCAGAACTAAATAGAGAGTTTTCAATAGAGGAGTCTAAAATGGCTGAGAGGCACTTGAGAAAGTGCTCAACATCCTTAGCCATCCGGGAAATGCAAATCAAAGCAACTCTGAGATACCATCTCACTCCTGTCAGAATGGCTAAAATCAAAAACACCAATGACAATTTATGCTGGAGAGGATGTGGTGAAAGGGGGACACTCCTCCATTGCTGGTGGGAGTGCCAACTGGTTCAGCCACTTTGGAAAGCAGTATGGAGATTCCTCAGAAAAATGGGAATAAACCTACCACAAGACCCAGCAACTGCACTCTTAGGCATATATCCAAAAGATGCCCATTCATATAACAAAAATGTCTGTTCCACTATGTTCATAGCAGCTTTATTTGTAATAGCCAGAACTTGGAAGCAACCTAGATGTCCCTCACCCGAAGAATGGATAGAGAAAATGTGGTACATCTACACAATGGAGTACTATTCAGCAGAAAAAAATAATGGAATCATGAGATTCGCAGGCAAATGGATGACACTAGAAGAAACCATCCTGAGTGAGGTAACCCAGTCACAAAAAGAGAAACATGGCATGTACTCTCTCATATATGGATTTTAGACATAGATCTGGGGAGTGCCAGCCTACAATCCTATTGCCAGAGAGTCTGGGAAACAGAAACTTCATTTACTGGCTGGTTAAGTACTGAGCTGAACTCAAGAAAGCCAGTATCAGAGAGGGAGGACTGATGATCAAAGGGATTAAGACTGGGCTGGTTGAACCCCCAGAAACAGCTGACCAGACAAAGGTTAACTCTTGAATCCCAGGCATCAGCCTGGGAATCCAGCATGGGACTGATCAAGACCCCCTGAATCTGGGTGTCAGTGAGGAGGCCTAGGTAATCTATTGAGCCTTGGACAGCAGATCAGTACCCATCCCAAGTATACACACGGTCTCTGGACTCCCATAGAACAATGTGAGGTGCACTCTCACCCTGAACTCTTGGGGAAGGGTCTAGGCCCTGCCCTATATGAAATGACAGACCATGGACACCCCCATGGAGGGCCTCACCCTCCCTGGGGGAATGAGGGGATAACGGGGGGGGATGGAGGGGAGGGCACGGGAGGAGGGGAGGGAAAGGGAGAGGGACCTCGTACTGACTTGTGAAGCAACCTTGTTTCTTATCTAAATTTAAAATGGAAAATAAAAAAAATATTAAAAAAATAAAAAAAAAAGAAGTAAAGGCAAGGGCTGGATTGATGGCTCAGAGGTTAAGAGCACTGTATGCTCTTCTAGAGGTCCTGAGTTGAAGTCCCAGCAACCACATGGTGGCTCACAGCCATCTGTAATGATATCTGGTGCCCTCTTCTGGCCTGCAGGGGTACACGCAGACAGAAAACTGTGTACATAATAAATAAATCTTAAAAAAAAAAAAAAGAGGTAAAGGCAAGAAGATCACTAATTCAAGATCCTCAGATGCTTATCAAGCTTGGGTCCAGCCTGGGCTATATGAGACCCTGTATCAAAAAGTAAAGGAGCGTTTCATCTTCATCAAGGTAGTTTTGCTCCTAAAGAGCAGAAACCTAATTAGTCTCCATCTCATCCTTCACTTTCATCCCTTTTCTCACCACGGGTAACTTGGCATTTGCTTGCATGTTTTCTCATCTCTGCTACTGAGTTGTAAGAAACTTGTGACCTTTCTTTTCTAATGTACACCTAGTGCCTGCCACAAGAGAAGCACCTGTCAAAGTGTGTGTGTGTGTGTGTATGTGTGTGTACACCTAAACAGTTGTTCCTTAGCATTCTCGGAGTGTGGTTTTAAGACCTCCTCTGAAGAACTCATGAAAATCAAATCCTTCATGTGAAATGGTACAGTGTTCACATCCCATATACTTCAAATCATTGCTATGCTACTTAAAACACCAAAAATAGCTGGGTGGTGGTGCTGCACACCATTAATCCCAGCACTCGGGAGGCAGAGGCAGGCGGATCTCTGTGAGTTCGAGACCAGCCTGGTCTACAAGAGTGAGTTCCAGGACAGCCTCCAAAGCCACAGAGAAACACTATCTCGAAAAAACAAACAAACAAACAAAAAACACCTAACATAATGCAGATGCCTTTTGTTTGCTGGGAGGCCCTGCTGGTCAAAGGTTGCAGTTTACCATGGCTTGGGACCTTTCTCTGAGCTTGGCACAATATGTAGGACTTCCCCCAACCAGAGAGGGCTTCCTGCTATCTACCTAAGCTTATTTGGAACTGTCTCTAGGTAGGCCCAGATGCCTGACTTATCTCAAAGATGACTCTTGACACAGCTCCCTGCAAATCCTCTTCCCATGCTGCCCACATGGTAGTGACATGCTCTAGCTATTTTGATAGGGCTGCGCTATTACTAATCCAGCCATAAAACAGAAGCATGCCATTTAATGCAAATTAGGTGATTCCCCAGCTACTGTTCCTAATCTTACATACTCCCTATACTCTGGATTAAAGCTGAGCTGCCTCACTGAAGCTGTATACTCAAAAGCTATTTCCAGCATGTTCACAGCCCACGCAAAGTTCTCTGTTGCGGCTTCCACCCCCTTGTCCTCATGGACTGGTGGCCAGCAGAACTGGAAGAAAAAGGGAACTCCACACTTGTTTTGCCTTTTTGTGATTTTTGTCTTTTTTCTCCCCAGAGTTGGCAACTGAGCTTTGTGCTTACTAGATAAGCTCTCTACCAATGGACTACATTTCCAACCCCTGAAGAGCTGAGAATTTGAAGCCTGCACATGCTCAGTGCAGACACAGTTTCCTTTCTGAATCAGTAGCTTATTATGTTGTCCAGTTGACCTTGATTCTTGTACCATACTTCCAAAGGCTTGGATTGTTGGAAATACTGATGATGATATTGTGCCCAACTCAATTAAATATAGTTTTAAAACATTTTTAGGAGCTAGGCATGGTGGCACACACCTTATATTTGGTGGATAGAGGCAGGTGGATCTCTCACTGGTCAGGTCATCTAAAACAACACAATGAGATCCTGTCTCCAAAAACTAAAAATAAATTTTTAAGGGTTCTGGAGATGGCTTGGGAGTTAAAGTACTTGTCATGCAAGTATGAGGACCCAAGTTGGAATCCCCAGAATCCTACATAAATGCTGCATGGAGGCTTGCCTGTAAACTCCAGTCTCAGAAGGAAGAACGTGTTTTTCAGGCTTACATCAGATGGGAAGTCAATGTCTATACTATATCAGGAGCTGCAAAAATTAAACACAGACACAAAAAAACAAAACTGCCAGTCAAGAAATGAAGTAACAAAGCCAGGCGTTGGTGGTGCATGCCTTTAATCCCAGCACTAGGGAGGCAGAGGCAGGAAGATCTCTGTGAGTTCAAGGCCAGCCTGTTTTACAAGAGCTAGTTCCATGATGACCTCCAAAGCCACAGAGAAACACTGTCTCGAAACCCCACCCCCCCAAAAAAAAAGAAGAAAGAAAGAAAGGAAGAAAGAAACCAACAAATTGAATAGGTTGTTCTCAAAAGAAGAATTAATAATAGCTAATAAATATCTCTAAAAGTGTTCAACATCCTTAACCTTCAGGAAAACGCAAATTAAACTACTTTGAACCGACTATTGTCAAGAAAACAAATGACAATAAATGGTTGACAAGGATGCAAAAAGGAAAGGATCCCTTATTTACTGCTGTAGGAGTATAAGGTGGTAAGTGGTACAGCCCCTGTGGAAATCAGCAGCTCTTCAAAAACCAAAAGGAGAAAAACCGCATGACCCTTTGGAGTAGCATAGCTGGGTCATATGGTGTCTCTATTTTTATGTCCTTCCACAGAGATACTTGCACTTCTCTGCTCATTCTTGCACTATTTACAATAGCAAGGAAAAAAAATTAGCCTAGATATCAGTCAACAGATGAGTGAATTAATGAAAATGTGGTACATACAAGCAATGGAGTAATTCAGCAATAATGAAAAATGAAATTGTAAAAATTTTCAGGAAATGGATGGTTCTGGATTTTATGGCATGAGGTGTCTCTGTCTCGGTAGGACAAATGCTGCATATTCTCTCTCATATGTCAGTTGTAACTCATATGTTTATGAGGGTGCGTGTGTAAGTCTTGAAGCTGGAATGAGGATTATGAGAGGGGACGAGGTTTTGAGGATTTGTGGTAGGGAGACAAATGGGATCCACGAGACACAGAAGTTGAGAGAAGGCACTTCAGTCAGGGAAGCAGATCAAAGCCTTGCTCAGCCATCATTAGAGAAGCTTCCTCCTGTAGCGATGGGAACAAATACAGAGACTCACAGGAGACGATATGAAGAGAGATTTTGGAACACTCGGTCCTAAATGGGATGTCTCCATCAAACTCCACATTCCAGGGCTCAAGGAACCCAACAGAAAAGCAGGCAGAAAGAGTGTAAGAGGTGATGGAGGATGCCAAACAAAAACAAAAACATAAGAACTCACAGAGACTGAGGCAGCATGTAATGTGTATTCTTTCCTGCCAGCTGCCTGGGTCCCGCTGCTGTCTCTGCCCCCAAAAAGCACACGAGACACTATATTAATTATGAAGCTGTTGGCCATTTGCTATGGTTTCTTAATGACTAATTCTGACTTAATTATTAACCCATAACTACTAATACATGTTTTATAAGGTCTTATCTTACTGAGGACACAGCCTCATGTGTCCTCTCTTCCTGGGATCACATGGCGACCCCCATTCTTGACTGCATTTCCCAGAGTCTTCCTCAATTCCTAGTCCCACCTATCTTGCTTCCCTATTCATCAACAGTGCTTTATTTATCAACCAATAGGACAACATACACAGAAGGACTTTCCCCATCATCTTCTCTTTTCTGTCTAAATAAAAAGAAAGGTTTTAACATAGTAAAATATATATAACAAGGAAGTTATTAAGCAAGAACTATAAATACAATATTTAGTCCATTAACATTTAGCAAGATTTTTAAAAAGTATTTTATCATTTATCCTATCTGTGTGAGTCTAAAGTCTTATATGTAGCTTGTCTTTTATCATAACTAAGGAAAACTATAACTATCTGTCTTCAGCTCCATCAAAGACCACAGAAGAATAATATATAAACACTAGAATTGACAGAGACATCTTGCTATCTGGACAGTCACCGAAGTTCCTCTGTAACGTCCAGGCATCCAACTTTAACCCATAGGCCACTGTGTGTCTGACAGACTTCTCAGCAAAGCAGGAAATTTTAAACTGTCCATTTGCATAGGCAGTTTGTCAGTAATTTTTTTCTGTGTTCTGCAGAATGTCTGGCAGACTTTTCGATGAAGCACAAACCCTTTAAGACTGTCCATCTTGTTTTGTAAGTTCAGCAGTCAGTTTCCTGTAGGTCCTGTGGGTCCTGTATGTCCACAACAGTCAAATGGTTCAGGCAAGACCAGTTTCTTGCCCAAATGGCTAATCTTGCCATGTTGAAAGCAAACTCCGTAATGAGTTTCTTGATGTCCACCTTCTCCTCAAATTGATGTGCCAGGAAAAAATCTAAACCATTTAAATGCCATTTATTCTGTAGGTCTTTAAAAGGTTTGAAGAATATCTATCCATCTCAAATACATCTCGGTATATCTAGAAAATCTAACTAACCTAACTGTAAGTTTTGGTTATTATAGGTAACTATCTATAATCTGTATTTAATTAAACATTTGATTTGATTTGATTTTGATTTTTTGATTTTTAGAGACAGGCTTTTTTTTTGTATTGATTTGAAGTCTGCCCTGGAACTCACTCTGTAGACCAGGCTGACCTCGAACTCACAGGAATTCACTTGCCTCTACCTCCCGTGTGCTGGGATTAAAGGTGTGAGCCACCAATGCCTGGCTTATACATTTCATTTTAAAAGAGCTATATAAACACAATATCTAAACAAGAGGAAAAATGTATATCACCAAACTGACCTTAAATTTGTATCAATAAATGAAAATTCATACCAATTCAAAGTATTCATTTCTATACCATAATCTTCCTTTTACCTTTAAAAAGAGATTGGTTGTGATCATTAACCATTTATAACCAACCCCGTTTAAATGAAAGCAAAAATTTATAAACAATATTTGGGAATTTGGACATCATTCATTCCAAACTGCTTCCTGCTGGTTGAGGGAGCTGTTTATACACTGGGGATCATGGCAAAACATAGAAATCTGGCCAGGTCCTGGTTTTTGTAGTCTGCACGGCTGCATCATCTCAGCTGTCTTAGATGTTGGATCATCTGGGACACTGTTTCAGGGGGTCTTGCTTCATCAAACCACAGTAGTATGGAAGAAATCCATAACTTTACATTTTCTGTGGAAACACAAGCAGAAATTCTTTCCCCAAGTAACCTGTCCTTATATTTAAATTTAGAAGTCAAAGAATTTTCAAAATATATAAGTTGGATTAATTCAGTAGCATTTCTTTTAGCAGTTGTTGTTATTTCCTTAGCAGTCAAACAATTCAAAGACAACACAATAGCATACAGTATCCAGACCCTCTCTGTACTTTTCATCTTTACGTGGCTTTTTTATTACTCTATTTCTTTTACTTTTATTTATTTAATTTTTTCTCTGAGACAGGGTTTCTCTGTGGAAATGCGCCTGCCTCTGCCTCTACAGTGCTGGGATTAAAGGTTTATGCCACCACACCCAGTCATTATTCTGTTTCTTTTTCTCTTCCAAGCCTATGTATATTTTTAACACACTATAAATCTTTTAGAGGTTTTATTTCATCTGAATCTGACTTTACTGTTAATCTTTATGTTTTTCTGGACGTGTGTCTGTTATCTGCTAACCAACATTGCTAAAATCAAAGCTACGGCTGTTTTAATTGGTGTCTTTCCAAGATGGTGGGCATACGTTTACTGCCTGCATTGGCTGTGCAAGTCTCTGCTTATCTCTAGCAATGAGAAAATGCTGCTACCAAGAAGCTGTGCTTGTCTCTGCTCTTTTGTTTTTAAAATCCCTTTTAAGTTTTTGTCAAGTTTTAAGTGGAAGTTCTTAGTACCCACGTTGCTGGTGCCATATGTAACAAGCATTCTTCCTGCCAGCCTGGTCCTGCAGCCACATCAACCCCAAATAACACACAGAAACTCTATTAGTTACAATACTGTCGGCCAATCTCCAGGGCTTCTCATTGGCTAGTTCTGTCTTAAGTATTAACCCATAACTACTAATATATATATATATATATATATATATATATATTTCTATAAGTATTTAAGTTTCCCTCTCTTCCCAGGATCATGTGGCGACTCTCTACTCTTGACTACATTTCCCAGAATCCTCCTCGACTCCTAGTCCCACCTATCTTGCTTCCCTATTGGTCAACAACGCTTTACTTATCAACCAGTCAGACAAACATATATACAGAAGGACTTCCCCCATCAGCAGCATACATAGGACCTGTATGGGGTCTGTATCAGATGGGGGTTCTAGAGCTGAAAAGAGAAATGCACACATGCCTAATCCCTAACCTAGAAGCTATCTCTAATTGATAACCACTCGCAAATGGAAATTCAGTTTTCTCTAAGGACTCTCACTGGGGAAACTACTCTTAAGGGTAGATTGCATGCCCAGCAGCAGACAGCCAACAAAACAAACTCAATGGGATCTTTGGAGGTGCCTTGTCTTACAATGCCAATGCCATGTCAGCCTTTTATTTTTTAATTTATCTTATTATTTTTTATTGTATTTATATATTTTTTCCTTCTCTCTCTTTGCCCTACAGGTTCTTTGTATATATTATGGCTTTTAATTTTCTAGTTTAGTGTTTTTATGGGATTCCTGAGTGTGCCAGCAAGTGAGTCTCTACATCTGTATCTGTTTCTTGTACTTTCTCTCGGGCTCTTTCCCTTCTGTTTTTTGTTGTTGTTGTTGTTGTTGTTTTGTTTTGATGGAGGGAGAAGTTGAGAGGATAATAAAATTGGAAAGGGTACAAGTGGCAGGCAGTGGAGAAGAGCAGGGGAGGAGGGCCAACCAAAATGAAGTATGTTTGAAAATGCTAAAATAAAATTTTGCTTTGTTAGGGTTAGGGTTAGAGTTAGGGTTAATGTTAGGGTATTTTCTAATTAAAAAATGTATGTGGTGGTTTGAATAGACTCATGTGTTTGAATGTTTGGTCCATAGGTAGTGGCACTTTTAGGAAGTACATCCTTGTTGGAGTAAGTGTGGCCTTATTGGAGGAAGAGTGTCACTTTGAGGTGTCATATATGCTCAAGCGGCACCATTATGACAGTTTCTCCCTGTTATCTGTGGATCAAGATGTAAAACCCTCAGCTCCTTCTCCAGCACCATGTCTACCTATATGCCACTCATTATGATGATAATGGATAAACCTCTTAACTGTAAACCAGCCCCAATTAAATGTTTTCCTTTGCAACTTTCCTTTAAAAGTGGTCATGGAGTCTCTTCACAGCAATAGAAACCATACCTAAGAATGTATTTTCATTTTATAGTTGGTTGACTCTACTAATGCAAATCCCACACATTCAAGGGCTGACCATTTATATGCATATATATATATGTATATACATTTGGTGAGTATAATTCATATCATCTATTGGTAAGTTCTCCTCTGACCTCTACACATGTGCTGTAGCAGACCACTCACAACACACACACACACACACAAATATAAATATATCTTTATTTCAAAAAGACTCTCCATTGTGTGAAATCTCTCCCCATCGTCCTCAAGAGCAAGAACTTTATAACATGCCTTTCTTTTGATTACCAAAAAGAAATAATTTTTTTCCAAAGCATGCTTTTCAAGGAGTTGAGACCATCAATAAGAAATCCATACATCTTTCTTGAAAATGGTACAAGTCAAGTCCTGGGAATCTGTCTCCAAGGCAATCAATATAAAAGAGTCATTTCCATTATTGTGAAGCCCTGAGATTCTGGCAGCCATTCTATTGAGCCAACCTCTGCTTCAACCCCATCTGAAAATACTGGCTGGACTCAGAGTCACCAGTGTTTAGAAATAGAATGTGCAGTCCTGGGCTGTGTCTGTGGTTGCCACAGCGTGATGGATGACAGAGAATCAGCCAGATTGCATTTAGCATTATGATTCAGTAATGTGGTTGAAAAAGAGCACATTTATTCTTTTTGTTTTACAATAATGTTTGTGGACATTGTTGAAAATTGGAAAGTGCAAAAGCATAAAAGGGAGAATAGAAACTGCTGATAATCCCACCACCAGGAAACACTGGCTCTAACACTAAGCTTATCTGCCTTTAGATTTGCTTCCACTGTTGACTTCATGTGCTTTACTCAAGAATATATGTAAGCCGTGTCCTATATGTTATTTTATATGCCAAAGAACATACCAGTATATTTTACAAACACTATAATGTTGACATCTTCTTACAACTGAAGAATTAAAGATTTATGAATGACAATTGTATTTAGAATGATGTACCTCCCCCCCAAAAAAACAAAAAAACATTTAATGATTTCCCTAATGCTGCACCTGTCCAATCTTTCCACCTTGTCACTGCTGTATGATCTCCAAAAGTCATACAGAGTCAAGAGTTGAAGGAAGTAAAGGAGTATTCTACACTGCCCCAAGGAACGACTGTTCTAGGTAGAGGCCCAAAAAAGAGAAGGCCACAAGGCAGAAGTATGCCTGCTTTGAGACAAAAGGAGGAGGAGAGATGGCTGGAGCAGGTTTAGTGAGAGCCTGGTGAGAAATGACAGCAGAGAGAGAGTAGTAAAGCGTGGTTGGTGAGTGCAGAGCCAGGAAGCCAGTGTAATTTGGGTTATCTTGGATCGTTTTTCTAAAGTATTGTTCTATAATGACCTGGATTCTGAAACAGGGCTTTCCTTGATCTCACTCTGTACTCCAAATGGAATATCCCACTCAGTCACTCTGCTATGTCCTTTATCTTTGTGACTTACTAGAGAGGCAACCCTGGTAGAAACAGTAAGTGAAGGTGATACCTGGACTGGTTCTGCCTGGGCATTTGCCTTGGAAGTGTAAGAGCAGTGTTGTGAGGTTTGGGACTCTGCTACCTTATCAGGGGCATAGCTGGGGATCCTGCATTCTCCAATACACAAAGAACTTGCTAAGATGGAGAGCTCTAATTACTGAAAAGAGACCAAAGCTGTGAAAGCCTTTCTCCTGGGAGAGTCCACTTAATGGCTAACAAAACACTCTCAGTGATGACAAGGATGTGGGTGAGGTCAAAGGTTGAGATGACCTAGGACCTCTATATGAGCAAATGTATGACTTCAAAATTCTCCAGGCTTGAAGACAAAGGCAAATGTACATGCCAGTACTTACTCAGTGGGCCAAGTTTACCTGATATGGCCAACGAGAACTGAACCTTTGGCAAGGCACCAATTGGAGAGGTCAAAGCAAGGCTGAGGCTGTGACAAGTTTATTGCAAGCTATCAGAGCTTTTTTATGTTTTCCAGAAATATAATATGATGGGAATTGCCAGGATCAATACAATGGTAGTTGCCAAGTAAGCTATATAAGGTAATGTCTAAGAGCAGTTGTCCAGCCAAGTTTCCATACGCTTCATTGATTTCTAGGGAACACAGAGAATCACAGGTGGCCTGAAGGCTTCACTGCCTGAGGGAGTGCCTCGATTTCTCAGGAATCGAAGGGCGCACAGTGCCCCAGGAGCCACAGACACTAACCTGAAAAACTCATGACAGATGCCTCTCAAGGCAGCTAGATCAGGCCAATTCCATGGTTCCTTGCAGACAAAAACATTTATTTATGGTTTAAGATGTGTCAGAACACAGTTTAAGAATGGAGATGTGTGAGAATCCTGAGTGCTTGCAAGAACAAGGCAAGAGTCTTGTAACCACGGTTTCTTCAAAGCATAGAATTGTCCTTAGAATATGTTTTCATGCTCCTCCCAGGTGTAGCAGACAGCAGTGAGTTTACTGCAGCTGTTGTTACTCATATGCCTCTATGGAAAAACGTTTTACTACATGTGTCTTATCCTTGTGGTTGAACACCTTATGCATGTGATTCTTCTTAACTTTTGGAGTATAATTGTCTGCATCTCTGAATAAAGTTGGCTATTGCATGAGACTTTGGTCTGCCTCATTTTTAGGCTTTTCTTTCCCAGGTTCACACTGCCAACTAGAGTGGTAACAAAGATGGTGGTGGGGTGGGGCCTAACGTTCTGTGTTTTCACAAACCACCTACAGCTTTGCCACTTTTTTTACCTTATCTCTGACTTGTGATTTGGACATCTATGTATGTACTTATATATCTCTTTATGAAAACCCAAAGCTTCTTTTATTTATATTTCAAGGATGCTTAAACACTAACATGGATATTTGGGATCCATTATACATACTTGCTTTCAATTCATATTTTTTGCCTTCGATATCTAAGAACTCTGGGAAGAGTTGGAAGTCCAATGAGTAACAGCAATCTAATTGGAATAGAAGCAGTTTGAGAAGCTAGTCTTTCTGAATGCTCCTGTATAGATTCCTTTGTTGTGATAGATTGTTCACTATAGACCCAAAACCCAATGGATAGCTGGACTCTAGAGTAGGCTAGCTCACTCAGAGCAATACCTGTTGACTTGACAATACCCTCCCACTAGTAGCTGAAAAGAGACAGCTTGAAATCACACAAATACTTGCCCAGCGGCCTTATTCATTGAATGTCAAAAATTCTCCCCTGAAATACAATCTCCTCAATCTTCCCATCTCATGCCCTCAACTACTCAAAGAGAAAAGCTAGAAGTCTTTCCTTGTTCCATCGTCACCACGTACAGCCAATAAATCAACAGCTCCATCTCTGTGAGGTTTCACACTGTGTCCTCCTCCACCCTCCTCACTGTAGCAATCTTGGTCCAGACCTCACCACAGTTGAGGTGATTAACTCTCATCTGGCCTCCAAGCTTCCATGTTTGCCCCTCAAAGGCAATCAGTGTGGTTTTGAAATCTATGTCCAGTCATTCTATTCCTCTGTGAAATCCTCCTGGTCTTTCACCATAGTGAAATAAAATCCAAGTTCTTTGTTTTGGTCTGTGAGATTGTCACTTGACCAGGTGCTCCTCATTCTTCTGACTTTATCTCTACTCTTTCCCTACCAGATAATCCCCCAGCTATTACACTCCAGCCACCAGGCTCTGTTTCCCCCAACCTCTTTGATTTGTTCTGGCATTTGCATTTCTGGGCAGCCTCCTTCTGCCTCACCTCTCAAGGCTATCTCCTTGTCTGCCATTCGGATCTCAACGTAAACAACCCCTGTTCACACAAGCCTGCACAGTCTCAGATCTAGGACAGCTCTATCCTATTTAAACTCTTTAGAGAACATTGCTCTTGTTTGTTTGTTTGCTTGTTTTGAGATGGAACTTCTCTATGTTGACCAAGTTCAAATTGAACTAGCAAGGCCTAAGTAGTTCCACCTCAGCTTCCCTCATACCTGGGACTACAGGTATATATCACTGCCACCCATTTCTCATTTTTAACATCTGTTTCTTACCCCACCCAGCATGTGAACTTCATAGGAGCAAGGATTTTAATTATGCAAGTCTCCTTCCCATGCTCAGCACCATGCTTGTTAAGTACAGGGTACTCATAACTATTTAGTGAATGAATCAAGTTTACTCTTGATGGACCTAATTTCTATCTAAGAGTCTGGCATGAGTTGGTTATCTATACTTCTGTCTTAGTCAGGATTCTATTGCTATGAAGAAACGCCATGACCACAGCAACTCATAAAAGAAAACGTGTTTGGCTTACAGTTTAGAGGTTTAGTCCATTATCATTACAGCAAGAAGCATGGTGGCATGTAGGCAGATATGGTGCAAGAGAGGTAGCTGAGAGTTCTACATCTGTATCCATGGGCAGCAGGAAGAGACAGTGAGCCACAAGGCCTGGCTTGAGTATCTGAAACCTCAAAGACTGCCCCCAGTGGCACACTTCTTCCAACAAGGCCACACCTTCTAACAGTGCCACTCCCTGTGAGCCCATGGAGGCCATTTTCTTTCAAACCATCACAACATTTAACCTGTGTCTTACCTGGCCACTCATGTGATATCTCTATATGTCCCTTTGTCACCAGGGAGCCTGACACAGGACAGGAGAGGGAGATCTGGCAAATGTGAAATAGCTCCCCTGTAAAGACTCAGAACCAACTGTATCCAAATCAATAGTGCTATCTTTTCATGTATTATACTATTTCCCATGACCTTCTGAGAAGCATTATTTCTCTCTTTAGTGAGTTGGTAGTTCTGTACAATAGGGGAAAGAGACAACTCTTGTTTATGCTAAAAACCCAAGGCACTGATTGCTACTGAAATGCTTTTAGAAGTTTAAAACTCAGTGCTCCAGAGGAAATGGTAGGGAATCCATAGGGATGACCCCAACTAAGAATCTAGGCAGTGGTGGAGAGGTTGCCTTTGATGCCCTTCCTCTATAAAGATATTGATGACTACCTTGGTTACTATTCCTAGAGCCTTGACCGAGTAGCTGATCAAAGCAGAAACAGGCATCCACAGCTGAGCACAGAGTCACAGTAGCTGATCAAAGCAGAGACAGGCACCTACAGCTAAGCACAGAGTCATACTCCCGGAATCCAGTTGTGGAGAGGGAGAAGAGATGACCAAATGAACCAAGACGCTGGAGATACCCAAAGAAACAGCTGACCTGATTTAATGAAACCATGCAGACTCTAGTCATAAAATGGGGAACCAGCGTTGGACTGAACCAAGCACTCTAAATATGGGTGCCAGCTAGGAGGCCAAGGCAGTCTATGGACCCTCTAATAGTGGAGCCAGTGTTTATTCCTAGGTCACAAATGGACTTTAGGAGTCCATTCCCGATGAAGGGATACTATTGCAGCCCAGATACAGATAAAGGACATAGCAGAGTGACTGAGTGGGATATTCCATTTGGAGTACAGAGTGAGATCAAGGAAAGCCCTGTTTCAGAATCCAGGTCATTATAGAACAATACTTTAGAAAACGATCCAAGATAACCCAAATTATACTGGCTTCCTGGCTCTGCACTAACCAACCACGTTTTACTACTCTCTCTCTCTGCTGTCATTTCTCACCAGGCTCTCACTAAACCTGCTCCAGCCATCTCTCCCCTCACCCGCCCATCCTCCCATGCTTCCCACCTATTCCCCTACCCATCCCCCATCCACTCCCCAGGGACAGTGAGACCCCGAGGGGGGATCATCAAAATCCATCACATCATTTGGGGGAGGGCTCACGCCCTCCTTTCTGTATCTGGGCTGCAATAGTATCCCTCCATCGGGAATGGGTTGGCACCCATATATATCAAGGAATGAACTAGCCACATCTCTGCTTCTGCTCCTAAGATTGGATACCCCAGTCTCATCCCCAGCTCTGTAACAGGAAACCTGCTGTGGTCTCCCCTTCCTCTCTGACCCCATCTCCCATGGATCACAAGATCTTCCTCAACCTTCCCACATACATTCCTCTCATTATCCCAGCCTCCAATACCAGAAGCCATCTCTGTTAACCCAAGCTCCCTGTGAACACACCAGCCAAGCAGACCAAGAAAACAGGCAACACACAGCCATCACACTCTCTGAAAATGCAGAGAGGAAGCATTAATTAGGAAAGAAAAAAACAAAAAACAAACAAAAACAACCCTACCCAAAAAGACAAATCTAGAAGCCAGCACCTAGACCTATAACCATCCCCAAAACCAGACACCTAGATGCCAGCATAAGGGCACAACTAATAATAGGCAGGAATATATGTCTCCACCAGAGTCCAACTATCCTACCACATCAGGCCCTGAATATTCCAACATAGCTGAAATACAAGAAAAATACCTTAAAATCATCTGTATGAAGAAGATAGAGGTCTTTAAAGAGGGAATGGATGAATCCCTTTAAGAAATACAGGAAAACACTGGCATACAGAAGGACTCTGGGAACCATACCACGTGGAGGGATGCTCTCTCAGCCTGGACACATGAGGAAGAACCTGGGCCCTTCCCAGGATGATGTGACAGACCCTGAAGATCCCTCATGGAGGCCCTTGCCCTCCCTGGGGAGTGGAGGGGGGGTGGAGTGGGGTGAGGGGTTGGGAGGATTGGGGGTGGTGGAGGAGGGGAGGGAGAGGGAACTGAAAGTGACATGTGTAAAAAGTTAAATAAAAAATATATGGAAAAAAAGTGAAAAAAAAAGAAATACAGGAAAACACAAACAAATAATTGGAGGGAATGACTAAATTCCTTAAAGAAATTCAGGAAAATACAAACAATTGGAGGAAATCGATAAATCAATCCCTTAAAGAAATCCAATAAAACACAAATAAGCAGTGGAAGGAAATGAATAAAACTGTTCAAGACCTGAAAATGGAAATAGAATCAATAAAGGAAACACAAACTGAGAGAATCCTTGAAATGAAAATTTTAGGGGTTCAAACAGGAACTACAGAGGCAAGCTTCAATAATAGAATACAAAAGATGAAGAAAAAAAAATCTCAGGCCAGGTGTTGAAGATAAGATATAAGAAATAGATAACACCAGTCAAATAAAAAACTCCTAACACAAAACATTCAGGAAATCTGGAACACCATGAAAAGACCCAATAACCCTTTTATGTCCAAATGACAAATGGACTTAGGAAGAAATCAGGGAAATATCACCTTCCACAATAGCCTCAAATAATATAAAATATCTTGGGGTAACTCTAACTAAGCAAGTTAAAGGCTTGTATGACAAAAACTTTAAGTCTTTGAAGAAAGAAATTGGACAAGATATCAAAAGATGGAAAGCTCTCCCATGCTCATGGATTGGTAGGATTAACATAGTAAAAATAGCCATCCTACCAAAAACAATCTATAGATTCAATACAAACCCCATTAAAATTCCAACACAATTCTCTATAGACCTTGAAAGAACAATACTCAATTCATATGGAAAAACAAAAAAACCTAGAATAGCTTAAACAATCCTGTACAATAAAAGAACTGTGGAGGTGTCACCATACCTGATTTCAAGTTGTACTATAAAGCTATAGTAATAAAAATTGCATGGTATTGGCATAAAAACAGACACACTGATAAGTGGAATTGAATCAAAGACCCAGACACAGATCCACACACACATGGACACTCGATTTCTGACATAGAAGCCAGAAATATACACTGGCAAAAAAAAAAAAAGAAGCATCTTCAACAAGTGATGCTCGTCTAACTGGATGTTGTCATGTAGAAGAATGCAAATAGATCCATACTTACCACTTTGCAAAACTCAAGCCCACGTGTATCAAAGACCTCAGCATAAAACTAGATACACTGAAGAAAAAATGCGAATAGCCTTGAACTCAATGGCACAGGAGAAGACTTTCTGAACAGAATACCATTAACACAGTCAGTAAGATCAACAGTGAGACCTCATGAAACTGAAAAGCTTCCTTAAGGCAAAGGACATCATCAATTGAACAATGTGGCAGCCTACAGAATGGTAAAAGATGTTTACCAACTTCACAGCTGAAAGAGAGCTAATATACAAAATATGTAAAGACTAAAAAGAAACAGATATCAAAAAACCAAATAATCCAGTTAAACATGGATCTCTCTGGGGGGGGGAATAAAATAGATTTTATGGGTGGGTTGGGGGTAGGTGGAGACAGGCATGGGAATATCACATGGGGAGAGGGAGGAGAGATAAGAAGGAGGGCAAGAATGCAGGGAAAGAGCTGGAATTATGGGGCATTTCTGGGATGATGTGGAAACCTAGTGCAGTGGAAACTTTCTAAAATAAATGAAGGTGATCCTAATGAGATCTCCCAATAATTGGGACACAGATTCTCAACTGGCCATCTCTTGTCACCAAATGATGCTTCCAGGAGCTGGACTAGATTGCATTCAATTGAATTTGTAGCCAAAGGGGCCCCATGGGAATCTTCAAAGAACCTAGGCTGTTGTTAAAACAATGGGTTTCTCTCTGCAAACTGACAGCAGGGCCCCGTTGCTGAGGATAACACACACGTAACTCACTGAACTTGGAGAAGTTGAGCTGGTGGCTACATGGAGTCTTCACCCCAAATTCTAGTATCTTTGCTACAGGAAGGTACTCAGCAGGTACCAAATGAAAAACATGAACACCACCCAACCACAAAACCTTTGACCTACAATCTGTCCTGCCTGCAAAATATGGTAGAACAATGGTGGCCCAGCACTTGTGGGAGCGGTTAATCAATGTCTGATTTGACTTAACTACCTCTCCGTGAGACAGAACACATTCCTCACACTGCCGGGGTAACCAAGAACCGGAATCTAGAGAGCTCAGAGACACCTAGGGTAAACCCAAGCACTATTGGTCTAAAAAGAAAAAAATCAATAAAATTACTCCTATTAATATTCTGCTATACTCATAGGTCCTTATTCAGTCATTGTCAGCAGATGGAAACAGATGCAGAGACCCACAGCCAGACATTTGTTACAGGGTATTTGTTTACACTGTGTGAAAACCTATTCTTGTGATTGGTTTAATAAAGAGCTGAATGGTCAATAGCTGGGCAGGAGAGAATGAGCAGGATTCCCAGGGAAAGAGAGGAACTCGGGATGAATCTAGGCATGTGAAGGAGACACCAGTGAGACACAGAGAGAGGCAGACATATATTATGGAGAAAAGTTAATAATCCATGTGACAGAACATAGATTAATAAAAGCAGGTTAATTTCAGTTATAAGAACTAGTTGGGAACAAGTCTAAACTAAAAGCCAAGCTTTTATAATTAATAATAAGTCTCTGTGTCATTACTGGGGGCTGGTGGGACAAGAAAGTCTGACTATAGACATTACTCAGAGTCTAAATGACAGGTTTCTATCAAATCCCTCCCCGCAGAGCTCAGAGAAAGCTGAGGAAGAGGAGGCAGAAAGAATGTCAGAGCCAGAGGGGATGGAGGACACCAGGAGAGCAAGGCCCTCTGAATCAACCAAACAAGATGCGTATGAGCCCCCAGCAAGCACAGGGTTTGTACCAGGTCCCCTGCATAGGTATCATAGCTTTTAGATTAGTGTTTTGATGGGACCCCTGAGTGATAGAATGAGCGGTTCTTGTACCTGCTTTATGACTGTTTTCCTCTTATGGGGTTGCTGTGTCCTGTTCTTTTCTAATGAGAGTCAAATCAGGAGTGCATCTGGAGGGCGGGGAGTGGCTGGGATGAGAAGAGGGAGGGGAAACTACAGTCAGGATATAATGTATGAGAAAGAATCTTTTTTCAGTAAAACGAAAAATAGGGGAAAAGAGAGGAATTGTCTAAAGATCACAGTGAATAGTGACCCATTTTTACATTGTACAGTACTCACTTCCTTGAATATTTACATATCATCCCTCCCAATTTCTTTACCTTTTAAACAACTTAATATTTTGTAAATTATTTGGAAACTACAAATGCACTTTGATTTGGCAAGTTTAAAGCCAAGCCTTGAAATACATGTAGAGAAACATGTGGCGTGGGACAATATCGCCCCCTACAGGTCTTTAGCATGCTTTGGGCAAGACATGCCCCACTCAATGGCCAGAGACTGTCCTCCATCTTGAATTGGGCCTGTCCTCTGATTTCAAAAAGACTGGCAACACAGTAACAAGTCATTTGGTCCCTGTATAGTTGTCATCTTTCATGAAGCTACTGATCTGGAGCTACTCCCGGAGGATGGAGATTGGGGAGAGCCGTCAGTGCCCGGAAAAAAAAAAAAAAACACTTGAGTGAGACCCAAGTATGCACTCAGTAAGACAGTGGACAGAGATCAGAGTCACCGAGCCTGACTCTACCCCACCTCACCTTGTACCTAGAAACGGTGTCATCAGGCTGCTCACTAGGGATTAATTCTTAGACGAGATGTTCTGGGCTGGCTCGAGGACCATCAGTGGGAAGGGACAGAAGGGTAGAGGAGTTGGGCCGGGAGAGCAGCTAGAGCCCCAGACCTGAGGACTGTCTGCTTCGAGTGTTTTTCTCTTTCATCCCAAGTTGATTCAAAACTGTCTTCTTGATTTAGGGGTCATTCTTCTTTTCTTATTCTCTGATGCATTTTCTGTGGCCCCATCACAGAAACAAGCAGAGCTCCCAAAGCAGTCAGGCTATTCTGTGAATCATCGTGGCAATGTTCTGGAAACATAAGGGCCATAGCCTCACCTCTAGAGTGTTAGTAGAGACTCCCAAGTACCTTCTCTGCCCTCAGTGAATGTGGGCCTGGCAGAGGGGACACTCATACGACAACGCTGCTCAACAGTTGCTCATGATGGCAAGGCAGATGATGATACCAGTAGGTGCTGCTTCCATACCAACGGGGACTGATCCAGGGACACTACATAGAACATGTGAGCCATGCCTCATGGGCTGGGTGCACACAAACTCAAAGCATTCCAGGTAGGGAAATCTCATGGGCCAAGGAGATAGCCTTTGCTAAGGTAGATTGAACTTGATAGCCTTGTATGAAAACACACAAACAGCATTTATAAGCTTCTCATCTGAGATGACTCAATAGCCTGTTTCTGTGTCAGCTTGCTGGGGAAAATGGATCAGCCGTTCCCCCCAAAGAATTACTGCCTCGCAGAGACGGAGCCATCACGGATAATAAACTGGGGTAACTTATGAAATGCAACATCTGTTCTGAATGCCTAAGCACCGGGGCGTGTTCAGACATCCATTTCCCCTCCACACTCTGGCTGCTGCAAGAATGGGCTGAGAGTGAGTCTGGAAGGCTCATTTCTTTCCAAGAAAAAGGTTCATCACGGCTCTCCAGCTTGTATAATTGTTTTGGAACATTTCAGACAAGAAACTAAAAGAGACAAGAAGGAGGAAACGATGAAGGAACAGAAGAAATGGTGAGAGTCAGTACAGCCAGGAAACATCAAGACATGGAGTTTATTGCTGAGTCAACAATGCTTTCACTAATTAACCCAAATAAACAAAGCTATAAATAGCTTACTTCGATTACTTCTATGTAGACAGAGGATACACTGTAAAACACATAGCCTTCCTAGATTTAGCATCTGAGCAACTTCCCAGATATTTGAGAAAATAAAAATGCAGACTCATTGAAGTTTTGCTTTTTATTAGTTTTTACATATATTATTTATGGAGAGAGAGAGAGAGCGCGCGTGTGTGTGAATATGAGCAGGCACGCATGTGCCAGAGCACACTTGTAGAGGTCAGAGGACAATTGTGGGAGTCAGTTTGTTCTCTCTTTCCATCACGTGTTCTGGGGATCAAACTCAGGTAGTGAGGTAAGGTGCCTTTACCTGCCATGGAGCCATTTCACTGGCCCCAGAAAGCTTCATTTTAGAGGCTAAACTGAAACAGAGAATTCTTCAGTGACTTTCTCCTAAATTGGAATAAACTCGTCATCAGAATGCTGAGTCTTTCTCCTCTGAACCCCGATGGTCACCAGTCTCCCCACTCAGCGTTTCCTTCCCATCTCATGGTTTCTCAGCTTGCCAATCCCTTTATCTGGGATGACCTTCTGCCGCTGGGCATGCCTTGCCTTTTCTGGCCTCCTTATTTCTTCCTTAACTTCCACAGCCTCAAACAAGTTATCAGTTGTTCCATTCATTAATTTCTTACCATGCCTGGGAATGCTTTTGTTAATTTGGCTGTTTACTTTTGACTGTCTGAAACTAGAAGGTGAGCAGGATGAAGGCGAGGACTTGGTCTATCTTGTGCAACCCTGTCTCCTGCTCTCTGATCAGCCTATGTCATACAGAAGAGTCCTTACAGTGAACCAGATGGACTTGTGACCTTCTTTGATCAATTGTGGATGAAGCAATGTACTGAAATTTTGAGTTTCTACCACTAGGCGGCAGAAGAAAGTTATAGTTACTTGTGTGCTGTTAGAATTCACTCGATTTCACTTGATCTCTTCCTATTCTAAATTGTTCTCAGATGTACCATTGAAATTCTTTAATTATAAATTATCTCCATAAGAACATTCTTCTTTATTAGGATAGACAATGTGGGTCAGTTAAATGCAAATTTTAAAGGCAACATTTCTTCAAGGAAATTTAATAAAAGGATAAATTTTATTTAAGGTTTACAGAACCATAATTTAGACACACAAAATTTGCCCACTTTAATGCATAATTTCATGAGTTTTGATATTTCCATGGCAACACAAAGGCCTTTCTTGGCCTTCTGTGGTACCGTGGAGCCCGCTACCTTAGGTAGCCCCTGGGCTGTCACACAGGTTCGCCTCTACTGGTCTCCACTTAGGCTTCTCACCTGAGATCCTTCCTGTCTCCTCGCTTTCACTCTGCACAGTGTTTCTGAGATGGACCCATGTTGTCGGTAAAGAGTTTATTCCCAGATAAGTTTTACCCCTTCCTAGCCTTTGATGGCAGGTGACTCACAGGCTTTCTCAAGCTCCTCAGAAGACGGGTGGCTTCTTTTGAGGTGAGGTACTTCCTGCTGACTGCAAGAGCCAGCCTTGTTGACAGGACCAGTCAACATGATGCTGGCCATGCTATTTCCTCACTAAGGAAGCTTGGGTACCAGTTGGTGTAATTCACCCTGCTCTCTTGGTTCCAGCTTGGATGATCACACCGCTTGACTCAAGAGGGGAACATTGATTAAGAATGTGAAATGTTGGGACTGGAGAGATGACTCAGAGGTTGAGAGCACTGGCTGCTCTTCCAGAGGTCCTGAGTTCAATTCCCAGCAACCACATGGTGGCTCACAGCCATCTGTAATGAGATCTGGTGCCCTCTTCTGGCCTGCAGGGATACATGCAGACAATAAAAATCTAAAGAAAAATAAGAATGTGAAATGTTAATATCTCTGGTAAACAGCATCTCGCCTGGGCTTCTGGTACCATACAGGAACTGCCTCCCCAACTCTCTCCTTTCATTTCCTTTCTAACAATTTGTTTAACTCAGCTCTTTAGTCACTGGATGCTAGAGCTTTGGAAAGGAAAGGGAAGGTTTGCATCAAAGATTTCATTTGTTTATGAAGATCAATTAATTAAAGATTATTTTATGTGTATTTGGTTTTCGAGTGGGGAAGGTGCACATGTCTGGAGGACAGAGGAAAATCCCAAGTGTCATTCCTCCACAGACACCACTCACTTTGTTTTTTGAGACAGGATCTCTCTCGAGCACAGGTTAGGTTAGTCTGGCTAGCCAGTGAGTCCCAGGGGTCTGTCTGTCTTCATGTCCCCACACACCAGGTCTGTCTCTTGGACTCTGAGATTTGAACACGGTTCTTTTGCTTGCATGGAAAGCACTTTACCAACTCAGAGGCCACAGCTATTTTCTTGTTGCTGTGCTCAAGTATCTTAACAAGAAAACTGCACTAGCTAGCTTTGTGTCAACTTGACACAGGCTAGGTCATTTGGGAAGAGGGGCTCTTAACACCTCTATAAGAAGCAGCTGTAGGCAAGTCTGTAGGGCATTTTCTTGATTAGTGATTGATGTGGGAGGGCCTAGACAGGATAAGAAAGCAGGCTGAGTGAGCCTTAATGAGCAAGCCCGTAAGCAGTGCTCCTCACGGCCCCTGCTTCACTTCCTGCCCTACCCTCCCTCAGTGGTGGAGTGTGACCTGAGAGCTGTGAGCTGAAAGAAACTCTTTCCTCCCCAAGTTGTGTTTTATCATAGCAACAGAAACCCTAAGGCAGCAATTTAAGGAAGAAAGGGTTTATTTTGGCTAACAGGCCCAGAGGGATACAGTCCATCATGGTGAGGAAGACAGGGCAGCAAGCAGGGAAGGTGTGGTGGAGGGGTGGGAAGCTGGCTGGTTACATGATGTCCACATACAGGCTGCAGAAAATAAATAAGAAGGAAGGCTTGACTATAAAATCTCTTTTCAAAAGCAATAAGAGTTTGTTTTGGAGCCAAATGGGCTCCAAATGGCCTGGGAAAAAAGAATCTGGCTTCTCCAAACACCCTTTTCCACCCTGGTAACAGTTGCATGAAACTTGTTATAGTAACAGAATAAAGAAAGTTATACATTAAGGTATTCTTTTATAGGATGCAGATACTATCTAGTGGCATTATTAGCCTGTGGATTGGTAGAAGAGAGAGGTCTATACTGTGCATTCCAAAAGAATTTCCCTAACAGTTACAAGGATTGATTTTAGATCAAGCACAGAGGTGAATGATGGATGACTGTTTAAAAGGCTAAAGACAACCCACGATAATTTGGCTCTGGATCTTCTGCGACATTCTAGCTCTCCAAAATCACAGACTTTAGTTGTTGATCGGCCTTGTAAAATTTTTAACATAGTAGCACCACTCCTACCCCACTAGAATTCAGGACAGAATGAACTAGTTCCTCAGAGCATGTGGAGGTATGTGATTAGCATAGCACTGGACGGCTTCTCTTTCCACTTAACTGAAGGGATTCGCCTCATTAGAGGAAGAAGCAGTTTACGTAGGCTCACAGATCTACTTACTGGGTGCTGCAGACTTCTCTGGTGCAGCAGCTGGCTACATTCTCACAGCAGGGATGTATGTCATGGTGACAGGAGTTTGGTCACATGGTATCTGCAGTCAGGAAGCAGAGAGAGATAAACGGCGGTACCCACACACTTTCTCTCTTTTCTTTAGTTGGGGATTCCAGCTCATAAAATTGTGTCACCCACATTTAAGGTAGGTCTTCTAAACTCAAAGCAATCCAGAAACTCAACACATTTGCCCACAAGCTGATTGTTAGATGATTCTAGATCTTATCAGTTACCATCAACAAGTTCTCCCCTTTTCAATTTGACACCCAAACACATCACTTTAAAACTATAACCTTCCACTTTTATTTTTATAAGCTCATAACAAAAAACACACACCCAAGCCAACTCCAAACACCCCCATAGTCTTTAACAGTTCCAACATTGTTCAAAAGTGTAAGTGCAGAGATCTTCAGAGACGCAGGTAAACAACGGTGAGGCCTATGACATCAAATAGAAAGTTACATATTTGCATCCTACAATGGCATGGAGTACACGTTCCCATTCCAAAAGGGGAATGAGGACATTGTAAGGAAAGATCAGACCAAAGCCAGACGGAAGCCCAGAGGGCGAGCCCCAAGCTGTGTTTGGCATTTGAGGTTTGTGACTGGGGTCACCTAGGATCCAAATGGTGTGGGTAATCTCCCCTATCCATCTCTGATGCCTGCTGCACATCTAGCCTGTCCTGTGGGCTGACTCCTCTTACATCATGCAGCTATCCTTGGCAGACATCTTAGAGTGCTGGCATCTCCAGCATCCTGGGAGCTCCACTGCAATTTAGAAGCTTTACCTTCCATGCTGTGAGATGAACTCAGAGCCTCTTTCCAGGGACCCAACCCTGCCCCACATGTCCTAGCTTTAGTCAGCTTCCGTGACCTTGGCAAAAGTCTCACCCTTGTACTTCTCATGTCTACAGAATCAGAACCATATTGATGATGCTGCCAAGTTCTGCTGCCAGCCTGGTCCCCTTTGACCACACGTGTACTGGTCCCCGGGAAGCACTTCTATGCGGGTGTCAGGCTCTTTCTTTTGAAATGAATTTGCATGTTCACAGGTGTTATACAGGGGAGCGAACCTTGTTAAGAGATAAGAGTAAAACTCAGTGCAGAGTGAATTGTCAGCCTGGATCAGACTTCAGAGAATCTAATAACAGGCAAAAAGTTTCCTGATGTAAAACAATCCCTATTGCATGAGGAAGTGTAATTACATTGAAGCTCAACACAGGGTGCATGACATTTCTTCCAAGAAATGTCTAGAGACAGGCTATCTGTGCTAGTTTAAGAGCTTAAGGGTCTGGTCTGGTCTCGGTCACACAGATGGCATAGAGTCATTTGGGCTGTTAGCCTACTCTGGTCATGCTTGGAAGAGCAGCTTGGGGAAGCTTCTGTCTGTAAGGGTCACTTAGTTTACTTGTCACCTCCAGTACTGGTTGTAGAGCTTGATGTGGCCTGGCCCAACAGATAATGCAGATCACCAGGCTGTTAATCACTCCCAACTCTTAGCTTTCTGGATGGAAGAACAGGGTTTTCATCTTTCCCATTGGAAAGACAGTCCTGTATGTTTAATATTCCTGCTTTGTCTGGAGATCTGTGGGCACAAGTACTTTCATGCTATGCTCCCAACAGTTGGAGTCTTTAGGGCACATTTCCTATTGTCCCAGTGCAGAGCACAAGCTTTCTCTTTAATCTCTTTAAAAATTACAGCTGCTTTCCCTGCACCCTCCTTGTTTGATTAATACTTTCCTGATTCAGCTAGTAAGTCACATAGTAACAAATTCTCTTTCATATCTGTATGCCATGAATACTGTCTGTTACCATTTTAAATAATTGGAAAGCTATTTGAGATATCTCATGATAACTAAAAAACAGATTAAAGTAAAACCATGTCACAATTAATCATTTTTCTTTATGGACAATTATTTCTTCAAACAGTAAAATGCCTGCTTACAGACAGCATAACTAAATGGTGGTAAATATTGGTCAGATCAAACCAAGGAAGCAGCACTGTTGGTCTCGCAGACATGGTGACTCTCAGCTATGTTTAAGTGCTTGTAAGGAAATCTCACAATTGGAGTGATGGTTTTCCTCACAAGTGTCGTGAATATTTTTCAGCTCTTTGTCCTGAATTTCCTGCCTGATAACTATCTTCTTTCAAGAAGATAAGGCACTACAAATAATAAATCTGTACTGAAGCATTTATCTTAAAAAGTTCACACACTACCTAGCAAACCTGACATCTACAGAAAAAGTAGAGACATTAAGACTGATTAATGAGGAAACCAGTGATAACACATTTGGGGACACATCACCTTCTGCCTGTCTCCTGAGTTCTGGGGTTACAGGTTTGGACCAGGAAGCTGGGCTATGATGCTTCTCTTCATAAAGATTTGTTTTCCTATCAATTTTCTTCTTTTCTCTCCCTGCTCTCCTCCTTGCTGCCTCCATCTCTCTCCCATGCTCTTCTCTTTCTTCCCTACTGTCTTATTTCTGCATCTAATTTTCCACAATGGAGGCAATTGCTTGTGGGATTATTTCCTGTCTACATCCTGTTTAGACCTTGTGCCCCGTGAATGCAGGAACTAACTTTTACATTGTATTTATGTTTTTCTTTCAAGAATGAGCACTCTCAGGTCCCTGGACGTGCTTGCCATGTTGCCAGTAAGGCACAATATGATTAAGCACTACATGCCTGTGATTTTTTCTGTTCTTCTTGACCATGCTGGTCCAACTTTGAAACACCCTGGTTATGCAATCCACACCAAAACTCCACTGCCATTCTATGTATGGTTATCGGTCACTAGAACTTTCTCTTTTAAGAAATGTATTAATATCATCATTAGTTATTTATTGGGTTGCTTGACTTAGAGGCATTTAGTGGGGTTTTACATACTCTAGATATTGATCCCTTTTCTGAAGTATAACTATAAGGATTTTCTCCCATCCTTCAGGCTGTCTGCCCACTCTGTTGATAGTTTGTTTTGCTGTGCAGAAGCCTTTAAATTTGTGTAATCTCATTTGTCAGTTGCTGCAGCTGTTTCTTGCACTACCAGGGCTGTATTCAGAATGTGGTATCTATACCTATGTCCTGAACAGATTCTCTATACCTTCTTTTAGCAGTTTCAGTGTTTCCAGTTTTAAATTAAGGTCTTTAACCACCCAGTTTAAAATGGCTTTTATGTAGAGAGAGAATATGGACCTAATTTCATTCTTCTGCAGGCAGGAAAAAATCCAGTTTTGCCAGCATTCTTTGTTCAAAAGGCTGGGTTTTTTTCAGTGCACATTTTTCTGACACTTTTGTCAAAAATTAAGCATTCACAAGTGTCTTCATAATAGCCTCAAAGAAAATAAAAATTCCAGGGAAAAACCCTAACTAAGGAAGTAAAGGACCTCTACAATGAAAACTTTAAACATTTAATGAGAGAGATAGAGAAAGACATTAGAATACCAAAAGATATCCCATGCTCATGCATCAGTATATTTCATATTGTGAAAATGAACATTTTGCCAAAATCTATTTACAAGTTCAATGCAATGCCAATCAAAATGTTCACCTCATTCTTCCTAGAAACAGGACAAATTATCCTAAAATACATATGAAACCACAAAAGACCCCAGAGAGCCAAACAATCCTGTGCGAAAACAACATTAGTGGGATTATCATTCTAGACCTTAAGGTATATTGCAGAGCCATGGTAATAAAAACAACATGGCATGGCACAAAAACAAAAACAAAAACAAAACAACCAAAAACCAAAAACCAAAAAAAAAAAAAAAACCTGACATGTAAACCAAAGGAATAAAACTGAAGGCCCATACATGAGTACATGTAACTTGAGCCATTGACAACCAAAAACATAAGCTGTAGAAACAAAGCGTCTTCAACAAATGTTGCTGGAAAGACTGGATTTCCAGGTGCAGAAGAATGGCACCAGACCTGCATGTACCACACAGAGATTAACTCCAAATCAGTCAAAGACTTAAAGGGAACCCTGAAACTGCTAGAAGAAAACATAAGCAGTACCCTATATGATGAGGGTTTAGGAAAGCACCAACAATTGACACGTGGGACTTCATAAAACTAAAAGTTTCTGCACAGCTAAAGAAACAATCAACCAGATGAAGAGGAGCCTGCAGAATGGGAGAGGATCATGGGCAGCTATACATCTGACACAGGACTGATACTCAGAATGTTCTAAAGAATTCAGAACAAAGGATCAAACAACAACAACCTCAAACAACTCTTTCAAAAATAGAAAACCGAGCATAAAGTTCTCAGAAGAAAAAACTAATGGTGAAGCAGTATCTCAAAAATGTTCACCATTCCTAGTAATCAGATAATGAAAATGTGGTACATATACACTCTGGAGTAGAGCTCATCAGCAAACAAACAACATTGTGAACTTAGCAGGTAAATGAATAAAACTAGAAGAGTGAGGTAACCCAGCCCCAGAAAGACAAATGTCACATGTTCTCTCTTAACTGAGGTCCCTAGCTCAAATTTTTCAGATATGCGTGTGACTCCTGGAGTAACTGCAGAAACCAGGAATGTAAAAAGGGACCATGTGAGGGTGGAGGAGCATAGAGAGGGTATCAGGAGTCATCCGATCAGGGAAACGGGAAAAGTGGGGACTCTGATTAGGAAGGAGGAGAGGGGTAAGCACAGAGGTAGAGAGTAGGGTAAGATAACAGTAAAGATATCTTTAAAAAGTCACAAGCAATTGTCTACCTCAGAAAACACGTAATACATACAAGTTATACATATGTAGTTTAAATGAAACCTCATCTGGGCTGACAATGCTTCCTCCAAGACCCAAAGACCACTTAACAAAAAACCCCAACACCCAGCTGAGAAGCCCTCTGTTGAGCTATTGCTCAGTGTTGTCACAAGAGACTCCGGAAAGCATTACAACTTATAGCTATTGCCCTTGGTCGCCCCTGACAGGTAGAAGGTACATTCTTATCACAGAAGATGTTGTATGTTTTAGACACAAGACTCATCGGTTCCTGAGCTGCAACTCACCTGAAAGTCTTCTCCCCGAGGACTAGCTTATGGTGCCAGAAGGAGGCATGAAAGCTTCTGAATGAGGGGAACAAACAGCAGTTCCACCCAGCTATGATGCCTTTGAAGCACACACACAAAAAGAATGATCAGTATGGCATGATAACCGTAAGGGCGCAGTAATGGCATGGAGGTAATCAACAGTGCTCTATTTGAACTTAAGACCCACACAGCAAGAGGAAAATCATGCTGCTACTGAAAACCTAGCCAACTACTCAGGGCCAATAAAGTCAGGGTTCTTGGAGATCTGCAACTGACACTTTGTCGCACCTGCTGTGCGGCCTGCATCCGAGAATGTAGCGAGGTGGTCGGGATAGATGACACAGACCGGTCGGTTACTTTAAGAAAACTTTATCTTCCCAAGTCAGCTTAGGAGGAGACCCCAGTCCGCTTAGGAGAGAGCTCTCAGGAGAAGTCTCTCTAAGAAAAAGGAGCTTCCCTTTTTAAGGACTTCTGCCATTCATCTACATACCATTCTTTCCAGACTTCTCACCCTCCTGGCTGGTGGTTAATCTCCGGCCCCAGAATCAGGGAGACACAGCAGGGAAACAGGAAGAGACATCTAGCCGTAGGGGGTGTCAAAAGCATGGTATTTCAGTGAGCAAGCCCTTATCTGAGCCCTATCAAGAGCTTTAGCACTGAATTGTTTTCAGTAAACATCGCACAGCTGCCTGCTCCCAGGCCAAAGGGGAAGTGGGTTTCTGCTCAAGGTCTGGTGTCCCCACAACACTTAACTAAACCAGCATAATCCATAACTACGTTCTAAATAGTTGTCCTTATACTTGCAGATAAGTATAGCTCTCCTCCTCATCAAGGAAACTTCTCTTTGCAACAGAGCCTGCCACAGAAAACCACAACCAATCAAAATACAGAGTTGTGGAGCTGAGTCCCAAGAGCTATGCCTACAACATAACTCCTACACCTAAGGTTCGGGGAACATTGTGGAAGAGTGAGCAGAAAGATCATTAAGAACCATAAGATCGGAGAGGTTGCTGTGAGATAAGTCTTACCAACATGACTGCCTAAACAAGAGCTAAACGAGGACAACAACAGACATGCTAAAGTGGGTGGGGAAAACCCAGGAGACCTCAACCCCACATAAAGACCTACAGGCAACCAAGGAATGCTGAGAGCAGGATAAACAGTATTACCCAGGGAAGAGCACAATCACTAGTTTTTCAAAATACCAAATGGTCAGCTCTGAAAGCATTCACACAAGTAACATTATACAGACAGCAGATTGGATCTATGCATTTCAGAATATATGTATGTAACAACAATTAATGAAAAAAGATGCCATGAATTGAGAGAGAGAAAGGGGAAGCATTTGGAGGGAAGAAAAGGGAGACTGTAATTATAATACCAAAAAACGAAATAAATACGTTTTAAAAATTAGGTGCCCACAGCTGTGTGGGCTTACCTTTGGGGCAAGAAGAATAAAGTTATATCATTTGCTGGTAAATGGATGCAACTGGTAATAATCATACTAAGTGAATTAAATATCATATTTTCCTTCATTTTTGGTTCATAAATTTCATATAGATACATAAAATTATGCATGTATATATGACATGAAAGTAACAGTGAAAGTGTCTTGGAGAAAGGAAACAAATGACAGGGTGAGGCAGGGTGTAATGTATGACAGGGAACGTTCTCAAAGTACATATGTGCATGAAAATGCCCTGATGTGAACAGTACCATGTATAATGAATCAATAAAATCAATAAAAAACCAGTGTCATGAATATAACTTATTTTGAAAGGAATTATCATGATAATTAATTTTTCATATTGCCCCAACTCTAGGCTGGGATCAGGCCAGGGCTTCATTCAACTCCTCAGAGAAGTTTCTTCTTGCAGTAAATGACAGTTAACACAGTGACACAACTGGACAATGTCTGGAGAGTGAGACATTTTGGAGCACTCAGCCCTAAATGAGATGTTTTTTATATAATCCTGTCCTCAACGCTCAAAGATCCATGTGGAAGAGAAGTGTGAAGGGCAGAAGTGGTGGATGACACCAAGGAAACAGACACAACAGAACAGAAACATGTATGAACTCATGGAGATTGACAGCAGGTGCATGACCCTCATGGACTGAAACCAGACAAAAATCCCAGCACTGAGAAAGGGAAGTTGACTAAAGTTCAACACCTAATCAAGAAGCTATTTGCAACTGGTAGCTACTGGGAGAAGGAAAGTCAATTTTCTCAAATGGAGTGTCACTGTATATATCAATCACCCTCCAGAGCAGGCCCATGCCCAAGAGCTGTTGGCGAACACAAATGGACTCCATGGCTTTTTCTGTGGCCTTCCCTTTTCTTTTCTTCCATTTTCCTTCCTTCCTTCCTTCCTTCCTTCCTTCCTTCCTTCCTTCCTTCCTTCCTTCCTCTCTCCCTCCCTTCTTCCCCTCCCTACCTTCCCTCCTTCCTTCCTGTCTATCTTTCTTTCTTGTTTTCTTTTGTCTCATTGAGTTTTATTTTTTCTTTATTTTGTTTTGAGAGAGAGGACAGAGATAAGAGAACAAGAAGTTGAGTGGATAAGAAGGTGGGGAGGATATGGGAGGAGTTGGAGAGTGGAAAAAATATGTTCAAAATATATTGCATGAGTAGACAAATAAATCCCATATTCGATTTATTTTCTGTTGGAACACAGTCCAAGAATGGAATTGTATGAGTTTTCTGGGTGCTTGTGAGAAAACTCCAAGAAAACAGACGTGAGTCTGTGACCTCAGTTTCTTTAGAACACAGAATTGTTCTTGGATTATGTTTTCAGGTATAACAGATGGGAGTGACTTTACTTCAGCTGTTGTTATTCATATGTCCCTCTGGAAAAACATGTTCATTGATACATGGGGCTTGTCCTTGTGATTGTAAACTTTACCTGGGTGACTCCTAACCGGCAGAGTATAAATTGTCTGATGCTCTGAATAATGTTAGCTATTACATGAGACTTTAGTCCGCCTCATTTTTAGGCTCCACTCAACCAGGTTCATGCCACCAACTAGAGCAGTAAACACTTTTTCCTAAGATAATTCTAGTATTTCTGCTCTAGAGAACTTTTTTGAAATTTATTATTTTAAACTATGTATACATGTGTGTGCTGTGGTGGCGGCAGTATGTGTACAGGAGTGCAGGTGCCCACAGAGGCAGGGATGTCAGATCTCCTGGAGCTGGAGTTACAGGTGGTTGTGAGCTGCTTGAAATAGGTGCTAGGACTCAAACTCACATCCTCTGAAAGAGCAGCACGTGCCCTTCAGCACTGGGCCATCTCTCCAGCCCCTCTTAATAAGCTTGCTCTACAATGTCCATCATCTACAGTCACATAAACCTGTTCTTACCCCAGAAGATAGCTATTCAGATTATACCCCAACCTCTTTATCCATGCAGAATAAGTTTGAGTTATCTTAAATTTTAACAAATCTAAATTTTTATAACTTCATCACTTAATCATCTAATAAAGACATTTCTCTTCATTCTAATGCTTTTTTCCCCCACTGATCTAGGGATACAATGCAGTGGTACAGTGTCTGCTTGGGTTAATTCCCAGTACTGGGCAAAAGCGGGGGTGTGGACATTACCACGACCTGCCTGGCTTTGGGGCTGACAAGGGAATGAAGGACAGACATATACAGAAAAGCTGGGATCAGGTGGGTGGTGCTCTCTGTTGGAAGCACTCCAGCGGCCTGAAAATTCAGTATGTTTATATATACTGCTGATCCAGGAGGTGGGTTTAGAGTCCACGGCTGATCAAGGAAATGGGTTTACAGTACATGGCTGATCCAGGAGGTGGTTTTTATATGCACAGTTGAATTGGGAGGATGTGGTTTGCTTATCTCAGTAGGAGGTCTCTGTGGGGGAACAGTTTCAGGCTGTGATCTTCACATGCTGTGGTTGACAGTTTCTGCATATACTGGTTTAGCTGAATGTCAATCCACCATAACATCCCTGGACCAGAAGGCTTTGCCATTTCTGTGTGTCTGAGGTATTGGGGTGCTTAGCATCACTGTGCTCATGTCGACAATACACGTTCACATAGCACTTCGTTCCTCACAAAAGCTAACATGTTCCTTTGCCCTTGTATTTTTATCATTTTTTGTTGTGGTTGCTTTGAGATAGGGTCTCACTGTTGGGGAAGTCCTGTGTATATGTCAATAAAGCACTGTTGGCCAATAGGGAAGCAAGATAGGTGGGACTAGGAGTCCAGGAGGACTCTGGGAAGGAGAAACACAGGAAGTCGAGATGTAACCGCCATGGGGTAGGAAGCCCGAAAATTTCTCCGGTAAGAGAAATACTTAGATTAAAAATTATGGGGTAAATACTTAAGTCAGAGCTAGCCAGTAAGAAACAAGCAAGGCCAACAGCTTCATAATTAATATAGCCTCCTGTGTGTTTATTTGGGACTGATGCGGCTCTGGAACCAGGCTGGCGGGAAGGCTTTCCCTTTACATCTCACTATGTAGCTCAGGCTGGCATTGAACTCAGTGACTTCTCTGCCTCAGTCTCTTGAGTATTGTACTTACAGGAATGAACCACAAGGTCATCTCCCTCACTTTTATGATAAACATTTTTACTAGCATTTCTTTAGGAAAGGAGGATTATGAAACTAAGCTAGGCAGAATAAGTCATTGGTATGCTAAACAATTATGATAAAGAATGGAGGTAATTTTAGAGTTCTGAGTAGATGATAGGGACTCACCCACATGATGAGACTAAGCATTAAGGTGTTCTAAATCGAAATATGTTCAGATTTAATTTTAGAAAAGCTGTTATCATGGATTATTCACCAGGCAAATAAAGTGATAAATTACCTTCCTCTCTAGTCAACCATATTACTTCATTTTCCATGAAATGAATTTTAATGTAGCTCAAAGCAGCTTTATTCTCAGAGGCATTAGCAAAACCCCACCAGAACTCTCATCTTTATTATAAACCATCAGTAAAATTAATCATTAAGACTGAGTCCACATCTCAGAGGCAGAGTGCTTTGCCTAACATGTAAAAGGCACTGAGTTCGATGCAAAAACAAAAAGCAAAACATCAGCAAAAATTTTGAAGTGGAAACAAGCATGTGTATTTTTTAAATATCCTGTGGTCATCAAAAGAGAAAATAATATCATTTGTACAGATAATACTGAACTGGGTATTTTAAATGCATATTGTTAAAATAAGAAAAAATCTTTGTACCTAGAAGGTAAGAAGACACATTAATCATTGACTGGTAAAGTTTTTCTTCAAAGAGGTATTTTCTTCTGTGGGAGAAGCGGATGCCTGGAATCAGTCAAAGATCTTGTGAATGTTAGGCAAGTTGTATCACTAAGCTGCACACCCATCAGGGAAAATTTGAAATGAAAATATGCAGTAAATCTTATCAGAACCTTAGTGTTTACTGAATTCCATGTACTAGCCACTGAAAAATATGCAACACCTGAGGCAGATTCTATTAGGCATAGGACGCAGAGATGAACAGCATGGAGGAGGCCTCCTCGTGTATTTATAGTCCAAGGGATGAGATACAATAGATACACAACTACCAACTTGTTCACTTACCGGCAAATATTCACTGAGGTCTGATCATGTGCCAGGCACAGTTCTAGGCATTTTGAATGTAGCAACACCTGATACTAGTAAGAATTTTCTACCCTCAGGTTGGTTAATGTCTAATTGTGATAAGTGCTACAGAGGAAAATGCAAGTTGCCAAGGAATCTACCCAACTTATCCAACACACACCCTATATAGCTAGCCTAAAAACTTGCTCAAATGCATTTAGAATGGGGTGCGAAACTGATCCTTGCACTTTTTCTTAGAATGAGTTCAGGCTGTACTAGATTATAAAGCCTGAGCTTGGTGTGGGAGAAATGGATTTTTGTACTTTGTACTTATGTATAATATGTAACTGACAAGGTACACTTGGCCACTTAAAGGTCTCTATCTGGACTGAGCTCCATGTGGCACTATGCCAGTGCTGTATGCATGTGTGTTAGGAGTTGACTTAGGGATACTTCTGCACTGCCAGAACACCTAGTAAGAGCTCACTGCCCAGACCTTATCATCTTCTGCAGGTTGCATTTTACAGTAGACGCTGGCCTTCTTGGTCTGTCTTAAGTGCAAGAACATCTTGGTTGCTCTGACTTTGTTCTATTTGATATTTGTGTCAGTGGGATATATGCCTCATAGTCCATCTTCTTATAAATACTATCAAAATGCAGTGGTTGTGTAGCTTAATGTTGTATAACTTTTTTACATTGAATTCATTGCCTTTCATATGTTAGGCAAGCCTTTTTCCTCTGAGATACACACTTATTCATACCAATCAATAGATTCAACAAATGGTATATTATGTAGTATGGACATACTAATTTAAAGTGACAAGCAAATTTTTTTTTGTTTTTTGGTTTTTATGAGACAGGGTTTCTCTGTATTTTTTTGGAGGCTATCGGTCCAGCCCGGCCTCGAACTCACAGAGATCCGCCTGCCTCTGCCTCCCGAGTGCTGGGATTAAAGGCGTGCGCCACCACCGCCCGGCCGGTGACAAGCAAATTTTAAATAACTTTATATTATTTCCCATTTGTAATTTTACTATGATAAAGTTAAACTCTTTTTTATGTAGACAGAAATAGGGAGACAATGAGGAATGTTCTTCTGTATGCTGTGACTATATGTTTCTCTTATTGGTTGATGAAAAAAAGCTGTTTCAGCCAATGGGTTAACAAAGTAAAGCCAGACTAGAAATCTGAACAGGGATAGAGTGAGGTAGCAGGCAGAGTTGAGAAGATGCCATGTAGCCACTGGGGAGTCAAGATGCCAGGGCATCTCCACTGGTAAGCCAATGCCATGTGGTGATACACAGATTAATAGAAATGGGTTAATAATTGAGAGAGCTAGCCAGTAAGAAGCCTACGCCATTGGCTAAACTATTATAAACAGATACTAAGCCCCAGAGTGGTTATTTCATTAAGAAGCTGTGGGGGCCCAGTGGGTGGAGACAAAGCTGTCCAGTGGGACTGAGATAGACAGACAGAGGAAGACTCCTTTAACAATGACTCATCAGGGAGCAGGAATGAGAGAAAGGAAAAATTAAATGTATGAGGGGCAAAGGAAATCTTTTACCTTGGAATCTCGTTAGTGTTTCCTGCTGAACACAAGAAGCTTCAACAAAACTGATAAACCCAGGATGCCTGCAGACATGACCTCCATTTTCCTGTAGATATCTCAAACAAGGGTATTAGAAAATAAAATAAACTATGTACTTAGAACAAATAGACTCTGCTGATTGAGAGTCGGTAGTCTGTGACCTGCAATTTAACTATGTTAGCATTCCTCTCTCGCCCCCAAATATAAACAATATACCTCGTGAAACTACGTTGTAATTTGATTAAAGGAAAACTCTTAAAGATAAGTAAACTAGCTCACACATTTTTACTTCATTTTTAAGCTTTACATAGTGTCGTGGAAGTATTAAACTACACAAAGTAGAGATGTTTTATTGAGGGGGGAAGTCACTTACATAAGAAGTCAAGAAATCCACACAGCCAAAGGTCTGCACACTGCTCTCCAGGATGCAGCCAGTATGCCCCCCCCAAAGAGTGAGTCTCCTCCCCCCTAGCTCTTTTATCCCCTGTACATTCTAAGTTACCTATGGCCATGCCCAAATGGGCGTGGACAGCGCTATGGGTACATAGATCTCTCCCTACAACATAGATTTTTCAACTTTGCTTAATCTTTAACCACCACACACACAAACACACACTGTAAAGACACCTAAACATGACTCCCTTTTGAGAAGTCTACACTCATATCTTGGGAGTACCATTTTTCTTAAGCTTCCCTTTCTCAATGCCCATTACTTTTGCCTTGGGTAGTAAATACCTGTTCTTAAATCTAAAGCATGTACTATCACTATCTCTATTTTGTAGCCCCTAACTTTGCTGCATTGCAACTCAGCCTAAAATTTTTCTCTGTGATGTAGTCAATGGCATGGTTTTATCTGAGTGAAAGTCAGTTAAGTGTGAACGCTTCAGGATGCTTGTGGCAGTGCTGGTTTAGTCTCTCATCCACCACTGATAAGAGTACACTCACATCTGTAAGGATTACACAAGCATTTTCATGGATGATCTGAAGGACATTGGAAACTAATTTTAAGGAGCAATCTCCCTAGCTGTCCTCTTGTCTATTTAGGCCACTGTAATAAAAATAACATACACTAGGTGGCCCATAAACCACAGACACTTGTTTCTCACAGATGAAAAGTCTAAGATCAAAACATGCACAGATTTGGTATCTGGTATGGTCTCCTTCCTCTTAAACATCTATTTTCTACTCCAGCATCACATGGCAGAAGGGACAGGTGTCTCTCTTGGATCTTACCTATAAGGACACTGTCTTAGGGCTGCTATGGCTGTGACAAAACACCATGACCAAAAGGCAAGTTGGGGAGGAAAGCATGTATTTATTTGGCTTACACTTCGACATTGCTGTTCATCACTGAAGGAAGTCAGATGGAAACTCAAACAGAACAGGATCATGCAGGAACTGATGCAGATGCCATAGAGGGAAGCTGTTTACTGGCTTGCTTCCCATAGTTTGCTCAACCCACCTTCTTACAGAATCCATGACCAGCAGCCTAGGGATAGCACCATCCACCATGGGCTGGACCATCCCCCATTAATCACTAATTGAGAAAATGCCTTAACAGCTGGATCTCATTGAGGAATTTCCTCAGCTGAGGCTCCTTCCTCTGATGACTCTAGTTTGTGTCAAAAGCATATGATTCAGTGACATAGGATCTATGTTTCTCTTTTCTGAGGCCTGGAATGCCCTGATTCTTTTTAACGAGACACAGCACACAAATGTCCCATGTTTTTAAAAAGTACCATTTACTGGATGGCGCATTTGAGGATGCTTACAAATAGAGGAAGAGACTAACTTTTCAAAATAGTGTTGAATATAAAATACGATGAAAAGGCCAGTTTGAATATTCTGATTGTTCTATAGATACTCTGGCTCTTAGAACTGTGAACCTAGCTTTACAGTGGTGATGGGTACTGATTTCTTATGTGCAAGATACTGTTCTGAACCCTTGACACGTCCCACTGTAGATGTGAGGCATCTTTGCTGAGGACATCCTAGTTTGAGGGGAGCCTGAGGTGACACCATGAGATTGCATTAAACAGGAGTGTGTTGGCTGAACTGATCCAATACAGGGATTCACACAGAGAGAATACTCAGCCTGCTTGCTGTTTTAGGCTAGGGAGAGGCAGATGAATCTCATTAATCCTGTCTCACCTGACTTGACTGAGGGAAGTACCGAAACAGAACACACTCTCTGGGCATGTCTTGGTTGTGAGTTCTCAGGCTGAAAACCCATTTACACTCAGTATCAGCAAGGAGGATACCTCAATATCATTTCTCCTTGATAGCTCTAACAATGACGGGACTTATGTCCATTTAGAAGGACATAACAATTTAAAAAGGAGCTCTCAGGTGTCCAGATGAATAAAGAATATAACATACAGAAGAGCATGCTAATTGAAAAGTGCTGGGAGTGTTCAAGTTTATAGAGTTGGACAGCATAAAATAATCCCAGAAATGTAAAACGTAATTTCAAATTTCAAAATGAAGTAGGAACGTTGAAGTAAAAAGTACCAGAGTGGGAAATCAATTATCTGCAAGATCAATGAAGGAAATCCCTTAAGACATAGTCACAATATAAAGAAATAAAAACAGTGAATGAAAAGTTATCCAACATGAAGGATAGATCTAGAAGAACTTATGTACATAGGATTTCATAGGAATAGCTGACATCTAGGGCTATATTGTTTTTTTCTTCTTTCAGACAAGATCTAAAATTTGTGATCCTCTTGACACAACTTCCCAGTGTTCTCTCTGTCTCTAGCTCTCTCTTTCTCCTCCCTCTCCCCATCCCTGTCTGGATTCCTATAGAAATCTTCACTTATGAAAGATGACAAAAGTAAAAATGTCATGAACATAAATAGACTTGAAGTTTTCAAATGAAAGTATTCCCAGTGAGCTAGCAGATTATAAGCTGTAAGATCTCTGGGTTTCAAAAATAACAAGTTTATCTGTTAAACTTTTTGATGAAGACCTCAGTGACTACAAACTTACTTCAAAGTCCCTATAAACTGTATGCTTTCCTCTAGCATCTTAACCATCAACTCCGCATAGTAATGGTTTAAAATGAAAAACTGTGGGCTGGGGTGATGGCTCAGTGGTTGAAGTGCTTGTTGACAAGAAAAAGGGAGTTCTGATTCCCAGGAACACTGCAGATGCTGGCAGGCCTGGGAGCCTGACTGTGAGTTCAGCCTAAAAAGGCAGAGAGGGGAACTCCCCAGAGCAAGCTATCCAGCTGTGCCAGAGAGATCTAGACTGGACTGAGCAATCCTGCCTCTGTCAATATGGTGGAGAGTAATGGAGGAAGACTCCTGCTGTCAATCACAGCTTCCACCTGCATGTGTACCGGCACACATAAGTGCACGCACACATATTTGAACATGCATACACCTATGCTTGCTCACCCCACAAACATACACATGAAGAGAAAGGAAAACATAATAAAATGTAAGCATTACCATGGGGGGGGCGGAACCCAGAAGGATGTAAGGAAAAATTTAAATTTATGCAGAGGGTAGAAGAAAGTCCAAAGATAGCATAATTAACATTTGTGACCACAATTAATTATATTAGCATAAGACTTCAGCATGCCACATTGGAAGCTATAGGATCCAGATGAAGTGGTGCACATCTGTAATTGCAGTATTTGGGAAGTTGAGACAGGAGAATCTTGAGTTTGAGATTATATACCTAAATTATATACCAAGCTGGAGGCCAGTTTATGCTACACTGTATACACTGTAACACTGTCTTAATAACAATAGTAAGTATTTATAGATATTTGAGAGAATAGCCTAGGAACCCTATGTAAAATTCAGAATGCCACTAATACATAAGAGCAGAGGAAAAAAAATTTAATGTTCAAATTATATATCTATATCCACACATGTGTATGTTTACATATCCTCCGTGTACTCTGTTACAGGGAACTCATGTAAAGAGAACACAGAGTAAGATGACTTGAAATAAGACCTGAAAAGAATCTTACAGAGGACACAGAACTGAGACAGTACCTAAGACACCCCCCCCAGCTTGACTTTATCATTCCAAACAATTCCTGCCCAAGGAAGTCACAAATTATCTAACTATTATTTCTGGCTTGGGAACAGAAAAGTACCTACAAAGGCCTTGCCAGAGTAAGCATTCCCTTTTAGACAATTGGTCACTCAATGGTTTGTGTTCATATGCACAGCTGTGCATGTGTGTGCAGGTGCATGCATGTGGACAGCAGGGGGCAGCCTTGGGTGTTTCATCTCAGAAGTCAGGCACCTTATCCTGAGACAGCTCTCATTGTCCCGGAGCTTACCAATTAGACTAGGTTGGATGGCCCAAAAGCCTAAGGTCTACATGTCTTCCCTTCACATATAGACATCTACTACTACGTCCCCATTTTTTACATGGATTCTGGAGATTCAAGTCCCTCCTTGGGCCCTTGATTGAACCATCTTCCCAGTCCCTCAACTGGTTTTGTCAAATGATTGTTTATCTTCCAAAGTTGATTCAGCCCACCCAATAATCCTAAACTGTACCCAAACTAAAGTTTTCCCTGCCACTAGCAGAACCCCATATTGTACACTGTAGGACCCAGCCTTTAAAACTGGATTCCTTAAATGCTGCAAATCACCTGCCCTTGATGCCCTATCCCAAGGCACATTAAAACTGTGTGCTCACAGCAGCCTCCCTTACCACAGTGTGCAGTATAGGAACTAGGCTTTGTTGTCATCTATTTTGGTGGCCTTTTGGAAGACCAACACCTGGCTGGTAGGAAATATTTTTAACAAATATCACAGAACATTAAAAAGAGACTTGAGCCGGGCGGTGGTGGCGCACGCCTTTATTCCAGCACTCGGGAGGCAGAGGCAGGTGGATCTCTGTGAGTTTGCGGCCAGGCTGGTCTGCAGAGAGAGTTCTAGGACAACTCCAAAGCCACAGAGAAACTGTCTCAAAAAAACAAGAGAGAGAGAGAGAGAGAGAGAGAGAGAGAGAGAGAGAGAGAGAGAGAGAGTTGAAAATTGAGCAATGGGGTTCTGGATGTAGGTCGGTGGCAGAGCATTTGACTGGCATACATGGGATCCTGGGTTTAAGATCACTATTGAGAGACAGAGAGACAGAGAAACAGAGAGAGAGAGAGAGAGAGAGAGAGAGAGAGAGAGAGAGAGAGAGAGAGAGAGAGAGAGAGAGAGAGAGAGAGAGAGGGATTTGGGAAGCTGGAGCAGGAAGACCACAAATTTAAGATCAGATATTAAGATTCTTTATGAAGAAATTGGGAAAAAACATGGCATGTGTACATATACTCACACATACATATTAAAATTGTTTTAATAAGTCTATGGGAATACAAAGGTTAGCTGTTAGCAAAAAGAAATAAAGAGTAAATGCAAATGAACACAAATCGACTTCCTTGGAGGGACATAGGAATGATTTAAAATCAGGATTCTGGTAATAAATATCCTTGTCTTATGTTTTCTATTGCTGTTATAAAAGCACCAATGACCAAAATAACTTGAGGAGGAAAGGGTTTATTTCAACTTATAGATGTAATTCATCATGAAGGGAAGTCAGAATAGGAATTCAAGGTAGGAACTGATGCAGTAGTCTTGGAAAGTGCTGCTTACTGGTTTGCTCCCTTACTTTCTCAGCCTGCTTTCTTAGAACCCCAGGACCACCTGCCCAGGGGTGGCCCCACCCACAGTGAGCTGCATCCTCCCACATCAATCACTGATTAAGAAAACTCCTCCTATGGTAATTGAAAGCTTTGCTGGATATAGTAGTCTGGGCTGGCATCCTTGTTCCCTTAACATTTGTAGGACATCTGTCCAGGATCTTCTGGCTTTCATAGTTTCCACTGAGAAGTCAGATGTAATTCGAATAGGTCTGACTTTATATGTTACTTGGCCTTTTCTTTAGCTGCTCTTACTATTTTCTCTTTATTCTGTAGGTTTGATGTTTTGATTATTATGTGGAAAGGTGACTTATTTTTCTGGTCCAGCCTATTTGGTGTTCCGTAAGATTCTTATATTTTCATATGCATATCCTTCTTTAGGTTGGGGCAGTTTTCTTCTATGATTTTGTTGAATATGTTTTCTGTACCTTTGAGCTGTATTTCTTCACCTTCTTCTATACCTATTATTCTCAGGTTTGACTTCTTCACGGTGTCCCATATTTCCCGGATATTTTGTGTTAGGGATTTGATGGTTTTGAGATTTTCTTTGGTTGATGACTGTATATACTCTAATGAGTCTTCAACACCTGAGATTCTCTCTTCTATCTCTTGTATAGAATGTATTCTATTGGTGATACTTGCATCTGTATTTCCTGATTATTTACCCAGCTTTTCTATTTCCAGCATCCCCTCATTCTGTGTTTTCTTTATTGTTTCTATTTCAGCTTTCAATCCTTCAACTGTTTGAGTTGTTTCCTTCATTTGTTTGGTTGTTTTTTCTTGGTACTCTTTAGATTCTTTGAGAGATTTGTTTATTTCTTGAATTTTTGGTTCGTCTTTTCCTCCATTTCATGTATTTTTGCTTGTTTTTTCTTCTATTTTTTAAGTGATTTCCTCATTTCCTCTTTGAGGGTCTCTATCATCTTCATAAAATAATTTTAAGGTCTGTCTCTTCTGCTTCATCTATGTAGTGCTTTTCAGGTCTTGCTGGTGTTGGGTCTCTAGATTCTGGTGGAGTCCTGTTGGTCTTTCTATTGCTGAGTGAGCTCTTATTCTGTCTTCCCATCTCTTCTTCCAGTGGGTGCAGGTGGGGTCTTTCTGTTTCCACTGGTCTCCTTCTTTCCTGGGGTCTGAAGCTGGGGACACCGGAGGGTGCGGTCTGGAAGGACTGATGCCTTTCCTGTGTGGGCAGGTCTTCTGGCTGAAGCTGGGGACACCAGAGGGTGGGATCTGGAAGAACTGGTGTCTTTCCTGTGTGAGCAGGTCCTCTGGGTGCCAGGAGCAGCCTCCCTGGAAGATTGAGAGAGTGGGTGATGGGCAGGAGCAGGTTGGTCTCAGGGGGACCAAAGCTCACCTGAAGCTGGGGACTCCGGAGGTTGGGGTCTGGAAGGACTGATACTTTCCTGTGTGGGCAGGTTCTCTGGATGCCAGGAGCCGGACCCTGGAAGATTGAGGGGGTAGGTTATGGGCAGGGGTGGCATGGTCCCAGGGGGACCCAAGCTCACCTGAAGCTGGGGACGCCGGAGGACAAAATATTCCATGACAAAGCCAGATTTAAACAATACGTATCCATGAATCCAGCTCTACAGAAAGTGCTGGAAGGAAAAACTAGACCCAAAGAAGAAAACTACACTCACAAAGACATAGGCAATAGATAATCCCACTTTACCAAACAACAAAAGAAAAAGGGAGGAGAACCTACACACAATAACTCCACTACCAATAAATCAAGCACAAACAAGAATCATCAATCAATGGTCATTAATATCCCTCAATGTCAACGGTCTCAACTTGCCTACAAAAAGACACAGACTAGCAGAATGGATACAAAGACAGAACCCATCCTTCTGCTGCATACAAGAAATACATCTCAATGTCAAAGACAGACGTTACCTCAGAGTAAAGGGTTGGGAAAAGATTTTCCAATCAAATGGACCCAAGAAACAAGTGGGTTTAGCAATCCTAATACCTAACAAATTAGACTTCAAATTAAAATCAATCAAAAGAGATGAAGAAGGACATTTCATATTCATCAAAGGAAAAGTCCATCAAGATGAAGTCTCAATTTTGAACATCTATGCCCCAAATACAAAGGCACCCACATTCGTGAAAGAAACATTACTAAAGCTCAAATCAGACATAAAATCTCACACACTAGTAGTAGTGTGTGAGACTTCAACACTCCACTCTTACCACTAGACAGGACCTCCAGACAGAAACTTAACAAAGAAACAAAAGAACTAATAGAAGTTATGAACCAACTGGGTTTAACAGACATCTATAGAACATTCCACCCAAACACAAAGGGATATACCTTCTTCTCAGCGCCAAATGGAACCTTCTCTAAAATTGACCACATAATAGGAAACATAGCAAATCTCACAGATACAAAAAAAAGGAATAACCCCCTATATCTTATGATGAATATACTAAAAATTAATGAATATATTAAATATTAATGAATATTAATGAATATATTAAAATTAGAATTCAACAATAACACAAATCGCAGAAACCCTACAAACTCATGGAAATTGTACAATGCACAATTGCACCATCCCTGGGTAAAGGAAGAAATAAAAAAAGAAATTAAAGACTTCCTGGAATTCAATGAGAATGAAGACACAACATACCCAAACTTATGGGACACTCTGAAAGCAGTGCTGAGAGGTAAGTTCATATTACTAAGTGCCCACATGAAGAAACTGGAGAACAGTCACACTAGAGAATTAATAGCACAGCTGAATTCTCTAGAACAAAAAGAAGCAAACTCATCCAGGAGGAGCAGACGCCAGGAAATAATCAAATTGAGGGCTGAAATCAATCAAGAAGATACCAGGAAAACATTGCAAAGAATCAATGAAACAAAGAGTTGGTTCTTTGAGAAAATCAACAAAAAAGACAAATCTTTGTCCAAACTAACCAAAAGGCAGAGAGAGAGTATGCTAATTAACAAAATCAGAAATGAAAAGGGGGACATTGTAGGAGAAAGCCTGTATGCCGCCATTAACCATGTGACTTACTAGAGGCGCATACAGATGAGGTAAGAGCGGTTTACCACACCGCTAACCACACCCACTTTAGGCATGACTAAAGATGTATACGGACGGACGTAAAGACGTATACGTACATAGGCGGTGAACTACGTCACTAGCCAGGCCCACTTTCGGGCATGGCTAGGGGGCGTTACGGGGGAAGGCATAAAAGACAGCACACAGGAAGTCTTGGTCTCTTTTCCCGGAGTTTGGCTTCCGGTTTGGCAGCGGAAAATTACTTGGCTCATCTGGGTTACTTGTCTGGTATCTTGTGAGTAATTTCTACAATAAATACTTAGTTTTACTTTCAGTAAGTGTGTCGCTTATCGTTACAGCGTCATTTGGAGTATCAGGACATAACAATGGACACTGAGGAAATCCAGAGAATCATCAGGGCATACTTTGAAAATCTGTACTCCACAAAATTCGAAAATTTAAAGGAAATGGATGATTTTCTGGATAGATATCACTTGCCAAAACTAAATCAAGAGTAGATAAACAATCTAAACAGACCTATAACCCTTAATGAAATAGAAGCAGTCATCAAAAATCTCCCAAGCAAAAAAAGCCCAGGCCCAGATGGCTTCAGTGCAGAATTCTACCAGAAATTCAAAGAAGGGCTAATTCCAATACTCCTCAAAGTATTCCACACAATAGAAGCGGGAGGCTCACTGCCAAACTCTTTTTATGAGGCTACAATTATCTTGGTACCCAAGCCACACAAAGACACAACTAAGAAAGAGAATTATAGATCAGTTTCCCTCATGAACATGGATGCAAAAATACTCAATAAAATACTAGCAAATCAGATTCAAGAACACATCAGAAAAATCATCCATCATGATCAAGCAGGCTTCATTCCAGGAATGCAGGGATGGTTCCACATTAGAAAATCTGTCAATGTAATCCACCATATAAACAAACTGCAAAAGAAAAACCACATGATCATCTCACTAGATGCTGAAAAAGCTTTTGACAAAATCCAGCACCCCTTCATGATAAAGGTCCTAGAGAGATCAGGGATAACAGGAACATACGTAAACATAATAAAAGCAATATACAGTAAGCCAACAGCTAACATCAAACTAAATGGAGAGAAACTCAACTCAATTCCTCTAAAATCAGGGACAAGACAAGGCTGTCCACTCTCTCCATATCTCTTCAACATTGTACTTGAAGTTCTAGCTAGAGCAATAAGACAACAAAAGGAGATACAAATAGGAAAAGAAGTCAAGCTTTCACTATTTGCAGTTGATATAATAGTTTACATAAGTGACCTGAAAAACTCCGCAAGGGAACTCCTAGATCTGATAAACACCTTCAGCAAAGTGGCAGGGTACAAGGTTAACTAAAAAAAATCAGTGGCCGTATTATATACAGATGATAAAGTGGCTGAGAAAGAAATCAGAGAAACATCATCCTTTACAATACATAAACAGCATCAAATATCTGGGGATAACATTAACCAAAGAAGGGAAAGACCTGTGTATCAAGAACTTTGAGTCTCTAAAGAAAGAAATCAAAGAGGATACCAGAAAATGGAAAGATCTCCCATGCTCTTGGATTGGTAGGATCAACATAATAAAAATGGCAATCTTGCCAAAAGCAGTCTACAGAGTCAATGCAGCCCCTATCAAAATTTCAGCACAATTCTTCACAGACTTTGAAAGAACAGTAATCAACTTTATATGGAAAAACAAAAGACCCAGGATAGCCAAAACAACCCTATACAATAAAAGAACTTCAGGAGGCATCACCATACCTGACTTCAAGCTCTGTTACAGAGCTATAGTCCTGAAAACAGCTTGGTAATGACACAAAAATAAACAGGTAGATCAATGGAACTGAATTGAAACCCTGATTTTAACCCACACACCTATGAACACTTGATTTTTGACAAAGACGCCAAAATTATACAACGGAAAAAAGAAAGCATCTCCAACAAATGGTGCTGGCATAACTGGATATTGGCATGCAGAAGACTGCAGATAGATCCATGTCTATCGCCTTGCACAAAACTTAAGTCCAAATGGATCAAAGACCTCAACATAAATCCAACCACACTGAAACTCTTAGAAGAGAAAGTGGGAGATACTCTTCAACGAATTGGTACAGGAGACCACTTCCTGAACATAACACCAGTAGCACAGACACTGAGATTGACAACTAAAAAATGGGACCTCCTGAAACTAAGAAGCTTCTGTAAGGCAAAGGACACAGTCAACAAGACAAAAAGACAGCCCACAGAATGGGAAAGATAGTCACTAACCCCACATCTGACAGAGGGCTGATCTCCAAAATTTACAAAGAACTTAAGAAGCAAGTTTCCAAAACACCAAAGGATCTAATTAAAAAGTGGGGTACAGAACTAAATAGAGAATTCTCAATAGGGGAGTCTAAAATGGCTGAGAGACCCTTGAGAAAGTGCTCAACATCCTTAGCCATCAGGGAAATGCAAATCAAAACAATTCTGAGATACCATCTTACTCCTGTCAGAATGTCTAAAATCAAAAACACTGAAGACAATTTATGCTGGAGAGGATGTGGAGAGAGGGGGACACTCCTCCACTGCTGGTGAGAGTGCCAACTCGTACACCCACTTTGGAAATCAGTATGGAGATTCCTCAGGAAAATGGGAATCAATCTACCACATGACCCAGCAATTCTACTCTTAGGCACATATCCAAAAGATGCAAATTCATACAACAAGGACATCTGTTCCACTATGTTCATACCAGCATTATTCGTAATAGCCAGAACCTGGAAGCAACCTAGATGCCCCTCAACTGAAGAGTGGACAGTGAAAATGTGGTACATTTACACAATATAGTACTATTCAGCAGAAAAAAAAAACAATGGAATCCTGAAATTTGCAGGCAAATGGATGTCACTAGAAGAAACCATATTGAGTGAGGTAACCAGTCACAAAAAGACAAACATGGTATGTACTTACTCATATATGGATTTTAGACATGGATCAGGATAGTGCCAGTCTGCACTTCCACTGTCAGAGAGTCTGGGAACAGGAAAGAACCTAAGAGAGATATGCATGGTATCCCAGAGAAGAGGAATGAAGCAAGATCGCCTGAATAGATTGGGAACATGATGAGAGGTGGGGGGAGTTGGGAGCTGGGAAGAAGAGAGAGGGAGAAGAAGAAGAGAGAGTAGGTCATGGGGGAACAGACATGTTGAGTAGGGGGCAGAATAGGGGGAAAACAGGATGAGAAATACCATAATAGAGGGAGTCATAGGTTAAAAGAGAGATCTGGCACCAGTGTGACCTCTAGTGTTCTAAAGGGATGACACCAACTGGCAAGCTAAGCAATAGTGGAGGGACTACCTTAAATGCCCATTCCTGGTAATGAACTTGACATCTACCCTATATGCCATCCTAGAACCTTCATCCAGTAACTGATGGAAGCAGAGGCAAACACCCACAGTTAAACACTGAACTGAACCCATGGAACCCAGTGACAGAGAGAGGAGCGATGAGCAAATTGGCAAAGAATGGGCTGGCGAAACCAGCAGAGACAGCTGATCTGAACAAGGGGGATCTCTTGGACCCCAGACCGACAGCTGGGAGGCCAGCGTGGGACTGATCGAGACCCCCTGAGTGTGAGAATCAGTGAGGAGGCCTGGGCAACCTATGGCGCCCTGGGCAGTAGATCAGTGTTTATCCCTGGCATACAAACGGACTTCGTGTGTTCATAACACAAAGAGGGATGCTCTCTCAGCCTGGACTCTTAGGGAAGTGCCTGGACCCTGCCCTGAGCAAAATGATACACTCTGGATATCCTCTATGTGGAAGGAAGTGGGGATAGGGTGGGAGGCTGGGGGGGATTGCAGGGGGCGCAGGAGGAGGGGTGGGAGAGGGAACTGGGATTGACATGTGAAACAAGTTATTTAAAATTAAAGTAATTTAAAAAAGTTAAAAAGAAAAACGCCTCCTACAGGCATGCCTTCAGGAATCTAATGGGGACAGTTAATGTTCCTCTTCCCAGATAACTCTCGTTTTTGTCAAGCTGAAAAAAAATCCCAAGCAGGACAGTGCCGCTCTGTTAATAAACAAACATCATTGAATTTTATACCCAAATGAGAACATTTTATGGTATGAAGTCACACCTCAATAAGGTTTCTTACAAACTGGTTCTTCTCAATACCTTTCATTCCATTCTTACAGTCTCCTATCTAGTTACAAGGTCTAGTCCTACCCATGTTCACAAATCCTTAGTTGCACACACACTAACACTAAAGTTTAGAATCCACGTATGAGAAAACCATGTGACTTTTGTCTGAGGCCAAAAATCAAAGGATGAAAAGCTACATACCAAGTAAACAGAAGCAGGAAGTAGGCAATTGTTACTCTTGACAAAGCAGACTGCAAGAAAAATTAAGCAGAAGAGATAAAGAAGGCAGGTACACTTAATAAAGCAAAGAATCTATCAATAATATGTAACAACTATAAGTGTATAGGAATCAAACGTTGTATACTCCATCATAAGACAATCATAATGGACACAAAGACACAGATATATCTAGATAAAATAATAGTAAGTGACTTGAATAACTGATTCATCAAAAGATCAATTTTTCAGACAGAAATTGAACAAAACACTTGATACTTAAACTGCATGATGAATCAGTTAGGTTTCACAGATGTCAACAGAATAGTCCACCTAAACAGGCTTTAAGATAAACATTCTACTCAGCAACCCAAGGAAGTATCTCCAAAAGAAACTGCATCCTGGGTCATAAGGAAATTCTATTTTTGCTATTTGAGATAGGATAACATGTGCCTCAGGCTGGCCTTGAACTCCTAACCCCTTTACAGAGCCTCCCTGTTGCTGGGATGTGCATCACCATGCTTAGCTTGTTTGGGAGCTTTGGACCAAGCTTGTGAAATTTCCTCAAGGGGACCCTTTCTCTCATTGCCAGGTTTCTATCCCACAGTATTGCTTGTAGAAAACCAGGTGTACATCACAGTAGCAGAGAAGGCACTAGAGACAGGGAAAAAATTAATTCTTTAGGCCAGAATAGAAAATAGTTTATTTACGATACTGTAAAAGGACATCAGGATGGGCAAGAGCTAGAGTAGTGTCTGCAAATCCAAAAAAATACACAGAAATTTATGTGTGTGTGTGTGTGTGTTTGGTTTTTCAAGGCAGAGTTTCTCTGTGTAAACTTGGCTGTCCTGTAACTTGCTCTGTAGATCAAGCTGGTCTCAAATTCACAGAGATCTGCCATGCAAGTGTTTGGATTAAAGGCATGCACCAATTGTAGGGAGAGATCTTAGGTACCTGTAGCACTGACCATGCCCAAATGGACATGGTCACAGGTACGTAAAAGATGTGGGAGATAAAGAGCTGGGTGATGGGGGAAGTTCTTCTGTGTATATATTTGTCTTATTGGTTGATAAATAAAGCACTATTGGCCAATAGGGAAGCAAGATAGTGGGACTAGGAGTCGAGGAGGAATCTGGGAAATGTAGTCAAGAGCAGAGAGTCTTCATGTGATCCCAGCAAGATCAGATGCATGAGACTGGCATCCTCGGAAAGATAAATCCTTGTGAAAATATATAGATTAGTAATTATGGGTTAGTAATTAAGTCAGAGTTAGCCAATGTGAAGCTGAGAACCCAAGGTCAGTGCTCTGATGCTCTCTGAGACCTGACCGGAACCTTGAGAGAGTGAGTCCCCTTCCTCTCACCTCTTTATTCCCCACATCTTCTACATACCTGTGACCATGCCCAAACAGGTACAGTCAGCGCTACAGGTATCTAAGATCCCTTCCTACAACTGCCCAGTGAAATAATTTCCCAAATGCTATCAGAATAAAAGAAAACTAGAACAGCAAGAGAAACTCTACAAACACATGGTTATTGTGCAACATGGTCTGAAATGATTGGTGAGTCATGGAAAAAATAATGGAAGAAGTTATAAGAATTTCCAGAATAAAATAAAAATGAAAACAACTTACCAGAACTTTTGGAATGAGATCTAACAGAGAAGTTCATGGGCATGAGGCCCAACATCAGCATATCAGATATTTCCAACCAACTGACACACTTCCAGATCTTAGAAACACAAGAAAATGTTAAAACCAATCTACTAAATGCGAAGAAATTAAGAGATATCAAGACAGAAATCAATGACTTTGAAGAATACAAAAATAATCAATGAAACAAACAGTGGTTCTTTGAAAAGATACTGACAAATTTTAAACAAACTAGCAAACAGAGAACCCCAACTAACAAAAATAGTGATGAGAAAGGAGGGCAGAACAATCAATACTGTTAATATACAGAGGATCATAAAGGAATACTTTGAAAAATCTGTATTTCCATAAATGAGAAAATATGGATGAAATGACAACATTTCTGCACATTTATCACCCACCAATGTTAAAATCAGTGTTTATAAACAGGTTAAACAGATCTACAAGACTGAATCTCCCAGGAAAAAAGTATCCAGGGATGTATGGATTCACGGCTGAATTCTACCAGAGTTCTACAGACAAGATAATGCCAATGCTTCCCATACTGTTACATAAAACAGAAAGGGAAGTGACACTACCAGACTCATCAATACACCAGTACAGCACCACTCAGATAGCATTCCAGTTTGCTTTCCATCGCTAAGACACCGCACTTATTTCAGCCTACAAATTACAGTCCATCATGCAGGGAAGTCAGGGCAGGCACTCAAGACAGGAACCTGAAGGCAGGAACAGAGGCAGAAGCCATGGAGGAGCATTGCCTACTGGCTGGCTTTCCACAGCTTGCTCAGTGTGCTTTCTTACACCATGTAGGAATGTCTGTCCAGGAGGATGAAAAAAAATCCTAAAATTTATATGGAAGCACAAAAGACTCCAAAGCGGTACAGTGATCCTAAGAACAAAAACCATTCTGAAGCTACTACAACATCTGATTTTAACTGCAGTAAACAGCTATGCTAATGAAAGTAACATGGCACTGACAAAAACAGACACATTGAATAGTAAAATAGAACCTGGAAGTAAGTCCAAGTAACTATAGCAACCTACTCTTGGACAAAGGACAAAACATACTGGGAAAACTGGACATCTATATTTCTCAGTCAGAAAAAATTAAAACCAAATAAATTAAAGACGTTAAGTGTAGTGCCAGCGCTACAACACTTCTCACAGATTCGGCCCAGGGGCCTGATGATTTAAATAAAGACAAGACAGCAGGTCATTCATGCAAGGAGAATGCCGTTTATTAAAAAGGAGGGAAGTGTTTTCTACACTAGCGAGCAGACACAGTGGAAAACTACCAAGGCCAGACGTTCACGTTCCCAGGCCCCTCCGGCAATAAGGATGGGCGGATAACAGCAATGTGTGTTCAGGCCTTACTGGAAGGAGGGAAACAAGAAGCATTTGCTAGATGAGCTCCTAGTCACAAGCTGGTCAGCAGATCCTACGGGGAAAGGACCCAACAATTAAGACCTAAAGCTTTAAAAATATTAGAGGAAAACACTTCAAGATCAAGGCAAAACAAGGAATTTGCAAGAACACCAATCACTTAAGAAATAATAGGAAACAGAGTGAAGACTGGGTGGGAGATTGGGAGGGTTGGTGGGCAGCGGGGGAAGAGGGGAGGGAGAGGGATCTGGGATTGACATGTGAAGAAAGCTTGTTTCTAATTTAAATAAATAAAATATGTTTTGACTGGAAAAATAGAAATAATAGGAAGAATTGACAGATGGTATTGTATGAAATTAAAAGGTTTGCACAGCAAAGCAACAAACAATCCGGGGTGAAAAGACAACATTAAAGCCTAGAGAAAATCTTGGCCAGCTGTACATTTGACAGATAGTTGACATAAAGAATGTACAAAGACATCAGAAATTAAGTGTGAAAAATCTGGACTGTAAAAGATGACGGGGTGGTTATGACTGCTCTTTCAGAGCACATGGAGGATAGCTCACAACCACCTGTAACTCCAGTTCCTTCTTCCGGCTCTGAGGGCACCAGGCATGCAGACAGTGTGCACGCGCGCGTGCGCGCGCGCGCACACACACACACATACACACACACACACACACACACACAGGCAGAACACCCACACACAAGAAATAAAAATTTAAAAATTAAATGTGAGAAATCAAACCATCCAGTCAGTAAGTGGACAAATGAATTTCACAGGCAATTCTCAAAAGAAATACAATCAGGTAGCAAACACATGAAGAATGTTCAACATCTTTAGCCACCAGAGAAATGCAAGTTGCATCTTCACTGAGATTCTATCTCATCCAATTCTGTTACCACCAAGACAATAAATGAAGAACAAAGGCTAACAGTTATCCATTGCTGGGAGAATATAAACTATTGCAGCCATGATGAAAATCACTGGAGGTTCCTAAAAAGCACTAAACTAGGACCACCATGGGATCCAGACAGCCCACTCTTGGAATTCTGGAGACAGTAAACCTCTGAGATACCTGTGTGTCCATAGTAGCCAATCAAAACAGTCAAGTTCTGGAATCGGCCTTGGTGCTCACCAATAATGAATGGACTGCAAGGGTTCTTTGTTTGGCTATAAAGAAGAATGAAATTGTGACACTGGCAAGAAAATGGATGATATGTGAGATCACCATACCAAGTGCAACAAACTGATTTCAGAAAGACTTCTCTGACTTCGAAGAGAAAGAGGACCACAATCCAAGCAACATGAGAGGCTTCTGGACACCCAGCAGTCAAGTCTCTAACTTGAAGCAGTGTTAAGTATTCATTGCCTCATACTGCTCATGATATTTATGACAGCTCTGCAAGTCCAGAATAACTGGAGACATTAACCTTTAGCCAACTTGCAAATGTTTTAGACCAGTATAAAGAATGTTGTCAAACGATAGACAGGCTTGATCAACCGGGAAAAAATAGAAAAATAATTTCCCTTTATAAACACATTTTTATTGTTTCTTTTCTTAGATAAACCTTATTGCTTTTTATGATGAGAGCAAAAGTATATTGCTGTAGCAGAAAAGTGAAAAGAACTTTGAGGACACCATCACTGCAGCTAGTCCCAGGCGGTGGGCTCTAACCCATTGGTAGTGGCCCTCTATTCAGTACACTCTCCTTCCTCCTCTGAACAGGATAAGTCTCTCTGTCCCTGGAGGCTTCAATTACTAGTTTCTAAATTCTCAAACCTGAGGCAGGGAAGGAGCAGCCCACACCTCCAGAAAGAGCCTCGCAGGAACGGAATGATTGACCTCCCAATTTTTCCTTGGGCTGTTTTGAGTCCTAGACCCTTCATGTAACCATGAAGTAAATGACCGTGGGATAAATGAACAAATGGGGGCATATTCTAATACCTGTATGTTTAGTGCTCAGTTTGTCATAAAGATGTTATTCCCATACCCAGGATAAGGAACTAAGATCTTGTTTCCAGCTCTTGGCAACAGCTGGGGTGAGTATTGATCTCCTGCCTGCAACCTCATCTTTCTGACAAGATGCTTCTATTGTGCTCCACAGAGATATCTTCAACTGCCACTAAGCTGATTAGTGCTTTATCACTGCACGTCCCTCCCTCCTGTTCTAAGAACACCAGTGAATGCACATGCCGAGAAGAGATACTTTACCCCGGGGATTTGGTCTAAGGGCAGAAACTCCACGACAGCCGTCACTCTAAGCATTAATAACCAGTGAGGCCTTAATTATAAAATACTGGTCCTCTCTCATCAGGCCTAATGTAATCTTGTCTCCATGAATTTGCCTGTAAGTAGTATCCTATCACATAGTACTTACCCTTCTGTGACTGGGCTACTGCACCTGGCACATTGCTTGCACAGTTAAGCCATTTGCCATAGAATTCTTCCTTCTTTTTATAGCTGAATAATGTTCCCTCTCATATGTACATCACATCTTATCAGTTCATTTCTCTGTTGATGGATGCTTCTCCTTTGGGATATTGTGAATACTGCGACTACAGACATTTCAGTACAAGTATTGGTTCCAACAACTGTTTTCAGTTCTTTGGAAACACATGCCTATGAAAGGAATTACCTGCCATAAGACAATTCTATATTTTACTTCTTAAGAAATGATCAAAATGCATTTCACAGTGAAAGTACTGTTTAATACCCTAATGTACTAGGTCTCCACATCTTCGTCAGCTCTTTGATGCCCATTAAGTATATCTCCCTGGGAGTCTTGTTGTTGTTGTTGTTGTTTTTTATTGGCATCTTTTCATGTGTTATGTATATCGTTTTCAGAGAACATGTATTTACTCTGCTCATTTAAAATTGAGTTGCCATTGTACTCTCTCATATACGGATCTTAGACATAGATCTGGGAAGTGCCAGCCTACAATCCTATGGCCAGAGAGTCTGGGAAACAGAACCTTCATTCAGTGGCTGATGGAAGAAGAGGCAGACTCCCATGGCTAAGCACTAAGCTGAACTCAAGAAATCCAGTGACAGAGAGGGAGGACTGATGAGCAAAAGGTTTAAGACTGGGCTGGTTTAACACCCAGAAACAGCTGACCTGGCAAGGGTTAACTCTTGAATCCCAGGCTGATGCCTGGGAATCCAGCATGGGACTGATCAAGACCCCCTTAATGTGGGTGTCAGTGAGGAGGCCTAGGTAATTTATTGAGCCTTGGGTAGTAGATTAGTATTTATCCCTGGTATACAAATGGACTTTGGACACCCATCAAACAATGAGAGATGCACTCTCACCCTGAACTCTCAGGGGAGGGTCTAGGCCCTGCCCTGGATGAAATGACAGACTATGGACACCCCCATGGAGGGCCTCACCCTCCCTGGGGAAATGAGGGGATATTGGGGGGTTGGTGGGAGGGCACAGGAGGAGGGGAGGGAAACGGGAAGAGGGACCTGGAATTTACATGTGAAGCAACCTTGTTCCTAATTTTAATTTAAATCTAATATATATATATATATATATATATATATTTGAGTTGCCATGCTAAGCATTGTAGCACATGCCTTTAATCCCAATATTCGGGAGGCAGGGGAAGCCTTGTCTACATAGCAAATTCCAAGCCAGTCAAGGCTAATAGTGATATTCAAAACTCCCAAAATAAATAAATAGACTTACCTTATTATGGCTTCAAAAACAATCAATCAGTTTATCAATGTGATATATTAGGATTTTTTTTATCTATGAACCACTCTTAAAATTCCTCACTAAAGCTCACTGAGTAACACATAATAGTACAAGATCCATTTACTGTGGTATTGAACCCTACATTTCCTGGCCTATTGGTGAGAGTTTTTGCACTTACACTCACAAGGTCTCTTAGTCTGTAGTTGTGGTGTACTTGTCTGTATTTGTCATTGGGGTGATGCTGGTTTCTTCAATGAGGTAGGAAGAGTTCTACCCTTCCTGGAAGTGTTTGAGAAGGGAAAGTGCAGACTCTCTATAGCTGACAGAAGATGCCAATGAACTCGCCTTGTCCTGCCTCTGCCTCCCGAGTGCTGGGATTAAAGGTGTGGGCCACCAATGCTCTGCTCGATTTTGTTGATTTTTTAAAGAACCACTTTTTAATTTGTTGTTTGTGTTATTTTTCTAGTTTCAACTTGTTTCTATTCTAATCCTTATTCACTTTGTCTTCATGATGCTCTATTCAACTGATTGTAAAAGAGTCAGGAATTATTTTTCCCTCAACTGCCTGAAATTTAAGAATAAATATATGTCTCTAGCATCATCAGATACAGAACAGATCATGTTGTTACATTTTGTTTTATATTTGTGAACAGTTTTTGCATCAATTATAACTTTTTTGTTTGTTTTTCGAGACAAGGTTTCTTTGTATTGTTTTGGAGGCTGTCCTGGAACTCCTTTTGTAGACCAGGCTGGCCTCGAACACACAGAGATCCACCTGCCTCTGCCTCCCGAGTGCTGGGATTAAAGGCTTATGCCACCAACGCCTGGGCAATTATAACATTCTTATGAAGACATTTAGAAATAAAAACAAGCGGTCATTAAGGAATCCACCTAGATCAAATGATAAGCACATTTTCCAAAGTGAATTTCTACGAGGCTAAAAGATGGCTCAGAGGTTTAAGGCAGTTGTTGGGTTTGATTCCCAGGACCCACATGATTGCAACCATTTGTAACTCTCTTCTGACCTTAGCAGGCACCAGGCACACATGTGGGGGCAAAACATTTATACCCATAAAATACGTAAATCTTAAAAAGTTAGAAGAGTTAAGAAAGAGAACAACAAAACAGAGTTCTTAGATGTTTACAGAAAGAACCAGAATCGTCTCCCTCACTTTTAGGTCATCATAATGCTTTCGAAGACATTCCAGACTGCAGAAAACAAGCACAGTGAGAACTTTCCATAATGTTATAAACACTGATCTCTCACTTGAGAGAACAGCATGGATGTCACTGTAAAGTAAAACCCTTCGGTAAGGTGTGGTCCACATATAAGCTACGTTCTTGAGGCTCTGTCCTAAGAAGGTGCCTTCTGTTTGATTTCCATTTCTATCTCCTGCTAAGCTTTTACATTTCACCTTGTCTACAAGTGTCCCAAAACAGCCACCTCCATCACAGACATTCCATTTTATCCACCTACCTTCCACACTCTATAGGCCATGGTGTTAAGAGACCTAAGATTATACATAGCCAACGAAATGGGATTAGAAGATAACATCTGTGACTTTCTATTGCCTTCAATAAGTGATGGCAGCAAAATCAAGCGACCCTTGAGAGCACATCCAACAGGTGAGAAGGAAGAAAAGGTGTGAAGAAAAGAAACACAGGATGGCTCCACTTCCTTTGATTACATTCTAGAAATGATGGAACTTAATCCTTGTTGGGTAGCTTCAGGAAAGTCACGTAAATTCTGTCTCTCCATTCACAACATCCTATGAAATGAGATAAATAAACTGCATACAAGAAACACAATTATGTTCATATTGTAGCTTTCCATACTGCTCATTTCTCTTTTCATTCACTCATTTATACCCACACCTAATACACAAATAATTCACCCACTTTTTCATTAAAGAATTACCAAGGACTCACTTACTGTAAGATACAGTGCATGTTTTTTATTAGCTCCCATATTAGGGCATTAATGAATTTTTAGCAGCGCTGTCTTATCTCCTACAGTACAGAGTCACACAAAGGGAAAGATGGGAAAGGTAACATATGGGAATAAAGGCTATTATTTGTGGACAGTGAACTGACTTGTTTAAAAAGCCGGCTGCAGCAATGTGTGTAGGTATATGGGGACTTATATGGCCTTCTGACTTAGGTACTATTTGACATTTAGTATTTGCTGATATACCAAAGGCAGACAACCAACTCAATCCAAGCAAAAATCCTTTCCAACTACAACAAAGTGTTTCTCTGTGTAGCCTTGGCAGTTCTCGAACTCGATCTGAAGACCAGGCTCCAACTCAGAGACCCACCTGTCTCTGCCTCATGAGTGCTGGGATTAAAGGCATGCACCACCACCAGCAAGGCAAGATTTTTAAAGGAGGGTTTGGAAACTTATTGTCTCTGTAATGTGATAGCAATTTATTTTGGGTATAGGAGACTTCTAGAGGAAATTAGGTTGCTAAGCAGTAATACCAACTTACACAAGAACACCAACAGAAAGAGCCGGCAAATGTGTAGCAATTGTTCATCCACTAAATGGGGAATGACAAATGATGCAAAGAATATTAATAACTTAAATCTATCAGAATCTTAGTCTGTGCATTATTTGGAGCAAAGTCTTAATAAAAAGAAAACTATTAACATCAGTATCTTAAGACATGTCAGGATATCAGATATATAACTTTGTCAATGTCTTCGAGTAGGGTATAATGGGGAATATAATCAGCATGTCATTGCCATGCCTATATGTAGTTTAGTAAAATTCTCCACATGAGCTAAATATAGCACAGTTCTAACCCATTGTAGGTAGGCTAGGGAACAAACTGGGGTTAGCTATTGTTTTTGAGCAAGCATATCTTAGAGTCTGCAGCACTGGTGACCTGAACAGGTTGTATAATTAAGCAAGACTGAAGGAAATGCCATAGATGCAAGGATCACTCCAGTCCCCTCCATTTTACATCATCTCCTCTCCAGCTATTTGCTGTGGTGAAAATTGAGTAGACATTAAATCAACAACTGGAAAACGTAGAAAGAGGAATGATACAACTGAAGGGTGGTAAGATAATCATGCAGTAGCTTTCTTGGCAAAGGCACAAAGTCAGTTGCTTAATGTAGCTGTGAGATAATAAATATCTATGAAAAAACAGCCATCTGTCAGTTTACTTGACTAGGGGAGAAGTGGAAATAAGAAAAATGTAAATGCTGCCTAATATAAATAACTGATAGTAGGGTGGAGCAAGAGGCAACACACAGTTTTTTGTTAACTGTCTCATTTAATCTCAAACCATAGGTGATAGTAGATGTAGTTATGTGTATATTCACCACTTTATAGGTGAAACAGAGAAGCAGAAGAGTTTGACTTGCTTAAGATCTCATGGAGAATAAATAATGAAGTGTGAGTTTAAAGTTGGAAAGCCTACTATGAGAGTCTATGTTGTTATGTAGTATATCCCCTTTAAAAGTATAGCAAATGACTATCACTAAGATACTATATATGGTACTGTATGATGTTATGATTGTAACGGCTATTTTAGAAGTCCTATGGATAACATGCAAAAAAGAACAACAGTAGTTGGTTGAAAAAGTTCTACTTAAGGAATAGTGTAAAATGGCTGAGCTAAGCTTTCCTCTCATTCTAAATGCAGAAGCTAATTTTCACTTATGAATAAAAGTATACAGTCGCTAGAGGTCCAAGTCTTCTATTCTTCGACTCTCAAAGCTGACCAATCAACTTTTGTTTTCCCTGTTTCTTTTAGCTACAAATGCTTTCCCACTCTTTCATTTCTCTTAATTACAAATCCAAGCCAGTCAAACCCAATGTGGCAGGTACACTTTCCAAGAGTTCATGGGATCCACACCAGATGGCCAGTTTCTGTAGTAATACTGGAGGCAAGATTACCTCTCTCTCCCTCTCTACAGAAATTGCCCATCTGGTGTGGGTCCCATGAACTCTGTGCTACTACATTGCCTGCACATTCAGTGTATGTTCTCCCATCTTCCCCATCCTCACTAAAAAGACAAGGTTTCTTCTGGCACAAATTAAATGATCTCTGTTCTGGGTTCCATTTTCTTCCATTTCTTCAAATACCCTGACACACTAATTTTCCATTTTGTCTACTGTGGCGTATTTGTCAAAAATATTGCTGTGGCTTCCACAGTCTCTTATGTGGGAGAGGGACTCACTCCCGATCTCTACAAAGGGCAGTCATGCTTTGTACCATGTGTACTCCACCTGATTATAGATCAGGAGATAAGAAGTTCTCCTGATGGACTGCCAGTTTACACACTGATCAGAGAATTAAGACATGACTTAACATGAAAACATAGTTTCTCATCCTACTAAATCTTACTACCCTAAGAATTAACAGCCTACTATATGAGACACAGTGGATTTTTATTATTAAATAAGTTGTACAGTTTTCTCTGCTGCGAGTTTGTGGTATAGTCATTTACTTGAATGTTCTGTTGAAATAAATACTCACTATACAACTGCTGGAGGGCTCAGTGCAGGAAAAACACAAATATTGCTACTAATACAACACAACTCACAGCACCCATTTATATGGGTTTTAAGCATCTCTGTCAATAACCCCACAGTGTAGGTCTAAGATTCCAAAGTTTTCAGGTAAGAAAACAAAAGCTCAGAGGGTTTAGATAACTTATTGATGTCCTCAGTTAGTGAGTCACAGTTTGGACTCTGTTTCCAGAGCTCGTGGGTTCTTTGTCCTCTTTAGAAGATACCTAGATGCTCTCTTGTCAAAACATGTCAGAGCTTACTTTAATCCTTGTCAGAGTAACATGATGTTAAAAAGATAGGGATTGGATTTACCCAAGATTACAAAACAGAATAAACTTAAGAGATAATCAGGGGGGAAATAATACCCAGCTAGGGGCAAATTTAGTGTTAAGTCATTTGAGTGTATCCTAGGCTTTGTGTGTAGTTTGAACAGGGTCACTAAAGACTGATTAGCCAGGAAGAGGTGAAGGCTCGGTAGCAACTGAGTATGCAAGAGCATGCAAAGTGGTCATTTCTTCCCAAGGTGATCCTTATTAAACACCTGTGTCAGACAAACTGTACTTCTACCTGGCACAAATATTTGCTGAATTATTATCAAGCAATACCTGACAGATTAATATCCTGAACGTACAAAGGACTAAAAAAACTAAACAAGAAAACAATTTAATCCAAAAAATTAGCTAAGATACTATGGTTCTTGTGAGAAGCATGGTCAGCCCAAGTGGCATAACTTTAAGATATTTATTTGTGTGTGCATATATGTATTAGATATAATTTTACATCAATAGGAAATAATGATTTCTGGAGATTTTATGAAACATCCTTAATGGTACTTGTCCCTCCTTCACCCCTCTCCTTCTGTATTGCCCTCCCTCCCCTCCTCTATAGAAGTCTCCTTTCCAGACTTTCCCATTTCCCCCTTTAAATTACCTGTATCCTGCCACAACCACCCCTAGTACCAGGCATGGGAAATCTCCATTTGAGTTGTTGGTCAGGGTAGTCCAAGTGACCTCCAGTACAACATAGGCTATTGCTGTTGCCCTTGGTTGCCTCTCAGAGGTCAAAGTGAAGTCCTTATTGCTGAAGGCACTACACACTTGGACACAAGACCCAGAAGATTGTTTCTGTCTAGCTTCCATAGAACAGAAAGTACTATTTAAGATAACACGGGGGGGGGGGGTCATGATTCTGTGATCAACTGATCATGGAGAGTCCTCGTGGATACATCTACAACACAACACCTGCGGAAGAGGTGGACAGAAAGATTTTAAGAGCCAGGTGACCAGGATGACAGCTGTGAGATGGGGTCTCCTAGAAATGATAGAAGTATAACCATGACACCTCAACATCATGGCTGCCTACACAAACCTGAATAATGACACCACCAACAAGCATGCTAACACAGAGAAAAGAAATCATGGATCACCACCTCTAGACAAAGAACTCCAGGCACCTAATGACTGCTGAGATAATCAGTCTCTCCTTACTATGAGCCCCCTAATTGTTTATCCAAAATGGTCAGCTCTGAAATCATATGTGTACAAGCAACACTAAAGGGACTCGGCAGATTGTGTTTATAGTTTTATGTTTATGCATATATATAACAATAATGATATATTATTTATGATTTATTAAAGCTTGCCTAAGGATTCAGAAAGCAAAGTCAACCACAGCCATAGAAGCCAGGCACACACCTTTAATTCCAGTAGCCAGAAGCTAGGAGGTGGTGGAAGAGGTCCCGAGTTAAGTTCCCAGAACCCACATGATAGCTCATACTGGCCTGTAACTCCAGTTCTAGGGGCTTCATGGACTTCTGCACACACATGGTTGCACATGAAGTCATGCTGGTTCATACATACACATTAACAAAACCTTTAAAACTCAAGTGCTCATTTGCATATCTAATAGCATAGGAGAAATAGGGGTGTTTCCTCCATACAACAGATGAGCTCATAGCTAATAATGGGGTGCATTTGTTAGGCCATAACTCAGTGTTACAAACCCAAATTATAAGAACGACCGTTTCTAGCCTTGGGGATCAACAAGCATACAATTTTGAGGTGTTGTGTCAGCTCTATTCTGATTGGAATCATACTAGGGGGCCCAGGATTTCATTTTCTGAAAAAATAAGCCCGTTTGCAAATCCATGCTTATTTTTCAAACTCTTACAAGAAGGGGCTGGGGGGGGTTATGGGGGGGGGTTAAGTGCTTCAGGAGGTATCCTGCAAAGGCCACAGACGTCCTACGTCCAGAGGGCACATGTTGAAAACACACAGTAAAGGACGAGACAGAAGTCATCTACTAAGTATTCTCTTTTGGCAGAACCAGAACTAGGACTTGATGCGGACAGCCCAGGAATCTTTGACATCTGTTCCCGAGGCGCCAAGCTGCCAGACAGTCGCCCACGCTCCGGGGTCAGCTGACGCCGCTTCCACCTGCGCGGGGTGTCGCACGCCCCTGGGGATTTTCCGCCGCTCCACCTGTCCACACCCACCGCGGCTCCGAGATCTTCCGGCTCGCTCGCTCTGAGTCGCGGTATCGGGGACCACACTCGCCCTCAGCGGTTCCTAGCCGGAAGCGAGCTCTACTCCCGCCCCCCCCGCCGGCGGATCCGGAAGTGGGGGTCCGCAGCCGCGCGCCGCCCTCCGCGGGCCCCCGGGTACGATGCTCTCCGGCCCCCGCAGCCGCCTCCCGGCCTCGGTAGCGCCCGCCGCGGTCCTGGCTGCGGCGCTGCTCTCGTCGTTCGCGCGCTGCTCTCTCCCGGGGCGCGGCGACCCGGTGGCTTCGGTGCTCAGCCCCTACTTCGGCACGAAGACTCGCTACGAAGATGTCAACCCCTGGCTGCTGGTCGACCCGGTGGCGCCGCGGCGGGACCCGGAGCTGCTGGCGGGGACCTGCACCCCGGTGCAGCTGGTCGCCCTCATCCGTCACGGCACCCGCTACCCTACGACCAAGCAGATCCGCAAGCTGAGGCAGCTGCAGGGGCTGCTGCAGACCCGGGGAGCCGGGGGCCGCGGGGGCGGAGTGGGCGCCGCGCTGGTGGAGTGGCCGCTGTGGTACGACGACTGGATGGACGGGCAGCTGGTGGAGAAGGGGCGGCAGGACATGCGACAGCTGGCGCTGCGCCTGGCCGCCCTCTTCCCAGACCTCTTCAGCCGGGAGAACTACGGCCGCCTGCGGCTGGTCACCAGCTCCAAGCACCGCTGTGTGGACAGCAGCGCCGCCTTCCTCCAAGGGCTGTGGCAACACTACCACCCGGGACTGCCGCCGCCCGACGTCTCAGGTGACAGCGCGCCCCGCCTCCCCCAGATCCGGACCCCCAACAAAATAACATACAACTTTCTTCCTCTGCTTTGCGTATGGGAGTTGGACTTTTTTTTTTTTACTCATCGTCTTTTCAGGTGTTTCTATATTTACTTGCTGTTTGAAGAAGCCACTCCTTAAAGTCTCTCTATGCCCTGCTTTCCCCTTCTGTTTCGTTCTTGTGTTTACTGTAGCGTTTCCCTCGTTGTAGCTGTGATATATGACCACATGAACCACCTTACCAACTTACCACACCATTATACCGTTTCAGAATTAGGCAGCTTTTGTGCTGGAGGCCTCTTAGTGTGCCTCCCTCGCTGCCCTCACATAGTTTATGACTAGTCAGGCCAGAGTCCAGACTTGAGGCTTTTCTAGATGGGTGCCTTTTCCCTCCTAAATGTTTACTTGCTACGGATGTTACAGCAAACATAATGCGTGCGTCACATTTAGTTTGGGGAGTTCTTACCATTGCTTTATGAAGTCAATAATTGCGTCCCCTGCTGATCTCACGGATAAAGAACTGAAACAAAAATACCAAATAACTTACCCATTTTCATAAAGCTAAATGTGGATCTAGGAAATCAAGTTTAGAACTTGCTCTCAACCGTTATGACATACATCTGTGTACTTACCTGTGACATACCTGATGGAAATAGCATGTAACGCAACGTTTTTATACCAAAAGATGAGCAGGTGTTAGCAACTGCTTATCAGTTTTAAGGGAAGAGAACTGAAGTGAGGGACATCATGAGCCTTCAGAGACTCAAAAAACTGGAAGGACTCAGTTTGTCATTTCTTCCATAACATTTAAAAACCTCTTCTAGAGACTTCCCCAGTGTTGTGTGTGGTGTTACTACTTTGTGGATAACTCAGCTGGCTCACATGTGTGTGCTTATTTGTTGAGTGTGCTTTTTAATTATGGCTACCTTTTTTTTCATTAGATGGAATGAAAATCCTCCTAAATCCATTAAGATTAACTTGAACGTTTAAGATAGCGCCTCCAGGCTGGTGAGGTGGCTCAGCAGGTAAAGACACCGGCAGCCAGGCCTGATGACCTGAGTTGGATTACTGGGTGTACACAGTGAGGGGAGGGAACTGAGTCCTGCTAGTTGCACAGTAAACAAATACCATTTTTTTTAGCCCTGCTGAAAGCAAGGCCTCAAAAAATTAGTTTAAGACTCAGAGTTGTTCCTCTCCGTGGAAATCTTTAGTAAAAGGCGAAAGATTTATACGATCTGAAGAGAAACCAGAGTACACAAATGCCATTTTTTAAAAAGCACAGTGTGTACTGTGTAAATATATGTGTGTATGTATGTGTATGTGTATATCCATCCTTTTAGGATAAATGAATTATGGTCCTCAGATTGCATTGTGACGATTGGCATTTGCCTCGAGTACAAAGCCAGGAATGGAAACAGGTTGGGGTGAATCTAACCCTCATTGTTTCAGTCCCAGAAGTCGTTTTGTTTTTGTCTTTGTTTTTGTTTTGAGACAGGGTTTCTCTGTGGCTTTGGAGACTGTCCTGGAACTAGCTCTTGTAGACCAGGCTGATCTCAAACTCACAGAGATGCCTCCCAAGTGCTGGGATTAAAGGCGTGCGCCACCACCTCCCGGCCAGTCCCAGAAGTTAAACTCACCCCTGGCCACTCTCTTGTCATCTGCAGAGGGTTGTTTTGTCTATTGTATACATCTGGGCTTCTGAGAAAGGCCACAGAATCATATTTTAGGTTTCTATAGAAACAGAATATGTAATTTGATAACACAAATGAGAGGATGATCTTTGGAACCATATAGGAAGATGACAGAATTCTCTTATTCAGGATGTTTCTATAAGAACTGTAATCCAATTAGCAAATAGAGTAGACAGAATTACCATTTGGAGGAATATATTTATGTACATATTTATATTTTTACACATATATCCAACATGTTTTTTCATGTTCATATACAGAAACATACTTAATGTTCTTTTCCCATTGAAAGAATGATTGAGATTTTTTGAACATAACTGGGAAAAGGCCCCAAGTTGAAGCATAATAGTAAATGCTTTTCCAATAAATGTTTGTTGCCAACTTGTGGAAATAATGTAATCTAGTAAATGCTAACTCAGAAGCAGTCTGAGAGCTTCAGGCAAAAGACACCAGATGTGCTTGGCCTCTAACATGAAGCAGTAGACCCGCAACATCCGTGTTGCTTTGCTGTTTCTAGTAGTTTTTGTCAAAATAGAACATTTTTAAAAGTTACACAGCTTGGAAATTAATTGAGAAAATGAAATGCTCCACTTGGAGTTTTGCTTAGCAGGAAGAAGGAGACCAGTTTTCCACCAGGTGTCTGGAAACTGCTGGTTTTAGTTTGCTGGAGGGAAACAATACTCCGCGACTGCTTTGCACTTTTTATGCTTCCCTCATTGTGCTTGCTTTAAGAAAACATATGTATATATATGTAATTTCCTGGTATAGTATTGCTTTAACTCATTTCTTCTCAATCTACTTTTTTTTTAAAAAGTCTTTTCTAGGATATTAGCTCATGCATTATAATTGTTAAAAATGAAGAAGCTATGCTGGGATTGGAGCTTGGTGGGTAGACAGTTGGCCTAGCATACGGAGGCCCTCAGTTTGATCCCCAGTACCTCAGAAAAGCGGAGCAAACAAACACCTCACAAAAACAAAACAAAACAAAAAGACATTCTCTTTGAGGCTGGGGAGGTGGCTCTGTGGTTGAGAGTATTGCTTTTGCAGAGGACCCAAGATCAGGTGTCATATCAGGCACATCTTTCTGTGAACTCAGAACCCCCATCCCCCCCCCCCACACCTGACTTCCTCTTCCATCTCCACTAGCAACTGCACCAGTCTCTTGATCAATGTGTTTTCCCCCCAGACACAACTTAAATGCTTGTTAAATGTTCTCCATTCACACTTTAAAACTTCAGTAATTGTCATTATGCCAACGATTTACAAATGCGTGCCTCTTTCATTTCAGATATGGAGTGTGACCCTCCAAGAATTGATGATAAACTAATGAGGTTCTTTGATCATTGTGAGAAGTTTTTAACTGACGTGGAAAGAAATGAGTCAGCTCTTTATCATGTAGAAGCCTTCAAAACTGGACCTGAAATGCAGAAGATTTTAAACAAAGTTGCAGCTACTTTGCAAGTGCCAGTAAACAGCTTAAATGCAGGTAATAATAAATAAAATCTGTTGTATTTCATCTAAATTCTGGTTTAAATGGTTTAAAGTGTTAAATGTAAACAAAACAGTTACTCTTCTCGGGGTTCACAATTATATTTATGTTAACTAAATAGTATGTCTTGGGTCAGGAAAATTATATACCACATGCTTAATTTTATTTTCATACTTTTAAACTCTTTTATAAATTAATATACAAGGTTCTTAAATGTGGATTTTTTGTGAAAAATCTCATCTCTAAGCATAGCTTATAATTTAAAAATTGTCTTTTCTGAATTATCTCTTTGTAAAATAATGCAAGTAAAAAATCATGTAAATCATTTAGTTTTGGCAAACCTTAGGAGTGCATGTTAATGTGGAGAGTGTGGTTTTAGGAAGTTAAAAAGTAAGCTGGGTTTGCAGCTGTTATAGGTAGAGACCCCAAGGGCATGAGTAGCCACATCTGTCTTGAGCTGTTGTAGTGAATCGGCTGCCTGTGGTTTGTCATCTATGTTGGGACACTTTGGAGAGAGAAAGTAGATGACCGCAAGTGAAAAACGGGGCACAAGGTTACCTAGCAATTGAAAGTTAAGGAAATGAAGATTTTTCTTATTTTTCCAGAACTTTTTAACTTATTATGGGTATTGGTGAATATTAATATGTAGAGAAGTGATTATATGTCTCATATTGTGAGTCAGTTTCCAAAAGATTAGAAGAAGGTGGTGTTGATGGGAGGGGGAAAAGTTAAAATCTACCACTGTATCTGACTTAGTAAAGTGTTTGTTTGGTCATTTGGGTTTTTTTTTTTTTGTTGTTATAGAATACACCACCTTATAGTTTGGGAGCTAGAATTGAGGTTCCAAATGAGTCATGTCATGTCATCAGACATACACAGTGTTAGCAAGCCACTCTGTTTTATTAGGTGTTGTGATTATAAAACCTTCCTCTTTATAGAAGCCAAAGTTTCCAATAGCTTCTATGTATATTCCTAATAAAATATAAATACAAGTCTTTTAAAAAGATTTTATTTTGTGTGTGCGTATATACCATGTGTATTGCCTGGTGGTGCCCATGGAGGCCAGAAGAGGGGGGTCAGACCCTCTGGAACTGGTTACAGACCATCGTGAGCTTTCGTGTTGGTGCTGGGAATAGGATCTGAGTCCTCTATCAGAGCAGCTGGGGCTTTTAACTGCTGATCCATCTTTTCAACCCCCAAATGTATTTTTCTGTTAAATATATTACCTCAGGAATTCTTTAAACTGAACTGATATGGAATGTATATAATATCAGCTAATTAATCTTGGTTTCACTTTCCTTTGGGAAAGAAAAACAGTAAAATGAACCAAAAATCAGAGTCCTGGTAGCAGCCCTACAGCTGACGCCTCACCTTTTCATTCCATGACCACTCCAGCTTTAGCTGGTTCCCACGCGTTTACTAGAAAACCCAGACCTTCTCTCATAGTCCAACCCCTAAGTCACGTATCCCTTTCTTTAGTACCTACCCACTTGCTAAAGGAAAGCAGTTAGCAGTCCAAACATCCTGGTTCCTGGTTCTGAAATCTGCTGAAATTTCTTGGGCAGCTGAATTTGGGAAATGGGTCTTGTTACCAAGTTACCAACCTTCCGTTCCTTGCTAGTGTGGGGTGGTCCTTTCCTTGTTCTCTACTCACAGTCTTCCTCGTTCTCCTGCACCTTCGCTCTGTTCTTCCTTCTCAATCTTCTGTGGTCCTCTCTCACATTTTATGAGTCTCTACTTATGTGCTTAATAGTTGTAATATGAACTGTTCTGTAATTTTAAAAACTGATGGTAAATATACTGTCATTAATGTTCAAGTGAGGACTAAACCATTTAAAACTTTTGCTCCCTCTTTCTACTCTTCTAAAAATATCAGTATGGAGTTCTGTTCAATACGTCAGTGGGTTGACCCTGCTCTGCAACATGCACTTAGAAACCAGCTAGGTTAAAACTATAAAAATTGCCATTTTCAGACTGCTTCATAATCTCATGGACTGAAAAGTCTCCCTGGAGGTTTCTTCTGGTGGTTACAGTTGTCTGTTTGCACTGCACAGGTCAAGCCTTGACCTCTGATAGTCTCGTCTCCAGAAATACTCAGTTTTTCCAGCTGTGTGTGTAGCTAAGCACATAGTTTTCTATGGGTATGAGCCTTTCAAAACTAGAGAAACTAATAACCCGCAAATTTTACCTATTCTCTCCCCCAGACTTAGTTCAGGTGGCTTTTTTCACCTGTTCGTTTGACCTGGCAATTAAAGGTGTCCATTCTCCCTGGTGTGATGTGTTTGATGTAGATGATGCAAAGGTAAGTCCCGTTGTGTTTTTTCCTCATGTTTTTAGTCACTATTTGACTTTTTCTGTTGTTAAAGCAGTAAGCAAGATTAGGGGTATAAACTGCCTGTGACTAGCTCCCAGTTTTCCTGAGGAATGGGTGCTTAAGTATGTAATTTGGGTTCACAGAACTCAGAAAGACATTTTTTCATAGTAAGTTGATTTCTAGGTACTCCCACCATCCCAACTAAAAACCCACTCCTGGGAGAGCTGGCAGGGCTACAACAAACCTGAGTTACACTCAGAGAGGCCCATTTCCCACAGGCCTGGTTCATCCCTGGATTCGTGAGAAATCCACTGAGAGGTTCCTGGTTCCACCTGGTGGTGGCAGTGATGCACCTCCATTTCATCTGTCTGCCTCATTTCCCTTGTCACTTCATTTGTGAACTTTGGAGGAGTACAGAGAAACCTCTGATGACTTTAAGGGTGCTGGGGTCTAGAAAGGGTGGATTAGGAGAGTAGTTTGGATCGTCCAGGATTATAGACTCTTGGATCATAGCTGCTCCTTGGGTACATAATGTAAAACATCAGTGTTTGACATGGGCATCAAGACTTGCTTCCCAACTTACTTAAATTCTAAAGGAATATGCTCCTTACCAATATAGCAGGATTTCAAGTACAGGAAGGTACTTTATTTTGTTTTGTGAAGGCTTGGGTGACCAGCAACAGGTCAAAGGTCATGCCATGGTTCCCATACCAGTTCAGGAGAGGAGTGAAGGATGCTTAGTGCCAGAATGGATGCGTGTTACTCCCTTTGTCCTCTGAGTCACTGCTGGATGCCCTACTTCTTCTCATCCCCCTTCTGTAATAGGCTCCAAATGCATTAAATACCTACTGCTGGGAGAATTGGCAGGGCCAGTATAAAGCCAAGTTTCCTCAGGAGAACGTTTTCCCACAGACCTGAGTCTATACCACCTTCCCAATCCCATTCCATGTTTTAGTTATGGGTTTGACTATGTCCATGTGTCATATGATAACCTTGCTCTCCCCTCTCCTGCCCTCCTCTTCCTCTTCCCCACTTCTCTGCCCACCCCAGCCAGTTTTCTGTTTTCTGTATGTGAGAGAAAGCATGAGATATTTGTCTTTTCCCCCTGTTGCGCACCTTTGTTCCCTACCTCTCCTCCTTTTAGATTTCTTTCTTCTCCCTCACTCCTCCTTTAACTGGACACTTGTAAAATAAAAAGAGCACCATTAATAATGTCACCAGTCTAAATACAAAGATATTTCTGGTCACCATTCATATATGTGAAAACATCTCCTTTTCTCCCTGCTCTCACTGCTTGGGTCCAGAGGAAAATCATAACTGAGATGATTTTCAATACCATATACACAATGAATTTTGATAACAGAAATTTCATGTAACTGAATTTATTTGCCCAGATTACTGTAGTTATTGGAGCATTTAGGATGTAATTAGCTCGACCGCCTGTTCTTTCCTATTCCGAGTGGCTTTGTTCGTGTGGTCCCTTGTAAAGACTGACGGTGCCTACTTTCGGTGCACATGCTCTCCTTGAGGTGGTCAGACCTGCCTCTGCTGACTCACGCCTCAGCACCTTCGAGTACTGCCCTCACCCCTCCCTCATTCGCTCCCTCTCCTTTGAAACATTTCACTCTTGCTTCCTGCTCCTCTTCGTTTCTGCTATTCAGTAATTTGATGTATGGCACATCTGTTAAATGCTACATGTGCTGGGATCCCTGGAACTTTTTAAAGTTAAAGACTTGTCTTTTTCTTTTCAGAATTACATATCTCTTACTACTTGTGAGTCCTCCCTTTTATTTGCTCTGAAAATTTTCAAACTGGTAGACACTATAAGAATAATACAGTGAGCACCTGTGCATCTAAACAAGATTATTCTCCTACAAGACCATAATTATAACCATTTAGATCATATTTTCTCATATAGTGTATGATATAACTATAACATATAATGGTGCAATTCACAGTTTTCACAGACATCTTCATAAAGCCCTCTATTGATGATCTTCTTAAATTCAGAATCACATCAAGGATCACTGATCCCATTTGGTGGCATGTCTATTTAGCCTCCTTTAGTCTAGAAAAGCACTCCAGCTTTCTTTTTCTGTTATACATTGGCGTCCTTTTTTCTGCAAAATGTCTTACATGTGCCTGACTTTTTTACTTACATAAATTCAGATGAAACATTTTTGACAAGAATTCTACTTGAGATACTTCTAAATGTATCCCATTACAAAGAATGTGTTAGTTTGCCACATCCTTGATGTTTGATCATTTGATGCAAATGTTGCCTGCCAGCAGGCATTTTCTGTATAATCAAAGAATGCATTTAAGCAACACAACTTAACAATCAAGTTTCCATGTATATAAGAAATTAAAGTTTTTATTCACAATATATAGAGGTTAGAGAGATCACCAACAGTTAAGAGCACTTGCAATGCTTCAGAGGACTCAGATTCACCCACATTGTGGCTTACAGCCTTCTTTAACTTCAATTCTTGGGATCTAATGCCTCCTTCTGGCTCCCAAAGGCTTTGCTCATACATGGTATGCACACAAATCATTCAAGCACACACACATGCACATACTTTTCTTACATTTTTGGTTGTGAGCCTAGCCTTTAACGGCTGAGCTATCCCTCCAGCCTGCACATACTTTGCTTAATTTAAGAAAATATATAAGAGTATCTTATAGTATTGTGTTTCCTTGTTCAGTGATTTGATTAGAAGTAATTTTGTTTCTTACAGCTTAGAACTACAAGTGAAATGAAATTTTATGAGGGATTCACTTGAGGACAATCCATTGGTAACTAGAGCATAGTTGAAACAGGATCGACTAAAGATTTCTTGTTGGTGAAGTTGGATGAGGGGTACACATGGTATTGTCATACCGCTGTTGTAAATTTTTTTTTGTTTGAAAATTCTCCCTTGAAATGTTTGAAAGTTAAAATTGATGGCTTGGTGACATGGTTCAGCCAGCACAGGTACTTGCTGCCAAACCTGACAGCCTGAGTTTGATCTCCTGAAGTCTGTGTGGTGGAAGGAGAGAGCCACAACCTGCAAGTTGTCCCCTGACCTCCACTCTTGGCATACACTTGCCCATTCTGTGTGTGTGTGTGTGTGTGTGTGTGTGTGTGTGTGTGTGTACGCGCGCGCATACACACACACTCACATTCACATACACACAATAAATGTAAAGCATGTTTAAGTGAAGAGACATTAACACAATTCTGAGAATTGTGGAGATTTTTAATTAGGACCTTGTGAAATGCTGGACCACTTGTGCTGTTATTTAGCCAACAATTGTTTTAGTGGCTGTTTTATGTCAGGCATTTGATTAGAACTGAACATACTGATATAAGATAGCACAAGGAAGGAAAGATGTTACTATATGCTCTCCATGGTGACGGGATAGTTTAGAAGTCACCCAGATGTCCGTTCAGCAGCTGCCAGGCAGGTCTTTCCAAAGGAGCCAGCTGCTCTCAGTAGTGTCACCGATTTTACAGCTCTGTGCCCTCTTCTGTTATAAGTGATGACAGACTGTGTTTCCTAGTCTGTCATCAACTTTTGTGTCTAATATTTTTCTATAAAAGTCATTTGTATTATCCAGATCTGCTGTCTGGTAAACCTGTCCTCAACACTTAAAAACTCAACTTCTCTTTAGATCTTTGACTCTAGTTTTTGTTTACTCAGATTTTCCCAAGTCAGGTAGCTTATACTTTGCTCTAAAATTCTGTTGTGCCTGCACTTTCAAGTTTATTATATGACATGTTAAAAATGTGCAAGGTGAGCCCGGGCAGTGGTGGTGCACGCCTTTAATCCCAGCACTCAGGAGGCACAGGCAGGCGAATCTCTGTGAGTTCGAAACCAGCCTGAACTACAAGAGCTAGTTCCAGGACAGCCTCCAAAGCCACAGAGAAACCTTGTCTTGAAAAACCATTTTTTAAAAAGTGTGTTAGGGGTGCTTTTTTGTAATGGTAATTTCTACTGTTTTGAATTCCTAAGTCTACTGTTTTATTTTTGACTAGATTTAATATATTTTCCTAGTTACTTGTATGTTGCAATCTGTCTGTATCTTGTGGCTACTTTTCCCTTTTGCTGACTTTGATGCACTTTGTTTGGGATCCAGCACACTCGCTGAACTCTGCTCCTAAACTTTGACTAGCACCGAGTTTCTCTAGGAGCCGTTGTCTTAAAATTCTTAAAAATTCACATTGACTGGGATTAGAAGTCAGAAGAAAGGGGCCAGAGCTGATGATCTTTGTTTCCCTTTAACTGGGACTCAAAGTTTTGGTGGCACAGATGTTGCTATGAGTCCTGGACCTTGGAGGGCAGTCCTTAGATGCCTGAGCAGTAGCTGTGGGTGGTGAAAGCTAAGATTGTGCTGTTTGCTCTATAATGAAATTAGTGTAACTCTCCTGAGAATTATTGTTAATCGGGAAATCAGTTACATTTCTGGAACTGTATTAGAAATTACTTTTGAAATGTTCCTGTTTAGGTACTGGAATATTTAAATGATCTGAAACAATATTGGAAACGAAGTTATGGCTATACCATTAATAGCCGATCCAGCTGTACCCTGTTTCAAGACATCTTTCTACACCTGGACAAAGCAGTTGAACAGAAGCAAAGGTAAAGACACCCTTGAAAATGTAGAGTTCATTTGGAGCTTGCCATTTATAAGCTTCTGGAAAATACTTATAATGCATGATATTTTGTGCATTTCAAAAAAAAAGACGTGGTAATTGATATTGTCCAATTGGTATCCTAGTCTTATTGAAGTGGTATTGTGCATTGTCTTAAGACTTGTTTTTTTTCCTCTCAGCATTGCATTTCTGGTCATAGTTCTGTAATTACATGTGAGCTGCAGTGAGGTCGTCCATGCTGTGAGTGTGTGGCAGGTTTAACAGTCTTCACTTCTCAGTGGCACTCGAGTTCTTTGTAGTTTGTTATAAAATAGCTCCCGATGTGAAGGTGCAAAGCGCTTTTCCTTTAAAAGAGGATCTCTCATTTGAAGAAAAGAAGCTTCTGTTAACATTCGTACTTTAAGTTATTTTACAAATAAGTTCTCACAGGCTTGAGGGTATAGTTCAGTGGTCAAATGCATGCTGAGTATGAGCTGGGTAGCACCGAAAACAAGCTAACAAATTTAAAACTCATGATATAGATATTTAATAGACCCTCAACCCTGTTTCATTTGACAGATACATATTTACAGATGTTGACCAAAATGGGGCAGTAGAAACTGGAGATGGTCAGTTTCACAGAAGTTAAAGTAGTACATTTTGTTTATACCAGTGTCTTGCTGGTCCAACCACAAGCTTCTGTGGGGATTTCAAATAAAGATAATACTGATGATAAGAGTTAACGTTTTCCTGTTTGACTTTCTGAATGGCTTCCAGCCCTTAAGCTTTATGAGATAACAGACCTTTCCTGGTTGGTCATTGTTCATTGGCTCAGTAAATTTATAATTGCGTCAGCAGGCTCTTAATAACTTTGTAAGGCTTGCTAGTATAATTTCATTTTTGTTCAAAGCTAAAGTAATAAAATTCTATCAGTAGCATATACTGAAAATTTAAGACAGTACAAAGAGAGAAATTCCAACTGACCCCCAGAATTGCAAGATGTAGCCTATTTATGAATTGCAAGATCTAGTTATTGGTTGAGTAGAATTCTTTGATCAAATTTTTGATTTTTTGTTTTCTTTTTCTTTTTTTTTTTTTTTTTTTGAGACAAGGTTTCTCTATTACATCGCTCTGGCTGTCCTGGAATTCACTGTGTAGACCAGGCTAGTCTTGAACTCACAGTCCCTGCCTCCCAAGTGCTATGTATGATTAAAGGAGTGCACCACTACATCTGGCTATAGTTGAGTAGAAGTCTTATCAAAATCAGACAAGTTTCTTTGGAAATTGAGAGGTTAGTTCCATATTTATACAGGGATTTAAAGGTCTATAGAAATGAAAATAATTTTGAAAAAGAGCAAAAGGATTTGTCATACTTCTATCAGAACCTACAGATAGCCTGGTGTGCTGGTGTGCTCCTGGTATACTCACAGTGTGCTAGTGTGCTCTTGGTGTACTCCTAGTGTGCTGGTGTGTACCTGGTGTGCCCCTGAAATCCCAGAACATCTATATCCATAGGTTCCCCTCCTCAGTATTTAGTTAATTATGGGTGTAAATTAACATGGGTACTGATTTTTTTATTTGCCATTATTCTTTGAATAATACTGAATGTTGGATACTGATTTTTTTATTTGCCACTATTCTTTGAATAATACTGAATGTTAACCTTTACATAGCCATTGGAAATAATCTGGGAGAAATAAGAGGATCACCTTCCTTCATAGCTAATAGAAAGGTAACATATTATACCCTTCCTGGAGAACATGGCAGTTTCTGACATTAAACATCTATATGACTGAGCAAATTCATACAAATTACCTACTTGGTAGTAATGATGGTCTCTTATGCCTTGGGTATTGAGATTTTGTAACTAATAGGGTTACTTTTTTAGGTTGTATAATTCTTTCTTTAAGCATTAGATGATACCATTGAAACCATTTGCCATAATACCCTTGTAGAGGGGCACAATAACTTTGTATTGTTTTTATCAATTTTGTCAATTTACTCATTAAAATGGGGGGAGGGGTGGGATGACAACATGGTCTCTTAAAGTTCTTAGGAATTTGTTCACATTCTAGGTCATTTTGTAAAATTGGGACCATGGGTTGTAACCCTGGGGCCATGATCTTTTTTGGGGGCTAGATATTGAAATATGATGACTAAATAAGGGGAGTTCATGTAAACAGCATGGCTACTCCCTAAGTTCAGATTCATGTGTCTAACTTGTCTTGTTGGTTTTTTTGGATAAACAAGTTTTTATTGCTATTCTGTGTGGGTCTAAGACATTTTCAATATGCTGCTCTTCAGTAACTCACTGCCTTGGATAGTTGGTGCTGTATGTGTGTGTGATGTAGATAGTGAGTTGTGTGTGTGTGTGTGATGTCAATAGTGAGCTGTGTGTGATGTCAATAGTGAGCTGTGTGTGTGTGATGTGGACAGTGAGCTGTATGTGTGTGTGATGTCCATAGTGAGCTGTGTGTGTGTGATGTCGATAGTGAGCTGTGTGTGTGATGTCGATAGTGAGCTGTGTGTGTGTGAGATGTTGATAGTGAGCTGTGTGTGTGTGTGATGTCGATAGTGAGCTGTGTGTGTGATGTCGATAGTGAGCTGTGTGTGTGTGATGTAGATAGTGAGCTGTGTGTGTGTGTGATGTAGATAGTGAGCTGTGTATGTGTGTGGGTGATGTAGATAGTGAGCTGTGTGTGTGTGTGATGTAGATAGTGAGCTGTGTATGTGCGTGTGTGATGTCAATAGTGAGCTGTGTGTGTGATGTAGATAGTGAGCTGTATGTGTGTGTGATGTAGATAGTGAGCTGTGTGTGTGTGTGATGTAGATAGTGAGCTGTGTATGTGTGTGTGTGATGTAGATAGTGAGCTGTGTATGTGTGTGTGTGATGTCGATAGTGAGCTGTGTGTGTGTGATGTCGATAGTGAGCTGTGTGTGTGTGATGTAGATAGTGAGCTGTGTGTGTGTGATGTCGATAGTGAGCTGTGTGTGTGTGATGTCGATAGTGAGCTGTGTGTGTGTGTGATGTCGATAGTGAGCTGTGTGTGTGTGATGTCGATAGTGAGCTGTGTGTGTGTGTGATGTCGACAGTGAGCTGTGTGTGTGTGTGATGTGGAACGCGGTGTCGATAGTGACTGCTTTTTCTCTTCTTACGTCAGTGCCACATCAGCCTCCCAGACATCTAAGCCATAGACCGCCACATCACTATGGACTCCCGTCTCCCTCACTTTCTGTATCTAATCATTGCCTATGGGTTTTTAAACGTTTAGTTGTTCATTCACCTATGCCCTCTGCCCGCACCACAGCCTGCAAGCTCTAGGCAGTCAGCCGGGCAGTTGACGGGGTCAGCTCATTTGCCTGTTTTCTCTCTCCCTCTGTTATGTGTCTGAAAACTGCTGTTTCATATAATTCTTTCCACTTTCTACAACTAGTAGGGGGGACAATAGTAACTTCATCTATCTTGTGAGCTTAATGTCTGCATCGTTTTGCTTAAGAAAAAACATGTTTGTGTTATTTTAGTTCTAGGCGTTTACTTCTCCAGAGACTTACCATAAACAAAATTGATTTTGGCTAATTTTCTTCCCAAAGTTTCTTACAGGTCTGGCAGATCTGGCTGGCCACTTGTTTGTGCTCTTACATAAGTGTGCAAGTGGTGAGATTCGCCCAAAGTGCCATCTGATACTCCTAGATCACATTTGGAAACAGACTTCGTGTAATACCAGTTGCGTGTGAAGCATACATTAAGAGCTTAGCAAGATCTAGCTGAGTACATCTAGGGGAAAACATGCAATTACTAGTTTTTCTTACTGAGCATTTCAAATTACTTCAGGCATTTTACCCATTTTGAACATACTCATAGTTGCATTTCTTGATGTAATTTTAGACTTCAGATTAAGTTTTGGTTTTGGTTGAAGATTTAAAATCTCCTCACTGGTTTATATAAGTAAGATGAGGGTGTAATTTCAGAGTCTTACTCTCCCCGGGTAACATAAGGTAACCAATCCACTGACCACACTGGACTTTTTATTTCCGAGATCTGATGGACTAGATTTGCTTAGGAGCAAGGGAGATGGCTCAGCAAGTAAGGTGTTTGCTGTGTAAGCATGAAGTTCTGCATTTGAACCCAGTACCCGTGTAAAAAGCAGGTCGTGGCAGCACACTTCTGTAACCCTACACTGGGAGGCAGAGACAGGTAGATTCCTGCGGTTCGCTGGCCAGCCAGTGTAGCCGACTGGTAAAGAGAACATGGGATTCCGCCTGTAGCTGAGGAGCTATTGTCAGCTGGTGGCTGCTGGGGGAGGGGGTGGGCATGCTTCTTCAGTGTTGTAGCCATCGGAAGTTGCTTATGCCCCCATAACTAATCCCACAGTCCCATGCCCATGGTCATGCAAACAACCTTAATTAAATTCCATGCATGTTCATGATCTGTCTTCAGCAAATTCATTCTGTTACCTCCCTGGTCCCTTCCCTTCCCACTGCAGCCTTCTTCACAAAAAGCTTCCTCCTCTGTATGAGTGTGAGTGTGAGTGTGTGTGTGGGAGAGAGAGAGACAGAGAGAGAGAGAGAGGGAGGGAGGGAGGGAGGGAGGGAGGGAGGGAGGGAGGGAGGGAGGGAGGGAGGGAGGGAGAGGGAGGGAGGGAGGGAGGGAGAGAGAGAGAGAGAGAGAGAGAGAGAGAGAGAGAGAGAGAGAGAGAGAGAGAGAGAGAGAGAGAGAGAGAGAGAGAGAGAGAGAGAGCTCTTTCCCCATTCAGACACAGGTACAATTACTCTTTGGGCTCCATCATAGACTAGCTCTGGAGCTCTGACTCAGAGGTCAAATGAAATCCAGACACATTCTTGTGCTATCCTTGGAATACAGTTGAGGCAGGAAGGGGGCATTTGGTATTTTCATGGAGTGCTTGGGTTTATGAATTAGAGCAAACCATTTCCCAGGAGATGCTTAGAACTAGATTGAGTTCTCTAAGGCTTACGTTCAGTTTTAGTGCTTGGAGCAATGGCAACATGTTCCTAGAAATGAACCTTAATTGCTTCCTTATAGGAGTTACTGACTACCCTTTCTCTCTGCTTCCTGATTGGCTGTGAAGTCAACAGCTCTACTCAGCCAGGTTTGGCTACCACGGGGTTCTGCCCAGGTGCTTCATCCGGCCTGCGGAGATGACTAAACCCTCTGAAATATGAGTCAAAAGAAATATTTCCTTTAAAAATGTTAGTGACTTTATAAAAACTGTGTGCTTACTCTAGTGGCTTCTGATAAAAATCAGATTGTATGCTCGTCAGTATTTGGCTTGAGGTGTTTGGCATGGTCATTATAACAGAAACCATCAAAAACCCTTTATTGGGAGGCGTTCACAAGGCCCCATCTATCCCTGGAAGCTGTTGGCAGCTAAAGCCTGATGGGGAAGGGGAGGTATTTTCTTCAGCAGCATGGCCAGTGTTGAGTTGCTCTTGTTCCTGTCAGCCATGCCTATGCCAGCAACCTTTGTGCAACTCAGTGGCTCATGAAAACAAAGCAAACGAAACGATAAGAGAACATAACAAGAAATTGCTGGGAAGAAGGGGTTCAGAGGAGTGGGAGGGGAAGGGGATGTGAAAATGAACAAAATGTATGTATGAAAGAATCTTTTTGTATATACATGTGCAAAAACCCCACAACTCATTTAGCCTCCCATAGTTGAGGATCACACACACACACACACACACACACACACACACACACACACACACACACCATTTTCTTTGGTGTGTTCAGGTGTAATTTAGAAGAGAAACACGATATTTTCCAATGAATGCTTATATTACGTAAATGTATCCCCAAACAAACATTTAAGTAAGCCTTATAAAAGGACAGGGAAATGCAAGCATGGGCAGCTGTTTAAGGACTATATTAACCTTTCCCTTTCTGACATAGATATTTCTGTGGAACTCTGTGTATCTAAGTCTGGTATTTTTACCAATTGAGTTTTAAATGACATCCTCTTGTTTATAAGTGAAGAAAAGCATTCTGGTCTTCTTAGTTGTAAATAGACTCTTGATTTTGAGCTTTATGATTTTAAAATGACTAAAAAAAATCATCTAAGTTGATTGGAGTTTTTTTATCCCAAAAGTGATTTACATGCTTTTCTTGTGCTTTCATAGGAGCCTTGAGGAAGAAGGCTATGCACTTGGAGAGCTGTGAAGGGTAGACATTGCTGTCTTATCTCTATTATGTATTTTACTTAAACCCCCAATGATATTGAAGTTGAATTCGGGATACATGAAACAAAATACTGAAGAGAAATGTATGTTTGAGACTTAAGCAGTTTTTGTTCTGAGCTGTTACTCTGGAAGTGCTGTTGAGAGTCTGTGGCCTAGTCTGTCATGGTGGCAAACTCCTAGCCACCCCAACACTCAAATGGCTGCGTCAGAAGGACCATGAGTTAGAGACCTGGCTAGGCTGCATAGGGAGCCTTGCTCTCCGGGTTACAGCTTAGTTGAAAGTAGGCTAAGTTCACCGTTTTACCCTTCAAACCTCAAGCTAGCCACCTAGTAAACTCTTTTCATGCTGTATTTAAAATGGAAAACATCAAGAATAAGGGGTATGTGTGTTTCTGTTGGTCCCAGCGCTAGGGAAGTTGAGGTAAAATGATCTAAAATTAGATACCAGCCTGAGCTGAATGGTGAATTCCTGGAGATACTGGGCCTTGTGGTGAGACCTGGTCTCAAAAAGCAAAGCGAGGAAAAGTCTGGAAGAAGGGTAGTGGTCGAATGCTTGCCTTGGCACATACAAGCCCCAGATTTAACCACTACAAGGAGAAATAAGAAATCCTTAACACTCTTAGTCTGTTTTCATATTCTATGCCACTTCTGACTAAAAATATTAGATGGTTCGTGCATTTTAATATCCTGGGGAGAATTTCTGCCAAGTTAAGAACTCAAGTCATTGTCTTACCACCCCTCCCATCTCCCCTGTGATTAGACGTGGGCATGCCTTAGGAATTGGCGGATCCCAATTTCTAGACTAAGAGCCTGGGGACCAAGCACTGACACACCACAGTCTTCCTGAGCTAGCTGGTGGGACAGTTTTATTCCCAGTTAGAAACTGGTTTGAAATTATTTTAAATCAGCAGGGATTTGATAGTGAACAAGTGACTGTTTTCCTAAATGACTTCTACTCTTTATACAAGTATTTTCTTATATGAGAGGAAGTTTTGTTTTTTAACTTGGAATTTTTTTTATTTGTTTGTTTGGTTGGTTTTTTTTGTTTGTTTGTTTTGTTTTTGTTTTTGTTTTTTTTTTAGTTGTTTTGGCTTTGGTGAAACGTAAGTCATAGGGTGCCTGAAATTCTACATTAGGGTTGGTGCTTTGGGGTATCTGGTGAGTTTTCAAATGTCACTCAGTCAGGTGAGGTGAGTGTAACAGTTGACACAGTGTCTTCAGTGTGGTGTTTGAGAAGGAGCACCATGTGAACCCGCCTCTTGGAGTCTAACCCTTTACACCACTAATGTGTATGACCTATGAGCCCTGCTGCTGCAGCTCCTCAGCTCTTACGTAATATTTGGTGTCACACATTGATTTGCTGCTCTGTGCCTCATGCTGTTTTATTGTTATAGCTTAGTCCAGCACTTCTGCACAGGAAGTGGCTTATCTTCACTAGGTGCGACTTGCTGAATGTGTTACTGTGCCCTCCGTTTGCAGCTGTGGAAGCCCTACCTTCTGCTTGTCCGGTTTAGCAGGTGCTCAAGTTTGTAAAGGCTTAAAAAACGGCATGAGCTTGCATCCAGAGCCAGGGTAGCAAGCTAAAGTTCATTTTTAATTTTCAGGTATATTCTACCTGAAGGAAAACAATGTTCTAAAATACTTGACTTTATGGCCTATGTAGTAGAGCATGCCTTTCTTTAATCCTAGCACTTGGGAGGCAGGGGCCCCTGTGAGTTTGAGGCTGGTCTGGTCTATATAGTGAATTCCAGTGTGTTCCTGTATACAGAGAATACAGGTGTATTCCTGCATTCGCAGTGCAAGCCAGCTGCTGCGCTTTGTTCAACTAGCCGGGCAGGAAGCGGTATGTACGTGGAGCTCTCCATACACTGCCCCTTAGCAAGTTCCTCCTCAGATGGAAAACTTGCCAACAGGTAGATGCTACTGTCTGTATGAGCCAGAAATACATTCCTTTGTTGTTGTCTTACCTGCCTTTCTCCTCTCCCCAACCCATGTGAGCTACGAGTATGGTGCCCAGACTTGGCACGTGGTGATGCTTCTGTTACACCTAGCAGATCAGCACAGTGGATCTTTGAGAAGGCTGTTCCTTATTACGTCTTGCAAATTAAAATGCGGCCGTTTTATTCGGGACCCTTTATTTTGATATGAGCAGCATTGCCTTGTTCCCCTTTTCTCAGTTACAAGAACGTCTGCTTCAGGCTGGATGCTTTGAGCCAGAGTGAAGGCTGAAAAAACATCACACATGAAACCATGCTCGTTATTGTGTAAACTTAAAATATCTTTACTTGGTTACTGTAGAAGATATAAGCTATTAAATAGTTATTATTTCCTACAGGCATTTGGGATTAGCAAAATCATATTCTGACTGCTTTCGATGATCCTCAGTTTTGTAGCTGTTTTTGAGGAGTTAGAAACATCTTTATCTTTAGCTGTAATCATAATTATTTTTGTTTTATGGTACTGGCATATTAGCCAGGAATTTAACATTCTGTTGTTTTTTTTTAATGTATTGCAAACTTTTACATTAGAATGATCTGTATTAGAGGGTGATATGGTGACATTTATAAAAACTAGACTTTTCTTTCCTGTTGTAAACTGTCTTAAATTTAAATTATTTGTTTTATGTGTAAGTTTTGCTTGCATGTATGTATGTTCACTGCATGTGTGCAATGCCCATGGGGACCAGAAGAGGGCATTGGAACTGGGATTATAGATGGTTGCCAGTCATCATGTGGGTGCTGGGAATAGAACCCAGATCCTCTGGAAGAACAGCCAGTGCTCTAAACAGCTGGGCCTTCTGCAGGAGTAGTATGTGCTCTGAACTGCACCTCTTTAGCCCCACAATAAGTTTTAAAGCACCATTTTCCTTAACTTCTTTCTGAAAACTTAATGACTTTACAATATTGTTGATGTGAGGGAGACAAAAGAAGAGACTTAATTTTTTTTAAATTTAAGCATAAAGAATCTTCAGACTTAAAATTTGGGTCAAGGGCTGGGATTATAGGAAGCTCGGTAATAGAACAAATTTGTTCTTTGGTTGAAAATGTAGTTCAAATGGATCACAACCTAGATTAATTTCTTCTATAGTTTGGATGTGTTTAACAGAGCTTTGAACTTATAATTTATACTCAGCCCTTTTGGTCTCTCCACCCAGCATGTATATGCATGTGTGTTACTCCACTTATCCTCACCAGTACCTATTAGTTCAGCTCTAGGGGGACAGGGACAGGAGAATTACTGAAGCCTGCTGGGTTCTGGCCTCACCAAAAAAATGGTAGCCTTTGGGAAAAGACCTCCAGTCTCAAAGGAAAATGACAGAGGCTAGCACTCAGCACCTTATTCTGGTCTCTATGCATGTGCAAAAGTGCCCACATGTGTGTATGCATGCACACACACACATACACACCACAAATGAAAAAAATACATGTTGAGAAAAAGAAAACTTGAAAAGATAAAAGACAACACTTTAAGTGTTCATTCATTAGTGAGCATTCCATGGATCAGTCTTCCCAGAGACCAGCTCACCCAGCGCTGGACAGAAAGGCAGGCAGTTCAGTGCCAAAGTGAGCACTCTAGGGTCTTCTCAACAGAATGGTCATGTGTTCTTCTTTAGACAGATTTGAAGCGCTCTGGATACCCTAATTCCTAGAACTTGACATTTACTGTAAAAATAGTGTAGTTCCCCCACAGAATTTCAGCTATATGCTTGAGTTAATATATAAGGAACTTTTTAAATAGGAGTCATTGAGATGGCTCAGTGGGTAAAGGTGCCTGCCAAGCCTGACCACAGAGTTCAGTGCACTGGACCCACCTGGTGGAAGGAGACTAACTCCTGCCATTTGCCCTCTGACCTCTGTGCTGTGGCACAGAGCTGCTCTCAAATAAACACAGAGACCTATATTAATTATAAATACTCAACCAATAGCTCAGGCTTATTACTAACTAGCTCTTACATTTTAAGTTAACCCGTATTCCTTATTTGTGCTCTGCCACGTGGCAGCACCTTTATTAGCATGGCACATTCATCTCCTGCTCCCTCTTCGTCTAGTTGATGACTCCAGACTTCACCCTTCTTCCTCCCAGCATTCTCCTAGTCTAGCTCTCCTGCCTAACCATATTCTGTTGAGCTCTTGGCCAGTCAGCCTATTAAATCAATCACAGCAACTTACATTCACACAGTGTAAAGGAATATTCCACAGCATAAGTGAGCCTCCCCTAACTTATACACTAAATGTAGTAATAATAAAAAAATAAAGCTGGGATTACATTTTAAAATGAAAAAGTTAGGTACCACTAAGTGAAAACATCATGTTTTATGGCATGAATGTATAAGTTTTCCTTTCAATTTCTTATTTAAGGTCTCAGCCGGTTTCTTCTCCAGTCATCCTCCAGTTTGGTCATGCAGAGACCCTCCTGCCACTGCTCTCACTCATGGGCTATTTCAAAGACAGGGAGCCCCTGACAGCCTATAATTTTAAGGAGCAAGTCCATCGCAAGTTCCGAAGTGGTCGCATCGTACCTTATGCCTCGAACCTGATATTTGTACTTTACCATTGTGAAAACGCAAAGACCCCTCAAGAAGAATTCCAAGTACAGTTGCTGCTGAATGAAAAAGTGTTACCCTTGGCTCACTCACAAGAAACCGTTGCTTTGTACGAGGATCTGAAAAACCACTACAAGGACATTCTTCAGAGCTGTCAAACCAGCAGAGAATGTAACCTACCCAAAGTGAACATCACGTCCGACGAGTTGTGAGGAGCTGGGGACAGGCTCAGTTCAGCACTGCTTTCCTGAGGGCAACTGTGTTGGCAATGGGTAGGCAACTTCTTGATTGAGAAAGCTTTTAAGGCTTAACTTCTTGATTGAGAAAGTTTTCAAGGCTTGGGTGTTGTGATGTATGCCTTTAATCCTAGCACTCTGGAGACAGGCAAGAGGATCTCTGTGAGTTCAAGGCTAGCCTGATCTACATAGTGAGTTCTAGGCCAACCAAGGTTACATAGAGAAATAACCATAGATTGCTTGGTCCTTCTGTCTTTTCACAGAAAATAATAATTTTAGGATCAGGACATACGGGTAAAACATGACTTTCCCTGAAGCAGCTTTCTTTGAGGCAAAAACCAATTCCAGGCAACAGCTGGCCCAGTAAGTGTTTACAGAGCTTAAATTGCCCTAACTTAACCTAAGAAATTCACTGGGATAGAACACTTGAGAAGTGTTGGATACCAAAGCACAGTGTCAGCTGGATGATCTGTAATTGACTGAATAAGTCAGGGACTTCAGTGATTATGTTGACTTCTTCCTTATCCTTCATATAGGACACTTCTAGCACAAATGACATCACTTAGTCATGAATGTGGTAAAGTGGGAGCCTGACTCCAGAGGAAAATCTAATATAGTTAGTTAGTTCCATGTAGAGGGGAGTTTGACATGATGTTAAGAACCAGGCTGAAGCAAGACTGAAAGTGTGGAATATTTTTTGCTAATATTATTTATAAAAATCTTTAAACACTTCATCAGTCATTTTCTTCAGCCTCCAGGTAGGTCTTTCAGGGTCATTTGAATTCCATCAGGCCTGTTTGAGGTGTGCAGTGATAACAGAAGGCACGCTAGGCAGGCAGATGCCACTGTTTCTATGTCTATTGCCTGGCTGTCGTTTTCATTCCATCACGGCTTTCCTTCTTATGTTTTGTTATTACATAAGGTATCTTTTGGTGGTTTGCATTTTTCTTTTGTTAAATAAAGACTATTCTGCCTGATTTCATTGTATAAATTTAAACCTGTTTCAAAGAAATTCTGAGTTCTCTCAAATGCCATGCAAGTGTTTGCTACAATAAATAGAGTTCTTGTGACTTTACTACCAAGTCATTTCTTCATTCAGTCATTGCTAGTAAGGGGTTGGAATTTCAAGTGTTTGGCTTGGCGAGACAAACCTTTTTTCTTCTAGGGAATGGGCTATTTTAATGCCTCTTGTCCTAATTTGTATTCACTTTAAAGATGATGCCTTTCAAAGAGGATTTGTTTTTTGTGGAAATGTATGGTTAATCTTTTCAAAGCATATTGGTTCAATCTCAGTTTAGCACGATCTGGTAACTTTATAGTTCACTTGTGAGGAAGGGAACCCTCTGAAAACACACACAGTGAGGCCATGCATGTATCTGGAGAAGCATCACCTGTGATGTGCATGAGGACATCGCAGCCACATTTCCACTAGTGAAAGAGAAAAGTCATTTTAGGCTTTCAAGGAAAGCTAAAATGATACACCGTTTTGGTACCTATCAGTATGCTTCCTAGTTAATGCTTAATCAGATACATTTTTTGGTCAGTGGAACTATGTGCTAATTTAATAGTAAGACTATGAACTAATTTAGGCACACAGTTAAAAATGAGACTATGCACTAATTTAGGGACATGGTTAAAAGATTTTTACTGCTGACTTTTGAAAGTAAACTCTCCTTTTCCTATTTTGTAAAATATAACTAGAGGGGCCAGCAAGATGGCTCAGTGGGTAAAGATGCCTGCCTGAAAACGTTAGTTTGATCCTCTGAGTTCACCTGGAAGGAGAGAACAGATATATATGCACGTTTAAGTGAATTTTTAAATATATAACTGGAGGCATATTTAAAATTAATGAGTCACTGGATTCTGTGACATTGCCAATACCTTTTTGAATGGAATTTTCTAAGGTTAAAAGAAGTAGTACTGATGAATAAAGAAACAAGACAACACTAGGGGCCTTAAATATGATGTTCATGCTGTGTAAAGATACACAGCTTTTTCAAAAACTAAACTATTCTAGAATAGCAAGTATTCAGAACTGGGCACTGTGATGCTTAATGTGAACAATTAAGAGACATACCTCTGGGCAGGTCTGAGGGGTACTTCCAGGAAGATTAGCATTGGGGAGTATCCTTCAGTGACATCAGATACCAGCAGCTTTGGATTTCCAACAGGGATTGAAGACTAGTAACTTTCCAGGACTCATCGAGTCCTTCAGCACTGTATTGGGACTGCTGAAGCATTAGGCTTTGTAGCCTGAGCAGAAACAGGTTGTCACCCTCTAGCCACTGTGGGGACTACCTGTCCTTATTGGCTATAAACCATTCTAGTGTACTGCCACACATTCACACATCTAGAGAGGACCCTGCCCAATACAGATGTGAAAGAAATTCATCTACCTCTTCTTCCAGAACACAAATCCTGAAAAGAAGGTGTGGTTTAAATGAAAATGATCTCATAGACTCCTATAATTGAATGCTTGGTTCCTAGTTGGAGGAAGTGTCACTGGGGGTAAGCTTTGCATGTGACTGTGACCCTGAATCTGTCACAGATCACTTTAATTGTCTCTTAGCCATTCTTCTGATTCAGGTTTTTTTCTTCCTAGCATATGGCAGCCTGTTTCATTTGCAAGCACCCTCATTAAGTCATCTCTAACTTACTTATGTTTGAGAGCAGTGTTTCGTGTGACAGGTCCGAAGCAGAAAGAGATTTGTCTCCTCCTTCATACCTGGTCGTTTGGAAGGAGGGTAACTTTGCAGGCTTTTTATTCCTCCTTCAGCCATCTTTCCATGCGGCCACCAGGATGCCTATGAGGCAAATGCCAGGTCCTTCCCAGGCCATACTGCAGTCTCTATCTGGTTCCTAACTGATGAGGAAGTATCCCCATTGGTGACTTTGAAATCACGCATGATTACAGAGCTGGGAAGAGTGTCGTGACCTTCTCGGGAAGGTTAGAAAGTAGAGAGACCAGCCTCAGGTCTGATGTGAAGATGATGATGACGATGATGACAGGGTACCCTGTACCCATTATGTCAGTTTAGTTCCGCTGTACTGGCAGCCTCCGCTGGCATCATGGACCATGAAGAAGCAGGAAGAAAACACACCGGAGGAGAGATTCCAGGCTTGGTTTTCTAGAGATAGAAATAAAATGGGGGCATTTGTTGTTAATTACTGAAACTGTGAGTTTTAAGACAAAGATGATTAGTTACAAAACCAACCTTAAAATAGTATCTTTTGTGTAATCCTGAATTTTAATCCTACTCTATAGATCCAAGCATTGTGTATCCACACTTTTTTATGGTACTAGAACATGAAGTGTTGGTTAATTAAAATAACAGCCTTCTTAGTTGGGCAATCTTTTACAGTCAGGAAACAATATTTATTTTATTAGTTGCATGTAAAACAGCTAATGTGGAAAATGAAATTAGGGTGAAAGTCTCATATTTCCCCAGGGTTCGTTCTGCCAAGTTTAATTCTGGTTTGTCTTGTCCTTTTCTTTGTTCCTTCCTTTATCTTATTTTTTTAGAATAGGTTATTGGGTACACTACAAGAGAGCAGCAGGCTGGGTGATAACTAGAATACCACCAGTAGGCAATATGGATTGTCCTGACTGAATATTAGCAGCGTGGGCACGAGGGATGGAGAGAAGGCTCAGTCTGAACAGTGCTTGCTGTACAATCCTGAGCGCCTGCGTTTGGATCCGTGGCATCCATGTAAAAGGCCAGGCACAATGGCACACGAGTGTAATTCCACATAGACGGTGACATACAGAGGTCTACATCTCTAACCATGTTGCAGGCTTCAGGTTTTTCTAGGAAAGAGAGTAAAGTTGTCTGAGCCACACTCAAACTTTTCAAACCTTCTAACTTTTGCTCTGGACATTTACTGGAGATAAGACATTAACACCTTTTCAAACAGTTCAAACTGCTGTTGGCCTCTGTGGAGGGATCACTTCCTAGAGTGTTGTCACTGCTACTAAGGTATCAACAATGGACCAAATGAATGATTTCACTGAGTCTGGCTTTGTGAACCTTTGAGGTTATCAGGCTTACTTAATGGAACACGGACTACCCTGAAACACCTGTGTCGCCAGAAGTCCCAACCAAGCATGGGCGACAACCTCTCAAAAGCTGTAAAGACAGAGGCCCCCTTGGTTAACTATTTACCTCCTGCCCACTATAGCACTCCCTGGACCATGTGCAGCTGGGCACAGTTACATGGGGAAAGGGAGCACTGCTGCTCAGGAGGTAGGACATGGCTGGACTCTAGGGTAAGTCTTTGATGCCCCTCCCCCGCCTCCTGGGAACGAATGAGGACAGGTAAGTCTTTGATGCCCCTCCCCCTGCCTCCTATGAACGAATGAGGACAGGCCCAGTCTTGCTGTGGCTCAAAGCTGATGATTCAGATACTAACTTCGATATTATGCTTACAGGGTAGCATTCTGCAGCAACCCCACACCTTAAAAGGAAAAGAAAAGAAAAAAGTAGAAGAAAGAAAATGCTAAAAAGCATGGCTAGCAGCCCTACACAAACGAGACTTCAGAAATCCCTTTCCACCAACTGAAACCTCTGATTACAATGTATTTCATAAGCACTTTTCTAGATGGATACCTGTGTATACTGGTATTTGCAAAAGTCAGTCCCAAGGGAATGATATACGATGTAATTCTCCTACCCAGTGATAGATGTGGTGTTAGGTTATTAAATAAATTCTGTGTAGTAAAGAATAGCACTGGGTAGGAGATATTACAACACCCAACATGCATTGGAACAGATAAGGATAAATTTTCCTACTTTTATCCTCATACTGAGCTTAGTACTATGAGACCCGTTTAGCCAGTGAGAAAATGGCAAAAATTAGTGTGCTTTTTTTTTTCTTCTAACACTTTCTGCACTGTCTAAATTTGCTACATCTCCCTCAGGGCTAGGCGTGAAATTAGGACAAGTTTATTTGGGGCTTTGTACTATACGAACTGTTTCCGTGACGCAGACTAATTGTGAGTTACTCTACTTGCTTGATTCATCATTGCAATAAGTGTGTTTTCTAGATGCCACTGACCTTTGCCCCTGGAGCATTGCTTAGACCAAAATGATGTAGGAAATGGAAGATAAAAGCAAAAAAAGATCTGTGGATGAATTGTTCTTAGGGCTGCCAGCTCACACACACACACACACACACACACACACACACACACACACACAAATGAGATTTATTAATTATGAAAGCTCGGCCTTAGCTTAGGCTTGTTCCTAACTGGTTCCTACAATGTAAATTAACCTTTATCGTTTCATCTACATTCTTTCACATGGCTCGATTACTTTTTTACTCCACACTACCCATTCTCCTTCCTCTCTATCTGCCTGGCGGACTCTCCTTTCTTCTTCCCAGAGCTCTCTGTCCCAGAAGTCCCGCCTAACTTCTTCCTCCCTAGCTAATGGCCATCCAACTCTTCAAGAGCCAATCACAGTGACACATCGTCACACAGTGTAAAGGAATGTTCCACAACCACAACTGGAGCCTCATGCACAACCTCTTCAGTTTCTCCCGTCTCCCAAGCCAGCTGACTATGCCACTTAGTCTAGGAGGCTTTCTCAGTTAGTCAAGGGGTGGGACAGGTTCCTTGATTCTTTTCTCTTAACCACACTTATATTTTGGGGGGTGGGGGTGCCAGTCACTGTGCACAAGTGGCAGTCAGAGAACAGCTTGTAGGAATTGCTTCTCTCCTTCCACCATGTGGGTTGGAACTCATTGTTGGGCTTGGCAGCAAGTGCCTTGACCCTCTGAGCCATCTTGTGGTCCAGGTCTATTGATTCTTATATTAAACTGTATCATAGAATTGTCTCTGAAGTTTCTCAGAGCAAGCAAGGCATAACTCACACCTTGTTGGAGCTTTTAAAGCCAGGTGCAGTCCATACCTTGATTTAATTCCAGACACAGCTAAGTGACAGCACGGCCTTGTTTCCCCTTTTATTGGTTTTATAACAAGACTGTTAGGGCAATAACTATGAATCTGTCATGAGGTTAAGTAGAGATAAAATATGACGGGAACTCATATATTTTATGTCCACACTGCACATTGGTTAATTAGGTCTGATCCCTGGTTTTATATGTCCTCAGGAGAACTCTCAGAGAAGGAAAATGTCCATATTTGATCTACATCTTGCTCCTGGTTCAGGGACACAGCTGTCATCTGCGCAAGCCAGACCTCACAGCCTCACTCCTTCACCTGCTGATTCGAGAAAGCTGGTTGGTGGAGCACAGCGGTGGCAGCTGGCAGATGCTTTACCAAACAGCCAGGATGCAGAATTTTAAGGAGGACAGAAAATCCAGGGCCTTGTCACCAACTTGGCATCTGCTGCATATTTGGCTCATTGTCAATGACCTCCACCTCACCCTATCCATGCCCACATAATGGAGTATGCCCCTCTGCCCATTGCAGTAGCTGCGTGTGTTACAGTAAATGCCACACCACCACTCCACTGTTTGACATGAGCAGAGTTGTTACAGACGCTGCTAAAATTGTTTCCTAATTAGAGGACTTGAATATAAAAACTCATTTTCCCAGCAATAACTCTATTACCTAATATGTGGCCCCACATGGGACTTTATGTCAAGTAAAGAAACTTCTAAGGCAGGTGAACAGGGCAGAAGACAATGGAAAAAGCTAGAAAAATCCCTAGCTAGCTCTGACTAAATCAGGCAGCAGACATAGGCACAAGCAGAGAACCACTGTAGACTGTCTGAAGGCAACCTATTATACTATTATAATGCATTAAATTGATAAAATGTACATCCCGGTGGAGAAACAAGATTCTACTATGTTGCCTGACATTGCTTGAAGACTTATATGCAACAGACACGCACAAGAAAGCCTGTGCTGTGCAAATAGGCTAAAAAAAAAGCCTCCAAAGTCCACTCTTTTTTAATAAAGATCCTGTTCAAATATTTTGACACCCCTCTTCTTTTTGACACAGGGTCTCATGTAGTCCAGGCTAGCCTTGGACTTGGATCCTCTTGCCTCTGTCTCTTCAATGCTGGGATTATAAGCATGCATCACCACATCTAACCTCATTTTATCCCCCTTTAAAGTGGATTGTTCATTAGTATTGTAACACAAGTGCTCTTTATATATTCAGTGTACAAATTCTTTATTATATACTTTTAAAACGTTTTCTCCAAGTTTGTGATTTCTTTTAATCAACATTATCTTCATGGATTTGTGTTGTTTCATGAGTCCATTAATTCTCATATTCCATTATATGAACACAATTTATTATCTTGATGGACAGTAGATTAGTTTAAAGGTTTTGGCTACCAGAATAGTGCTGTTCTTTTGTTGAACATTTGTGTGCATTTTCTACAAATACAGTTCTATTCTTGTGGAATTTTGAGGCTGTAGACAGAGACTCAAAATCTTAACATGTTCCAAAATCTTTGAGTGCGAATAGGCCATCGCAAGTGGAAATCTCACATCAGACTTTATGTGATGGGTCACAGTAAGACCACAGGCACCCCAAAACTGTACAAAATTTCCTTCAGTTTATGTGTACATAAAACAAATAAGTTTGCTATTTAGGCTTGGGTCCCCAAGAAACTTCATCATGGATATGGAATTATTCCAAAATCTGGGGGAAAAACTAGAATCTGAAATTGTCTGGACTCATTTTGGGTAAGGAAAAATGGGAAGGGAAGCTCTATACTGCTAAAGAGTTTTGCCAAAAACAGTGTCAGGGTGTACTGCCGTCAGCAATATGTGTATTGTCCGACTGCCATTCCACCAGTGTCTGGTTACCATGTTCAACGTGGCTCCAAGGATGGACCTGACTGGGGATGGTGAGGGAATGAAGACCAGACAGACATGTGAACAGGCTGGGTTCAGGTGGACTGGACTCTCTGATGGAGAAACCGCAGTACCCCACCTAATTATACAGAGTTGAACAGAGACGTAGGGTTATAGCATACAGCTAGGGGCAGGGTGATTACAAACAGGTTTGTGCATAGATCTGAGCAAGGGGCAAGTTTAGCTAATCTTGAAAGGAGCAGTCTTTGTGGGGTGGGGAGCAGTGTTCAGGTTGTAATTATCCAGAGAGAGAAAACTAGGGTGGACATTTTCTGCATACACTATCTACACACACACACACACACACACACACACACACACACACACACACACACACACACAGTGTGAGAGAGAAGGTTTTGCCATTTTCCCATGGGGCTAAGGCTCTGGGTCCTTGACATGGCTGTTCCTCTGTCAATGACAGCACACATTCACTCAGGACGTCACACTCAGGGCTTCCTCCACTCCCCCACATCTTATATTCCTTCCTTTCAACTGTTCCTGTGATGTGTTGAGGTCTCTCAAAGAGGATTGAATTCACATTTCTTTGATGACTAATGAAACTGATGTCCTTCTCCAGCAATCATTATATAACATCTTTTGCGATGTGCCTGGCTGCTTGGTTTCATTTTGATTATTTGCTGTTCCTTGTATTGATTTGTCCCCTATTCGGACTTTCAGACTTCACTCCTTGTCCTTGAGATTCTGGAACATGGGATTGTCTTTAACCTAGGGTGGAAGGGTAGGCTTGAAAGTTCCAATTCTGGAAACTTAGTAGTTTGTCTTCCTTGAAATATTTTTCAGCCATCTCTTACATTTCCCTTTTGTGTGACTCTTAGATATATATGTTGAATCCTTTCAGTATGCTGCCCTTTTTTTCCCCTCATAGGTATATGTGTTTGGGTATGTGTGCTTATGCATTTGGAGGCCCAAGGCCAACACTGGGAGTCTCCTTCCATCTTTTCTGCCTTGGTCACCTAGGCAGGGTCTGCCAAATGAACCCAGAGCTCATCAGTATTGCAATGTGAATAACCAGCTCACTCTGAGGATTCCTGTCTTCAAACACAGAAATTACAGGTGGACCTCCACAGATGCCTGGCGTTTATGGGTTCTGGAACTCTAGACTCCCGTCCTCACACTTGTGTGGGGAACACTTTGTATACTGAGCCATCTCCCCATCCCAAGTCAGTCCTCCAAGGTTCTTTGCTGCTTTTCTGTACTTTTTAACCCTTTGCCTCCCTCTAGTGCTCTCTGGGTGATTGTCTTACTACTATTTATCGAGTATTTATCCAGTGGAGCTATCGTCCCAGTCCTTATTTATGGTTAACGATACTTTCTAAGACGGGATATTGATATGTTGCCCAGGCTGGTCTCAAACTCCTACATTCAAGGGATTCCCCCTTCCATCTTCCCTAGAGCTGCATTACAGGTGTGTACCTGCATGTCTGACTTATAGTGCATCATCTTAACCAAAATTATGCCAATTATGCATTTTAAGTTTTGTGTCCTTCCAAATGAGAGGAAACATTGAATTTCTATGAACCCAAGTTCATCCATCTGAGAAAAGTTTCTTAAAGCCTTTTAGTTCTAAATATATTTACCCTATAACCTATGACTATCCATGTTCACTTGGCTAATTTGGGGCTTAGGAAACTGCACATGGACTTCTTAATTGGTCTAAATAACACAAACCTGGAGTCAGATATAGAGGAAAATGCTAAGAGATCAGAGAGGAGCAAACCAAAGCCACCTTTACCTCATGTGCTTCCCATCAGAGAACAGAGTGAGTTCCTGTTTCTTCCAGCCTATATCCTCTGTCTGCCCAGCCATCTCACTTCCTGTCTGTCTGTACAGACCTCCAGACCTCTATGGTTAGCTAGTGGCAAGCTCCCTCCTCTGATCTTCAGACAGGCTTTATTTGTAAAAGCAAGATGTTGCCACAGGAGACTTTGAACCTCTACTTTCTGCTCAAAAGTTGTCTCACTTGGCAGAGAATCAAGATATCTAATCCTTGGCATGGCATATCCACCCATTGTAGATAGCTAGGGAGATTTCTCTAATCTTCGCTGGAGTCAGAGCTAGCTCATATGTCCTATTCTGAAATTCCATACATAGAACCAGATAAGATTCTGAAAGTCCAACCCCTCTGATATGGAAGTTGAATCTTACACAAAGAGCAAAGGGTAGAAATTGAGAAAGAATTGTTTGTCATGGTGGAGATGACCTCAGAGAGCAATAATTAGATAAACCTGTGCTTGCCCTACACCCAGAAGAGGTGACTGCCATGGGCGGTTCTTGTAGCACAAAAACAATGACCACATGATCAAGTAAGAGCTGTCTAGTTTAAAAAAAGACAACAACAAAAGCAAACTGTTGCTTTTTCTTAATAACTAAGCCACAAAACATGAAGCTTTTAGGAGAGTGATGAGGTTTTTCTTCCTTTACCCAGCTAATTAAAGAAATCAGATGCTAAGAGCCAGTGCACAGAGTTGCTTAAAACGCTAGTCATGAGCAATAGGGAGAGTATGGATCCCCTATGTCCCCTGCAGCAAACGAGGGGTGGACTTGAGGGGCCAATTTATCTCGTGTTTTCATTCTCCTCTAAAAAATGAAGGCAGTACCAAAGAGGGAAAACAAACACAGACAAAAACCCTTGAATCAGTGAGATCTGGATCTGTTTTTTTCTCCTTGAATTCTAGCCTTTATGTTCGAACACAAAAGATCGTGATTGCTTGAATTGGTTCAATTTCAAACTCCTGTTTACGTTTTAAAGCTTGTCAGGGGTGGTTGAATAGGAGTTTAAAGGAGCAGCTCAAGGTTTGGGCTCTTGAACGACCCAAAAGTCCTCTGAGCACGTTGGCCCTCAACTTGGACCTATGCTGGTACAACTGGTAGGTAAAGAAATGTCCGGTGGGCCCCTTCTGTGGCGGCCAGGCCTCCACCTGACTCTGGGTACAGAGTGGATTGTTATCTAGCTGGATAATCCTGTGCTGTAAGTATTCCTGCTTCTCATGAGGGGCTGCCAATCATTTCCCACAGCAGAGGAGCACAGGTGGCAGGCTACCTGACTCCCAAGTGCTTTGTGTAAACTAGTTGGTTTTATTTTCTCTAGTTGGTATCAACTGCTAATCCCTTCCCCTCCCTTCCCCTCCCTTCCCCTCCCTTCCTCTCCTCTCCTCTCCCCTCCCCTCCCCTCCCCTCCCCTCCTTCATCTTCTGCCAAACAACAGGAAATTGGGCTTTATAAAGACTCAGCTGAGGGATAGTTACTTGGGTCAACAGAATCATTGCTCTGACCCAGCTGAGGAATGTGGAAACCAACAGAGGACACCTCCCTTCTGCTAGGTATCTGCACACACACGCATGCGTACACACACACACACACACACACACACACACACACACACACACACACACACACACTTCCGTTCCACCTCCTTCTGATGGAAACAGGGCCAGGTTCAAAGCCAAGAACTGACAAGGAGAGGATGTAAGCTCCAGCAACGGAGGGGGCTGCTTTGAGGGGCTCACCGCCACAGACGGGAATCCCGGGGCTCACCATCACAGGAAGAGTCTCAGCGGTCACTACCACAGACAGGAATCTCGGGGCTCACCATCACAGACAGGAATCCCGGGAATAAATCTCATGAACTGAGTAGGCTTTCTATGTAAGCAAGGGCCCATTGCATCACAGAGGTTGAAGGAAATGTGTTGAATGTATTGAATGAGTTAAATGTCGCTCCTAAACAAGACGGTTGTTCTTTTCTCTCTCTTTACCCGGGCTAGTAGTCCCAAGGCTTGCTTGCATGCATCTCCAGAGAATGCCTGGACCAGATAAGTGCCGAAAGAGGTACACATTGCCTGAATAAGTTCACTCTTCACTAACTTCATAGTGCTTCCTAGTCCCCTAACTACCTTTGTTCTACTTTTTTTCCCTTTAAAATGTTCAGATCCAAACAGATATGGCTTTGTGTTTTTACTCTTTACTCTTTTGGCTCTTTGGGGAGCCTACCACCCAGCTCCCAAATAATCACACACGGAAACTTAATTCTTATCTGGCCTTAGCTTGGCCTGTTTCTAGCCAGCTTTTCTTAAATTATCCCATCTATCTTCTGCCTCTGGGCTACTATCTTTCTCTATTTCTGTGTACCTTTCTTTACTTCTTACTCTGTGGCTTGCTACGTAGCTGGGTGGCTAGCCTCTGATGTCGTCCTCCTCCTTTTTTTGCTCCTCAATCTGGTTCCCTGATTTCTCATATTTATTCTCTCTGCCTGCCAGCCCCGCCTATCCTTTCTCCTGCATAGTTATTGGCCGTTCAGCTCTTTATTAGACCAATCAGGTGATTTAAACAGGCAAAGTAGCACAGCTTCAAAGAGTTAAACAAATGCAGCATAAAAGAATGCAACACACCTTTGCATCATTAAACAAATGTTCCACAGCATAAACAAACGTAACACATCTTAAAATAATGTTCTACAACAGTTTTCAAAGGTTGAGGCTGATGAAGCTGCCTTGGTCAAGCTCCAGGCTTGCATTTAGTCCTGTGAAAAGGGTCTTCTTCAAGGCCAGCGCAGCTCCTTGGCTCTGTAAAGGGGCTGTGGCCAGAGTCTCTTGGCAGGCATTGACCTAGACTCTGTGCTGTTGCTGCTATTTCCCTGGGGAGTGTTAAGTTAGAAGGGGTCCAAAAACAACCAGAAGAAGAAGACAGTGTTTGAAGTCCTGAGTTCCTGCCATCCACCACTCTGTCTATAAATCTCTGTTGCTTTACGTGGACTTGAATTATTCCTGGGAATCTGTCTATGGAGAGGCTGTGGTCAGAAGCTAAAACTGAGTCCGTGTGCATGTTAGCTTACTGTTCATTTATTTAGTAGTGCTGACAGGCCAAGAAGACTAACAAGAGATGTCAGCACACTGTGTGCTTCCTACGTGCCGGGCCCAGGCTGAGCCCTTCATCTGCAATCCCATTGAGACACACTGTAGTCTCTGAGGCAGACACGCCTGCCACCTCCACTTAGAAGTGAGGAAAATGGGACTGGGGGAGAGGTGCCTTGTCCAAAAATCAAAAAGAGTCAGGGGTAGGACACAGATCAGAGCCATCTGACTGGATCAGGTGTTCCCAAACCTTGATTGTCCCCCCAGCGGGCACTTGTATGCACACTGTGGCCAGCCCGGCTGCTTCTGAGATAGGACATATGTTTGAGGTTCTACTGTTAGACTTCTTTTTGACCCCAGGCTTTACCTGGTCCATCAAGTGACATAGCAAACTGCAACTGTCATTTCCTTCATGTGACAGAGATATTAGGCATGTTGCTGAGTGGACTGTTTGCATTCTGTACTTCCAACTAAGGAGAGGGACCAATGGGTTTAACCATGTTTGTATCCATAGAAATCATCTAAGTCTGTCAAAGCTTGTCAGTCATTCCTAAATCAGCATAAATATCCACCTCTTGTGGCATGGATGAGTCATTTTGGAGAGGGCATTGACTCAACAATTGTTTTTAACTGGAAGGTTTCAGCAAGAAAGCCAAACAACGTAAGTCCAAGGACACCCAGAGAGAATGGACTGTTCCTTTCCTTAGTGAACTGACGTTTTACCGTCCCAAAATGGACCTCAGTCAAGTGATCATCAGGTCGGCCAAGGGACAGGAGTTCCGTATCTCTTTTGAATTATCCAGTTAGGTACATCTGTTCATAAATGAGAAAACACAGAGAAGCCCTACATACATCAGATTTGTAATTAACTTTAAGATGATCTTTTTAACTCTGGAATAAAGTCAAGTAGAGTAACATCCTTATAGGCCAAGCACACATATCTCTAGCAGTTGAAATGACTTTGCAATTCCATGTGAAATTGGATTTTTTTTATACATTTGCTTTTTAATTTTTATTAACTAATTAATTTGTTTTGGCCCAATCACTTTTCCCCCTCTCCCTCCTCTCCTCCCAGTCCCTCTCTTCAATCCACCCCGCCCACCCATTCCTCCTCCTTTTTCTTCAGAAAAGGGCAAGTCTCTCATGTCAGCCAGCCATGGCATATCAAGTTGCAGTAAGACTAGGCACCTGCTCTCCTATTAAGACTGGATGAGGCAACACAGAAGGATAAAGTGGTCCCAAAAGCAAGTAAGAGTCAGAGACAGCCCCTGCCTCCACTGTTAGGAGTCCCACAAGCTACACACTGTAACACATGTGCAGAGGGCCTTGGTCAGTCCCATGCAGGCTCTCTGGTTGGAGGTTCAGTCTCTGGAAGTTCCTATGAACCCAGGCCAGTTGTTTCCATGGTTTTTCTTGTGATATCTTTGATTTCTCTGGCTCCCACAATCCTTCCTCCTCCTCTTCCACAGGATTCCCTGAAGTCTACCTAATGTTTGGCTGTGGGTCTCTGCATCTGTTTCCCTCAGTTGCTGGATGAAGCCTCTCTGATGACAAATGGGCTGGGCAACAATCTATGAGTATAGCAGAATATCATTAGGAATCACTTCATGGACTTTTTTTTTTTTTTTTTTTTTTACAGCCATGCTTGGTTCTATGCTAGGTCTCTGGGCTATCCAGCCTCTGGGTCCTAGACATTCAGGCAGTATCAGGAGTGGGCTCCCTCTCGTGGTATGGATCTCAAACTGGACCAGTCACTGGTTGACCACTCTCGTAATTTCTGTGCCACCTTTACCCCAGCTAATCTTTTAGGCACGGCAAATTGTCAAAGTTTATGTGGCTGAGCTGGGGTCCCAATCCCTCCCCTGGAAGTCTTGCCTGGTTCCAGGAGATGGCTGGCCAAGCTCTGTAGCCCTCATTGCTATAGTCTTAGCTATAGTCAGCCTCATACATTCCTGGGAGTTTCCATTGTGCTACATTTCTAGCTCATCCCAGAGATGCCTGATTCTGGTGTCTTTCATGGTGCTCTCTTCCATTGGAACAGGAAGGATCAGGTTGGGGAGGATGGAAGGAGAGAGTACTGGCTTTTTCAAGTGACTTGCCTGAAGTTCACTGAGCTAAGGTTCAGGCTTCTTCATTTCTCCCTCTTTGCCTTCAGGATATTTATGAATGTGAACTAAAGCTGATTTGCCCTCAGATGTTTCATTCAAGGTAGTTATGTAATAACACAAGTTACAATTGTGTCAAAGGTCACAGAAAAACAGCAACACAGAATGTAATTAGCACAGTGTTCCCAAATTAAATAACAAAAGGATTATGGTTTCTAAGAACAAGGCCAGTTTCTAATACCTGCTCTCCGATGGTATTCTCCCCAGTCAGAGAGCTGTCTCCCAGTGACTACCCCACACACGTGCTTTAGAATCTGATGCCAAGAAGTGGGGCTCATCCCTTCACTGAGCTCTTCCATCCTAGACACTGGGAACCTAGGAGACATCCCTATTTCAGGACACCATGGCCTACTAGGGACCAAGACATTTTGGAAGATGATCAGTAGACCATGCAAGTGCTGTGATGGTGGTGTTCGGAGGGTTCTTCTTGGGGTGGTCAATGGATGCTTCACCAGGCATCCCATGGGCGGAGCTGTGAAGGTCAAGTGTTGACCAGCAGGAGAGAAGAGCATCCGGTACTGACCTTCAGCATGATGAAGAGCTGTGTTTTGTGAACAGCAAAAATATTAACACAGTCACTCTGCATTGGAACAGCACTGAATCCTGATTCTACTGCATACCAGTTATATATTATTGACATTATTGCCATCTCTGAGCGTTTGTTTCCCTGTTTATAAAAATATTATGAGTATTTTGTATAGTCTCTATGAGTACCAAAAGAAACCATAAGTAAAGAATATAACAATTAAGACTAAGAGTTAGCAAATAAAAAAAATACAAGATGGCCATTTAAATTTTATTTTTAGGAAACAATCTTTAAGCAAATGTATGCCCCAAATATCATGTGACAGATATACCAAATAATTATTTATTTATATGAAATTAAAACTTAACTGGTACCCTGCAGTACTGTCCAATAACAAATAAGTGAACCATGTCTTAAGTTGGTATGAGAAGTATTTTCAGACTAGGGGGTACTGACTTGAGGTAAATAAGAGTTTTGAACAAAACAACAGACTTTGCACAGCATGTGTAGACTAGGGGGTACTGACTTGAAGTCAATAAGAGTTTGAACAAAACAACAGACTTTGCACAGCATGTGTACAAGAGGGGCTTCTGGGAGCAGAAGGTAAAGAACATATGATCTTAAGAAGAGTTTTCTTTGAACTGGCTGGTGGCAGCACCACCACCAAAGCATGCCACATTTGTAAGAACCATGGGTCATGGCAGTGGGATCTGAGGCGTGACACTAACTTAGAAATTTTCACCAGACTGGAGGAGTATAGTTACTGGCTAATCGCACAACTAGATCTCAGTTTCTCAGCTGATGATGGATGCTGCAGGTCAAATCAGTTAAAAGTCCCAAGGTCTCAGTCTGTGCCTTCACCTATGAAGTTCAGAGAAGGCTAAGTCCCCTCCTCACAAAGGCTTACTTACGGTCCTGTTTGTAAATCTAGAGAAGAAGCACTATCATGAGTTTGTTCTATTCTATCACTTCCTGAATTGTGGTCCATGAAGGCACACTGGTTATACCACAGCATCTCCAGTACCTGGCAAACAGGAGGGTCCACTTATCATTTGTAAATGGATGAGTCAGCATGGGCTGGGCTCACCATGAAAGGTCTGATGAAATTCCTTAATCTGAAGTGGGTCTGAATCAAAGATCTGACTGAGCAGGAAATCATGGTCCTCTTCCTCATTGTCAACACAGCTGCCATTCGCAGTGAACCAGACCTGGAACACAGTGCTTTACAATAATTCTGTTCAAACCTTCCAATGACCCTTAAAAGTGAAAGTTTTGCCAGTTCCAAAGACCAATTTTATTCTGTAAATCAGCTTAAGAGTCGTCTCTGGGAGATCTTCCTTAGCCAGCCTACCAAGAAGCATTCCTTCCTGTTACCACTCTATCTCAGCCAAAGTCCTTTCACAGGACGGAAGGCTCCAAGTGAATTTATTAAATATCTCTGCTCTATCTGTCTATAGTCCAGGGCTGCAGGAGCTGTTTTTCTTGTTACTACTGTGTTTCCAACACCCATCAGCCAACTCATTGCCTGGCACTTAGTAGGGACCCAGTTAGTCCCAATTAGTATTTGTCAACCATGCACTTTATTTTCAGTTTTGTCTGCACAGAATCACTGCAGCTTTAAAAAGGCCTCACTCCAGTCACCAGATCCAAATATCTAGAGATCTGTGAAACCCATGCATCTTTGTTTCTTCCTTCTCTTCTTTTCCAATTCTGTGCTTGTGTGTGACGCATTGCTGAAGGTGAAAATGTCAGTGAGTGCATGCCACTATAAGGAAACTGTAAAGACCTTTGTGGAACTCAGACGGGTACTATCATGGCTTGCATAGAAAAGGACCCAAAGTGGTATGTGCTGATGGCTAGCTTGCTCTTCAGCTGGGGGCACTCTTGGGAGGTGTTTGGTTCATGAGGGCACCCACCTCACCAATGTATCAATTCTCTGATGAATTCACAGCTGAATGGGCTGTCAGGAAGTGGATCAGGCCACGAGGCTTGTCTGCAGAGGGTACTTCCTGGCTGTTGTGAGAGGAACAGTCTCACGATTCTATCACCATGAAGCTCTGCCTCACCACAAGCCCGTTATAGTGATGTTCATCCACCACGGGATGACACCTCTCCAATGACGGCTAGCTAAAGTAAATTGTTTTCTACTACAAATTGATTTGCTCAGGTATTTTGTAACAGCGACAGAAGTGATCAACACAGAGACATTTTTCCTTCATGCAATCTTCCAACTAAAGCGTTATAGGAGTTTTGCTGTGAAACATATTGGCCACATCCTTTACCTGGATACAAATGCATCTCACCAATTTGAAAATAAGAACACACCACCATATAGTTGTATTAAAGTTTTTTCTATTGCCCTTAAACATATGCCATTAAGAGTGGTCTCATTCAAAATAAAAGATAGGAATTATAACAACACTGAGATATCACTTATCTACCAGAGGGCAAACTGCAAAAGCTTGACAGCATATTTTCTTGGCTGGCTTACAAGAAAATAGCTCCTGTGAGATATCACTGATAGAAATGCAAAATAAGCCAGGAAGGGAATTTACTAATTACTGACAATGTTATACTCTTTATGCCAGCATTCACACTTTTAGATATCTATCCCAAAAGCACAGTACCAAAAATACTAAACACTGGTAGCTTGACAGCAAAGCAATGTGCTGCAGTCAAGACTTTTAATTGCAGTATCATTTGTAATAGCAAAGAGAAAACGTAACAATATTTGTCAGTAAGGGACTGGTTGAATAAACTATGCCACGTACATACAATGGCCTGTGTCTATTAAGAAATAAGGAAGCTCTCAGTGCTCTGGTGTGAAGCAAGTGCTACAGTATTACACAACAACAAAAAATGGAAAGTAGTATTTATAAATATGCCACTACCTACGTAAAAAGTGAAGGGAAATGGGAATAGATGTAAAACACCTTTGGTGCTTTTAAATAATGGAAGAACAAAAACCCACAACAATGACTAGCATGACATGATAACATTGAAGATGCAATACTGACATGCGTACCTCAGTGGTAACCAACAACTCTCTAATTGAACTTAAGGCCCACTCAACGGGAAGAAAACCATGCCTGGTACTGGAAACCTAGGCAACTACTCAGGACCATTGAAGTCATGAATCCTGGAGGAGAACCTCCAACTGGCACTTTACTAAGCCAGCATATTTCATAAACTACATCCTAAATATTTGTCCTTATGCCCACAGATAGGTATTTGTCACCCCTCATCAAAGAAACTTCTCTTTGCAACAGATGGGGACCATCACAGAACTACAGTCGATCAAAATGCGGAGTTGTGAGGCAGAGTCCCAACTGATACATCTACAAAACAGATTCTGTGACCTAAGGTCCGGGAATCATACAGAAGAGGGTGCAGAAAGAGTGTTAGAGCCAGAGGAATATGGAGTTTGCTGTTGTCTCCTAACGATATCAGAAGCTACACCCAAGAAGTCTGACCAACATGGATTCAAAAACCATGAACTGAATAAGTATGATACCAATAGACATGCTGTCATGGATCAAGGGTAGGTAATGAGGTTTCAACCCCTAAACAAAGAACTACAGGCAACTAGGGAATGCTGCCAGTGGGAGAAGTAGTCTTCTCCAGGGAAGAGCACACCAACTGGTATCCAATACCAAATAGCCATCCCTGAAAACATATATACAAGTAGCATTGTACAGACTGAGGGTATTGTAGTTATACATTTTGGAACACACACACACACATGTATATATACATATATATCAACATAAAGAAAAAGAGATCAAGACTTTGAAAGAGGACTAGGCAGTAGTGGCGCACACCTTTAATCCCAGCACTTGGGAGGTAGAGGTAGGTGGATCTCTGTGAGTTTGAGACCAGCCTGGTCTACAAGAGCTAATTCCAGGACAGGCTCCAAAAGCTACACAGGGAAACCCTATCTCAAAAAACCAAAAAAAAAAAAAAAAAAAGAACTTTGAAAGAGTGGGGGTATAAATGGGAGGGCTCAGAGGGAGGAAAGGAAAAAATGGGGGATGATGCGGATTTTTTTAATCTCAAAAGTTTTTGTTTTTGATTTTATGAGACAGGGTTTCTCTATATTGTTTTGGAGGCTGTCGGTCCAGCCTGGCCTCGAACTCACAGAGATCCGCCTGCATCTGCTTCCTGAGTGCTGGGATTAAAGGCATGCGCCACCACCGCCTGGCTAATCTCAAAATTTTTAAAAATTACTTTAAAAAGTCCTTCTGAACAACTGGGAAAACATATTTATAAATGAAGTGTCTGAGTAATTATTTACGCCAATAAAATATAAAGAATTCTCAAACTGTGGAGGCTGGAGAGACGGCTCAGCAGAGAGTAATGCTTACTGCTCTACAGAAGGCTCACATTCGGTTCCCAGCTCCCACATCGGAGGCTCACACATGGTAGATAGCTGAAGAGCATTTCCAGGTTTTATGCTGCAGTAACTGTTTCCTGTCTTTCCACTGTTCTTTGTAAGGTGTTATATGGGATTGGGGGAGGGGCGTTGGGCTTTGAACCTAGAACCTCGTGCAGTCTAGGCAAGTACTTTACCACCAAGCTATCCCTTTTAAAACTATTTTGAGACAAAACCTCAACAAGTTACCCAGACTAGCCAAGTTCACCCTGTAGCCCAAGAAGGCCTTGAACTTTTGTTCACCCTCCTGCAGCCTCCAGTGTAGCTGGAGTTACAGACGTGTGCCAACTCACAATATTTTGATACGAGAGGCCTCGAGGGTGACTCATGTGTCCTGCTTTCTGCCCTCGGGGACCTAGGCCTTAGACTCAACGGAAGTGTGTCTTCTGGACACTCAGAAACTTTTCCTGCTTTCTAATATGCTTCTTCCAGATAACGTTGACTTCCACTCTTCAGTGGGTTGATCAAGGTACAAGGGTAACATTATAAAGTCCTTAAAAATCGATTACAGTAAAATAATAATCAGATGGCCTTAACCTTGTATAAGACTTCCTTAGAACACCTGGCTAAAAGCATTTCTGATGAAATTGGTGAAATTATGGACTGGCACCAGGCATGTTGGTCATCCAATAGGAAGTGGGTACCACTAGTTAGTAGGCACCTGCTCAGGGATCAAGAGACAGAATTAATGCAGATATTCCTGAATTTGCAAAGAGAATTTGTGTTGCCTCTATAGTTGCCCATGTTTAACGTGGGTCCGAAAGTTAAATGACCACAGCATTTAAGAGCCTGTGGGATTAGAATCTCATTCATTCAACTCTTAAGCTGATTCCCCACATTTACCCATCTCTTTGTGGGGCACCAAGGATGCAGAGATGAAACTATTATTCAGTTACTTGGTATATTTTCTTTCAGAGCAGAGAATGACAAGAACCAAAATAAATCAGTGACTTCAAACTCATCTACTTGTAGAGGTATGGGAGCATAAAGCCCAGTGTCTGTAGTAAGCTGGACCCTGAACACTGACTAGGGCCAGTTTCTCACTATGTCCATGGGGGGGATTTAGACTCACGGCTACTCAAGTCATCACTTTGTGTAGGTGTGCATGCATGTCCACGCATATGTGCATGTGTGCATTCGGTTGTGCAGACACTTGTGCATGTGCAAATGGAAGCCAGTATTTAATGTTGGCTGTCTTCCTTAATCACTGTCAAGTGTGTGTGTGTGTGTGTGTGTGTGTGGGTGGGTGGGTGGGTGGGTGGGTGTGGGTGTGGGTGTGTGGTTGAAACAGGTTCTCATTGTTTTCCAGGCTGACCTCCAAGTCCTTGCAATCCTCCTGCCTCAGCCTCCTCACTAATCAGATATAGCATGATCACAGCACCCAGAAGTGTTTTGTAGTCTTACACTATCGTATACTGTATGAAAGTTCAGAGTAGAAAAATAAATACACAAAGATCCAAGAAGTTTAGTATTTGCTAGGGGTAAGAAATGCTTGAGGTTTCTTTTGGGGGTAGAATATATTTAAAAATTGTACAGTGGTTCTATGACTCTGCAAGTTACTAAAGCCACTGACCTGTGTACTTTAGAAGACGAACTTTATAGTAGAAGAATAAAACTTGATAAAGCGGTTACAAAGACAAATAGCATGATAATGGTAATTTCACAATAATTTTATCAGTTTTTCAGGTAATATATTTCTCGAAACTATCCCACCTAATCACAAACCTAATAATTAGTAATAGTCAACAAATTAAACTGGGTGTGGTGTGTCCATAACTCCCACACTGAGAGAGCTTGAGGCCAGACTGGGCTACATAGAGAACCCAAAAATGTTGAATAATCAATGACAACAATGATTACCATGTACAAAGGAGGATTTGAGGGAGGAAAGGTTGGAATAAAAAATGGTTTGCAAACCAAACAAAACAAAATATAAAAGTTGTCCATGAAGGTGGGTAAGAGGGTTGTCAGAGGAAGTCCCTGTCTCTGCTGTGGTCTGGTACAGGGGACTTTGTATCAGGGCTTCCTTATCTGGTGTGCCAATGGTTCACTGTCCAAGAGCACACAGTTAACGCATGACAGAGGGCTGGGGTTAGTCTATCCTCTTCCCCAAAGCCATGTGTCCTGGTGCAAGGTACATCTACCCACAGAGGACCCCACTTTCTAATCTGTAAAAAGTGCTGTGTCACCTTTTAACAACCATTGATACGGGAAAATAATAATAATGAGGCAAGGGACAAGTGGGGACAGTTACCAAAGGAGGAAGTGGTCACCAGATGTGGAGTAATTAGAGAAGTCTGCCTAAGAAATGTGTAGGACTCAGGCCACGAAGACTGAGACCAACTTGAATGCATAATTCAACACACAGCAGGGCCAAGTTGACATCTGCAGTGTTGGGAGGAGGCAACACACGCTGAGGTGAGGAGCGAATGGCAAGTGGAAGCATGACCATGTGACCCAGTTCAGTCAATCAGCAAACACTACTGAGCCAGTTCTTGAGACAAACACCTCTATAAGACTTGGCTCTCCCACACAAAGATGGGGGAGGTCCTTCTGCATACTGTGAATACATGCTTCCCTTATTGGTTGATGAGTAAATGCTGATTGGCCAGTAGCCTGGCAGGAAGTAAAGGTGGGGCTACCAGACTAGGAGAATTCTGGGAAGAGGAAGGCAGAGAGGAGCCACCAGGGAGAAGCCATGTAGCTACTGGGAAGATAGGATATAGAGCATTGTTTGGTAAGCCAAAACTACATGGAGATACACAGATTACTAGAAATGGATTAATAATTAAGAGAGAGCTAGCCAATAAGAAGCCTGAGCAATAAGCCAAACCGTTTTTAATTAATATAAGCCTCTGTGTGTTTATTTGGAATGGAATGGCTGCGGGACCAGGTGGGACAGAAACTCCGGCTATAGCCTACTGAGAGAGGACAACTCACAATCATGTTGCATTGAGGCATGTATGAGTAACACAAGCTTAGAGGTTCTTTAGGGGCTGGGAGCAGAGCAGAGTTCACAATGGGAGCATTTTCATCCTCCAGATGGTCTAGAGGGGACCCAGGCTGGGGAGTGTGAGAGGGAAGAAAGAAATGTGACCGAGTGCTTGCTTTTGTACATAAAGCTGAGGAGAACAATTCATCATCTCGGCTTGGATGTTGTCGGGGCTTAGAGCCTGCAAAACAGGCTCTCTGGGACAGGTCTGCCTTATGACTATCTATCTGTCCTCAGGCTGTGGTCTCGGTCAGACTAGATATGAAAAAAACAGGCTCTCTGGGACAGGTCTGCCTTATGACTATCTATCTGTCCTCAGGCTGTGGTCTCGGTCAGACTAGATATGAAAAGACTGGAAAAATGGCATGCACCCCATGTTTGATTTTGGCTTTAATTTTGTGTGCCTAAAGTATGGCATCGGAGCCTTTCTCCTCATTATTGTGAAAGAAGGAAAGAGGGATGCTTTGATTTGCTTTCTGTTGCTGTGATAAGTACCAGAGTCAAAACAAGTTAGGGAGGAAAAAGGTTATTTCAGTTTACAATTAATGTCCACCCACCATGAGCGGAAGTCAGGACAGGAGCCAGGAGGGTCGAGACTGAAGAAGGAGGAGCTCTGCTTACTGGCCTGCGCCCCACGGCTTGCTCAGCCTGCTTTCTTTTTCTGTTTTCTTTCTAATTTTTATTGATTCTTTGTGGATTTCACATCATGCATTTGCATCCTACTTATCTCCCTGTCCTCTCAAATCCACCCTCTGCCCTTGTAATCTCCCCCACCCCAAACAAAACCAAATTTAAGAGAAACCAAAAACAAAACAAAGAAACAAAAACAAATCAAAAAAAAAAAAAAGGAAAAAACTTGTCATGGAAGTGTGGTCCACTGAGACACAGTTTACCCTTTAATCTGTTCATCTTTACTTGCAAGTGTTCATTACCACACATCCTTGGTCTGGCTCAAGGTCTCTGGTTTCTTCTACACCACCAAGAGTGGCCTTTCCCTGGGGCTCCTCTTGGATACCCTGTTGCTGTCCTGTGTAAGGAGATCCTGCTGTTTTGGATCTGTAGGTTCATCCCCTTCACATTTTCCAACAGTTCATAGATTTGGTGGAGTTAGGATGGACTAACTTGTAGGCATGGTTCTGGGCCTGGATAGTAGCTGGGTTGGTCAGCTCGATAGCCTTCCCTCATTGCCTTCCCTCATTGTCACTACCTTTATGAGCTCTCTAGCACTGCTTGGACAATTTCACCTAATGCAGCCTATAGCCAAGAGTGGGGCCAGTTTTCCTGCTCTCAGGCACTCAGATCCAGGTCCCCCTGACTCATGTCACCAGGGCCAGTTCTACTGTTCTGCCCAGGCAAGATGCAGGGCCCTCCCTCCCAACTGCTTTCTTACACAATACAGGATATCCTGCCCAGGGATATGCCACCAAAAATGGTCTGGTCTCTTCTACCTCAGTCATTCATCAAGAAAATACACCCACAGGTTTGCCTTTAGGCAATCTGATGGAGGCATTATCTTAATCTGATCAAGGCTTCGAGGTCCCTCTTCATAAATAATGCTAGGTTGTGTCAGGTTGAGAAAAATCCAACCAGGACAAGGGGACAACTGAATTCACACATAAGCTAAATGGTTATCAAAGTAATGTTATTAGTGAAGATAGGAAGTATGGCACTCTCATGTAGCTGAACTTGAGTGTTTTCCTGTCTTCATCCATGAATATGAAACATTGAGTATATTCCCTACCTGAAACCACATGAAGATTCTCCGAAAAGGATGCTTTGTTTTTAGACATGTTCTGCTGTAGCTAAGACTGTCCTGGTGTACTCTTTGCAACTCAGTCTGTCGTTGAACTTGTGGTAGTCCTTTGATCTCAGTTGTCCATGAGCTGGGATTGCAGGCATGTACCACCATATCCAGCTAAAAAGATGCTCAAGAACATGGGTATGCTGAGTAGTTTTAAATCAGCTTGACACAAGCTAGAGTCATCTGAAAGGAAGGAACCTTAATGGAAAAAATGTCTCCATAAGATCCAGCAGTAAGGCATTTTCTTAATTAGTGATTGATGGGGGAGGGCCCAACCCATTGTGGGTAGGGTCATCTCTGGGCTGGCGGTCCTAGGTTCTGTAAGAAAGCATAGGGAGCAAGCCATGGGGAGCAAGCCAGTAAGCACTACGTCTCCATAGCCTCTGCTTCTGCCTCCAGGTTCCTGCCCAGGGATATGGGCAGGAGTCCCTGTCCTGATTTCCTCCAGTGATGAACTGTGATATGGAAATTTAAGTCAAATAAACCTTTTCATTCTCAACTTGCTTCTTGGTCATGGTGTTTTATCATGACAATAGAAACCCTAAGACAATGGGATAATATAAAATTAGAGGCTTCAAGATTCAAATCACCTGTATGAATAAAGGACATAATTCAAAATCATGCCTCCTACATACTAACGTAGGAGATCAGCAAAGAAATATGAGAGTGCATTTGAGAAATAGTCTTCTGTGCCTGGGTCTCTAACTAAATGGGAGAGTGCTTGCCTAGCATGCACATGGACCTGGGTTTAGTCCTTGGCACCGAAAACAAAACGAAGAACCAAGATGTCAGCCACCACCTCTGGATTGTATCTTTCAACCCAGCTGGAAGCACCAAGCCTGTGCTGTTTATTATACCCAACATCATGCATTGCTTACTGTGATAATATCGTGCAGGGTAGAGAAGGCTACTAGTCAGAGTGAGCTTTTGAAATTGTTGGGAGCACTTCTGCCCACACCCAGGGCAGAGGGCAGAGATGAGCTCCTGGTCCCCATCTTAGACTTGAATTCCTCCTGCTGGCCCTCTCTCGGGGATCTCCTGGCCCGGGACAGACGACCAAGAGACCAGGAGCCTGCAGAGAGAGTCAGTCTACTCCTGCCAGCACTCAGGGCAGAGGGCAGAGGACAGAGAGTATTGGAATTGCTTGCACCCACGGAAAGGGAACCCTGATCGCCTACCCACCAGGAAAGGAAGAGGCTCTTTCTATACCCACTAGAAGAAGTGATGGGAAAGAGGCAATATAAGAACATACTCAGCAACTGAAAACCAAATATGACACCACCAGAGTCTAGAGATTCTACACCAGCAAGACCCGAACACCCCAATGCACATGAATCAGAAGGGAATAACCTTAAAAACACCTTCATGAGCCGGGCATTGGTGGCGCATGCCTTTAATCCCAGCACTTGGGAGGCAGAGGCAGGTGGATCTCTGTGAGTTCGAGGCCAGCCTGATCTACAGAACGAGTTCCAGGACAGCCTCCAAAACAATACAGAGAACCCCTGTCTCGAAAAACCAAAAAAGAAACAAAAAACAAAAAAACACTTTCATGAAAATGTTAGAGGCCCTTAAAGAGGATATGAGAAAATCCCTTAAAGAAATGGAAGGAAAAACAAACCAAAAAAAAATCCAGCAAACACAAGAAAGGGAGGAAAACATGAAGCAAAACTTACAAGAAACAATTCAAACAGTGCAAGGATTGAAAGCTGACATGGAGACAATAAAAAAAAACACAGTCTGGGAATTCTGGAAATAGAAAAACTGGGGAAATGGTCAGGTACTACAGATACAAGCATAGCCAACAGAATACAAGAGATGGAAGAGAGAATCTCAGGTGTTGAAGACACACTAGGATAAATAGATTCATCAATCAAAGAAAATCTTAAGAACAACAAATCCCTAACACAAAATATCCAGGAAATATGGGACACCATGAAAAGGCCAAACCTAAGAATAATAGGTATAGAAGAAGGTGAAGAAACCCAACTCAAAGGGGCAGAAAACATATTCAACAAAATCATAGAAGAAAACTTTCCCAACTTAAAGAAAGACATGCCAATGAAGGTACAAGAAGACTACAGAACATCAAATAGATTGGATCACAAAAAAAAGTCCCCTTGCCACATAATAATCAAGACCCCAAGTATACAGAATAAAGAAAGAATACTTAGAGCAGAGTTTTCTCCTTGGAAACTCTGAAAGCCAGAAGGTCCTGGATAGATATTCGATCCACACTAAGAGACCACAAATGCCAGCCCAAACTACTATATCCAGAAAAGCTTTCAGTCAATATACATGGAGAAAATAAGATATTCCATGACAAAACCAGATTTAAACAATACATATCCACTAACCCAGCCCTACAGAAAGTTCTAGAAGGAAAACTCCAATCCAAGGAAGTTAACTACAACCAGAAAAACATAGGCAATAGATAATCCCACTTTACCAATAGCCAAAAGAGAAAAGGGGTAGAAATCCACATATAATTCCACCATCACCAACCATTCCAAAACAAACAATAATGAGCAATCAAAGGTAATTAATATCCCTCAATATTAATGATCTTAACTCACCCATAAAAAGGCACAGGCTAACAGAATTTGAAGACAGAATCCATCCTTGTGCTGCATACAAGAAACACACCTCAGCTTCAAAGATAGATGTTACCTCAGAGTTAAGGATTGGGAAAAGATTTTCCAATCAAATGGACCCAAGAAACAAGCAGGGGTAGCAATCCTAATATCTAACAAACTAGACTTTAAACTGAAATAAATCAAAAGAGATGAAGGAGGTCATTTCATATTCATCAGGAGAAATCCAGGGGGAGAAGGGGGGGGAGGAGGGCATGGGGAGCAGGAAGGTTGAGTTGGGGGGAGAATAGAGGAGAGCAGGATGAGAGATACCATAATAGAGGGAGTCATTCTAGGTTTGAGGTGAGATATGGCACTAGTGAGACTTTCAGAGATCTACAAGGATGACATTAACTGGAAAACTAAGCAGTAGTGGAGAGACTACTTTAAATGTCCCTCCCTGATAATGATTTTGACAACTATCTTACATACCATCCTAGAACCTCCATTCAGTGACAGATGGAAGCAGAGGCAGACACCCACCACTAAACACTGAACTGAACTCCTAGAACCCAGTGACAGAGAGGGAGGAGTGATGAGCAAAGGGCTCAAGACTGAGATGGTGAAACCCAGAGAAACAGCTGACCTGAACAAGGGGGGATCTTGGACCACAGACTGATGTTTGAGAGGCCAGCCTGGGACTGATCCAGACCCTCTGAATGTGGGTGTCAGTGAGGAGACTCAGGCAATCTATGGGTTTTTTGGGTAATAGATCAATATTTATCCCTGGCACACAAATGGACTTTGGGGACCCATCCCAGAATGAGGGATGCTCTCTCAATCTGGACACTTGGGGGAGGGCCTGGGCCCTCCCTGGAACGAAATGACAGACTCTAGAGATTCCCTCATGGAGGGCCTTACCCTCCCTGGGGAATGGAATGGGGGTTGGGTGGGAGGTTGGGAGGACTGGTGGAGGCGAGTGGGCGAGGAGGGGAGAGAGAGGGAACTGGGTTTGACATGGGAAGCAAGCTTGTTTCTAATTTAAATATATAATAAAAAAGTGTTTTTTAAAAGAAATTGTTGGGAACTCTGTAAAATGCTGGAGACTCTAGTATTACTTGGTTCTTTCGACATGGAAAGTGGAAGAGGCTGAGATGAAAGCTCTGGAATTGCTAGGACCAGGGAGAATCACTAGACAAGAAAGAGCAGCTAGTGTCCTTGTTCCCTACAAACCCCTGATCATTAAGCAATATCTCTCTATTTTGCTTAGAAAATTCCAATCTTTCTGCCCTCATTAATTTTCTTAGTCTAAATGTTTCATATTTTACACAAGAGAAATCTACATAGTCTCATTTTGTGTCTCCTTTTTTTCCCTGTGTTTTCAAGGTCCGTTCATGTTGTGGCACCGTGAGAGCGTCTTCCTTCATGAATGAGTAACCTTCTGCTGTGTGGATAACCTCATGGTGCTTGTCTATTCATCAGATGATGGACTTTGGGCTCTTTTAACCCTTGACTTGAATATTGCTGCTATAAACTCAGTTGTACAAAGAGATACCCGAGTCCTTGTTTCAGCTTGAGTAAATTCCTAAAAGTAAATTGCTGAGTCATATGATGAACTGTGAGGAATAGACTAAACATGGTAGCACCCTTTCACCTTCCTTCAGCCATGTACAAGATTTCCAGTTTCTCTGCATATCCACCCACTGTTGTAGAGAATTATTCTCTGAGCCAAACAGCTACCACCTTCAGGAGTTCGGTTGAAATTGCTTAGGAAAGATCATTTCTGCTGAGCTCCTTTTGAACTGAGCTGACTTTGAACTTTTCTCATAGAAAGAGGGGGCAGAGAGGATCATGGGATCCTCCTCTGAGTATCCAGGCACCTCTACCAAACAATTGCTTTCAATTTTTCCCTAATTGTGGCCTCTGGGGTCTTGGGGAAAAGCCAGAATATAGAGATAGAGGAAAGCTGGGAAAGAGGGGGTTCTCTCTATGTAGACATCCAAAAAACTACCATCCCTGCTGGGTAAAGACTTTTTAGTGCAGCTTTCATAGGGGGAACCCCAATCATCCTGTAAGTAACCCTCACCTGTGCTCTTTAAGGAAGTCCAATATATTTACTGTTACCTCAAAGTGAATGCTGATGGCATATACTTTGGTCTGTTATTGGGACCTTAGGGAGGTAGGGAGACACTATTTGTGTCCCCCAGGAAGTGACACCAACACTTTGATTGCCTACCTTTTAAATTATAGCTATCTTGGGGAGGGCCAGTGGTAGCTCATTGGGATTTTTATTACAATTACCCACTTCCTAATACTGATGAGCTTCTTATGTGTGCACATATGTCCTTTGAAGACATCTGTATAACATCTTTCCCCACTTTTAAGTTGAGTTGATTTTGTTGAGAAGCTCCTTATATGTGAAAATATTAACAACATATCAGATATGTGACTTGCAAGTATTTTCTCTTACTTTGTAGGTTGTCTTTTCACTCTTTTTAAAAAGAATCTAAATGGGATGGTCTCACCTAGAAATAAAGAAAAAATGCATGAAAGAGATATGAGACCAAAGTGTAAAAAGCAGTAAGAGGAATGAATAAACTCATACACACGAGTGTGTGGAGTCACAGTTTTCTACAAGGCCTTGCCTCTTACTTTCAGAGTGGTATGCCCTCAACTTCATTTAATCTTTGATCTGAACTGCTAAAAATGAATGACAGTAGTGGTTTCCAGGACAGCTTCTGAGTTGCACTGCCCTAAGCTAGAGTTCCAGGTTAACCATTTATTACCCATGGGTAGGATATAGCATTTTATCTTTTGAAATGTCAATCTATTAATTTTTCATGTTTTTAATCTACTAATTTTGTAGTGATTAAAACAAAAAATAAGCCTGGTGGTGGCGGCACACGCTTTTAATCCCAGCACTTGGAAGGCAGAGGCAGGTGAATCTCTTGTGAGTTGGAGGCCAGCCTGGTCTACAGAACCAGTTCCATGATAGGCTCCAAGACTACACAGAGAAACCCTGTCTCAAAAAAAAAGTAAAAAATAATGAAAAGAATGCATCTGGTGTGTCTGGGATATAGAAAGAACTCAATAGGTGTTAGCTGTGGGACCATTGCTTTGCTTCATGAATATGCTTCCGGTTCTGAGGCTATCAGCAAAGCCTTGCATAGATTGCTAATTTACAGAACTTATGACCATAAAAGTTTCAAAAGTTGCAGTGATTTGTTGCAGAGCAATAGTTAGCTAATTCACTTTGCAAACAGATGAATGGATGTGTGAGAATTCCTAGTAGGCCTAATGATGATAGGCAGTGTCTGCCCAGGATGTTGAGTTAATGGCCTTGGAAATGGAATCATACCATTCTACAGGTGGTAATCTGAGGCTCACATATGTTAAGCAACTTGGGAAGCCAGAGCTAGGGATATATCTTTATGCATGGCTCTAGTACGAACCACATCCAAAGAAGCAAATTATTGCACTGATATAATCCATATTTTTCTGATTTTTTTTTCTGGTATAGATCTGATGGCTCACAAAATCAGGATGTTGAAGGCAGTGGAGTGAGAGAGCTTCACAAAGCCACCAGCTGTCCTTTTGATTTCTTTTTACTTATGCACTGGAATTCTTGAGAAAGAAAATTGAATACATTGTAGAAACGGATACACAGGAGTAAGAAGTCAACCTGTGCAAACGCTGCGAGTCTAGGTGGATTCAGAGGCTTGGGATGCTGTTGTAAAATCCCTCAGAGGTGACTCACAGCCCCAGGCTGCTCAGACTTGGAGTTCACCTACTTGCAGCCTGCTGCTGGTCCCAACTTGTCTTCATGGCTGTAGTTTTGCCATTCACTGGCTCTTTTTTTCCTTGTCCTGATTTCTGTTGCATTTTTTTTATATCATTAGCTTTTACATATGTTTTCTCCTTCCATTGTTTTATAAGTGTATGTATGCAAATATTTCCTTTGAACATTTAAAACAGAACTAAATGTTGACTTCCGCTAATGTCTAAATGTCTATGGAGTAGTAAAGACCTCTGCACAGGATGCTTCTCTCCCCAGCCTCCTGCCAGCACTTTCTGAAGCTTTTAAGCTCATAATTGCTGATGTGCATTATTCGTTTGGATTTTTTGCTATGTTCTTTTTCATTTGTTGCAGACAGAGGAACAGAAAATGAAAGCAAGAGTGAGTATGCTTATGTGCTGGCCTGGAACTCACAGAGATCCACCTGCCTCTGCCTCCTGAGTGCTGCGACTACAGGCTTGGTCTTCAACAGTGCAGGACCTGCTACTAACGTCATCTATTAATTTCTAAAAACTTTACAACTATGCTTTCCATTGAACATTGCTAGTAAGTTCTAATGTCATAACACTTTTTAATTTGAAGGCTTCTGTTGTCCCCTGGTGTAGCATGATAAATAAAACACCCAGAGACAGATATTGGGGTTCAAGCTTCAAGCTGAAGATCAGAAAAGCAGAGCAGCCAGCCACTAGCTCTTACCTCTACCTCATCTCAGATCAGAGGGGCGATCCTCAGACTGCTCCCGACTTCACTGCTCCCCAGATTCACTCAAACTGCTGTATACTCCTCAACATGGCTAGAGACTAAGTCTCCAGACTGAATGCCTCTACCTTTTATATCTCTCAAATCCTGGGATTAAAGGTGTGTGTGGTAGCCTTTAATCCCAGCACTCAGGAGGCAGAGGCAGGCAGATCTCTGTGAGTTCGAGGCCAGCCTGGTCTACAGAGTGAGTTCCAGGACAGCCTTCAAAACAATACAGAGAAACCCTGTCTCGAAAACCAAAAAAAAAAAAAAAAAAAAAAAGGTGTGTGCCTGGTTTCTATCTTGGCATTTACTTCCACCTGATTATATTTCTTTGAAGACTCCTAGGATCTCCTCACTGGGACACTTGCCTTCCAGCCCGGGATGTGCAGAGACCAAACAAGTTTGTTTATGAATTCATTGAATTAGAACAATGCCCCAGGGGCTGGAGAGATGGCTTGGTGGTTAAGAACACTGGCTGCTTTTCCAGAGGTTCTGAGTTCAATTCCCAGCTCCCACATGGTGGTTCACAACCATCTGTAATGAGCTCTGGTGCCCTCTTCTGGCCTGCAGGTGTACATGCAGAACATTGTATACATAATAAATAAATAAATCTTAAAAAAAAAAAAAGAACAATGCCCCAAATGCTAGATGCTTCTAGGGAAGGAGCTACAAAGATGCTCTCCACTTCACCTGTTTCCCATCTTTGGAAAAGCATAGTGTTTGGACACTGGTCTTAGACTAGTGGTTCGAAACCTTCCAAGTGCTGCAATCCTTTCATACAAGACCCTAGACCATAGAATTATTTTATTGCTACTTCATAACTGTAATTTTGCTACTATTATAAATCATAACGTAAATATTTGATATGCAGGATATCTGATATGTGACCCCTGTGAAAGGATCATTTAACCCCCCCCCCCCAAAGGGTCATGGTATTAGAAAGTATTATAAGAAATGGCATCCCTTTGGAGAAAGGCTGGGAAGTTTTTCTCTTTATGTTTCCCCTTCAGACCTATTTAGACATAGGTTTGAAGATGGAATATAACCAGACAGACAGACAGGACACATGGAACAGGTGGCCATTGCTTCTGGCATCCACAAGTTTCTAATCTGAAGGATAGTGAGCCAGCAGGAAGTAGGGTTTGCTGCTGGAAACCTGAGCACTGCAATCGGGTGAGCTGTGTTTGCTTTGGAAGCGATTTCACTGTTGCCCCCTACCCCCCTTTAGGAGCTGCAGTCTGCACCTGGGCCTTGCTGTGAGGTGAAAGAGATTATAGCTTCTAAAAGCCCCAGGCTTTGCTAGATGGTTGCTCAATATGGACTAAAAACCAAACACTGAGCAGCTGGTTCCAATTAGCCCCAGTGAGCATTTATTTAGGTTTACTTCTAGAGAAGGATCCAACCGCAAGACAAGGACAGAAAAATAAAATGTACCACGGTTGCATCGCTGATGACCTTATCTTCCACTTCTTCTTAAGCCCTACACGGGGGTATCTTACTTTGTAAAGAGTTTCTTACCGTTCGCTCTGTCCCTTTGCTAGAAGTTTCTTAGATGTATGAGTAATTTACATCTTCCCTCACCCTGGGCTAAGGACTTTGCTAACAATAGATTGACAGTGCTAAATGTTAACCTTTAGCAACTTGATGGGTTATTTATTTTTCTGTAGGTTTCAGAAAAATTGTTTTGTCGAGGTATCAGTACAAATAATCAGATTTGTCAAGAAACAGTGTGCCTGCTTGGCATTATAACCGTTGACACTGGCAGATGTATGTTTGTCGTCAGAAAACCTGTTTTACAATGGGATTTTCATTCTGTTTTGGGCAATATATGATTCAAATGAATCACTAAAAATATTTTCCAGTGATTATTAATAACTTGGTAAGTCAAGTTATTAATGACATTTCAAAATTACATTTTACTAGAAGAGTCTGTACAATAAAAATGATGATTAACTATTGAATGCACCATAGAAGCTATTGTATAATATGTGAGATTTAAGTACAGTTTCCCCAAAAGTTATTTTAAAACCTAGGGAGGAAAAAAAATCAAACACACCCAACTCTGTCATTGTCTATGATGTGAATTGCTTCACTGAACCATGTTGTTTCTGACAGACCCCCTTTTTTATTTTTAAATTTAAATTTAAATTAGAAACAAGGTTGCTTCACATGTAAATTCCAGGTCCCTCTCCCTTTCCCTCCCCTCCTCCCGCACCCTGCCACCAACCCCTCCAATATCCCCTCATTTCCCCAGGGAGGATGAGGCCCTTCATGGGGGTGTCCATAGTCTGTCATTTCATCCAGGGCAGGGCCTAGACCCTCCCCCGAGAGTTCAGGGTGAGAGTGCATCTCTCATTGTTGGATGGGCACCCAAAGTCCATTTGTATACCCTGGATAAATACTGATCTACTATCCAAGGCTCAATAAATTACCTAGGCCTCCTCACTGACACCCACATTCAGGGGGTCTTGATCAGTCCCATCCTGAATTCCCAGCCATCAGTCTGGGATTTAAGAGCTAACCCTTGTCAGATCAGCTGTTTCTGGGTGTTAAACCAGCCCAGTCTTAACCCCTTTGCTCATCAGTCCTCCCTCTCTGTCACTGGATTTCTTGAGTTCAGTTAGTGCTTAGCCGTGGGAGTCTGCCTCTGCTTCCATCAGCCATTGAATAAAGGTTCTGTTTCCCAGACTCTCTGGCCATGGGATTGTAGGCTGGCACTCCCCAGATCTATGTCTAAAATCCATATATGAGAGAGTACATGCCATGTTTCTCTTTTTGTGACTGGGTTACCTCACTCAGGATGGTTTCTTCTAGTGCCATCCATTTGCCTGCAAATTTCAGGATTCCATTGTTTTTTTTCTGCTGAATAGTAAGTACTCTATTGTGTAAATGTACCACATTTTCTCTATCCACTCTTCAGTCGAGGGGCATCTGGGTTGCTTCCAAGTTCTGGCTATTACAAATAATGCTGCTATGAACATAGTGGAACAGACATCCTTGTTGTATGAATGGGCATCTTTTGGATATATGCCTAAGAGTGGAGTTGCAGGTCTTGTGGTAGGTTTATATCTCCATACTGATTTCCAAAGTGGCTGTACAAGTTGGCACTCCCACCAGTAGTGGAGGAGTGTTCCCTTTTCTCCACATCCTCTCCAGTGTAAACTGTCATTGGTGTTTTTGATTTTAGCCATTCTGACAGGAGTGAGATGGTATCTCAGAGTTGTTTTGATTTGCATTTCCCTGATGGATAGGGATGTTGAGCACTTTCTCAAGTGCCTTTCAGCCATTTTAGACTCCTCTATTGAGAATTCCCTATTTAGTTCTGTAGCCCATTTTTTGATTGGATCCTTTGGTGTTTTGGAGACTTGCTTCTTGAATTCTTTGTAGATTTTGGAGATCAGCCCTCTGTCAGATGTGGGGTTAGTGAAGATCTTTTCCCATTCTGTGGGCTGCCTTTTTGTCTTGCTGACTATCACAGACCCCCTTTTTATTCATGGTTATTTGTAAGGTTTCCTAAATGATCCTAGAACTCATCAGGATTTCTGAGTGTGTTAGGTGGGGACTGTGTTTTGGTTTGAGTCATAAATGTAAGATTATTCTTGCCTTAAAGAGAACTAGCAGGTTTGCTGGCAGACATAAGTGACTGTTGAATGCTATAAAACCCGGGTAAGCAGTGTGCTAACCCTAGTCAGAACTGTCCTGGGTTAAAGTCTACAGTGACCTCTTTCAACATGGCTTAGTTCATGGCTCAGCTACTGCCAGGAAAAAGATAATCATTCTTGTATTAGATATAGTTTCCAACTGCCATTTAGACAGAGCAATCATCTAAAGTTTTGTCTGTCTGTTACATGCAGGTAGAGATGAGCCACATTATTTTAACACAAACAAATGCATAAATGGCTTTTGGGTGTCTCAATAAGAAATCATGAATGCAGAATATGTGATAAACTCCTAACAAAATGACTGGCTGAGCACTAGTGCCCTTTGGTTCTTGCATGCTGTTAGTTATTGCTGTGTAACAAACTATTCCAAACTCAACAGAGTTAAAATAGTGACTAATTATTGCTCTGGAGTTTATCATCAACTATATAGTTCTATTTACTGTGGCTAGGCCACCTCATGAATCTTCAGTCAGCTGGAGTTCATTTGTAGGCTACTTTTTTGGTCTAGGGTTGGGCTTACTCACAGTTTTAGAGCCTAGCCAGGATGGCTAGAATGACTCAGTTCTGTTCCATGTCTCTCATTCTTCAGCAGGCTAGCATGTGTTTGTCTTCAGCAAGCTAGCATGTGTTTGTTCACAGGACATTGAAAAAATTTATATATGTATATCTATATTCAAATATATATAAACAAAATAACACACACACACACACACACATATATATATGCACCTATTTTCCAGGGGGTAGAAAATAGATTCTACTTATTGTGGGTAGGGACTAAAAGTCACATTGCAAGGGGAAGTTAGGGTAATTGGGGCCAGTTTTACAATCAGCATCCTGCTGTGCCCTCCACTAACATAGAGTACACAGGAAATGAAAAGGGTTTATAAAATAAATCAACTTTTTCTGTCTCCTTTAAATTTCAGATTTGAAATTTGCCTTTGATTCTTTTGTGGCAAAGGTATGAGACCGTGTGTGTCTGTGTCTGTGTGTGTGTGTGTGTGTGTGTGTGCATGTGCACGTGTGAATGTGTGCATGTGTGTATCTGTATGTGTGTATGCATGCTTCACATGCATGAGCATTTGTGTGTGCATATGTGTCTGGGATAGATCACAGACTCTTGAGTTTGACCTTCCGGAACCCAAGACAAAGCAGTATCTACACAGCAAGAATGGATGGTCCATTCAGAGCTCTGCCATTGGGATTAATGCTTCCTGGAGAAAAAAAAAAATCCAACTGGCCTCTGGATTGGCTCCCAAACCTTTGCCAAGGGAGATCCAGGTTCTTTGGCTCTGAATTGGTTTCACCAAGGCTACACACTCATGGCTGAACAACTCCTTAGAGTCAGGCAGAGGCAGGCAAATGAATCAGTATCCCCTACAGAACTTCAGTGATCCTATCTTTTTTTTTTTTTTTTTTTTTTTGGTTTTTATGAGACAGGGTTTCTCTGTATTGTTTTGGAGGCTGTCGGTCCAGCCCGGCCTCGAACTCACAGAGATCCGCCTGCCTCTGCCTCCCGAGTGCTGGGATTAAAGGCGTGCGCCACCACTGCCCGGCCCAGTGATCCTATCTTATACAATAAAAGCCAATCACAGCTTAAGTCACTGCCTGGTGGGCAGAGAGAACCAGTGGCCATGCCCTCCCTTTCCATTCCTCTCAGTGAAGAACACTGGAAAGTATTTAGGTGCAAAGGACACAGATTATATTGAGAGTGAAGGTAATTCCAGTATGTCTTTCATTTGCTCTGTCAATGACATTGACAACGTGCTTCTTTAACTCTCCCCCCTGGCCTAATCAAGGCCGGTCTACAGATAGACATGTGTCCTGTGACTCAAAGAGCATGGGAATGTTTCTAGTTTCTGGTGACTTTGTCCTCATAATAGTTAATGGTCTTCATTGGTACAAGTAGTGCTATTGGGGTGGACCAGCAACTTAGAATTCTTCAAGGTTCACAGCCTCATTCCTTTCCACACTCCTGTCCTCAGTGTAGCAGTGCTAGCTGTCCCGCGCCACAGTCTCGCCAGCAAGAACGACACAGGACACTCGGATCCTTCTGCAGTAAAGCTTTAATGCATCTTGAGAGACAGATGATCAGCTTCTAAGAGGGAGACCCCAAGCTAAGAAACCCAGCCCCTTATATAAGCCTAGGAGCTCCGAGTGAGACGTGTAGAGCCCGGATTGGTGGTTTGCTCATCACCCCAGATGACGCCACGGGAGAGGCAGAGCTTAAACGGTGGACTCCAACCGACAACAGATGTCGGCGCCATCTTGTAATGGCGATAGCGATAGCGAGGGCGGCTCCTCACAGCTAGCTCATAGCTTCACGATAGTCCCCTCCATTATGTCCTCACAGGACAGCATTTATATCAGCAGAGAGAGGAGAAAGGGAAAAAAAAATCTTCCTATGACTTGCTGCTCTACACATAGCATCCTTGACTGGGCTTCCCAGTTACACCTTGCTGAGTAAAGCACAACTAACTCCAGCCAATCACTTTACGAAGGTAAGGAACTCGCCCTGATGGGCTCAGACCCATTTCAGTATGCATTTCCATCTGTGTTTGACATTTATGGTCCTTGGCCTTGCTTTGATTTTCAACCAGGGCTGGAGTGAGGGCTGGCTTCTTGGAGCATGCAACCCCTCATTTAAGAAGGGCTGTGCTTAGACTAGCATTCTTCTAGTGCTGCCTTGAAATTCTTAGACCTTTATAGACAAAGAGCCCCGCCCTTTTCAGTTTGCATTTAATTCTGCACTGCCAACTTTTAGTTGGTCCTGCCCAACCTTTTCTTGCTTCCTTTCCAAGCCCATGCAGTTGCTTTCTCTCCCTTGCTTTCCTGAGTGCTGAGTCAGCTGGTGAACATGGTCAATTCAGAAAGAAAAATCTACCCAGGGCAGGATGGACAACAGTGAGAAAATGCTCCTACATCTGAGCCATCAAGGTACTCTGCACATTTCATGGAAGGTCCTGAGGATGAGGGGTAGGGGTCCAGGTAACAGTGGTAACCTTGATAATACATCCTTCTCTGACCCACTTTCTCAGGTCGACTTGCAAATGAGCATACACACAGTCTTATCTCAGATTCTGCCTTCAGGGAGTCTGCTGTTCAAACACCAAGTGAATAAAATCCGTGTCTTTCTAAGAAGAAGGCTACGTAGCTGTTGACCCATTGGTAAGCTGTACACACAGCGCCAGAAGTGTTGCTTATGGCATAAGAAGGAGAATCCAGTTCAGAGATGATATCTCTGGCTTCCAAACCAGATATAGTGTTTACTGAATACCTACTATGTCCCAAGCACGGTGCTGTTTTCCCATATGCTGTCGTGTTAGTTACACAGCAGCTTCTTTCCATTGTCTCCATCGGCCAGATGGGCACAGCAAAGATCAGAGTCTCGAGGGGCTTCCCAGGGACAGGAAATGGATATAGATTACTTTAAATTAAGTTCTATTTTAATTTTAGTGTGTGTGTGTGTGTGTGTGCGCGCGCGCGCACGTGTGTGTTTTGTCTACATGTGTGTTTGTGAACCATACAAGTGCCTACTGTCTTTGATTCTGTGGGACTGAAGTTACAGACAGCTGTGAACCAACATGAGGGTTCTGGAGATCAAACTCGGGTCTTCTAGAAGAGCAGCCTGTGCTCCCAGCTGCTGAGCCATCTCTCCAGCCCACAGATACAGACTTTTAATGGGAGTTCTCTGGACATATTTCCTGCAATAGCACCATGACAAAAAGAGTCCTTGAGCACGGGCTAAGAGGCTGACCCTAAGCTTGTGTCACTCATACAGGACCTCACTCCTCCTGCAGAACATTCAGTGAGCAGGACAGCCAGTGGCAAAGCTGGGCTTTGGAATACTTTTAGAAGTTTCCCCAGCAGTGTTTCAGGGTTGTGGCAATGAAATAGGCTTTCCTCTGGGCCTTTGAATATTGTATAAAAGTTTCCCCAGAAGTGTTTCAGGTTTGTGGCCAGAGCCTGGCTTATAAATTTTCTTTAAAACCAGAGCAACCTGGTATTTTCCAAGCCTGGCCAGACAGATGGTCCTATTTTGCTTTGTCACATTCAAGGGAGTAGCCTGGCCTTTTGAGACTCAGTGCTGTGAGGCAGTCTACACTTGGAGACTGTTCTGGATAATGAGGTCAGGCAAACATTTGAGGAGACAGACCACAGACTACAGGGACACCACTGTCTTTTTCCAGGACAAGCTGGTGAAAGAAACCAGACATCTATCCAGACAACAACGTCTATGATTGAGGCTGAATTGGGAAAGGGTGCCAGGAGCTGGCTAGCAGTCAGCGACATGGCTGAAGAAAACTATCACGTCATTATTCTCCAAGGACTTATTTTAGTACATGGTCTGTGAGGTGTGACTCTCTTCTGTGGAAACTTACTAAGTTGCCAGCACAGGATGAATTAAATTGAGTGACAAATTAATAAATTATGCATATAAAATTTCCAATAGAGACACTCATATTTATTTTTATTATATGCATAAATTTTTATGAGATAAAATTTGGTGTATCATTAACCCCTGCTGATGTCAATCTCCCCAAGATTGTTCCTCTCAGTTGATAAGACATTGGCAAAATGTTCTTAAACCTTTTGTAGCTTTCATCTCCCATCAATAGAAAAACCTTGTGAATGCATCTCCTATACACTAGAAATGATATTGCTAAACTGTTTCACTGATATTACATATTATGTATAATGTGGGCTGGGGACATAGATCAGGTGATAGAGTGTTTGCCGAGCATGCATGAGGAACTGGCTTCAGCCTCCAGCACTACATAAAATTATAGGTGCATACCTATAATTATAGGTAGTGGTAAAAGAATCAGAAGTTCAAGGCCATCCTCAGATATACATTGAGTTTGTGGCCAGTCTGGGCTACATGAGACCTGTCTGAAAAATTAAACACAAACAAAAAACAAATAAAGTGACCTTATTTTGTGTATACTGGACAGCAGGCTATATTTAAAGGATAAGATAAACATTAAACCATCTTAAAGGCACATTTAACTTAGGGTCAGCAGAAACATCTCTGCTTTAGCAAAAAGTAATATGATGAAATGGACTTTTTTTAAAAAATCAATCTTTGGTTCAAAGGTTTGGATCAATTCGGTTTACTATAATACCTTTTTTATTTTACTAAGGTTTTATTTTGGTGGTTTTTGCTATACTCACAAAGTTATGTCCACATTATCACTGCCTAATTTTACAGTATTTTTCTTACCCTCAAAAGAAACCCATGCTCATTACTAGTCATCCCAAACTCCCTTCCGCTCTCAGCTTCTAGGGACTGGTAATCATTTCTGTCTCTGTGGCTTTGCTGGACATTTCACCTAAGGAGAATGATAAAGATGTAGTACAGGTGTGCCTTGCTCATTAGCGTTATGTTAAGATTTATCAGTGTTACGGTAATGTGTATCTGTACTTCGTTTCTCTTCGTGGCCAAATAACGTTCCAATGAATGGGTGTGCCACATGTTCTTAACCTCCTAATCAACTGATAGATATTTGGGTTGCTTCTGCTTTGAACCTGTAAGGAATAATTGTGATTTGAATACTTGAGAGCTCTTTATATAGTCTCTGTTTGGATACTAGACCTTATCAGATATGATTTATGCTGTTCCGAGGGTTGTTCTGTGGCTTTTTATTTCTTCACAGCGACCTTTAAAGCACCAACCTTTTTAACATTATTTTATTCTGTGTGTATAAGTGTTTTGTTTGCATGTATGTCTGCCCACTATGTATGTGTCTGGTGCCCCCAGAAGCCAGAAGATGGTGTTGAGTCACCTGGAACTGGAATTGCAAATGGTTGTGAGCTGCCATGTGGGTGCTGGGGACTTAACCTGGGTCCTCCAGAAGAGCAGCAACCTCTTCTCTTAACTGCTGAGCCATTTCTCCAATCACACATTTTCTTAGAAATTTCGCAAACGTTTTTTGAGACAGGGTCTTCTTATCTATCCCTGGCTATCATGCTACTGCTTGTTATGTGGCCTTATAGCAATCCTGTTGCCTCAGCATCCTAAGTGCTGAAATTAAAGGTGTGTGGTGTGGAAACATTACTTTGTGAGTTTGGAAATGCTTTCATTGTTCTGAAGTTTTGTTGCTAATAGCATAAAAATGCTAACTTTGATTGTTTTAAGTCTTTTTCTGCAATATAGTAACTAAACACCTATCAGTTTCCTTCCAAACAAGCAAACAAACAAACAAACACAATTGTAAAATAAGTGCCTGCTGTGTGTAGCATCTCAAATCATATGAAAAGGGTTTTGTGTTGAAAAAGCAAGAAAATTTAAAATGGAATTAATTCTTTTCATTTAAAGAAAATTTTCTCTTTCTACCCTGTCCTTTGGATGTCCAGTCTCTTTCTTTGGAGATTTGGTAAATGTAGAAGACCAATACGAAAAGAAAAAAGTACTCAGAATTGTGTCCAAAAAGACCAAGAGATGAGGCAAAGAAAGGGCGAGGTGTGGAGGATTGTGTTTCTAGAATGAAGTAGAGAGAGAATGATAACATGAAATCGTCAAACTAACAGCTGAGAGTTTGTCAGGATTAATAGATGAGTCAGAAACAAAAGCCCAATAAATTCCAAGCAGCAAAAAAGAAGACAGGGAAAGAAAAGGATTTTTCAGAGTGTGAGAAATAGTCCTTATCTTTATATTAAGGCTGTTTCAAAATGACATGCAATTCTAAATTCACCAACTGTACATGAGTGGATTTCCTTGCTTGTAAATAATGCTGCCGTAGCCCGAAGGTTTGCATTCCTCCAGCTTTCTGTGTTGAAATCCTAACTCTCACGGTGAGTATAAGCAGTGGAATCTTCACAGAAAGAGACTGAGTATCCACAGGACAGTAGCCAGAGCACATAACAATCCTGGGCCAAGTGAGGCCCCAGAGTCCATCCCGCAACCTCCGCAGAGCTCCGTCCCCAGCAGGCAAGACTAGCTCAGGGATGGTCAACTTTACAGTTTTCACCTTGGCTTCCTGTGAACACCAAGCAGAGAAGACCAGATGGGCACCTAAACGTGTCACACATGGTGCCCACTCCAGTTAGCCCACCCCTAATGCCCTTCGCCAACAGCCTCCAGTCGGAGGACAGCCTTCCGTCTCCGTTGCTATGAGGCTTTACTGGGTCCTAGTTTGCCTTGGATATTATGCTAAACCCCAGAGATGGTTGCCATCTCCTTGCTGAGCAGCAGCTTCCGGGTCAGTGGCCCGCTTCCGGCTGCGTAGTTTTCATTTTGGCACCAGTTAGGACAACACTGCTGCTTGCTGTTTCACTTGGTTTCTTTTCATGGCTTTCGATTGCAAAATGAGATCACTTGGATCTTTTCCCTAACTGGTCATTTTAGACCCTCTCCATTTGCCATCACTTTTATATTTTTATCTGGTAATTCTGACGCCCAGCATCTTTGGGGGGGGGGGGCGTGTTTTCCTCACTGGCTTCTGTCGACTCCTGAGTGTTCTTTGGTTTTCTTTCCTAGAAATGTTAAGTTCAGAGTCGCTGTGCTCTTTGTGATAGCTGTCTGTAGCCTGACTTGAGGGCATGCTCTCTAGGTACATTTCTTTTCGAGCTTCTGAGTCTCCAAGGTTACTTAAAATCAAGTCCTCTTTAGGAGTTTTCCGTCCGTGGTGTCCCTCTGGAGGCACTGCAAGCAGGTGAAGCTGTCTCTTCACTCTTGTGCAAATTTTACTATCAGATATATTAGTGACACAGGCTCCAACGGAATGTACAGACATTGACTCCATTATCTGCTAAACTCCTAAACAAACAAGTATTAGGAAAAATTTGTTTTGCTTTGTTTTGTTTTTTGTTTTTGAGACAAGGTTTCTCTGTGTAACCCTGGTTGTCCTGGAACTTGCTTTGTAGACCAGGCTGGCCTTGAACTCAGATACCCACCTGCCTCTGTCTCCCCAGTGCTGGGATTAAAGGCATGCGCCACCACCACCTGGCTGAAAAAAAATTAATACAAATAAAGAATATAGTACAAGGAATATGTTTTAACAGACATGTCTAAGTTAGGTTTCTTATTACTGTGGAGAGAAGACACCGTGACCATGGCAACTCTTATGAGGAAAACATTTAATTGAGGGGGCTGTTTACAGTGCCAGAGGCTGAGTCCACAACCAGCCTGGAGGGGAGCAAGGCAGACGGGGTACATATTCATGTGACTGACTGTCACACTGACTGAAGCTTGAGAAAAGAGACCTCAAAGCCCGCCCCCTACAGTGACACACTTTCTCCAACAGGACCACACCCACTCCAACGAGGTCACACCTCCTAATAGAACCACTCGCTTTGGGAGCTATTTTCTTTTAAACCACCACAAGACCTAATAAAAACTTGCTCCCTTTTTATAAGGGGAAATTCAAGTCACTGTATCTTTTGCCTAACTGTTATTTATTTTTAAGGTGCAGATTGGAGAGCTGGAGAGATGACTCAACCATTAAGAGCACTTGTTCTTGCAGAGGACCTGGGTTCAGTTCCCAGCACCCACATCGAGACTCACACATTTAACTCCAGTTCCAGGGGATCTAGCATTCTCTTCTGACCTTCTAGGCACCAGGCATGCATGTATCATACATACATACATGTAGTCCAACACTCATACATGTAAAAATAAATAAGTTTCTAAGATTAAAGGTATAAATTGCAGAAATTATGAGTGAAATCCCCAGAATTTGAACCACTTGCTGCCCCTTGCCACTTATTGGATTGATCATCATGGGCACATTCAAGCCCATGGGTGATTGTAATGACTTTCTGAAGTTCTTGTAATAAATAAAATGTTATTTTTAAATACTTAGTGAAATACCTACATGCAGAAGACCCACAGCTATCTATCTTATCAACAATGATATTACAAAGATTGGCTGACTAAGAAATGGTCCCGAGAGTACATGTCTGACCCTAAATAACCCTTTTAGCTATCTAATTCTAGGGGAGCAGTTTTAATATTTTCATAATTTACAGAAAACTTTTTAGTACAACATATTTCCAAACTATACATCATAAATTCCTTCCTGTCTGGTGGAGTTTCAGCTGACTTCCCCTTCTTAACTTCTTTTGAGAAATATTTCCTATCTATAAATAGAGATACTCCTGGAATATGTAGGATCTGGGAAAATATTTTCCAATACTTATTATTTTTGAGAATCTCATAAATGGATATTGTGTTTACACTGTTTCTACCTTATATGTCCCCCTTTCCATCTCCTCCCACTCCCTCTCAACTTCATTACCTCTTCTTGTTAAACATGCATCCATGCATATATACATACATATGCGTACGTAAATACAACCTGATGAGTCCATTTAGTGTTGTTCATATGTATATGAATTTAGGGATGATCGTGTAAGCTTGGGTAATCTATGGGGGCCCATTCCTAGAGAAGACCAGTTCTCCCTCTCTTAGCAATCATTAACTGTCTATAGCTCTTCTATAATCCTTCTGTCCCTTCTTCCTCATTGTTCCCTGAGTCTTAGTTAGGTATAGGAGGTGTGTTATAGATGTATCAGTTGGGGTTGGGCACCACACAATCACTTGTTCAATGCAGTTTGACCAGTTGTAGTTTCTGTAATGGTCTCCTCTATTGCAAAGAGAAATTATTTTTGATGAGGGGTAGAAACTACACTCATCTGTGGGTCTAAGGATACATTTTTAGAATGTCATTAGGAATTATGCTGGTTGAGTAAAGTGATGGTAGTAGGTTTGCCACGATTCATGACCTCACTAGCCCTAGGTAGTTGACTAGGTTTCCGGTACCAGACATTATCTCCCTGTTATTGACCAGGACCTTAAGTCCAATGTAGACAGCTATTGGTTACTGCCAAGACATGAGTGCCACTACTGCACCTCTTAGGTTCTCATGTCATGATAGTTGTTATTGTGGTTCATATCTGGGTAGAGTTATTAGTTGCTCCCCTCCTTTGGAAATTTCTGTAACAACTTCTAGTACCATGAAAGCTAAACCTCAGAGAGTAAGGAGGCTTTCAGGTTAGAACCCAGCTCAAATCCTCTGGGTCTTGTGTCTCAATGCATGTGTCTTCAGCAGTAGGGACTTACCTTTAACTTCTGGGAGACAACCAAGGGCAGTAGCAATGTTCTGTATATAATGTTTGGGAAGTTTCTTGGACTCCCCTGATCAACAATTCAAAGGGTGACTTCTCATGCCTGGAATTGGGGTTTTTTGTTAGGTACTCTATGGCCTTTGGTAGGTGCATTGTCGGTCTAGGTGGGAGAATTTCAATTCCCTGTACTCTTCATCTAGGGGTGGGGTCTTGTTGAGGGGAAAATTGTCGGGGCTGAAGATGATATTTTGATATAGGCCTCAGCTCAATTCCAGGAGCTCGAATCTCCTATTGTCTTTTAGATGTCTGGTTACCTGAGGATGGCCTGGCCACAGCGGTGAATGACTTCTAGTTTGTGTAACAATAGACCTAGGCCCCGCACCCATATAGGGGCTAGTGGGACATATCTGAATACTCCTGAGACATATGTTACAGGAGGTCTGAGGGATTGTGTATGTGCATTCTAGGACCATCTCTAGGGTTAAAGGAAGTGTTTCTAGTCAGTCCTATATACATGATAATAGATATCTTCTGACAGTACCCCCACATTTATAAAGCTATTTAAGAGGATGCTTGAATAAACTGGTGTCTTCAGTATGGACTGAGAGCTCTCCTGAAATGACAAGATGTCTCTGTCTCGTTCTTAGCACCGTTGGGTAGCTAGGACATCCCTGATCCACACTCCCCCACTTATGGTCAAACCCGGGTCTGTTCATCTGGTTCCAAACACAGCCCCAAAGACATCAGTCCAGGATAGATGACCCCTGTAGCGTAGGACTGATACAGGTCAGACCCCTGGCAAAATGGTACTGAAATGTGGGACCTGAGTACGGGGAGAAAGAAATGATGGACACCACAGAGGGGTGGACACCGCAGGTGTAGGAGTCTTGAGAAGAAGTGAGAAGAAATGCACGCAGAAACCTGAGAAAGATCAGACCAGTGCACCCCGTGCGTGTGTGCGTGTGCGCACGCGCGCAAGCACACATGTTTATGTGTCAGGTATCTTTCTCAACTGCTTTCCACCTTACTTTGTCAGAGTATCTCATTAAACCTGGTGTAGATTTGGCTACACTGTCCGGCAAGCAAGCCTCTGGGTCCTCCTGTCTGCCTCCTCAGAGCTGAGAATATAGGTACAAGCTATGGCACCAGAGTTTGTAAGTTAGTGTTGAAGTTTGAATACCATCTCCCCAAACCTAGGCTACCCTTCTTGAACTAGGTCAGGCTATTGCTGCTGTATTTCCTAGAGGCATCTGGTCAACCTCGAATGCATGAGGTAGAAAACAGAGAACACTCCCTAGAGAAAAGTGAGTTGAGTTCAAGTGTGTTGCAGGCTGAGTACCAGAAGAAGAGACACTTCAAGGACAGTGCTTTAGAGTGTGGGATATTGGAAGGACAGAGCAGGGACAGAGATCTCTCATACTTTGCATCAACAAGAAATGGTGCTTTCACCACGAAAATGTTTCTTTAAAAATTCTTTGCTGTGAATATTCATTGAATTCTAATAATAATATGTCCTCACCCTTGGGATTTATCAAATACATGCTTGTTAAACTGAACAACTGAGTGGAACTGAAATAGACTTTTTAAAAAAGCCTGCACTATAAAGAAACTCATCTGTAATCCTTCAAGTAGTTAACTCTGGGCAGCTTTCACATTTTTCAGTTAGGTGATACACTAGGGCCTTTCATACCTGCAAATTCTGCTTCTGGAATATTCTTCCACATAGCAGATCACATTCCCCCACGGAAAATGCCTTCCTTGCCTGCATAATTCCATTTCTAAGAAGTGTTTTATTTCTGCCTTGCAAAAGAGCAGCCACCCTTCACACTTACCAACCCAGAGCCAATGTTATTTTCCTGACAAGCGCATAGGATGCCTTCCACACACAAGCCTCTGTGTGGCTCTCCACAGTGTTATTCTGTTTCCAGACAAGACTGTACACTCTGTGGCTTCAAGTGGATTTTGCATTCCTGCCCTGACTCAGGGTGCTTTCCCTGCTGCTGTCCTGAGATCAGATTCCCACCAGCAAGCAAGTGAAGTAGCAAATCCCTGCGTGCAACACTCTCGTCTCCCACTCATGCTGGATTAGTTTTTTCCTTGTCTTCCTGTTTGTTGCTGTAGACACTGATTCTGCCTGTCTCTGAAATATCCTTGCTGTCCCTTCCACTTCTTTGCTGCCACTGCAAAGGATGAACAAGTACAGTTAGCCCCAAAGCCTGGTTGCAATACCACCTTTTCCAAGAAAGCTGGTTTGAAATTCCCTCTGGTGGAGCTGCCAAGGCCCGTATTGGCCTCTGGGGTTATCTAGCTGTAATAGAGATTATTGTTTTGTTTGGTTGGTTAGTTTGGCTTTTTTCCAAAACAAAAGAAATCAAAATATTTTCTTCAATTCCAGGTATATTATTTTCAGTCAGTATACAAAATAATGGATTTCATTGTGGAATTTTCATATAGACTTTATCTTACAGCTCTCTTCCTCTCTTCCCAAGCTCTCCCTCTTCTGCTTTCTGTCACGTGTATTCTATTATGTACACACCCTCACTTAAGTTCTCTTCTTTCCCTCACATGGGCCTCTTTCTAGTTTCATGACTTACACCCAGACCCAGACCCAGACTCACACATTAAAATGTGGGATCCACATAGGAGAGAAATCACATGGTGTTTATCTTTAGAGTAGGGTTTATTTCACTTAACATAATGACATCCAGCTTCATCCATTTTATTACAAACGCCATGATTTCATTTTTCTCCTAAATTTAAGAGAAGTTAAATATTTTCATAGGCTCCTGTGCTTGTTAGTTTTTAATGTCATCTCGACACAAGCTATAGTCGTACGAGAGGAGGGAATCTCATTTGAGAAAATATCTCCATAAGATTGAACTGTAGGCAAGCCTGTGGGGCATTTGCTTAATTAATGACCATTGTTGGTGGGTCCACCCGTAAGCTGGTGATCCTGAGTTTTATAAGAAAGCAGGCTATCAACTTGATGTACCAGGCTTCTTAACTCCTCATGGGAAGCCTTACCCTTTCTGGGGAGTGGATGTGGGGGTGGGGTAGGGGAAAAGAGGGAAGAGTAAAAGGAGGGGAGGGAGGGGGAACTGTAGTTGGTATATAAAATGAATAAAAAATTTTAAATTAAAAAAACAGATGTACTTAATTTTTTAATGTTTCTAAGTATCTGCTGAATTAGTCCCCAAACACACAAGTACAATCCATTGAGTGATGGATGAATTAGTAAACTTGCTTTCTGAAGTAAGTATATTTTCCAAGTAAAAGTCTTTATGAAGTTGTATATTCAACAACCCATGCTGACAACTACCAATATATAAGCTATTCTTTGTGTTAGTGACAATTTCTTATCTAATCTTCTTTGTGCACAGTGGTACTTGGGATTCAGTGCTGGTCACAGAAGTCTAGATGGGATCAAATCCCCTCCACTTGGGTTGGCCTAACACTGCAGATTGATATGGGAATTCCTGCCTCTGAAACCGTATGATATTTTAACTATTCCATTTTAACTATATATTAGACAAGCAATCTACCATATGTATAGGCATAGGTTTACATTCTTGATATCATTTTAAAAACAAATGTTGCAGAATGCAAGTTTCTTGAAATGTTTAACATTTTCTATTCATTTATACTTTCTGCTGTGCCTTCTCAAATTGCAAGCATCCTTTGATTATGCCAATAAACACTTTATATAATTTTTTTAAAAAAGAAAGCAGCTGAACAACCTCTAAGGAGCAAGCCAGTGAGCAGCGCTCATCCATGCCCTCTGCATCAACTCCTGCCTCCAGGTTCTGGCTCAAATCTCCAGGTTCTGGCTCAAAGGTGTGAGAAAAATAAACCATTTCCTCACCAAATTGCTTTTGGTTATGATGTTTCATTGAAGCAATAGTCACCCTAACTAAGACAGTCCCTAAATATATTGTGTGTTGTAGGCATTCATTGTACCTAATAGATAGTCAGTTCTAAGTCTGTTTTTTCCATGAAACAAATAGTTACTATGATTGTTGAGAGTGGCAATCCAAATATAAATTGTCCAGGTTAGAGACTTACCACTTCCCCAGTATGAGGTCTCTTGATGTCACTGTGACTCTGTTTCCTCATCTGTAATTTAGGGAAAATATTGTAACCTTGCTTACAGGGCTGTAGCTATTTTTAAATGGGCTAATATGTTCTGAGACCAATATCTTACACTTAACCTATATGTGTTCACTATTATCATTATAAATTATTGCTGATATTAGATGCTCAATCAATAGTATACTGGGTACAATGATTAAAACAATGAAAATTCTTCCCATGCCTAGATAGAAATTTTAACAATATTAAATTACTGGAAATAAACACTTAAACTCTGTATATGTTATTTATATTTTTGAGAAAAGGAGAGAAAAAATCATCTCTGGAAGATGAATCATATCCTTGATAGTGTGTGAGTACCTCGTTGGGATAATCACCTCTCTGAGCTGGAAGCATGTAGCCCAGCTAGCCCAGCTTTCAAAACAGTGAAAAGAACACCTTCAAACTCACATCTTCCTGAATACTTGTGCAAACATGGGACAGAAAGCTTTCTCAGCATCTCATTTCATCGTTGGCCATGTCAAGCTTTGAAATGTTTCCCGGCAACCTCTGCCCAACTTGCCCTGTTCCCACATGTTTAGCCCATTGAGAACCAGGACCTGGACGCAGACCATACCTCACAGTGTCTCCTCAGGCTCCTAGCAGGGTCTCCTCCAGCTCCTCTGGCTCAGCCTGCAGAGCCTCTTGTAAACCTTCATTTCCTCTAGCAATCGTGTGACCCCACACACAAAACATTGCCACCTACAACCTTGATAGGTGTGTGATTTCATCCAAGTCATAGACATGTTCTCGCCCAAATCTGGGAAGGGAACCTAATTAAGGACCACTTCCAGGTTGAATACTTTTTGAAGGGGTTTTTAATATGTTAGCACCATTTAACTGAGATGCCCTGATTAATCACACTGACTGGGAAAGAATTTTTTTCTTTTTTCCCATTTATTGAAAATAGGTTTTTTTCCTCTTATGTAATATATCCTGGTTATGGTTTCCCTTCCCTCCGTTCCTCCCAGTTCCTCCCTTCCCATCCAAATATCCTCTTTCTGTCTCTCATTAGAAGAGGCAAGCTTGTATGGGATAATAATATATAATAAGATAAACAAAAAGTAACCCATCAGTATAGGACAAAACAGACAGATGGAAAAAGATAAAAGAAGCATAAAGATGCTGAGACCCTTTCATTTGTACACTAAGGAAGCCCATAAAAAACACTAAACTGGAAGCCTTAATATATATGCAAAGAAAAATATAAAATAAATTAAAATCGAAAATAACATAAAATTTAAAAAGAACAAATTTTAAATGACTTTATGAGACCAGGAACCTCCAAAGATGACACTGAGTTCATTTTCTGTTGGCTGTCTACTGCTGGACATACAGGCTACCCTTAAAGTATTTGTTTCCCCAGTGAGATACCCTAATTTTTTTTTTTTGGTTTTACAAGACAGGGTTTCTCTGTATTGTTTTGGAGGCTGTCGGTCCAGCCTGGCCTGGAACTCACAGAGATCCGCCTGCCTCTGCCTCCCAAGTGCTGGGATTAAAGGCGAGCACCATCACCGCCCGGCCGGAAATTAAATTTTTATTTGCAAGTGGTTATCAATTAGAGCTGGCTTCTAGGTTAGGGATGGGGACATGTGTCCACTTCTTTCCGCTACAGGTACAGATGCGTAAGGCCCTGTGAGTTCATGTGTGCATTGATTCTCTTGATTTAGAGGCGCTTGTTCTCTTGGTATCCTCTATCCCTTCTGGATCTTACTATTCTTCTGCTTCCTCTTCTGCAGTATCCTCTGAGCCCTGAGGGAAGGGATTTGATGGAGACATCTGATTTAGGGCTCAGTATTCCAAGGTCTTCCTCTTTTTGCGTAATGTCTCCTGTGGCTCTCTGTATGTATCCCCTGTCTGCTTCAGGAGGAAGTTTCTCTGATGACGGCTGAGCAAGGCACTGATCTATGAGGACAGCAAATATCATTAGGAGTCATTTTATTGCTATGTGTTTTGTTTGTTTGCTTTTTAGAACAGCAATATTTTGTCTTACCCTGCGTGCCTGGGCTATCTAGATTCTTGGCCACCAAAGCAGTGTTGTGGAGGGGGTGTTAAATCAGATATTGAATAGTTATTCCCAAAGCAGTGTTGTGGAGAGGGTTTTAACTCAAGTCAGATATTGGGTAGTTATTCCCAAAGCAGTGTTGTGGAGAGGGTCTTAACTCAAATCAGATATTGGGTAGTTATTCCCAAAGCAGTGTTGTAGAGAGGGTCTTAACTCAAGTCTGATATTGGGTAGTTATTCCCATACACTTTGTGCCACCATTGCCCTAGCATATGTTGCAGAAAGAATACTATTGTAGATCAAAGGCTTTGTGGCTAGATTGGTGTTTAGGTTTCTCCTTTGGTAATGCAAAGTATCTTCCTGTACCAAAGGCAGTAGAACATAGGGGTGAAGGTTCTATGTAGGCACTGGCTCAACTTCACCATGGTCAATGAGTTGTGTGGGTGTTGTCGACAGCAAGAGAGCCTTGCCATCATTTTTTGGAGAGCAATAGACTAGGTTGTTTAGTGGTTCCTATGGGACTCTTTGGTCATCAGCTCCATTAGATGTAAGCCAATCCAGGTATTGGATGTTTCATTTGGTGACAAAAGATGTTCAATTGGGAATCTGTCTCCCCATTCTTGGGCAATTTCATTTAGACCACCTTCATATATGTATCTACTTTATGAAGCTTCTCCTTTATTAGATTTCATACTTCCTCTCAATTGGCCCCTAATTTTAGCTGTCTGTCCCCATATTCTCTCCTTGTCCCCTCCTTCCCTCCACCTCTCCATCTGATCCTACTGTTCCAGTGACCACCCCTTGCCCACCATCTATTCATAACTATTCTATTTTCTTTTTCTGGGGATATCTGTCCTTCACCATTAGTCCCTTACCCTATACCTAACCTCTGTGGTTCTATGGATTCCAGATTGGTTATCATTGACTTAAAAACTAGCATCCACTTATAAATTAATGCATACCGTATTTGTCTTTCTGGGTCTGGGATACCTCATTCAGGATGACTTTTTTCTAGTTCCACCTATTTACTATTGAATTCGTGATTTCATTTTTTTCAATGTCTGAGTATTACTATATTGTATAAATGTACCACTTTTCTTTGTCCATTCACCCGTTGACGGGCATCCAGGTCGTCTCCAAGCCGTCTCCAGTTTCTAGCTGTTATAAATAGGGCAGCAATGAGTATCGTTGAGCGAGCGTCTCTGTGGTGGGTTGAAACATCCTTTTGGTATGGGCCCAAGAATGGTACAGATAGATCTTAGGGTGGATTGATTCCCATCTTCCTGAGAAACCACCACACGGATTTCCGTGTGACTGTACAAGCTTTCAGTCTCATCAGCAGTGAGCTGTCACTTATTTTGTTGATCTTAGACATTCTGACAGGTGTAAGGTGAAATCTCAAAGTAGTTTTGATTTGCATTTGGGAAAGACATTGTAATCCGACAATTCCAATCAACATTTCATTCTTCTAGACTGCTGTTGAAGTTGAACTGACTTCTATGTGGGCCAATTTCTTCTCTTTACCTCCATTCCTTTGAATACAAAAGCATGCCTGCTTTACAGGGTATCTCATGGATTTCACCAGTTAAATGTTTGAGTGTCACTAAGAACTTAGCAATCAATACACTGGATTGAGGGGTGTCCCCCAAAATGCTATCTGTGTTAAAGTCCCCTTGTACCTGTGAATATGATCTTATTTAGAAAAGGCTCATGACTAGCATAATCAAGTTAAGGCCATTAAAGAGGACTCTAAGCCAATATGAAGGTTGTCCTTGGGACGGGGGCTGCAATATTTGGCTTACTGGTTATACTCCGTCATCAAGGGAAGCAAAGGCAGGAACTGAAGTGGGGTATTGTTTTATAAGGGTATTCGGCTGCTAAGATTTATCCCTAAAGGATTCATCTTGCAGTTACTTGGTTTCCTTTGAGCTTGTCCTTTCAAAAACGTACCAAGTCATCTACATTCCTTTTTTTCAGAAATTACTTCAAGAAATTTACTTAGGGATGGAAAGATGGCTTAGTGGTTTAAAAGTACTTGCTTTTCTTATAGAGGACCGAGGTCATGTTCCCAGCACCCTGATAGCAGTTCACAACTGTCTGTAACTCCAGTCCCAGGGGCTCCAAAGCCCTCTTCTGGCTTCTGCAGGCATCAAGAACACATATGTTGCATATACACATACACATAGATGCATGCATGCATATATTTGTACAAATTTTAGTGCAAAAATTCACAAAATTTAATAGTAAAATTCATATTCATTTACATAAATAAACATGTCTGAAAAGGAAATTGCATTTTATGTGTATGCCTATGAGTAGGAGAGGTACATGTGGAGTCCAGAGGTTGATGATAGGTGAGATCTTTATTGCTTTCCACTTTATATTTTGAGCCAGGGTCTATTCATTCTGGAGCTTAACAATTCTGCAAAGACTGGCTGGCCAGTGAGCTGCAGGGATTTTCTTGTCTTTACATGTCTGCTGCTATATAACAAGTGTGCACAGCCATGCCTGGCCTTTTACGTGGGTGCTGGGGTTTCAAACTCAAATCCTATTGCTCGTGCAACAGGTAAGAAAATTAATTTTATTCTCACCGAATTCATCAAAGTGTTGCATTTATTATTTTTACTTTTAGGAACTTCCATCTCTGTGAATCGTATTCCCTTTGAGAATCTCTGGCCAAGGATTAATCATTTAGTTTTCTGTGAACTTTATAATTTTCTGTTGCATTTATTTGTGTACACAGTGTGTGTGTCACAGTGTACATATGAGGGACAGAGGGAGTCTCTCTTCCACCACACGAGTTTTGGGGATCAGCCTTGCAGCAAGTGCCTTTACCCACTGGCCCATCTCATTGAACTTTTTTTTTCTTTCTTTTTTTTTTTTTTTTTTTGGTTTTTACGAGACAGGGTTTCTCTTTATAGTTTTGGAGGCTGTCGGTCCAGCCCAGCCTCGAACTTACAGAGATCCACCTGCCTCTGCCTCCCGAGTGCTGGGATTAAAGGAGTGCGCCACCACCGCCCGGCTTCATTGAATTTTTTAAGTCAATTTTCTTATGGGTGGGAGAAATGGCTCCATTTATTTATTCATATAATGCTATTGATTCTCTTCTCTTTATATATTAGCACACAGATCGTGGATGCGATGAGCCATATGAACACCAAAGAACCGACATCACAGTCTTTTTTTTTTTTCCTTTAAGTGAGCAACTCTGAGGTAACACAGACCACTGTAAGGGAAGAACTACCATACTAAAGTCTGATAATCAGGGCGAGGTAGACAAAAAGACTAAGATGTGAGTAAGGCTGTGAGAAACAAAAGATGGGTAATTAGCAACAGCAGAGGATTGAAGATGAACCCTGGAATAGGGCATGCATTCTGAGATAGTCTAGGAAATGCACTGGAGACTTTGCCATTGGCGGGTACCTGGTGTCCACCTCGCTGCCCACAGCGGGTCCTAATAACCTTGGATGCCTCAGTCAAAGCAAAGAGCAATTCAGCAGGGGACAAGGCCTTGTTGTGTGGGTCCCAGGGCCAGGACAAGCTGTTCTGAAGCCTTTTTCAAAACTACTTGTGTCACTTGTATTCCAGAGGCTCATTTCATGGAACACTGTTAAGAGGAGAATTGTATTTGACACACGGTGTTTATGTGTGCTTTAGGGGAGTCTGGAGGGAACATAAATCTGTGTTTATATTTTTAGGAGCAGTGGAGAGGATGGATTTATTTCATCTTAGAGGTTGCAGCCCATCACCAAGGGATGCCAGAGCAGGAACTCCAGCATGAGCCTGAAGCAGAAACTGTGGAAGATGCTGGCTCAGGCTCCTGCTTAGCAAAGGTTTGTTGTTGCTGTTTGTTTGTTTGTTTTTGAGTCAGGGTCATACTGTGTATCCTGGCTGACCTCAAACTCACAGAGATCCACCTGCCTCTGCTTCATGAGTGCTGGGATTAAATTAAAAGCATGTGACACTACGCTTCTTTTCCTAAGAAGAATGTATTTATTAAGCCTTTGTGAATTTCATCCAATGCATTTTTTTTTGGTTTTATGAGACAGGGTTTCTCTGTATTGTTTTGGAGGCTGTCGGTCCAGCCTGGCCTTGAACTCACAGAGATCCGCCTGCCTCTGCCTCCCGAGTGCTGGGATTAAAGGTGTGCGCCACCACCGCCCGGCTCATCCAATGTATTTTTATCATAGCCACCCTGACACTTGCTCCTAATTCCTCCCAGATTCATGCCCACCTCCTTATCTCCCAATTTCACATTATCATCTTCTCCTCCTCCTCTCTCCTCCTCCCCTTTTTAAAATAATCAATCCATTGAGTCCAATTCATGCTACCCATTGCTGCCCATATAACCCCGGTTGTGGGATTATCTAACAAGGGCTACATCCTTAAATAAAACTAGTTCTCCCTCCACTGGAATCCACCTGACCATAGCTTCTCAGTTAGGGGTGAGTGCTAGTGAACCCCTTCCTGCTCTGTGATAGAATACTGTTCTAATGCGTTCTTCTTTGTTTCCTTTTAAATAAACAATAAACGTCCGATTTTCAAATTAATTTCCAGAATCTCTCCAAGTAAAAAGTAGACTTTGTGCCCCACATAAATCCTGAAAGATGATTGCACTTCAAGCCAAAAATTCAGGGCAAACTGTCAACGTCCACCAAGAATGTGCCTCCTGTGGACTGCTTGGGAAAGCCGGGACCAGGAGAAGAACAGCCATTACATAAGGAGAAAAGGGAATGCCATCAAACATGATCTCAAAAGAGTAGTCACCTTTGTGCCACTTCATGTAGTTTAAAGTCTGCAAAACTCTACTTGGCAGACACTTAGGTAGTGACTTGTAAACAGGACACACAGAGCTGATGGATAAAAAAAAAATTCTGTGAGATGTATCCCCACCTGTAAGGGGCCCACCAGGCATGCGGGTACAGGTGCCTCATAAGGAAAGATCTGCTGGGCAGGCCTGGCAGATTGGAAGAATTGGTGACATTTGAGGTGGGAAGATGGCAGGATTCAGTGGGTAGAGATGGGAGAGAAAGTGGTTCTAGACTCATGTGATCAGTATAGACCACCCTCAGCAGACAGAGACCCTGTTTGTGGGAATAGCTCCACTGGGACAAGTGACAAGAAAGGTGGCTTTCAGAATGTGACTTATTAGTCATAAGAGACTTGAAGGTTTCCATGGTTTTATTTGGGAAGACAGAAGACATGTGAGAGTTTGGCCAAAGACGTGAGTGCTCGGGCTGAGCTTGGCTGCAGTGATTCTGGGGGAAGACAATGTGATAAATAGATTTAAGGATTTAAAGAGAGTTTGGAGGCAGATGACTCTCTTGTGCTTTTACCTTTTCTTCTCTAACACACTGCTTAGGTTTAAGGAGATGTTAGACATTAACAAGCATGAGTTGCATAGCCATGCCCTCCTCTCAGGATGTACGATTCCCAGCTGCGCTATGAGACAACATCTACCATCTTAATGCCTCCTGCTTCTTGTAGGAAGCTGACTTAAGATTTTTGCCCCTGCTAATGAAGGTTGTGTGTTGCACTGAGAAGTATTTACCAGTGCTGCCTAAAAAAAATGCAATGTGAGCTTGAGCCTTTGATCTAACAACTCTGTGGCTGGAACTTGTCTCAAGAAAAAGATGGCTACAAAGATTTAGCTATTAAAAATTCCAACTCTGCGCTGCATCGAAAGCTAAACAATTGGAAACAGCCTAGCTATCTGAGAAGAGAAGGGCAAATAAGTTATTCAGCCAATGAAACTTCACAGAAGACTATCTGATAGTGTGGGGAAATGCTATAACACTGCGCTTAGTTTAGGAACAGATCATAAACAGCATGCTTCACTAAAATTAAAAGAGAATTCATAAAAAAGGAGCCTAAGTGTTCTTTTAGATGTTGGGTATTATGGATGACTTTGATTTTGCCCTTAGGCCCTTCTTCTATTATTGTTTTGTTAAAATTACCTTTTTGCAAGAGAGGTAAAGTACAGTTCAGAACCATTCCTGGTGCTTTAGAGTGACTCTGACTTGAGAGTTCAGATATGAATGAGATGGTTGGTATAAGCAAACTCTAGGCTCCCTCATAGCCCTAAGGCATCATAGCACATTATCCTTAAAGCACCAGTTATGGAATGTGTTCAATTACCTATCATAAGATAAATGATTTTCAACCCCTTGCCTGCCACTCCTGAAGAAAAAGGAGCATTTCTCATACATGATTCATCTCACATCACATGTATTTGTTGGGAACATTCTAGTTTTGAATGACAAATATAAGTGAGAAATGAGCATTGAATAAATGAATCTTGAAAAATAATATTGCTAATCTCATTAGGAAAAAAAAGGAAATTAACATAAACTCTCAAACTGTAAGATTTAGAGAGAGATTCCGTTTGGGAGAAGCAGGAGTCACAGTTCACTTGATGCCTCCCAGAGTCTGTCTCCCTCCACATATCTTACATTTCAATTGGCTGCCTTGTGCAGTGACTGTAGCCTCAAGGGTACATCATCCTGGTATCAGCCTCCACTAAGGGTGATCATCCCCTTGTCAATAGTTCCATGAAAGTCCTAGGATTTCTTTTCTTGGCTCCTATTTATAGTATTAAGACCAGAACTTAGAACATGCCAGGTACCCATCCTCCTCCTAAGGTTACCAATGGTTTTGGTGGAGGATCTCATTTGTGAGGCATTCTATGAAGAAACCACCTGAACCAACAGTAAGGGTACTGGTGCTTTCCCAAAGGAAAATCAAGGAGGGGGGTTTGCTTCTAGGAAAGGAGGACATTGTTGCAGAATATTTGTTTAACTATGTAAAGATGTGTTGCATTTTCTGGGCATTGGTGGTGCACGCCTTTAATCCCAGCAATTGGGAGGCAGAGGCAGGCAGATATCTGTGAGTTCGAGGCCAGCCTGGTCTACAGAGGCAAGCCTGGTCCAGGACAGCCTCGAAAACAATACAGAGAAACCCTGTCTCAAAAAAAAAAAAAGAAAGAAAGAAAAATATTTTATTGTACTTGTTTAACTATGTAAAGATGTGTTGCTGTTTTACCTGGCCTGCCTAAGGCACCTGATTGGTCTAATAAAAAGCTGCACAACCAATATTGAGGGGAGGAGGTATAGGTAGGACTTCTGGGTAGGGGAGGAATTTGGGCTTGGGGAATAGAGAAAAAGAGACACCAGGGAGAAACCATGGGCCAGACAGACAGACACAGAGGAAGCAGGAAAGTAAGACATTGAGAATGAAAGAAAGGTAAAAAGTCCCAAGGCAAAACACAGACGAACAGAAAGAGGTTAAATTAAGTTAAAAGAGCTAGTAGGACAAGTCTAAGCCAAGGCCAAGCATTCATAATTAATAAGTCTCCATGTCTTTATTTGTGAGTTGATTGGTGACCCAAAGAAAATTCCAACTACAGGACATGGATTCTATAGGGGAATATGGCAGCCATGCTCCCATATGCAGGCCTAGAACCTTGCACCATGAATGTCATTGGTTGATAAAAATGTGTGATGTGAATGAAAGACCAAAGCAAACTGCCACCTTTACTCGAAGGAAAAACTTAAACTTCACATAGTTTAAGAAGGAAACTCATGTTTCTCCCCCCACTTCCTTTCCCTCTCTCTTCTGACAGAATCTCACCATCTAGTTCAGGCTGGATTCAAACTCATAGTCCCCTACCTCAGCCCCTCCAGTGCTAGTGTTATAGACTGAGTCACCACGTCCTACATACTCATAGAAAATTGAATGTAGTTTGAGGGAATCATTTTTCCTTCTCCTATATAAGGGGAAATACATATTAATTTTCTGAGTCCTGTGAGAAAGTACATTGGATTAACACAAATGAGCACAGCCGTGGTACCTCTCTGCTCTGATCCACTGGCTGCCATTATCTGAGTTATGCTTGATCTTTCAAAGAAGACTGTACATTTCTGTGTTTAGTATGTGGAAGTGATCCAACTCAACCTTTGATTATTTGATTGTAAAACCCCTTTGCTAGAAAAGGCCAGAGCAGCAGGAATTCTATTACACACCACTCTGTTGGTAAGGTAAAGGAAAAATACAAGAGGTGGAGTTTTCTTTTTTAAGTTTCCTTGTAGTTGATTTTAATATTATGTTTTTTAAACAAACTTGATACAAGCACACAAAATATTTAAACAGCTTAAAGGAGTCTGTTTTCCTTTATGAAAGCAACAGCTGCTAGTCGTATTTTGTGAATCTTTGTAGAGTTCTGAAAAGCAAATATAAACAAGGATATGTAATCATCACTACAGTCTCCTTTCCATTTCCCATCTTTCATGCATCTTGCTCCCCCCCCACACACACACTTAGCAACAGGTCCTAGAGTCTGTCCCCTAATAGAACAGACATTCTATAATGAAACTATACCAGATATACCATAATAGCCTTACCCACTTCTCAACTGATGAACACTTAACTGATGTGTCTTTTTAGTGTGTGTGTATTGAGTGTGCATATGCATGCGTGTGTGTGCAAGCATACCATGACATATGTTGGGAGGTCAGAAGACAACTTTGTTAGATTGATTTGCTCCTTTAGTCTTTATGTGGGCTCCAGGGCTAGAACTTCAGTTCCCAGGCATGTGAGGCAAACACCTTTACCCACTGAGCCAACTCACTGGTCTGGCTGTTAGTCTCACACCAGTAAGGCTTTTCTGCCAATGCAAAGTGTTTCCCTATTGTTAAAACACTTCAGTGAGGAGCTTCCCAATGAATAAGCCACAGTAATGGCAAGCTGCCACTTTGTATTCCCAGTCAAGTTCCAGATGCCCTCGTTTTCCTGGCTGATGGTACCTGTGTCCTCACACTCCCTCCCTGGAGGACAGTATTATATTCTTGCCTCCCACCATTGCTGCTGCTGGAGTGGACACTGATGCTCTGGGTCTATCTTGATTTAAGTGAACTCTTCTCCCAGGCACCAACTGACCTCTGGTGTGACCATCGTATTATGTGTACTGAGTGATATGCTAGGTGGAGCAGACCTTGCAAGGCTTCCAGGACAGTGACTGTTCAGCACAGTTGGGTACCAAGTGTGCCTTGGAGTGCTCTGCTCTTCTCTCAGTCAACAAAGCAGTTTAGTTTGGGGGTGCTTTGACATCTGGGGCATGCACTGAAGCTCTTTTACAAGAGGGCTTACTAAGAACCAGCACACATACACTTAACTTGCAAGAATCCAACATGAATACTTAGAAGAGAAAATCAAAGTATTATGAGGAATGCCTTACAAGTCACCCAACGAGCCTGAGATGAGCAGTAGATACAGTCATGATGGAGATCAGCCTCACGTACGAGTTGAAATTTCTAGAAAGGCCAGAAAAGTGATTGCCAAGGTTTGACTCCCCAAAATAAGCCCTTTGTTTCTGCCAGAGGCGTGAGAGTGTTCACAGAAGGCGAGGAACTGGTACACTGGAGATAATGAACACAGCACTGGGGCATCTGAGGAAACTGTATTTAGCATTGTCTGAACGAAACTATATTTGGGATGTATTTGTTTTTGAACTTGAAGAATTTTCAAGGTTACTATTGACAATATATGAATTCGTTCCTTAAATACTGACGTTTGCCATGATCCACATTAGACCTGAACCCTTCTGTATCTCACTTTAACTTGCCTGAGGTTCACAGAGGCAAAGTGAATGCCAAGAGTCATAAACTGAAAATAAACAGAGTAGAGTTCAAAGCCACGATGTTGGCACAGCCTCAGAGTTCAGCCAATGCACTTCTTGGCTTCCTTATCCACAGCTCTGTTATCTCATACCTGGGAGCATGAGATAGGTCTGGGTGGCCGCTAGACTTCTTTACCCAGGGTTCTGGTATTTCGCAGAACTATCAGAGAAAACAAGGACAGATCAAGGCAACCCATGTTGGTTGGTTAACCTTCGGAGGTTTTGAAAGGCCCTGAGCTCCACTATTTTGATTTTTTTAACTCTAGATCATCCATCTGATATGTTGTGACTGACCCTCATCCCGAGTTACAGTCCTGGAATAAAGCCCCAAAGGTTCAATGGTGTCTTGGATACCTAACCCCTCTCAGATCTGAGATCAGCCCATCTGTAATGAACTTTGAGTTCTTGGAGTCTTTATTGAAGTCATGAACCCTGAAAACTAAGATGTTAATAATGTGAAGATAGCATGCTTTACAAACCCAGCTGACCATTTCCTGGAGATTATGAACTGCACTGAGGTAAGTGAAACCAGTGGCAGATTGAGTTTCGATGGCTTTTCCCACAAGAGGAGAAATTGAATCAGGTAAAAAAGAAAGTGATAGTAAACTCTGCAAAGAAGCAATATCAATGATAAAAACACACAAAAAGATATTTAGCATCAAAAATCGGGGGGGGGGGGCAAAGGAAAAAAACACAAGATACCACTTCATGTTCATTGGAGGTGCCTTGCTTTTTTTAAGGCAGACAGTGATGAATAGGAACATGGAGAAATTGGAACCCTCCTATACTGGCTGACTGCATTCTGGTTCAGCCACCTTGAGAAACAGTCTGGCAGTCCCTTAAATGATCAAATATAGATGTTATACTCCTCCAGCGGGCTGTCTATCAGGAACCAGTTCATATCTAAGAGTAAACTCTGTTGTTAGAGATATATAAAAGCAAACATCATAAAACAATTTCTTTTAAATCATCAAAGACTTGAAAACTGGTATGTTTTTTTTCTACAAACACTTAAATTCCTCCTTCACTTAAACAGAATGATCTTTCTATAAATATTTTCCAGTTAATGATCATTTCATTCCACCTAAAATGCTTCAAACATACTGCATGCACTGGGGATTGCCAAGCAGTAGTGAGTGTTGGCTGTGGAGCCTGACTCCACATCTGAATCTTGGTGTGTCCTTTACTTAGCCCCTTAACCTTTCTGTACCTCATTTTCTCCTTCATGAGGTGGAGCATCAACATCACCTGCAGAGTGCTTAGACCCCCTAATAAATGTATGGCACTGCCTTAACTGAGTCTCCACTGCTGTGAAGAGACACCATGACCACACGGCCACTCTTAAGTAGGAAAACATTTAACTGGGGCTGGCTTACAGTTTCAGAGGTTTGGTCCATTATCATCATGGCAGGTGGTCATGCGAGTAGACATGGTGCTGGAGAGGGAGCTAAGAATTCTACATCTTGATCTGCAGAAGCCACTGTGTGTTGCCCTGAGCATAGCTTGAGCAACAGAGACCTCAGAGCCCATCCCCACAGTGACGCACTTCCTCCAGCAAGGCTGCACATAGTCCACATCTCCTAATAGTGTCACTGGCTTTGGGGGGCGCTTTCTTTCACACTGCTACAAGCACTTTCAATAGTGCCCAGTGTTCGGGTCATAAGCTTCACTCTCTGGATTTGCCAACTCTGCATTAAGCCCAAAACAGTGAATCCTAACAACTCACTGTCACAAGGTTACACCACCTGGAGCATTTGTGTCAGTAAAGTTTCCTCTGGTGCTTTTTCAGCATTTTATGATTCAAAACCACCCCAGGACAGAATGACTGCTATAGATGCACCCACTCTCCTTCAGTCTATAAAGTTTATTCTTACTAAACATGGGCTAAGACAGTGGATTATGTTGGAAGTTTATGGCCCAAGTGTCATGGGCATGACCAGGCATTTTCTGAAAGGACTTAAGACCTGCTGTACATGACAGAAGCCACACCTAGGGCTGTTCTTGGGAACCAAGAACCTCTGGCTAGACAATACTAGGGGAGAACCTATTATTATTCTGTTAAATGGATATAGTATTAAAGTGACTCTTAATGACTTATTATAGCCATACCTATAGGTTAGGGTATCCCTCAACCTTCATCAGAGAAGCCTCTGCTTGTAATAGATGGTAATTAACTAGTCAATGTGCAGAGAATAAGAGTCTGCTGGCTGCTCGTCCCCAAATGAGATGTCCCCATCACATTCTTCTGTGCCAGGCTCAGAAGAGAAAAGGGAGGGGGGTAAGAGTTACGGGCAGTATATGACTACAATGAAATGATGCTTTCAAGACACAATGAGGTTGTTGCTCATACGAACTTGTAGGGAGAGATCTTAGGTACCTGTGCTGCTGACCACGCCTGCTTTGGGCATGGCTACAGGTACATACGGACCTGGGAAATATAGGACTGTGTAGGGGGACACTCTCTCTCTTCGGGGTTCTGGTCGGGTCTCAGAAGCTGCTGAGACCAACCTGGGTTGCCTGTTTCTCTTGTAACTACCTTCCCACAATAAAAAGTCACCCATACCCTTCATCAAGTGTGCAATTTATATTTCAGTGACATGAGCTTACAGTGGGTAGAATAGCACGCACAAGACTTGTGAGAGCTTGAGCCACAGAAAATCCCAGGATGCAGTGGGAAGATGGTTATGAAGCCCTGCCTGTAGCTGAGGTGTTACTGGCCATTGCTAGCTGCTGGGAGAAAGTCAGTTTTCTTTAAAGTTGTGACCTGGTTAAGTCAACCGAGCTCCATGGTAGACCTCAAACCCAAGAGTACTTGAGCAGCACAAAATCGTATTGTTTTTAAACACAGGACATGAAGGTGGAGAGGGAGGTAGGAGTGGATCTGGGAGTAGATAGAAAAGATGGGGTGAATATGATTTAAGATACGTTGTATGGAATTCTCAGTGAATTAACCAAAGGTTATTTTTAAAAAATAGAAGTGACTTTGTCTCGTAAGCCAGAAAAATGTGAATGGTGAATCTCCCAGAAGACAAAGGAAAAGAAAGGTCTACATTCTCATTCTAAGCATTGACTACCTGGACATCCTCAGGGACCATGCAAACAAAATGGCAAGCAATGCAGGCATAGCAGAGTGGAAATAAAACAGCTTGCTCAAGAGACAGAAGCCAGTTACTGACTGAGCCTTTAATAGAATGGAGGTTGTGCTTGATATGCTGACTGTTCATCATTACCAAAATGTCCCAAGAGAAGCAGCAGGACCATTCAGGGGTGGCAGCTTCAGTGAAGGTGTGAACACAGACCCCACTGAGTCCCAGCTGAGCCCTTTGGGCCTGGGCAATACAAACTTGGGAAAGTTAACCGCATAGAGCTGTTAAGATTGTCTGCAAAGGGGACTAATTAGCATCCTATTCATTTCCAATAATGTATATCAGATACCTACCTATATTAGAAAGAGTGGTCTAAACCACATTTATAGTCTCGGTTTATATAGACATGACTTAGTTGGGCCCCTATGCCTCAAAGCTGTAGGTATTTGGCTCAAGGGACAGATATTGCACTTCAATGACCTGGTGGTATGTGACTCTTAGTCTCGTGGACTAAGGGAAGAACTGTTTTCCAAGCTCACTTGTGTGGCTATTGACAGGCCTCAGGCATCACTGGTCCTAAGTACAGACATCAGTTTTCTTCCCAGGTGGATCTCATTCCAGGGCAGCTCCGAACATAGCAGCCAGAGAAAGAGGTGGTAGAGGGGCAGCTGGAAGAGTAAGGGCAGGGGAATAGGAAGCCTGTCTCTCTGTGACCTCATCTTGCCATATCACCATCTTTAGAAAGCCAGTCATCAATCCAGCCCATTCCCAAGGTGACGCAACAGGAAATGGAAACAATATGAGTTACCCCAGGGGCTGTCCCCCGTATTCACAACTTTGTGCCCTTCCTGATCCCTGGCACCAATCCCAGAAAAGAGTTCTCAGGGATAAAAGTTCCTGACAGCAACTGCCTCCTCTCAAAAATTAAAGACAGCTGATTATGACCCATAGCGTATCAGTCTTGAACTGTTCTGGGCTTGCTGTGTTGTCAGCAACTTTGCACATTGCTAGAGCTTTTGCTGTTTCCAGTAAGGTTTGGTTGCTCAGTGAGATGTCTCCTTGGATAAAGGCCAAAAGTAACAATCCAAATCCAATCCCAGGAAGTCAAATGGTAGGAGAAGATCGGCTTCTGCAAATTGTCCTCTGATCTCCGTGTGCATGTATATTCCCCCCCTCCATATGCATACAAAGTAAAACATAAGACAGGCAAAAAAAATCAAAGGGCTGGAGAGATGGCTCAACAGTTAAGAACATGTACTGTCCTTACAGAGGACCCCAACTTCTTTTCTAGCAAACCACACTGAGTGGTTCACCACCACCTGCAACTCCAGTTCCAGATCTAATACTACTGGCCATCTTGGGCATTAGCACTATGAACACAAGTATAACATAACTTAAAAATAACAGACACAGGCTGGCTATAAGGTGCACACCTTTAACCTCAGCACTCAGGAGGCAGAGGCAGGTACATCTCTGCATTCAAGGCCACAGACAGAACCTGTCTCAGATAACTAAAATATCATTTTAATAATAAACATCTTATAAAAAGAAAGACAAAAGATAACTTTATGGAAAATGAATATTAATTTAAAGATGGATCATGTTTGCAAATGTTACATTAAAAATAGCACAGAAGCTGGGTGATAGTACACATTTAATCTCAGCACTAGGGAGGCAGAGGCAGGCAGATCTCTGTGAGCTCTAGGTCAGCCTGGTCGACAGAGCTAGTTCCAGGACAGCTAGGGCTGTTACACAGAGAAATTCTGCCATGAAAAACCAAAAAGAAAAAAGAAAAACAAAAAATTAAAAAACCCAAAAACATAGCGCAGAAAACTGAAGAAATTCTTCCACTATGCAAACACAATTGTTGTCTATGGTTGTTGTTGTTGGGGGCGGGCAAGGGGTCATAGAAGCCAGGATTTGTACATGCTGAGCCAGCACTTTACAACTGAACTGTAACTCCAGTCCACAAAGCTAACACTTGGGAGAGTAGTTGTCTGTGACTTTAGTGAATGTGTGAAGTTCTAGCATAGTGGAAGCTGCAAGAAGTCTCACTTTGGTGAGTACAACTTGTATAAGTTTTTGGGCAATAGTTCAACTTACTTACTGATGATAAATTATTTGGGGGCAGGAGTAGATCAGGGCACATTCCCATCTAGTAAATCACGCTTTAATTACATATCTCAGTTGGCTACAGATTCAAGAATTTGTCAGAAATTAGAGAAGACATACCGTATTTACAATAAGTATCTGACAGAATTTGTAAATGACTACACACGTGTCAGTTTACCCTGCTGATTCCATGCTTCACTGGATACGGCAGAGAGATCTAGGCAATGGAAATTGGGGTGCACATGTGAGGTAGGACTTTCTAGTACTAGGCAAGGGAAACACAGCACAACAAAACCTTTTCCTCTACTCTTTTAGGTTTAGGGGGTGGGTCTTGTAGTCAAACTAGCTAGAAACAGAAAAATAAGTTCAAAGACTTATTTCACATTAATGTGGGGAGAAGGGCTTCCTAGAAAATAAGGAAACTTTCCCAGAAGCAGTTAAATGGGAGAACTTCTATGTTGTATTAAATTGAGGGGGAAACTGATTGAAGAAGGTCACTTTAGTAAGGCTTATATGTGCAGATTTAATTTGGTGCCAATTTTTCATCATTAATGTTGCGGTGCCCTTATTTCCTTGGTGTACAAGAGAGGAGGGGGACCCTTTCACCAGCGAAAAGCGTGTGTGTTACCTGTGCAAAAGGCAATGCATTCGCTGCTTGTAGGCAGCAAGGAAGAGAGAGTTGAGACTTCATACAAAACTAGCTTAAAGCTCCTTGCTTGACTTCCTGAAAAATTCTGTACTATAGGAGGCCTGCAAACTTTGAGGGGGATCCAAGCCACATATGTTCGATGCATTAAGCTGACTTTTAACTGGTCCTGGGTCCTCCTGGGGCCATGATCCCTGCCCACTATTAGGGAACAGAAAGGGAAGAAGATATGAACGTAGGTTTTCTGCTTCTACACCTAGGGTTCTTCTGCTATGTCCTGTACATAACTGTTTAGAGGATCTGGCCTGCCTCTGTATCGTCTCTCAAAGAGAAGAGCCATGTCCAGAGGGAAATAGGAAGAACACTTGAAGATGCAGGCATAGGCAAGGACTTTCTGAAAAGGACCTGCGAGCCTCAGGAAATAACCCCAAAAATATTTCTGAACAGCAAAGCAGACACAACCTAGAGAATAGAAAGAAGCCATTGCCAATGCAATATCTGAGAATTAATATCCAGAATCTATAAAGAACTAAAAAAGTTAAATATAAAAAGCACCCGTTCTTCTCGCAAAAAAAAATACCGATGTCCAGTAAATACTTGGGTGGGGAGGTGGGGGGAGGGTCAACATCGTTGGACATTGGGAAAATGCAAACTCCATCTCACCGCAGCCAGAATGGGCATCATCAAGTAAGCCAATGACAACCAAAGCTGGTGCAGGTGTGAGGAGAGGAGCCTTCACTGACTGCTGATGGGAAAGTAAACCGGCCGGGCACTGTGAAGCCAGTTAAAGGGTCCTCCAGAAACTGAAAGTGAATCCACCATGTTATGTGTATATGCCATGCCTAAGTCTTTACCTGAAGAACTATATGCAAGCATGCTATAGAGACACTTGCTTACTGCTGCATTATTCACAATCGGCAAAATACAGAACCAGCCAAAATGCCCACGCACAGTTGAATGGATAAAGAAAATTGGTGTGTCTAGACAATGGAATTTTATTCAAATATCAAGAAGAATTTATGTCACTTGAAGGAAAATGAATGGAACTGGAGATCATAATTTGATATAAAACAAGTCAGAACTATATAAACTAGCATCACATTTTTCTCTCATATGCTAATCTATATTTTTAAATCTGTGTGTGTGTGTGTGTGTGTGTGTGTGTGTCTCTTGAAAACAGAAGCAGCACCATTTGAGGGAAGAAGGGGACATGGGAAGATAGATATGAACAGGGCACGTACATAGGCAGTACAGGCATTTCACAATACCAATTCTCCCTATCCATGAGCATGGAGGCCTTTCCATCATCTAGTGGCTCCAGTTTTTTTTTCCTTTCACCATTTTAACTTGTCGTTGTAGGGGTTTTTACTTCCTTGGTTACATTTATTTTTAGGTATGCCATGATAAATGTGTAGAATGTCTTAATGAAATCCATTGTTTTGTATGCTGACTAAAACTTAATTTTAAAAACTCTAAAAGCATATCCTGATCGTGTTTTAACAGCGCTAATGGACTCTCGTACTTCTCGTCCCTTTTCCCTATAGTCAGCAGCATTCAAGCAGGAACATTCTGGTCTCAGAATGGTAAACAGAGAGCGAAGTGTCTCCCTCCTTGGGATGGTGTTGTAAGTTTAAAAACTCTCCGAGGATGCAGACTAAACAAAGCGTTTGGAGAAAGAGAACCCAGCCTAGTGAAAACGTCCTCCATGATAATTAGAGCTAAACGACCTTGCCGAGGAATGCCAGGGTGAAAGTCAGGAATGCGGGCTTTTGTAAGCACTCTGGGGGATTTCTGTACCCGACAGTTGGAGAACCTTTGAGGTTCCCAGCTGGCTGAGCTGCAGAACCCCCACAGGGTATGGCAAAGTCTTTAGCAGGCCCCTCCACGCTGTCAGCTGTGGGTCTGGGAGAAGGTAAAGCCTAGACAGCAGGGCTGTTTGGTGTTTTGTTTGTTCCAAGCTCCTTGGACAATCACGATGACCAGTATATTGTGTCCCCAGGAACAAACCTCACCCGTGTCGTCTGCCTTGCTCATAGTCCCCCACCTTAACTGGCCCTCTCCTTTCCTAATAACCATTCTGCCTTCATGTCGGACACACTCCTTTAGTCGCAGCACTCTGGAGGCAGATGGAGGCCAATCTCTGTGAGTTCAAGGTCAGCCAAGGCTACCCAGAGAAACCCTGTCTTTAAAAACAAAACAAAACAAAACAAAAAACCCTGAAGAAGTATCCAATGCTGCCTCCTACACACACACTGTTCTCTTTCTACTTTACTTCGGGGTTTACTCTAAAACCAGGCTGTGGATATCGAGAGATGGTTCCGAGGTTAAAAGCACTGGCTGCTCTTCCAGAGGACCTGAGTTCAATTCCCAGCAACCACATGGTAGCTTACAAACATCTGTAGTGAGAGCCGGTGCCCTCTTCTAGCCTGCAGGCATACTTGCAGGCTGAACACTGAATACATAAAAATAAATAAATAAATAAATCTTTTTTTAAAACTGGGTGTGGAGGAGCTACAGGGAGGGCAGAGGTTTTCAGAGTGTGGTCCTTGGTCAGCCTCGCTTGTGTCATCTGGGGACTTGGTAGAAATGTAGATCTATTATCCTCCTGTGAGAACCCTGAGCAGTGGGTGGTTGGGGAGGAGCAGCGAGTATCTAGTCTTTAAGAAAGTCAGGGTATCTCTAACTGTAGCTGTATTTGTAGTATTCAGTGATAGAAATATTACATGAAAACCAAGAAATGAATTTGACAGCATTTTGAGTGACTAAAAGCATTTAAATAATATAGGCGCTTACATAGAACTTTATTTTTTTTTTCAGAAAATGTTTAGGATTTATATAAACTTTTATAATACTTTCAGGAACCTGAAGGCCTAGGAGATGTGGAGCATTATGAATTTTATTTGGGTATTAAAGTGAGATACTGCTCATCATGGAGGTGAAAATCCACCCACTTAGCACTATGAGAGCACTGTAGGCAGGAGGATTGGGAGTTCAAGTCCAACTTTGGCTCACAATGAATTTGAGACCAGCCTGAGCTATGTACGTGAGATCCTGTCTCAAAAGACACTCTATTCCCCCATCATTCAAGATAAACTTCTTTTTTCACACTTCAATTTCTTCAAAAGCCGTGTTTTGGCATATTTGCTCAATTTTGGTCTAAATAGTACTATTTCTACTCCTTTCACTTTTCCTTCTTTCTCTTTTCTTCCTTTCCTTAAAATATAATTCCTAAAAAAATTATGCTTAAAACATTATTTAAATAAACCAATAGTTGAATAATTTAATAACTTAAGTTTAGTTGGATATTTTCCCAGTCATTTAAATTCCTAAATATCATGAATTAAGTGCCTTGCCACTTTGTTAAGCATCTTTTCAAAGAACCCATTTAAAGCTGAGAAATTCAGCAATTAATGAACTGGTTTACCTCACATTAGACCAATGCAGCTGTTGTTTTCATTGCCCTTTATTGAAACTTAGAATTCTACAATCATCTGTTTGTATTTTATGTAGCAAGTGATCACACTAGGTGTACTTGTCTTATTTTGTTTTACATTGCGTGTGTGTGTGTGTGTGTGTGTGTGTGTGTGTGTGTGTGTGTGTGTACACAAGAGAGCATGTCCTCAATACTGTATATATGTAGAGGCCAGAAGACTACCCACTCAGCCATATGTATAAATTAATACAAAGACCACACAATACCTTTGGGCTGGATTCCACCTGAGAAATGGGAGAAGGGCATTCCTTTTGCCTGGCTTATCTATAAGACTTTCCCTGTGAGGCAGCTATTGAATGGCCAGGTCTGCTGTTGATGTACCACATCTGGTTTTTCTCTGTAGACTGTACTGAACTGTTAGTGACAGGCTGGGTTTCTTTAGGAAGGAGACCCAGGAACATGAGGACAGGAAATGAACATAGTCCACAGTCCAAGACAGCCTCAGCTGTCAGCCAGGAGGAGGCATGTCAGCCCTATTCTGGCCTCCTTTTACCCTTGAAAACTCAGATCAAACATAAATGCTTTCAAAGTCTGCAGCCATTGCCCTAGTTTTTGGGTTTTTTGCTCTTGCCCTCCAGATATCCATTTATTCCAGTTCTTCTGTCTCTATAGCCCAGGTAGGCCTTAAGCTTTCCATCTTTCTGCTTCAGTCTCTCACGTGGCTAGAATTACAAGCCTGTGGCACCAGCTCTTAAGAGAGTCATTTCCCTAGAAGCTGGGAAGATGGCTCAGCAGTTAAATCATAAGTATCCCAGAGTTCAGATTCCCCTGAGACCCAAGGAAATAATGAGTGGGCATGGTGGTCTACCTGTAATTCCAATTTAGGTGTGCAGGAATGGATTGCCAGAGCAAGCTGGCTATGGAGGCTAGGTGAATTGGCGAGTTCTAAGTCTGGTTGAGAGACTCTAATTTAAAGAATAAGGTGGACCAGCAATCGAGATTCTCCATATCAACCCTGAGCCTTCGTTTGCATGTGTGCACACATGAAACTTGCATACACACCACATGCACATATTGTGAGAAGAAGAAAAAAGACATTTCCTCGGAGACACACACACACACACACACACACACGCACACACACACACACACACACACACACGCACTTTCCTCACCAGACTTTGGATGCCTTAGGACAGTTAATTCTCACCCTTGAACCTCAGAAGTGTTCCACAGTTCCACTGAGGACCTGCCACACAGCGGGCACACTCTGATGGGTTTGATGAGGAAACACACAAATTCATGTTGCTGCCTGATTGGAACCACATGTTCTCGATTCCAACCTTCTCCCTTCTTCTGTTTCATCTTCTAAAATCAGCAGTGCAGACCTTTGTAATCTGCTGAACGCACCATATGATTTCATGTGCCTTTCTGCCTTTAATTTTTTAAATTCTCATACCACCCACTTTGGAGGAGGGAGGGCTCACACAACCCTACCAGGTTTTAAAGATCCAGGTCATGTTTAATCTTCCCCAAGTCTCCACTGCCCCTCCTTTGTGTTCCCAGAGAATCAGCTATAGGACAGACAACTGCAGCATGAGAAATAAATGACTCAGAGGCTGATATTAGGGTTCAAGCTGAAGACCAGACAAGCAAAGCAGTCACTAGCTCTTACTTCTTCCTCAGCTCAGACCAAAAGTGCGATCCTCCCACTGCTCCCGACTTCACTGCTCCTCAGATTCACTCAGACTGTACTCCTCAACGTGTCTAGAGACTAACTCTCAGACTGGATGCCTCTACCTTTTATACCTCTCAAATCCTGTGATTAAAGGCGTGAGCTCTGATTCACTCTTCAGTAGCCCAGGGTAGTCTTGGACTCAGAGATCCATCTGCCTTCTCCTGAGTCTTGGGATCAAAGGTGTGCGCCTGAATGCTATGGCTAACTAGTATGGGCTGCTTTACTATTTTGATCTCCAGTGGCTTTAATAAATCATAAACAACATATCACCATAGGCAACATACAAATACAGGGTGAAAATATGTTGCTATCTCTTGAAGGAAACAAGATCGATGTTGCCTTTCATATTGATTTTTAAATGCTCTTAATTTTTAAAAGGATTTTTAAGTAGTATTAATAGCATTATTAGTATTACTTTATGTGTGTGTGGTGGGTGTAGACAGAAGTTTCTCACCTGGTTCTGCAGCTGTTTAGTCCCAAATGAACACACAGAGGCTTATATTAAGTATAAACTGTTTGGCCAATGGCTCAAGTCTCTTATTGGCTAGCTCTCTCTTAATTACTAACCCATTTCTATTATTCTGTGTATCTCCAAGTGGTCATGGTTTACTGGAGAATTCCCGGCACCCTATCTTCCCAGAAGCTACATGGCATCTTTCTCTTGACTCACGCTCTGTGTTCCTCTTCCCAGCATTCTCCTAGCCTGGTAGCCCTGCCTATACTTCCTGCCTGGACACATCCTACCTGTCCATTGGCCAAAACAACTTTATTCATCAACCAATAAGAGAAATATATATTCACAGCATACAAAAGGACATCCCCCATCAGGTAGGGGCTGCCCAATGAGGTGAGAGGAGGACATCAGGTCCCCTGGATCTCGAGTCACCTGCAGATCCATGTTTTCAGGTCCAAGTTCTTTTAATTGTAGGCTCCAGTTTATGCAACTCCAAGTAGGAAATTATTGTAAATATCTAATGGGGGTAGTATGTAAACGCCCATCAGTAGACCCCACCCCATGATATAAGCCTATAGCCCTTCAAAATATTTTTTGACATATATGTGTTTTAAGTCAGTAAAACAGATAAGGCATGCCTTTATCATTTTTTACCTGTTCCAAACATGCATTATTAGTTGAAGAGACCAGAATAGAGAGGATCCATTTCTTTTAATGGACTATAAGTGTCTTGCCTGGCTGCTGCCTGCTTCTAGGAAGCCTGTTCAGAAGCGACAGGATAGGATTTCTTTATGAATGGAATGCTACCTATGTTTGTGTAAGGAGTTTCAACAATTCAGGTTTTCCTCAAACACTTACACATTACAGCCACTAGGGGGCAACATGGTTGAATTCCTTTGTCATGACCATGCACGGGTGGTGTCTCCTTGTTAGATCCTTGACTGAAATGTTGAGCACCCCTAAAATATGTTGGGGAGCCTGTGACATACTCGCTAACTGGAATTATTTGAGTTTCCTCTGATGTTTTGGAGGAGTGGAATTTGGAGGAATGGACTGATTCCAACCTTTCTAAGCAATAAATGGATCGGCTTGCCTGAGCTGCCTTTTGAGGTTACTCAAGCCTCACAAGTTTCTAGAAAGAAAAGCAAACGGGCAAACTTGGGCCCTCGTGTGAATGCCTTGAGTGATATATTCGGAGAACTGTAAGTCAGTACCACGTGGTGCCCGGTAAGGAACGCAGTCTTGGAGAGGATGTTAGCAGAGGCTAGGAAAAACATGACCAATGCAAGCCTTCCCCTGCCCGTAGTGAGTCCCGCCAGTTCCTTCAGGCAGAACCTTGAGTATAATGTAAGCTTCTGGCTGTCCCTGTCTCTTCACCGGAAATGCTGTTTTATAGGAGTAAAAGAAGGTAGTGGGATGGAAAGGAAAGTTTGTGTTTGTTTTTAAGTGAATTGCTGCTCCGAATTTCGACTAAACTGGTAATCTGTCACGTTCAAGGGTCACAGCCACCTGGTTTGGATCCAGTGGCTCTGAAACTTCCAATACTTCATCTTTAGGAGATTAACAAAAAGTGTGTTCAAAGGCAGTACTTGAAAATTGACTCTTCTGAGCAAAAACTTGGATTATCATGGGGTGTCTAAATAGTTGTCCTAACCATCTTAGTGACATAGATATCAGGTGATTTGGAGAGTCCTGAATTTGAGTCTCATTTCTGCCTCTAACAGATCATATTCAAATTATTTCCTTTTTCTGAGTGTCAGATGTACACTGCTAGAGAGAAAAATTAGGTAAATGATTCCAAAGTTTCTTGTACATCTAGGACAACGACAGGGAATGACGATTTCTTTTCCAGGAAGAGGCCTTAAGGATTTACTCCAGCTTCCATCTTTGCTTGAAGAACTCAGTTAAAATTTTTCTTTATGAAACAGGAAAAACAAAACAGTCATGAAAATTCATGATTTCTTAGTCTGCACTTTATTTACCTTCTCTTAGGGCAAGACTAACAAGATCCAAGATATGGTTGCATCTGATATAAAAGGATTTTCTCCAATGGGACACTTGCAAGATGTGGCTGTTTAAACCTCATATATAACAAATTGGTATCTGCGATCCTGTGTATAGAACAGAAACCCAAACCCATTTTTTGTCCCCAGTTGAGCTGTGAAGAGGTGTTTGTAATTTCCTCAAAATGAAAAGAAGACAGCAAACACGAGGGCTGCCTTTTAAAGTTTGACTCTTCGTTTATTTTTCTTTGTCATTTTCCCATGCAGAAGGGACACCAGTCAATAAGTCCCCAGGTGTAAAGAAAACTGACCATCTTTTAGAATTAAATTGGGTATAAAAGAAAAATTCCGTCCCTCACCTCTGGAGAAAGCTTCTTTCACAGAAGGTGAGGTTAGAGAAGCAGGGACGTGGGGGGCCTTCTTGGTTCCTTTGAGGTAACTGTTGTATAGGCCTTTTTGTGTCCTCAGGCAGGGAGTCACCATACAGGAAACCCAGCGACTGCTCCCAAAGGTGCTGGTCAACATAGTTCCTCTCCGAATTAGTGGGTCCTGACACCTGGGTTCTTCCAGAGAGCAACATCTCACAAAACCTAAAAGTTACGGCAGGGGCTGGGCGGTGGTGGTGCATGCCTTTAATCCCAGCACTCGGGAGGCAGAGGCAGGCGGATCGCTGTGAGTTCGAGGCCGGGCTGGACTGACAGCCTCCAAAACAATACAGAGAAACCCTGTCTCGTAAAACCAAAGGGGAAAAAAAAGTTACTGCAGGGAAATGCTTGGAATGAAGAGCAGCTTGGTGTCAGGCCTGCCACTGTCCAGCCTCCAGGTCTGGGCCTGCAGACTTGACTTTCTCTCTTCCTTCCTTCCTTCCTTCCTTCCTTCCTTCCTTCCTTCCTTCCTTCCTTTCCTTCTTTTTTTCTGTGACACCTAACAGTAAGTCCTCTGATGGGTCTGTACCACTGTGGGCTGGACAGGACCCCGGACCACGAAGCCAGGAATAATTAATTCACAAACTTCGTGTTATCTGTTCTTTTGTTGTAATGGTGCCGGGCGGCTGGGGGTCACACTTTGCATCAGCTTTGAATCCCCTCTCTTGGAATATAATGTGGGGAAATTCTAAATATCTCAGTAACCTCATTTGCCAAATGGAGAGAAAGAACAAGCTGCCCGAAGCCTGGTCACGATGGTGGCATGTGCACACAGTACCAGGGAGTGCAGAGTAAGCATCCCTAAGGTTTAAGTACAGCTTAGCTGTGAGTTCCACAGCTTCAAGCCCGGTGGCCTCAAATGTGCTCTCCCTTAACTCAGTACACTCCAGAGTCCCGGGGATTCATGCAGGATGCGAGATGGAGTGGACTGTGAATGATGCTCCCAGGGTCCAGAGCTTGTCCTAGACCTGAGCTGGCGGGACGCCAGCGGGGAACCCCGCCCTGGCGGCTGCCGGGTCCCCGGGGCTGGGCGCTGCTGGCGGAGCCGACGGGGCGGAGAGGAGCGCGGCGAGGAGGAGGAGTAGGAGAAGGGGGCCGGTCAAGGGAAGTGCGACGTGTCTGAGGAGCCTTTTTATACCTCCTTCCCTGGAGCCCGGCAGCCACCGCCGCCATCCGCGTCTCTGCGTCCTGGACCCGGGCTCCGCCACAGCCGCAGCATGTCGGGGGTCAAGAAACAGAAGACGGTAGGCTGCCAGCCGCCTGCCTGGCCCTCCCCTCCTGCCCTGTGGACCCGCAGTGGGTCCCGCCCTCCCCGGGAAGCTCCGGAGCAGGGAGGGAAGACACGGGTGCCCGGTGACATGCAGGGACGTGGGGCTAAGCCCGCGTTCCCCTCCCCGGGCTAAGTTCGGGGAGCCCCTAGCTGCCGGGTACCTCTGGGAACCTCCAATCCCTGCCCGCCAGAGCCCTCCTGAGCTTGCGAAGTGGGTCCCAATCAGAAAACAGGACCCGATTGGAGGAAAGTCCCTTCTTCCTCCAGTCTCTGTCCACCCTCCCTGTCTTCCACAGGACCTCCGCGCGCAGAGTGGGTGGTGGGCTGAGCTTCTACCAGGTCTGATCTCTGGCTACACGTCAGGGACAGCCACCGGGGTTCTTCTAACTTTGGGGCCCTTCTTGGAGTGGACTAATGATAGACTTTCATAGAACTGCAATTATCTAGGCTAACTGGAGGAAACTGCATTTCCATACCGGCAGGCTTTAACCCTCTAGCGTGATTATCTCCCTATCGGCATGCGATGGGGGTGGGGGAGCTCCGTTTGATAAGGAAGGAAGATCTGGGGAGGGTTTCCAGAGGCTGCAGTTTTCTTCCCGGCGAATCTGGGCAGTCTCCCTTTTCATGAGAAAGATGAGGGTATACTGAAGTTTCTTCCTCACCCCCACCCCCCGTAACAACTCTGACTCTTTTAAAATTTGCATTCTTAAAAATGACACTGTACCCCAATAAAAGTGGAGGGAAAGCAGTAGTAATCACAGGCTCTGGGTTAGAAGAAACCTCCCAGACAGTATTTGGGTCACTTCAGATGTGGTCTTCGAGCCTTAAATATAATCCCACCCATCTAACCGGCTGCTGAACGCGGGCCACTAACACCACATTGCATGCCTCCAATGACTGTGGTGCTGAGGAAATGGTAAGTCCTCCCAAGCAATTAAACACGTACTTGGCACGTAGTAGGTACTCAATAAATGGTTGCTATTATATGCTACTCATGGGTGTACTTGAGGAATTGTGTTGCTGAGGACTGGGCAAGTGAAAAGGATAGTGGAGGAGTCATGCAGGAACTGGAGGTGTGACAATCAGAAAATACGGTGCTCTGTGTTGGGGGAGGGGGACACACTGGACCAGGGAGAGTGTCCAGGAGGAAGGTGGCATCGCTATGGATGGGACAACAGTTGGAATCCAGCTGCCTCTGATGGGCAATTTCAAAGTAGAGGGACCTTCAGTACTGTATGTAATGTGTTTCATGACTCTGGTTTGTGCTCCTGTATCTCTTGATCAAAGTCTTGTTAGGTGCCAAGTGCTGAATTCCGCTGTAGCAGTCAGTTTTTTAATGTCGGTGGCATTTTAGTCTCACCTTCTCACTTGCATCAAGAACTTCCAGTTCCTAGGAGGAACTTTGTCAAGCATCAGTCGGAAAGTGAACTCTCTTTTTCACACCTCCTGTTAGAAAGAGTCTGTGAAGCACAGGGCTGAGGGCAGGGCCTTTTCCTGGAGGCTGCAGTTACCAGGGAGGACTCTGAGAACCAGCATTTGGTTTTTGTGTTTACACAATTTGAAACTTTTAGTTTATTTTTTGTTGCTGTGTTTCTCCTCCTCCTCCTCCTTCCTTCCTTCCTTCCTTCTTTTCTTCCTTCCTTTCTTTCTTCCTTCCTTCCTTCTTTCCTTCCTTCCTTCCTTCTCCTTCCTCTTCCTCCTCCTTCTATTTTCTTCATTTTGAGGCAGTGATCATTTAATACCCTAAGAGCTGACTGAAGTAGAATTTCCCAACTTTCCCTTGGCCTAACAATTATTTTCCAACAACTATCCCAAATTCCCAAATGGCCCAGGATTTGCTGTTAGTCCTGTCACGGGCTAGCTGTGAGTGCACATGAAATCAAAATCGCTCCAACTGCCAATGTTAACTCAACTAGGTTTTGACACCTTACAGAACAAAACAAACCTTTCCACACATGTGACCTCTGAACTCATCAGTTACGTAGGAAGCAAGTCTTGCCCCCTCAGAAGGCAGCTTAGGTAAGGGCTTGCCTTCATGGACTTGAAGAGACCTTTATGCTGCTTTCTGCCTGGTCAGTAGAGGACAGTTTATTTCTATAATAGCCACCTGAATAGCTTCAGATGTTTGTGGGGCCCCTTCTGTGTGCCTGATGGTGGTGAGTGTGAAAACCTGAGTGGAAGACGTGGGCCGATGACCAGTAAGGATGTATGTAACAAAGAGACCTGAATAGTGCTTTAGCAAATCTTTGTCAACAACCAAACTTCTTTTCCTCAAAGGTTCTGCCTATTTACTGTGTGAATATAGTCTTCCACATTATACCATTCTAGGACCAGTAAATGGTAAAGACTAAATGAAAGAGTGCATGAAGATTATTCATAAGCTCTAGAAATAAAAATCAATGCTCTTTTAATAAAGGAAAGACGGCCACCCCTTCTGTGTCAGTTATCTTTACCATGGAAACAAAGAAACAGATGTCACTCATATCTCTTCTGGCCTTAACTTAACTCTAGCCCTGGCTAATCTCCAGCCCTATCCCGTGTATACACAGATACCCGGGGAAGGACACGCAGGCTGTCTGAGAGACCAGCAAAGAAGGGAAGGCCAAGTCAGGGTCTCTCTTCTTGAGCAGATTATGTTGTGATGCTCTGGAGACAGGCAAGTGAAAATTAAGACTGAGCTATTCCGTTCTTCTCTAGAGGGTGAAACAAGTAGGTGTTGGGAATGCATGGAAGGGGAACTAAACCCTGAGGGCTCTCGGTGGCTCTAGTAATGCTGTGCATTCTCATTACTCAAAAGTTGGTGCTTTATGAAGTAGCTACTTTTAAAACTAGTTGAGCTGGGTGGTGGGTGTGTATGCCTTTAATCCCAGCACTCAGGAGGCAGGGGCAGGTCTACAAGAGCCAATTCTAGGACAAACAACAACAACAAAAACCAGTTGAAGACAGTGGCTAAGTCAAGACATGAATGTGTAGACGAAGCATCTCTGGGTAGAGGGAGCAGCCGGCCCTTGCTAGAGCTGTGCGCTCCAATGCACGAGGCTTCCTCTCATCCCCACAGCACCCCTCACTATGGAAAGTCACTGAGCCTCACCTCCAGGAAAGGAGAAATGTGGGCAGAGCACGGTTCAACTCCAGGTCTGTTGAAGCAGTAATACTAACACTCGGGCTCTTCTGCACCTTCTTCGGGAAGTGACCTTCGCGACTATTGTCTTCTCGTGTGTGAAATGGGATAAGTGAGACTTGATTATCTTTACCATTTGAGACTCAGTCTTATTGTGTAGCGCAGGCTGGTCTCAAACCCACAATCCTCTCGGCTTCACTTCCTGAATGCTGGGATTAGAGGCCTGTGCCACCTTCGTGGCTGACTCCTGTCTTTATTATTATTATACTGTCCTGCTGTGGTTTGGCATAACTAAGAAAGCACGGGTTACTGGGGGCTGAGTAAATGACAACTGTTAGAATGTTTAACAAGAGAACATAAATGCAGGTGTATGGAGCAGACAGTTTGAATACTCACTGTGAAAACCTGGGTGGACAAACACACTTCGGTAACCCAAATGTTGTACTACTGATATTTTTTGCTAGCACACTGGTGAAGACAAGCGGATCACGTATAACTAAATATTGGTCTAACTCTCCTCCACCCTTCCTCTGCCTTTGATTATTTCCAAATGTGCCTTCAAAATCAATGTTTTTCATTTCATGCTATGATTCCCAATAATAGGTCACCTGCTTGGATCTTCACAAACTTAGGGATATTTACCTAAGGCTTATGTCTCTGAGCTAGCTAGCTTTGTCTTTTATCACGTTCCTGTGATGGTTTTCTTCAGGTATAATCAGGTTTAGCTCAACCATGGAACCTTGGGGAATGAGATTCTGAGAGAGGAATCAGTGATGTCAGCTTCAGCCCTAAGAGACTTCTGTTTATTTCAAAATCTGCCACTAAGAGCTAAGGGCACCCATTAGACTGTGTTTGGAACTCTCCAGAGGCCACAGAAAGCCAAGGTAAATAAACTTCAATAGGATGGCAAGTCTGCAGACCTTTAGTGCCCAGGTGGTTTGCTCATGTGACAGCTGAGACAGCAGTGTTCCCAGCGCCCCTAACACTGTTTGGCCCTCAGGAAGTGCCTGAGCCACGTAGAATGAATGAATTCACAGCTGCAAACTGTATCAGGACCTCAACTTAAAATGTGCATTTTTAGTAGATCTGTTACTTGACCCTTTTTATTTTATTCTTATGTATTTGCTCATTTTTCACTAGGGATTTGTCATTATTGCCCCCTAAAAGCTATTTCCCAGAATACCTTGAGGCTATGCACCCTTTCCCAGGAAGGACTTGTTTTTGATCCTGGCTTCACTCCTGGTCCGCAATCATTAGGACATAACCTCACTCGTTTTGAAATACCACCCAGGTGGTGTGAATTAAGAGTTTGTACCTAAGACCTGCCTTGTAGATGCAGCCTTTACAGAAAGTTCTGCGCACCCTGACAAGCCCTTCGTACACCAGCATTGCTGTCCTCCAAGGGCTAGAAGGTGGCTTTATTCTGGTTCGCCCTTATTTTCAGGGCACAACTCTTAGCAGCCCGGCATAACAGGAAAGGGTCTTGTGCGTGTGTCCCACACTTTGATTTCTGTTCTGTTTCTATGAACGAGGCTGCTGCAATTAGTACAAATACGTTCCTGCCAGCAAATATGCCCCGTACGGAAAAAAGTGCCCGCAAACCTTGCTCTTTGGGTTCCCACTTTGTTCCAGATTTCACCCTGGTAGTTTCTTTCCATCCCATAGCTACATTCTGTTTTTAATTAGAGTGTTTTACACTATAACAAGCACTTTTAGTTATTATCTGTAGGAGGCTAATGAATGAAAAAAAAATTAAAAGGAATGGAAACATGGAAGGAACATGGCTGCTCCCGGATATGGTGGAGGGGAAGTTTCATTGGAGATATATGTGAGAGTGTAGTCAGAGGCCAGAGTGGACATGACCAGACTGAACTGTGCCATGTGAGAAGAAGGGGGGGGGGGGAGAAGAAGAGAAAGGAGACCAGGTGCAGCGGCAAGGAGGCCCAAATGTACAAAGGGTTTGAATAACCAAAATGGTTGGATTACATAGGAAAAGCAGCCCAGCTTTCTGGGTTGTGGGGGGGTGGATCCAGGCAGGAGGACCCTGTAACAGGTAGGGACTGAAGGATGCAGGCACCTTGGCCATTTGTCCCAGCTTTGAAACCTAACAGCTAACTCATCACTGTGGAGACACAAGTCCCCGCCTCTTCTCAACTCCAATAATCACTAACACTTCGTGTCCTGCATGCGTCTGGCCACACCTGTGTCTGTCTTAAAACAAATGAACAGAAGAGTTATTTTATTTTTATCTCTGTGTATATGTGTATCCCTGTGTGAGTATATGCCACACGTATGTGCAGTCCAGAGAAGAATGTCAGAGCCCCCGGAACTCTTCTTATAGGCAGTTGTGAGCTTCATGATGTGAGTGTTGGGAACCAAACTCCCGGTCCTCTGTAAGAGCAGTAAGTACTCTTAACCAATGAGCTAGCGTGATCCCCCATGGTGTCACTCTTACAAGGGTATACTCCACGACAAGAGACCTTCAGTTTGCTAAGTAGTCAGAAATAGGAAATCGAATTCTCTTTCCTCTACAAAGCTGGAGGTAGGGTTGTCTATCTAGTCTTTATTCTTAGAGATGCGCATTCCCTGACATGCTCTGTGTGTTGTCATCTCAACATTGTCAACACCTCTCCTCTCTGAGCCTGTAACTTCACTGTGTTGCTCTCGTGTAGCCCTGGGACTCTAAAGTTCCTTGACTTTTCCTCACTATGCTCAGGAGTGTGGGTGGCAGTTTCTGCTCTGTTGTGGCTGTGCTGGGACTCTGAGGAGCACTGGGGACAGTTGATGTTCACCCAGGACTCTTCCCTGTAAGATCAGAAAGACAGCAATGTCCTCACCCTTCAGCATCCCTGAAGCCGATGGTCTCCCTGTCCTCTAAACCTAGAGAAGGAGCTCAGTTCCTCTCCGGGTCACTTTGTCCTCTGAACTCCGCTTGCCTCTCTTCTAATAAAGATTAAACAAAACCTTCCCAGATGGCTGACTGGTTTGTCATAAATCTAGGATTTACTACTGATTTGCTCTTCCTTCACAATGCGGCTTCATAATCACTATTTCCCCCAATTTAGGATAAATAGTACCTATTTATCTTCTCTTTCCACGCAAAAGTTCAAGGTATGTAACTAGCCCCTGTTGATGCCTGGTGTACGTGTCTGTGAGTTTACTGATGAAGTTGGTTCCCAATAATCAGCATTGTGAAAGTGTAACTACTGTCTCAGAGTAGCAAGCTCACCTTGTCTAGTACAAATGTTGGCACTGGTACTAAAAAAATAAAGTGGTCTAAATGTATCTATAAAATACTGCTTCATTCATAATGTTCATTTCTATGCTGCATTAACATTAGTTTTAACTAGTCATTATCTGCTTTCCATATTTCATTATTAACATTTCAATTTTGCCAGGCATGGTGGTGTATAATTTTAATCCCAGCACTCTGGAGGCAGAAGCAAGTGGATCACTGTGAGTTCAAGGCCAGTTCAAGCTAGTTCCAACCCAGCCAGGGCTACACAGTGAGTCCCTGTTACAAAAAAACAAAAAAACAAAAAAAAAAAAAGAAACAAAGAAAGAAAGAAAAGAAATAAATCAATGAAGCAACAATTACTTTTCTTAACCTGTATCTAGTAGATTCTTTTTAAATTATGATACCTGCCTCGTTTATCTATGCCCTGCTTCAATCACTGTTAATGTGTGGACAACTTATGCCTTCACAATTTCCAACAAAACTAGCAACTTAAGACATCAGTGATGGGGCTGGAGAGGCAGTGACTCAGCTGTTAGCAATATATGTTGATCTCCCAGAAGGGTCACTTTCAGTGCCCAGCACCCACATCAGGTGGCTCCCAACAGCCTGTAAATCTAGCTCCATGACACCCAGTGTCTTCTGCTCTGTGGACAACTATGCTCATTACACGCGCACACACACAACACATACAAACACACCATATAGACACACACACACATACCCACATAAGTCAACAATTAAAAAAAATTCTTTTTAGTTCCCTGCTGGAGTCCTCTGTATATGGCTCCCCCTCTGCTCCCAAGGTCTTTATCCTGTCCCTTTTAGGTTCCTGTCAAGTTCTCATTTATGTATTTGTCTGCTGACAAAGCAAATAATGTACTGCATGACTAAGTCAGGAACTCCGCTTGCCACAATTTAGCCTACCTACTGAAGTCCTACATTCCTTATTTGTAGAATGGCTTAAGTCTACTTTAAACATAGTATTTCCTTTTTTCTAAGTGAGGTGCCTGTACCCTTCCCACCCACAATCTTCACGTCCTATGAGCCTTCTGCCCCATAAGTCCTACAGTGGGCTTGAACCAAAAACAGTAGTTTCCAATTGACCTTCTTTATGTATTTAACCCTTCTTTCTACTAAGTTCACTTTTACATGTTTGATGTGGAGGATTGAATCCAATGCCTCATGCAGGGTAAGAAAACAAAATTTCCACTACTGAGATGAACTCTCTGTTCTCACCTTTTAAGACAGAATCTCACTAATCTGCTCAAGCTGTCCTAAACAAACCAAAAAGCAAAAGCTTAAGCTAACTACTCTCTCTCTCTGTTTCTCTCTGTCTCTCTCTGTCTCTGTCTCTGTCTGTCTGTCTCTGTCTGTGTGTGTGTGTGTGTGTGTGTGTTCAATGAATAGTAACACTGCAGAAAATTAAGGACTAACCTCTAAAGTCATGCATTACAGCTGACTCACAGCAATCACAAGCTTTGTTAGGTCCTGGAGCCGTCTTGGTGACAACTCAGTGGCATCACGTTGGACTGCAATCCTAACTACACAGCATACGTCTGGCACTTCTCTTGTTATCAAATGTCCTTTGAAAGTGGCCCTGCTCTCTCCCTACAACTTTGTTTTGATTTCTAGTCACCAAGAAATGTTTTTTTATAAATAAGATAAATATTAATACTACCTCCTCGTTGGTTTATCAGTGAGTGAGTCACGCACATTCCCCACTCAAGGTGAGCACTTTGCTCTAATCTGGAGACAGAAATACAGAACAAAGAACAGTATTTGAAAGATGTAATTTGGCAATGCCAAAATATTCCAGACAGTTTGTCTTCAGAAAAGTGTATTCATGCTTCCTTAAACCCTCTCAAGCCATTTTGGATTGCTTTTTTATTATTTTTTTTCTTAATCTAAAAACAGGGTATCAGGGAAATCCAGTTGCTAGAGCGCTTGCTAAGTATTTGGAAGCCCAGGGTTAGCCCCTGTGTCCATGTTGCAAAACTGGACTTGGTGCTAAAAAGCTTGTAATGGCAGCCCTCAGGAGATGGAGGCAGGGGGATGAAAAGCTGGAGGTCAGACTGGGATACTTGGGACCCTGTCAGAAAGGGAGTGGGGGAAGGGTGGAGGGAGAGAGAGAGAATTGCCTCATGGGCAATACAGATAAAGTCATCCCAGGCAAAAGCTGGACTAGGTTCAGGTGTATGCTCAAACCTCAGGTCAGCGTTATCTGTTCACCCATCCACTGCTGTTGTTTCCCAGGTTCAAGAGGCATCAGGAAGTTGATGACAGTGGTCACAAGGCCCCAGGGTGTATCTGCTTAGTTCACTGAGTCCCCAAAGAGTATTTTCCCCCTCATCTATACCAGTAATTACAGCTCTCAGTCCATTGGGTCCCTATTACCACAGCGTTTTGAGTAGTTACCAAATAGACAAAGAAAAACATTCATAGCCATCCCTTGATTTAAATGAACCATGCAAATAAAAGCTGGATAATAAAATCCTAACCGTGGAGTCTACATGTCTATCTGGCATTTCACTTCTTGAACATGTTTTGTGACAATACAAAATTTGCTTCTACTGTGATCTATCTTTTTAACCAGTATTTATTAAGTGCTTATTTACCTGGCACCAATACTGGGGCATGGTACACATTAGCTCGCTCAGCCCTTACCAAGCCACCAGCAAGTGTATGACCAACAGTCTAGAGGAAGCTTACTCAGCTGAAGTGAGTGCGTCTTCAGAGTCACTCACAGAAGCAGCTTGCTAGCTTCTCCCTAATTAAGTTGTTAATGTCACAGAGGGAGTGAGGCTCGATGCCAAGTAACAAGCCCAGTTGGCTCACAGAACTTATGATATATTAGCGCCTCATTTGAACAATATTTTGGCAGGTACCTACCCCTAATATCTCAAGACAATAATAATGAATTCAAATTAGAAGGCATCCCTCAGCACTTTTTTAAAAGAGTAAATGGTACAAATGAGTGGATATATTCTGTTCCCATTATCAGACACATCTTCTTTTCTCAGGGTGGCAGGAGTGAGTCAACTTTCCTAGAATGGGCAGTGATTTCTATGGCTTAGCCTTACTGCTTTGCTAGTATTCAGTGAATATGGACAAAATGGTTTGTTTCCATGAAAGCAGGCAGTCTGTGAGTCAATCACAGTTTATAGATGATAAGAGAAAACTGGAAACTAGACCAGTCAAAATTTGACCCAACGGCTGAAGAGCTCACGCCACCAGATCTACTTCCATTTCCCTGGGAAGCCGTGAAGTTACTAGAAGTCACGAGGTTGTGAAAGGCATCTGATGTAACGTTTGCAAGAGAAATCTGGGACATCATTTTCTTCTAGCATAGTATGAGGAAGTTTCAAATGTTTTGTCAATACTGAATCAACATTGCTAGGCTGGGTGCTAAGAAAATCTAAGTTCCCACTCCTTAAAGCCCACTGTGGAAGAGCACAGAGTCCATGTTTGTTGTGGAGGAGGGAAGCGGCTGAGTATGTTACAGGAAGTAAAACTGGAGTTTTTACTGGAGAAGAATTATACTATTTAAACGAAAGGAATAGTGGTCACTGTGTAAATATTGACTTTCACTGCCCATGACTTCACAATGGAACTCAAAAGTCTACCAGGAGGATGCATCCTCTTGGTACAGCCACGTTAAATGAATGAGGAGACGTGGGTTCCCATCCTTTATTTTTTTCCCCTCAGTGTTGACACAAAGTGTTGTGAACATCTCTTGTGTTATTAATTCTCTTTGAGAATGTAAACTCCCTGGGGATTCGGAAAGGGCACACTGTAAATCTGAAGGACTTGGCTAAGTAGGAGAAGGGAGGTAGCATTTATACAAGGCCTTTCCATAAAGTGCCCCAGCTCTTCCTCACGGTAATCTGTGAAGTAGTTGACATTCTTAGAGTCTTTTGCCCTGTTTTCAGCCAGCCCTACCCTCCCAGTTAATAGGATAGATGTAAAAGATATTACAATTGTGAGAGTGGACACTTGGGTTATTTATACACGTTTCAATTTTGTCTGTGTGAATACAGATTAATGAAGTGAAGACATTAAAAAAACTGGGGTCACACTGAAAATTATTTTCCTCAGGGACTATTTGGAAAGTTGTATAAACTTCAGAAGATGTGGATTTTAGCAAATGTCATTAATTGGCAATAAATGTTAGCTTGGATAAGGCCCGGTGGCTAGGTTTAGAAACAGTAGTCTTTGGACTCAAACTCACCATTTCACCTTAGTAGTACAAGGCTTTATTGTTCCCGTGAATGAATGCATGTACTCAAGTATAAGTGTACTTCCAAATAACTGCTGCAACTGACATGTAACTCTAGACCTTGCCTTGTTCTTTATGTAAGTGCCTCACAGTTGAGCATTCATGAGTTACAAGGTCCCAAAGGCCAACAAGCTCTTGGTCTGTTCTGGGATGTTCTGGAGGTTACATTGGCATTTTTCTGCCTCAGCAAAGATTCATAATCTTCTGTGGTTCAAGGAGCCCATGTCATATACACAGCCTGATTAATAGAACCAATTGGAAAAAACAAAACTTAAGCAAATACACACAGGTAACACAACACAGCTGACCGCAGAGGTGAGTATTGGGGGCCACACTGATCCCTATTGAACCCTCTGTGCAAAGGGAATCGCACATTTCAGGAGCCTCAGTGTGAAGCGCACTGTGTTTCCATGAGGGTAACTGTCCCCTCGTATTAGAGCGGGGTTCCTCTGGGTACACATGACTCTTTATTTCATCATACTTGTCAAGACTTCATTCATGCACTTTACTAATTATTCTGGCAGCTCTCTGTAAAGAGAGATCACTTGTCATAGATGAGGACACTAAATTAAAAAGATGAAACAAATGGTCAGCTGATAGAAGCCTAAACTTCCTCTCAGACACAGAACAGCTAGAAATACCAGAATGGTATTTATAATGAAGGGCCCTTCTCATCGTGAAGTGAACCATGAAATGGCCTTGCTTTCTTCAGAAGGCCCAAGGTTACAAACTGTTATAAACACGTGGATCGATTCACCTAATTATGCTTATTTTTATGTGGTTCAAATCCAACCCTTGCTTCCTTTGGTAGCCTAAGTATTTCTTTATTTTTAGAAGGTTTAAGGAAAAATCAAAGAGGGACTTCCTCCATGATTCACAGCATGTGAGACATATGAGAAATTAAAATTTCCGTGTCTATAAATAAACCTCGCTGGCACACAGGATGCTCATTTTAAGATAGCCACAGCTGCTCTCAAAATGGTTTGTCACCGAATCTGTGATTCTTGCAAAGCTCAGGATATATGCTGTTGGACACCTCAAGAAGTGTTTGCCAACTTCTGCTGTGGGCCGCTGGGGGTTCTGTGTTCCCTCCTGATGACGATGATGAGGCCTACAGGACATTAGCACTTGCTCAGCTGGAGGTGGCTGCATTTGGAGAGCTTTATCAGCCTCGCTACATTGCCACTGTTTAGTTTTTAAAAAGATATACGCTGCTTTAGAATTTTTGTGAAACTTTTTCCCGTTTCCTATTAGTATTGTTCAGGTTCTTTAACTACAATATTCTCTTTGTAGAGATCTGTGGGATTATCTTTTTAAAAATACATTTAATGTATTTATCTGTTGGTTGTCTATGGGGGGCATGAAGTTCTTTGCCATGTGTAGAGGTCTGAGGACAACTTGTAGTAGTTCACTCTGTCCACTATGTCTGTCCTGGGACTTGAACTCAAGTTGTTAGGCTTGGTAACAGACGCCTTTGCCCACTGAGTCATCTTGCCAGCCCAATTTATAAAGTGTTATTTCTATAAAGATCCATGAGGGTTCGGGGTCTGTCTTAATGAAGAGGTTACTGTTTTTTTCTGAATTCTGTGACTCCCCAGGTTTTTGCTTCTAGATGCTGCCCAGAGCTGAATTTGTGACCTTTAGTGACACTTCATTTTATGTCCCTGTCTTGTTTTCTCTTTTCGTCTCTTCCCCTCTGATTTATCAGCTTAGCTGAACATTTTTAAAGAATTGTGTAGAACACTAGAAGTGTGCAAAATGAATAATAAATGCATATGTATTTTAGTTGCAGAGCTCTGCAGAGCCTTCCATTGCTGTCCTGTGTCCAAGAGCCCTTTGCTTTCTGTGTTTTATTGGGGCCTGCCTAGGGTGCTGTAGTCATCTGCAGGGTCAGAGACTAGTTCATGAAGTTACTGAGTATGGCGGGGGGGGGGGGGGGCACACACACCTCCTGGCTACGTCCTCTACCCTCTTGGAGACTTTTCAAGAGGGCTCATGATATAGATATAGGACCAAGGTTCCTCACCACACTCCAGAGAGTTCAACGTTTCAAACTTAAAAGGATACAGCGTATTTTACACTTACAATTGAAATTCAGCATATTATAAGCAGCCACAAGAAACTATAGTATTTATAATCATGTTGCCAGTAGAAACCACAGATGTTTGTATCACTATATGCTGTTGCGGATATTACAGCATATCTGAGCTCTTTATCAGTATAGCTGTCCAAGATTGTTACTATAGCTCTCTCCACAGACAGCTAGATCTTGCCATTTAATGCTGATAGAGTAAGTGTTTTTATTACCGGACTAGAACTTGAAACACTTAGATAATTGTAGAACTTGAAACACTTAGATAATTGTAACTTGGTTTTTGTTTGTTGCAATCCTTTGTACTTTATGTACTTAGAAACTTTTTTTTTCTTAAGATGGGACCCTAGGCTAGCAAAGATTTTGTGTTTGTTGTTTTTTATTTTATTGAGACAGGGTTTTATTTTATCTCCCAAACTAGCTTCAAATCAATGAGACTCTCCTGCTTCAACCCCCACCTCCCAATGCTAGATTACAGACATATGCCACCACTCCCACCCCCCAAAGACATTCCCGATTCAAAAAAGAGAAATGTTTGTGCATTCAAACACGTGGGCACCGCACATGCTTTACACAGTGTCAGGGCTTCACAGAACCCCTGAGAAGGTCAGCACCTTAAAAACCCTAGCTCTGCTTGCTAAACTGCATGATTCCAGGTCATGTGAGGGAGAGTTTGATTTACTTTTTAAAAATTATTTTATGTGTATAGATGTGTTGCCTGCATACATGTGAGTGTACCACATGCATGCAGAGCCTGTGTAGGCCAGAAGAGGGCGTTGGATACCTTAGAACTTGTGTTACAGATGTTTGTGAGCCCTCGTGTGGGTGCTAGTTCCTCTAGAAGAGCATTCAGTGCTATTCACCTCTGAGCCATCTCTCCAGGCCCTTACTCACTTTTGGAGGCCTAATTCATGTGATTTTATTATAGGAGTTGATGTATACTGCCCTCACAGTCAAAAGTTTTAGTGCTTCTGGTAGCGATTATTTAGTATTGCATCTTCCTCTCGTTTAGCGCATCCCCTTGGTTTGTATCCTGTGGTGCTCAATATTTTCCAGTGGCAAGTTATATACCTATCATTTCACACTGAATTATAGTTTGTATTAAAAGTATTTCTGGCCGGGCGGTGGTGGGGTGCGCCTTTAATCTCAACACTCAGGAGGCAGAGGCCCTGTGAGTTTGAGGCCAGGCTGGACCGGCAGCCTCCAAAACAATACAGAGAAACCCTGTCTTGTAAAACCAAAAAAAAAAGTATTTCTGTGGGGCTGGAGAGGTGGCTCAGCAGTTAAGAGCATTAGCTGCTCTTCCAGAGGACCTGGGTTCAATTCCTAGCGCCCACATGGCAGCTCACAACTTCCTGAAACTCCAGTTCCCAGGGGTCTGACATCTTCACACCGATGCACATAAAATAGTTTAAATAAATTATTTTAAAAAACGAAAAAATAAAAGTACTTCTGTTTTGGATTTTCAAAATATGCCATGCATGTGTTTTTTAGATTTGGAATTGGTAAGAAATACAAATGCTAGTGCAGTTCAGCCGCCTGATGCCTTTCATATCATCCTGTAATCAGTCAAGTGTATTTATTATTCGTGCACAGAGAAGCCGACGTTCATCTGGACACTAACCGCCTGCTCATTGTTATGTGTTATGGACATGGGTTAGAAAGTACATCTCCCCTATGGGCTCTCTTTGTGTTTTCTTGTAAGTGATCTGAATGTGTCTCTTACTTTCCCACAATCTGGGTGAGAGCAATGGTTATATCTGTCTTTTTCAATCCTACTGAGTTTGGATCCTGTTTCCAGGGCATCTGACAGGACTGGTCTGTGTTGGACCAAAGCGACAGTCTTTAAAAGCTCATGAGGAAGTGCCTCAGTCCAGCCTGGCTTGATTCCTCATGGAAAAGGGAAGCTCCCATGACATGCCAGGGCCCAGCTTGGCAATGGCCAGTGGCTTCTCTCTGCCTCAGAATGCCTTCTTTCCCCCTCCCCAAAATCTCTCAGGCAATTTTCCAGCCAATGCAGACCTCTAGGGTCACCATGCTCCTCACAGATGGCAAACTGAACACCCAGCTGAAGCTTTCCCAAGCTGGCCCTTCCTGTCCTGTCTTACACTCTGTGCTCATCAGCTATACTAGAGTCTTTCCCTGTAAACTTCCCTCTTCTCCTGCGACAAAGGAGTACGACTCAACTGAGGCTATTTACAAGGTAGCGTGCGAGAGATCTCACTATTGACGGTAACTGTGAGGAGAGGAACACATCTAGAAGTATTCTCTTAGCACATCTAGCAGATTGGAATGTTAATGGCTACACTGGAAGAAACTTCCAGAGGCAAGCTTATCTTTCCTCTGAGTTAGCTTCTGGCATTCATAAATTAATTTATAATCTTTGTACCTTTTCATCCGAACCCACAGATACCTGCCATTGCTTTCACTGTTCATGGTTGTTAACTTTATCACATGAGGATTAAAAATTAATGTTACCTTATATATCTGTAATCTTCATAAAGGTTATTGACTCTCAGTGTATGAATAAACCAAAGGGCAGGTGTGTGTTGTGGCTATTTAGGCTTACTCAGATTAGATAATCCAAGCTCATAACAATTTTTAAAATATTTATTTGCGTGTGTGTGTGTGTGAGAGAGAGAGAGAGAGAGAGAGAGAGATACAGAGAGAAACAGACAGAGAGAGAGAGAGAGAGAGAGAGAGAGAGAGAGAGAGAGAGAGAGAGAGAGAGAGAGAGAGAGAGAAAATGGAGGCCAGAAGAGGCATCATACCTTGGGACTGGAGTTGTACCTTATGAGCTGCTACCCAAGGTTGGAACCAGGAATTGAACTCAGGAAGAGCAGCAAGTGTGTCTAATCACTGTCACTGTACCATCCCTCCAGCCGCTTGTCTCAATTCTTACTGGTGGGTTTTCTGCTCTGTAAGATTAGCTGCATTCGGGGGTGGGCAGCAACCTTCTTATTACTTTTTTCCCCTTTCAGATTATTTTGAAGTGAATTTAGTTTTACTATTTTAAAATAATTTTATTTAACTTTTTTATTTTATGTGCACTGGTGTAAGGGTGTTAGATGCCCTGGAACTGGAGTTACAGACAGTTGGGAGCTTCCATGTGGGTCTCTGCCGCTCCCTAGTTTTACTCTTTGAAAATGAATGTGTATATGAAATTTAAAATTTGTGCTTTCTCTTCATTTTCTCTCTGAATGGAAAATGAATGTCATGGTGCTTGGGACTAGAAATGAGAGACTAAGTGACGTGGTGTATAGGAACTGGGTGGACAGACAGGAAAGGCGATTCTTCTCCAAGCCCTCCCCAGCCCTGTGTAGACCCAACAAAAATAACTAAAGAAATCTCTGTCTTGTCTGGCTCATGTGCCTTGTTGTAAGGAACATAATGCTGCCTTTTTGTGTGGTGAATTTCTTCTTTTAGAGTTTTGCTGGAAGGCTGAGGAGCCAGCTCAGCGGCAGAGGCCTTCGCCTCTCATGAGCCCTAGGTTCAATCCTCAGTAACGACAAGAACACTAAAGCTACCGCTGGAGGATTGGCTGCTGTCTCTGTAGGGTAACAGCATTCACTGTGTGAGGTTAGCACTCTCTATGTGCTTGCGGACCGGGCTTTGAGCCATGCTGCCTCTAAGGCCAAAGGTCAGTAACAACTGAAGGATGAAGGCTAAAAAGCACATCCGTGGGGCTGAGAAAAGAATCTGGTTTTGAAGACATGCTTAGCCTTGTAAATATAGATAAGCGTTTTGAGAATTGATTTAAAAACAGGGGTTTGAAGCAAGCACAGAAATAACACAGTACTGCAAGAGAGGTAACTATAGCTTCACAATGGTGACGATGTACACTCAGACACTGCCACGCATCTTTAACATGCAAGTATTTTGGAGGCTGCTGGGTGAGACAGCTCAGAGTAAGGGCACTTGCTGACAAACCTGACAACCTGAGTTTGATCCCTGGGACACACGTTCTTGGAAGGAGAGAACCAACCACCACAGCTGTGCTCTGACCCAGATGAGTACGATTAAAAAAAAAGTTTTCAATATTAAAATTTCAAAACACAATCAGAAGATAGGTTCCTTGGGAAGTAACATGCAGCTCCTAGAAGACATGGGCTGTTTTCCAAAACTATCAAAAGCCCCTTAAGCCAATGCTTTCTAAAAACTAATGCATAAAATGGGGGGGAGGCCTTAGCAGCAGACAGTGCCACACGCCCACTCGTGAGGCTGAAGGAGGATGGTCACTGCAAATGTGTGGTGATCCCGAGCCACACTGCAAAATCCCAGCTCAAAAGTAAATAGACAATCATGTATACATTTTTTTAATTAAGGAAAATAAGAGCTTTAGAAAAGTAAAAGTGGCTCCAAATGTGTGAAGACTACCCAGTCTTGTGTATTATAAGAAATGAAGTTGTGAGAGTAAGAGACTTGCTTTTTGTTTCTCAGTGGGCAAAGGTAAAGGCTTTTGCAGGAGAGGCTCTGAGGAGAGCCCTGGGGCACACCCAAGCAGAGCAGCGTATTATCAGTAGAGACATCACAGCCTGTCAAAATTTAAATTAGGGCATTCGTGGTCTTTAAGCTAGCAACTCAAATTCTCATGCTCATTTCTTTAAAATAAAGATATTGCACCTAAGTTGTCTTACAGTTGTCGTTGTTTGATGATATATGCACAAGAACATCTCTGACATCATATAATGACAAAATGTTAGAAGCAAGGTAAACGTCAATGAATACGAAGATTGTACAGTATACTGTGTCACTGTAATAATATATGCATGATGTAGGTTGATTTAAAATTATTAAAAATGATTTGATGACATAATATACCAATGTTGCTGACTCTCCAAGCACTCTGTTTAGTAAGAAGTAAAATGATACGCATAGTCAAGTAACATTTTGGACAAAAACAGAAAATACATTTATAAGTCCATTTAACATCTCTAGAAAGGTATGGATTAAACTAACTGTATTATTACTTCCATCAAAGAGAGCAGTGTATGTAGATTTATTCTTCAAAGAAAATAAAAAATATACAGAGAAAAGAAATGTATGTCAGGCAGTGGTGAGCACATGTCTTTATTCCCAGCACTTGGGAGGCAGAGGCAAGCATGTCTCTGTGAGTTTGAAGCCAGCCTGGTCTACAAAGTGAGTTATAGGATAGCCAGAACTACACAGAGAAACCCTGTCTCAAAAAGCCAAAAACAGAAAGAAAAGAAGAAAAGCTTACACATGTAAATAATTTTTATGTATAATGCATTTATAAGGAAATTGGAGAGACCAAGATAATGTATACTGTCAGGAATATAGAGCAGTCTCGGATTTTATTTTAAAATTGAGTTTGTTCTTTGACAGTGTTATACAAATTTATAGCTGACTACTCTCCCTCCACCATCTCTTGTCTTCCTCCTACCTCTATCAATCCAAATTGCCTATCTGTCTCTTTCCAAATTTATGGCTTTTGACTTTTTTTTAGTATAACCAAGGCCATTTCTGAGACCACTGAATTGGAACTACCCCTTGGAAACTGATGGAGTCACCAGTGTGTATATAACTGAAGGTGTAAGTTCCCCCTTCCCCTTAGTCTATAGGTAGCAATTAGTTTAGCAAGAGCAAGGCAGGAAACTGAGATTTTTTTTAGTCCTTTCCCAATTAACTTGCCATAGTTCCATGGATGTTAGCACAAAACTTGAGGTTTCTGGGTCAGAAACACTAGACTTTGTTGCTCATGGTCTGGCAAGCATTATGATCACCCAATGTGTGTCCTTTCTTTGTCTGCAGCCTCCCTAGAGGCAACATAAACATAACATCCACGTGTCTGCATAAACGTTTCAGGAGAGAAACCTAAATACAACCTCGGCCTGACCCTGAACCCTGAAAAGACAGGATAAGTGGCAGTTAGCCCTGCTCACAGGATGTGCCGGGACACAATGTGCTTGTGAGAATCAGTTGTCCATCTTCTATCTGTAAAATAAGAGCATTCACATGCAGACATCAGCAAATGTAGCTAAAGCTTAGAGGCTAAAAGTAACTCAGTGCCTTAAGGCTCTTAGTGGAGATGTATGGGGTGTGTACTTACTTGTTATTGATGAGATGATTGGTCCTGGATTTTGCTTCTCTAACCCAGATGGAATCAAAGGTCACTATGGTCACAAATTCCATTTTCCTATCTGGCCCACTATTGCAAGGGAAAGTTATTGGTCAGCTGAGGTTAGGAATGTCAATGAGTCAGTGGGACACCTTCATACAATCGACTGCAGCTGTCATCGTGTCACCTTGGCACTTTCCGAAGGCTTCGTTATTGTTAGCCTCCAGGTGTGAGAACGGCACCATCATTTTCTCTCTCACTGGGGTGTGTCTCCCATGTTTGATCTCAGTCTAGCTCAGTGTCACACTGAAATCCATCTGAGGACCGTGCTTTGCGAGTCTGAACTGAAAACTTGGAATTGGAGGATCAGTCTTGGCTTTGGCACCTGGCTAACGAAGTGTGTGGCTGGGACAGGCTCTCATTCATCTGTGGAATACAGTGGACTTCTGTTTCACAGTTAGGGGTGGGCCAGTAGGAGCCATGGTGGGTCTCCTAAAGGATGAATTGGCACCCTGTTAGGAAGGTGTTAAGTCCCTCCAGGGTCACCTTGAAATGCCCTGTTTTTGTAGCACCACCGACACCTATATTATGACTTTTGATTTAAAGATAATATACCTGAATAAAATATGTAAACGTTAAGTATACTGCTCACTACATTTTCATGAAGTGAGCATGCTTGTATAACCAGCACCCACATGTGGAAATACAGTAACTCCCTAGTGCCTCCCTCGTGCTCGGCGTGACTATTCTGAATGCTCTTAAACAGAATTCAACTTTGCACACTCTTCTATGTGTGTCTCCTTTTGCCTCACGTTAACCCTATGCAGCTATGTTACACACTTTGTGGGTGGTCAGAATCTGTCCATTCCTGTTACTGATTTTGTCCCATGTTGGAGGAGATGCTAATATTTGGACCTTGTAACCTTCACACACTGGCTAGGGAAGAGCTAGTTTCTCACAAGCAAGAATGATCAGGAATAACTATAACCAGTGCTGGGATGGAGACACGAGGCAGTGGACTTTTATTCTATATTTTCTACTGTGTATTTCCTAGAGCCTAGCTTGTATACTCATGAGCCCTGTGAAATCTAGACATGACTTTGGAATTCTTGAACTCATGCTTACTCAGAAATTAAAGAGATCACCAGGCAGTCAGGCATGGGGGTGTACACCCATAATCCCAGCACTTGGGAGGCAGAGGATGGAATATTGCCAGACTGAGGCTAACATGGGTCAGTATCACGAGATCCCTGTACCAAGACAGAAGGATTCCCAGTGAGAGGAGTAGTAATGGTGAAATTAAGTGTTATAGTGGAAACCAATTGTTGTGTATGATCTCAGGCATAGTCAAAATTTCAGAGTTTAGGATGGTTGTAAGAATTTTGAGAGATTCTGCTGGGCGTTGGTGGCACACACCTTTAATCCCAGCACTCGGGAGGCAGAGGCAGGCGGATCTCTGTGAGTTCAAGACCAGTCTGATCTACAGAGAGAGTTCCAGGACAGTCTCCAAAAAAAAAAAAAAAAAAAAACAGAGAAACTCTGCCTCAGGAAAAAAAATTTTTTTTGAGAGAGATTCTAAATAAAAGAGGGAAATGAGCTACTCTCTCTCATGGTTTTCATCAAGGAATGTGACAGTGTGTGTGTGTGTGTGTGTGTGTGTGTGTGTGTGTGTGTGGTGTCCATGTTTGTGTGTCTATACATGTGTGCATGTGCCTACAGAGGCTATAAGTGAGAGGGTATCTCTCTCTGAACCTGGAGATTACTGATTTGACTAGACTGACTGACCAGCAAGGCCCAGGCATCCTTCACCTCTGCCCTTCACCTCCTAGCCCAGAGGTTACTGGCACCGCCACAAATGACATTTTATGAAAGCGCCTACGGGCACCGCCACAGACAACATTTTATGAAGGCGCCGGGTCCTAGTGCTTGTACAGCATCAATTTACCAGTGGAATTCTCTCCCCAACACCGACAAGACCTTTCTTAAAGGCAGCTTCACTGAGGAGTAATTTTCACACTATTTTAACTAGAAAACCCACAGATTCCTAGAAAAATTGTAGAGTCCCACAGCCACTGCCTCAATTTCAGAACCTGTCTATCAAACCACAAGTCCCCGGACCCTGGTGCAACTGTTCCCATTCTTGCCCTAAGACCCAAGAAACTGCCAGTACTTTCATCTCCAGATATTGTCCTTTTCCATTAGTGAAATGATAGGATATGTGGTCTTCTGTCTTAGCTTATTTTCAAGGCTTATCACACACAGGTGACTATTGTGCCTAAATTCTGAACCCCCAAATCACCAAGAGGCCCATTTCAATGCAAAAGCAAAGAGTCTTTTATTGTGGATGTTTAACGAGCTAACCCCATTAGCTCGGGCCCTTCACCCACCACCATGTTGAATGGTTGGAGAAAAGATCTCAAGCAACCTCGAGGCAGGGATCTTAAAGGGCAGGGTAAGGGGAGTGTCTAGGGGTATGAAACAGTCTCAGGATTGGTGTGCTTCCAGGTTTGGGTGACCCGCCCTGTGTTGATTGGTCAACTGGTTGTTATGGCCCATAGGCCCTAAAGCACACCCAGAAACATAAAGCACAGCCCTGCCAGCTAACTTCTGATTGGTTCCTTGCTAGGAGGAGGGCATCTGACCTCTTAGTGACCAGGACAGGAGCGGCAAGTCCATGCAAGCACATGTTAGCCTGTAATGGCTACTAAAATGGGGGACCGGTCACTACAGTGACAGCAACTCATTCCTTTGTATTGTGGAGTAGGAGCCCATTGTACAGACACATTTTTTCCTTTGGTTCATTTACAGCTTGATAGACATTTGGGTTGTCTCCAGTGTGGAGCTGTTTTGAGGGAAGTTCTCCAAGGTTTCTGGAGCACAGCTACATGGCTGACAAAGCCAGCTTATTTGACCCATGCCTTTTCCTCCCTTCCCCAACGAAATCACAGGAACATCACAGGGACAAATATGAAGAACATGATTTATGAAGCACTGTAGTGGAGTTCTAATAGGTCTTAGTAATAAAAGCCAGGAGTCAGCTGTAGGGGAAAACGCTGAGAGATCAGAGAGATGAAGTTGCAAGTCACAGCCACACCGTCCCTCGACAGCTTCCCAGCTGAAAAGAGAAAGCTTCTGTTCCCTCCTGCCTACAATCCCTTCTCTGCCCAGCCATCTCACTTCCTGCCTGTCTGTACAGACCTCCAGACCTCTATGGTTAGCTAGTGGCAAGCTCCACCCTCTGATATTCAGACAGGCTTTATTTGTACAAAAAGATAGCACCACAAAGCACTGGTGCAATTCATCTGCATCATTTGTGGTTGGTTTTTACTTATAGATCGAAATCTTAGCATCTGAGCCGTCATATTTCAGTTTACAATTAAAGTGGTACTTCATGGCCATTCAGAACTTCTCCTGTTTTCTAAAGGGACCGAGGGGAGGGCTGGCTCTAAAGTTTCTGACTGTTAATAGAGTTTTATTTCATACCAGTCAGCAGCCAACTGTACTGCTTCACCTAAAAGAATTGGCGTGTTTTGCTCTCCAGTTTAGTTCACTATCTAGTTGTTGTTTTCATGACGTGTATTCAATCTCGCACTCAGAAAAACTTGACATCTATGCAAATAATGGGGGGGTAGTGTAAATGCCTTGTGCTTTTCCAGTAGCATTTTTACCTTTGTCCACTCAATAACGGGGGGAGGTAGTGTAAATGCCTTGTGCTTTTTCAATAGCATTTTTACCTTTGTCCACTCAATAATGGGGGGAGGTAGTGTAAATGCCTTGTGCTTTTTAAATAGCATTTTTACCTTTGTCCACTCAATAACGGGGGGAGGTAGTGTAAATGTCTTGTGCTTTTTAAATAGCATTTTTACCTTTGTCCACTCAGTAATGGGGGGAGGTAGTGTAAATGTCTTGTGCTTTTTAAATAGCATTTTTACCTTTGTCCGCTCAGTAATGGGGGAGGTAGTGTAAATGTCTTGTGCTTTTTCAATAGTATTTTTACCTTTGTCCACTCAGTAATGGGGGGAGGTAGTGTAAATGTCTTGTGCTTTTTCAGTAGCATTTTTACCTTTGTCCACTCAATAATGGGGGGGGTAGTGTAAATGTCTTGTGCTTTTTCAGTAGCATTTTTACCTTTGTCCACTCAACGAATTTCAGGCTTGTATTTCTATCAATAAATGCCATATCTACTGTCCATTTTGACATTTGTCCAATAAAGGATCTGAACTTCAGGCTGGTCAGGATAGCCTAATGCTCAGTTTACAGAAGAACAAAGGGTTAGCTCCCTCCCTCCTCTAGAATCACACACCCAATAGACCTGCTGAAGAGGTAACAGGATCACAAATTTGAGGACAACCTAGGCTACATAGTGAGTTCAAGAAAGGCTTGATTACATAGTGTGATTGTGTTTTGTTTTAATTCTTTTTCAAGTTAAAAAAAAAAAACAAGTTCAAGTTCATTCTGGGAAGATTGCCCACCTCAAAAACATGGGATTTATTGGAATTTTAGGATTAAGTCCTTAAAATCATTTTATTAGACAAAAGATATGAAATATGGCACTCAAAAATGTTTTAAAAAAAAAGGAAGGAAGTGCTCGCTACAAACAAGCATAAAGAAAGTGAAGAAAATTCCCACCTCTGGTGTCAAGCCATCTTCCTCAAATGAAGATGCAGGCAGTGTGGATTTTAAAGGTGGGATGGTGAAATGCTTCTCTTTATTCTCCCTGGGTGGTGACTGGTAGGAGCCATTAGAAGAAAAAGCACGTAGGAAATCATGGGTGGTTTGAAAGTTTCTGAAGTACAGCTGAGCCGCTAAAAAGAAGGTATCTTCAGGCCTCTCCTCTCCATTCAGGATTGAAAGCAGAGGGCTCACAGCTCACAGATAACATTTGTACTTTCCCTGTGGGTTCTGAGGATAGGGCCAAGTGTGCAAATGCTCATATGTGATCTAGACCCAGACCCACAGGAGCCCACAAGGATGATTTCAGATACTGTGGTTTTCCTGTAAGTGCAAGGGACTATGCCTTGGTTCACCAGGCTTCTGCCACAGGACTGGAGTACAGCAGTGTGAATTTGCAGTAGGGAGCTAGGCGACTGCTCTGTGTGCCTGCAGGATTGTATTAAAAAAGTTTTGTCTTTGATGTTGATTTGTGAAGGCTTAAACCCAGGCTGTCATTACAAGTTATTTCAAGCTTCTTCCATTTATTCAGATGCAATAGCTTTTGTCTCCTAGGTACTAGCAAGGAAGAATGAAGCTGACCTGTAGTCCATGTAGCCTTTTTGGCCTATTTACAACTATATTGTATCTGGCTATGCCAATAAAATGCAGCAAAAACAGGTCTGCTCAACGATTTAATTGCATGGTCAGCGAAGACTGACCCAGAGCACTGGGTTAACCCTGCTTGAGTGCATTGCTGTTGCTATTGCTGTTGACTCCTATTCTTCACTCTCAGGAGCCAGATTCCTGTCTGATTGTAAAATGTTTCCTCTCATATGCATGTATGAGCACAATGAAAGAGCGTGTGGCTTATGTCATGTTAGACAACTATCATTTCAGGCGTAGTCTCAGAGGTGAACCACAGTTTTCAGGTAGGAATCTAACCTCCTAAGGCTGCTTTAGATTCCCCAGGGAGCAACTGTCATGTACCCATGACTGATCCCATTTATAGTATGACTTGCTCACTATCGTCGGATACTGAGGATGTCAGCCACGGTTTAAAACTCTATGGATTATTTGCTTAGGCTGTTTATGAGGTGTAGATAAATGGAATCTTACAGTATGTGTTCTGTGACTACCCTCTTGGAGTGACACATCTAAGATCTGTCCTTAACGGTTATGTCCCTTGTTTATTGTCATTGTTGTATCATATTCCGTCATAAAGACATCATGGTTTGCTTCCTCAGCTTCCTGCTGATTGACAGTTGGGTTCTTTCTGTTACTCCATCCCTTTTTGTCGTTTCTTTCGATGTGGGTGGTTCATTTTGGATCTTTCACCAAGTCTCACTCTGTAGACCAAATTGGCCTCAAACTCCCAGCAATCCTTCTGTCTCAGCTGCCTGGATGTTAAGATTACAGGCATGAGCTACCATGCTCAGCTTTCTTCCTTGTTCTGTGTAAAGGATTCCGGTGCGACCATTTGGGAGCTGAGCAGGTGATACATCCAGCTCCCACAGACTCATCTCTAACCTTGGCACTAAAGCCTTTTCTCTTTAGGGAGGAGCTCCCAAGTGGCTTCTTAAGCTAATACATCTGAATCCCGGGAGACACTTTGCTGACTCAGGCAGGGTTTCCCAGTTCCACAGCATATCTAGAAGTTGGATTGGCTCCTGGCAGGAGGTTGGCACATCTTTAGGCTGTGGTTGGTGTCTTTGGCTCCCTCTGTTTTGGTTCCATTTTTTCCACATGGAGAATGAAGAAACCTAAGGACATTTTCAATTTGTTTCACTTTTGTTTTCCTGATGGAAGAACCCACTTGGCCCATGTAGCACTTTCGCCTTAATGCTTATAGGAAAACAAATGCCAAGCTATGTCTTGTTTTGCTTTGCTTCATCTATACAATCTTCACAGAAGTGTGTTCCTTGCCATTTCACCCAGAGACCCACTCAGGCAGGAGCTACAGGAAGAGTATGTCAAGAACCCTGTGGGATGGAAATGAAGGGGCGTGAATGCCTCACCACTCCCAATTATACTCGCTGTGTGATATCAGGTCCTCGGCTCATGCTCGTTCCCTGGGCACTTCAGAACAGTGTGGAAGTTTGCTAGTTCCGCCAGGGTCCCATTGGCTTGGTACAGTGACAAGAGTGCAGGAGGTAACCCCAGTGCCCCCTCCTGCCAGAAGCTACACCCTTGCTTGCCCAGAGTGCATCATAGTCCCTGCTTCCTCAATGGAAAATAAGGAGTAGTTTTTGAGACCTTCCGGTCTAATTGGGGGTGGAAATCAATGACATGGGTGATTAGGTATATGTGTACAGATTGTTTTTCTCTGAGTCGTTTACTAAAAAATGTTCAGGCTGCCCTCTGTAGAACTTTGTCCTTTCCTCTCACTCACTCCTTTCCACTCTAGAATCTGTGAGTTGTGCCAGCCAGAAGGGGCATGGCAGATTTCCAAAAAGAGGATGGGGGTGGGGGACTCTTTACTCATTGGTTGGCAGAGGGGGAGGGTGCTGCTGTGGTCGAAAGTCTGAATTCGGTGGTTCTGGGGTGTGAGGTTGCATTCTCTTCCCTTAGGTCCCATTCACAGCCAGCTCACACACCTTCACAAACTCCATTTACCTCCTGGCCAACAAGCCCGTTTGCAACTAATTTCAAGGCCTTATGTAGAAGCTGAATATTCTCAACATTAGATATCAAGTCTTGGAGGAAGATACCTAAAGTCCAAAAGTGTACTATGTCTGTAATTCCAAAATGAACTGTCGAAGAGTGAACTCTGAAGACCAGATGGATTGCACTCCTACAATGCTGATGTTTATGTTTCTGTTTCTGGATTTTTTTTTAGCACTGAAAAGATTGAAACCAAGAACAGATTAACATCAGAGGAGAAAGACATTCCTTTGAAATCTGTTCCTAAAGAGAGAATTTCATCAGTGACATACAAGTGCAGTTGAACAAGGCAGAGAGGGAAACATCTACAGTGTTCAGGGCTTATTTTCTGAGAGGTTAACCCTTACTAGGATGCTAGATAAGAAACAGGAATGTCTCAATAAAGTTGAGTTTCAGATAAATTAACAGTTTTGTTAGTGTCAAATATGTCCAAAGAGCATAACTAATATATTGTTTTTTTAACCTGGCAACTTTAATTAATTAGGTGTTTGGTGTTTTTAATCCCCACAGTATCCAAAGTATTTGCTGAGTACTTACTACAGGTATGATGGAAAAACTCAGAGGCCACCGTAAGGGGCATGTGTCTGAGCTACTTTCTGAAGCTCCCGCCCACAGTTCTTGGCAAACAACTGGTGCTTAATAAATGCTTTGGGTTTTTTTTGTTTTGTTTTGTTTTTTTATCTTTAAAGTAGATGGCATAGTAGTTAAGAGAACTGACTACTCTTCCAAAGGCCATAAGTTCAATTCCAGCAACCACATGGTGGCTCAACCATCTGTAATGAAATCTGGAGCCCTCTTCTGGCCTGCAAGCACACATGCAGGCAGAACGCTATATACATAATAAATAAATCTTAACAAAAAATATTATTCTTATAGACAAATTATAAACACAAAGTCACATATATGAAAAGATAATGTAACTAACAGTGTCTTATTTAGGGTTGTAATAAACTAAATCATGCAAGTAGAATTCAATTACTAACAAGTCACTTCTACTCCAATAAGAAGTTTTGATCAGCCAGGATTAAGTAGTGATTAAACAATTTCTAGACAGGGTTTCTCTGTAACAGCCCTGGCTGTCCTGAAACTAGCCTCTGCCTCCTGAGTGCTGGGATTAAAGGCGTGCACCACCACCAATCAGCTATATATTCTTTTCTTAAGCTTAAAATTTGCTTAATATTATTTATTTGATACAATACACTAATTCTAACAGCAGCTTAATTGAGTAATTACTACACAAATATTTCGATATTTGATGTGTTCCCTTTGCTGAGTTTAGACATATATAAATCAACTTTGTCGGGCTTTTAGCCTTAAACCATATTCAAATCTATAACTATACATACTTTAAAAATATTTCTTCACCTGGAGAGATGTTCCAGTGGCTCAGGAACTGGGTTCTGTTCCCAGCACCCACATGTCAGTTTACAACTGTCTGTAACCTCAGTTCTAGGGGATCTGGTGCCCTCTTCTGGCCTCCACAGGCACCAGGCACTTACATGCGTAAAGACAAAACACTCATATATATAAAAGACAAATAAATACATCTTTAAAAATGAAATGTTTATTTTTCAGAATTTTATATGTATAAACAATGTAATATGACCATATCTACCTGTAACTTCCCCTTCCAACTCCTCCCTTATTTCCCCGACACCCCCTCCCAACTCATAAATTTTATTTCATTTGTACGTGTGTATGCGTGAGTGTATGGACATGTTTGTGCACGTATGGAGGGCAGCGTTGAGTAGTGGATTCCTGGAACCACTGTTAGATGTGTTTGCAGGATACCTGCCTTGTTAGAAGGTGCCACTCTCTGACATCTAGGCCTCATGATTGTACCGCAAGTGCTTTTTAACTACTGAGACATCTCTCCAGCAATCTATTTGCTAAATTTGGTGTCCTATACTATTCCAGGCACATGAATTCAAAGGCAGGTGTGAGCAGAGAAACTCCTATAAACAACCGTTTGTGACCTATGTTTGGACATAATGGCTAGTCTTTCCTAGATCTGATTGAGCAGTGAAATTGTCTGAGACACTTTGTTGTTGATGGTGTTGTTTAAAAAACAAAACCCTTCTACAGCCCTTGGATGCTACTTCTCACCAGCTGAGTCAGAATTTCGTAGCCAGGGCCCCAGGCATCTGTATTTTCCCACAAGGAGAAACTAGGTACCCGTGGAGAAATCCGAGATGAGGCCAAACAGGATCCAGTGGGGTAAGAGGAGGAAGTTGCGGAGTGAGGCTGTGGGCGGGAAGGGTGACCGAAGTCTGGCTGTAACTTTTAAGCCACGTTTACTTAGTAAATGAGTAACAATTGTGCGGAGAAAGAGTGCATGCCGAGCGAGGGGAATTCTGGCCAAGGCTTAGAGCCTCATATCCTGTTCCAGAAAGAAGGAAGGGGTTCACGTGACTGTCAATAGAAGGGCCTACCATGGTGCCATGTTTCTGTAACCCAGCACTGGGAGGCTGAAGCAGGACTAGTACCAGTTTGAAGTAAGACTGGGGTGTTTAGTAAGACAAACAGGAGGGGGGCAATGGGAGAGGCTGAAAGCAGTGGCTTGTGTCCCAACATGAAGTTCATGGAGATTACTCTGAAGGCCATTTGGTCTACTGTAGGATTTGAAGCGAGGGAAACAAACGTACTTTGGCAGTAAAGGCGACTGATGGGAGAGAGACATGGAATCCACTTTGAAAGGTGTGGGAGGGGTGCTCTTGGAAACAACCTACTAACAGGAGCAGGATGTGTTGAGAATAACTGCCTGGACTTGGTGAGAAGGTTTAGAGATAAGTTGGTACCTTGTAATGCAGAGTGAAGCGTGTGAGGATGACTCCTCAGACAAGTAGCAGTGTGAGTTATTGCCAAGGGGAGAGGAGGAGGGGAAGTGGGTGAGGGACAAAGACAAGAGGATGAATTCTATCTTGATTGTGCTGTTTCAGTGGTTGGAGAGAACCATCAATGCTATGCATTTGGGTATCTAAAGATACAGACTTGGGGTTTCTAGCAAAATCTCAGGAACAGGTGAGATTCCTGAGTGTCCTTTGGAAGTTCTGTGGAAAGCAGGCTCAAGAGAGCCCTGCCATGAAGAAGAGGTTGGGTGGCTTAGAAACAGAAATCAAATCATGTCTGTACTAAGAGCCCTTTCTGGGATTCTGAAACTTGGAATCCATGGGAAGAATTAGATACTGGGGTGAAAAGGGCAGGTAGAAATGGTAGCAGATGCTCCTCAGTCTCACCTTTGATACAGAGGGAGGGAAAAATTCATGATTCAGTACACAGCAGAGGCCTTAGTAATGGTCCAGTTGAGGAAACTGTAGTGATTAGGAGAAACCCTGCATCTGAGATACTAGACTAGGGGACAGAGCCTCTCACTGCCTGGCTTGTGGCGCTGTAACACGGGTGCAGATGGGATCCATGTGCTGTGAAAATAGAAACTAAGCACTGTAATTTCCCATCTCTCCTTGAGACAAAGGCTGTAGAACAGGAGGTGCTGGCAGGGAAATCAGCCCCCAGTGGACTGGCTCAAATGAATCATTAGGAACACTTAGTTATCACCACCTGAGGTTCCCACAAATATCGCAGTCTGGGAAACAATGGATTCTATTGTCTCAGTGACTTTCAACCTTCCTAATGCTTCAATCCTTTAGTACAGTTCCTCCTCTCGTGGTGACCCCCCAGCCACAAAATTATTTTCATTGCTACTTCATAAGAATAATTCCACTACTGTTATGGATCACAATGTAAATATTTTTGGAGATATAGGTTTGCCAAAGGAGTTGTGACCCACAGGTTGAGAACCACTGGAACAGACACAGGACAAGCATTACTGAGGGAATGAGCATGAGTGATTTGACATCTGTTGCCCAGTTCACTGAGTCCAATCGCATCACGGGCACACAATAGTTGAAAGTGAAGTTGATTCAGCAGGGGCCTTGGGACTGCTGTGGGACTTTAGTGGCTCCGCTATGTCCCATGGTGAGATGTGATCTTTACAAGGTAGGAAAGGCTTTGGCTGATTTTGACTGGATTATAAATTGGGTTTGAAGGTGCCAAAACAATCAAGAGAAGACGAGTGAAGGCCAACCAGACAAAGATGTCTGTCTAGGTTTACCCTAACATAAATGTAGCAAGGTTTATTTGAGTCAGAGTTCTAAGAGGGAAAAAAATAGCAGAAGACTGATTGCTGTGCTAGCGAGCTTTTAGTAATGTTTAGAAACCAAGCATGGAAGACCATGAGACATTCAGAAGGAAGAAGATGATGTTCTAGGATGAGTAATTATCCCCACCTCAATACGATGTGGAAATTTCTCCCTGGAAGGAAGTATACCAGCTCCCAAATAATCACACGGAGTTTTAGTCTTTCTAGTGTGCCCAGCCTTAGCTTGGCTTATTTCTAGCCGGCCTTTCTTAAATTATCCCATCTACCTTTTGCCTCTGGGCTTTTATCTTTCTCTGTTCTTTTACCTTTCTTTACTTCTTACTCTGTGACTGGCCCCTGATGTCCTCCTCTCCTTCTCCTTTTCTGGCTCCTTGATCTTCTTCTCCCAGACTTCTTCTATTTATTCTTTCTGCCTGCCATCCCTGCCTATCCTTTCTCCAGCCCAGCTATTTGGCTGTTCAGATATTTATTAGACCAATCAGGCATTTTAGAAAGGCAAAGTAACACAGCTTTACAGAGTTAAACAAACACAGCATAAAAGAATACAACACACCTTTGCATCATTAAACAAATGTTCCACAGCATAAACAAATGTAACCCATATTAAAATAATATTCTACAGCATGACTACAAACTCTAAAGCCATTAGCCCAAATAAACCTTCCTTCCTGATAAGTCATTATCTCAGGATTTTTGTCAATTATTATTTGACAAAAATTAGTATTTCTGTCACATTACAGAAAGCTGAGGGACAACATTTAATTGAGGTGGCTCACTTACAGTTTCAGAGGTTCAGTCCATCATCATCATGATGGGGAGCATGGCGGCATGCAGGCAGATGTGGTGCTGGAGCTGAGAGTAGTTCTACATCTTGCAGGCAACAGGAAGTTTACGAGACACTCAGTGGTATCCTGAACATAGGAAACTTCAAAGCCCATCCCCACGGTGATACACTTCCTCCAATAAGATCAAACCCACTCCAACAAAGCCGCACCTCCTAATGAGATTATGGGGGCCAATTACATTCAAACTACCACCTTCTTCACTTAAAGCTTGTCTGTCCCCCAGTAACTACAAGACTGAAACTGAATAAATGAATGTCCACTGGGTGGTAACGGCAGCAAAGCAGAGAAAATTGCCTTCGTGTTCAGCGTCTACCAGACTCGACTACACAGGCAGCAATTAAAGATTACGTACAGTAGCCAGTGTGATTTAGTGAAATACTTACAAACGCTGGGTAGCCTGGCAGCACTTCACTGGACATGTTATAGGGACTCTGTGTGCAGGGACTGGCCTTAAGGTGTCAAGGTTATCTGTTGTGAGTTTGCTTAGTGATTGCTTGGTATGGCTATTGGTATGGCTATTGTCCTGTTGGTTGTAATTTACCTCAGAACTTGAAAACTGGGAATCCCTGAAAGCAGCCTATTTTCTGGTTACAAAATCCTTTTCCATAACCGCTGCTATGAATAGTTTTGAATAAGGATTGTGTTTCCCATGTTATGATTATAGGGATTCTTTTAAAGCTGGAGTGTGTCAGAGAAAAGTCAGAGGGAAGCCTCCCGGTTCACAAAGAAATTTGCAGTTTTACTTCCACCGGAGGAACACTCAGCTGCAAGAGAGCAACAAGGGTGGTGAAACACCCCTGAGGGTCACTTGTTCAAAAGCCAGTGGGTTGTTCTTAGGGACACTGTGGTTTGTTTGCACTGTGCAGGGAACACCACGGTGAAGGGAGAACTCAAATGCGCTTGTTCCTTTTTAAAAACAACAATTCTGCGCTCCTGGCGAGCAGCCTCTGTACCTGACTTAGGCTGAAGTGCGCTTTCGGATCCCTCCTTCCTTCAGGGCTCTCCCCTTTGCTACACGCCTCAGCGTGAGTTGTGGCGCTGGCTATGGCTCTGGGATGGCCCCCATCCTCCTGTGAACATGTTGAAGTCTTTCCCTCAGGTTATTCTCTTCTGGACAATGTCAAGGCTGAGGCTTTCTGCCAAGACCCAGGGTGCCTCATCCTAAGTTCCAGAATTTCTACAGCTCTCCCCTTTCTGCACCACCAATAGGAGGCAGGGGAGTGTCAGCAGAGGAATGCTGCCCCTAGGCTGTGTGATCTGACCTGGATTCTAAAGAGCTCATGAAGTCAACCTGGGCAAAGGCCTCACTCCTCTTCTTGCCACTCCAAGAGAGGCAAAATCAGGGCAACACATTGGATGAAATGAGGTGCCTTTAATTGGGATGAGCCGGGTTGGGGTGCTTCCTGGGTGAGCCCCCATAATCTGTACTGCAAGAGTCGCTGCATCCTGGTTGTCAGCGAAACTCGTGATCCCACATTAAATGCTGTCCTTTTTCCTGTCTGATGCAATCAAGAGCCACACCTTGCCAGCCAGATCTGCCCCAGAGAGAGCCCAAACATCAGAAACTCCCAACTCTGGATGGCCTAGACCTCCAACTGTCACTAGGTCCCCAGCTGGTCCTCATTAACTTTAACCGCCTCAACCACAGGAGGCACCGTCCCATTTTTTCCACCCCAGAGGAACGCGCTATGTGTCACAGCACAAGGGGTGAAGCAGCTTCCAGTCCAGGTTTGCGTGGCTCCCAATTCCATACTTACAATACTTTTTTGCTTGCTGAAGGGAAATTTCCTTGCCCCAGAGATCTAAAAGAAACAGGAACTTTTGAATGATTTTTCTTTGAGACCCAAAGTAAAAGTATGTCACCAACTGTGAGGTTCCTGCTGGGTGACCTTGTTAGAACGACACCGAGAATGGACTATTGCTTCCTGTATACACAGGGAGGTAGGCAGTTGCTCTCTTCATGTGTGTTTTCCAGAGCTGTAGCGAGAGTCATGCTGCCAGCAATTTTCTTTCCAAAGCTTGGAACACCACGTGCTCTTCAGAGACAGCAAAGCTTCCAATGGGGAAGGAGTCTTTTTGGTCACCCCACCCATCTGTTGTTCAAATAGCATTCAAAAATCTACTTCTATTTTATTTATTTGCCTTTGTAAAACATAAAGATTGATTTTGGAAATGAATAAGTAAAATATTTTGCTGAACCAAAAGAACTCAATACCTGACCATCGGAAAACATTTTTTCTAATATTGCTATAGTGAAAAAAATTTATAAAACTCGTGGTTAATAGGCAACTACAGGAGCTGAGAGATGGCTCCGTGGTTAAGAGCATTTGGTGTTCTTGCAAAGGAGCTGGATTCAGTTCCCAACATCTACACTGGAGAGCTCACAACCTTTAATTAAAGTCCCAGGGGTCCAACGCCCTCTTCTGGCCCCCAAGGGTACTGCACAGATGTGGTGCCAATATAGAGAAGCAGGCACACACACACCGATAAAAGTTTTTTTTTGAAGGATGCAACTTTTAAAAGCCAGGTGTGTTATGGTGGCACATGCTGGTAACCCCAGTTACTTGGGAGGAGAATAACAAGTTCTAAGCCACCTCAGACTGCACAGCAAGCTTCGAACTTTTCAAAGAACTGGAAACTGCAGCTGAATTGCAGGGTTCTCAGACAGCATGTGTGAGGCCCTGGTTTCAAGTTCCACCACTGTTAGTTAAATAAACAAACAGTAAATAAGTAACTACAATGACACCTTAGAGCAGTTTCTACTTGTAGATTGCTGACCTGTTTGTTTTTTGTTTGTTTGTTTGTTCATTTTGTTTTTTGGGTTTTTTTTTCTCTGTGGCTTTGGAGGCTGTCCTGGAACTCACTCTGTAGACCAGGCTGGCTTCCAACTCACAGAGATCTGCCTGCCTCTGCCTCCCAAGTGCTGGGATTAAAGGCGTGCGCTACCAACACCTGGCTTTTGCTGACCTGGTTTTAAACAGGGAAAAAAAAAACTTTGGGAAAGACATCAGTATGGTGTCAAAGTACACACAGAACATTAACAGAGCCTAAGTTGACTCTGGATTTCTGCCCACACACAGAGAAAACAGGGCCAAAAAGAGACAAAGTAAATCTTTGGAGCTCATGTGTACCGGTGGAAAGGATACCAGAGTCTAATGTCCTGTAATTACAAACTGAGTCCTTTCCCAGCAACACATCAGCATGGAGCAAGGTGGTTCCCCCATCTTAAATCTTACATGCTTCCTGTTTCCTTACCTATCGTGAAATGCATGCCTTCAGTAAAGAAAGTATGAACATCTATCAAGTCAGAAGCATTGCAGTCACCCTACAGGCAGCTGCTGTTCTAACACGGTTGGCTTGTGTCCCCTACTTTGGGCCTTCCTATAAATGAAATCACACATATATAGTCTTCCATTAAGACTTCCTGGAGTTGACATAAGGCTTTCCATTCATTCCATCCATGTTGCACATATCTGCCAGCCAAATCATTTTAGCTTCTAATAGTGTTCCATTTTGTAGACTGATTTGAGCTGGGTTTTTATTCCAGGTGTATGAGCCTTTTCTTTAATTGATGACAAACTTTTCCAGTTTTTAGCCAAGTAAAATTGTTAAGAACATTCTTGCACAAGTCTTTTTTAGGACACACATCTTCATTTCTCTTGAGTAAATGGCTATAGTGGAGGTAAACATTTCATTTTGTAAGACAGTTGTTCCTTTTTACACACACACACACACCCACGCACGCAAACATTAATATAGGAGACATACTTTAACTGCCATTAGATGGTATTGGTATCTTGTTTTGGTTTTATTTTGTATTTCTTTGGTAACTGATGAATTTGTGCACTACATGGTGACTCTGTAATATGATTCATTAGATCATTTTAACACTGAGGTTTTTTATGATTGACATGCAGGTACTCTTTATATACTTTTATAATAGAATACATTATATGTATGCATGTTGGGGGAGGTGTGGTGTGTATGTGTGTGTGTGTGTGTGTGCGTGTGTGTGTGTGTGTGCACCCTCTTCTCTCCTTAGGGAAATGGAGATACTTCATTTTCTTACCCAAAATGATGCCAAGGACTCTGCCTGCTTGGTGCCCAGGATTGTCCTAGCACTGAGTAGGAGCTTAATAAACACTACTGAAGAACCAATGAAGGAGCAGAAGAACCAACTGACTTCTAGTCCTGATAATTTAGACACAGTAATCCTGGTTTAATGAAACAGCAAAGGTGGAATAAGGAGATGGGAATGTTCTCCTTGAATTATAAAGAGATTGATGCGCCCTCTAGTGCAACCCTGTCTAGTGTGCTGGGGGTGTCTACCACCTCCAGGTTTTGACTAGTTTGTCTGATGGGGCATCAGAAGACCACTTTTGAAGACTTAGGTAGTTAACCTGGCTGATACTCTCTCTCATACAGGACCTCGGGTCACATTCTTCTTGAACCCTTCAGATGCATTGTTATGCTTGTTTCATAACTGCCCCATGGAGGGGGGCTCTACCACACAAAGAGGCCTGCTCCCCTGGGGTGTCCTGCCATTCTTGATTCCTACAAGGGTCTTGGAGGCTCCTACTTCCCTCTAGTTTTTGAAGTGAATGATTATAATCCAATGTCTACAGCCTCTCATGGTGGTCTAAAGTGACTACTAGCCAGCAGCACCCACATTTGGATGGCTTTTTGGCACTGACAGAAAATATTCACTTCCTTATCCATGTCAACCCACTCTAGCTATAGCCCTCTTTGGCTTTTTAGTATCTAAAGGGAGAGGAAAGAGATGACTTAATTTGCTCATGTAGCCCATGTAGCCCAGAGTTTTCTAGGATCCACTAGGACTTGTTCCAAAAAAAGTGTTGATGATTTCATCACTCTACTGTGTGTAAATGCACATTAAGCTCATTGAGGGGCAGGAAAGATGGCTCAGTGGGCAAAGTGCTTGGCATGCAACTTCAGGACCAGTGTTGGGATCTCCAGGAAGGATGACTCAGTGGGTAAAATGCTTAGCATGCAACTTCAGGACCTGTAGCATGCATTCTTCCCACCAGCCTGGTCCCAGAGCCACGTCAGTCCCAAATGAATAGGCAGGATGCTATATTAATTATGAAGCTGTTGGTTGTTTGCTATGGTTTCTTAATGGCTAGCTCTGACTTAATTATCAACCCATAATTACTAATATGTATTTTTATAAGGTCTTATTTCACCGAGAATGCCAGACTTTTGTCCTCTCCTCCCGGGATCTCTACTCTTGACTGCATTTCCCAGAATCCTCCTTTTAGTCACACCTATCTTGCTTCCCTATTGGCCAACAGTGCTTTATTTATCAACCAATAGGGCAAACATATATTCAGAAGGACTTCCCCCATCAAGTACCAGAAGAGAAGGCAGAAAGAATGAAAAATCTGGAGGGTTGGGAGGAGAAATGTATTCCTCTGGATATGACTATTGCACTCATGAACTCATAGCAGCCCTGGTTACCTGCACAAGATGAAAGCAGTCAGGCTGAGGAGCGATTGGCTATTGACAGATGCTAAGGAAAAAGAATCTGTAGGCAGTTTTTCATTCGGACTGCCAACTCCCAAATAACCATACAGAGATTTAATATTAAGTATAAGTGCTTGGTTGACAGCTTAGGCTTGTTACTAACTAGCTCTTATGACTTAAATTGTCCCACATTTCTTATCTACACTCTGCCATGTAGAGGTACCTTTTTTCAGCACGGCATGTTCATCTTGCTTCTCTCCACATCTCCTGGTAACTCCTCATGACTCCCTCTTCCTGGAACTCTCTTTTTATCCCCAAGTCCCACCTAACCTCTACCTGCCTAACTATCGACCATTTAGACCTTTATTAGATCAATGAGAGCAACAAATATCCACAGTGTACAAAAAGATTGTTCCACGACAAGAAGTATTATCCTTTGGGGATGTGGACACTCATCCATGCTCCATTGGATGGCCCCATACTGATGTACTATATGGGAAGTGGGCTGTGGAAGGAAGGAAAGAAGGAAGGAAGAAGGGAAGGAAGAAAGGAAGGAAGAAAGACATGAAGTTGTGAGGGAAGTGTGCTTGGGGGAATTGGAATTTGGAAGAGGGAAATAGGGGTGGACATGATGTTTAATTGCATACATATATGATTTCTGAAAGAGTAAATAAAATAGACACATGAAAGAGACAGAGAAAAACAGACAAAGAGAAAGGCACACAGGAAGAGAAAGAGACAGAGACAGACAGACAAGCAGAGAGAATAGATGTTTACAATTCAGAAATTACTACATCACAGATAGTCCCAAATCTGTTAATTTGCTTATAGTTTCTTTCTCTCCTGAATAATAGGTTATATTGTATAAATGTCCACCCCAAACTGTGCTTACTGTATTATTTAACCTTTTACTATTAATTAGACATTTTACCTTCCAATCAGAATTTACAAGATCTGATAATCTGTTACCTAGCTAGACTAATGTTACTATAACACGAATGCAGGTGTGTGGTGTGTGAACTAGCCTCCATGCCTCATAACTAGTACATTTTGATTTCTCTTGGGGACCTTAAAGGTTACATGTTGACCCTAGGAAAGTAGAAGAAACAGAGTTTAGTTCTCTTGAGGCAGTAGCCACTGTGTTTAAAGACTAAACTCTTACAGGCTCACTGCTGGCTAGATAGGGAGGAGCCATGTTGGTTTGCTTTCTTTTCTTTTTGAGACATTTCACACTATAGCACAGGATGATCTGAAACTCATTATGTAGCCCAGGCTGGCCTCAAATTCCAGGCAACCCTCCTGCCTCAGCCTCCCAGGAATAACAGGTGTAAGCTACCACATCTGGCTTTGGCTTGGCTAAGACTTTGTCATGTCACTATCTCCATAGGTACAGAATGGGTCAAATCACCCTCTCTAGAATTCCCCTTGCTGCTGGGATATTTGGTTGTTATTATTCAAGCCCAAGAGACATTTAAAGCTGCAGACATTTCCCTCTGCCTCCTACAGAAGGTACCCAATTTTAACTGCCCTCCACCTCCTACAGAAGGTACCTAATTTTAACTGTCATGGAATCAGTTATGACAGACTACTTGGGTAGTCTGAAAAGGGCATGGAGGTTATTCTAAAAGCAGAGTTCAGACAAACTAGTAACATTAATGACTGGTACTCTATTTTCAAGTTCTAGCTGGGGAAGGCCAGAGACATAATTCTGTTAGTTATATAGCAGACTGCATTCTATGAGTCACTGTAATATTATATAGTACTTCAAAATTAATTATTTTGTGGAAATGAAAATTCTCCTGACTTATGTGTAGATAAATGAGTGGGATGGAAAAAGTTCAAACACTGGGCGATGAGGGTGGGACTTTTCCCATGTTACATGCATACTTCAACTCTGCAATTTAAAGTCAAAATACATGTATATGATCCATGCAAAGCATATGCAATTTACTAATCAAATATTATGCTCAATCTTATCTTCTTTTGTAGGATCAGCAAAAATCCACCAATGTGGTCTACCAGGCCCATCATGTGAGCAGGAATAAGAGAGGACAGGTGGTTGGAACCAGGGGAGGATTCCGAGGATGTACCGTGTGGCTAACAGGTATACACACACACACACACACACACACACACACACACACACACACATACACGCACACACTTTTCCAGGTACCGTTTTTAAGATGGAAAATTGATGTTTGATATGATTATAAGGAACCCGGGGTGGCATATTACACACAGTAGATGTTTATTTGAGGCTTAATGAAGTGAACTGAAGAGCTGTGTAGATGCTTGACTGTCCGTCATCACTCTCCTGTCCATGAGAGCCAGAGTCTGGTGGGCAGTGGGAGGTTACTGACTATCAGTTACCATTCTCAGGCAGCACAAGATGAGGCAAGCAAATACTGACACTTTCTTTCAGCTCTAAGGAGCTGCTCATCATCACTCCTAAACCCATTTCCTGTCATGACAAAAGGGCTTTTCCTAATTCAACTATGAATGTTTGGCAGTCTGTCAGGTTACAGATGTTTCAAGCTAGTTTTCTGATGTCTTGATGTTCCGGGGGCCTTTTCCACTAACAAACTGAATCTGTGTGAGAAGGATCACTAGAAATTGTACCCTGGCCAAGAGTTGTCTTCTGCCTGTAGAAACAACTTGCTGTTATTGAGATGACCCAGTGAATGTCCCCTTTCTTGTCCTTTTCAATCCACATGTCCCAAAGTTAGAGGTTAATGACAAACTTGTAATTAGGCCTTAAGACCCCTGCCATCCCATGTCTGAGTTCTTACCTAAACTGATAGCTGATATAGCCAGGCTTCAGACAGTGACAGAGTCAGGCTTCAGAACAGGAAATCCAGGTTCACTTTGTAGACAGGACTTTCCAAAAAGGGAAGAGACTAGAGACAAAAGCATGTTTATTCGGGCAGTGAGAGAGGCGTGTATGCTATTTTCTGCTCACACAGGCAAAGTCTAACCGAGAATGTGGACAGAGCTGGAGGACCTGCCTGAATTTCTCCTGCCGATTTCTATTTGCTACTGTTGGCTTGCACTGTTCATGGTTTGTGAGACGGGGTCTCACTGTGAAGCGTGGGCTAGACTAGAATTCATGATTCCCCTGCTTTAGCCCTTCAGTGTGGTGTTATAGGACTGTGATACACACCCAGGGTTATTTTGTTTTGTTTCCTTGCTATTCTTGAATTTTTCCTGGTGCCTGTGGTTTCCTGGTTTCCTTCACAGCTGGTGTTTGCATCAAAACAACTTCATCTATCCTCTAAGGTGAGGTTAGACAATGGGCACGGAGCCCCAAGTGCCAACACGATGGACTTGCCTATCGTTCTACCTGTGGTGTTCCCCTAGCTTGCTCTGTGAGCTTCGGGCTGTAGTAGCAGGAACATCTGTATTCCCAAGATGCCTCACCTGCCATCCGTTGCCTTCCCCAGCTGTTCACCAGGGAAGCACTTCTGTGTTGAGACAGACACGTGAAGTTCATGTTCTCTAATGTGCACCCCTTTGAGAAGGAAAACAAAAAAATTGGTTTACTTTGCTGGGTGTTGGTGGCGCACACCTTTAATCCCAGCACTCGGGAGGCAGAGGCAGGCGGATCTCTGTGAGTTCGAGGCCAGCCTGGTCTACAGAGCAAGTTCCAGGGCAGCCTCCAAAACAATACAGAGAAACCCTGTCTCAAAAACAAACCAAAAAAAAAGAAAAGAAAGAAAGAAAGAAACTGCAGGGGTTCAGTAGGTTCCCAGAAGCTACAGTGGACATTTCTTCTATGGTCCGCTGTCAGAGTCAAGAGCATGACTTTTAAAATGGGCCTGCAAACCTGGGGGCCAATTTATTTACCTCTTGCAGATTCCCTCCCTCTTCATGCTCCCTTTCCCCTGAGCTTGTCCTGGCTTTGCTCTGCACCCTCCCATCCCCGGGTGCCTTCTTGCCTTTTTCTCTCTTTCTCCCCCAGTTTTTTCTTCTCCACATTGAGTTCTGTGCAGTTGAAGCCTTGTGTCTTGGAATATTCATCATGCTCACTTTAGGACAAGTGAGCTGTGAAGGTGCAAGCTTTCTGGGGTAGGTCAGACCCTGAGTACTTAGATCATTTGTGCCCCACCACCACCACCATGTTCTCCTTACCTAGAAAATTACAGAGTGGCTTGATCATACAGTATGCTCGCTGGCACATCTATCTTCACATAAAGACATGAAGTGTCATTGGATCAGAGTGGGCATGCACCTAAGAACTCAGAAAGTCTTCAGCCTTGGCCAGCATGAATACCTTTGCATTTTGACAGTCTATTTTGAAAACTCTTACGGCCAAAGGGCAGCAAATGGTTTCTGTTGCCTGGTGGTGGTTATCCAGCAGGATCCACAGGCTTGCCAGTTTTCTGGGCGCCAATCCCCCTCTCCACTAGGTGCTCCCAGAAGAGGTAAATCTCCTGTCACCACAGCTTTGCTTTCTCAAGAGCAGCCAGCACCTCAATTTGTAAGAACACCTTTCTAATCTTTAAAAAGGTTTGCAGGCCAAAAGTCCACCATCTATGCCACCAGGTCTGCCTATTTACAAACCCTGGTTGCTCTGAAAAAACTTCCAAAATTCAAGATAAATGCAAGAACTCGGGTTTTGTGTTCTTTCCAGATTTTAATGGTTTTTGTTTAAAGCTAAAATATTACTAAGAGTTAAGTATAATGGTGCCAGGTTATCTCATTGGTTTTCATCTTTTGAGGGACTTTGGTTTACTGAGACAATGGTTTCCTAGAACAGAGGCTAGACTTGAACTCCTGATTGTCTGGTCTCCACCTCACGAACACGGGGATTACATGCTGTGCCTCAATTCCCGAGTTGATCATTTTTCATCTTACTCTGTTTCCATCTCATCTCTGCTCTGACAGGTCTCTCTGGCGCTGGAAAAACAACCATAAGTTTCGCTTTGGAAGAATACCTTGTGTCCCATGCCATCCCTTGTTACTCCTTGGATGGGGACAATGTCCGTCATGGCCTTAACAAGAACCTGGGATTCTCTCCCGGGGACCGCGAAGAGAACATCCGCAGGATTGCAGAGGTGGCCAAACTCTTTGCTGATGCCGGCCTGATCTGCATTACCAGCTTCATTTCTCCGTTCACAAAGGTAAAAGATTTGGCCCAGTGCAGGGCATGGACGCACATGTCCTTCCTCACTCCCTCCGCTGTGGCCCTCAGCCAGCAGCCAGCGGAGCTGGGGAGATCAGACTTTTCCTTTCCCACCCGTTTCTCCCTCTCCTCACGGGCCCTGCATTTCCTCTATTTGCTATTGTTTTTTGTTTTGTTTTGGTTTGGTTTGGTTTTTGGTTTTTCGAGACAGTGCTGCTCTGTGACTTTGGAGGCTGTCTAGCTCTTGTAGACCAGACTGGTCCCGAACTCAGAGATCCGCCTGCCTCTGCGCCTCTGCGCCCCTCTGCGCCCCTCTGTGCCTCTCCGCCTCTCTGCCTCCCGAGCGCTGAATTAAAGGCGTGCACCACCATCACCCGACTTTGCTATTGGTTTTATAAAGAGAGTTGCCTCATTGCCAGAAGTAAGTGCCCCAGTTGACATGAAGCCTTTATGGATGACTGTCACCAAGAACGTGTGGTCAGAATAAAGAGTTGAGCAGGACATCCCCGGCCTGTTATTTCAGTTTTCTGAACGAGAATGTTTAGGTGACCCAAACAGAGCAGCCAATTCAAAGAGCCAGCTTTTGTGGGTTCTAAAGCAGGAAGTTTCTAGCAAAGCCTTCCTGGATCAAGAGCCATAAGCTCTGCTAACCAGGAGATGCGTTCTGTAGCTGCTGTGGGAAGTTTTTCCGTGTGTTTACCAGAGTGACATCTCTGGGCTTTCTGGAAGGACTCTGCCAGGGACACGTCTGGAGATTATCAAACCCAAGTGTACGTTGTATTTTGCCATGAAGGATCTAACCCATTTTCTCCTATAACGAAACCCCAGACCTGATGAATTTAGGAAGACTAGAGACTTATTATACTCATGACTTTGGAAATTTCAGAACCCAAGAGCATGGTGTCAGCGCCTGGTGGCATCTGATGAGAGCTTCATACTGCATTTCATGCAACAAAGAGCAAGAGTTAGGCTAATCCAACCCACCCACCCCCATAACCACCCCCTAGTTATTTTGCTATGTATATCCTCAGGCCAGGCTCATTCCTAATCCTTTTGCCTCAGCTTCCCAAGTGCTGGGATTAAAACTGTGTTTGTGCCCCACCATACACCACAATTTATTTTTCTTGTTATAACCAGAATCCCTCCCTGATGACCAAGACTACTCTCAATTTCCTCCTAAAGGCTCCACCTCCAAGAACCATCCATATATGCACTCAAGGATTAAATTCCAACACTTGGACTGGGCAGTGATGGCACATGCCTTTAATCCCAGAACTTGGGAGGCAGCAGGAGGCAGATCTCTGTGAATTCTAGGCCAGCCTGATCTACAAAGTTACAAAGAGAAATCCTACCTCAAAACAAACAAACAAACCAACAAAAATACCAACACATGAAGTTTGGGTGACATATTCAAATAGTACCAAACATTTTTTGGTGGGATAGGGTCTCTTGTAGCTCAGGCTTGGCCTTGAACTCATTTTGTATCCAAGACTTGGGGTTTTTTGTTTGTTTGTTTGGTTGGTTTTTTGTTTGTTTGTTTTTTCGAGATAGGGTTTTTCTGTAGCTTTAGAGCCTGTCCTGGAATTCACTTTATAGACCTGGCTGGCCTTGAACTCACAGAGATCTGCCTGCCTCTGCCTCCCGAGTGCTAGGATTAAAGGCATGCGCCACTGCTGCCCAGCCCAAGTCTATACTTGAACCTGCGGATCCTTCTGCTTCTTCTTCCCTGGTGCTGGGTTTATGGGCATGCCTCTCCACCCTGGCCTTGCATTTTACAGTTATAAACACTCTGCTTTTCAGGATCGTGAGAATGCCCGCAAAATCCATGAGCTAGCAGGACTCCCATTCTTTGAGATCTTTGTAGATGCGCCTCTAAACATCTGTGAAAGCCGAGATGTGAAAGGACTTTACAAACGGGCTCGAGCTGGAGAGATTAAAGGTACGAGAGATAGCTAGCAGCGTCTTTGACGGTCACTTACCCTGCCAATCTTCTGGTACTGTCCTTAGAACTCTGTCTGAAGCTACGTACCCTGTGTCACAGTTGCAGAAGCTCACACTTACGAAAGCACAGTGTGTCCAGGGTGTGTGGGGGCTACTAAAACGTGGGGGTTTATCTCTGAAGAATGGCACCTCAGGCACAAGGAGTGAAGCTCAGAAAGAATGCACATGCGCCAGCCTGGATTTAGGAATGGGTTTCAATGAGTTTCCTCCTTGCTTTCCTTTTGGATTCCAGTCAGCAGTAGAAGGTTTGGTTTCTGCCAGATATCATGGCTAGCTTGAGGCTCTCCATATTAAAAATAGAGCTGTATATTTTCTTGTCTACAGCAAGAGGTCAAGAATGGTGGTTTGTACTTCCAGTCATAAATCACATTTTCAGTTTAACATATTATTGCAGTGCATATTATGTCTTATTGATTGAGAATATTCTGCCTCAGGCACAGATATGATTTAGATCTTGTACCCTGCAGGGTTCACAGGCATTGATTCTGATTATGAGAAACCTGAGACTCCAGAGTGTGTGCTGAAGACCAACTTGTCTTCAGTAAGTGAGTGTGTGCAGCAGGTTGTGGAGCTTCTGCAAGAGCAGGTAGAGAGAGAGAGAGAGAGAGAGAGAGAGAGAGAGAGAGAGAGAGAGAGAGAGAGAGAGAGAGAGAGAGAGAGAGAGAGAGAGACTGTTGAAAGAGAACCCAAGTTTCTTCATTAAAACCCTCCCCTTACCATTCTTATTTGTGACTCTTGCCAACTCCATTTCACTGCAGAACATTGTACCCCACACCACCATCAAGGGCATCCATGAACTCTTTGTGCCAGAAAACAAAGTCGATCAGGTCCGAGCTGAGGCTGAGACTCTTCCAGCATTATCAATTACCAAGGTAAGAGAGTACAGAATGGCTAGGACTCAGGGTTAGTATCTGACATTATAAACTATTATACAACTCCTCATTAGAACTACCTTTATTTGTGTGTTTTGTGTAGCCTCCCCCTCCCCGTGTGTGTGTGTGTGTGTGTGTGTGTGTGTGTGTGTGTGTGTGTGTGTGTGTGTGTGTGTGTGACTGCATGAGTGGAGTCAGAGGACCACATGCAGGAGTCCCTTTCCTCCTTCCTTCCACTGTGTTTGGGGATCAAACTCAAGTTATCAGGCTTGGTAGTAAGCACTTTCAGCCACTGAGTCATCTTGCAAGCCCTACCATTTCTTTTGACCGTAAGAAATATCCAGTAAAGGCGAGTCTATGAAGACATTCCCCCTCTTGCCTCCTCTCTGACCAAGAAAGCAACAGCCATATTTGCATAGGACAATTTGCATGGCTCCCCTACGCCTCTGTATGATGAAATAGAGGCAGGGTGCCAGGAATGCCAAAAGCAACCCTGATCTAAAACAATGTGAGCCTTTCTGTTGTGTGTCTGCCGGCTCTGTCGATACGTGCAAGTCCATGAAATTGGGAAAGTGGTACTAGTCCCGACTAGATGCTACTCTAGACTCTTCACCGTGGAGAGCACGCTCTGGTGGCTAGAACTGACTGCCTCCTCTGCAAAGTGACAGCCACCACAGGCAAGAATTAACTAACCAACAGGTCCAAGAGAAGTCTTTTGGGAAAGTTTATCACTAACAATCAGCTCACACCCATGAGGTGCTCTGTGCATATCCTCTTAAATAAAACTGTCACCAACAAATATGTCCATAGCCACCCAGCTGTGAAACTCAAAGCCATATAGGAGACCAAGGTCAAGTGTGGAGAATATAAGATACAAGGTATGCAAGAACAAGTTCTTTTAGAAGCTTCCTCTGAAGATTGTGCCCTTCCCCCTGAGAAAAGGGGATGGCAGTTTCATTTGCATTGACCTCATTAGCTGGAAGAGGTGAAATGAAGCCCCAGCTACTGACCTGCTGGTAGCATTTTTATGGATCAGCCTTACTTGTGCATAAAAGACAGTCAAGTCTCTCTTGCTATCATTTTATTATTCATTAGAAATGTAGAGATTTTATGAGACAGGTTGCTTCAGCTGCGTAAGACCTGGTTCTGTACAGAGAGCCCAAGCATCCCAATACCCTCGACAGATAAGTAAGCATGTCAAAGCAGTGCAGGGTGACAGTTCCAACAACAAAATGGTCTGCGGGGCAGAGAACTTCAGAACCTAAGGAGTCACTCCTCAGGTCACAGGGGTGACAGGAAAGGTTTCAGAGCGGTGACCTGTGTGTTGAGTTTTAAAGAGCCAATAGAACTTTGCAGGTGGCCTAGAGGATGGGTGGACCGTAGCCCTCATCCTCCGACCAACTGGGAAGTGCCTGTGGGTTCCAACCATACATTGCCTTGAGTGTTGGCAAACCGATCCTAACTGGGGAGGAAACGGAGCTGGAAGTCCCTCCATGAGCCTCAGGAGCCAGAGCTTAAAAGATTTTCATACCATGATAACAACTTTGGCCTTAACCATAGAGTCAATGGCTTGCTCAATTCAGTCAAATGGCCAGAAAGTGCATCATATGGAAAAGTACATCAAACCTTCATGTTGTGAGGGGGGCAGGACAATGAATTTTTAACTCTGTTGCACATGGGGGGAACAGTTACAGCTGAAAGTATTTAAATAATCTCAATGCAGAATCCTGTGATCACCAGCTTATAGGAAAGTTCTAGACTTACACGTAGCTGGCCCTTGACTCAGAAGCCCATGGAGTTTTAAGTGGGGACACGTAAAACATAGAAGGTTCTTCCCTCCCCCTCCCGCCAGCTGAATAGGGAGGCATATCCTGGGGACTGAGAAAGATGGGTGATGGACACTTCCCCTTGTTTCCTGTGTTTTCCAGCTGGATCTGCAGTGGGTGCAGATTCTGAGTGAAGGCTGGGCCACGCCCCTCAAAGGCTTCATGCGGGAGAAGGAGTACTTGCAAATTATACACTTCGACACTCTGCTGGACGGTATGTTGTCTGTTGTCTCTTACTGCTTGGTAAGAGTCTGCACATAGACAGGACTGTTAACCCCCAGTTTGCAGATCTTACTGAAACAATCTTTAGATTGTTTACAGTGTGTCCCTTCTACTGTGTCTGTTTCCATTTTTAGGGATTTTTTTTCATTCTCCAAGGATTTATTATTTATTACCAAGTTACTGAGAAATGAAGACCTTACTTGTACATGAAGCCAGGAAAATGTTCCAACCCCGAGCACCCCCTATCCCATGTTCTTTGCTGGATCTCATAGTCAGAAGCTTCATTTGGGAGCATCTAGGAGCAAGCCCATCAGTTTATTAACTCACAGGGACCTCCCTTCCTCCATGGTGTCACAGAGTATGTTTTCCTTGATGGCTGTGAAATTGTCAGTCTTGAACTCTTACATGGCGTACATAAAAACTGTTTCGCCGTCTGGACCCTGACAAGGGAATGTGATGGTAACCTTCCAGCCACAGGCTGATGGTTTTTGAAAAGCTATTCTGGTCCAGGTTGGAAGCAAGTGCTACTCAGAAGAATCCCAGGCTGTTCTCTAAGAATTCCCTTCCTGGAGTCTCCTGAGGTCCTCAGATACGGGTTTTCTATTCCAAGACCATGGGGAAATGGTTTCCAGGTGGGGAAGGATGCTGGTAGAACCTCACCAATTATATAATCCTGGGCAAAGCTTCCGGTCTAATAGGAAGAAAGGACCAAATCAGATATTCAGCCTTTGGAAGATACTCTGGGGCTTATGCTGCTGCCTAGGAATGGCCTAGAAGCAGAATTCTCAGACTGACCGGAGTAGGCCTTCATCCTCTACTGTAACTGAGCATACCCTACAACCAGAAGCCTTTGTTTCTCAAATTAAGTAACAAGCCAAAAGCACACTTTAAGTCTAGCTTGCTGTAACATGTACTGTTTTAATTGATCTTCATAAATCCCTAGAAACTACCCACTTGTCAGATGAGGAACCTAAGCTCAGGGTAAATGAGTTGCTCACATTCACACTGCTTAGAGGTGAGGCCCCAAGACCAGAGTCAAGACTGGTTCGTGTCTGCTACCCCTTCTACATCAGGCTGCCCTCCTGCTGGCCTTTCCAATGGACTCCTATCCAGAAGGCCAGGTTGCCTACACAGGAAATAAGACATTAATCTTAATATCTTAATTTTGATAAATGCTGGACATAGCTGCACCAAGGACATGCTGTTCAACCCAGCAGCCAGCCATATCCGAGATGTTGGTTATGAGTGTGCATCCCGGATGGAGACGTGACCACGGGACAAGGGGGAACCACATTGAAAGAGGAAGACTCACTCCAGTGAGCACCTTGTACAGGAATTTCTCCATAAAGAAAGATGCCTGAGTGGTAGATGGGGCTGCTGGGGTCAGTGTCAATGGAAGTTAAGGGTCCTGAGCCTGAGATCCAGGACAAGCGAGCACGGGCCTGTAATTCAAGTCCTAACTAGAAGTGGAATATAATAGCAGGTAAAAGTGTGAACTGTGAAGCTGGAACTGGCTGATTTATTAATCTGCCAGTGAGTAGCTATGAACCTTCCCAATTACCTCAACTCAAGGGGCTTAGATCCCTCGTCTGTATGATGGAGATGAGAATTACAGTGCCTACCTCCCTGGGGATATTGAAAGTTTAAGAAAAAATGCTCATCCAATAGTAAAGCCCCAGACAAGTTAGCTAGTAACACAAACAAACCCCTACTACTGACAGTTAAGAGGGCTTGAAAATTTGAAGTGGCTTATCCGGAGTCCTGTCAGCTTGAGTCAGCCCCGACAAAGCTATTGGCTAGCAACAGCTCCCTTCCCAGCTCTCACATCCGGGGCTTCCTCCAGCTGCTGTGGACAGAGAGATCCTGGAGAGGGAGTGAGCTTGTAGAGCAGACAGGTCAGCTTCTCTGAGGCCGATGGCAGCAATGTCTTACCCCATCACTTTAAGCCAAAGCACTTCCCAGGCCATAGTCTCCTTGAAGTACATGCCTGGTGCGATGGCTTTGGACTAAGAAGACAGTTAAGTTCCAGAGTGATTATATACATTATTTTTATATATTATAAATTTGTATATAGCGTGTATATATATTATATGTATATGTATATGAAGGTGTAGTGAGCTATCATTCATACAGATATCACCTCATGTTAGACAGCTCACAAAGCTTTGTGCCACCACCATGGACACTGAGATGTTTTGCACAGCCACAGCCACAGGTCTTTCTACCATCAAACTGTAAATCGCCTGCAACCAGCAAGCAGCAGATTTCCTTCTCACCCTGTCTCCTACATTTTGTTAGCTTTAATTACCTGAAAGGTTCACATTTTACCCTGAGTCTAAAAAGTGTCATCTGTCTAGTTAGCACAAAATCAAAACTGAACAATCCCCCAAAGCAACCATTGGTTCATGTTCATGGTATTACAAGTTACTATTTTCATATCTATGTCTTCTGTCTTCTGTCACTTTCTCTCTTGCTGGAAGTGTAGTTTCAGGGTTTTCACAGACCTTCCTATAAATGTCACAGATGTTGGCCAATAGTTACTCAGTGGGATGAAGACAACTCCACTATTTAAAGTCTTCATCAGGAATCTTCCAGGCAGGAATGAGGGTCCCCACATATATTTAATATAGGTTACCCCATTTAACCTGCATGAAGCTATTGAGTCCTCATGAGGTAGTAAGTGTTGGAAAGGGCAGAAATCTCACTTGAATTTGAATTCGCATCTAGGTTCTGAGAATTCCAACACTTGTGTCTACTTTCCTAGACACCCCATCAGGTTCTCTAATCCCATCTGGGTTTCTACATTTTAGGACTGTTTGTGTCTACACTCTCCCAAAGTCTGGTTTGGAAACCATGTGGTTGTCTTGCCGAAATTAGAAGAGTGACTAACATGTTTTACAATTATTTCAAGTAGATATTCCTTTTGAACAATGTTTTAGAGTGCATTGAAAAAATATTCCACAAAAAATGTATTACTATATATTTGGTGTCATGTGCATACAAAGGAGCTGAGAATATATTTGCATGTGGTATATGCGAAGTACCATAATAGGAATGTACTTAATACTATTACTTCAAGATTCTCATGGTGGAGACCTGAAAACATGTTTCTTATGTTTGTATTTCTCTAGGCGTGGCCCTCCGTGGTATGTACTTCACCCTCCAAGTACTTAAACTATTGTAATTAGATATGTTACATTAATTTTTAAAAAATTATTAAGGATGTAATTTTTAAAAATCCAAATTAAGCAGCTGGAATTGTTCAAATCATAATCCAACCAGTTATAGTAAAACCATATCACACTGTTCTGATTATTCAAGTACAAACAACAGGAAATTTCTGATTCAGATGAAACTATTATTTTTTATGTTGAGTTTAGCTAATATAAGCAAACTTTGTTTCTAAATTATCGTTGCACATTTTGTTCATGAGTTCTTTTAAATTTATGATTATCTAATGACTTCTGGTCCCCATTTAGTTCCAGAAATTTGAAATTAAATTTTTTTGTCTCACTAGCAAAACATTTTTAGTCAATGAGGCAATTCATTTTAGATTCAATTTAAAGTAAATATATCTGGTTGGACTGTGTATGATCATTCCTTGTTTGTTTGTGATGTATGATTATGCATGGACTTAATTGCAAGCTATCATAATTGATAGTTACAGAAGTGAAAACAAATATACACTTACTGGGACTATAAATTTCTACATTGTACCAGAATGAAGTAAAATTCCAAACATATCATTTATCTTTGATATTATTTTTATCATATTTTTCCTTTAAAAAGCCAAATTATGTAATAATGCTAATTGCATTTCTTGGAAAGAAAAAAGCCTATGCAACCAATAAACAGATCTACAGTGCTAAAGAGAAAGGGATTGACAACTGTTTAAAGCAAAAAAAAATTATTCAGTTAGATAGGACATTATCTGTTGGATGTCTTAAAGTTAAAAGCAACAATACTCTTCCAAAATGAGATAAATCATAATGAAATAAGGCAACTCTTAAGAGAACTGAAGGGAAAGGCCAAGGGCTGAAGGAATGTTTGAAGCCACAGAGGATGCTCAGCACAGCTCAACTGTTGGATATGTTTATGTATCAAAAAAAAAAAAAACTAGAGGGGCTGGAGAGATGGCTCAGTGGTTATTGCTCTTGCAGAGGGCCTGAGTTGGGTTCCCAGCACCTACACGGAAGCTCACAACCAACTGTAACTCCAGTTCCAGAGAACCTGACACCGTTATCTGCCCCCCCCCCCCCGCCCTGGCACTGCACACACATACATGCAGGCAAAGCACCCATACACATGAAATAAAATAATCTTTTTTTTTTCAGAGAAGAGGCTGTCGACATAACTCAGTGGTTAAGAGCACACACTGTTCTTGCAGAGGGTGGGAGTTTGGTTCCCAGCACCCATACTGGGCAGCTCACAACCACCTGTAACTCCAGCTCCAGGGGATCCAGTGCCTCTTACTAACATAGGCAATCGCAGTCACTAACACACAGATACATATAATTTAAAAATAAAAATAAATCTTCTAGAGCAGAAAAAAAGGCTGGGACTGTAGTTAAGTGGTAGAGCACTTGCCTCCCCGCATGAAGCCAAACCCTGAGTTCAATCCCCACTACTGTCAAAACAAACAAAAAACAAAAACCAAGAGTAGAGAAAGACAATAGGGAACCAAATTAAGTATACCTGTGCCCATGAAGAGATGCAGTCCCAGGCATATGGGAGCAGTGGGCATTATTACTTAGTAGGACTCCTGTCCATGTGGGCCCCAGGTTGAGTCCTTCATCCTGCATCAGAGTCTGCAGCTGGGAAGCAACGTGTTCTCAGGATGTCAGTTTTGCTAGCATGCTGCAGGCAGGGCTAGGCTTCCTGACACTCCCTCTGACCTCTGCTTTGCAGTTTGCTTTACTTCAGTTTAATCAAGTCTCTGTAAGCAGAACTGAGCATCGTGGCCTCTCTCCCCACGGAGAGCATGACTTCTCATTAGGACTGGAGCACCCCTGGATCCCATGATGCTCTTGGTTAACCTCTCCTTTCCTGGTAGATTTAGTTGTAGTTCATCACAGACTTCTATTAATACTGTACTTTACAGTGCGCTCCCCAAGAAACCTGGGGAGGCGCACACTGCTAACTCATCATTCAAGAACTCCCCGCTTTGAGTTAGGGGTTCTCTGCAAAAGGGCTGGGTGCTCTGGCTTCTAGTGAAGCAGAGTTACTCTAACAACAAAATCTTCCTGTATGCCATCTAATTTGCAACCTTTAATGGCATCTACTGTACACTGCAGGCTTTTACGGGCGACCGGATGTCTTTATTGCTGGCAGTTGCTGTCTGACCTGTGACATTCTTTTAGGGATTGCTAACTTGAGAGAGTTAAAGAAGACAAAGTGGTATGCCTGCCTACAACTGGGCTCGTAGCAGTTAGGGAGTTTTCTGTCCCACAGGAACACGACTCAGATCTCTACAGGTCAGAAGCACTTAAGAGGACTTGACATTTGAGGACTCCATATTCTCTGCCCCTGGAGGTTTTCCTCTTTGATCTTCCTCTCATTCTCTCCCAAACCCTGACCTAATGCTGAGTCTTTCGTGTTACACGAACCAGAGCCCTCCGTTTTCAACCGGAAGCACAGCTGAGAGAAAGATAGACTAGTTACAACTTTGAACACACGTACAAAAGGGAAATGAAAGAGGCCACAGCCTTACATGTTTTCACACTGTCTGGCATCACTAAGAAATGAGAACCAGTTTTTATACCTTTAAGCATCAAACTGGAAAGCAACTACATCTTTTTAACCATTTTATCTAAAAATTCTTCAAAATGCTCACACTTATTTGGGGGGGAGGATTTGAGACAGAGTCCCAGATAGCCCAGGTTAGCCTCAAACTCACTATTATAGTCCAGGATGTCCTTGAAGTCCTAATCATCCTATCTCTATATCCCAAATTCTGGGGTTACAGACATGATTACTACACCTGACTAATTTCATATTAAAATAGCAGCAACCCCTTAACTGGGCCTGGTGGTCCAGCCTGTGGTCCCAGTGCTAGGAAGCTCTATCAGCAGTGCAAGGTCTATCAGCTGGTAGTTCTAGGGCAGTATGGACTACAAGAGACTCCATCCCAAAAACATAGTGACAACAACAAAGTAAACCCCATGATCTTTAAAGCCTCTTATTCACTCACACAGCACATAGAAACAGCTGGAGATGTGCCTTAGTGGTACCCTGCTCACCTAGCATGTGAAAGGTCTTGTGTTAAATCTCCAACTCACCAAAACACGCACGCGCACACACACACACACACACACACACACACACACACACACACACACACACACACCCCTCATCAGGAAACTTGTGAGATACCTGTGGGTGTTTTGATTTCCACAGTGAGATACTTCTATTAATTTGCAATTTTTAAGCTTATTTTACATTATTTGTCTCTGGCCACAGAGACCAGAGAAATCTGATAACCCTGGAGCTGGGGTTATAAGTGGTGTAGCATGAGTTTTCTACAAGAGCAGGGTGTGTGTGTGTGTGTGTGTGTGTGTGTGTGTGTGTGTGTGTGTGTGTGTGTGTGTGTGTGGATTGCTTTTAATTGGCTCATGTGATTGTGGAGCCTAGCAAGTTCAGAATCTGAAAGGTCAGCCTGCAGGCTGGAGAGTCAGAGGGAAAGACAGAGTTTTAGCTCAGTCATGCTGCTACCTGAATTGCCTCTTCTGGGGAAATTAGTCTCTTTTCCCCAGGCCTTTCATTGATTGATGAGAATTACTCACATCATGGGGAATGATTTTTTTTTATTCAGGACTCACTAACGTAAATGTCAGTCTCATTGAAGAGTAAAACTCACAGAAACACTGAGAATATTTGCTCAAATGTCTGGGTCCAGCCACATTGACACACAGTTAACTGCCAGGTCCTATATCTGGTGTTTACAAGATTTCCTTTCTCTTCTTTTGGTCAAGCTGCTGACCTGTGACAAAGATGTAGCTTCTCTGAACAGCTGATCTTGTATCTTCTGTCACACACAGAGGAATTAGAACAGCCAGATTCCTCTAAATTTCTTCTAGACACTTAGCAGCAGTGAGATAGTCTTACTCTCTAGAGAAAGTGCACACAAGTTTAGTAAAGTTTAGTAAGGGGCTTTGTACCACTTTTCACTCCCATGTGATTTATTTATTTTTATTTCATACATATGTTTTGAATGCACGTATGTCTGCGCACCACATTCATGCAATGCCTGTGAATACCACAAGAGGGTGTCTGATCCTCTAGAACTGGAGTTACAACAGTGGCAGCTGTTGTGTGGGTGCTGGGAACCAAATCTGTTTCCTCTGCAAGAACAGCAAGTATTCTTACCCATGGAGTATCTATCTCTCCAGGCAGGCCCTACACCAGTGTATTTTAAACGATGGCGTTCATTGTAGCTGAGACAGCAAGACTGTGATCCCAGAGAAGTGAGATGAACAGTGTCTGAAAACATTTGAAGATAGAGTTGCATCTAGACCAACCTCAAGGGGTTGATTGTTGCTTGTCTGGGGTGTGAACTCTGTGATTTCTTTTTAACCTTTCTTTTCAGTTCAGTTATGTTGGTAATGCCCAACACTGACACAGGTTCATTTCCAAGACCAAGAACAGCTTTCAGTTTGTCCAATCTTTATTTGATTTTTAAAGAGTAAAACTTAGGGCTGGGGAGATAACTCAGTGGTATAAGAATATTTGATGCTCTTCCAGAGTACCCAAGTTCAGTTCCAAGCATCCAAGTTAGTAGGCTCACAACCATCTAAAACTCCAGCTCCAGAGAGTCTGAAATCCCCTTCTGGTCTCTGGGTATAGCCATCCATGCACGTGTGTGTGCGCACATGCACACACACACACATACACACACACACACACACAATAAATAAGCAAACAAACTTTAAAACAACAAAAGGGAAGTTTTCATAGTGCACTAGGGTCAGGACCAGGACTAAAAAATCAAGTCAGATGAGATATCTCCATCCTGCCCCCCAAAACTAGATCACTTACTGAGGCAACCTACCTCAGGAATCGGTCAAGGAGTCCCCATCACAGTCTTAGAGAAACCAGAGGAGCATCATGTCTGCGCTGGACTTGGGCCTGGTGCCCAAGCAGGGGCTTTGGAACTGTGCACACACTAGCCATCCCTGAAGGGTGCTCACCTTGGATCTGGCACTCACGCATCACATGGGTCTTTCCATAGATGGAGTCATCAACATGAGCATTCCCATCGTACTGCCCGTTTCTGTGGATGACAAGTTGCGGCTCGAAGGGTGCAGCAAGTTTGCCCTGATGTATGAAGGTCGGAGGGTGGCTATACTACAAGATCCTGAGTTCTATGAGCATAGGAAAGAGGAGCGTTGTTCCCGAGTGTGGGGAACAGCCACTGCAAAGCACCCCCACATCAAAGTAAGTACCAATCCTGTGGGAGGGCTTCTTAAAGGGGTGTGGGGTACACGTGTGTGTGTGTGTGTGTGTGTGTGTGTGTGTGTGTGTGTGTGTGTGTATAATTGCACATATCAGAGATCAGAGGACAACCTTGGGTGTCATTTCTTCAACCTCCTGTTTGAGACAGGGTCTCTTACTGGACTGGAACTTTCCCAGGCATGCTAGACTAGCTTGCCAGCATCGTTCGACAGTCTTGCTGTCACTGCTTCTCATCTTGTCATCACTGAGACTGTAGGCACATGCCGCCGCACCTGGCTTTTTATATGGGTCCTAGGAGTTAGAACTCAGGTCCTCACACTTATGAGACAAGCATTTTACTAGTTGAACCATCTCCCCAAATGGAAATTCTTATTCTTATTTTTGGCATGTGTGCATATGTGGTATATATGTTCATGTGTATGCACATGTGCATGAGAGTGTACGTGCATGTACACACACATGTGGAGGTCAGAGATTGGCATGGGGTGTTTTCTTCAATCGTTCTCCACCTGTTATTTTGAGATAGTGTCTCTCACTGAACCTGAAGCTCACCAGTTTGGCTAAGCTAGCTGGCCAGCAGACTCCAGGATCTGTCCATCTCTGCCCTCCAGGGCTAGGATTACAAGGATGTGCTGTTGCACCCAACTTTTTGTGTGGGTGCTAGGGATCCAAACTCAGGTCCTTCCTCATGTTTACGCAGCAGGAACTTTACTGCCTGAGCCATCTCCCCAAATTCATGGTTGAGTAAAGAAATATATTTTCTGAAGCCAGGAATGATGGGTTAATCCTATGAATCCCAACACTAGGGAGGGAGAGGTGAGATCAGAGACTAGCCTCCATTAAATAGCTAGTTTGAGGCTAGGCTTGGTTACAGAAGACTCTGTCAAAAAGGGGGGAGGGCGATATTTTTGTTTGAAAGCTGGTCTTGATCTCCTAAGTTATCAGATCCTTGCCTTAGCTAAATAGGACTGGGCAGATGATAAATAGTCTAGCACCATGAGTAAAATATCAAAACCATAGCTGACACAAAATAATAACTAGAGCTTGCAGCCCTGTTCATGCTGAAAGTGTATAAGGAACACATGTAATGAACCCAAACAACCCCTGAAAACAACTCAGAGTTCATGTTCTGTGCCCAGTGAGAGGGTCAACGACATCTTTCCATAAACAAAGCTCAGTACACATAGGGACAAAATTCCAAGAAAAAAGATACTGCATTCTCATCAGAATGTTGCTCTGACTAGGGTCATTTAGTTCTCTCCTCCCTAAAACCAAAACAGATCCCTCAGCAACTCCTAACTATAGTAGGTTCTAAAGTAGGAGTGGGGAGGTATAAGGAGAGCCGCTTGATACAGTCCATTTCCCACAAAATTCTGTGAAACTGAATGCAAATCCATTCTGCATCCAAGACACAGGCATCAGGGTGGAAGCAAAGGGAGACATTACTTTTTTATTTTGTTTTATTATTTTAATTTTAAGTAGCTTGTTTCATATGTCAATCCCAGTTCCCTCTCCCTCCCCTCCTCCCGCACTCACCCACCGTCCTCCCAGCCTCCCACCCTATCCCCACTTCCTTCCACATAGGGGATATCTAGAGTCTGTCATTTCACTCAGGGCAGGGTCCAGGCACTCCCCTAAGAGTCCAGGCTGAGAGAGCATCCCTCTTTGTGTTATGGACACATGAAGTCCATTTGTATGCCAGGGATAAACACTGATCCCAGGGCCCCATAGGTTGCCCAGGCCTCCTCACAAGGGAGACATTACTAATCTAATGTGACTTCTTCAGTTCCCCAGCTAGGCTAGCTTTCAGGTTCGCAGTACCATCGTGAGCAGTGAAGCCCTAGAGGCTCTCAAGGACCCTGTGATGGGCCAAGTATCCTGTTCTTAATTTTCCTTTTGGCAAAAAGATGAGGCCAAAATATGTTGAGCAGCTTTTCCAGCCCTGTAACTTTACAGAAAAAAAAAAATTTCCACTGTGAAATGTTACAAAATAGGAAAGACAGTCTCAAGGCCAAGTTAGTAGCCTTTGGAGCCTTCTTAATCGGAACAGAAGAAAGAGCTCAGAGAGCAAGGGAAGCAGCTTTTCCACTTATTGGACACAACCATCAGCCTTCAAGATACACATCTCTTGCCTTTATGCATAGGCAGGTCAAAGTCATCTGGGCAGTTTCACTACCCGCCCTTCCCATGCCCCCCCCCAAGTCTGGCAGAAGGTCTTTGAGATAAATGCTCCAGGAATATGACACTCTGCCTTCAATTACATCTCTGACCATTTCTTTTATGATTGTAATCACACAGGATTGGGACCTTATCTTTCTTCAGTGGCCCAAAGAATAACGGCCTATCATTATCTCTGCTCAAAGATTTCTCCTCTTTGGGTCAAACATCTTAACATCCACATGACTTGCACTAAAGACATTAAACTGACCCCAGATAGTGCCATAGGGAACCTGAGTGACTATTTCTTTCCATCTTGTCTTGGAATATATGTCAGCAGTTGCGGTCAGATTCTTAGAAGCAAGGGAGAGTGGTGGGGTGACCTGTGTATTTGATAGTACTGTCAGGGACTCTACACTATTAGCCATTAGAGGAACTAGTGCTAAAAAATGGAACATAGACAACCAGAGAGAAAGCATTAGCCCACATATATTACACTTGGCTTTCCCAAAGGTATGTTTGGGAAAAATATGAATTTTATTGGGTAAACAACTCTTTTTTTTTCTTTTTGGTTTTTCAAGACAGGGTTTCTCTGTAGCTTTGGAGTCAGTCCTGGAACTCACTCTGTAGACCAGGCTGTCCTTGAACTCACAGAGATCCACCTGCCTCTGCTTCCCAAGTGCTTGGATTAAAGGCATGTATTGTCACAGCCTGGCTAAGAACTCTTATTTTAACACCCTGAAACTCACACTAATACTTTAGGATAGGTTTTTTTGTTTTGTTGTTGTTGTTTAAGGAGACAAAAGTCTTCTAACAGTTTTATTCACAAAAATAACTGTGGCCCTTGTATTTCCAAATGGGACTCAGAATGTTTTCAGAGAATGGTTGGTTCTAAGGAAATGGCCTGTCTCTGTACCGCAACTCCTTACCTAGGCGTATTCCTGAACTTACTGCTCTATTGCTGTGGAGAGACACCATGACCACTGCAAATCTTATAAAGGAAAAAATTTAATTGGGGCTTGCTTACAGTTTCAGAAGCTTAGTCCATTGTCACTATGGTGGGAAGTTTGGCAATGTGCAGACAGATATGATGCTGGAAAAGTTGAGTCCTACATTGCATCTGCAGGCAGCAGGAAGAGTGACAGTGGGCCTGGCTTGAACTTTTGAAACTGCAAAGCCCATCCCCAGTGACATATTTCCTCCAAGGCCACACCTACTCCAACAATGCCGCACCTCCTACTTCCTGTCAAGTAGCACCACTCCCTACTGACCAACCATTGAACTATATGAACTTATAGGGGCCATTCCTATTCAAACAACCCATGACCCTTCTACTCAAGAAGTCTCTTTGAGTCACAAAGTATTTCCATACTTTCATTTTGAGGAACAGCTAGAATGTGTGGAAACAATGCTTGGAGGAAACCTAGCATGTTTTATCCATGGCATTCTCTTACCAATTGGTAATTTCTCACAATTCCTTTGTAAAGTAAGAAAAATTATTACTCTTATTTTAAAGATGTAGAAAGCAAGAGAACAAAGTATGTTTTTCCAATGAAAGGCAGGAACAGGGATTTTTGCAGCCTGGTCTTCCATAGGAAGACCAGGAAGACAGCAAGATCAATGGGATAACCAGAAAAAACTTAAAATTTGCACAGATTATGCCAGCCATCATGGATCACGCCTGAAGTTCCAGGACCAGGGAGACTGCAGCACAAGGATCCCAAGTTTAAGGCCATCATGGGTTACATAACAAGACCCTGCCTCAAATAGCACAGAGCAGGTCTCACAGATTCTGGCTGGGCTGGTGTTGGGCCAAGTTGGTCCTCAGGAGTTTGAAGTTGCCCGTGATTTGCACATGCTGTGAATGTTAAGAAACACTTGGTTACAGTTAGTGAGAGCTTTATCTAGATATGTCCTGAAAGTGCTTCAAACTCAACATGTCAGTCAATCCCCAGATTCATTCTCCTCCCCAACAGCTCTGTGTGCATGCACTAATCCCACAAACAAAACCTACATGCCATTCTTGCTTTTCCTCCTTCCCTGTTCCATTCGACTACCAAGTTCTGACAACTCTTCCTCCAAGCATTACTCAGACACATTCATTCACTCCTGTTGCAGTTTGGGCCAGATTTCACATTTGTTTATTTCTTGCTTTGTGAGTGCCTAATCCGTTGTCTATTCTTCAGCCAGAGTGAGCTGTTCAACTTCTATTTGAGATCCCTTTGCAATGGCTTACCTTTTAGTTTGTACCACCAGCAGCCACACATTTCTCCTCCAGACACTCCAACTGGTTGTTACATCATGTTTGTTACTTCCGCTCCTGCATCCTCATCTTACTTCCTCCTTTCCGGTCTTAGTACTACCTCCCTTGACTCATCAATATGACTCAACAGCCTTCTGTGTCTCCCAGAACAGTGTGTACTGTCCATACTTGTCACAGGCATTACTGAGGGTGATGCTGAAATATCAGTCAGGGGGCCACTGAGGAGAGCCAGTGGATGTGGCAGGGAAGAAAGCTTGGGTTTTTCAAGTTCCAGATTTGGCTTCTGACTTTGGCACAATAGCCGTGGGCAACTAGACCCTGCCAATTCCTTTATGTTAAATGGCCTTCTATCTGGAAACAATGTTAATCTCGAATGATCTTCAAGTCCCTTTAGAGCTTTGTCAGATGGCTTGGAAGGGGGTGGATGATGATTCTAAGTACTGAGTCTTCCTTCCTGAGAGCTGGACACAGGTCTGGGAATAGTCCGAGCATCTTAACACAGAGTACCTTTGGAGAGTCCAAAGGATACTAAAAGGATAGTTTCAGCATCGCTCTTCACAGGCCTGTTCTACTTTGGGTGGTGAGGAAAGGCGTTTCAGTGCTGTCTACATCAAAACCCATAGAGTTCAGAGCATTACAAAACTCCAAGGGACCTGGGTCAACTCTTTCAAACATCCCTCTAAGCGGTAAGAACAAAGTCATTTGTAATACTAATATTTGAAAATATGAGTATGCAATGGTTTGCCTGAGGACAGAGTTTAGAAGGGAGGTCATGAAAACAGAGACAAATCCATTGCACAATTACCTCCATGGTTTCTCAAACTCAGTGCCATATGTCTTTTTTGTTGTTGCTGTGAAGGCTACTCTATGCCACAGAGGATGCCAGTTGCATGCTTTGGTTGCACTAGATTCTAGACAGCACACCTTTGCTTACTCCACTTGTGACAATAAAAATTAACTGGAGATATCAGATGTGATAGTAATCACACTAGGCTAACCTTCCATTCTCTGAATCCTCTGGAATGCAGTTGTTATAAACCTCAGCATCTGGCTGTAATGGGAAGCTGAGCCAGGACAACACATTGTGCCAACTTTTTTCTGCTAGGTGTTTTGTAAGTAAGCTTTCTCAGTCACTTTTACCTCCCTCAACTGTATCAACATTTTAGGGATTCATTTTGTCCTTGCATGAATGACATCATATATATGTCTTTTTGTGACTTACTTCACTTTCTCTGTCCTCAGGGTTTCCTGTGTTGCGACTAGTTTGGGTTTCTTGTTTTGTTTTGTTTTTGTTTTTGTTTTGTTTTTTGTGACTGTCGTACTTTCTCAGGATTATCTATTGGGCAAGATTTCTTTCACACTAAAGGCTGACCTGTAGCCAGGTGGTGATGATGCACACCTTTCATCCCAACACTTGAGAGGCAGAGGCAGGTTGACCTCTGTGAGTTTGAGGCCAGCCTGGTCTACAAGAGCTAGTTCCAGGACAGTCAAGGCTACACAAAAGAAACCCTGTCTCGAAAAACATACAAATAAACAACAAACAGCCCTACCCCTCCATCCCTTACCCCCTAACCTCCCCTTCCCCCCCCAGGCAAAAAGGCTGGCCTATATTCCATCTTTTATGTATCCATTCATCCACTGGTGGACATTTGGATTTCTATGAACAATTTTCTTCATTTGGTTTTGGTTTTTCAAGACAGGGGTTCTCTGTGTAGCTTTGGAGTATATCTTGGCACTGACTCTGTAGTCCAGGCTGTCCTCAAATTCACAGAGATCCTCCTACCTCTGCCTTCTGAGTGCTGGGATTAAAGGCGTGTGCCACCACTGCCTGGCAGGTTTTGTTTGTTTTTGTCTTGTTTTTTTTTAAATAATACTTCATACTGTTTTCCATAGTAGTTTCGTCTTTTCAGAGCCCAGTGCATAAGGGTTCTTTCCAATTCCTCTCCATCCTCACCAACACATACTTCCTGAGTTTGTTTGCTCAATAATGGCCATCCTAAAAGGTATGCCACCGTGTCTCATTTGCATCTCATTTGCTTTACAGCTGGTGGTAGTGGCTATTTGCAGGCTTTGGCCATTTACAGACCATATTTGGAGATATGCTGACTCAAGTTTTTTGCTCAGTCTGTTTTTATATGTTTGTGTATATTCTTGAGGGGGGAGTGCATGAGTGTGTGACCATCAGAGAACATGTTGGAGTTGGTTCTCTCCTTCTACAAGGTAGGTCCCAGGGATCGACCTCATCAGACTTGAATTAGCACCTTTACACGCAGAGGTGTCTCACTAGCTCTGCCATTTTAATTATGAGTTATTTTGCTTATCATTGTTCTGGAGGTGTTTTCTGTTCTTTATATGAGACATGATCTCACTATAAAATCCAGGCTGGTCTCAAACTCACAATCCCCTGCTCAGCCCCAAGTGCTGGTGTTACAGACATGTACCACTACACCCAGGTTGTAGGAATGGCCCCTTATGATGTTATAGGGTTTGGAATAGTCATGCTATGTACAGATTCCCTTTTCACCCTGTTGATTGTCTTGTAGACCAAAGAAGTTTTCAGTTCAGGGTAGTCCCAGCTTTCTATATTTGTTTTTGTAGTCTGTGCTTTTGGTGCCTGAACCAAGAATTCACTGTCAACCCCAATGTTATGCAGATTGCTCCCTTTATTTTATTAAGCATTTTGTAAGTTTGGGTCTCCTATGTATATCATTAATCCTTTTTAGCTTTTGCACATAGCATATGGGACCATTTCATTCTTTTGCACGTGGGTATCTAGCTTCCTCATCATATTTGCTCAACAGGCCGTCCTTTTCCACAGAGAGTGGCCTTGGCATCCTTAGCAGAGGTCTTATGAGAAAATGGAGTTATAGCTAAATGTCTGTTTTACACTATATACCCAAATTTTGCTACATTTTACTGCTCACTGGACTTTCCTTTATAAAGTGGGTATAAATGAAGGAGGCTGCATCTGTGGGCAATTTCTATGGAAATTGTACTAAATAATAATTACATGGTAGAAAACAACTTTTCCTCCAAGGAATCTACTTTGGAGTTCTATTGAGAACAATGTAAAATATATTAGACAATACTAAGAAGGTGCCAATAGAGGTTCTCAGAGCATGATTCTTAGAACTCTAGCACCTAGCAGTACTCACGACCTTGTGCAGAACCATGTAACAGTGTTAGCCTTTTCTTCCTGTGTTGCCATTGGCATGGCTGGTACAATGCAATAGTTGGCAAACTCCTGGTGCCTTGATCAATTATGACAACTATACTACGAAGCCGACCTTTGAGACCCATGTGTTTTTCTTCATAACTTACTGCAAACAGGGAAGTTGATGCTTCTGCTATACACCCCAATCCTTGATGACTGGTGTAAGGAAAAGTTCTTGTCAAGTTGTTTGAGTTTAAGGAAAACAGCCATTGGAACACCATTGAAACCCTGGTGTCAAGAATGTGGGTTTACAGCCGGGAGTTGGTGGTGCACACCTTTAATCCCAGCATTTGGGAGGCAGAGGCAGGCGGATCTCTTGAGTTCAAAGCCAGTCTGGTCTACAGAGCGAGTTCCAGGACAGCCTCCAAAACAATACAGAGAAACCCTGTCTTGAAAAACCAAAAAAAAAAAAAAAAAAAAATGTGGGTTTAGAAATGCATGTTTACAGACTTGGATATTTAGCAAGTTTTATTTATTTTTTTAATGAACAAAATCCTGCTGCTTCAAGAAAAACAGAGTACTTAAATGATTAACCTTGAGGCTTCAAACAAAAACATTTATTTCATTACTATGAGTATGACAGCAAGTTCATACTTAGAAGATTTTCTTCTGAGACTATCAGTGATGCTAACATTGTGTGTGTGTGTGTGTGTGTGTGTGTGTGTGTGTGTTTAAAATTCTAAAATATGTCAGCCTTTGAGACTGACAAGCTCAGTGAACCAACATTTCTAGCTGACCAAGATGTTATGGTAAAAATAATAATAGTAATAAAATAATAATAATATAATAATAATTCTTGGATAAAAGAATCATTAAAAAACAATGGAGTTTCAGTAAAACAGAGTATGAAAAATAAACATAAGTTTTAAGATTCCACGCTGCAATTTACCTTTAAGAAACTAGAATTGGGAGGCTGGGGAGATGGTTCAGTTGCTAAAGTGATTGCTAGTTGAGCAAGAAGTTCTGAATTTGTTTGATTTTCAAGACAGGGTTTCTCTGTGTATCCCTGGCTGTCCTGGGACTTGATCTGTAAACCAGGCTGGCCTCAAAATCACAGAGATTCACCTGCTTCTGCCTCCCAAGTGCTGAGATTAAAGGCATGCACCAGCACCACCCAACTTAGAAGACCTGAATTTTACCCATCCTTAGCACCCATATATGAGACCCAGACATAGCAAAGCCTGCCTGTAATCCCAGCATGAGGGAAGTGGAGACAGGAACATCTCTGGGCCTTGCTGGCCAGCCAGTCTAGCTGAATCGACAAGCTCTATGTTAAATGAAAAGATTGTCTCAAAAATAAGGAAGAGATGGCAAGATGGCTCAGGGGTAAAGACAAAGCTAACCACCTGAATTCAATCCCTGGAACCCACATGGCAGGAGAGAACAGATGCCTTCAAGTTGTCCACAAGCGCGTACTCACACACGCGCATGCGCACACATACAATTTGCAAAAGTTTACCAATCAGTGATAGCAATCAAGGAAGACAGCCGATGCTGACCTCTGGACTTTACATGCGTGCACGCGTCATACACATATGGAACAGAAAGGTGTCTCACACAAAGGGGAATGAGTGCTTAAAAGCCGAGCGTGGCAGTAAATGTCTATAATCTTATCATTCAGGAGGCTCAAGTAGGAGGGTCCCCAGTTGGGGGCAAGCCTGGGTTGCACAGTAAGACCTTGTCAAAAAGGGGGCAGTACATGTGTTAGTATCAAAGAATGTCCACAATCGCATAAAAATGCTACTCAAACCCTCTTCCTTCTTCTAGCTAGGTACCTGCAGTTGGGTTTTCTTTATATAGCTCAGCCAAAACTCACTGGCTCAGATTAAATGCTGTAACTATGAAAATCTGGCTGTCTCCTGTTAAGTCATAGAGTGAATGGCAAATGGGTAAAAGTAACAATGTCCTTCCTATTTGGGGGAAGAGAGTGGAGAGGAGTTTATTCTTTACCTGCAAAAGCTTCATTACTACTTTTAAATGAAGTTCCTCTGTTTAAATTTCTAACATGGAAACTGACAGATATAATTCATATAAACAGAAACTTTGGGGGGAAGGTCCTTAATTTCTGTGTTGTGGGAATGCGCTGCTGGGACTCACCCTGTCCATGCTCCTGCTTTATGTCCCCAGCAACTTTGGTGAAGGCCATCAGAGATTAAAGATTTGATAAATACTGCTAGAAACTTGCAGAACAGCAACTCAAGATGAGTTAAAACAGGCATTAAGTAAAACAGACAGACTGGGGAGAAGGCTCAGCCAGGACAGAGCTTGCTGCCCAAGTACAAGGACCCAAGCCTCATCCCCATGAGAAATAGCCCAGTGGCCAGGGAGGTTAAAGACAGGCAGCTCCTGGGAGCCCATCAGCCAACCAGTCTAGCCAGATTTGCAAGCCACAGGTTCAGTGAGAAATTCTGTCTCAAAAAATTAAGAGGTATTGAAGAAGTTCCCCAACTCTGACCTGTAGCCTCCACACATGCAGGCATTTGTACACATGAATATGTATGTGCACACACACACACTTCAAATGAAATTTAAAAATCAGTATAGTTACTATTAACTTCAATGATTTTCCTTCTAGATGGTGATGGAAGGTGGGGACTGGCTCGTTGGTGGAGACCTGCAGGTGCTGGAGAGAATACGGTGGGATGACGGGCTGGACCAATACCGCCTAACGCCACTGGAGCTCAAGCAGAAGTGGAAAGACATGAATGCTGGTATGGAATCCAGTACTAGTGCATCTGCCAATACTGCTTAGTACTGTAGTCAAAAATTCAAGGGTATCAGGAATGGTTCTTGGGTTTTGTTTTGTTTTGTTTTAACATAGGGCCTGGCATTGAATTCCTTATGTAGCCAATGGTAACACTGAACTCTTGATCCTACCTGTACTCCCAGGTGCTGGGATTACAGCATGTGCTACCATGCCTGGGTGGATCGGCATTTAAAAAATGTATTACTTTTAATGGTTTGTTGTGTGGGTGTCTGCCATGTATGCGTGGGTGCCAGAGGGGTCAGATTTCTCTGAAGCTGGAGTTCTAGGCAGTTTGTGATCTGACTGACATGGGTGCTAGGAATCAAACTTAAGTCCTCTGAAACAGTAACACAGTTTGAATCTTGGCGCCATCTCTCTAGGCCAGCTTTTTTGTTGTTGTTGTTGAGACAGGGTTTCTCTGTGTAGCCTTGGCTGTCCTAAAACTAACTCTGTAGAGCAGGCTGGATTCCAACTCACAGAGATCCACCTGCCTCTGCCTCCTGAGTGCTGGGATTAAGTATGGAGCCACCACTGCCCAGCTGTTTCTCTTTTTACATGTGATAACATCTACTGGTTTGTTTATATCACAGCTGTGCTACATATACATACAGAACACTATGCAGCGTCTTTAAGTAGGCAGTGCAGAATAATTACTAAAGTGCACCCATTAAGTGCAAAAGCAGATTGCACACACACACACACACACACACACCCCACAGTCATACTATGGAAAACAACAAAGTTAAAAAAAAACCTAACCTACTTCTGCACAAAGGACTCTGGGAGCACCAAACTGCCAGTGACACCACCTGCCTCTTGGGTATGGCAGTAGAACAAGAAAGGAAATCTTTTCATTTTTCTTTCTAGACATTTTGAGAGAGACGCGATTCTCATTTTAGGCTTTTATATACGTCTAAGTTTTCTGTGATGGTTATATATGAATTACATTTTGGAACCAGAACAAAATAAGACTTCATGAATCCATCACAAGCGCCATTGTTTTCATCTGTAGCTGGTGGCCCCCATGCACTGTGCTCTGGTGAAGATGAGCCTGCAGCAGGTGCAGGACTGGTGTTTCAGGAAGGGTGTAGACAGCACCTGTTTTAATTCCTGAGTCGTGTTTTCTCCCGTGTGGCCTCCTGCCTCTGCATCCCATCTTATCCAAGCAATCGACCAGTGTTGACGGTGTCAGATTAACATCCCTATCCGCTTAGGCACGTTCTCAAACTATCAAGACTTAGCAGACTGAATGGGGGAGCTCAACAATGCAAAGCTTCATCTTTCCCCATCCCTCCTTATGGACAAGCAACATACCTCACTTTGAACCACGGCTTTTCCTTCCTAGATGCGGTGTTTGCATTCCAGTTACGAAATCCTGTCCACAATGGCCATGCTCTGCTGATGCAGGACACCCGCCGCAGGCTCCTGGAGAGGGGCTACAAGCACCCAGTCCTCCTGCTACACCCTCTGGGGGGCTGGACCAAGGACGACGACGTGCCTCTAAACTGGAGGATGAAACAGCATGCAGCTGTGCTGGAGGAAGGAGTCCTGGATCCCAAGTCAACTGTTGTTGCCATCTTTCCGTCTCCTATGTTGTACGCTGGTCCCACAGAGGTGAGCAATTAATTCCCCGAGCTGGGTAAAGGACTAAGAACAAGAGTCTAAAACTATTTACAAAATTAAATTTGTGGATTCACTCTTAATGAGCAGAGTCTACAGTCTTCAAAAGTTACTCTTTCCCCCATCCCAGCTTAATTGTTTCAATTTTGTGTTTGTAAGGATGCTAGCAGCATTAAGTCCTACATAAACACATTGTTTGAATATGGGGGTAGGAATGTGATTGAGGTAGGTAGGTAGGTAGGTAGCACAGTTCACCTGGTGTCAGAGCAAGTAGTATTTATCCATGGTACCTTCCTGTTGCTGTGATACAACACCATAGCTAAGGCATAAACTCGAGTTTATGTGAACTTATGGTTCCAGAGTGATGAGTCTATCATAGCAGGGTAGCATGGCAGCAAGAGGCAGACTTGGGGACAGGAGCCAGAAGCTGAGAGCTTGTATCCTTTACCACAAGCATGAACTGAAGCACACAGTACATGCTAAAGTAGGTGGAGCTTTTTAAACTTAAAGGCCATCCCTAGTGAATAACTTCTTCCAGCAAGGCTGTACCTACCACCTAAACCTCCCCAAACAGTGGCACCAACCTGGAACCAAGTGTTCCAATGCCTGAAACTAAGGGGACCTTTCTCATCCAAACCACCACGCCAAGCTAACAATTTATTATTTCTAAGTACTCTATGTGATTCACCATGCCCCAGGGACGTCTTAGAAGGGAGACATATCCTTAAAAGGAAGCATCATCCTATCACAGTGAGCCAGCCCACCAGCGGTCCCTCTGTACAATGGACTATGATGGGAAGGGTCGTGATTAACCCTTCTAAGTGCTCCACACTGAGGTTAATGAATAAATTCTCTTCAGTTGTATCAGAGTTCCACTTTCTACAGCTCTCCTCCCACCCTTTGTATTTCTGTCACAACTTTAAAGATGGCAAGGATGCTGAGCTGGAACCAACACTTATACATGAAAGGTAGTTAGTTCATTACTGGTAGCTTAGAATCCTTAATATCCCTTACATTTTAGTTTGTCTGAAAACATGTAATTTGCAGTCCTTTCTAACAGTAACTATTCCTGAGCTGCTTGCTTTATTGAGAGATTAAAAGCTCCTATCCCACCCAACACAGCCCATCTTGAAAAGCGCTCAAGGCTTAGGGCTTCATTGCTACTTTTAGTTGACCCACCTTTCTGAATTACTTTGAAAGCAAAATTAATTGCCATAAAGAGCAACATGTGGACTTGGGCACTATGTGATATTTTCCAGGTCCAGTGGCATTGCAGATGCAGGATGATTGCAGGGGCCAATTTCTACATCGTGGGTAGGGATCCGGCAGGAATGCCCCACCCTGAGACAAAGAATGACCTCTATGAACCTACCCACGGGGGCAAGGTCTTGAGTATGGCCCCTGGTCTCACCTCTGTGGAAATCATTCCATTCCGAGTGGCTGCCTACAATAAAACTAAAAAGGCCATGGACTTTTATGATCCAGCAAGGTAGGTTTCAGAGAAAATTTTAATTGACATGATAATCGGCATGAGGCAAAACTCTGACCCTCTGGGAGTCTCCAGTCTGTGTGCTCCCTGGAGAGTTAAGACCTGTGCTTGCACACGCTGTGTCCCAACGTCGTATCAGAGTCCTCTACTGGTAGTTCTTGGTCCATAATTATTTCTCTTTGCTCTGTGGATGTAGCTTCCTAATAGAACACTTGTCTAACCATGGGCACAGCACTGGGCTTGATCTTCAGCACACTCACAACTGGGCAAACTTGCACAGGCCTGTTATCTCAACACAAGGGAGGCAGGGGGCAGGGTGACCAAAATTGCACTGTTATCTTTGGCTAGGCTGGGCTACATGAAACTCCAAGACAGTAACAAAATTGTTCCTTTCCACACATATGGCTTCTGTATACACTGTGAGCACCTAGCATTTTAAGGACGTACCACAAAAAAAGATTTCAGTGAGCATTTCTGATACGTTCATGCCCCATACTAAATTCACACAAGATAACCTCTGGCATGAAGATATGAGAACAGATGTCTAAGACCTGAACACACATCTATCTGCCTTTACTCCTCTTGTTCTGTAAGATTCTGAAGGCAGAGAATTGCCCATCTTAAAACATGCAGCTATGTACAGAAAAAACCCTTAAGCTAACCCCAGGGAACTTTAGGTCAGCTGTTACTCACCCCCACTGAGTTCTCTGTTGCTGTACCATGACAGGCACGACCAGTTTGACTTCATCTCAGGAACTCGTATGAGGAAGCTTGCCCGGGAAGGAGAAGACCCCCCAGATGGTTTCATGGCTCCCAAAGCATGGAAAGTGTTGACAGATTATTACAGATCTCTGGAGAAGATCAACTAAGTATCCTTGGTTCTGGTCTCTTTGAAATGCTCTTCGGCTAATGATTTTTTCTATTTTTGTGATTAAATGCTTTATATCCAATTGCTTCTCGATGACTAATTTTAAAGTTAGTATTTTGTAATGAGGCAAAAAGTTGTGCCTATAATTTAAAACCAACTTCATTATGTATATGAGAACCATACCGGAGACTAAATCTTAGGTAAAAACATTGTTATACATTCCAGAATGAAAGCAGTTTACTCTACTTCATCCCAGCCGTTGTGTCAGATTTCTTGAAAATCTGACAAGTGTCTAGTTGACTTGCCCAAACACAAGCATACTTAACTTTGCCAAGCTGGAACTTACTGGAAGTAATAATGTCACTTACCAGAAGTAATAAACCATACAAACAGCCTCTTCTATGTAACTAACAAAAAAAAAAAAATCTGTCAGCCTAAAGGAAATGTGGTTCACATAAGGATTTTTTTACCTCATGACTATAAAGTCTCACTGCCCAACGTATGAAGTGAAGATGCAACTGGAAGAAATATGTGTGAAGATGTGAATTAAATCTTAAAGAAATATGTGACTTACTTCTGCTGTGAAAATGACATGGTCTTGCAGGAAGAGAAGTTCTAGTAGCCTTCTATGAATAGTAACTCCAGTATTGTGGCACTTGCCAGTAGTGTAGTGTGCTTTGATGAAAAGAATTCCTCCCAGGGACTAATTCTCCATCAGGAATACTGTTGAAAACTACATTTCCCACACTTTGCTGTGGCCATAGTTATCTTGAAGAGGCACCTATCTGATTGCAGCTGTAACCAAAACTGACCCACAGATTAGACTAAGAAGCTAAAACAGTTGGTTTCTGCAGAAAAGGTAAAACCCAAACCTCATCTGAATGCAGAGAGATGACTGAGAGCTGCTGAGACCGTAACACAGAATAGCCATTACCAAACCCTGCTGACACTGAGCGCCCAACCACCACACTCCTAAGCTAGGTCCCTGTCTACATTAGACAGCACAGGAGCTGGTTCTGATTCCTCGAAGCTACTTAACGAAGGTCTCCTGGAGAATGCTAAAAAGTGGCCTTCTTGGAGACGGAAAGGTTCAGGGTATCCCAAACTCTTAATGTTACAAGCTTCCAGGTGGCGCCTGTTTTGAGAAATCTCTTGATAATTTTTATTTTCTAAGAGGTAATTCTTGTATTTTATGTATGGTTCATTGTTCAAAGGAAAATGTAACATAAAACATTTTATATACAGGTTTCTCTGGAAGAGACCTCAAACTGAAAAGAGAAGCTGATTTTTTTTCATACTGCCAGTTTTTTTTAAAAAAGCTAATAAAAGCTCTTTTGAGAGTAAGTTACGTACCATGACCACAGCAAAGTGAGTCTTCAACTGTATAGTGCCTGTGTTCATCTCTGTCACAGCTTCTCACTGCTGCCTCTGAAACTATGTATTCATTGAGAACATGGCATTGTAGTGCCTTACCAAATGAAAAAAAAATTGTGATTTTTAAAGACACAGAAAGCTGCCTTTCTGCTCTAGTACTAGAGTTAGTATAACTGTTTCAGTGTCCAAATGATGTTTGTTCTTACTTCAATAAATCTCTCAAAGACCAGACAAGTCTTCTTGTTTTGTCACGGTGAATACTGGCTGGCTACCATGGTTGCTACTAGGGGTCATGACACTGAGAGCAGTAACTCTTTTAGGGTTTTATTAAGAAGCAGTTCACCATTATTCATTTTCTAACTTGAAATTCAGATGTAAATGACTCATAATCTCAGCTGGGCACTGTTATAGGGAAGGACTCGTACTCACTGGAAATAAGAGCCTGTACTGTACTTCATTTTCCATAGCTCTCTGATACCCACCAGACAGTATAAAAACTCTAACAGTTAAGCTGCTTTACCTAGGTAAAGTTGGACATGATAACCAGCACTCCCAGTGAAGGAACTAACAGGATTCCATGCAGCAGTCCTTACAAGCCTGTCCACAGGAAATCCCTCTCATTTTCTGCATGCCCACTTGCTACACCGCCTTTATTTACCGTGTTATCTGTGACATCTCAGTCAGCTGGCTATGCGCCATTCTTGTTTTGGTTTTTCGAGACAGGGTTTCTCTGTGGCTTTGGAGGCTGTCCTGGAACTAGCTCTGTAGACCAGAGCTGGCCTCGAACTCACAGAGATCACCTGCCTCTATCTCCAGTGCCGGGATTAAAGGCGTGCGCCACCAACTCCCGAACAATATATTTTAGTGTTTGGTTTAAAACTGAGCCAACATGCTGGGTGTATGGCACTAGGGAAACAGGCAGGGGGTGCTCAAGTTTCAGGATAAGCGAGGAGACCCTATCTCAAACTAAACACCTGAGCTGTCATGGTTACAAACACGTGTTTTTGATGCATCCCACACAGCATACTAACACTCACTGCGCTTTAGCTCAAAGCACAAACACTAAAATGTCTCAAAGCAGATTTGTTTCTACTTATATGTGTGCCGTGTGGTGTGGGTGCTTGCAGAAGCCAGCAGAGGGCCTTGGATTCTTTTCAGTGGAAGTTGACAGAAAACTGTGAGGGAGGGGATTGGGTGCTAGAACTCAAACTTGGCTCCTTTGGAAGAGCAGCAAGCACACTCCTAATGGCTGAGCCATCTTTTCAGTCTCCTCAAAAAGAGGTTTAGAACTAAATATTAGACACTCACAAAAAAAAGGCCCCCCTCAGAATTTTAGTAATGATACTCTTACCGGACATTAATATGAACTGGGCAACATCTACCAGGTTTACCAGGCTATCTTCAATTCACATTGTGAAATGATTTCCTTTGGATTTGATTTCATTTGTATGAAGTGACTCTTGTACACATTAGCTACACTTTAGTCAACTCAGTTAGGAGACTGTTTCATGTGGTTCAAGTCCTCTTGAATAGGATTCCAAGAGCATGCAGACTGGTGCAAAATTTTTAAAAGGATGTATCTTTATTATTTTAAAGTGTGTGTGTGTGCGTGCACGAGGCATGTGTGCAGGTACATGTGAGTGCAGGTGCCCAGAGAGGCCAGAGGCAATAGACTCCCATGAAAATGGAATAATAGGGTACTGCGAGTAGCCTGACATGGGTGCTGTGAACCAAACTCAGGTCCTCTGCAAGAACAAACAGTACATGTTCCTAACTACTACATCATTTCTCCAAACCTTTGTACAGAATTTTTCCAGTACATAAAAGATTCTATAGCTTTCAGGTACCAAGATAATGCTAGAATTTTAGGCTATATCCTCATTTTTTAATCCTTTTTAATACTCCAACTTAAGACTAAAAAAGCTGTAACTACACATTACTCAATTTATTTCATCCAGAAGAAAGCTATAAAAACTGTCTACAAATAACTCAATCACAGTAGCAAAAAAAAAACTCCTACCAATATTATTTTTGAACAAGCAACTGAGCCTCAAGTGCCTCAAGACACTGTCATCTTGCATCAAACCCATGAATTACAGATGTTAAATAATACTGGTTCATTATGGTCCATGAAGAATATTTAGATTACTCTAACCCAGCTCTTAATGAGTCTGGATCTTCCTGAAGGTGGGGAGTGGGATTCGACAGGAAAGAAAGTTCACACTAAACTGACTCAAGCACCGAGTTTATAATCCTAATTTTAAAAGGCATGGAAACAGCAGCAGACACCAAGCCTTATTGTAAATCATCCAGCAGTGAGATTTCACAGAAACATCCCATAAGCAAGCCTTTTCATTTTAGTCCTGTGAGTGCAGGCCTAGAGATGACAGAAATAGCTTAGAGACTGAGATACACTTGTGCCAACAAGATACCCACATTAGTATGTAAATAATACCACCCATATCGTGAGAGCTAACATCTGAGCAGTAACTGTGCAGGCCCTCAGCTGAGTCTCTCTGCTATCACCCTGAATGACTCCCTTAAGCAGGTGCCAAAGGTGCCTCATAGATAACACAGAGCAGCCAGTCTTGGAGTGTACAGTTTGTTAGCAGAAGTCTGGCTCTACATCAGAGTGTGCATTTCATTCAGCATGTACAACCCAAAGCAAAGAGTTTTGTTTTGTTTCCAGAGACAGGGTTTCTCGCCTTGGCTGTCCTGGACCTTGCTCTGTAGATCAGGCTGGCCTTGAAATCACAGAGACCTGCCTGCCCCTGCCTCCCAGGTGCTGAGGTTAAAGGCATGCACCACCACACCCAGCTCCAAAGCAAATGTTTTAAAACCTAATACCCAACCACATATGCAAAATGTCTAAAGCAGAATGGAAGTTATACACTGTAAAGGTTATTTAAATCATATGAAAATAGTTTCACTTACATTATGGCTCAATGTCCCTACATGAATCATGGCTGTTGGGATTACTGTTATTTCTCTTTATCTGGGACTAGAACCATAACAAATTCACTACTACAATTGGATAATCTGAATTTAATAGATGAAAAGACACAAAGAAGTATATATAACACTCATGTTGGACTTCAGGGTGATGGCTCAGAGGTTAAGAGCACTGGCTGCTCTTCCACAGATCCTGAGTTCAATTCCCAGCGCCCACATGGTGGCTCACAGCCATCTGTAATGAGATCTGGTGCCCTCTTCTGGTCTGAAGTCATACATGTGTATGCATAAAAAAAAAAAAACTCATGTCTAAACATGCCATTACATTAAAATTACTAAAACTCTTATTAAAACAGAATAATTTAATATTAAAATGTCTCCTGTGAAAGTGTGAAATCTCAACTGCAAGATAAAAACTGTCCAAACACAAATTTTACAAACAACAAAAAGCAACAATTTAAAGTAACTGAGAAACATCAAGGACTGAGTGTAAAACAGAATCAAAAGGAAGGACCTTTTATTGTAAATTATAAAAAGCACATGTTTCTTGGTGTCGTGTATTAGCATTCGTCTTACAACATCTTCACAATCTTGCATGGCTTGCATTTTGTTAGCCTATCCTCCTGCAATCTACAACCACCAAAGCACAAATGGAGGAATAAAGTTCAATAGGTCTTGTAAGACATATTACCAGAGAAAGTAATCCAATAAACCCATAAAGGTTTAGTCTTCAAAGAAATAAAACAAGTAATAAAAAACAAAACCATTTTTGCCATAATTTAATCTTTCTGATGATTCAGAGGCACCTAAAGATTGTGCTGTGGCCATTATCTTCTGCTCTGTTGTATGCTGAGGTGCCTGCAACAGAATTCTGGTTACTGAGGTCTGAAAACAGAAGAGTTTTATATGTGGTTCACATAGCATCAAGGGACTACAGATACAACACAGGAATTCTGATGTGTATATTTGTACAATTTATACTATGCTGAGAAAATTTTTAAATTTAAGTTACAAAATGAGTATTTCTTTAAATACATTTAGTAATGACTATTTATATAAACTATCATTTTGCTTGGGTGACCAAATGAAAGTTGAACATAATTAAAGAACATGTAACTTCTAAACAACATTTAAGGAACATAGTTATAGAACTGTTACACTGAAAGTCATGTACACATATAAAGAGCACTGAGGTTTCTCAAGCCCACTGTTTTGAAAGGATTCAATCCATCTTAATGTAAATCAATGTAAAATTTAAAAGTGCCTACTTGGTGTCAGAGCATAATGAGGTGAAATCCATGCTGATCAATCAGTCTGCCTACCAATCAACCACTCAGTGTTGATCACTGAGAAATCCTGCTTTGTTATTCGATTTTCCTGACAACCATTATAATTGGGACACATGTACATATTCAGATGTGGTTGATTCAATCAACTGCAGAGGAAATTTTCAACTTCAAAGTGGCCAAAACAAGTGACAACTAGGAATGGCTGAATCACTGTACCTGTCAGATCTTGCCTTAAATCCAAGTTTTGCTACAGGCAATCTATCTGGTGCTTTTGGACTCCACAGTTGGGGTTTAAAAAACAAAAGCTTCTGTATTCAAACCTATCTACAGACTATCAAAGAAAAATGGAGATATATACACTGATATTCACTCATACATAAACACTTACATTCGTTCTCACATGTCTATAAACCAGCACCTAACCACATCCCACTTCTCACTAATAACAACAAATTATTTATTACTTTAAGACCAGCTTAGACTCTATAAGGCTATATAACAGCATATGGCTAAAAAGGTCAAACAAGCACCCACACTCAGCCTGGACTGAACTTCCTCCTCATGATTTCTGACAAGCAGTAATACCATTTACATGACAGACCGTAATAACTTAGGATCTGAGTATAAAACCACAAGCAGGATCTCTCTCACTGCTGTAAGGATGAGAGTACATCCCATAGGAGATCACTGAACCGTAAAAATGATCTTTACTTCTAATCTAAACAAACATGAGTCAAAACATTCTGAAACGCTGCATCCTTTGATTTCTTCATCTTTTCAATTGCCCGATGCAGGTCCTGCTGCTGCACAGGCCGGATTTCATCTTCATCATGACTAAAATGTAAACAAAGCCATCAGATTGCCAAATCATTTTAGAGTACACTTACCTCAAATATTTTACCAAGATTAAAAAGATGCAGCTGGCTAAAAATATATTTGCTTTTGATTATATAAGAGTATACTAAGAGTTTCTTTGCCATTCAAGATCCCAAAGACAATGAGAACACATCAGGCCCGGTCTTCTAGAAATTATCTATATACAAGAGCAAATAAACGTGTAAATGAAAGTCACAAGACATCGTTTTAATATTTTTATGTGTATGAGTGTTTGACTGCATCTACACGTGTACAACATCTAAGTGCCTGGTGCCCTTGCAGGTTAGAAGAGGGCACCAGATTCCCTGGAACTAGAGTTAAATGGTAGTGAGCCACCGTGCTGGTGCTAGGAACCCAACCCATGTTCTTCTCCAAGAGCAGCCAGTGTTCTTACCCACTGAGCCATCTCTCCAGATTCCTTAAAAGATATCTTTAAAAAGCACCAAGTAGTAACAAGTAGCAAAGCGAAATGGCTGTGCAAAAATCAATCACTTCCCACCAAGAATGGCAGCTATCCAAACAGAAGCATAATTCCAACTAGAAATCAAGTGACTTTGTTACTTTTGTGAATAGAACCAAAACCTAATTCCTAGGCATATATTCATGTACATGTATAACCTTTTACAAGAGGAAATAAAACTCAACATTTTTATTAAGGAACAACTAATTCAAGTCCCCTTTACTTTAATCCTGGTCAAACAAACAGAAAGCAAACAAAGAAACAGAAAACCTGGTATATTCTGCTACTTGGTAGTTCACAGACACTTGGGGAAGAACATTTCCGGGAAAACAAGATGATTCAAGTGTGATAGCTAGATTTCAAACTGACATTTTTGGGGCTTTAAGGCATTTTATCTTTCATCATTAGTGTAATTAATTTAAACAAAGTTTATTATTCTTTTTAATTTTTTCTGTTAGAAGAAAGACCTTTGGAAGATAGTTTTTACTTTTAATTTTTTTTTGATGATGATGTTAAAACATTCCCAACTTGGTGAAAATGCTGTAATTATATGGGAACACATGAAGAGAATGCATCTCTAACGTGGAGCAGGAGGGAGCAATATGATGAGTGAGAGCCATGCTACTGTCTGGCAGGGACTTCATGCAGAAAGAAAGATGAGCTGTTAGGGAGGCTTTCTATGGCACCATAGATGTTGAGGGCCACTTGGTATGAAAACTTCAGAGTAAGACTCCTTTACCATAATCTCAAAGGGTACACTGCTTTACTAAGAAATTCTTTATCAGAGAGTTGACACTATGAAAAAAAACAGTGTAGTACTGTGTCAGGGGACAGGCCTTTTGGGACTCCTTCTCACAGGAGTTAATTAGGGGCTAAATTATTTTTGCTGAAGGGTGACAAAAATCATTTCTCAAACTCACCACACTTTAAATAGATTTCAAGTAAAATTTACTGACATGAGAAATGGTATGTTGATAACTCAGTATATGTGAAGCTCCTGGAAGAAAACACTTGTTTCTATACATAATTGAATTTTCATATACAGAAACCATCTGCAGATTCTAGAGAATCCTGTTTTCCTAGCAAAGAAGGCAAGCCTCAGTTTTTGTGACTCATTCTATTGTTTATCAAATGAAATTCAGCATTTTGTCCCTTAATTCTAGAACATCCCTACAGCAATTTCTCCATTCACAGAACTCCCCTTTAGAAAAAGGGCAACCGTGGTTGGGAGATGCCTCAGAGGTAAAGTGCTTGCCGTGAAAGCATGAGGACCTCCCAGCACTTGGGAGGCAGAGGCAGGCGGATCTCTGTGAGTTCGAGGCCAGCCTGGTCTACAAGAGCTAGTTCCAGGACAGCCTCCAAAGTCACAAAGAAACCCTGTCTTGAAAAACCAAAAAAAAAAAGGAAAAAAAAAAAAAAGAAAGAAAGAAAGAAAGCATGAGGACCTGAGTTTGATCTCACATTATAAAATAATAATAATAACAATAAACAGATGGAGCATGCATGTAATCCCAGAACTGGGAAGGTGGTGACAGAAGGACCCTGGAGTTTGCTGACCTCTATCATCTGAAAACCTAAGGTGGAAAGCAACTGTAAGATACCTAGTATCAACCTGCATACACACACATAAACATACATATATGTGCAAACAATAAAAAGGCTAAAAAGGAGGGAATGGGTTGCTAATTCAATTATCTTTTTCTATAAGTAGGCTGGTACAAAGCAAAACAACAATTACCTAATTAAAAAGGTTTGACAAATACCAGAAATCAAGTCTAAATAGTTACCTTTCTTCTGATGTAGAATTGACATACTCCCTGACACAGAGGAGGGCAGCATCTCGACACATTTCTTTTAGATCACTTCCTGAAAACCCATCAGTTTCCTGGGCAACTTCTAGAAGATCTACATGTCTATCCACCTTAAATAAACATGAAACACGCTTATAATAAATATATAAAGCAAAATACTTCCAAATATCCAGAGACTTACTATTAAATATGTTATAACAGCCAAGAGAAATAGAAAAGTATTATTAGTTTCATAAAAACTTAGAAATTAAAAACTCTAATTTTCAAAAGATACCTAATTTTTATTATTTGTCATTACTATTGTAACATGCACAAGTGTCTTTACTGGAAGTTTCTTTACACTAAGATCCATTTCAAGTGCAATGCAACCTCAGTACTAATTCAATGTAGTGATTGGTTCTGTCCTTTCACTCACCTAATTAACAGGTTTGTGGGAATTTCAAACACACCAATGTGCAGTCAAAGAAGAGAAAATGAACAAGGAAATAATTTACTTGTGATCATCATCTATAATCTGAGGTCTCATTTCTATAAGCTCCTTATGGGTATCATTTTCATCTAATCCTGCAAGTAAGCTGAGAAATTTTCATACTCTGTTAATAGTATAGAGGCCGGGGAAGGGTAGACAGGTTACAGAAGCAGGGTTCAACCCTATTTTCTTCCCATATACACATCGGCTATCATGATTTTCTTCACTCCTGTGAGATGCTACCTTTATTAGTCAATTTCTAGCTATGGAAGGTTTGGTTAAGAACAGTATTTCTAAACAAGGGCAAAAGACAAAGGAAGCTGGGTGCAGGGGCACATGCCCTTCACTCATGACCTCAGCAAGCAGGAGGGGAACTGAAGGCTAACCTGGGCTACCTACGAAGTACCAGGTCAGTCAGCAGCCAAGGCTACAGAAAGTGAGTACTTTTCCCAAACAAACAAATAAATTCCAAAAGGAGAAATAAGGATACTATTCATTAGAAGAGCTTGGATGTGCTCTTGTATCCGTGTTTTGCCTGTATGTGCACCCTGTGTGCCTGGTGACCATAGAGGTTAGAAGAGGGAATAGGACCCTGGGACCTGGAGTTAGGATGATTGTGGGCCATCATGTGGATGCTGGGACTGGAACCTGGGTCCTCTGCAAGAGTAACAAGCACTCTAAAGCACTGAACCATTTCTTCAGCCCCCTACGGGAGATTTTTAATTACTGCTTCAAGTTCACTGCCTATTATAGAGATGTTTAAATTATTTATTGCATCTTGGTATAAATTTAGAAATCATAAAAAAATCCACATATTTCTATTAGGTTTTCTAGTTTGATAAACAGTTTTAAAACTATGCCTTCATGATTTTCTCAATATCTTCAGTATCTGTTGTAATGTCTTCTGTCTCATCTCTAATTTAATTAATTCAGGTCTTCTCTTCCTGAAACTATGTAAAACATTTCATGAATATATGTAGATTTCTTAGGAAAGGCTATCTAGCTTTTTTATCCCCAGATTGTTAATAATCATGGATCTAAACTGATATGTTCTTTAAACTTCTACATAAAGTACATATAATTGAATAAGTGACAAATTCAAGTGATGCTGAGAGGTGGGGCCTAAGGGGAGGTGTTTGGTTCACGATAGAACCGTCATGAATATATTAACGTTACCTGTGAATGAGTTAGTATCAAATTTGCAAGTTTGGGATTTTTCTTTACTTTTTATTTTTGCTTTATTTTTGATAACCTGCCCCTGTGCTTTTCATGAAGTATCAGACTGTGACCATATACTGTCATCATGTACTTGAACTTTGCGACATACAGAATTGTGAACTAAGTAACGCTACTATATTCTGTTATAGCAGCAGAAAATAGCCTCACATGAAACAAATAAGGATGCTGGAGAGATGGCTCAGTGGTTAAGCACTGATTGCTCTTGAGGAGGTCCAGGATTCCACTCCCAGCACTGACATGATGGCATCCCAACTGTAACTCATTCTGGGGGACAAACTGTCTCTTCTGCCTTCCACAGGTACTGCACACATTATGTTGCACTTAAATCATGCAGGCAGACCAGTCACACACATAAAATAAAATAAAAATACAGCTAAAATAAACTAATTAAAGCACTGTGTATAAAGGAAACAAGAAAATTATCAGACAAAAGGACATAAAACAGAAAGAGCTTCACTGTTATAAAAGTTGATCCATCATATAAATAATTTTTTTGTTCAAGACAAACTGATTCTAAAATCCCCATAGGAAAACAATAAAAACTCTTGGGCTGAAGGACAGTAAGATCTAACAATACAATATATTACAGCTGTCTCCAAGTGAAAACAATGTGGAGCTAGCACAAGAGACTGAGCAGCCCCCCACACTACCCCCCATTACTACCTGCGACAGGTGGGAGTTGACCCCAGGGTCACAGGAGTGGGAGAGCTGGCCCTGACCCTCACTGGCTGCAGTGCGTGAGAAAGCAGTCTCTGCTTCTTGTCTGGCAAGCACACTAGAGCTGACCCTGTTGTTGAGGGCATTACAGCTGTTGACCTTATTGTCCAGAGGCAGCTGAACCAACCCTGAGGGCATGAGAGCAGCAGAGCTGCCCCCACCTTGTATGGCTCCTGCAGATACCGGGAGAGGGCCCTACACCTTGCCTGGGCAAAACAGTACAGCTGGCTGACCCTGGTGATGTGAGTGTGGGGACTCTGTGCTGTAGGCTGCGTTGGGTGAGCTAGCCCAGGCAGTGCTGGAGAGCTCCTCCAGGTAGTGACAATGAAGGAAAGCTATCAAGATCATTGACCCAGCTACCACCCAGGCCCAGAACCAGGACTATGAGTTGATCCACCCCAATACCCACCCCCAAAATTATGAACTGTTGGAGCATATGAAGGATCTCTATGACACAGGACAACAAAAGGATATCCAAGAGGAGCCCCAGTGAGAGCCTATTATGATGTGGCAGAAATCAGAGGTCTCAAGCCAGACCAATGACTCTTAGTAATGAACACTTGCAATTAAAGATGAACAGACTAATGGGTAAACTGTGTGTCATTTCAACGGGCCACACTACAGCTTCTACTCAGAAGACATTAACAGAGGGAAAATTCCTCAATAAGACTTAAGAAACTGGGCCAGCATTGGTGGCACATCCCTTTAATCCCAGCACTCGGGAGGCAGAGGCAGGTGGATCTCTGTGAATTAGAGGCCAGCTTGGTCTACAGAGCAAGTTCCAGGACAAACTCCAAAGCCACAGAGAAATCCTGTCTCAAAAAGCAACAAACAAACAAACAGGCTTAAAAGTTTGTAACTTGATGGGGGAAGTCCTGTACATTTGTTAATAAAGCACTGTTGGCCAATAGGAATCTAGATGGGTGGGACTAGGAGTCCAGGAGGATTCTGGGAAGGAGAAACACAAGAGAGTTCGAGATGTAACGCCATGGGGTAGGAGCCCGGAACTATTCTCCGGTAAGAGACATACTTAGATTAACAATTATGGGGTAATTACTTAAGTCAGAGCTAGCCAGTAAGAAACAAGCAAAGGCTAACAGCTTCATAATTAATACAGCGTCCTGTGTGTTTATTTGGGGACTACAATGCGGCAGAGTCCAGGCAGCTGGCGGGGGGGGGAACCAAAGTGGCTAGCAAAGAAAAAGCTTCTCTTAACAGTAACTCATATAGACAAAAGACAAATCAACACACAACCTTATCAATCTTTATGAAAAATAATTCTGCACTTTAAAAACGGGCAAAATACTTTATAAGAAAATCAAACTCTTAGCCAGGCGTTGGTGGCACATGCTTTTAATCCCAGCACTCAGGAAGTAGAGGCAAAAAGAAAAGAAAATCAAACTCTTAAGAATATACAGCACACACACCTACGAACACCTGATTTTGGACAACAAAGCTAAAATTATACAATGGAAAAAAGAAAGCATCTTCAACAAATGGTGCTGGCATACTGGATGCTGGCATGTAGAAGACTGCAGATAGATACATGTCTATTGCCATGCACAAAACTTACGTCCAAATGGATCAAAGACCTCAACATAAATCCAGCCACACTGAACCTCTTAGAAGAGAAAGTGGAAGGTACCCTTGAACGAATTGGTACAGGAGGAGATCCCTTCCTGAACATAACACCAGTAGCACAGAGACCGAGATGGACACTTAACAAATGGTACCTCCTGAAACTGAGAAGCTTCTGTAAGGCAAAGGACACAGTCAACAAGACAAAAAGGCAGCCCACAGAATGGGAAAAGATATTCACTAACCCCACATTTGACAGAGGGCTGATCTCCAAAATTTACAAAGAACTCAAGAAGCAAGTCTTCAAAACATCAAAGGACCCAGTTAAAAAGTGGGGTACAGAACTACATAGAGAATTCTCAGTAGGAGTCTAAAATGGCTGAGAGACACTTAAGAAAATGCTCAACATCCTTAGCCATTAGGGAAATGCAAATCAAAACAACTCTGAGATACCATCTCACTCCTGTCAGAATGGCTAAAATCAAAAACACCAACAACAGATTATGCTGGAGAGGATGTGGAGAAAGGGGAACACTCCTCCACTGCTGGTGGGAGTGTTTACTCATACAGCCACTTTGAAAATCAGTATGAAGATTCCTCAGGAAAATGGAAATCAGTCTTAGGCATATACCCACAAGATGCACATTCATACAACAAGGATGTCTGTTCTACTATGTTCATAGCACCATTATTTGCAATAGCCAGAACCTGGAAGCAACCTAGATGCCCCTCAACTGAAGAGTGGATAGAGAAAATGTGGTACATTTACACAATGAAGTAATACTCAGTGAAAAAAAAAATGGAATCTTGAAATTTGCAGGCAAATGGATGGCACTAGAAGAAACCATCCTGAGTGAGGTAACCCAGTCACAAAAAGAGAAACATAGTATGTACTCACTCGTACATGAATTTTAGACATGAAGCAAGAGAGTGCCAGACTACAATCCCACCGCCAGAGAGTCAGGGAAACAGGGAAGATCCTAAGAGAGAGATATGCATGGTACCCCAGAGAAGGGGAATGGGACAGGATCTCCTGAGTGGACTGGGAGCATGGGGGGAGGGGAGAAGGAGCTGGGGTAAAGTAATGGGGAGAAGGGAAGGGGGAGAGGAGGACATGGGGGAGCAGGAAGGTTGAGTCGGGGGAAGAATAGAAGAGAGCAGGATGAGAGATACCATAATAGAGGGAGTCATTATAGGTTTGAGAAGAGATCTGGCACTAGTGAAATATCCAGAGATCTACAAGGATGACACCAATTGGCAATCTAAGCAATAGTGGAGAGGCTACCTTAAATGCCCTTCCTCAATAATGAGATTGACAACTTCCTAGTATGCCATCCTAGAGCCTTCATCCAGTGGCTGATGAAAGCAGAGGCAGACACCCACAGCTAAACACTGAACTGAACTCCTGGAAATCAGTTGCAGAGAGGAAGAGTGATGAGCAAAGGGGTCATGACTGGGCTGGTGAAACCAGAGAAACAGCTGAGCTGAACAAGGGGGAAGATCTTGGACCCTAGACTGATGGCTGAGAGGCCAGCATGGGACTGATCCAGACCCCCTGAATGTGGGTGTCAGTGAGGAGGCCTCAGCAACTTTGGGGCCTCAGGTACTAGATCAGTATTTACCCTTGGCATCCGAATGGACTTTGGGAGCCCATTCCACATGGAGGGATGCTCTCTTAGCCTGGACACATGGGGAGAGCCTTGACCTTGCCCCGGATGATATGATAGACTTTGGAGATCCCCTATGAAGGCCTCATCCTCCCTGGAGAGTGGAGTGGGGCCTGGGGGGATTGGGGGTACAGGGGAGGAGGGGAGGGAGAGGGAGCTGAGACTGACATGTGAAGCAAGCCTGTTTTTAATTTAAATTAAAAAAAAAAAAAAAAGAGAAGCCGGGCGGTGGTGGCACACGCCTTTAATCCCAGCACTCGGGAGGCAGAGGCAGGTGGATCTCTGTGAGTTAGAGGCCAGCCTGGTCTACAGAGCGAGCTCCAGGACAGCCTCCAAATCCACAGAGAAACCCTGACTTAAAAAAACCACAAAGAGAGAAGGAGACAGGGAATGAGGGAGAGAGGGAGAGGGAGAGAGAGAGAGAAAGAGACAGAGACAGAGAGACAGACAGAGAGAGACAGACAGAGAGAGAGACAGAGAGAGACAGAGAGAGAATATACAGCAGTACACTTTATTTATATGTTACTGTGTGCAACCCTGGCTAATCTTGAATATACAGTCCTTCTGCTTCGCCTCCTGAATACTAACACTGTAAGTGTACATACCATACCTAGTGTTATTTCTTTTCAAATCTAACTTCAGTCTAAAAATACAGCAATAAGCCAGTCAGTGAACCCCACGACTTGGGAGGCAGAAGTTGGCAGATCTCAGTGACATCCAGGCCAGCCTGGTCTACAAAGCAGTTCCAGGACAACTAGGGATGTTACAAAGAAACTGTCTCAACAAAAGAAGAGAAACAGAAATAAAAATACAAGAATAAAGTAAAAATAAGAGGCAGGCGGATCTCTGTGAGTTCGAGGCCAGCCTGGTCTACAGAGCTAGTTCTAGGACAGCCTCCAAAACAATACAGAGAAACCCTGTCTCGGGAAAACAAAACAAAACAAAACAAAAAAGTAAAAATAAAAAAAAAATAGAAAAATCTCTTTAACGCACATTCTAGCACAGGCATAAATATCACAGTATTTTAATCTGTGAACACTGCTCTTTAAAAACTACTTCAAATATAATGTATTTATCAAGTTACATTAACAGCACAGAATTTATAAGCAGAAGTATATTTTAGGATGAAAATAAATCATAATTCTCTACTTACATTTTCATTTTTCAGTATAAGTTTCAAGATTGCTTCTCTTTGTTTTAGAGCCTAAAATCAGAAAATTTTCCAATTAGCATTTTAAAAAACTACCAGTCAACTAATTTTTGTTTTCCCTTTGGAAATTATTGGATAGCAACTGACAGGATATGCTGATAAGAGGTTAAAGCAAGGTATTATACAGTAGCTATCTGTAGTTAGTCCAATGCATTCTGTTTCTTATTCATGTCAGGAAAAGAATACACCTTTAGTATTTATTAAGTAAAAAAAAGGAATATATGAAAGCAAGAATGTCTTTCCCATTTTTCTTACACAGGGCATGCCTGCCCTGAACTTACTATGTAAACCAGGCTGGACTCAAGCTTGAGGCAATTTTTCTGCCTGGATACCACAAGTGCTAACATTATAGTCATGTAATCTATGCCAGCTTTTCCTATACAGTCCTATATTCTTCATTTTTTCCTTTCTTTATTAAATTTATGAAGGCTCACGAACATATAACACCTTTTAGTCAATTTTTAATTAAGCAAGAAAGAATTACCATCTTAGGTGTACTAGCCGAAAAGGAACAATGACAAAATTCCAGTTTGTATGTTAACAGTATAGAAATCTCTAACAAATTTCATGAAACTCGCAATACTTCATTTTGATAATGCACACTGTGTTACATTGACAGTTTTAATAATTGTTACTTTCCGTATTGTATCCTATTTTTATACAACAGACACATCAAAACCCTTAGCTCTCATGGCTGGAAAGAGGGCTCAGTGGCTAAGAGCACTGACTCTTCTTCCAGAGGTCCTGAGTTCACAACCACCTTGAATGAGATCTGGTGCCCTCTGCTGGCATGCAGGCAGAAGACTGTATACACAATAAATAAATAAACAAATAAATAAATAAATAAATAAATACGTGAGTACGTGAATGAATGAATAAAAACCCCTTGGCTCTCTTTAGAATTATTATCAATTTTTAATTTTTTACATTCATTTTGGGAGGACAGATGACAACCTTCTATAATGTTTTGTCCTTCTTCCACGTGGTTTCCCAAAACTGGATCTTCAGGTTTGGTTGCAAGTGTCTTTACCCATGAGCCATCCTGCCAGTCCTACAACTGAATTTCTGATACAGATCACTAACCTTGGCATTCAGACTCATATAAACAAATGTTCGTTAAATTAGTCTAATATACTTGAAACTATATAATTGATATGTAAAGCACACAAAGTCCGCTTAAACAGTCACAGTCTCCCTTTCCCAACTCATATACATCCGTTTTTTTCTGTGCTTAAGTGTAAGCCCACCCACTAGCCTGCTTCCACAATTTACCTTTGCTCACTGACAGGAAGGCTTTGCTTGTCTCATTCATCTATAAGCTTCCTACATCCTTAAGGCCCAACAGATCTGTGTAAATCCCACGAATTCACAGAATAGTTAGCTGTTGTTACCACTTCAGACTTTCACAGCTCTGTATACATACCTTTAAAGAACATCTTACACTATTTACTTATGAATGTCTGCTTCCCCTGCAACACAAGAGTTCTCTGAGGACACACGACTTACAGAGCCCACCACCTTCAACCTTCAGGAACCCATTTTCACTGCATCAATGGAATCTGGTGATTTACAGAATATAAGTGGGACAGATGATCTAGCCAAAGGTTTTAATGGAGTTTGATGAAAAATTCTAAGATTATGAATGGAGTTAGAATATTCTCATTACCAAATCTGAAAGGAGTAACTACCTAAATTCCCATAAGTGTCTACAAATATAATATTTGCTCATATGGAACACATCTGCTACCATGAGAACCTAGCATTTAATATTAAAGTTGACTAAATTCACAATTACATGATTTTCCATAGAAACTACAGGGTGTTAAGAAGTTATTAACAGTCAGCCGTTGGTGGCTCACACCTTTAGTCCCAGCGCTCGGGAGGCAGAGGCAGGCGGATCTCTGTGAGTTTGAGGCCAGCCTGGTCTACAGAGTGAGTTCCAGGACAACCTCCAAAGCCACAGAGAAACCCTGCCTTGAAAAATAAAAAGAAGTTATAACAACCTACTCAAGAGTACTTCTTTTTTTTTTTTTTTTTCTGTTAATAAGCCACTTTTTTTTTATGTATACAATCTTCAGCATGCCAGTAGAGGGCACCAGATCTCATTCAAGGTGGTTGTGAGCCACCATGTGGTTGCTGGGAATTGAACTCAGGACCTCTGGAAGAACAGTCAGTGCTCTTAACCGCTGAGCCATCTCTCCAGCCCCCTCAAGAGTACTTCTTAACAAAAAAAGAATGCTAGAAAAAAGTAGTAATGAAGAAATGTGTAGTAGTTCACTCCTGTAAACCAGAATTCTGGAAAGTGAGGCAAGAGAACTGCCATGAGTTTGAGGTCACTGTGGGCCATGTAATGGGTTTCAAGTCACAGAGTGAGACTCTAGACTCAAAAACCAAACAAAAGTAGTGAAGCTTGAATGCCACCCACACTTTACCTTAATCAGCTACAGCACAGCACAGTGGTTCTGGAATCATTATCCATCAGAGAGAAGCTCCAAGTAATTGTTAATAATAAGTCTCACTTGTTCTTCTGTAGGCTAGCTATTCAGAAAACAATGGTCCTTTAACCTCTAGTTAACAAATTCAACTGTGTTTATCCAAAACCTTAGAGTTTCTTCTGTATTTTCCTAAGGTAAACTGCTAAAGCATGCCAGTAATTTTGAGTTAAGTATATTCTTGGGTAAAGAGTAAAAGTACTGATCTTACTTAAATGGAACAGAAAGGGCACAGCCTAGTACAGTTTCTTATATCTCTTTTTCATAAATAATCCAAAGAAACAAAACAATCCTTAAAAATCACAGATAAAATCCTGCTTAAAAGGCAACTGTTTTCCTTTACACAAGATAATTGAGACCACTTACAGGCTGGTTGATATGAAACCTTGTAGGCATTCTTCTCATTATAGCTGAGTCAAGGTCTTGAGGGCGATTGGTAGCTCCCATCACTATGACCTAAACAGACAAAGACAAAAACAAGGCATTAAATTCTACCAACAATAAATATTATCTGTTTGAGGTCCTTATCGTTAAGACTTGACAATGGCTTTTAAGCTAATCTTTTAAAGAGAAACCTCACTATATATAACCCAGCATTACTCAAATTTTTACAGATAAAACTGAAGTTAATCACAAAATTAAAAAAACAAAAAACAAAAGCAACTGCATGTCTGGAAAGACTAGTGAATTTCTAGCAACTAAAACATCTACTCTTTAGTTAGAAAACCATTAGTGAAGAAATGTAGTTTTTAAAAAACATTTGTATTTCATAAAATATGATCAATGGGTACCTACACCAAAGAATTATAAAACTGCTAAAATTATTTATATTTTACAAAATATGGTTGGCTATTAACTGAATACATCTTGGGAGTGTGAGTGGAAGGGACCCTTTAAGCTCTTCCATAATGTTATGAAAACTATTTCCCCTAAGTATGAGGACTCTGATGGCAGTTAATATCCATCCATGGCTTTTCTTCTGGGCTTCACACTGCCTCACTGTACTACCAGTGGATGGTAAAGTAAATTTAAAAGTGTTGTAGAATGTAACTTCAAACAAGAGCTGAGTGCAAAAGCAAACCTCAAACTGCTAGACAGGGGCTCCGGAGACAACTCAGTAGTAGAGTACCTGGCTAGCATATGTGAGGCTCTGTGACCAATCCCCAGACCCTGAGAGAGACAAGGGAGGAAAAGGAGAGAGACTGAATTTAAAACTATAGGAAACATACACTGCTAGCCCTACTAACTTCTGAGGATACTTACTTATAAGGATGTGGAAATGAAAAAACAGTTTTAAAAACCAACAGAAATAAAGACAAAGATACTCAAATCAAGAAAATTTGTCCGTCCGTTGTCGTCCCCCCCGCCTCCCCCCAGTCTTTCTTTCTTTCGATTTTTTGAAACAGGGTATCATTATATCGTTCTGGCTCTCCTGGAACTCACTGTGCAGGCTGGCTTCACACCCACAGAAACCTGCCTGCCGTTGATCCCCAGGGCTTGGATAAAAGGCACCACCACATCTGGTAATACCACAAATCTGATGAAAATTTCTTAACATTATCAATAACCAAATGACAGCATACTCCTGCTACACAAAATTAACTTGTTATTATTATATAGGAATATATTTACCTAGCAACATTTTACTTCTGCCTGACAGTTTTAGATTTCCCAACTCAAGAGCAAGTTAAAATATCCAATTTAACCTATTTATCTCCTTACATTTAATGATATTCAAAAATCACAGAGCAAAATTATTGCTAATTAACCAAGTCTGCCACCTAGAGGGAGGAAAATGTAAGTACAAATATATTTAAGTTCATACATTATGCAATTCTGTGTTCCTAAACAAAATCTGAATCTCCATATTCATTTTTCTTTGATTTCCTACAATTTATTTGATTAAAGTGATAAAATTTTAAATGTTTACCAAATGTAAAAGAAGGCTTAAAAGTGACTTAATGAGTTAATAATAGAATAAGAAAATATAAAGAGCTGGTCATGGTCTCCTAAGTGCTTTGATCCCAGACAAAGGCAAACAGATCTCCAAATTCAAGACCAACATAGTCTACATAGTGAGTTTCAGACCAACCAGGGCAATACAGTGAGACCCTGCCTCATTCAAAATAAAACAAACACAAAAAATATGTAAGGATGTTTTGATATACTGTTAGGAGAAATGTGAACTAATATTGAACAAAGGTTTTTAAAAACTGCAAAAAACACAAAAGGCACATGTATCTCTAAGGCAATGCTCTAAATACAAAAAAACAATAACAAAATATTGAAAAGTGAGCTAAATTAGCTGTATTTTAAGGTAAATTCCAGGTAAATAAAAAAGCCTGAAGCAAAGTAAAGATCAAAATATGGAAGGTGAAGTACTATAAACAAAAATCAATGAATTGAAATTAATCTAGCTAAAATAACCTAATAAATGTGTATAGTAAGGTATTCATGCTAAAAACTGAAACTATTTGTAGTTTCTTTAAAATATTAAAGAGTGCTTGTTAAGAGCACTTATACATGTATTAAATTATGAGTTAAAACTCATTTCAGAAACATTAATATCTTTAGTATTTAAAGAAGAAAATCTAGATGATTGTTAAATTTAAAAAACTCAAAGTATGGAAATAATTTTATTTCACATTTAAGATAAGATCTAGATTTATGCTTCAAATCTTTATTGGTAGGGATATTAAAAACACCATTATTCTTTATGTCTCGCTTCTCCCAAGAGGAAGAATGTATCATTAGTTGCTAAGGTGCCCAGTTGTCATGACAGGCTTCATCAATTATTTACTATTTTTGCTTCTTTTGCAACCATATGTTTGTAAGAAAGCTACCTAAGGTCTGAGCACTATTAACAGTCATTGAAAGGTAATCTGAAAGAAAAGCTAACTGGTTCATGAAAAAGTAGAATAGATCTAAGCCTCTGATTCAAAATTATAAATATAAATTTTAACCCTTTCTATAGATGATAAAAAAAAGAAAAGGGCAACATCTACATTTTCCTCCTCAAACCAAACACATCTTAATGAAAACAGCAACTGCCACTTATAAAAAACAGGATTGTGGTTTTCTGCAAACTGTAATGCCACACCACAAGCACCCAGAGCTGAGGAGCTCGGCATGACATAGCCCTGGAGACTGACTCCTCACCTGCCTCTGGCATCTGCTATAAAGAACCGAACCCTCAACTCTGAAAAGGTATCATCATAGCATATCTTCTCTTATATGACCTAACCATCCCACATTCAAACATACTAAACATCACTATTTGGGAAAACTAAGTTTGGGCAGCCTGTAAGGTATTTCCATTAATAAGTCTCACACTTTAATTTTTGGGATGGGGTCTCTGTGGCCTTTGCTGACCTGGAGCTCACTATGTGGGCAGGCTTGGCTCCACCTGCCTCAGCCCCCCAGGACTGGGGTGAAAGGTGTGTGCTAGCTACCAGGCCCAGCTTATTTTTAAGACAGTCTTCCTATGAAGATATGACTAACCTTAACTCACTAAGTAAGTCAGGCAGGTATCAAACTGTAGTGATTCTCACTTCACCCTCTAAGTGCTGAGATTACACACACATACCACTGGCCTAGTCCAATCTTATACATTCATTAAAGCCAATTATTAATAGAAAATGTTTCCATAAATGTTACCCACATTTATGGTGTTGTTTCTTCTCTAACCATTATACTAAAGGCTGCTCCCCTCATCTTAAAACTGTATTTCAAAGAGGTGATGAAAAAGAAGGAAATGTGATTTCATTTTCTAGAGAACAATATAGTTCTGACTTCTGGTAGGTAATACGGTGAAATACATACACATACACACATACACTCTCTCTCACACACACACACACACACACACATATTTGAAGTGTACATCACTTTACAGGTCAGGGAAACATATGAGAAATGGATATATAAGGCCTGGGCTCATGAGAAAAATGCTTAAGTGTTTGAAACCCATTTAGTAGAAACAGGTCTCAACTCTTGGGTAGCAAACACAGGAGTAAGGGCACTTCTCACCAAACCTAGTGATATGAGTTAGAATCCTGACACCTACACAGGACAGAGAGAACCAACTCCTACAAGTTGTTCTCTGACCTCTATATGCAGGCTGCATTATGCATATCCTGTCTCACACTAAATATTTTTTAAATTAAAACAAAGACATAGGTACACATAACTCCTGAGACTTCATAACTTCCAGGCAAGTAACACGGCTAAATCTTGAACATGTTTATATTGAAAGAAAAAATTGTGGTGGCATGCATCTGTAATTCCTGCCCTCGGGAGACAAAGGCAGAAAGATTTAAAGTGCGAAGCCAGCCTCGATGACAAAGAGTCTGTCATCTTTACAGTAGTTTTCTCCCTTTCACTGCATTTGCATCTAGCACTTAGGCGATTTATTAGTATTTTATTAAATACAAAGCCCTCAAAGTAAGTAAAGTTTTACTTGTTCTTTTTATTTTTGTGCTGCAATGCTGGGGACTGAACTGAGGGCATGGCAGGAAAACACTAAATACATCCTTAGTCCTTGATTCTCCACATAGGCCTCACTGTCTACGACTGAGGTTCTCCCTCCTTGGTGCCGCAGACACTGGAATTGTAAGCTTGTGGTACTATGCCAGCAAATTTTTTTTTTTGGAGGTAGTATCTTACCATGTAACTCATGCTAGCCGTAACTTTTGAAATCTTGTTCCTACCTTCCCAATTGTGGAATATAGGTAGACACCCCATACCCAGCCCATCTCTAGTGAAAGTGAACAACAATGACTCAGTTTCTGTTATTTAACAAAACATACATATTTTAGACTTACTTTATATGTATGAATGTTTTGCCTGAATGCATTTATGTGCACTGCTTTGCATGCCTACTGAATCCCCTGGAACTGGAGTTAAATGTGGTTGTGAGCAACAACATAGGTGCTGGGAACTATGCCTGGGTCCTCTGCAAGAACAGCCAGTACATGCTAAACCATCTCTCCTCCCTCAATGTTGTAAGTTGGTTTTGAGTTTTTTTGTTTTGTTTTTGAGACAGGGTTTCTCTGTGTAGCTTTGTAGACCAGGCTGACCTCAAATAGAGATCTGCCTGTCTCTGCCTTCTGAGTGCTGGTACTAAAAGTGTGTGCCGCCACCACCACCAGGCTAAGACAGCTCAGCAGTTAAGAGCATTGGCTGCTCTTTCAGAGGACAAAGGTTCGATTCCCAGCACTCACATGGCAGTTCACAATGGTAGATAACTCCAGTCCCAGGGGCTCTGACACCCTTACACAGGCACACATGCAAGCAAAACACCAATGCAGAAAAAATAAATCATTTACAAAACAAAAAATAAGGCTATTTGAGGAAAAAGAAAAAGATTAACCAGGAACACCAAGTTAAAAATATTCAGTATTTATGTATATACACGTATGTATGTATGTATTTATGTATGTATGTATATATATATGTGTGTATATATATATATATTCAGTATTATGGCAGTGATTATGTCAGAAGTCAGAATATATGGGGGAAATGTGGAAGCAAAACAAATTAGATTGGCTACAGTTAC